>NC_062994.1:10119774-11392890 GCF_023078275.1 Leguminivora glycinivorella
TTGTGTTATTTTTATTTTGTGGTTATTGGCGTGTAGAAATAGCTATAAGCGTACTAAATTTGCACCGAAATCGATATCGGTGCCAATCGGTCTGTTTTCACAGCTGATAGTGCATAGATAACGTATCGCCGGCCTTGCGGTCGTGTCCGTATCTTATCGTGTTTGTTTTATAGGTCACTTGTGTGTTATGGTGGTACAATGTGCAGGTTGGAATCGAGGATATGGTCACACCTCGGACACGGGCGATCAAATATATGAAAGAGGCGCGTTCCTAGCATACAGTCTAATTTCGTGTAGGTGAACGCGTACTACGCTTGTATGAGTGACATATGACAGGTCGACTTTTCGCGTTTTTGACAGGCGGTAACTGTGAGGTAACCGAGAGGGGGTGGGCGGCACTTTCAGCGGGGAGCGGGAGTGGCCATACTGTACGATAGTACTCTTTATTATACTGTGCTATGGTGTTGATGCGTATTAGGTGGACATAATTACATGTACATACAATATATATTAATTAAACCAATAACTAATGAGTTCTTGGTTGTTGACTTCAACGAACAGGCTACAATATATTATCCTAAGTAATAAGAAGAAATGATATTTTATGTTGTTATAAATAAATTTCAGGACGGACCATTGAACTTGGCACCCATTTAGATTCCACTTCTTTTTTCGTTGAAGTCAACAACCAAGGCATAAGGCATTTTGATGGTTGAGACGGTCATTTATTAAAATATAAGATGCATTTTCCCAATTAAGGCGATTTATTTATTATTACAAAATGTGTAAAACAACAGTTGTCATCTATAGATATCTTTGTTATCTATGATACATAGTACAGTTGATATGTTTTTATTGATACGCCTTCCTGTCAGTTTTGGATAATGATAATGTAATAGTTATTTTCCCCTCACTAGCTCGAAAACACGTGTTTTGTCCTTTAATACCAGCGGGTAAGAACGCATTTTATCCACTAGTGGGTAAAGTAATTTGACCTTGAATAAAGTCAAATTAACTGCTTTAAAATTGATAAAAGTAGGTGAATCTAGTAATAAAGATGATTTACCACCTGTGGAACTACTGGAAGCAGTGATAAACGCATTTTTTGAGTTGTAGTTTCCTCGCTATAGTGAGGGGAAAAGTTTTGTGTTGCACTCGGGTGCAAATGTATTTTACTTCTCGTGTTATAAAAAACTCGCAAGTTCAGGATTCTATTCTCGAACCACTCGCTTCGCTCGTGGTTCAACTATAGAATCCTTTCACTTGCTCGTTTTTCAATTCCACACTCGGCGTTAAAATACAACTTTGCCCCCTTGTATAACAAATAACTATTGTTGCGAGTTTTTTGCGAGTTTGAACTTGCGAGTTTTTTAACACACGAGAAGTAAAATACATTTGCACCCGAGTGTAACACAAAACTTTTCCCCTCACAATAGCGAGGAAACTACAACGCAAAAAATGCGTTTATCACTGCTTCCAGTAGTTTCACAGGTGGTAAATCATCTTTATTAGTAGATTCACCTACTTTTATCAATTTTAAAGCAGTTAATTTGACTTTATTCAAGGTCAAATTACTTTACCCACTAGTGGATAAAATGCGTTTTTACCCGCTGGTATTAAAGGACAAAACACGTGTTTCCGAGCTAGTGAGGGGAAAAAATAAAAACATGGGCTATGCCTTCATAAATAAATATTGTAAATGACTAAATCAAATTAACTGATATACCAATAAAATTGTTTTTGTCAATTCGTGTTCTACGTTTCCTTGGCAATACAATAACAAAAATTAATGTGACACATCTGCATATACTGTAAACTAAATTCCGTCTAATCTATGGTCAGTCAACTCGTGCTTGAGAGCGGGATAGCAATAACAATAACACCTGAGTTAGAGAGAGGCGGGTATAGGGATAGTAAGTGCTCTCAGCACGTGTTGAAATTAAACTGATTTAGATTTATTATCTCCTGGTACTTGGGAGGTTTGACACAGTTTGTTTTTGTTGTTAAAAAAGAAAAATTAGCATTTGAAGTGACTTTACTTACTTACATTTAATTTCTATTAAATAATACTGCCCGGCAAAAGAGACGGATGGGACTTGAACTCACAGCCTCTGGATCGCAATTCTTAGGTTTTTTTTAAAATGACTTCCCAGCTAGGTACTGACCGTATGGTTCATAAACTCCTTTATACGTCTCACAATATCCAAGTAGGTATTAAACCTGCGATACATTGTTTTGGATCTCTGCCAATACCTGTTTTCGTTCCCTATGCACTGTTACTGAAGATATAGTCCGAGCGCCGACTGTAATATTCAAATTCAAAAATTCAAAAAAATTCAAAATAGTTTATTTAACAAACACTTATTACTAGATTTGCGATACATGTCTATCAGACTCCAAACTAGGCTGCGCCTGTGTCTTGGTAGTTTGCGAGTGCGATTTACAGGTGCGATATACTGACTTTTTTTTTATACTACGTCGGTGGCAAACAAGCATACGGCCCGCCTGGTGTAAAGCGGTCACCGTAACCTATGGACGCCTGCAACTCAAACAGTGTCACAAGCGCGTTGCCACCCTATTAGAAACTTGTACACTCCCTTTTGCTGTGACTTTATTGAATAACATAAATAATGTACTTCAAGTTATACAATTCTTTGTATTATAACTATTATTAACTAAGTCGTGGTGTAAAATTTGGTTGGCTTACTTGGTCTTGGTGGCTCAGTTGGCAGTGCGCCGGACCGGAATATAGATCCAGAGGCCATGAGTTCAATTTTCACCCAAGGCAGTACTTATTTTTGCAAACGTTTCTGTTTGTCAAAAAGTAAAAAAAGGAACGTGACAAAAAAACGGCACGCTTTCTCAACTACGGCCAATTTCGTTGTTCTTCTTTATCTTAATCCGTCTCGTTCTTTACCCTTCATAATCTTCTTTCGGCATATTTGCTGTTAAATCTAAGGTTTTCGTGTTTTTTCGTAGTCTTAGGTCGGTACCAACTTAGAATATGTTCAAATACGAAATGACGAAAAACGATTGAGTTGAAATAAGAAGAAGGATTCGGACAGATACAGAATCGGACAAATTTAGGAACGTGACGAAAAACGAACGTGTCGACCCAAGAGGCAAAGAGTATAATAAAAAAAGTAAAAATACAACTAGCGAACAATAGTAGGTACATTACATCAGAGGCCGGGAAAATGAGGATTTCCGGCCAAGTGGGTATATAGGATAGGGATACGAGGCCGGGAATCCGTTTTCACGCCGAGGCATGTATAGTGCTTTTCTCAAACATACAATGAAATAAAAAAAAATGCTCTAAACGTAAAGACAATATTTCATTGCATGTTTGAGAAAATCAAATTATTTTACTGAATATTTTTGATTTGTTCTCTTGGTCAAAAGGCGCCTAGCTTTATCAGAGATAGCATACAGTAGAGAAATTTCGTCGGGTACCACGGCCGGGCGGGTGGTCTAGTGGTAAAGACGTTAGCCGCGTAAGCTGAAGACCGGGGTTCGATTCCCGGCTCTGCCACCAGCGGGCCTTGTCGTTTTGTCTTTCGTGTCTGATATCTATTTCTATTTATAAAGTAAAAAAACATTCAGTCGAATTGAGAACCTCCTCCTTTTTTGAAGTCGGTTAAAAATAAATGAAATAAATAAATAAATATTATAGGACATTCTTACACAGATTGACTGAGGCCCACGGTAAGCTCAAGAAGGCTTGTGTTGTGGGTACTCAGACAACGATATATATAATATACAAATACTTAAATACATAGAAAACATCCATGACTCAGGAACAAATATCTGTGCTCATCACACAAATAAATGCCCTTACCGGGATTCGAACCCGGGACCGCGGCTCAGCAGGCAGGGTCACTACCGACTGCGCCAGACCGGTCGTAAAAATACTTTATGTATAAAAACTACGAACTATCATAATCATAACATAACCAACTACGGGATATGTTGCACGTTGTATGTTTTCCGCAAGATTGCTCGCTTACGGGACGCTTGTTCATAGCGGAACTAAATTACATACACGCTCTAGGTTGACTATGTAGTTAGGTCAATAAAACTAAAGTATAATATACACCGTGGGTCTGAACAACCCGAAAGATTTTAACAGTGTATTCTTGACCACATTTAGAGACTATAATGTCATATAAACTTTTCTAGATATCGCCTAGTTGCAAAGTTTTTTTTTTTTAATAGCCTATATGGTATCCCACTGCTGGGCAAAGGCCTCCCCTTCCTTTCTCCAGTCCTCACGGTTTGATGCCCGCTCTTGCCAGTCTCTGCAAAATACGTCGCAAAAGTTATTATCAATTAAAAAAAAAGTATTTTCTTATTGTTACTCAGTACAAAAGACCCATTTAACGGCGTTGAAGCCATTATGGAGAATAGTCTCACTATGCTCATTGATAGTGTCAAAAAATGAGAAGTAAAACCGTTCAAAATGAGGTTTTTAGAAAAAAAACATAAAAATATTATTTAAAGTGCCTGTTTTTAACCTCCGACGCAAAAACGACGGGGTGTTATAAGTTTGGCGTGTCTATCTGTGTGTGTGTCTGTCTGTGGCGTCGTAGCTCCCGATCGGATGAACCGATTACGATTTAGTTTTTTTGTTTGAAAGCTGAGTTAGTCGGGATTGTTCATAGCCATGTTTCATGAAAATCGGTCCACTATGTGCGTTTTCACATTATCCGATCCGATATCCCATACATTAAAGGCGCCATCTTGGATTTTTGCCATAAAAATCCTTCCAACATCCGATGTCGGATCGGATAATGTGAAAACGCACTATGTAGGGGGTTTTTTCAATTTTTTTTTTACAATTGACTGTCTGTACGGAGTTATCTACATATCTCGTTGCATGTATACAAAGCCTGCCCTATCAAAAAAATATCTCTTGCATTAGCTTGGTCTAGCTCTAATTATAATAAAACTAGCTTTTGCCCGCGGCTTCGCTCGCGTTAGAAAGAGACAAAAAGTAGCCTATGTCACTCTCCATCCCTTCAACTATCTCCAATTAAAAAATCACGTCAATTCATCGCTCCGTTTTGCCGTGAAAGACGGACAAACAAACAGACACACACACTTTCCCATTTATAACCGTGACGCCCGGTCTGGCGCAGTCGGTAGTGAATTAGTGATAGTGACCCTGCCTGCTACGCCGCGGTCCCGGGTTCGAATCCCGGTAAGGGCATTTATTTGTGTGATGAGCACAGATATTTGTTCCTGAGTCATGGATGTTTTCTATGTATATAAGTATTTATATATTATATATTTCCTTGTAAGAGTACCCACAACACAAGCTTTCTTGAGCTTACCGTGAGCCTCAGTCAATCTGTGTAAGAATGTCCTAAAATATTTATTTATTTATAATATTAGTATGGATAGGCTCGTGTCATTAACAAATGTTGTCGAGTAATTAGTTAATTGGCCACCCAAAATTAAGGGTCACGTAAACGCTAAGACACAGTATGAACGTTGAACTAAGCGTGTATCTATAATTCTATATCTTATACTATTAAACGAGCAATTCTTGTATATTTATTTATTTATTTATTTATTTATTTATTTATTTATATATACCGACGATCTTGGAAACCGCTCTAACGATTTCGCTGAAATTTGTTTTGTGGGGGTTTTCGGGGTGAAAAATCGATCTAGCGTAGCCTTAGATCCCGGAAAACGCGAATTTTCGAGTTTTCATGAGTTTTTCTTTCGCATTTGTAAACGTAAAATATGGTCCTTAATTTCGCCGCGCGCGCATCGATTCCGCTTAGCTCAGTCGCACGAGGTCGGTCTAATGTACGCAGATAGATCGTAGGTGTCAGGGTTTCGAATCCCGGTCAGAAATTAAGTTTTTGTTTTTTGTCTTTTTTTTTGTTTTTGTATTTATAAGAGTTTTTTTTTATCTAAAGACGTGATATATTAAAATAGAACCGAGCGAAGCTCGGTCGCCCAGATATTCTTAAATAAAATTGACAACAAGGCCCACTTGCACCAATCACTTAACTCACCGTTACAGAACAATGGCGGCAGATTGGGGGGTTGTTTAGTGGGTAGACTTGGAGTCTCATTAGCCCTTAACAAGGATTCCCATATAACCACTCGGGTCCTTCCCCGCACCCGAGTGGTATGCGTAATGCATTTTTCCCCTCCTAAACAAAAAAAAAAAGGGTTAGTGGGCTGTCATCTGTCAACACATACACACATACAATCACGCCTGTATCCCATAAAGGAGTAGGCAGAGCACATGAACTACTCAAGTTTCAGAGCCACTCTTGGCAAAAAGGGGTTGAAAGAAAACGAAAATTGAGCATTTCTTTTTTTTTGCCAATAAAAAATGTTTGATGGTTTTAGGGAATTTTAGGTCAATTGTACTCAGAATCACGAGTACTTTCAATCTCACTGGGAGACAAAAAGTGTCCCAGAATTTCCATACATTTTTGTTACTTTCCTCTTTTGTTACCCCATACAACATGTACGGAAAATGGTAACAAAATAAGAAAAAAATCGTATGGGACAATTTTTTTAACTACTAGGATTGAAAAAGCTAGTAATTCTAAGTAGAAATAGCATTTTTTTTTCAAAAATATTACACTTCATAAAAGTGGCAAAAAAAAAAGAAATGCTCAATTGTGACATTGCAGTGACAGGTTGACAGACCTCTCGCCTACGCCACAATTTAACCCGTATCCCACAGTCGACTTCTACGACACCCACGGGAAGGGGGTGGTGAAATTCTTAACCCGTCACCACACGGGCATGTCATCTGTCAAATTCCATATAAAATGGTGGGATAGGATAACCCTCGGGTTAACCCTCCATTTTCCTTGGTGCAAGTGGCTCTAAGTGATTTTGAATTAGTTTAATGAGGTATTATAACAGTTAAGTAATTACTAGAAAAGGGCTTAAGAAATGTTTTCTACGTTAAGTTAATTTAGTTCAGTGCTAGTGCTTGTGTTGCCAACGTTGACATATACACCCTGTTTTTATTGAATTCCGTTAACTTTAAGGCAAGGTTCTTTAGGTTAAATGCAATTAATTTCTCTAATAATTATTTAAAAAAAAAATTAATTAGGTACTGAAAACGTGTGTGGCATCCCTTACCACTTCCTTATGTTATTTGTTTTGACATTTGCCGTCAGACACTTGACACTAACTTTAATGTTATGATTAAGGTCCTCCCACACTAATTAATTCATTTATTATGTATGGAAAAAACAATTTTTTTTTTATAATTTAACGAAAAGCGATATACAGGCTGGTTTCTGATGATGAATCTGCGTGTCGAATTTAACGGAAAACAATAAAAACACGGTGTACATAGATAGATATAACAGTAGTAAAAAAAAGAAAGTTATAGTGTGGGTGTCTAATCTACGGTTACAGGTTCATTGTTCGTGCTAAAGTGTACTTATAGTGAAGTTTTTACAAAGAAAATGAATGTAAGTAATTATCTTTTTGTTTTCCGTCATCAACAAAGAGAATCGAGTATTATAGAGAGTTACTGTCGAAGTAAAATGTGTAATCACAGTGCATAGACTGCCATCTCTCGACAGAGGCTTAAAACTTTTGAACCTCAGTTTTGACAGTTTGGCCCTTTGAGCTTGATATGTTTTAAAATGTCAAATATTAAGAGGATACGGTAGCGAAAATGCTAAAATGGAAAGGAGCCTCCCTTTTAACTTGGAAATTTTAGTTAAATATAGAAGTGTTATTAACTAGATTTATCGAAAAAAAATTGTCCATTAAGAACAACTCAGTCAAAAGATATTTCAAAAAAATCTTTAAAATCGAGGTTCCGCTCTCGACTCTTTCCTACTTCAAAACTTAATCAATCGGAACGAAATTTGAGAATCTGAATAACAATGAAATAATCTATGTCGGACCGTTTAGCTTTTTTGGTTAATTGTTACCAATCTTGAGTATCACACCTTTTTTTGCGCCACAATGAAAAAGGCCGTTTTTGGAAATTTTTGATTGGTTCTAGAGTCTTTAAAAAGCAGAATATCAAAAAAATCAAAACGGTCCGACACAGATAAAAATAATAACAATCTGTGTTGAAAAAATCATTACTCTATCTTTAAAAACCAGGGAGGAAATAGTCGAGAGCGTTTGTATGGAGAATTGACCCCTACCGTATCGTCTTAATAATGGCGCCATCTAGCTGAGCATAGCCCAAAGGTGTAATGCCATCTAGGCCACCGTACCTCTGTATGGTACTGAGGTACGTTTTTTCCCTAGACTTTATCTGTCTATATGGAGTTATACAAGGTGCTCGCGAGGAACCCATATAACTTGAACCACGCGTTTCTGAGGCCAAAAAAAAGAAAAAATGTTATATGAATTTTAAAATTTTTCGCAAAAATTTTTTTTTTTTTTTTTACTTTTTAGGACGTATTTTCACATAAAAAATATTTTTTATCCATAAAGCTGGCAATTAAAATGAGTTCCTTCATTTATTTTTCTAAAAACCAAATTATTTGGAAGTTTTTCTTGTCACATTTTGACATCTATCAATGACTACTGTGAGACTATGCTCCACAATTGCGCATCAGCGCCGTTAAGAAACCTTTTCTGCTGAGTAACAATACGGAAATGTTTTTTTTAAATTGGCAATAACTCTGAAACTAGACGAAATCTAGAAAAGTTTATATGACATTTTAGTCTTAAAATGTGACCAAGAATATGCCGTTAAAGTTATATGGGTTCCTCGCGAGCACCTTGTATATGTCTTTGGTCATCAATGATCATGATGCATGCAACTGCGTCGAAATATCGGGAGATCGACAAAAATCAAAAAGGTCAATATAAGTGTAATGAAAATAACCGTGAATCATTAAAAACTCTTATGACAAGTCAAATTAATAGCCATTTTATCTGCTAAAAATACACACTACATTCCACCATTTCCACCAGTCACCGTTAAAACACGTACCTACTTAAATGCATTATAATTACACTTTAATCTAATCAGGAAGTCACACGATGTTTGCATGCTAATCATAAGCATGAACACCGAATTATCATGCGCATACATGCCGGAATATGCATATGCAAGGGCTTCATGCTTCGCGTGACGTCATGCGCTCATGCGCTGTTTTATTTGACACGTGAGGCCCACGATTTTTTTCGAATTTAACAATAAGCGATATACAGGTGGTTCCTGATGATGAACCAAACTGTGTGTCGAATTTAACGGAGCCCAACAAGTACAACGGGCCCGCGGAAGATTTCAAAAACTTAACAAATAATGCGAGTTTTTATCTGCAGAACTGTAAATTTTAAATAGTGTTTAATTTAATGTAACTACATATAATAAGTTTTAACCAGTGTGTAAAAGCCATACGATAAATAAATAAATAACGGAAAACAAAAAAAACACGGTGTATTATCCTAAGCGTTTGTGCATTGAATTTCACTGATGTCCTAATCCATACAAGGTGTAACAAAAATATCTCCCAGCGTCGCTGACGTCACAGCTTACGTCATTTGACGCTTGAGAATCTTGAGATCGTACTAATTTGTATGTCGCTTGCGTACTTGCAATCAAAAGAAATTTTGTATGAAATTTTTTTTATCTCTTTCTTTCTCGGACAACTGAGAAGACTAAATGAATATTAATATTAACATCAAAAAATTAAGGTACAGTCAACCAATTGGAACCCTAGGCCACTCTACAACCATGTCAAAATGACAAGCAGTATGAGATTTCTTACAATCTGATTTATAACGTTACTATGACATAGTTCTACAGTGGCCTAGGGTTCCAATTGGTTGACTGTACAGCGGGGCTGGATACATGTAGAACTCAACATCATAGTGTAATAATAATAATGGAAAAAATTGATTAGTTACAATTTACAATTGCCCCCAGTCGAGATTTGTCCCGCTGTACCTTACCTACTACCTACTTAATGAACATATTGCACGAGTGACCACCATAAAAGATGGAAAGAGATAGAAAATCGGAAGAGTCTATTTCAGTCACCAGGGCCGTGGCAACGGTAGGACTGCTAAAATAGGGCTCTCTACATATATTAGTCAATCAGGCATTTTGTGAACGGTAAACGACTCAGGTAGTTAGTTATACTTCCACGACCTTGTTCGGTTATAAATTCTGTTTATAATGATATACAGGTGTAATTTTTATAACCGGCAATATTTTCGGGATAAAAACTCAGTGAAAAAAAAAAACACCAAATATTTCCCTCAATTTTACCCCTTGTGTGTGTTTCGGAAGATGAGAGTTGCATTCTATTTTCTGTCATCACGGCCGTGGTAACACTATGGCACGGCCAAATTAGGACACACTCGTTTTATTAGTGAACGAGACACTTTATGAAGCTAAAAATAGGTCGGACTAGTCTTAAATACCATCAATGGGCATTTTCGCGAGAAGAATCACCAAAAATATTTTCTCTAAGGTAGGTGAATTTTACGTTTTTCCTACTCAGAATCAAGAGCCCATTCGATCTAGGACAAAAAAAACAACACAAAAAATGCTCCCATTTTTTTTGCATACAAATATGGAGGTGAGGGGGGCTTCTATTTATCTCTCTTGCGTATTGGTGCGACAGAGCCAGACTACCCTTCGCGGCGTTTCGTTTTCGTTTCGCGTCGCAGAAATGGCATTCGGCTACGGAAACTGACTCTGACGCGCCAATACGCAAGATAGAGATAAACAGTTACGGAACAGATATCGTAAGCGTTTGTGCATTTGGCTGGCCAGAATGATCCATGGATATAAAAAGGGCCCGTGCAGATTATTTCTGTCATTAGGCCGTGGCAACCCGATGCAACTGCCAAATTTGTGTGTATCTGTGGAACGGTGAGGCTAAACTTAGGATGGACGACTGTAATGGGAGCCCTTTGAAATGTTAATCAAGAGCGTGTTGTGCCACGCTCGTGTAGGGTTCCGTAGTTTCCCGTAGTTTTTTTCAAAAAGTGTTCAACCTATCAAATTTGAAATAATTTTACTAGAAAGTCTTTATAAAGTTCTACTACTTCTACTTTAGACATTTTTTCATATTTTTTATTAAACTTATGGTTGAAAAGTTAGAGGGGGGGGATACATTTTTTTACTTCTGGAGCGATTATTTCCGAAAATATTAACATTATTATCAAAACATGACTTTAGTAAACCCCTATTCATTTTTAAATACCTATCCAACAATATAGCACACGCTAGGGTTGAAATGAAAAAAAAACTCCCCACTTTTTTTCATAATAAAACATTTTTTTCCACTTTTTATTTTTGCACTTTGTCACCGTGATTGATATACATATTGGTACCAAATTTCAGCTTTCTAGTGCTAACGGTCACTGAGAGACGGACGGACGGACAGACATGGCGAAACTATAAGGGTTCCTAGTTGACTACGGAACCCTAAAAGCTGTGCTGTAGGTATTATAAAAAGATGACGTTGGGTGGCGACTGGCGAGTTAATTTTGTTTTCCAGTATAGACTAGGGCGGGCGGGTGGTCTAGTGGTTAAGACGTTAGCCGCGTAAGTTGAAGACCCGGGTTCGATCCCCGGCTCGGCCTCCAGTGGGCTGGATCTTCTTTCCTTTCGTGTATGATATGATATCTATTTTTTTATACTATGTCGGTGGCAAACAAGCATGTGGTCCAAAGCGGTCCGCCTGATGGAAAGCGGTCACGTTGCGCGGTTCCAACCCATTAGAAACTTGTACACTCCTTAATATTTTTCTGTGTTAAATACACAGCAAAAAAAGAGTATACAAGTTCTAAGGAGTGTTTGGGTTGCCGACGACTCAAAGGACAATAGAAGGAACAAATTAGTTCCGTAGGTCCTTCCGTCACCAGCACACCGCACACTCGTTGAGCTCTGGGAGCCTTACTCACCGGCGTTATTTTTAATTTGGTTCTTGTCATTGCTGCAACTACGATGTTTAAGCCTACGTCTGTGCTTATTTAAAACTTCTTTAAGTATAAAACATGCAAAAAGGCACGCCATTTTCGTCCCGATACAAAATTCACGAATCCCTCGGGTGAACTAGGGCGGGTTGCATTCGGGATCAGAAGTAGGACACGAATCTGGGTCGTATTATTTATATATCTTTTATATAATTTACACAAATTTCATTTGCTACATACAAATTTAGACATAATTATGAAACGGTTAACTTTTCAGCTATGGTAGTTTACATAAATTCAGACACCAACAAAACTTACGTCAAGAATTTTTGTTGGTGACTTTTAGTGTACGCTCTTTTCTTGAAGATTTGAAGGTCGTATCGTCGGTCCGTTTTATCGTGAAAGGCGGACAAACAAACAGACACAACACACACACTTTCCCATTTATCATATTAGTATAGTATGGATTCTGTGCTGTTCCATCTCAGCCCGCAAGCATTGACCTAAAGAACAAAGAGTTAGGCAGGGCGCGGCCGCCGGCCCTTGACACGATGCACCCCGCGCGACCCAGATACGCGCCCCAATTCTGCCGCTGCAACCCGCCCCAGTTAACTCAAGGGATGGCGTTGTGAATTCTGTATAAGCCTGAAAATGTACACCAATTTTATACAGTGTGTTATCACCATGCCGACATTTAAGCATAGACGGTCAATCAAATCTTGGCACTGTAAAAAGGCGCGAAATTCAAGTTTTATATTTTTAATAAATTTTTAAGTGTTGTGGGTCGTCGATGATTCCACCATCAAGGTTTAGAAAGGTACGAGTTTCATGAAGAAAATTGGTCGATGAGCTCGAACTCATTGAATTCTTTTGTATGGATAATATTTAATTTCAATTATAAGTAAAAGTTATCTTATCTAATTACTTTTTTATGTCTTATACCGTTCAGAGATTCGCCTGTATTAGATACACCCGTAAACCTGCATCAACATTATCAATAATACACAAGAGATAATAAATAGAAGACCTTCTAAGTACAATTCTAATTTTGGAACTCGAAAATGTCGTAAGGTTGTGTTCTTGACCCCGTGACCTACTGACCTTAAAAATGGGCTCCCGAAGGGTGGGGCTGAAGGGAAAATAGGTTAGATAACTGTTACGAGTTCTGATAGAATTATCCTTCTCACATGTAGTATAGGGGACTTTGTAGGAGTAGTAGTAAACTCTTTATTGTACAATTAATAACAAAAAACACAGTAATTACAGTAAAGAATAGTATACTAACTTATTTAAACAGTATATTGAACAAAGGCGAACTTATCCCTTTGAGGGATTTCTTCCAGTTAACCTTTGAGTGAATGAGAGGATGAGGTGATGCTTTGATGGAATGCCGCATTTGTACTATATATATATATATATATATATATATATATATATATATATATATATATATATATATATATATATATATATATATATATATATATATGGCCTTAGCGTCTATTTCAGACGATTTATGGTGCAATGTCCGAAATACAGGTGACCGTTTTACTATATAGGTGTTTAGAATAGAACAGTATAGAATAGAATAGAGTTGGTCGCATAGTACAGCATGGAAAAAAAGGAGAAATTTCAAATTTATAGTAGCGTCGTAGTGTCGTCCCTTTAATTGAAAAAAATTTGATACTCTGATTTCTGTTTTGGCAGGCTGTAAAAGTGGCTCAGTACATTCACAATTTTACATCATAAATTATTGCAGGTGACTACATAAACACACTGTATATCACTGTTATAATGTATCAAAAAAATCTTTTCGCGCCTTGCTCTTGTTGTTTATGTAGGTACACTAGGTACAGTCACCGGCATAAGTGATGATTTCTGTACCTTGTCGCTTTAAATAGTTTGACAATTACGTATGACATTTCAAACAAGACGTTAATGTTGACGACCGGTCTGGCGAAGTCAGTAGTGACCCTGCCTGCTGAGCCGCGGTCCTGGGTTCGAATCCCGGTAAGGGCATTAATTTGTGTGATGAGCACAGATCTTTGTTCCTGACTGAGTCATGGACGTTTTCTATGTATACAGGGTGGGGCCTGTAACAAAGGCGAATAATTGAACTCTAGGCTATTCTCCTTACTGATCAACATTTGTTCGGCGACTTTTAAAAATAACTTGTATTTTGATTTTTATCACCCTTGAAAGTTTTTTCTAAGAGGTAATGTATTGCGAATTCTGTTAAGTCTAAAGTATGACAGACAACGTCAATGACAACAATAATGGCGTACATTGAAGCTAATATTTATTTTGTATGAAAAATTAAAAATTTAGAGACTTCATAATTTTTAAAAGTCACTGAACAAATGTTGATCAGTATAAGGAGAATAGCCTACAGTTCAATTATTCGCCTTTGTTACAGGTCCCACTCTGTATAAGTATTTGTATATTATGTATATCGTTGATTGAGTACGAACAACACAAGCCTTCTTGAGCTTACCGTGGGGCTCTGTCAATCTGTGTAAGAATGTCCTATAATATTTATTTTATATTTTAATTTTTATATTCTGTTAATTTAACGATAAGATAACATCAAAAGCCAAGTGAAATCTGCAACTTAACGCGGAAGTGAAGATTCCCACTCGCGAACGGCGGCCATTGTGGTTATATTTAGAGGGGGGTGAAGGGGGGAGATAAGCGGACGCAAATAGACTCAGTTAAATAGCTTTAAATGGGTTACACATACACATATACTTATGCATAAGTAAATTTAATGACATTTATGTAACTCCGTATAGACGGATAAAGTCTAAGAAAAAAACGTACCTCAAAGCCATAGAGAAAAAGGTACGGTGGCCCAGATGGCGTTACACCTTTGGGGAACGCTCGGCTAGATGGCGCTAATATTAATATTTGACATTTTAACACATATCAAGCTAACAATATGGGCCAAAATGTCAAAACTGAGGTTCAAAAGTTTTTAAGCCTGTGTCGAGAGATGGCAGTCTATGCACTGTGATTACACATTTTACTTTGACAGTAACTCTATAATACTCGATCCTCTTTGGTAAATTCCGGAAATAACAAAAAATACTGGCTTTTGAGAGGAAATGGGACTACCACTTTTTTTCTTACTTGGTCCTCATTTTCGTCTCTTGATGTTAATATAATTATGTTATTTGAAGCGCTGGTGGCCTAGCGGTAAGAGCGTGCGACTTTCGATCCGGAGGTCGCGGGTTCGAACCCGGCTCTTACACAATGGCTTTTTCGGAACTTAAATTTTTGCGAAATGTCATTTGATATTTGCCAGTCGCTTTTCTCTGAAGGAAAACATCATGAGGAAACCGGACTCATTGCAATAAGGCCTAGTTACCCTTCGGGTTGGAAGGTCAGATGGAAGTCGCTTTCGTAAAACTAGTGTCTAAATCAAATCTTGGAGTTAGTTGTCAGAGCGGACTCCATCAGGCTCTTATGAGCCGTGGATGCCGGGATAACGCAAGGAGGATGATGATGTTAATATAATTATGTATGGAAGCGCCTGGCATCCGTTCCTGACATTCGAAAAACTGCGGGGCACTTCTGGATGAGATTAGCCCAGGACCGGGATAAGTGGCGTACACGAAGGGAGGCCTATGCTCAGCATTAAGATTTATCTCCTTGAAATAGACTGAATTTTATGTTACCAAGTAGATAAGGTGAAGTTTAGTCAAAACAACGACTGTGCTGGTTTTTAAATAAGTTTACCTATTGACACGTTTCCTGTCAGGGGTCAATGAACATAAACTAATGAACCCTGGATAATAATGAATATGAATGAATATATTTATGTATATAATCGCGTGTCGGTCATTGCGATACATTTTTAACCCCCGACGTAAAAACGACGGGGTGTTATAAGTTTGATGTGTCTGTCTGTTTGTTTGTCTGTCTGTCTGTGTGTGTGTCTGTCTGTGGCATCGTAGCTCCGGATGAACTGATTTAGTTTTTTTGTTTGAAAGCTGAGTTAGTCGGGAGTGTACTTAGCCATGTTTCATGAAAATCGGTCTACTATGTCGCGGCCGGGGTTTTTTCAAAATTTTAATTTTGTGTTTTTTTTATTTTTTAGATAGATCCGTTTATATATGCTTAGTCTACTAAACTTTGTGGATGATGTTTATTGAGTATCTTTTAGATTATATTGCATTGCAAAACATAAAACTACTCCACCAATCAGTATTAAGTAATATAAGAAAAGGCCATACTGAATGTTGACTAGCTTTTGTGACCAAAGCTTTTTTATTCAGATGCGTACTAAAATATTACTTTATTACCGTTATCTATCTACAATGTAGAGACAAAGCAAAAACATGTACGAGAGCATTTTTAGAATTTGAGACCCCCCAATTAGCGTAAGTTGTTAACAAAAATTAACTCACTGTCAGTTTTGTGACGACGAAGAAACTTTTCTTTACATCCATGCCCTTAGCTACACAAAATGAGAATTACCTCCCACCATTGGACCTGTATCACGTTTTCTATTACCCACTTTATAAAGGCATCAAGGCCACAGTGTGACCTGAATGCATTTTCTTTTGTTCAATGAAGTATTGATTTATGCAATTGCCCCTCGCACTATGTGCATAGTTCAACTTTGTGGTTAGATGTACAAAAAACAATGAAATTGATTTTTAGGGTTCTGTTCCTAAAATTAAATAAACCGGCCAATTGCAAGTGGGACTCGCGTAACGAGGGTTCCGTTATAGGAAACAGAATGGCATAGTTAGTTTTCTGAAATTCGTATTTTTTTCTAAAACAACCATACACCTGCGATAGATGTTAACTTCCATTGCTGTCGATAAACAGTCTTTACAATTAACTCACACTACGTAAGTGTCAAAAACATGTCAATCAAACCTGTTTCTTAACAGCAATTGAAGTAACGTCTATCGCAGATGTATCAGAAAAAAGTTAATAATTAAAAAAACTAACTATGCTATTGTTTCCTATAATGGATCTATGTGCCGTAGTTAACGGAATTCAATAAAAACATGGTGTATTGTAAGTAACTAAAATTTTTCGGTAATATACTTTCCGCAAAACTAAGTAGTGACTGGTGTTTAATGCTATCCCTCTCTATCTCACTGGGCCTTCATTGGCTTGAAAGAGATGGCAACATGGCTTCAGTCGCCACTTATTTTTGCGTCAAGCATAGGAGAGACGATCTCAGTCACCGATGTCTTATAAGTCATCATCATCCTCCTTGCGTTAACCCGGCATTTGCTACGGCTCATGGGAGCCTGGGGTCCGCTTTGACAACTAATCCCAAGATTTGGCATAGGCACTAGTTTTACGAAAGCGACTGGCATCTGACCTTTCAACCCGGAGGGGTAACTAGGCCTTGTTGGAATTAGTCCGGTTTCCTCACGATGTTTTCCTTCACCGAAAAACGACTGGCAAATATCAAATGGCATTTCGCACATAGGTTCCAAAACACTCATTGGTACGAGCCGGGGTTCGAACCCGCGACCTCCGGATCGAAAGTCGCACACTCTTACCGCTAGGCCACCAGCGCTTCCGATCTCTTATAAGTATACCATAGATCAAGCAAACGTATCTACTTAGCGTGTCAAATGAACTCAGTAAAATCCACTGAGTTGTTCGTCTTTAATCGCAGCTTGCAGCTTTCGGGCGTCAATTTTTGTAAGTTGAAGTCAACAAAAACAATAAATAAGCCTCGTTACGTGATATAGTAACAACTTCAGTACAAAATTTGACACGCTCGGCCGCCATACAAATAGATGAACTTGTTTCTTCTATCTAAATCTAATTCTGTGATCTCAGTCCATAGCATCGTAATATTTTTCATGGATCGGCTGTGTTTTTTGCCACCTGTTATAAAAAGTGACTTTCCCAGCTTGCCCTATTTCCTCAGTTTTTACCGACCTGGGTCCCGTTACTCGGGTCCTCTCACTCGCTCGCGGCCGGCGACCTAGAAACCTAGATGAGACCTGTTGACCTAAAACAGTGTTTGGCTAAATCAGGCTTTGACCGGGCTGCCGATGACATGAACGGGTTTTGTTATGAAGAATCCTTTGAATTTATTTGATCCTAGTTTAGTGAAAATTATCTGAGTTGAAGTTTAACTTATAGTTTTACCTCCATGTACAGTCAAGGTATGGGCATATTCAGAATTTGGGACTCCAATTAATTAGCGTAAGTTGTTAACAAAGATTAAAATCCCCGTATACTAGTTTCAAAATTGGTTTCTCAATGCATTCTGCGTTTTAACTGTACAACTCCCGTGAGACACATACATATTTAAAAATATTTTAAGCTGGTTACTCACGTATTAAGTCGATATAGCGTTCGACATGTTTCGGTCCAATTTCGAGGAATACAATTTCGAGGGGGGGGTCATGGGGGTCATGCACCCCCCCTCCTCCGAGCCTAAGTTGGCCATACAAATAGACCACGTGACCCCCCCCCCCCCCTGGGCATGAAGCTGGATCCGCGCTTGCGTGCATGTCAAACAGTTGAAGCTCATACAAGTGTCCTGAGTCGACACCGCATATCGTACACGCGAGCGAGCCCTCCCCCCCGACAGAGCGTCCACTCAGGCCTTAGGTACAGGCGTTTGCAATCGGCTTTGATCTGCCAAAAATCTAAAGCTCACTTTTTATTTCCAGATGCACAGTTGCGAGACGCTGCCGGCGCCGCCGGCGTCCGGGCCGAACCTGCTCCTGGATCTGGGGCGGCTCATCATCCGCGCCCGGAGCCCCGCCCCCGCCCCCGCCACGACCGCCTGCTGCACGCCAAGCTGCTGGCCGCCAGCCCGTCCACCAGCCAGCAGGTATGTCGCCCTGGTACACTAGTCGAATCGTCGCATCATCAGAGACAGAGGTCTCAGAGCCCCAACCTGCTCCATCCTTCTACCACCCTGCAGGTATGTCGCCCTGGTCTTCTTTGACACGTTATCAGAGGCCTCAGGGCCCAACCTACTCTGTCCGTTTACCAGCCAGCAGGTATGTTGTCCTGGTACACTAGCATCATCAGAGACGTCGCCGGTACCAACCTGCTGGAGGTAGGGCGGCTAATCATCCGCCCCGTCCCCCGCCACGACCGCCTGATGCACGCCAAGCTGCTGGCCGCAAACCCGTCCACCAGTCAGCAGGTATGTCGCCCTGGTCTTTGACAAGTTATCAGAGGCCTCAGAGCCCCACCTGCTCCGTCCTTCTACCAGCCAGCAGGTATGTTCTCCTGGTACTCTGTGGTGCATCATCATCATAGCCTCACATATAGAGATAGTGCCCTAACCCTGGCTTACCACGGTCGCCAAGTTGCTTGCGGCCAGTCCGTCCACCAGCCAGCATTTACAACCTTATGCCACACCAACAACAAAATTCTCACGGCTAATTTGTATACACATTGGCAGTGCCCTTGTCTTTTGAGCCTGCAGTCTCAGCTGTGCACTATTGCCTCGTGATCAAAATTTTTATGTTCCGTCTATTCTGCCGTACGAGAGCTTTAAATAAATAAGGCTAAAACTGCAACCTGTGAGATAAAACCTAGCTATTGATCGAGGAGCCAATGAAGTATAATTTGCAACTGTTATTACAGGTGGTGACCCAGCCAAAAGCCGAGAAGGAGGAGATAAAGCCGGCCGTCGAGGCGTCTCTCAACGATCACGTGCACGCCCTGTGGAACGACCAGATACCGATCTGCATCGAGGTTGGTTACTGATGCTTCCTATTCATCATCTATTAGCCCTTTATAGCCAACTACCATAGAGGAATAACTTACGGCCCAGCCACGATATTGGTCTAAGCGCGACAGCGGTGAGCGGCAGCCATACGTGCGAATGATAAGTCCCATCGCTGTGTCTCGCTCCAATGTATGGCCGTCGCTCACCGCTGTCGCGCTTAGACCAATGTCGTGGCTGAGCCGTAAGGGAAGAGTTGTAACTCCATACATCAGTAAATGCGGGCAAAGAGGATCGAGTATTATAGAGAGTTACTGTCAAAGTAAAATGTGTAATCACAGTGCCATCTCTCGTCACAAGCTTAAAACTTTTGAACCTCATTTTTGACAATTTGGCCCATATTGTTAGCTTGATATGTGTTAAAATGTCAAATATTAATATTAGCGCCATCTAGCCGAGCGTTCCCCAAAGGTGTAACGCCATCTAGGCCACCGTACCTTTTTCTCTATGGCTTTGAGGTACGTTTTTTTCTTAGACCTTATCCGTCTATAGTTCTATACGGATTTACATCCCATATCGTCACTACTTTAAAAAAAACTTGTATCTTCGTCTGTCAATGAAAAGAAAATTGTAGTAAGTATGTATGGAATACGTATAGACTTACTGCGTTTTAACTTTGAGGAACAGCGTGAGATACGAGATTTTTTAAAAATAGTGACGATATGTCTTTGATGCGGGTTATGTTTATGTGTATAGGCATAGTTAAGTGACATCTAGCGACAATCACGCGTAAAATAGCGTAAATTATCAGTACCACTACTCGATATTGGGTGGCAACTGTGTCTCGTCTGCCAAA
This sequence comes from Leguminivora glycinivorella, assembly GCF_023078275.1. Classification (NCBI taxonomy): domain Eukaryota; kingdom Metazoa; phylum Arthropoda; class Insecta; order Lepidoptera; family Tortricidae; genus Leguminivora; species Leguminivora glycinivorella. The sequence goes on from NC_062994.1 coordinate 10,140,198, forward strand.
AATTTAATATTAGAACAGTTTACAACTTATATTACAAGCAGAAGGAATTGAAAACAGAATACTGATTAATAGAGCATTAGACTTTTCGTTCGTCGCGACATCTATTGACGAGTAGCAGTCAGTTGATATTTAATATGAATGTAACTCTTTTCGTTGCTTTAATATTTTATACTGGCAGCATAAAGTCCTTGAACAGAAAAGTGCCACTTTGCGTCAACTTTAAAATTAAGGGAAAAGTTAAATTTGTTTTTATTAATTCCTAACAAGATTTTGTTGATGAATTGAGATTTTATTAAAGCACCTATCTATATTTTCTTAATTATAACAATTATCCGTATATATGAAAGTGAATTATATTACTAAATGTTGGTAACAAAATAGGATCAATTAAAATTTGCTGACGTGGCATTGTACAAAGTTGACGGGAATTGCTGATGGTGACTTAACTGAATGTAATGTATGCACAGATAACATACCTCTTCCCCTCTTCACCTTTCAAAAAACTCTTTCATACTTATCCATACTTACTATTATAATTGGGAAAGTGTGTGTGTCTGTTTGTTTGTCACTGAGAAAACTATTTTTCACTTGTTGCGGTTTATCCGTTTGAATCAGCCAAACGTATCTTAAAACATACAGGTTGTTTTTATAAAATACTTGTTGATTATAATTGCCGATTCAAATGACAAGTAGCTTGTTGTTTGTAGGCGCTATTTTAACCAAAAAACTTGTTGAACGAACATGAAAACTGGTTGTATTTTGTTTGTCCGTCTTTCACGGAGCGACGAATTGACGTGATTTTTTAAGTGGAAATAGTTGAAGGGATGGAGATTGACATAGGCTCTTTTTTATGGGATAGGAGGCAAACGAGCAGACAGGTCGCCTGATGGTAAGCGATCACTGCCGCCCATGCACACCAGAAACACCAGAGGTGTTGGAGGTGCGTTGCCGGCCTTTAAGATGGGTGTACGCTCTTTTCTTGAAGATTTGAAGGTCGTATCGGTTTGGAAATTCATTCCACACTACTCTTACTCTTACTTTTTGTCTCTTTCTAACGCGAGCGAAGCCGCCGGCAAAAGCCAGTACTCGATAAATATATGATTATAACCGACCACATAATCCAATTTACGCTCTTTTCCATCACAGTAATTGTAACTGCAAACCTATCATTACTAAGTGAAAGCGAACTAGCTTACCAACTGCCGGATATATTTTTAGACAGTGCGTGTTTGTACGCCATCTACACGGTGTCACACACCGAATAATGTTAACAGGGTATTCCTTTATATTACATGAGTAAAATGTAATTTTTTTTTCTGGATTTCCCCTACTTTCAGAGTTAATAAGTATAAAAAAAAAATATGAAAAATCAAGACAGCGATGATGATCTAACTATCCTCGTTGATAGATATCAAAAAAGTATTTTTTTAGAAAAAAAAGTAATCTAGTGACTCGGTATTGATTATTAATCTGAAATAAATGAATTAAAAGTATTTTTACAAAACAATAAAAAAATGTAAACATATTATTTTATTTTGCAGAGAGAGGAACCGAAATGAATTATTATTATTATTTTAAGTGTCAGTTTTACGAATAACACTTACGTTTTATGTGAAAATACATAAAAAAAAATCATTTGAATGTTTATGAATCTACATATAATAATAGATTACAACATTTATGGTTTAGCACGTCACCCGCGTTCGATTCCCGGCTTCGCCACCAGTGGGCCTGATCGCTTTCTCTTTAGTGTATGGTGCCTATTTCAGTTTATAATGTTGATACCATGTCGCCTAATTAAATTGTTGTTATTTTTCAGGTGCTTCTGGCCCCAGACTGCCCCGATTGCTACCAGGCGATCAGCCGTGTAGAAGAGGATTCCTCATTCGACAAACAGCACACCCAACAGCGCGCGTTACTCCTCGAGAGATGGAGCATGCGAGCGCTTGTCACCAAGTATGTATTAGGTATTTCATATACAAACTTATAGGAAATCTCGAGACAGGAACCCATTACTACCACCTTCTGTATCTGACCCTTGATCCAGCCACCTAGTGTATTTCTCTAGGATTTTATAGGTTGAAAATCTCCCTTATGAGACCCTTCACTGACACATCTATCAGAACACAAGCCACATTTGTGGATTCTTTAATATCAGTAGCTTAAACACTGCTTGGGCAGAGAATGGTACCAGGCGATCAGCCGAGTAGAAGAGGACTCCTCATTCGACAAACAGCACACCCAACAGCGCGCGTTTCTCCTCGAGAGATGGAACACGCTAGCGCTTGTTACCAACTATCAATTACACACGCAGAAAGGAACCGATTTTATACGCGTCGTGTCATCGTGTCCAAGACTACCGCCTTCTGCAACTGATGCTTGACCAAGCAACCTACATAGTGAATCTTTCCAGGTTTTATAGGTTGAGAATCTTAACTTATGAGACTGCTTGTCACCATGTATGTTATGCCTAAATTTTCACTCTCGGAAAAAATATTGTCGAATCAACACCTCATTATTCCCACACCATACCATAATTATCAAACTTGGGTATTCATCTAGAAATGTCTTTATTTGCAGGTCCCACGAATCTCCGGCGTTCATAACATCCCAGTGGCTGCTCAACGCGGTCCGCTCGCAACTCCACTTCTCACAGCTGTCCGCCTGGTTGGCGAGGCTGAAGGGCAAGGAGGAACCAGGGGAACGCAGGTCAGTACATAACTTGGGATATATGTGTGAAAAAAAAAACCGGCCAAGTCCGAGTTGTACTCACGTTGCAAGGGTTCCGTACACCACAAGAAGGCCTTGAGCGCCTTCTTTTTAGAAGGCTCTTTAAGTCATTTTTGCGAATAATCGATATTTTGATCAATTTCTTCCAAGAAAATGCCGCTGCAAGGAGATACCAAATTTTCAAGAAATTAGAATTGCTGGAGCGTTACGCAGTCCAAATAGCATATTCGGAAACTCGATTAGACCACAGCGTGCAAACTTTGTATCATATAAAATCAAATTACATTTCGAAATACTATTGTGCATATTTCTAACATAACTGACTCCGTGGTATTTGGTGGCAGGTTTTTAGGAGAACTTTATTCTCGTTTGAAATAGCTGGAGCGTTACTCAGTCCAAATGTCATATTCGGAAACTCAATTAGACCACAGGGTGCAACATTTTGGTATCATAAAGCATACAATTGAACTAAATTTGGCTGTTACGTACTATACTTCCAGAGCATTTGGTATTTAGGGTTCTCAAAGGTCGGCAACGCATAAGTGGCTCCCCTGATGTTGCTTATGTCTATGGGCGGCGATGACTGCTTCCCATCAGGCGGCTCGTCGGCTCGTTTGCTGCCTATTTCATAAAAAAAAATGTTCTGTCTGTACTTTGTTAAAAGCTCTTAAATTTGCGGTTTAATGCGAAAAAGACGAATGTTTTTTGACCGAGTTGGAAAGGCCTTTAAAATTTACTGTATTTTCAAACATATATATATTTTTGTATTTTCAGGCGAAAATTAAGCCGCGAGAAGTGCAACTACAAAAAACTCGAATCGAACTGCGACGAGGACGTCGAAGAGCGCAAACTGAACATCGTCTACTCCATCAAGATCCCCGGCGAGAGCTACAAGATGGCCGACTTCAGCAAGACCCCGACCGACCACACCTTCCCCATCACCGACATTGGCAACAACGTCTATCTCAAGGTCACCCTCAGAGCCTCCCCAGGATAGACGAGGTACCCACAGTCAAATGCTCCTGCCCGCCCAAAAGACGCGCAAGCAAAGAGTCACCAGTCAACCTACACGAAGAGTTGGTCGGGAAGCTAAATGATCTCACTCTAGGACCGAGAGGTTCCAAGTTCTCACCAGATTTAGATGTAATTAACTCTAACACAGGCCCGTCCACTCGCCGCCTCTCCATCATATCCACTCCCGCCGCGGAATACTTGTACTCCACAGCTTCAGAAAAAAAGGTGGTCGATGATAGGATGCATACGCCTTGCAGCGAAAACGGGAAACACAAGTGCGAATGCGATGAGTCGGACGGCAATCATAGATCTTCCACTAGTTTAAGTCAGGAACCGAAGAAGCTAGACGAGAGGCGATTGAAAGAGATAGCCAAATATAAAAGGCGGTTGCGGAAAGAGAGCAAGCTCAAAAAACTCTGCGACAGCACTTCTTCAGAAGGAGATTTACAAAAGTCGAAGGAGACACATACGTCCATTCCGATCTTGCAAGCGGCGAGATTTGACAGATTCCGAGCTATCGGCTGCTATAGAAACCAAACGTATTTGACGCTGCCCGCTAGCAGGATGGAAACCAAATCCCCTTTCGTTGAAACAGATAGTATAACACCAGCAGAGTTTAAAAAGACCAACACTGTCGCCACACAAACTGACGAAGTGACTTGTGCGTGTGGCGGACCTTTAGTAGACCGATGTGAAAGCTGTATAGACAGGGGAATGGTCCGATCAGAAGCTAACTATAACCTAGCTTCGATAGACCAGTCCGAAGTGTTGCTCGATGCTATAAATCGCTGCAAAGACGAGACCGGAGCTAGGCGGAAATACGAAGAAGATAATATTAAAGCGCTAAAAAAGCATAAATGTGATAATTATAATATAAAGTGTGATATAAGTAGTATAGGTATTAGTCATAATGAGGAGCAGGTCATTAAAAGACCTAAATTGAGAAGGATATTCCCGATAGTTGACAAGATTGAGAAGATTGTCTCTGACAGAGCACAAAACCAAGACAACGCTGATATTGAAGAGTTACATTTGAAAGACGATGACACAGTATTTTCGAAGCCGAAAGAATCGAAACGGCAGAAGACTTTTTCTATAAATGATGACGATTATGTGTTCTATGAGAAATGTGATTATGGAACTTTTGATAGGTGTGAGATAGATTCCCCAAGTGAGACTCCTGAGCAGAATGGTTTTATGTATCCTGATAAAAAAATGGGGGTAGAAAACCAGGTGCCTTCGCCTACAGAGATGGACCGATTTCGATGGCGTTTCGACTCGGCGGCTTCGATGGTGTTCCATACTAAAACTGGGCTGCCTCTGACTTCTAGTCCGGCGCCTCTGAGAAGAGGAAACAATTGCTTCGATTTTGATGACTCTATAAATGGAATCTCTGGGATTAAAAGGTAATTATTATTTGATTTTGTTTCGTCAAATGTAGTTTTTTGGGGACCGACAGAAATATTTTTAAATGCTGGGGACTGATAGGAATTGTTTCTTATTTTAATTTTATCCCTAGCCATAGATACAAATAGGTTGCGCTGGTTGGGAATAGTTCGAAATTGTTTGTTTTTAAATTGTGTTTTTCGGGTATAGAAAAAGTAATGTTATTTTTAATTGATTTTGTTAAATTAGGTGTATTCTTTGGGGACAAGTAGAAATAGTTTATTGTTAAATAATGCTTGTTGAGATAGGAATATTTTTATTGTTGAAAAATATTTGCTGGGAATAGTTGCCATTTTATAGAAATAGTTTATTTTCGATTTTTGCCCATTGGGGATATTAGGGGAATACTTTATTTCAAACTAGTTTTTGCCCGCGACTTCGTTCGCGTTAGAAAGGGACAAAAAGTAGCCTATGTCATTCTCTGTCTTTTCAAGTATCTCACTTAAAAAAATCACGTCAATTTGTCGCTCCGTTTTGCTGTGTAAAATGGATAAACAAACAGACAGACACATTTTCCTATTTATAATATTAGTATGGATGTGTTTGTATTTCTTGTAAATTTAAATGTAATAAATTATAGGTGGTTTAATAAGTTTGTCAGTAAAAAGGGATTCGAATTATTTTTTTTATGCAATAGTAAATATTGGTCTTATATTTTTAAATTTGCAGTTTTTAGTAACATAAATGGCTCGTTAGACATTAGTTAAATTCGGAGTTAGTTTAATTTAAAATACAGACTAAAGTAAAATTCATAATCCTACGGACTAAATTGACAAATGACTGACAGGTAAAATGATACCAGGAACAGCAAAATTAAAATAGGGAAGGGTATATGTCGATAACAATATATCGACAAGTTGTAAAGTACATACAACAGACAAGTTTAAATCAAGAATAAGTATATTAGTTTCAAATAAGAGGTACACATTTTGGTTTGTTCTATGTATCTTCGAGGTAGTGGATGGATACCATGCATTTTTACCCACTAGTTTTAAAACATAAAAATGTTTCCGCGCCTGTAGGTAAAAAATAAAATACCATGTCCGACAATAATAAATTATCTGTCACGCTATGGCAAGTATATCATAAATATCTGTATAATTTTCGAATAATATTATTGCTGCTTCGAAATAAAAAAAATATCTCTTATTAGCGGTCTACAGACCTTTTGATCTGTCGAAATCACAGAAAAAAATGGTATATTGATTAGCCGATCAAATTGCCAATTTCATTGTCCCGTCTGGGTGCACCTTAAATCTACGATGTAATAATAATTTTAATATCGATAAGAACGACACTGGCCAAACTGTGGCAACATTCGTTCACACTTACTTGTCAATTTGGTCCGTAGGATTATGGATTTTACTTTAGTTTATTTTATAGTAAACATAATTATGTTAATACTTTCGTTGTCCTAGCTATTACTTACTCTCTTGAGGTTCAGGTCCCCACGATACAGACTGTGCCTAGTGTGGGGGCCATTGCATATGTTTCTTGATTTTGTACTTCTTGAAAATAAATATTGTTATTGTTTCTCTTTACACTAATCTCCTCAAGGTTTTTTGAACGATGGGTCTTAAAGAGAGTGTAATTTTTACTTTTATTATTTAATAAATTAAAAATAAAATGACCGGTGATCATCGTTTCGTATGTATGTGTGTATAAGCTTTATTGTACATAAAAAAAAAAGCAAAAGATATACAGTTAATAGCATACAATGTAGGCGGACATTCCTCAATGGGATATCTTTTAGTCAATCTTTGAGGAAATGAGTAGAAGCGTTGAATTTTTGGTGAGATAGTTTTGGGTAGATTGCAGATATGCGTATATTTGTGGTTCTAGCGCGCTGTTCCACCCGATCTCCCCGTGTCCCCGTCAGCGCCCCCGCGCCGGCGCCCCCGCCCCCGCGCCCCCGCCCCCGCGCGCGCGCGCGCAGCCCGGCGCCGGCGCCGGGGAAGGAGCCCGCCACGCCCAAGCTGAGGATCGGGCCTAGCGCTGGACTGCTGGGTGAGATCTATTAACTAACTATTTTAACTCAATGATCCAAACTGAATCTTAACCTCCGAAACGAGAGATCGCCACCTGTCCCGATCCTGCGCAGCCTCTCGCCGGTCCCTGACTTGAAGCCGACGGATCCGCCGCCGCACTGTCCTCCCGGCGATACCTGGGTCTACCCGCCACCGGGCCACCGGCCACCAGACCCGAGAAAGCTCTCGTCACATCCCGATCGTTTCCCATTCTAAGTGAGTGACCAGAGCAGCGGAGTCCGTGGACTTTCGTTTCGCCGATGATATTGGATTCGGCCACTAACGCCTCGATTTCGTTTTTTTGGATCCTCCCGATGCCAACGCGATAGTTTTCTTAAAAAAGACCCAATATATCGAATAATATATCTTAATAAGTGTTGCTTGTAAGCAAAGTACCCTAGCATAAAAGAGTAACTAACGATTACACGATTCAGTCCCGTTCTAATTTAATAATTAAATAATACAAGAAACCGAGAAAATAAGGATTTCCGGCCGAGTGCCTATATACGACCGAACGAGCGAGAGGCCGGACAGAAATATAAATGTGTAGTACTTTTCTCAAATGTGAAATGAAATAAAAAAAAAATAGTCTGACAACGTATCAACCGACTTTTAAAAACGAAACCTTCTTTTTATCAGACCGGCCAGCTGTATGAATAACAATGTTGTCAATTGAAAAAAATGTTACTTTGCAAAACCTAGGCCTGAAAAGTAGTATGAAATCCCTTTTCAGGCCTCTCGAGTGGTTGCGCCCAAAAAGTAAGAGGCTTATAGAATTTGGCAAAAGAAATTATTGTTTTTTGTATTATTTTACATAAAAAATAAATATTTATAGATTTTGGGTATTAAAAGTGAATGATGACTACGTATTTTCGATTAAAAATGTGTATAATATTTTTTTTAACTTTGGCCACCGAAAACGCTGTCAGTCACGTAGTGACGTCATAGAACCTAACTTAACTTCATGTCAAATCAATCACTGACATGATGAACTTTATGCCTCATACTTAGGTAATGTCAGAAAAAAATGTGTTTAATTCGATTGACGTCATGCAGACAGTCTATAGATTAACATGGCTAATGTTTTTGCCTGATTAAGTGAAAGTATACTTTAAAAATGTTTTTTGCGGTTTTCATGTCGTAATAAAATATGGTAATATTTTTTTTCGGTTAATTGGAAAGTAATTAATTAATAATATAAGATAAACTTTAAAAAAGGGTTAAGTAGCCTATACTTCCGAATCCATTACAATGAATATAAACAGACATATTTGATTGCATGTTTGAGAAATGTATTGTCAATTTTAAGGCCAGTTGCATCAACCACATTTGACAGACACATCATCGTCTCGCAGCATATATTTATTTTTACCATTAAATTTACAGGCAGCTTCGAAGAATCCGCCCTAAAAGGCCGCTTGGAGCCAGTTGCTACAGTCCACGGGTTCACCGCCGAAATCGGGGCGAGTGGGGCCTTCTGTCCGCCGCACAAGCGTTTACCCGTCACCGTGTTCTTTTATGCCCCGGGCGGGACCAACGCACCTTACATGGTAAGAATTTTATCAGGAATGTATGCTATTTTAAGAGATTATTGATGAAATCGGGGCGAGTAAGACCTGTCCGCCACACAAGCGTCTACCCGTCACTGTGTACTTTTATGCCCCGGGCGGGACCAACGCACCTTACATGGTAAGAATTTTATCAGGAATGTATGCTATTTTACGAGATTATTGATGAAATCGGGGCGAGTAAGGCCTTCTGACCACCATACAAGTGTCTACCCGTCACTTTGTTCTTTTACGCCCCGGGCGGGACCAACGCACCTTACGTGGTAAGAATTTTATCAGGAATTTATAATATTTTAAAAAATAATTGATGAAATCAGGGCGAGTAAGGCCGTCTTACCACCATACAAGCGTCTACCCGTCACTTTGTTCTTTTACGCCCCGGGCGGGACCAACGCACCGTACATGGTAAGAATCTTATGAGGAAATGTTGGCTATTCTATGGGTTTAGTGCCGAAATCTTAAGAAAAGTAAGAATTTACGTACTTAAAAATATACCCTGCTAAATTTCATATTCCTAACTGTCCCCATTCCACGTAAGTGCGTTTTCACATTATCCGATCCGATATCGGATGTAGGACCGATATCCCATACATTTAAGCCGCCATCTTGGATTTTTGCCTTAGAAATCCTTCCGACATCCGATATCGGATCGGATAATGTGAAAACGCACTAAGACGTATTCCCAAATGTCCCCGCGGGTATTTTTTTTTTTTATACTACGTCGGTGGCAAACAAGTATACGGTCCGCCTGATGTAAAGCGGTCACCGTAACCTATGGACGCCTGCAACTCAAACAGTGTCACATGCGCGTTGCCACCCCATTAGAAACTTGTACACTCCCTTTTGCTGTGTTAAGTACACAGCAAAAAGGAGTGTACAAGTTCCAAGGAGGGTTCGGGTTGCCGACGACTCAAAGGACAATAGACGGAACAAGTTAGTTCCGTAAGTCCTCCCGTCATCAGCACACCGCACCCTCGTTGAGCTCTGGCAGCCTTACTCACCGGCAGGAACACAACACTATGAGTAGGGTCTAGTGCTATTTGGCTGCGGTCTTCTGTAAGGCGGAAAAGATACTATTCCCACCTGTCCCCGTCGGGTACATTTATGTTGTGTAGGTAATGTGAATGATTCTTTTATATTATTTTTAATTTATTTTATTTCTTTTCTTAAGTAAAATAATTATGTATTTAAATATTTCTACATAAAAAAATCTTTCGACGGAACCTTAGTTTTGTCAATGAGCCATTGGTCAAAGTTTTAAAGATAATTAAATGTGTTATTTATAATGTTTATATATTTTGTGTTTTGTATTCTACATAATATAGTTAAATTGCCTAATTGCCTAAAATTTATGTAGAATACAAAACATAAAATATATAAACACTAGCTTTTGCCCGCAGCTTCGCTCGCGTTAGAAAGAGACAAAAAGTAGCCTATGTCACTCTCCATCCCTTCAATTATCTCTACTTAAAAAATCACGTCAATTCGTCGATCTGTTTTGCCGTGAAAGACGGACAAACAAACAGACACACACACTTTCCCATTTATAATATTAGTATGGATTATAAATAACACATTTAATTATCTTTAAAACTTTGACCAATGACTCATTGACAAAACTAAGGTTCCGTCGAAAGATTTTTTTATGTAGAAATATTAAAATACATAATTATTTTACTGTTTAAGGTCCACAGGGCTACCCTGCACAACTCGAGCATACGAATTGTTTTAAAAATAACTTAACGTTATGTTGCCCAAATTGTCTTTTTCATACGCACCTATATTGTAAATTTCATGGACATAACAATAGACGTTTTTAAAAAATTAATGAAATCTGTATGCAAATGTGTCCGAAAAAATATGATAGATTATTTTCCTCTACTGTCTATCGATGTCTGGGTACCCACAACACCAGCTTTCTTGAGCTCCGTGGGTCTCAGTCAATCAATTCAATTTATGAATGTCTTATAACATTTATTATAATACTTTTATCGAAATTTTGACTTCTTTCTTCTTCATTCTTCCAGGGCCATATAAACCTCGGTCCATCAGGTTACCGCGTGCCCCGCTCGGGCACCATACAAGTCTCCCTCTTCAACCCGCACGGCACCCTAGTCAAGATGTTCGTGGTCCTGTACGAGCTGACGGGCATGCCGCCGCTGGCGAGGACCTTCCTCCGGCAGCGCACCTTGTATATGCCGGCGAGGGCGCCCGCGCCGAAGCCTTCCACTAGGCACAAGTGGCTGCGCTACCTCATACACCTCAGGTAAGCGTACAAAGCCGGTGGAGGAGCCCCCTCTGTAAATATTATTATTGTTTTGTGCTAATGTTTTATTTTATTTTATTTTCTATTCAATTTAAGTTTTAGAGCTACTAACCATATTATGGAACCTGTTTTCTGAAATATATTTTTTTTTTTTTTATTACAAGGTTTTATGTGCCGCAGAACTACGCGGTATAAAACACGGTACAAAGTTTAGCCATTGTATTGAAATCGAAACTTTTACCTGAAAAGTCTCACAATCTGGTCTATGTATGGCGATCTCAATCAGGCGTTCTGATTTAAGAACGAATTTTATGAAGTGTTTTAATTTTCAATTATAAATCTTAATATCCGTCACTTCTTCAGGTTTGAAATAAACATTAATTTAGAACTGTAGTTTGCTAGTTTTGAAGGATATTTATTTGCAATTTCGTAGTCGGACTAGCGTAGAGCTCAATGTAATGCTTGTAGGATATATCATTAATTTAGACAATTTTGTTACAGATTCATGACCTCAAAATCAGGAAAACTCTACCTCCACACAGACATACGTATCATAGTCTCCCGAAAAGCCGACCTCGACACGGCCACAGCTCATTCTACCATCTTCCGGACCATACCGGACGAACCGACCAATGAGGAGCCAGAGATTTCCACCAATGACAAGCGAGAGATTTCCACCAATGAGGGCGCGATCTCAATCGATAGGACCCCCAATAGAGTGTTCGGGGGTTGCAGCGAGTTTGACTCAGAACTTAGAAATGATATAAGGGAATTGGGACACGAAAATCAAAATGGTGTCTCGTATGAGCTCAGAAGCTTCACTTACGCCCCTGAGAACCCTAGGTTTTCGCCCCGATAGTATTGGGGCAAGATATTTTATCTGTTATTTAGTGCCTGTGGTAAATATTGATCCGAATGTGTTAATATGTATGGAGTAATGAGAAAATATATTTTTTGGTTTTTATAATACGTTTGTTTCATTAACCTTAAAACTTATTGATATACTTAGGCCCACTTGCACCAACCACTTAACTCGGGGTTAGTGGGCTGTCATCTGTCAAATTCCATATAAAATGGTGGGTTAACCCTCCCTTTTCGTTGATGCAAGTGGCCCTTAGATATAGAAATCGAGGTCATTAGGGTTATTTTTATCAAACTTCCTCGAAAAGTGTTATTGAATAGGTAAGGCGATCCGTAAATCCTTAATTTCGACCTAGGGCTGTAATTTTTGTCCGAAATGAATGAGGCAGAAGTATCTGTATTTTTACAATAATGATCCCGCAACTACAATGAACTTTAATTTGTGACACCCTAATGCCTTGTAAGGGGTTAACTAGCTTATATTCCTATCTGTCCCCGTTTCGATCATGTGGAATGGGGACTGGGGAGTTGGGGACAGGTAGGAATAACATTTAATGAAAAAGGTTTTTTTTACGTTTGGAATAAACAATAAAATTCATCGTTCAAGTACAAAAACATTTAATAACCAACCAAAGTCGAATAAATAAATACACACATAGTACATTATGGCGGCAACTTACAAGAAAACTTACTTTCGAATAAATACTTAAAATACTGATAAATTTTGAAAATAATGCAAAGTTTCATCAAAATAAATTCATATTGGAAACAACGTTTTAAGAAAAACTTGTTAAGTATAATTTGTCATTTTTTGTGAAACTTTGCTGATTTCAGAAACCCTAGTAAAGCAAAATACCTAGCCGTTTTATAAATAACAAAAAATACAAATTTTGTTAATAAAAGTGCAAAAAATACTACAGTGCAAAGTGCAATTTAGTACTGAAAGAATTTTTATTTTGAGACCACAATTTTTATTGAAAATTCATTTAATATAAAAATAAATAAAAAGTGATGTAATTTTACATATATTTCATTTACTATAGGTATTATACGTTAAGTTTTTATGTGTATTTACCTATAGTGTACATATTTAGGTACATAGTAACGTATAGATAACATTTAAAAATAGAAAGATCATAGAAAATTAGGTATAAGTTCTTATTGGTACAAAATACAATAATAAAATTGAGGTTAAAGTCAACTTTAAGAATAAATGCAATATCTATTTTAACGATTCGATAGAATCTACATTATTTTGTACACGTTCTTAAAGTAAAATAAATAACTTAGGTAGAAATAAATAGTTTACACTAATTATCCTAAAATAAATAAATGGGAGCTCATGATAGTCAAAACGAAATAAACACATACATACATACAATCATAATAGTCAAAACGAAATAAATGAAAGAAAACGAAAAAAAAGCCTACGCCACAATTTAACCTTTTCTAACAATTTAATAAATTAATAAATAAATAAATTAAAAAAAGTACATGAGGCAAGATCGTACGTAAGACCTTGGTATGTCAACGGATAGCAATTTTATTAGGGAAAAAAACATACATCACTTCATTCGATTTAAACAAAAAACGTAATCAAGTAAACGTCAAATTGACATACAACTTTAAAGCACAATTCTCATTTGATATGTATTATGATACATATAATCTACAAATATAAAACGTGTTTTTGGTGAACTTGAATGTTATACCTAAAAATGATGATAAACCGTTATTATTATAAATAAATTACCCTATTTTAGGTACGGTAGACATAACTTAAACCTAAAGTGACTGTAGATAGACCTGTAATCTCAGTATTTCTGTTGTTTTTGGTTACTGACCATATTTTATTAATTTTTTTGGGGTAATTTCGACAGAAGGATAATAACGAACAGTATTATCCGAGAGACGAAATATCCCAAACATATTAAACAAGAGTGTTCGGTATATCCCTGTCCCAAAATCCCCACGGCGTATAATGAGGTGGGGACAAATGGGTATTCATATAAATAGCTCTTGTTCCCATCTGTACCTGGTGGGGACAATAGGGAATGAGGGGGCAATTGATAAAAAAAAACTATGGTTCTTTCTATCAGACTTAAGTAGGTTCTTATGATTCATGAGTACATGAACAAATTATCAGAATTTTGTTGGAATTTATGATGAAATAAAAATAAATTATACTATACTATATTTAAGTCAGACCAAGCTAAGTTAGCAGTGATTTTAATAGGACAGACTTTTGTCAAGTTAGACAGTTTGTATCAGTCAATATGTTTGGTGTTTATCGTGTCAGTGCTGCACTCTATTGGCAGAATATTGCAGTAAAACCCCGTAGGAATATACCGAAAGTTACCGAACAACGAATCTACTGGGACTAGAGGGAGAGAGGCATACAACTACACCCGGGTTAGAAGAGGCCGGATATACGTCGCTGGCTTCTCGTGAGCTCTGTAGGGACTGTTGGAGGTGATGTCTTCTAAATCGGAGTCCTGGAAAAAAAAGATTTTATTAAGTATTTTGTATTTAATTTGAAAACAAATTCGGCACTGAACAAACGGAGAACTTACACACATAATAATGCTGATACGCAATAATGTGTCATCCCACATGCATTTTGCAATAAGATGTCAACTCAAAAATTAGACGATTAAAGTTGACATTTTATTGCAAAATTCATGTGGAATAACACATTATTGCGTATCAGCATCCTATACGGTGAAATTTTAACAACACTATATATAACACTACACTATATATACACATAGGTAGATAACTCTGCGTTGATACATTCAATAAATAATTAAAAAAAAACATCCATGACTCAGAAACAGATTAAATATCTGCTCATCACAAAAATAAATGCCCTTACCGGGATTCGAACCCGAGACCGCGGCGTATAAGGCAGGATCACTATTCACTACGCGATAGGCCAGGGGCCCGTTTCTCGAAAGGTACAAGCCTTGAATTACAAGTGCGCAAACTGTAAAATCGTATGGGTTTCCATGGAAACACACTTGTAACTTGTAATACAAGACTTTCTGTCTTTTTTTCCCCCCAGGGGCCCATTCTCGAATCTACAAGTTACAATTGGTGGTCAATGTGTGACATGTCTAATATGACAAGTTGGAAAGAGATTTCCGCTTAAAACTTGTGTTTTAAGAAATGGTTCCCAGACCGCAAATCCAAATAAACATAAACATTAACAAACTGGTTGTCGACAGGTTTGCGAATAAAGGCAGGAAAGTCAAGGAATGCAAAGGTAAGGTCGCCGGTTCAGTCCCGGTGAAAGCGCTTTCTCCTGATCCTATCGTGATGGGCTGCGGGGTCGAGAAATCCATGGGATGGGTATACAATTCAACAGTTTCAAACGGAACGGAGAGAGGTAGGATCGAGTATTATAGGAGTTACTGTCAAAGTAAAATATGTAATCACAGTGCATGACTGCCATCTCTCGACACAAGATTTCAACTTTTAAACCTCAGTTTTGACAATTTGGCCCATATTCTTAGCTTGATATACTGTGTTAAAATGTCAAATATTAATATTAGCGCCATCTAGCCGAGCGTTCCCCAAAGGCAAAGACATATAAAACTCCGTATAGACGGACAAAGTCTAAGAAAAAAACGTACCTCAAAGCCATAGAGAAAAAGGTACGGTGGCCTAGATGACGTTACACCTTTGGGGAATGCTCGGCTAAATGGCGCTAATATTAATATTTGACATTTTAACACATATCAAGCTAAGAATATGGGCCAAATTGTCAAAACTGAGGTTCAAAAGTTTTAAGCCTGTGTCGAGAGATGGCAGCCTATGACTGTGATTACACATTTTACTTTGACAGTAACTCTATGTAATACTCGATCCTCTTTGGTAGTAAGTACGCCAGGGGTACCTGGGTCTCTACTGATTCCCATAAAGTCTTAAGTCATAATTCTGACATTTTCGTTAGTAATAATTTGGTTTTTCTTAGAAACGAGTAACTTTTCAGGCCCCGTAGCCAAATGGCATTTCTGCGACGCGAAACGAAAACGAAACGCCGCGAAAGGTAGTCTGGCTCTGTCACGCCAATACGCAACAGCGATAGATATCTACGAGCGTTTCGTGAGCTACGAAGAGCTACGAAGGAGTAGCTGTCTATTTCCATCGCTCTTGCGTATTGGCGCGACAAAGCCAGACTACCTTTCGCGGCGTTTCGGTTTCGTTTCGCGTCGCAGAAATGCCAATTGGCTACGGCACCTGACCTCAGCGGGGTCCATGCTGCGTGACTAGCGACTACGGGCCCCAGTCGGGAGACTCTTCCTCGGGGTGTGTTGGTGTTGCGCATGCTCGTAGTATATCACCTGCAAACCCCCCACTCCCCACTAGTAGATGAGTAGATTAAACGAACTGACCTCAGCGGGGTCCATGTTACGCGACTACTCGCGAGACTTCTCCTCGTGATCGTAGTGGTGTTTCACTCATAGTATATCAATTTGCAGACCCTACCCACTACTAGATGAGTAGATTAAACGAACTGACCTCAGCGGGGTCCATGTTACGCGACTCCTCGCGAGACTCCTCGTGATCGTAGTGGTGTTTCACTCATAGGTAGTATATCAATCTGCAGGCCCCACCCACTAGTAAATGAGTAGATTGAATGAACTGACCTCAGCGGGGTCCATGTTACGCGACTCCTCGCGAGACTCCTCGTGATCGTAGTGGTGTTTCACTCATAGGTAGTATATCAATCTGCAGGCCCCACCCACTAGTAGATGAGTAGATTGAATGAACTGACCTCAGCGGGGTCCATGTTGCGCAACTCCTCGCGAGACTCCTCCTCGTGATCGTAGTGGTGTTTCACTCATATTATATCAATCTGCAAACCACACCCACTAGTAGATGAGTAGATTGAATGAACTGACCTCAGCGGGGTCCATGTTACGCGACTCCTCGCGAGACTCCTCCTCGTGATCGTAGTGGTGTTTCACTCATAGTATATCAATCTGCAGATCCCACCCACTAGTAGATGAGTAGATTGAATGAACTGACCTCAGCGGGGTCCATGTTACGCGACTCCTCGCGAGACTCCTCCTCGTGATCGTAGTGGTGTTGAACTCATAGTATATCAATCTGCAGACCACACCCACTAGTAGATGAGTAGATTGAATGAACTGACCTCAGCGGGGTCCATGTTACGTGACTCCTCGCGAGACTCCTCCTCGTGATCGTAGTGGTGTTGAACTCATAGTATATCAATCTGCAGACCCCCCCCCCTAGTAGATGAGTAGATTGAATGAACTGACCTCAGCGGGGTCCATGTTACGCGACTCCTCGCGAGACTCCTCCTCGTGATCGTAGTGGTGTTTCCCTCATAGTATATCAATCTGCAGACCCCACCCCCCACTATAGTAGATTGAATGAGCTGACCTCAGCGGGGTACATGTTACGCGACTCCTCGCGAGATTCCTTCTCGTGATCGTAGTGGTATTGAACTCATAGTATATCAATCTGCAGACCCCACCCCCCACTATAGTAGATTGAATGAACTGACCTCACTGTTACGTGACTACTCGCGAGACTCCTCTTCGTGTCGTGATCGTAGGGGTGTTGAACTCGTAGTATATCAATCTGCAGACCCCACCCCCTAGTAGATGAGTAGATTGAATGAACTGACCTCAGCGGGGTCCATGCTGCGCGACCAAGGGCCCCAGCCGGGAGACTCCTCCTCGTGATCGTAGTGATGCTGGTGTTGCGCGTGCTCGTAGTATATCACCTGCAGACAAACATACATACATTTAGTGTTGAATATTTTTTTTTTTAGTATAAATAGGTAGACGTTTGACCACGATTACACCTGATGGTAAGTGATGATGCGGTCTACGGTGGAGCACGCTTACCTATTTTACTCCCACACTGGCTGTTATAAATGTTAAGTATACACGTATAAGATGAAATATCAGAAGAGCATACCATCCCAGACAAGAAAATGCGACCGCCTAAAGAACGCGCATACACTACACCACACATAGATGGCGCCACAAAAAATATTCTATATACATAGAAAACATCCATGACTCAGGAACAAATATCTGTGCTCATCACACAAATGCCCTTACCGGGATTCGAACCCAGGACCGTAGCTTAGCAGGCAGGGTCACTAGCGACTGATCCAAACCGGTCGTCGCTAAAAATAAAACTGCTTGGTGCTAGAAAGAAGAGAATGTCTATAATTTGTGGCAAACTTCGTACGCATTCAATAGTCAATCAAAATTATGTGCTACCAAATAATAAAATAAATGTGTGTCGAATCGAATCCATATAGCGCTTAAAGACATGCACCTAAAACCTAGGTAAAACAAGTTTGATAAAACAGGTAAAAAAATGTAAAATCAATGAGAACATTTTTGAACGATTTCATAGGAATGTCCGTATATAAATTGTGAACAATATTGAAAATTACGTGCGCACTCAAATCTAAAAATTTCACCCATAATTTTGCAAATCCATGCCAAATTTCACCTTTAGTGCACTTCAACTAAAAGCTCGGCCACACAGGCGCGTTTTGATAGCGTAGGCGGAGCGGTAACGGAGCGGAACGGTAGCGGTGCGCTGGACAAACGCTGGCGTTGCGCCCAGCGGACGCCGGCGGGAACTAACGAGCGCGGATTGCGAGCGGAATGCGCGCGGATTGCGAGCGGAACGCCAGCGTTCCGCCGGCTCACCGCTATCATTGCGCTCCGCTGACGCTCCGCTAACGCTACGCTATCAAAACGCTTTATTTGTGCCGGAGGCTTAACTCTGACCCGTATTGCTAAGAGAATAAGAATCTAAATTGAAAAACAGAAGATGGGTGAGAGATTTGTAAATACATGTGCCCAGGCAAAGACAAGAGCGCCCAATCTTAAAGTCGGCAACGCACTTACAACCACTCTGGTGTCGCGGGTGTCCAAGCGCGTCCGAATAAAACATGACTGGGGACCGGTGGATCCTATTTCATTAAAAAAATATAATTTAACATTAAATTGAATTAATTATAAACAAAGAGGATCGAGCATTATAGAGAGTTACTGTCAAAGTAAAATGTGTAATCACAGTGCATAGACTGCCATCTCTCGACACAAGCTTAGAACTTTTGAACCTCAGTTTTGACAAGTTGGCCCATATTCTTAGCTTGATATGTGTTAAAATGTCAAATATTAATATTAGCGCCATCTTGCCGAGCGTCCCCCAAAGGTGTATCGCCATGTAGGTAACCGAACATTTTTCTGTATGGTTTTGAGGTACGTTTTTTTCTTAGACTTTATCTGTCTATACGGAGTTACATATGTCTTTGATTATAAACCAATCATAAATAAACATTTTGTATATGAAAGTAGACCTCTGAATTAAAACAAATAAATTACTTAGATTAGACTATTCGTAGAAAATAAGTACGTATTATTTGTGTTCATCTTGGAGAAATGGGCCAACTGAGATAAGTAGATTATTTGTGTAATTATTTTATCTTAATTACGTAAATAAGTATATAACTCACGTCTGTATTAAAAAAAAAAGAGTTTAAGGAAATTCTTCACATGGATTATAAACAGAATTCGAACAATTGGGCATCATTCTAACAACGTAAGGGTGCGCGCTCACGGGTGACAAAGTTGCTCGGCGACTTACGTATTTGTATGAAAAGTTGCGTCGCTTCGTGAGCGCACTTTCATACTAGCCCATGGTCGCGACAAAAAAGTCGCTTCGAAAAGTCGCCCGTGGGCGCACTCTCTAGAATAGAATAGAATAGAATAACATTTATTCGTGAACACAGGCAAGACAAAATACACATAATAACAATAAGACAGAAAATAATGAAGTGCCACGAAATGGCCTCATCTCAGCGTGTTGCTGGGGACTTCCAGCGCTGATCTTCCGATGAGACCACCAAGTGAGAAAGATCCACGGAGGGTAACAGACAAAAGACGCCCAACTGTCCGATCTCTGATTATAAAACACTGAGATCGTGAGAGGAAGGCTTGTGTACATTGAGCTGCAAAGTTGCATGGAGAAATGATGAATGAATTCATTGAGAAAATCGCCATGCACTTTTACAGCTCACCTTTATTTTATGCATACTCGTATAGTTACGTTAGGAATATCTGTGTACTCTCATTTGTCCCTAATTCACACTAGGGTACATTTTTTTTCTTTTAATTAACGAAACAATGTATGGATGTACACAAGCATATTATTAAAGTTTCGCCAAACTGTAGAACAGTTTGTTGGCGATGCGCTCCATCTTATCTAAAAATTTTGAAAAACCCCCGACCGCGACATAGACCGATTTTCATGAAACATTGCTAAGAACACTCCCGACTAACTCAGCTTTCAGACAAAAAAAAACTAAATTTAAATCGGTTCATCCGTTTGGGAGCTACGATGCCACATACAGACACACACACACAGACAGACAGATAAACAGACAGACACACAGACAGACACGTCAAACTTATAACACCCCTTCGTTTTTGCGTCGGGGGTTAAAAATAACAATTTACTACCTACTATAACTCTGTCAAACAAGTCTGTCAGTAAATAAGAACAAAGAAAACTATATGCGTCCTTTTCTTTAGGGAGCTAGAGAAAAGGATACCTATAGTTTTCTTTGTTCTTATTTACTGACAGACTTGTTTGACAGAGTATAAATCACCTTCATTTGTTTCGACAAGGACATAATTTATTCTCATCTGTCACCACTGGTCAAGTTGATGGTTAAACGGTTATAAAAAATCTACGTCTACTTATTTTTAAATTTGAATGCAAATTCCAACTATCAGAGAAAGTAAACCAGATTTAAAATCGTCCTGATGTCGTAAAATGTCTACAAAATTTGAATTAATTTACAACCGTCTGCGAGAAAGCAAGAGTTAGGTATCTAATTAGCTACGGGCCTGCGATAATATGTTATATAAGTACACAAAAAATACGAGTACCTATCTCTCACGATCTTAACTATTTGGGCATTTTCGGGAAAAAAGTTTCAAAACATTTCTTTCAAAATGGGTAGATTTACCCCTATATTCATAAACGTTCAAGTTATCAAGCCGATAAAGTTCGTTTGTCCCTTTCTGACGTATTGGTGTGATAGAAAGGGACAAACGAACTTTATCGGCTTGATAACTTTAGTGAACGTTTATGAATAAGGGGGTTGATGTTTTTCCTACTCAGAATCATGAGCCCTTTCGATCCTACTATAGGTAAAAAAGCGTCCCAAATTTAATATTTCCACTTCGTTACCATTTTTCAAACAGCGGTTACAAAGTGGAAAGTATGCAAAATAATAGAAATATTGGGACCATTTTTTTGACTCCTGTTTTTTGTCCTAGATCGAAAGCGAGTGATTCTGAGTTGGAAAAACATAAAATTTACCTACCTTAGAAACATTATATTTAGTGATTGTTCTCGCGTAAATAACCTTTTCAGTACAGATGGTGTTTTTTTTTACGCACTAGTGCGAGAAGTGGTTCATTATATGCCAGGTCGAAACTTCGGAAGGCCATCTGTACTGAAAAACGTCGTACGATACACGTGCGAAAAGGAAATTCGTAACTCGTGTCGATTTAAAACACTCCCTTCGGTCGTGTTTTAATTTATCGCCACTCGTTTCGAACTTCCTTTTTTACGCACTTGTATCGTAATGTACTATTGTCTCATTGTGATTGCGGCCTTCGAAATGTATTAGGTGATCGTTGAGTCGTTTCGTTCATTTATTTATTAACCCCGGACGCAAAAACGACGGGGTGTTATATGTATGTTTGACGTGTCTGTCTGTTTGTCTGTCTGTCTGCCTGTCTGTCTGACTGTGTGTGTCTGTCTGAGGCATTGTAGCTCCCGAATGGATGAAACGATTTCGATTTAGTTTTTTTTCTCTTTGAAAGCTGAGTTAGTCGGGAGTGTTCTTAGCCATGTTTCATGAACTTCTGTCCACTATGTCGGGGATTTTTTCAAAATTTCAATTTTGTGGTTAAGTTATAGGCAAAATTTTATTTTAGTTCGGTTTGTGGAAGCTGGAGTTTTAATTTTTTTGACCCTTGATGAACACAGATATTTGATCCTGAGTCATGGATGTTTTCTATGTATATAAGTATTTGTATATTATATACATATATCGTTGTCTGAGTACCTACAACACAAGCCACCTTGAGCTTACCGTGGGACTCAGTCAATCTGTGTAAGAATGTCCTACATTATTTATTTATTTTACGAATTAATTGCGGTATTATTTTACACACAATAAATGGTAATACGTCACTATAGGTAGGTATTATTTTTCTTCGTTTCTCTAGAAATTCTTGCTACCTATGTTCTTCTCGAATTACATCGATGAGTCATGACCAACACTGCAGACTAACAAATGACCATACTTTGATCCTATCATGGTTCGTGACTTGAAGAGTGAAAGTAAGGAGTTTTCGAGATGTTTTGTACCGAACAGGTTTACGTAACTGTTCTTAATTTAAATGACGATCATGATCAGTGAATAAGCTTCAATAGAGTTACTAAAAGCAAATACATAAGTAGCTCCGTATAGACGGATAAAGTCTAAGAAAAAAACGTACCTCAAAGCCCTAGAGAAAAAGGTACGGTGGCTTAGATGGCGTAATCCGGTTTCCTCACGATGTTTTCCTTCACCGAAAAGCGACTGGCAAATATCAAATTACATAACGTATTATACGATAGTATCCTTTTATTAATTACTAGCTTTTGCCCGCGGCTTCTCTCGCGTTAGAAAGAGACAAAAAGTAGCCTATGTCACTCTCCATCCCTTCAACTATCTTCACCTAAAACATCACGTCAATTCGTCGCTCCGTTTTGCCGTGAAAGACGGAGAAACAAACAGACACACACACTTTCCCATTTATAATATAATATTAGTATGGATTACACTGTGCCAAAGTATCAAAACAACATCTAAAACTAATCAAATCTTTCATTCAGAATTGATTGTATTAATTCACTATCAAGTTAAACACCAGCAAGTCAAGTAAAGCAACAAATTAACCGACCGGTCGACCAACAGGTCTGAAAGCGGCCGTGCCTCTTACCCATATACATGCGGACATACAAACATACATACATCCGATTAACGCATCGCAAACGTGAGTTGATTCATAATTGTATCCTAATTTTCCCACGCGAAACGTGGTAGTGATTAGTCCGTTATCTATTTAAAAGAAATCATGCAGGCAATTTCTCGACACAAGCTTAGAACTTTTGAACCTCTGTTTTGACAATTTGGCCCATATTCTTAGCTTGATATGTGTTAAAATGTCAAATATTAATATTAGCGCCATCTAGCCGAGCGTCTCCCAAAGGTGTATCGCCATCAAGTTCACCGTACCTTTTTAGGGTTCCGTAGTCAAGTATGCCATGTCTGTCTGTCCGTCCGTCCGTCCGTCCGTACGCGGATAATCTCAGTAACCGTTAGCACTAGAAAGCTGAAATTTGGTACCAATATGTGTATCAATCACGCCAACAAAGTGCAAAAATAATAAATGGAAAAAAATGTTTTATTAGGGTACTCCCCCTAAATGTACAGTGGGGCTGATTTTTTTTTTCATTCCAACCCCAACATGTGATATATTGTTGGATAGGTATTTACAAATGAATAAGGGTATACTCAGATCGTTTTTTGATAATATTAATATTTTTGGAAATAATCGCTCCTAAAGAAAAAAAAAGTGCGTCCCCCCCTCTAACTTTTGAACCATATGTTTAAAAAATATGAAAAAAATCACAAAAGTAGAACTTTATAAATACTTTCTAGGAAAATTGTTTTGAACTTTATAGGTTCAGTAGTTTTTGAGAAACATATGGAAAACTACGGAACCCTACACTGAGTGTGGCCCGACACGCTCTTGGCCGGTTTTTCTGTATGGTTTTGAGGTACGTTTTTTTCTTAGACTTTATCTGTCTACACGGAGTTACATATGTCTTTGGTATAATATACAAATCGATACTTAATCGATGAATTCATCATCATCATCATTTCAGCCACTGCTGAGCATAGGCCTCCCTTCGTGTACGCCACTTATCCCGGTCCTGGGATAATCTCATCCAGATATGCCCCGCAGTTTTTCGAATGTCGTCTACCCAACGAGCCAACGGATGCCATACTTAATATTATAAATGGGAAATTGTGTGTCAGTTTGTTGGTCCGTCTTTCACGGCAAAACGGAGCGACGGATTAACGTGATTTATTAAGGAGATAGTTGAAGGGATGGAGAGTGACATAGGCTACTTTTTGTCTTTTTCTGACGCTAGCGAAGCCGCCAGCAAGTGCTATAGTCATAGGGCTTACGGCGAAATTCTGGTCAAAAGCTGCACTTTATGCAGAAAGCAAGCCACTTTGCACAGTGATACTAGGGACCAATATAAACGTTTTCATCCGAGGAAACACGATTTTCATCCACTAGAATTCAAGATGGCGGACATTTTCCAAAATGGCGGCCGCATATTTTTAAAAATTTGTAGAATCGTAACGGCTGCACCGATTTTGATGGTTGGAGTGTCTATCGCATTGTATTGAAGCATAAATTAATATAAAAAAATAAAATTATAAAAAAATTAAGATGGCGGCCGAATAATAAGAAAAATATAAAAATTTCAAACTTTTTTTTTCATTCTCGTGCAATTTACCAATAAATTTTATATGATATGGTCACATTTTTATGTATTTAAATTGAACCTGATAATATTATCTACATAATTAATTAAAAATCATGAAAATCCGTTGAGTAGTTTTTGAACTATACTCATTTGAAATGGAGCGCGCGGATTTGAAAGACGTTTTCGCACGTGATGTAAACAATTTTGGAATCATAACGGCTGCACCGATTTTAATGGTTGGGGTAGCTATCAGTTTGTATTAAAACATTTATTTATACAAAAATTAAAATCATTTAAAAAATGAAGATGGCGGCCGAATAATAAAAAAAATATGAAATTTTCAATTTTTTTTATTCTCACGAAATTTACAAATAGTTTTTCTACCATATGGTCACATTTCTATTTATTTAAATTAAATCTGATATTAACTTCTACAAAATAAAACAAAAAAACATTAAAATCCGTTCAGTAGTTTTTGAACTATACGCATTGAAAATGAAGCGCGCGGGTTTGAAAGACGTCTTTGCACTTGATATGTGATGCATCGTATCATTTGGTACCGCTATACACGCAAGACTGATTATTTATTTTGGTCACAACTTACTATATTACTATTCAGAATCAATGTTTTTAGTATTTATATACATTATTAGTTTTTTATTCCGAGTTTAGGTATATTTAGACAACCCCCGTAAACTTGACCATCACATAATTTTTATTTTAATACGTAAAAGAACTTAAATGCACATAACATAACATTTATATTAATAGCAATTGTCCTTTCCGAGGACTCCAGAGATAATTTTCGACAACTCCTGTAGGCCAAACCGCCAAATTAATAAGTCTGCGGTAGCTGAACATCTGCTACAGTCGGGACCAAACCACTGGATCGAGCTCCATAGTCCCAAAATTCTATCAACGGAACGTCTGTTCTACAGCAGAAAAGTACGTGAAGCGATTGAAATTAGGAAGCATCGAAATTTCAACCAAAATGAGGGACAGGGAATTTCTTCTTCGTGGAATCCAGTGATTAGCAAATGTAAGCGTGAAAAAACACCGAGGGACACACCGGCTGATGTCGTGAGTGTTGTGTGTCTAGGCAAAGTGACAACCCTAGCGCAAAAGTGAATAATCAAGAACAAGTGCGGGTAGTTCGAGAAACTCGCGCGGCTAGAAGATGTTGATGCAATTCCTCGCCAGTCTACCCGTGACCACGAACATAATGTGATGTTCGAAACGTCGGGCCTAATATAAATGTAAGTGTTTACGCGATTAAGTCCCGTTTTGTTCTAAAATTATAACTCCTGTAGGGGCTACGGAAACATTATTAATACAAAACATATTTTTTGCTTCTCGTCTAGGTTATACTGAAAGATAAAAGAGATACAAAATAATATCAAACAAGGAAATAATGATAACATTATTAATACATTGCATTATTTGCATTGCGCCGCGCAGGGTAGACCCACAACACGTACAGCGTATTGTTTCGCAGCCTTTTTCACAACCGCAATTGTCCAAGTATACATATTCATACCATATCTCCCTGTTTTCAGACCACTGCAGTACCCAACTATCATTGTACGTCTTCCAACCCCAGGATGATGGCATAGGCACAGAAGTAATATCCAGAATATGGGGCGTTGTTATACGACACGGAGTGCTGCCGATGTTGGTTAGGTACTAATTTATTTTCGGTAGTACTTAAACAGTTTCTTGCTCACCAAGTTGAACTGGAGTGAACTTTTCAAGCATGGCGATTATTCCTCCAGGAAGAGTTTGTAGTTACTGCGATGTTTCTATCAAAGCTGGTATAACTTAACTTAACGTATCAGACGTAAAAGCGTAAAAACCACGAATAGCAGTAGTACCTTATACTCCGGTAGGTTATTCTCATTTGAAGTCTTAAGAAAATATACTAGATAAGAATTGGAAATTTCCCAATATAATTAGCTCCATAGATCACATGCTTAAATGCCAAATTGGGACCGTTCTTAACACATATTTTAGTGAGCAAGCATGGACTCAGGCCTGTTTACCGGTATGGTTTGGCGGCTGAGGCACTCGTAAAGTGTCATTTTGCCGTCATTCCTGCCTCCATTTACATCACGTCCGATCTCGCACGTAACGCCCTGAAAGCCTCCACGGCTACAAACTGCGAGATAAACTCAACGAAGGGCATGGGACACTCTAGCATCCGTTACCACCCTGAACTCACTCGAGGTCTCACATGAGGCAAATACCTTTCGAGGCTCTAAGCTAGGTCCAACCAAACCCGAATCTGGCCACTGACTTTACGTCTATCCTTCACCCGAAGACTCCAGTGGTTTTTATTTAAATACCAAGACATCTGTATCGGAAGATGTGATGATACGCGTGAGTCCCTGTTCCGCCATATCTTTTGGGCGAGGTACAATGAGGCTATCAGCTTCTTCCGGTTACGTTCCTATGGTTTACCCTGAAATAGCAGAGCAAATGTTTTCTGAGGAAGTAAATTGTTTAGAAAAAAAAATCACCACACTTATAACATCAACAGGCTATAGTTTCTGGAAAAAGTATTGTTGGTTGTCATGCTGAACAGTGTATTCCTGGAGGAATAATGGCCATGCTTGAAAACTTGATCCGCAGACTCAACATTTATCGATTAACTTGGTGCGCTTGGAACTGTTTCCAACCAAAATTAATAACCAGCATCCCACCAACATCGCCAGCACTACAAAAACATACGCTCCTTGTCGCAGAAAACAAGTTATTTTATACATAGATATTTCTGAAGCCCCTAAGTTGTCGAAAATTATCTCTGGAGTCCTCGGAAAGGACAATTTTATTGCTATTAATACAAATGTTATGTTATGTGCATTTAAGTTCTTTTACGTATTAAAATACAAATTATGTGATGGTCAAGTTTACGGGGGTTATCTAAATATACCTAAACTCGGAATAAAAAACTAATAATGTATATAAATACTAAAAACATTGATTCTGAATAGTAATATAGTAAGTTGTGACCAAAATAAATAATCAGTCTTGCGTGTATAGCGGTACCAAATGATACGATGCATCACATATCAAGTGCAAAGACGTCTTTCAAACCCGCGCGCTTCATTTTCAATGCGTATAGTTCAAAAACTACTGAACGGATTTTAATGTTTTTTTGTTTTATTTTGCAGATGTTAATATTAGATTTTATTTAAAAAAATAAAAATGTGACCATATGGTAGAAAAACTGTTTGTAAATTTCGTGAAAATAAAAAAAAATGAAAATTTTATATTTTTTTTATTATTCGGCCGCCATCTTTATTTTTTAAATGATTTTAATTTTTATATGAATAAATGTTTTAATACAAACTGATAGCTACCCCAACCATTAAAATCGGTGCAGCCGTTATGATTCCAAAATTGTTTACATCACGTGCGAAAACGTCTTTCAAATCCGCGCGCTCCATTTCAAATGAGTATAGTTCAAAAACTACTCAATGAATTTTCATGATTTTTATTTTATTATGTAGATAATATTATCAGGTTTAATTTAAATACATAAAAATGTAACCATATCATAGAAAATTTATTAGTAAATTGCACGAGAATGAAAAAAAATAGTTTGAAATTTTCATATTTTTCTTATTATTCGGCCGCCATCTTAATTTTTTATGACTTTAATTTTTTATATTAATTAACGCTTCAATACGATGCGATAGACACCTCAACCATCAAAATCGGTGCAGCCGTTACGATTCTATAATTTTTTAAAAATATGCGGCCGCCATTTTGGAAAATGTCCGCCATCTTGAATTCTAGTGGATGAAAATCGTGTTTCCTCGGATGAAATCATTTATATTGGTCCCTAGTATCACTGTGCAAAGTGGCTTGCTTTCTGCATAAAATGCAGTTTTTTTCCGTAAGCCCTATGACTACTAGTACTTATATACATAGAAACATCCATGACTCAGGAACAAATATTTGAATGATCACACAAATAAATGCCCTATTTTTTTTATGAAATGTTAATGCGTTGGGTTTTTAATATATTCTTCTCCCGGATGCACGCTTAGGCCACGGGGCACAGAAAAAGCGAAGAAGGTCAAGAGATAGTGTAACGTATAATAAATGTGTGTGTCGCAGTAAGATAGATAAAGCCGTTATATAGTTATAACCCTAGGGATATAATTATACGTCGTAACATAGTTAAACGAAAGCGATTAATTGCTATCTTACTAGGAATATAACTATAATACGTTACTAGTTTAGTCATATAATTATATGACTGGATTAAGTTTAGTGAAATGATTGTAGGCAGGAGTGAGGCGGTGCGGCGGAGGTTTAGTTATAACCCTAGGGATATAATAATATGCCGTAACATAGCTAAATAAAAGCGATTCATAACCATCTTACTAGGAATATAATTATAATACCTTACTAGTTTAGTCATATAATTATATGACTGGATTAAGTTTAGTGAAATGATTGTAGGCAGGAGTGAGGCGGTGCGGCGGAGGTACTTATAACCCTAGGGATATAATTATATGCCGTAACATAGCTAAACAAAAGCGATTCATAACCATCTTACTAGAAATATAATTATAATACGTTACTAGTTTAGTTATATAATTATATCAGTGGATTAAACTTAGTCTAGGGATATAATTATAATACGTCTCTAGTTAAGTAATATAGTTATATTACTGGATTAAGTTCAGTAGTATAATTGTAGCAGTGTAGTGCTGCAAATTGCACTATTTGCGATAAATATCATGTTTATCTTGTCAGATTAAATTAAATAAATCGGATATTTTGAAAAGAACCGGGAGCACCGGTTCCTAAATTTTTGTCCCGGTTCTTTCGCCACCATAAAATTACCGGTATTTCCCGGAAAATCAAGAGCCGGGAAATACCGGGAGCATGCCCTAACTGTTACGTTTTAACTAATATAGCTTGGATTCGTTTGTTTAGTAACCAAACCTTGTGTACTATGTTCGATACAAAATAAACTTTGTTCTAACGTCAGTGACGGTGTTGTTATTCCAAATCGTCCCGCTATACGTATTATAAAACACTGATTTAAACTTTCACGATTTTTACACATATTTAAAATTGCAAACGGGACTTAATACATAGTAATACGCGATTACGTCCCGTTTGCAATTTTAAATACCGTATTATAATTATATTCCTAGTAAGATGGTAATCGTTTTTGTTTAGCTATGTTACGGCATATAATTATATTGCTAGGGTTATAACTATACCTCCGCCGCACCGCCGCATTCCTGCCTACAATCATTTCACTAAACTTAATCCAGTCATATAACTATATGACTAAACTAGTAACGTATCATAGTTATATTCCTAGTAAGATAGCAATTAATCGCTTTCGTTTAACTACTTATGTTACGACGTATAATTATATTCCTAGGGTTATAACTATATTAACGGCTTTATCTATCTTACTGCGACATGTGCATTAACATTTATACCGCTGCCATTTACTATATTGACTCGATCGCTTAATTGGGTTCTTGGCAGTATGTACATTTAATTATAATCTGCGTGTATTTACGATAGTAAACTTATGAGAGCTGCAATATTAATAATCATAATATTCATAAGCTTTTATTGCTAATGGTAATTAATAGGTCTTGAAAATTAGTAAGCAATTACCTACATTAGTCTTGAAAGTGCAGTTATAAAGTGAATACAAAATCCGGGTTTTCAAACTGGAAGAATGAATGAAATTGACTAACTTAAACTTAAACTTTTAAGTGGTCATGTTGATATTATCCAACTATATTAACATATGTAAAAAACACCATCTCATTCCTCTAAATAGACGTCGTGACATTGCGGACATAATTTATATTTTAAACATAACCAATGGGAACGTGGACTGCCCCGATTTGCTAGCTGAACTTTCTTTCAATACTCCATCTAGATCCAAGAGACACTTTCCTCCCCTTTCTATTCCCATCTGTACGCGCAACTACCGGCAAAACAGTTTTTTAATACGTGCGAGTAAAAGTTTAAATAAGTTAACGAAAAACTTAGACATAAACATTTTTAACAGTAATATCCAATCTGTGCGGCGTAATCTAGTGAACAATAGCTTTGAGTGAGCTTGCCCTACCCGATGACTGTAGTTTTTTAAAGCGAGTGTGTCATTTAAGCATGATATTTTTTGTTTTGTTTTGTTTAAAATCTAGTTAGATTAAGTAGGTTGCTTAGTATTGCAATGTGATAGTGTAAACCACCTAATAACTCCCAGTATGTTACTATTGGTGGGAACCTGTAATTGGCTTTTTGTAACCTAATTAAGTTAACCTTTCTGTATTAATAGCTGTTGGTTCTCCGAACAATAGTAAATAGTAAATAGTAAATAGTAAAATTATATACTTAGGTAGGAGCGATAAAATATTGGAGCTATAAAATCTGTAGGTACAGTCAAGTGTAAAAGTATGGGTGCGTACAACTTATCAAAAATATGTCCCATAGCACTTTATGTCGGCGGAATAAGGTCTCGGTACATATTTTTGAGCGGATAAAATCGATACGTATTTTTGCACTTAACTGTACTTGAGCTACCGTCAACCGGGATGACTTTAGGAGAATTTGGGGTTACTTTGATGGTGTTTGAACGGCTTTAAAATTAACATTATTCATTATTTACTGAAACTGTTCATGTTACTAATTAGATTAATAAATATTCTTGTAAATCTACCATAGAAAATCGCGAATTTACTTACAGTATGACTTTAAAACTAAATTTTCAAAGTCGTCCCTGCGTTTTAAAGCGACCCCAGTTGACCGTAGGCAAGTAGATTACTTCTATGCGCTTTATAGTTGGGTGTACTAAAAAGCGCATAAAAAACTACAAATATTCTATTGACCGTCAACTCAAGGAATCTATGCCATTACTGCATTTTCAAGTTTGCAAATGTCATAGTATCTATATCTATGAATGAGTCTTGTCCGGTTTATGTTTGCAGACAAATGCTGAGTCTTTAGATGGCAATTATTTCATTTCATACAAGTATGCAAATGTCATAAGATGATCATCAAGGCATCTCCGCTTTTATCGCCCGTAACAAGGGTCAACACCTTTGTATCATCATCATCCTCCTTGCGTTATCCCGGCATTTGCCACTGCTCATGGGAGCCTGGGGTCCGCTTTGACAACTAATCCCAAGATTAGGCGTAGGTACTAGTTTTTACGAAAGCGACTGCCATCTGACCTTCCAACCCGAAGGGTAAACTAGTCCTTATTGGAATTAGTCCGGTTTCCTCACGATGTTTTCCTTCACCGAAAAGCGACCTATATCTATCCTATATCGTATTTATTTACATGTAATATTTGACATAGTAATGCCACACCTCGGACACTGGCGATTAAATATACCAAAGAGGCCCGTCCCTAGCACACAGTCTAAGTTCGTGTAGGTGAACGCGTACTATGCTTGTACGAGTATGAGTGAGATATAACAGGTTGACTGTTCGCGTTTTTGACAGACGGTAACTGTGAGGTAACCGAGAGGGGGTGGGCGGCACTTTCAGCGGGGAGCGGCAGTGGCCATACTGTATGATAATACCCTTTATTATACTGTGGTAATGCCATTGCGTCTAATGAGAGTGTGAGTCATCTCCGCTTTTATCGCCCGTGGCGTAATAAAGGTCAACTCGGTGTCAACTGATGCACTTTCTACTGCACGCTGCATCTTGCGAGTGGCGACAGTTAAAGCACAGTATAACAGTACTATCGTACAGTATGGCCACTCCCGCTCCCCGCTGAAAGTGCCACCCACCCCCTCTCGGTTACCTCACAGTTACCGCCTGTCAAAAACGCGAACAGTCGACCTGTCATATTTCACTCATACAAGCATGGTACGCGTTCACCTACACGAGCTTAGACTGTGTGCGTAGGAACGCGCCTCCTTCATATATTGGTCGCCAGTGCCTGAGGTGCGGTTAAAGCCTCCGCCACACATAAAGCGTTTGGATAGTGTAGCGCAAGGATAATTTATATAGGATTTACAGTCTCCATACCACAGTATAATAAAGAGTACTATCGTACAGTATGGCCACTTCCGCTCCCCGCTGAAAGCGCCGCCCACCCCCTCTCGGTTACCTCACAGTTACCGCCTGTCAAAAAATCGAACAGTCAACCTGTCATATCTCACTCATACAAGCATGGTACGCGTTCACCTACACGACTTTAGAATGTGTGCTAGGAACGCGCCTCTTTCATATAAATGATCGCCAGTGTCCGAGATGTGTCCATACTAAGAATCGTACCTCATTTTTTTAGCGCCACCTATTAAATACTATCATAACTACACTGATGAGGCCTACAAATTTATTTTTTTCAAAATGTGTATTGACGTGATATCATAATATTAAAATAAAGAAGTATGTCATTTGTTAAATTTGTTTTTTATCATGCAGAAACGTCTGCGAGCCGGGGCCCCGGCAAGGCCAGAGGACGCAGGTTCGAGTCCTGCCGGTGTGAATTTTCCCATTCTTCCTTTAATTTAAAAACATATGTCATTTGTTCTTATACGCAAAAATATTTCGGGCAAATATGATTTTAGCCACTTCCAGGCTGCGAAACAGCGCTATCTAGTTTTAAACCTAAAAGGCGCATACATTTCAGGGTTACGCTTTTTTGTATGGGATTTGTCGGTCCTTAGTGTAGCGTTAGGCCGGCAACAGACAGTCTTAATTTTCATAATCTTAAAAAAAGATTTGTATGCAAACTGACACTGACAGATGTAATGTTTATGAATAAAACAGTAGTTTAGGGGCACTTCGTGTATTATTATAAATTAAAACCGGCCAAGAGCGTGTCGGGCCACGCTCAGTGTAGGGTTCCGTAGTTTTCCGTATTTTTCTCAAAAACTACTGAACTTATCAAGTTCAAAATAATTTTCCTATAAAGTCTTTATAAAGTTCTACTTTGGTGATTTTTTTCACATTTTTTAAACATATGGTTCAAAAGTTAGAGGGGGGGGGGACGCACTTTTTTTTCCTTTAGGAACGATTATTTCCAAAAATATTAATATTATCAAAAAACGATCTTAGTAAACCCTTATTCATTTTTAAATACCTATCAAACAATATATCACATGTTGGGGTTGGAATGAAAAAAAATATCAGCCCCCACTTCACATGTAGGGGGGGTACCCTAATAAAACATTTTTTTCCATATTTTATTTTTGCACTTTGTTGGCGTGATTGATATACATATTGGTACCAAATTTCAGCTTTCTAGTGCTAAGGGTTACTGAGATTATCCGCGGACGGACGGACGGACGGACGGACAGACAGACATGGCGAAACTATAAGGGTTCCTAGTTGACTACGGAACTCTAAATAGTTATTTGTTATACAAGGGGGCAAAGTTGTATTTTAACGCCGAGTGTGGAATTGAAAAACGAGCAAGTGAAAGGATTCTATAGTTGAACCACGAGCGAAGCGAGTGGTTCGAGAATATAATCCTGAACTTGCGAGTTTTTTAACACACGAGAAGTAAAATACATTTGCACCCGAGTGTAACACAAAACTTTTCCCCTCACTATAGCGAGGAAACTACAACGCAAAAAAATGCGTTTATCACTGCTTCCAGTAGTTCCACAGGTGGTAAATCATCTTTATTACTACATTCACCTACTTTTATCAATTTTAAAGCAGTTAATTTGACTTTATTCAAGGTCAAATTACTTTACCCACTAGTGGATAAAATGCGTTTTTACCCGCTGGTATTGAAGGACAAAACACGTGTTTCCGAGCTAGTGAGGGGAAAAAGTGTTTACATTTATATCAGCTGACTGTGATCACAGTCAGTCTCGCAATGCAATGGCTGCCTCTCTATCGATGTTCTAGAAGTTCCTCAGTTCATTCCAAACATGAACAACATAATCGTCTGTACTAAAACAAATGCACTCACTGTCACTGACAGTTTATTGACACTATAGGTACATGAAAGAGTATTGGAACATTCATAATAGCCTGTACTTGCGTTTCGTTACACGCATTTGACAATAATCAAACACTATTACATCATCTGTCAGTGTCAGTTTGCATACAAATCTTTTTTTAAGATTATGAAAATTAAGACTGTCTGTTGCCGGCCTTAGCGGAGCGGAATGCGCACAAATGTTCCCACGCTAAATAGCTATAGATAAAGACTTATACACAGGATATATTTCAAGTTATCGCTGCATCGCCGGGTGCATCAGAGAAAGTGCAAGCTGACCTCAAGACCTTTATTCAGCGCTAACCAGCTCTGAGGTATCTCTGCAGTCACATAGTCATACAAGGTCGTTTGTTACCCTTGTACTATGAGTTAATTTCTCCTGTAGGTAATATATAAAAGGAGGTAACGATAAATTACACCACTTAAAAATTATAACTATTCTGAAAAGTGGTCAACTTTCAAGCAATGTTAATTGCGATCTATATCATCAATAACAAATCATTTTATCTTGTGATTGTGACCCGATTTGTTTATTTTCCCCTCACTAACTCGGAAACACGTGTTTTGTCCTTTAATACTAGCGGGTAAAAACGAATTTTATCCACTAGTGGGTAAAGTAATCTGACCTTGAATAAAGTCAAATTAACTGCTTTAAAATTGATAAAAGTAGGTGAATCTAGTAATAAAGATGATTTACCACCTGTGGAACTACTGGAAGCAGTGATAAACGCATTTTTTTGCGTTGTAGTTTCCTCGCTACAGTGAGGGGAAAAGTTTTGTGTTACACTCGGGTGCAAATGTATTTTTCACCTCACTAGCTCGGAAAGGACTTTTTTATTCTTTAAAAACAGATAGCAAAATCGCATTTTATCCACAAGAGTGAATAAGAATAAGAATAAGAAAACATTTATTGACACACAAATAAAAATTGAACATTTACACAAAAATATTAAAAAATAAAATAGACAACTAGCATGCATGTCAAAAGGAACGGGCTCAGCAAAGAATATTTGAAATCCGAACGTGTCATTAGTTACTTTTTTAAATATAATTTCTTGTAAAGGCATGTCCCAGACAGGACGATTTTCTCCCTGTGCTTAAATTGTCTTAACAAATAATTTCACATCGAATTGTATCAACAATTTTATAACATGATTTTACCATAAAACACTTGAAATCGTACAAGAAATTGTATTTTTGACTCTTCCATTGTACTTATTCAGAACGCACCTTAAGTAACAATATAATCTCAAAACGCGTGAAATGGAACGCACCCAAATAGATTTTTCTTCTTAATTCTTAATTTGAATATTTTGCTCAGGATTCTATTTTTGAACTACTCGCTTCGCTCAGGATTCTATTTTCGAACCACTCGCTTCGCTCGTGGTTCAACCATAGAATCCATTCGCTAGCTCGTAGTTCAACACTAGAATCCATTCGCTAGTTCGTGTTGCAATTCCACACTCGGTTAAAATACAACTTTGCTCCCTTGTATAACAAATAACTATTACTTCTCGTGTGTTAAAAAACTCGCAAGTTCAGGATTCTATTCTCGAACCACTCGTTTCGCTCGTGGTTCAACTATAGAATCCTTTCTCTTTTTTAATTCCACACTCGGCTTAAAAATACAACTTTGCCCCCTTGTATAACAAATAACTAGTAAAAGGTAACGATAAATTACACCACTTAAATTAAAAATTATAACTATTCTGAAAAGTGGTCAAGTTTCAAGCAATGTAAATTGCGATCATCAATAGCAATTATCATTTTATCTTGTGACCCGATTTGTTTATTTATTGCAAAACTTATCTAGTGACATAAATGTACCTAGACATTTTCATTCAGTCGTTAATTGCATTCGTTCCACCTCTTGTGAATCAGCCTATAGATACTTTCATTCACTTAATATTCGTTCCAGCTTTTATAAACCAACCTGTAGATACTTTCATTCATTCATTTCATTCATTCTAGCTCTTGTGAATTAACCTGTACCGTTCGGTATGCATCCCTAGAGGCAAAGACATAATATGTATAGACATTGTAACTCCGTATAGATAGCTAAAGTCTAAGAAAAAAACGTACCTCAACACCATACAGAAAAAGGTACGGTGACCTAGATGGCGATACACCTTTGGGGGACGCTCGGCTAGATGGCGCTAATATTAATATTTGACATTTTAACACATATCATGCTAAGAATATGGACTAAATTGTCAAAACTGAGGTTCAAAAGTTTTAAGCCTGTGTCGAGAGATGGCAGTCTATGCACTGTGATTAAACAATTTACTTTGACAGTAACTCTCTATAATACTCGATGCTCTTTGCTAGAGGCAAGTTCGACTTGTTATAATGGGGACTCGTGACGTGATTGTCATGAAAAGTGGCTATGTCACCGGCCCACTTTCGAGTTATTTGCAAATTGCGATGTAGAGGTAGAGATTATCTGTAAAAATCTAAGGATTGCATTGAGAAATGTTGAAATTTTATATACTTAGTTATTTTTGACCTGTTGAGGAATTTGTTATATTTTCATGTCACATTTTGTTAATTTTTAAAGTACGAGTAGGTATGAGATCGTTAAATATTTATTTGAGTACTCTATTGACAAAATGAAAAATCTTAATTAAATAAAAATATCATTCTTACCAAAATTTACTATAACAGTAAAGTCGAAATAAGGCTTCTTCTAAGCTTAAGTTGATAACAAAATTTAACTCGAATTTAGTTTTGTGACGACAATTAAGCATGAAATTTGTCTAAAAATTTTCATTTTTTTCGTTTTAAATGTAGATTACCGCTTAGTCTTTACGTAATTAACACAAAAACAATATTTTTATTGAAATTTCATGCTTAATTATCGTCACAAAACTGACAGGGAGTTAATTTTTTACCCCCGACGTAAAAAAGACGGGGTGTTATAAGTTTGACGTGTCTGTCTGTGTGTGTGTCTGTCTGTCTGTCTGTCTGTGTGTGTGTTTGTCTGTGGCATCGTAGCTCCCGAATGAAGGAACCGATTTGGATTTAGTTTTTTTTTCTCAAAGCTGAGTAGGTATGTCGGGAGTGTTCTTAGCCATGTTTCATGAAAATCGGTCTACTATGTAGTAGAGCGGCGAGAGGGTCTCGGGAAAAGTTGATGTGACTGGAGAGTATACTGCTGACAAGTGGTATCGTTGTGATCGGTAGACTTTACTGAGTACGAAATAATGACTTGTCACTTTCTCAGACTGTGGGGGGGTTAACTATGACGTCACAAAGATCGCGGTCCCGGGTTTAAATTTTTTGCCAATTTGTCTAGAACCCCTTATCCAATTTTGAAAAATGAGGTGTCGATTGAAAGCGTATAACATGCTGATTAAGATTTATTATATGTGAAAAGTATAGTTTTGTTAGTTATTTTTTAATTAACAATGATGCAAAAAATACGTTTTTTTTTACTCTCTTTTTTGATTTTTGTGACTCAAAAGGCAATGAAAACGGCCACTTAGCTAAAAAATATGTTATATAAATCATTTAACTACATTATTAAGCTATCTGTTGCTTTTTGAATTTCTACGATCGGATAATAAATGAGCAAACTACAACCACATACCTGTAGGCGGGGAGTACCGCTTGACACGCGTTCCCATACATTCGGCGTCTACCAAATTACACCTCGCGCAAAATTCGTTTCAAGCAGATATACCTCTAATCTTATTCATCGTAACCTATCAATATTGATATCATTTGAAAGCACAATTAAAGTACTTTAAAAAACAATGTCAATCATTTTTTTAAAATCAATAATCGCCAGTCTGTGGTGGTTACAAAGGAAAAAAGTGGGTATGCAATTTGACTGGTTTCCTAGGTTTGATACCCTAGACGAGTTTAAAAGGGGAGGTAAAGGTGACATATGGGTTTTTCTCTGGCCTAAAAGCTACACAGAGGGTCAGGGGAGAAAAAACTAGGGTTTAAGTTTAGTTTTAAGTTATTTTTTCCTTTATTTGTTGATTTTATTGTGTTAAATTTTTTTTGTAATTTTATCAAGGATACACGTTGGTTTCTTTTGCTAAAAGTTGCCTTTTTTATGAGAAATGTTATGAATTTTATGGCTTTTTCCGATAGAGACTAAAATTAACTTTCAAATAAGGCCACATACTTTTACTTATATAATATTAAGGGTATGACTATGTATCAGTAGGCCACATAGTCATACTTTTACTTATATAATATTAAGGGTATGACTATGTATCAGTATGACTATGTGGCCTTATTTGAAAGTTAATTTTAGTCTCTATCGGAAAATGCCATGAAATTCATAACATATCTCATAAAAAAGGGAATTTTCAGCAAAAGAAACCAATGTGTATCCTTGATAAAATTACAAAAAAATTAAACACAATAAAATCAACAAATAAAAGAAAAATAACTTAAAACTAAACTGAAACCCTAGTTTTTTTCTCCCTGACCCTCTGTATAGCTTTTAGGCCAGAGAACAACCCATATGTCACCTTTACCTCCCCTTTTAAACTCGTCTAGGGTATCAAACCTAGGAAACCAGTCAAATTGCATACCCACTTTTTCCTTTGTAACCACCGCAGACTGGCGATTATTGATTTTATGAAAATGATTGACATTGTTTCTTAAAGTACTTTAATTGTACTTTCAAATGATACCAATATTGATAGGTTACGATGAATAAGATTAGAGGTATATCTGCTTGAAACGAATTTTGCGCGAGGTGTAATTTGGTAGACGCCGAATGTATGGGAACGCGTGTCAAGCGGTACTCCCCGCCTACAGGTATGTGGTTGTAGTTTGCTTATTTATTATCCAATCGTAGAAATTTAAAAAGCAACAGATAGCTTAATAATGTAGTTAAATGATTTATATAACATATTTTTTAGCTAAGTGGCCGTTTTCATTGCCTTTTTGAGTCACAAAAATCAAAAAAGAGAGTAAAAAAAAAGTATTTTTTGCATTATTATTAATTAAAAAATAACTAACAAAACTATACTCTTCACATATAATAAATCTTAATCAGCATGTTATACGCTTTCAATCGACACCTCATTTTTCAAAATTGGATAAGGGGTTCTAGACAAATTGGCAAAAAATTGAAACCCGGGACCGCGATCTTTGTGACGTCATAGTTAACCCCCCCACAGTCTGAGAAAGTGACAAGTCATTATTTCGTACTCAGTAAAGTCTACCGATCACAACGATACCACTTGTCAGCAGTATACTCTCCAGTCACATCAACTTTAAAACTAGACGACTTTTTTCAATTCCGCCGCCTTACTAATGTCGCGGTCGGGGGTTTTTTCAAAATTTTAATTTTGTGGTTAAGTTATTGTTAACGACTTACGCTAATATTGGGTCCCAAATTCTGAAAATGGCTACCTACTTTTAAGTTATGACCTTATGACCTTACTTTAACATATTAAATATGTGAGCGTGCACAGGAAAACGTCCCACTTTGTCGATTGCTATAAAGCCGCTTTGTCAGTTTATTCATATAAAGAGATACAAGGAAATCTCGCCTTAATTGTAACCGACAAAGTGGGACGTTTTACTAAACAAACTCACATATTATCTCCACCATCACTTGAGTCATGAGACTCGGGGAAAATAATTATCCTCATCACACATAAATGCTTTTACCGGGATTCGAACCAAGTACCATCGGCTTCTCATGCACTGCCAGTGTCAGCTTGCTAAGCCAGATTGGTAGTCAGACACCATACATGATATTTTCTCCATTGCAAGTCATAGACTCAACTGGGCTAACATGGACGGCTGTTTATCGTTTGCCATCATGTCTGTCACGTTCTAACATGTATGTATGTTCGAAAGTGACGCATGATATGACAAGTGACAAAACATGAGCATGATACGGCCACAGGCAGGCAAGCGTTATCGCGCGATAAATGATAAAATATCTGGCCGTCACTAACTCACTATCGCACTTACAAATAGTGCGATAGGGACGGCCTGATGTTTGCCTGCCAGGGGCCCATTTCTCGAAGCTACAGATGTAGCGAAAAGGGTTTCCTTCGGAAACGTTCGTATTTGTCATGCTAGTTCAGTCAATGTCAGTACATCTTGTATTAACACTGACTGAAATAGCATGACACGTTCGTACGCTTCCGTAACAATTCGAAGGCAAATCTTTTCGCAGTACATCTGTACAAGTAACAATTTACAAGCGGTTGTAAATGTTATATCGTCGCTGCGCGTGCAAATTTCGCTATGTGTTTTTAACCTACTTTACAGGAGACAGAAAAAACTGTTTATTTCGGCAATTATTTAACATAAATAAATCAATATTTTTATGGCATAAGTATTTTCACTTTTGCATACATTAAGAAATTACTTGAAATTATATTTTAGTTATTATAAGGTTAAAAAAATATCTTTTCATAAATATGTTATATAGCGATTATAATTTGAGTCGTAAAAAACCAGTATGTGTCTTACAATCACATAACTAGATTTTATTCTTAAGGAACAAAATACAATTTGTGCACTTTATCGTCACATAGTTATTTAATTATATGATTTGAATTAACTATGTTGTTGTTTATTTGTAATTTATCAATTCATTTTCGAATAAATTATTTCAGAAAAACCACGATTTAATACTATAAGCTTAATACACAATACTATAATAAAAAACTCGATTTAATTAATATATTACTTTACTACCAATATATTACAACTATAATAATATATTTATTCCATTAATTTTTATGAATGGAGGTTATTTCAGTTACAAAGTTGCTGTGGTATTATGTAAACATTTACGTATTGAATAAGTTTTTATTATGCATGTTTAACTTGAAAAAACTTAACAATTTTTTTTTTCAACTTAATTAACCTATGTTGTATTTAC
Organism: Leguminivora glycinivorella; assembly: GCF_023078275.1. Lineage (NCBI taxonomy): Eukaryota > Metazoa > Arthropoda > Insecta > Lepidoptera > Tortricidae > Leguminivora > Leguminivora glycinivorella. Next base: position 10,181,575 of record NC_062994.1, read on the forward strand.
TTAGAAATAAGGTTTTTTTACAGCTTCAAGGAACGGTACAGTAAACTTGAGTATAGGGTTTTCTCGAAATAAAGAATATTGACAAATAGATAAACGGATAGACAAGAAAGTACATAATTGTATAAGGGTTCCATTTTTCCCTTTTGATCCGAAAAAGATAAAAATCTTTGTCATTCAAAACTTTATGTGATTTCTCAATTCAGCTTTTTTTCATTTATTAAACATTTCATTTTCATTAATTTATTGTAAAATGTTTCCAGAAAGGATAGGTAGATCTTATCACACAAAATTTCATACAAAACGATGTCTTGCCACTTCAAGGCAATGATAAATCACTTGCTATTTTTTTGAGTTACTTAGCATAAATTTATCTTATTTCGATAGTTTGTAATATACGTTTACGTTTACACACACTGAACCCTACACGAAATTTGTCAGTATACTAAACACTATAAATTTCTGACAGTTAATCTTAAAAATCAATTTGAAATGATTTATTTTTAACTAATATTAAAAAATAACAATTCGGTCAGAGTGAGTACTTTCAGACATAGTCTCAATAAAAAGGGAAACTACACTCTGTCTCATTTATAGAGGTTATACTTGACGACAAACCTAGCTCCCATACACCATTTAAACAAGTTTTAAGAGATTTTTATAAGAAAAGCCTGCTATGTGACGCAAAACACACGATCTGGAAACATTCACGATTTCTACAAATAGTACTAAATTATCGCTATGTATGAGATTGTACAAATCGGGCACAAATATCTAACACATCTTATTATACAATATTTCCAAAAATATAGCTATGTGTCATAATTCACATAGCAGGCGCAATTCCAAAACTGCTGTTATAAGAAGATAATGTAGTTATGTGATTTATTGCAGTTAGCGATTATAGGAAGAACATTCAATGTATGGGCGTCTCATACCTACTTTTGATAAAACCTGTAATACTGAAATGAGCTCGACGCTGATTTTGGAGCATATGTATCTAGAAATAAGGTTTAAAATGGCATTGAAAACGAAAAATCGTTAAAAATCACATAGCGAATTTTGCACGCGCAGCGACGATATGACAAGTTGGAAAGAGACTTCCGCTTGTAACTTTTAGTTTAGTTTTAGTTTTAGTAGTAATTTTTAGTTTTAGTTTTGGAAAATGGTGAAATTCATATTATAGAACCCATGTCACTATCACATTGTCATAAAAATATACATCCTTCATACCTCAAACAAAACTTAATCCTTACATCCCACGTACTTTTCACAAATATTTTAACACAATGAAAAGATACCATATTAACTTGCGTTTCCTTTACAAACCAACTCTTAAAACAATTATATGGAGATCATATTCGTTAACGTTCCTATACAATTATTTTCTTAATGGAATAGAGTTCAAAATCGTTAGATATAAATTCTTGATATTAATATGCGAATGTTTTATGCACTTAATTATTATATTTAATGTAAAGATTAAGGTCACGGTATTAAGCGCTTTCTTTCGTGATACGCATACCGTTAAGAGGAAAAGAGTATTTACATACAAAGTTACAAACAGTCCCCGTTTTCCTCTGGATATTTATGGAAAATATTTTTTCTATACAACCTGTTTTCGTATAAATTCTCTTAACTTTAAGGGAAGGTTTGGTCAAATACAATGTATAGTTCGATATATATAGTGTGTAAAGCTAATCAGATCTCTTAACGGTGGTAAAATTGAAGTACATAATTAGATTACTGAATGGCGGCAAAATTTTAAAAGTTAAACGTTAAAAGTTCATGTAAGTAATTTCAATGACTGTGATCGACTCATGGAAACCATGATTAAGTGCATTGCTGTTGGAGATAATTTAAAAAAATAATTATTGGGTGTAAAATTATGAGTATTTACTTAACTGAAAACACCTTTTAACTAATGATAACACTAATGAATTATACACCCTGTTTTTATTGTTTTCCGTCAAATTCGACACGCACTTAGGTTCGTCATCAGGGACCACCCTGTATATCGCGTTTCGTTAAATTCGAAAAAAAATTTTTTTTCATTTCCATACATAATAAATAAATTAATTAGTGTGAGAGGACCTAAATCATAACATTTAAAGTCAGTGTCAAGTGTCTGACGGCACATGTCAAAACAAATAACATAAGGAAGTGGTAAGGGATGCCACACACGTGTTCAGTAATTAAATATTTTTGTAATAATTTGATAACCGTAAGAGTTAGGACGATAGTTTCTTAGAGAAATCAATTGTATTTGACCTAAAGAACTTTCCGTTGAAATTAACGGAATTCAATAAAAACGAGGTGTATGTCTGGTATAATTTAATAATAAGTGGCGCAAAATAGGGCAGAGTGGCGATCTCTTGTGTCGCAGGCCAAGATCCTTTTTGGGGTCGCTGAGCCAGTGAAGTAAGTATAAGGCTTGACACACTGTATACAGGGCGTCCCAAACTTATGGGACATGAAGGGGAAGTACCTTAAATATCGTAGATAGTGAATTTTGCTCAAAGAAGACTTTATGTTATTTTTAAAAGTTAGTAATTCTGCATTCATAGATTTTCTAAAAATTACTTGCTTCGTCTGGGAATCGAACCGACTAAAATGTGAAAAAAAAATCACCCTTTTTTTATGATTCCAATCGAAAGAACAGCTAAAAAATAATAACTCTGCTTAAGTAACATAGTATTTTAAAAGAAAGGAACACCATAAAATGATTGAGTCAAATTTCAAGAAAGTTATTTATTGCCGAAGACGACGTTCGAAAAGTAGCGATATTATCATTCCAAAGATAGCATTGATTATTCGTAAATAAGTACCCACTTCATAAAATAGGTACTGGCATAAGTTTTCCTTATTATAAGTGCACGTGTGGATAAAATGATAATTTGATAAAACTTAGTATTTCAATACGTCCTCTGTAAGCTAGACAGAAGGCAAATTTGAAACAAAAATAAATAATTGTTAAATTTGAAAATGGAACAGTTTATGACAGCGTTTGTTTGAATGCATACTTTTTAAGATATTTTAAAAAGAAGTGATATTTTTAAATGTTGTTCTTAAATTTGAAAATGGAACAGTCTGTGCAAGCGTTAGTTTTTCGGATATTGATCTGTTTAGTCTTAATTCACTTACACAAGTGTTATTGTGTTAATTTATTGCGAACATGGCATATCAAGTAAGTTTTGATCTAATAGAAGCATATTTTTTGAACGATAAAGATATCTCTAGAAGTTTGCGGTGGTATGGCGTAAAATATCCTGATAGACAAATACCGTCTCGTAAAGTTTTGAAAAGGCTTGTGAACAATTTGAAAACTCTGGGACGTTTCGATAAACGCCCAAGAGAACCACAGCAAGAAAACCATACGATCAACGACGAAGAACTTGGTATTTTAATTTACTTTTCGGCTTTTCCGAAAGCATCGGTGAGAGAAGGAGAACAGGAAATTGGAGTTTCAAAAAGTAAAATACACCGTGTATTAAAAAAACACGGTTTTAAGAGTTATGTTGAAGGACGATTGGTTCAAAAGTTACTTCCGGGCGATACAGAAAGGAGAAAAAATTTCTGTCTTGATATCCAGGCACGCTTGCTCGAAGATCCAAATTTTTTGGATAATATTATTTGGACAGACGAATCTAACTTTAGCAATAACGGTATGTATAACCGCAACAATAATCGTATTTGGTCTAAAGAAAATCCCCTACGAGTCACTGAAACTAATAACCAAGTGCGTTTTTCACTTAACTGTTGGTGCGGACTTTTAAAAAACCGGGTTTTCTTAATCCATTTTTACCAAGGAACCTTGAACACAGAAAAGTATTTAGGAATACTTCAAATTTTAAGGGATAAGATAAGAAACCTTTCCGCGGCGGAGCAAGAAAACTTAATTTTCCAACAAGATGGAGCTCCGGCTCATAATAGTCGGAGAGCAGCAGATTTTCTAAATGAATGTTTTCCTACATGGATTGGTACAAATGGACCGATTAGATGGCCGGCCAGATCCCCGGACCTCACACCATTAGATTTCTTCTTTTGGGGATACGTGAAAGATATCGATACCTCTGGGTTCAATTGGCGTAAAGGACATTTTGGCGAAAATGAGTTATATATACAGTTTTGTTCAGAATTTCAAGCGCTATCGATCTGTGTAGTTAAAATTTCGATATCTCTTAAAAAGTTGCCTTTACGACCAAGATTTTCTACTATGGACTTGCAAAAATAGCTTTTCTGAAGGGGCGTAAATATCAAGTCATTAATTATAAATTATTATTTGTGTCGTAAAGGAAATCTACAAATAAAAATATAGTCGTAAGTCACCTTGATATATATTATTGCCCTTTAAGCCCTTACTTTTTAAGGATCACTTTCTATAGTAGTGTGGTAAAGTTGGGCGTAAAGGACAAGTTTTTTTGTTCTTCGTCCTTTACGACCAGCACTAAAAATATTTTATCCGCAACTGTAATCGATATCATTGGGTTCAATTGTCGTAAAGGACATATAATGCAGGTTTCCAAGAGAAAGATAAACCCACTTTTTTGTTTTTTTGGCCTATATTTGTGACGTGTATAAGAAAAATATGCAGATTACGAGTATCTTTAACCTAGTGTAACAACCGTAGTGATAAACTAAACGATTTAGAAGATAGATGGTTGTAAAGGACACGTCAAAAGCTATTAACGTCCTTTACACCCATGATTTGATAGGGTCGTAAATGACGGTCTTAGATGATTTTTATACAAAACCGGGGCGTAATTATAACCGAAATGGTACAAATGTTGTGCTAAGTTTACAATTAAAAACTGGAAAAATGTGTCAAAACGTACTTAATATGGCATAGAATAGACATTAGTTTAATGTAGTGTATTATTTATCTAAGCTATCTTAGAAACAAAAAAGAACAAGACTATTTTATATCCAGTTTTGTAATAAAGAAACAATATTTGCTTAAACTAATTGCTTCTACTAATACTTTGGCAACATGCTCAAAGTTATTTTTTTAGTATTCGCCGCTGTTGAATAGTCAGTAGGTTACGCATTCAGCCTTTAATTCTAGCGGGGAAACGCTTTCGTAGTATTATTATACTGCGACGAGATGTAGGTAATTTAAAAAAAACACTATGATAATCAGGGTACGTACCCACAACGTATGCACAAACGCTCACGATAATATCTATTTCGTAGCTATAGCTATAGCTTTATCGCTCTTGCGTATTGCACCAGACTGCATTTTTGTCGGCGTCTGGCGTCGACGATTGCCATTCAGCTACGCCGCCAGTAAACTTTAACAGTAGACTATACTAACATTTAGTGCGACAATAACAGGTGCGTTTCGCTAGCGAATGAGCGTTAGCGTTTGGTGACTTGGCTATGTACCCACAGGTACTTAAAGCATTGACTATAATATTTCTAGGATTGAACTCATAATTAAGATTATTCTTACTTAACATGTTAAAGACTAAATAACAATCTTCTGTTTTAAAATTATCAAAAATATGCATCAACATAGTAGGTAGTCTTGACTACAGTTACTATTATTTATTAGTTGGTCACAGTTTGTATACGCGTCTTAACTTGCGTTTATAAATTGGTACTTAACTCTTAGTTATTTTTAGAACTTCTTTCTACTTTATACTTAAAATTACTGTCGTATTAATATAGTCTACTGTTCACAGTTGCTGATTAAAGTTTACGTGATTACCATTAGTGTTTTTATATTTACTTAAACTACGAAAGCGTTTCCCTGCTAGAATTAAATACTGAATGCGTAACTTATTGAGAGTTGAGACAGCGGCGAGTACTAAAATAATAACTTTCCAAAATACTAGATAGTTTTTAAGCAAATGTTGTTTCTTTATTGCAAAACTGGATATAAAATAGTCTTGTTCTTTGTCTCTGCTAAATATTTAGATAAATATACACTGTAACACTAATGTGGTTATTCTATGCCATATTAACTACGTTTTGATACATTTTTCAAGTTTCTCAATTGTAAACTAAGCTAAAAACAGTTGCCATTTGTACCATTCCGGTTACATTTACGCCCCGAATTTGTATAAAAATCATCTAAGACCGTCATTTACGACCCTATCAACTCTAATTGTTCAAAAAAATCGTGGGTGTAAAGGACGTCCATAGCATTTTGACGTGTCCTTTACAACCATCTAACTTCTAAACCGTTTAGTTTATCACTACGGTTGCTACACTAGGTGAAGGATACTAAAAATCTACATATTTTTCTATATACGTCACAAATATAGGTCAAAAAACAAAAAAGATATAAACATTTTTCTAAAAAAAAAGTTGTTTTTTGCTTCTCCTGAAAACCTGCATTTTGTCCTTTACGCCAATTGAACCCAAAGGTATCGATATGCTATACAAAAAGCGATACGAGAACGTAGGCGAGTTGCAAACAGAATTGTGCCATATCACATCGAGTGTTCACCATAAAATGATAAGAAAATCAACAGGCAGTGGGCTTATTACAAGATTGGCGATTTGCGTAAGACAAGAGGGATCACATTTTGAGCATTTAATTAATTAATTTACAAAAAAATACCTACTTAATTGACTACGGCAGTTTCATGTATGTTTTTTATTTGATTAAAATGATTAATTTCACGTTGTTCCTTTCTTTTAAAATACTATGTTACTTAAGCAGAGTTATTATTTTTTAGCTGTTCTTTCGATTGGCATCATAAAAAAAGGGTGATTTTTTTTTCACATTTTAGTCGGTTCGATTCCCAGACGAAGCAAGTAATTTTTAGAAAATCTATGAATGCAGAATTACTAACTTTTAAAAATAACATAAAGTCTTCTTTGAGCAAAATTCACTATCTACGATATTTAAGGTACTTCCCCTTCATGTCCCATAAGTTTGGGACGCCCTGTATAGGGAGGAAAATGAGGACAACATTTGTATGGAGAGGCGGTTTCGCGCACGGCCACTTTCGATGTAAGCATTCGAATTAGTTGTTAAGTGGGATACGGAAAGCGAAAACATGAGTGAGTATGTTTTTTGGCGTTTTATATAAATATCTGAATGAATATGTAACACATTGTTCTGTCTACTTGTGTACTGTGTATGTATATGACAATGAAAGTATTACCCCCTCATTCATACGCGTACTCTAAAGTTATCGAGGCGATAAAGTTCGTTTGTCCCTTTCCGACGTATTGGTGTGATAGAAAGGACAAACGAACTTTTCCCCTCACTAGCTCGGAAACACGCGTTTTGTCCTTTTAATACCAGCGGGTAAAAACGCATTTTATCCACTAGTGGGTAAAGTAATTTGACCTTGAATAAAGTCAAATTAACTGCTTTAAAATTGATAAAAGTAGGTGAATCTAGTAATTAAGATGATTTACCACCTGTGGAACTACTGGAAGCAGTGATAAACGCATTTTTTGCGTTGTAGTTTCCTCGCTATATAGTGAGGGGAAAAGTTTTGTGTTACACACGGTGGCAAATGTATGTTAAAAACTCGTGTTTTAAAAACTCGCATGTTCAGGATTCTATTCTCGAACCACTCGCTTCGCTCGTGGTTCAACTATAGAATCCTTTCACTTGCTCGTTCTTCAATTTCGCACTTGGCGTTAAAATACAACTTTGCCCCCTTGTATAACAAATAACTATTATCGGCCTGATAGCTTTAGAGAACGTTTATGAATAGGGGGTTAGACTATAGTCTGTCTCTTTAGGTAGTTAACCCTTAAATGCATGACCTTGATAAAGATTTACTCAAATTTGAATTTTGACATGCTGTCAATAGAGTCAAAAGTGTATTCAGATTCATTATATACATCATCATGCATTTCAGGGTTAAGTAAATGTTGTCTAAGTCCAACGTTAAGCTAAAGAGGGTTGTTTTGTGGGTACTCAGACATCGATACAATTATACTATAACGAGTATAATTATACTATAAGTATACTCATTAAGTGAAATGTAATTATTTGTTTTGAGTTAATTGTCTTTAACCAGATATACCTAATAAGTACACAGGTGCCAAAATACATAGAAAACATTCATGACTGAGGAAAAAATATCTGTGCCCATCACTGTGGATAATAATAACATATGGTTCAAAAGTTAGAGCCCCCCCCTCTAACTTAACCCACTTTTTTTTTTTTATTTAGGAGCGATTATTTCCGAAAATACTAATATAATAAAAAAACGATCTTAGTAAACCCTTAGTCATTTTTAAATACCTCATCATCATCATCATTCCCTTGCCCTTTTCCCATTATTTGGGGTCGGCGCAGCAGATCATCTTCCTCCATTTCTCTCTATCAGCCGTCATTTCCATACTAATACCTTTCACTCTCATATCGTTGTTCACACATTCCATCCATCTTTTCTTAGGCCTTCCACTACCATTGTATCCATCCACTTTCATATTTACCACTCGTTTTATAACATTGCTTTCATCCCTCCGCATTACATGCCCATACCATGCTAATCTACTTCCTCTCAATTTCTCTGTCACTGGCGCTACTTTCAGGCTTCCTCTTATATACTCATTCCGAATCCTATCCAGTCTTGTCACACCACACATCCATCGCAACATTCTCATTTCATTCACATGCAGTCTTCTCTCATCATTCGTCTTGGTGGCCCAGCACTCACTTCCATACAGGACGACAGGTCGGATAACTGATTTATAAATTTTCCCCTTCAGCCTGAGAGGCATTCGGGGATCACAGGTTGTGCCTGTAACCTGTCGCCATTTCATCCATCCTGCATTAATCCTGTGCTGAACTGCTCTGTCGATCTCGCCATCTCCCTGAATGAGGGAACCCAGGTACAAAAAACATTAATAAACGACATATCGCTTTGAAATATTTTTATTTGAATTGATCCGATTCGCCTCGGTCTACTCTATTAACTTGCAATATACCAATTGGTGGTGATTTATACTTAGTTTTTAAAATGCCCAGCAATTATTTGTAGTTATCGCTCATTCAAAATAACTTTGGCATGGTTTGAATCCGATATACCACCGTTATATTAATACGCATAACTTCGAATAACTCAATAGTAGAAATTACGCACTGTGACCAGTACCTTAATTTGAATAACTCAATAGTACGAATTATCAATGGCCCGTGAAATGTTTACTAGAAATTTCGATGGATTCAAATTATAGGTATGCTCTTTCAACCGAGTAAAGTAGTTGGTCAGTAGTAAACAATTTCTATTTGTTCGTATCAATATGTAGAAACTGTATATTTTAGTATCGTATCAAATGCTCTCTTGATTATTTTTAATTTCTTGTTTGATTGATGTGTTGAAATTTGAATGAATTCGTATTATTATGAGAAATAAACAATATGAAGTAATTAAATGTGGGATTAATTGTTATTCGAAATGGTTTATTACTTTTTTATGATTTTATTATTGTTGATGAAATTATTTTGTATTTTTTTTGACAGCGGATTTTTCCTATATTCTAGATATGTATTTTTGTATAGATATTTTTTGTTAAACGATTATTTTTATACGAAACTGTATATTACAGACTTAATATTATTTTGAACAATAATTACAACAATAAATTGCTCTGATAATTAGGTTAGATTAAGATCATAATATATATGTAATTAACTATTCATAAGAGCTTGTAATTAGGCCTACATGAATAAATATATCTTTGAGTTTGTTTGAGAAATCCGAAAGATGCATGGATTTCTACATACATACATACAATCACGCCTTTATCCCATAAAGGGGTGATGAAACTACTAAAAACTCTTGGCAAATAAGGGGATGAAAGAAAACGAAACTGTGACTGTGTATGGATTTCTTTAGCGATAAATCCGCCGATTGTGCTATACTATAGTTTAATAATTGAGATATTTATAGTAGAAAACGTAAATGTGAAAAAACGTAGTTATTGTCACAGTTAAGTATCTCACGATGGACTAGCAACATGAATGCTTTGGTGCTAAAGTTTTTTATGACTACTAATTTCGCTAAGAACTTTCTACCAATGATAATAAAAATACACAATTTAATCATGAAAACTGATCACGAACACTAGTATGTCGAACATTCGGACATGGAAAATTGCCAGAATCAAACTGCACACCTACGCTGACACTTCGGTCGATTAAAGGAGTAATTAATTAGACTGACCTTCTGCGGAGGCTGGTGCTGTTTCTTCACGTCGATCCAGAAGCGAGCCAGGTTGATACCCAGACCGATCAGAGCCAGGATGAAGAATTTAACCTAAAAAAAAAGATTAATTAGAAAACATATAAGTAAAGAAGAAGGGTTAAATTGTGGCGTAGGCGAGAGGCTGATAACTTATCACTGCAATGTCAGAATTTCATTTTCCTTCAACCCCTTAGGCACTGGTCCCATCGCAAGCTAGCAAGCTATGAGCTATCGGCTATAAAAATGAACAAAAGATAATCTCTCCCGTGCAAATAAAAGAGACACGGCGATGTTTATAGTTACTCGCCCAGCGGTGAGCTATCAATATCGCCGTATCGAACAGATGTCTTATCCACGTGGATAAGTGGGCCTGTAGCAAAAGCGATAAAATTCAAACTGTCCCTATACTTACAAATAGTGCGATAAACTGACCAACATTTGTTCAGTGACTTAAAAATGGATATGAAGTCTTTAAATTTTCAATTTTTCATACTAAATAAGTGATAAAAATATTAGCTTCAGGGTTATACGCCATTATTGTTCTCATTGACGTTGTCTGCTCAGACACTTTAACTTAACGTAGAATCCTCGAAAAAAATTAACCTCTTAAAAAAACTTTCAAGGGTGATAAAAATCTAAAATACAATATTACTTTTAAAAGTCGCTGAACAAATGTTGATCAGTATCAGGAGAATAGCCTACAGTTTAATTTTTTGCTTTTGATACAGGCCCCACTCTGTGTATGCACGGGGGCGCTTATCTTTTGTTCGTTTTTATCGCCAACTATTACATAAACCCCAGAGGTTTACAATAGTGGCACTTTTGTAAACGTAATTTAAGAAAAAACTTACAGTAAATAAAAAAAAAAAAAAAGTGTTGTTAGTAACAGCTCCACGCATGGCCACGTAAGAAAGCTGACGAACACGACGAGGTTTAATCGACTTTTATCACAGTAGTCGCGTCACTGGACCGTGGACAATTATAGTGATAAATTTGCACGTGTGGCTGAGATTATAAATTAAATCAGACATAGAATTCATTAGTGTTATACTCGTAATTTACATCGCCTAATTAGTTTTGAAAATTCAGTGTGCGTAGCCAAGTCCAACTTGCAACGAAACGTGTCGAAATATCGGGAGCTCGACAAAAATCAAAAAGGTAATCACGGTCTATATCCCGGTCAATATAAGTCTAATGAATATAACCGTGAATCATTACAATCTCTAATTGCTTGGCTGTTGAGACCGATTACCTTAGTGCGTTTTCACATTATTCGATCCGATATCGGATGTATGTCGGACCGATATCTCATACATTACAGGCGCCATCTTGGATTTTTTCCCATTGAAATCCTTCCGACATCCCATATCGGATCGGATAATGTGAAAACGGACGTAGTCTTAGAAGAAAATTTTACTTTAATGCCCTAGAACATAAAATGCTATTTTATGTCCTCAGCGCACGACATAAAGGTGCACTTTTTGAGCATGGGATATGGGAATTGAAAAAAAGTGTTTTCAGTACAGATGTTGTTTTTTTTACTCACTAGTGCGAGAAGTGGTTCATTATGTGCCAGGTCGAAACTTCGGAGGCTCATCGGTACTGAAAAACGTCGTACGATACACGTGCGAAAAGGAAATTCGTAACTCGTGTCGATTTTAAACACTCCCTTCGGTAGTGTTTTAATTTATCGCCACTCGTTTCGAGCTTCCTTTTTCACGCACTTGTATCGTAATGTACTATTATATTGTATTTTACCTGCAGCTTGAAAGACAGGATCTGCAGCAGAGTTCCGATCTTCGCCTTCAGAACAGCTCCGAGGATCAGCAGCTTCAGGATAGCCTTCTTCTTCTTCTTCTTTTTGCCTCTTTGCTCTAAAACCAGAAGAATGTTCTAGAAGACGAATCGATAAGGGACCAGAAAGTTCATTATACTGGATGAAATAAAAAAGGCCGTTCAAACTTTACATATTTAGTGATTTTTAAGGTCATAATGAAAAACTATTATTATGGGAACAATGCTGATTGCCGATTCGATATCGGATATAAGTCCGATATCCCATACATTTAAGCATCTTTGATTTTTGCCTTTCCTTCCTTCAAATCCTCTTCCGACACGACATCCGATATCGGATTGGATAATGTAAAAACACACTAAGTCTAGTGAAACTAATCGTGAATCATTGAAGTCTTAAAGAAATCTAATCATTCATTCGTGCACTTGCAACATCTACTATATTCTGTCAAACAAGTCTGTCAGTAAATAAGAACTAAAAAAACTATAGGTAACCTTTTCTCTAGCACCCTAAAGAAAAGATGCATATAGTTTTCTTTGTTTTTATTTACTGACACACTTGGTTGACAGAGTATACTAATATATAATAATAATTTCATGCTGGAAAATGCCTTTCACCTTATTTTGCATATTCATTACATGCATTGCGAGTCAAGATGCTTTATCTTAGGTACGTATTTACCAGTTTTTATTTAAAGATGTTTTATTCCTGAAATAAATACTTATTTTATTAGGATTTCCAATCGTATCGTGTAATATGAAATATATGAAAATAACTATTTTCTTCACACTCGCATAGTATAATATGTGCGATTTCACGTAAGCGGGACGGAAGTTATTTATTTATTTAAACTTTATTGCACAAATAAAACAAAAATGTACAAATGGCGAACTTAATGCCTAATGGCATTCTCTACCAGTCAACCATCGGGCCAAACAGAGACATGTAAAACCGGCCAAGAGCGTGTCGGGCCACGCTCAGTGTAGGGTTCCGTAGTTTTCCGTATTTTTCTCAAAAACTACTGAACCTATCAAGTTCAAAACAATTTTCCTAGAAAGTCTTTATAAAGTTCTACTTTTGTGATTTTTTTAATATTTTTTAAACATACGGTTCAAAAGTTAGAGGGGGGGGGACGCACTTTTTTTTCCTTTAGGAGCGATTATTTCCGAAAATACTAATATTATTAAAAAAAACATCTTAGTAAACCCTTATTCATTTTTAAATACCTATCCAACAATATATCACACGTTGGGGTTGGAATGAAAAAAAATATCAGCCCCCACTTTACATGTAGGGGGGGTAAATAAAACATTTTTTTCCATTTTTTATTCTTGCACTTTGTCGGCGTGATTGAAATACATATTGGTACCAAATTTCAGCTTTCTAGTGCTAACGGTTACTGAGATTATCCGCGGACGGACGGACGGACGGACGGACGGACAGACAGACATGGCGAAACTATAAGGGTTCCTAGTTGACTACGGAACCCTAAAAATGGTGCAAGGAGAAAGAAAAATGACAATGACAATTATAGGTAAGTTATAGGTAAATCGTTATCGTTATAAGGTACCAATGTCATTTATGATTTGACATAGAGTTACGTTGGAATCCTGTAAGTCCTATGACGTTATTACATCGCCGGCAGCGTTTTCGGTGTTAAAAAAAAACATAATCGTTTTTAGTCAAAAATAATACCTCATCTGTTTAATATCTCAAATATATAAATATTGATTTCTTTAGTCAAATTCTATAAAAAACAATAATTTGCTGTGCCAATTTTTATATGAGTTAGCTTTATGTAAGTAGGTACCCAAAAATAGACAAATTATTCGTTTACGTTTTTTTAAATACCTAAAAGTACAGAATCAACCTATAAAACATCTTATATAACATCTTTTTGAGAAGTATCAAGACTAAGTATATTTAGAGCATATATATATATATATAATTAATATATCTAAATATATAAAAGAAGAAGCTGACTGACTGACTGACTGACTGACTGACTGACTGACTGACTGACATATCAACGCACAGCCGAAACCGCTGGTCCTAGAGATTTCAAATTTGGCACGTAGGTTCCTTATATAGTGTAGAGGAGCACTAAGAAAGGATTTTTCAAAATTCACCTCCTAAGGGGGTCAAATGGGGGTTCAAAGTTTGTATGGGGAAACAAGATTAGTTTGACTATTTTATTCGAAACTTCACAGGAAGATTCCTTAAGACATATTACTGAATACGTGTTTCAGGTTTTTTGAAAATTTAACTCCTAAAAGGGTGAAAAGGGGGTGATAAAGTCAAAAAATCAATATGGGTATCGTTTTTATGGTTTATCGGGTCGCTGATCACGATAAATACAACGTTTTTAAAATCTAACGAGGCGGAAGTGAAATACCTTCTCCCCTGTTGTGGTGCAATGGGGTTTAAATATCAAAAAAATATATAAAAGAAGATATTGACTGACTGACTGACATATCAACACACAGCCGAAACCGCTGGTCCTAGATTTCAAATTTGGCACGTAGGTTCCTTATATGGTGTAGAGGAGCACTAAGAAAGGATTTTCCAAAATTCACCTCCTAAGGGGGTCAAATGGGGGTTCAAAGTTTGTATGGGGAAACAAGATTAGTTGGACTATTTTATTCGAAACTTCACAGGAAGATTCCTTAAGACATATGACTGAATACGTGTTTCAGGTTTTTTGAAAATTTAACTCCTAAAAGGGTGAAAAGGGGGGTGATAAAGTAAAAAAATCAATATGGGTATCGTTTTTATGGTTTATCGGGTCGCTGATCACGATATAAATACAACGTTTTTAAAATCTAACGAGGCGGAAGTGAAATACCTTCTCCCCTGTTGTGGTGCAATGGGGTTTAAATATATAAAAGAAGATATTGACTGACTGATTGATATATCAACACACAGCCGAAACCGCTGGTCCTAGAGATTTCAAATTTGGCACATAGGCGTAGAGGAGCACTAAGAAAGGATTTTTCAAAATTCTCCTCTTAAAAGGGTGAAATGGGGGTTCAAAGTTTGTATGGGGAAACAAGATTAGTTTGACTATTTTATTCGAAACTTCACAGGAGGATTCCTAGCGACATATTATGACTAAATACATGTTTCAGGTTTTTTGAAAATTTGACCCCTAAAGGGGTGCAAGGGGGGTAAAGTCAAAAACACAATATGGGTATCGTTTTTATGGTTTATCGGGTCGCTGATCACGATAAATACAACGATTTTAAAATCTAATGAGGTGGAAAAGAAATTTTCTCCCCTGTTGTTGTGCAATGGGGTTAAAATATCCAAAATAGCCATAAGTATAGCTTTAGTTTTTATCTTTACTTCTGGTTCAAGAGATTTCAAATTGACACGGAAGTTCCTTAGAGGAGCACTAAGAAAGGATTTTTCAAAGTTCACCTCCTAGCATGATAATTTGACAGGGGCAAGGAGTCAAGGACAGGGACAGGGCCAGGGACAGGGACAGGGACAGGGACGGGATAGGGTTAGGGATAGGGATAGGGATAGGGATAGGGATTAGGATTGGGATTGGGATTGGGATAGGGATAGGGATAGGGATAGGGATATGGATAGGGATAGGGATAGGGGTGGGGGTGGGGGTGGGGGTAGGGATAGGGATAGGGATAGGGATAGGGATAGGGATAGGGATAGGGATAGGGATAGGGATAGGGATACGGATAGGGATAAAAATAGGGGACGGGGACGGGGATAGGGCCCCTATCCCTATCCCCGTCCCCGTCCCCTATTTTTATCCCAGGGGCGGGGACAGAGACGGGACGGGAACGGGGACGGGGACAAAGATAGAGATAGGGATGGGGACAACGATAGAGATAGGGACGGGGATAAGAATAGGGATTGGGGTCGGAATAATCATATAAGTCAAATAAATCAAATAATAAGCAATCGATATCTAGGCAGTGTAAAATACAGGTGGCTCAGTGGGAAGGTATTAGTAAGTAGGCATCGGCGAGTATCCTGCATCCGTAATAACTATTACATTCAACGTGCTGTAAGAAGATCGTTGTTTGCTTGCCTTTTATATGTTTACGTTTGCAATAAGTATAAGCAAAATGAAAAAAATTGTAAGCGATAATGCAAGGAAGTACTTTTTACCCTACCGACCATAGCGTCGAGATACTGGCTATGTGGGTTGTATGAAGTTTCCCCAGTATAAATATTTATATAGGTAAAATACATACATATTTGTACCTACTACCTACGCTGTGGTCGCTGTGTAACAATTCTACAATCATTGCAAGAATTTCTTTAAAAACAATAGGTTAAGGTACAGTCAGCCAAAACCGGACCGTACAGCAAATAGATCAGTTACAATGGCCCTCCAGTCGAGAATTGCCCCGCTTTACCTTAATCGAAATAATCGCGGACAGATGTACCTACAAAGAAACCTACGGATCCAAATGAAAATCTTAGTTTTTGTAAACGTTTCAATAAGAATACTTTTATTACGCGGGCGAAGCCGCGGGTAAAAGCTAGTTAAATGTATATGTATGTATATATGTTATATTTATGTAAATCTATAATATGTAATTTATATGTATTTACTTATTATAGTTATTAGTGTCTTAAATAGGTAAATATATTTATATAAGTCCTATAACGTAGTCCAATAAAATCAAGTCTTTAGTGTTCTTTACATATCCCGCACCTTTTTTTGGTCTTCTCTGTTTGGCCAGTCAACCTTTATGACTGGTAGAGAATGCCATGTAGCATTAAGTTCGCCTTTTGTAACTGTATATTTTGACTGTGCAATAAAGTTTAAATAAATAAATAAAATAATTCACAAACATCAAAAATTCTCAATCAACATGCAACCACCACCAACCTTCGACACCGCTCTTATCAGCCACCCCGTCTTCAACCTCATCGCTCTTGACGGCATGCTCAGCCACGGCATCCAGGGCCTTGTCCCCCATGCTGAGGAATTCCTCCATCAGCCCCCGGGCTTTCCGGGTGCTGTTCTCTCCGATCACCCAGGATTGCGTGCGACCGAATGCCCGACCTGTTGGCAGTAAGAAAAGTGTCTTTTCAGAGTGTTTAGCATGTTCAATCTGGGGAAAGGAAAAACTTTGAAATAGGAGCGCTAGAAAATGGGAATCTATAAATGGTCAAGCAATGTATCATGGGATGAACCAGGTGGATCTTTGGTGGCTTTTGCTTCTTTTCAGAGTGTTTAGTATGTTCAATCTGGGGAAAGGAAAAACTTTGAAATAGGAGCGCTAGAAAATGGGAATCTATAAATGGTCAAGCAATGTATCATGGGATGAACCAGGTGGATCTTTGGTGGCTTTTGCTTCTTTTCAGAGTGTTTAGTATGTTCAATCTGGGGAAAAGAAAAACTTTGAAATAGGAGCGCTAGAAAATGGGAATCTATAAATGGTCAAGCAATGTATCATGGGATGAACCAGGTGGATCTTTGGTGGCTTTTGCTTCTTTTCAGAGTGTTTGGTATGTTCAATCTGGGGAAAGGAAAAACTTTGAAATAGGAGCGCTAGAAAATGGGAATCTATAAATGGTCAAGCAATGCATCATGGGATGAACCAGGTGGATCTTTGGTGGCTTTTGCTTCTTTTCAGAGTGTTTAGTATGTTCAATCTGGGGAAAGGAAAAACTTTGAAATAGGAGCGCTAGAAAATGGGAATCTATAAATGGTCAAGCAATGTATCATGGGATGAACCAGGTGGATCTTTGGTGGCTTTTGCTTCTTTTCAGAGTGTTTGGTATGTTCAATCTGGGGAAAGGAAAAACTTTGAAATAGGAGCGCTAGAAAATGGGAATCTATAAATGGTCAAGCAATGCATCATGGGATGAACCAGGTGGATCTTTGGTGGCTTTTGCTTCTTTTCAGAGTGTTTAGTATGTTCAATCTGGGGAAAGGAAAAACTTTGAAATAGGAGCGCTAGAAAATGGGAATCTATAAATGGTCAAGCAATGCATCATGGGATGAAACAGTGGGCCGATTTTTGAGGCTCACGCGTTCGAATTCAGAAAATTTTCACTGAAAATAATAAGCAAGTCACCGTTTTCAACCGGTGTTTTATTGACAAAATCCCGTATGCGAGATTCAAAAATCGCCCTCCAGGTGGATCTTTGGTGGCTTTTGCTTCTTTTTCTTCTTACCCTGACTGGACTTTCTTCTTTTTTTAGTCAAAAGTCATGTTTACCTCAACGACCGGTCTCGCCTAGTCATTAGTAACCTTACCTGCTAAGCCGCGGTCTTGGATTCGAACAGGTAAGGCCATTCATTTGTGTGAAGAGAACAGTTGTTTGTTCCTGCGTCTTGGATGTTTTCTATGTATATGTAAATACGTGTATTAGTTCCTACAACACAAGTCTTCGTGGGCTTACCGTGGGACTCAGCTAATCTGCGTAAGAATGTCCTATATTTATTTACCTCTAGGTGGTTTCGTTTTTTCATTGGCATCATCATGGGATATATCTTTGGTGGCTTTTGCTACTTCTTCATATTATTCTTCTTCTACCGACTACTTCTCTTTCTACAAGTTGAACTACCATAAATTGTTGTATAGTATACCTGTAGGCGGTTCCATCTCTTTCATGGGCATTATCATAGGTTGCACCAGGTGTATCTTCGGTGGCTTCTGCTTCTTTTTATTCTTCTACCGACTACTTCTCTTTCTACAAGTTATACTACTATAAATTGGCATAGTATACCTGTGGGTGGTTCCATCTCTTTCATGGGCATCATCATTGGATGAACCAGATGGATCTTCGGTGGCTTCTGCTTCTTCTTCTTCATTTTCTTCTTCTTGTCCTGACCGCCAGTTGAGATGGTGATGGAGTCGATACCGCCGCCTTCGTGGTGCTTTCTGGACATTGCTCTGTGGATGATGTGGTGGATTAGAAATGACGATAGTTTATGCGGACAACGTGCCAAAAATATGTATACATGACTTTAACTAATTTGGTGCCATTTGAATCCCGGTAAGGGCATTTATTTGTGTGATGAGCACAGATATTTGTTCCTGAGTCGTGGATGTTTTCTATGTATATAAGTATTTATATACTATATATATCGTTGTCTGAGTACCCACAACACAAGCCTTCTTGAGCTTACCGTGGGCCTCAGTCAATCTGTGTAAGAATGTCCTATAGTATATTTATAATATATTTATTTATTTAATTTTGTGGATAGGTACATATTTTTGGTGCATGTGCTGGAGCATGTTACTATACAGTTAACGGTCATTTTAACACAAGAGCCAACAATAATAATATGACCAGACTTCTAATAATGAGTCTTTGACGATATCTGTTGATGATGACGAGTGTTAAATGACAATACACTTCCTTTTCTCCGCACTTGTATCCTAATGTACTATTATCAAATTCTATTACTTTTTCTAGAAACCGTAAATAAAAACATAATTGCACTATCGTGAGAAATGAACCCACGGGGCACACATATCATTGATCCACTAGCATGACCTTCTTTGACACCTGCGGACCGGTTCAGTATGCTCAGAGAAAGTGAACGAAATGCGTCATGCTAACCATGCTCGATTCTTTGATATACAAATATGTGCTTTCGCTTTTTTTCTCATGCAAATAAGCGTGGTCAATGTTTATTTAGAACTGTTGAAGATTTGTCTCAATTAGAGTTTTTTGTGTGTGCGGTACGATTTAGACCGTTTTGCTAAGGTCTGCCGTATCCGAACAATGTTTTTAGATTTAGGCAGAGCACATGAAACTACTCAAGTTTCAGTGCCACTCTTGGCAAATAAGGGGTTGAAAGAAAACGAAACTGTGACATTGCAGTGACAGGTTGCCAGCCTCTCGCCTACGCCACAGTTTAACCCATATCCCACAGTCGCCTTCTACGACACCCACGGGAAGAAAGGGGGTGGTGAAATTCTTAACCCGTCACCACACGACGGGTTAAGAATTTCACGGGCAGTATTAAAAGCATTCCTTTGTCATATCCAATCCGTATCTTATATTTGACATAGGTTCGCATCGGACCGAGAAAACAAAAAAAAAATACACAATAAAAAAATTGGTGAAATTTTGCCCCCAGAAATGCGTAGTTAAAATCTTTTGGTTCCCTAATGTTACATTACACCGTCTATAGTAGTGTCAACTACTCAACAGTGAAATCATATCATACGTTAACCGACCTAATAAAATGTAGGTAATGTGCTAACCAAACGCCATTGTTTGTAGAAAAGCGGCTCTCTAGTGACAGTGTCAGATTTCGTTTCTAACGTGCCAAGTATTTGTTGAACGTGAGGAAAATTAGGTGTCAAATGTCGTACAGGGTAAAATTTTATCGGAGCAAAAAAACTACTCTAAGCTGATTCGTGTCACATAAAACGCATGTTAATAACACTGTGGAAGATTTATATTATATTTACATGTCGATTTTTGACAGTTACATTTGAATTTATTGTTTTATTCTAATTTAATGAAAAACATACCTACACACACATTTTACTTACACACATTTTTAAAAGTCAAGTCAAAGAACATTATCTATCTATTTCATAATACAATATTTATTGATGGTCCTGTTTCATTTTCCTTTATCGCTATTGGCCGCATTGTTTTTGATTTATGTACATTCGTAGCTGTGTTAAAAAAAAAAATTAAAAATTTAATCTGTTTATTTCTAAGAAACGTGCATGCATTTATAATATACTTAACTGCTAATCTTAAATTGAAAAGATTATTTGAGTTAAGGAGTATAGTTACATATGAATTGTTATTTATTTTATTTATACATAATTAAGTTTTTTCGTTTTTAATGAGTGTTTTTTCAGTATATAACG
This sequence comes from Leguminivora glycinivorella, assembly GCF_023078275.1. Classification (NCBI taxonomy): domain Eukaryota; kingdom Metazoa; phylum Arthropoda; class Insecta; order Lepidoptera; family Tortricidae; genus Leguminivora; species Leguminivora glycinivorella. The sequence goes on from NC_062994.1 coordinate 10,202,361, forward strand.
AGCTTGGCTACAGGTTCGACTTTCTAATGAGTCTATCAATTCATTTGGGAATCTATTCAGTATCCGCGGTAATGTGCATTTCCATACTCTTCGCCCGTACTCATTGTTGTTATAGTATTTATATATTAAATGGAAAACATTGTAATTGTGGCCAAATGCCACCAGCAAAGATTATTCAAGCCGATGTGGCCCACGACACAACTAGGCATGCGGCAGTAGTTAAACAGCCCCCTAGAGCAGTCAGTAAGACTGTTGTTTTTTCAGATCAGATTGGGTTAGGAATGGGCCCATTATTAAGCTACCAGTTAGAGCAACAAGTGACAAATTACTGTTATCAAAACATTACTTTGTCTCATTTATGTAACCTTATTTCAAAGGGATGTTATGATAGCAGTACTACATTAGTAATTTTATTAGGAAATAGTCTTAATGTAGATAAGCTTAGCATAGATAAATTGATGTCCACACTAAATGTTATTGAAAAATCTGGTGTGGGGAAAATTATATTATGTGCACTACCTTATGCAGAAAATGTATCATATGACTATAATTGTAAGATAGCTTACTATAATTCTTTAATGTACCATGCCATAGCTGTTAATAAAAAGTACCATTTCTTTGACTTAAATAAATTCATTGAGCGCTTCATGCTAGCTCCACGGAAGGTATTTTTGCCAAAGAAATTATTTGTATATTTAGTGGAGTTATTGGCCTTCAATATTGAGCCAAATAGATGTAATAGTGTTATATATAAGTCTCAGTCAGCTGACAAAGCCAAGGACCCCATGCCTCATTTAAACTAGATTGTAAGACAGCGGAAAAACACCTGAATATGAACGTTGTTCACCAGAATATTCAGGGTTTTTCCAGCAAAGAATTAGAAGTAGGATTATTTTTAGATAGTAATAATGTTGAAGTTATGTGTATTACTGAACATTGGTTGAAACAAGAACAGTTGATATTTGATTATGTTAATTTTAAATTAGCTAGTTTTTTTGCCAGAAAATCTGCTGCTCATGGTGGCTCCCTTATTATTGTTAAAAATTGTATGAAGTGTAAAGAGCGCAAAGATGTTGTAAAATATTCCATAGAAAGAACTATAGAAATTTCATGTGTTGAATTAGACAGATATATTATTGTATGTGTTTATAGACCACCATCAGCTGACTTCAGCATATTTGAATCTACAATGGAAAATGTTCTGAATTTAGTATGCAAGGGCCAAAAACATGTTATTGTATGTGGAGATTTTAATGTTAACTTGCTCGAGTCATCTAGTAATACTGTTAAAATGTTCTGTTTGTTTAAATCATTTAATTTATTTAATTTATTTCTTGAACCTACCCGGGTAGGTGTGACTAGTGCAACATGCCTAGATAATATTTTTTGTAACTGTGAATGTATAGATAAGAAATTATTTAACTGTTTTCATTCCGATCACAGCGGCCAAAGGGCAGCTTTCTTAAACGTTATTCATGATACTCCACAAACAATAACATATAGACCCATTACTGGATCTCGCTTGGAATCATTCAAAAATGAAATTCTACATAGTTTGTCTATAATACCATTTTCGCATTATGACTGTAATCATTTGTATCAAGATGTTTTCAATGTAATTCTTAATCAATTTAATAACAATTTCAAAGTGAAATCTATTAGTGGGTCAAAAGTTAAAACAAAGTTTAGTGAATGGGCTACTGTAGGTATTCACAAAAGTAGAAAAAGACTTTATGAACTTTATGGTGAGAGAGAGCTGAACAAGAATTCAGAATTCCTGGACTATGTAAGAAACTACTCAAGAATCTTCAAGAAAGTGTGTTTAACTGCCAAGAAAAACTTTATTAGTTCTAAATTGAAAGTGTCGGACAACAAAGTGAAAACAACTTGGAGTATTATAAATAAAGAAGCTGGTAAATGTAAATCACGCGATTGTCAAGTCAACATTGTATCAGATAATCAACAAATAGTGTCGAACAGCGATGTTGCCTCGGCATTCGAAGATTATTTCTCAAATATAGCCGTTAACACCACAAAATGTTTACATTCTTCTGCGGCTCAAGCCCATTCATTACTTTGTGCTAATGTTAAGAAATGTAATAATTCATTTGAATTTAGTCAAGTAGACTCTGTAAATATTGTTAAAACATTCAAGTCACTCAATTTAAAGAAAACGGAAGACTTATGGGGAACATCAGTTAAAGTAATTAGTCATGTCATAGATATAATAGCACCTTACTTGGCCGTAATATATAATATTTCAATTTCACAAGGCACCTTTCCAGATCTTATGAAATGTAGCAAAGTCATACCGCTTTTTAAATCGGGTGATTCGAGTGATATAACCAATTTCCGTCCCATATCAATACTTCCTGTACTAAGTAAAGTCTTTGAGAAGCTAATGTTAAATGATCTACTGGGACACTTCAACAGACATAGATTACTTACAAGCAAACAGTTCGGTTTCACAAGGGGCCGTTCCACGACCGATGCTGCTTCGGTACTCATTAAACATATATATAATTTTTGGGAAAATTCTTGTGATGCAATTGGCATATTTTGTGATCTTTCAAAAGCCTTTGATTGTGTGGATCATGGAACGCTCATTTTGAAATTAGAACACTATGGTTTGTCTATAAATGCCCTAAACTTTATGTCTTCTTACCTTAGCAATAGAACACAAACAGTAGTTGTTAACAAAACTCGCTCTAGCGGGACTGTAGTCCAATTAGGAGTGCCACAAGGCTCAATTTTAGGTCCATTCCTGTTTTTGGTTTATATAAATGATTTGCCATGTATAGTGAAAAACTTTTGTGAAATAGTACTTTTTGCTGATGATACATCACTGCTTTTTAATGTTGACCGAAAATCTACGGATTACAATGTAATTAATAGCACGTTAGCTGATGTACTGCAGTGGTTTACTGTCAACAATTTACTTCTTAATTCTAAGAAAACCAAATGTATTCGATTTTCTCTGCCGAATGTTAAACCAATCGATACAAAAATACTTTTGAATGATGAATGCTTAGAGATGGTAGATACAACACTGTTTCTTGGTTTAACATTGGACAAAAATCTACAATGGAGTCCTCATATAAAGAAACTAGCAAGCAAATTAAGTTCAGCCGCATACGCCGTTAGGAGAATCAGGCAACTGACTAATGTTGAGACAGCTCGCCTAGTGTATCATAGTTATTTTCACAGTGTAATGTCATACGGTATTCTGGTTTGGGGCAAAGCAGCTGACATACAGACTATCTTTGTATTACAAAAGAGAGCCATTCGTTCTATTTACAACTTAGGAACACGTGAATCAGTAAGAGAACTCTTCAAAGAAATTAATATCTTAACTGTAGCTTCCCAATACATTTATGATAGTATAATTTATGTTGTTAAGAATTTAGACTGTTTCACTAAGAATTCTGATATCCATAATTATAACACTAGAAACAAAAATAAGCTTGCCATAAAGAAGTTTCGTGTCCGTAAAGTACAGAAGTCATTTGTTGGGCAATGCATTCATTTTTATAATAAGTTACCTGACACTGCTTTGAGATTACCCCTCCCAGCTCTTAAGAACTACTTAAAAAAATCATTGATGTTAAAGGCTTATTACAGAGTCGAGGACTATTTGACAGACAAACATGCATGGCCCGAACCAGAAACTACAAAAAACGAATAGCAATTAAAATAATTGTATTATGTATAGAGGACACAGTTCAGATAAGAAAGCACATCAAATATTTTATATTTTATGTTGTGTAGGTAAATTACATATTTAATGATATTGAGATTCATATTATCTTTTTCTTCTATGACAATTTGATATGTTTTCTCTGAAGAAGAACGACGTATTATTAAGCAATAATATAATTTATTGAAATTGATTTCCATAGAGTACCTAGTCTGTTCATATTCTTTGATGAATACTTTTGCATGTTAAATTGTATGTTGTTATTTAATGCATGTTAATTATAAGATGTAATGTTTTGAAAAGAAGTTGCCCGCCGAGTTTCTTGCCGGTCCCATAGTGGATACCCCCCTCCCAACTGAGGGGGGACTGAAATCTTCTCGAGGCTGAGGCGTAGGGTTAGAGCCGGCGTAGCTTTATTTGACGTTCATATGCGCATTGTAATATGCCTACTTGAAAAATAAATATTTCATTTTCATTTCATTTTCATTTTCATATGACAGACGACGCAACGAAGCCTCGACGTTACGTTGTCACCTAAATCTAGATGACGTTTCTTACTTTTATGTGTTTATTTTTTATGCTCTTATGTATTTTTTTAGTTACTCAGTGCTTTGGTTTTTACTGTCATACTGTGTAACATATTTGAAATAAAAAAATAAATAAAAAAAAAATAAAAATATGTACGGTATATTTAGTTTTATTTTAATTCCTATTTATGTATGTTTATTAGTATTAAGATTATTTGACCTGTTCTATCACTCACTGCATCACCTCCTCAAATCAGTTGTTTTTTGTGTCTTGTCTCCACTACCCAAAGGTTGTTTGGAAGAGATCGCTCTTTAGCGATAAGACCGCCTATTGTCTACCATAGTTAATTAAACTTACGTGCTTATATTTTAATGTCATCTTGTTATATTGATGAGCAATACAGAATATTTGTATTGTATTGTAACCCTAAGTAGGACTTCAAGCTTTGTTCAGCGGCTAAGTATGTATTGAATGTACTTATGTTTTGACGACCGACTTCGCCCAGTTGGTAGTGACCCTGCCTGCTAAGCGGATGGTCTGGGTTCGAATCTCGGTAACAGCATTTCTTTGTGTGATGAATACAGTTAGTTTTGTTCCTGAGTCATAGACTGTTTTCTATGTATATCGTCGTCAAGTAGTACAAGTTTTGCTTAGTTTGAGCTTAGGTTGATCTGTGTAATGTGTCCCCAGATATTTATTATTTACTAGCTTTTGCCCTCGGCTTCTCTTGCGTTAGAAAGAGACAAAATATAGCCTATGTCACTCTCCATGCCTTCAACTATCTCCACTTAAAAAAACACGACAATTCGTCGCTCCGTTTTGCCATGAAGGACGGACAAATAAACAGACACACACACTTTCCCATTTATAATACCTATTAGTATGGATAATATGGATTTTAAAGCTAACTAAACATACTGTATATAAACAACAAGCAAACATGCTTCGAAACGTCGGGATGAATTGTAAATTCATTATACGCGATTTAATCCGTTTCCATAGTTTTATTTCATGAGTAAATATCGCGGTAACCGAAGTCAATATTAAACTGTATACATTTCTCACAATAACTGATCGTATCCATAACAAATTTAGATCAAATTGAGAACTTATTGCCGAGCTTACAATGACTCAGCGTTTTCGACATTTTATGTTTATACCAAAGAAAACAGGATGTATAATGTGGGCTAGAGAAACGCATAGTAATTATGTACATGCGTTCGACGCTATTAGTCTACTAGTATAAAGGATCTTAAGACGCTACAAGAGCGAAAATACTGAAAAGGAAAGGAGCCTCTCTTTTAATTTGGGAATTTTAGTTAAAGTGTTATTAACTAGATTTATCGAAAAAAAAACTGTCCATTTAGAACAACTCAGTTAAAATATATTGCGAAAAAACCTTTAAAATCGAGGTTCCGCTCTCGACTGTTTCCTCCTTCAAAACTTAATGAATCGTAACGAAATTTAAGAATCAAACAACAATGAAATAATCTGTGTCGGACCGCTTAGTTTTTTTGTCTAATTGTTACCAATCTTAAGTATCACACTTTTTTTTGCGCCATAATGAAATGAGGCCGTTTTTGGAAATTTTTGATTGGCTCTAGCGTCTTTAAAAATGAAAATATCAAAAAATCAAACACAGATAAAAATAATAATAATCTGTGTTGAAAAAAATCATTGCTCTATCTTCAAGAACCAGGGAGGAAATAGTCAAAAGCGTTTGTATGGAGAATTGACTCCTCCTGTATCGTGTTGAGCGGAGTGAGGTGCTCTAAAGAGTGGTTTCTTGAATCACTTGGCTGTGGTTTGAGTAATCAATGGTTAATGATGAGTAATTGGGTGATTTCTATGGAAAAGGGTTGTAAATGGATAGTTAAATGGAAATTGTGAGAAATCTTGGAGTTATTATAAATGCAGATACAGAGGATGTACTTAATACCTATTACCAAAGAACTAGATTTACATAGAAGAAACAAGTTCATCAATTTGTATGGGGGCCGAGCGTGTCAGTGTGCGTAGCCGAATGCACAAACGCTCACGATAATATCTCTTTCGTAGCTATCTATCTTTATTACTCTTGCGTATTGGCGCGACAGAGCCAGACTACATTTCTGCGACGTTTCGATTTCGTTTCGCGTCGCAGAAATGCCATTCGGCTACGGGCCAGATTTTGTACTGAAGTTGTTCTTGCCTGTGATTTTAAATATGTCTCAGGCCCTTGAGTGTTCATTGTTATAGGTAGTAAGTTTTCCTTAAAGATATATGTTATGTATGCCATCGCGGCCTTTTGTAGACCACTATTTCATCATACATTGTGTTGTTATATTCTTTTTCTACTCCCGAACTGTTATTCGTCATTTACAGGGTCGTGCATAGATCTTTAAAACCCTACATAAAAGTCTATTCCCCAAAGCCAGCGTCCGCCGGCTTCCCGCGCATGCGCGCAGTATCGAAAAAACTGAAAACGCATTGTTAGGCTCTGTAACCATGGCAACGCCTTATAACGATACTGCGCGCGTGCGCGGGAAGGCTTTGGGCAGCTGAGCTGACAGTGCAAACCTTTGCGTCAAAACACAGGAAACAGTGTGAATTTCACGAAATTGATGAATAACTTCAAGATAACTATTAATAACTAAGTGCATGGTCGTAGAAAAAGTATTATATGCAACGGTGTTTAACTGAGTCAAAAAATACTCGTGGCGTCTTTTTAATAACAATTTTCGGCTTGGCCTTAAATTGTTACCCACGCCACTCGTCTTTTTTGAACGCCTTTAAACGCCTGTTGCATAAAATACTATAAATGGCTTGTCCTGCGTTTTTGAATAAAGCTCTCAGCCAGCGTAACTTTTTCCACCTTGATTAGAAAATATCGTTTTCCCCTCCCTAGCTCGGAAACACGTGTTTTGTCCTTTAACACCAGCGGGTAAAAACGTATTTTATCCACTAGTGGGTAAAGTAATTTGACCTTGAATAAAGTCAAATTAACTGATGTAAAATTGATAAAAGTAGGTGAATCTAGTAATAAAAATGATTTACCACCTGTGGAACTACTGGAAGCAGTGATAAATGCATTTTTTGCGTTGTAGTTTCCTCGCTATAGTGAGGGGAAAAGTTTTGTGTTACACTCGGGTGCAAATATATTTTACTTCTCGTGTGTTAAAAAACTCGCAAGTTCAGGATTCTATTCTCGAACCACTCGCTTCGCTCGTGGTTCAACTACAGAATCCTTTCACTTGCTCGTTTTTCAATTCCACACTCGGCGTTAAAATACAACTTTGCCCCCTTGTATAACAAATAACTATTCATTTAACGAATCATGCAAAATCTTAGCCAATTTATATCCGTAAATCTTTCCCTCGAATTATTTTTTTCATAGGTGAAAACTGCATAAATATCCATATATTCAGTCGTTTTTGAGTTTATCGCGAACATAACAAAAACACACACAGATGCGGCGGGGGACTATCCATACTTAATAATACTTTATTTATTATAATATTATAAATGGGAAAGTGTGTTTGTTTGTCCGTCTTTCACGGCAAAACGGAGCGACGGATTGTCGTGATATTTTAAGCGGAGATAGTTGAAGGGATGGAGAGTGACATAGGCTACTTTTTGTCTCTTTCTAACGCGAGCGAAGCCGCGGGCAAAAGCTAGTGTTTCATAAAGTGTAGTGATAGTGATTGCTACTTATGTTTTTCTTTTCTAATTCATCACTATTTGTTTTCTCTTTGCACCAATTGTATGTAAATATCTGTTTGGCTGACGGGTAGATAGTATTATGTATGTCTGTCCGTCTATTTTGACAAGACAAGTAGCTATGGTAATCACGTCTAGGAATGTACGTAGAGTATTGAAATATATACTGTGTATACTGCGTTTATGAAAAAAAAACCCATCAAGAGAAATACACCAGTCGACTAGATGGCGCTACAAGTTTTGGTTAAGACGCTACAGGAGCGAAAATGCTAAAATAGAAAGGAGCCCCCCTTTCTATTTGGGAATTATAGTTAAATATACTAGTGTTATTAACTAGATTTAGCGAAAAAAAATGTCCATTCAGAACAACTCAGTTAAAAGATATTGCGAAAAAATATTTAAAATCGATGTTTTGCTCTCGACTGTTTCCCCCTTCAAAACTCAATCAATCGTATCAAAATTTGAGAATCTGAATAAAAATAAACTTATCTGTATCGGATTGTTTTGTTTTTTTGGGTAATTGTTACCAATTTTGATTACGAGACCTTTTTTTGCGCCATAATCAATAAGGCCGTTTTTGGAAATTTTTGATGGGCTTTAGCGTCTTTAAAAATATGAATATCAAAAAAATCGAAACGGTCCGACATAGATAAAAATAAGAATAATCTGTGTTAAAAAAATCATTGCTCCATCTTCAAAAACCAGGGAGGAAATAGTCGAGAGCGTTTGTATGGAAAATTTACCCCTCCTGTATCGTCTTAACTCTCAGCTATATGGCGCTTAACTAATATATGACAATTTTAACACATACCTCATCAAGTTAGGAATATGGGCCAAATATTCAAAACAAAGGTTCAAAAGTAAGCCTGTTCATTTAAGCCTGCGTCGAGAGATGACAGTCAATGCTCTGTGACTACATCTATCTGTGTATTCTACTCTTTAAAAACCGGCCAAAAGCGTGTCGGGCCACGCTCAGTGTAGGGTTCCGTAGTTTTCCGTACTTTTCTCAAAAACTACTAAACCTATCAAGTTGAAAACAATTTTCCTAGAAAGTCTTTATAATGTTCTACTTTTGTGATTTTTTTCATACTTTTTAAACATACGGTTCAAAAGTTAGAGGGAGGGGACACACACTTTCTTTTCCTTTAGGAGCGATTATTTCCGAAAGTACAATACAATACAATACAAATCCACTTTATTGCACAACCTCAGAAATGTACATAGGAACACACACATTACAATAAATTTTATTACAGAGGTAAACAACAGGCGGCCTTATCGCTAAAGAGCGATCTCTTCCAGGCAACCTTTGGGTAGTGGAAAAATGGTATTCATAACTTTAACTAATTATAAAGTATTAATATTATCAAAAAACAATCTTAGTAAATCCTTATTCATTTTTAAATACCTATCCAACAATATACCACACGTTGGGGTTAGAATAAAAAAATATCAGTCCCCACTTTACATGTAGGGGGAGTACACTAATAAAACATTTTTTTCCATTTTTTATTTTTGCACTTTGTCGGCGTGATTGATATGCATATTGGTACCAAATTTCAGCTTTCTAGTGCTAACGGTTACTGAGATTATCCACGGACGGACGGACGGACAGACAGACATGGCGAAACTATAAGGGTTCCTAGTTGACTACGGAACCCTAAAAACAAAATTGTCTTACCTAGCGACGCCATGCTGGACAATATCCGCTAAGGATGTTAGTGAATCCTCCACCTCTTTTCCGAGCTTGGAGGGCAGTTCCTCCATGGAACGGCCTGAGGAGTTGGCTTCGGCGTCTGCTGCCGCTGTAACAAAAAAAAAACTTTACAACTAGGGAACAAATTAAATTATTTTATTGACTATTTTTTGATTTGTTCCTTTTTCAAGTAGTCCCACTACTATATATAAATTATTAAATTGAAATAGATATCATACACGAAAGAAAAAAAAAGGCGCCTAGCCTAGCCTTATCAGAGATAACATACACTAGAGAAATTTCACGGCGGGCGGGGGTAAAGCCAGTGGGCCTTGTCGTTTTTTCTTTCGTGTATGATATATATTTCATTTCAAAAAAAACTTTGTCACAAATACATACTTTAATAATATTATAAATGGGAAAGTGTGTGTGTCTGTTTGTTTGTCCGTCTTTCACGGCAACACGGAGCGACGACGAATTGACTTGAAGTAGAGACAGTTGAAGGGATGGAGAGTGACATAAGGTCCATTCACTCTCTGTCTATTTTTAGCACTTCCCTAAAATGGGGGAGGGGGGGGGTCGCTATTTTAAGCAGGCCATACATATTTTTATAAGTTGTTATGTTGTCTGTCCTGTCTTGAGAATTTTATAGTCGAAATTGTGTGCGTAAACATTTAAAAAAATAACCACTTAACCTGTCGATCAACCTGCGAACTGGCTTTAATAAGCCTATTCAATAGAAGCTAATCTATAACAGCTCCCAGACTAACAATGCAGTGAAAGCGAAAACTCGAAGTTCTCACGAAACTACCATACTTTCAATTTTCCTTAATGTTCAGTATATCGATTTTTAATATGGGAACGCATGGTGTACTATTAACTATGGGTTTTAGGCTTTCGAGATAATTGTATTACTGCATTTGCAGTTTAATTGTAGTATTTCGTTTTTATTTGTATTTGTTATTGGCAGAACGAAGGTTTTATATTTGACTATAAATTTTTACCAGTCGAGTTTGAGGCTTTCGGATTGATTGTATTACTTCATTTGTACATACATACACAATCACGCCTGTATCCCATAAAGGGGTAGGCAGAGCACATGAACTACTCAAGTTTCAGTGCCACTCTTGGCGAATAAGGGGTTGAAAAAAAAAACGAAAATTGTGACACAAGCGCGGATCCAGCTTCGTGCCCAGGGGGGGGTCACGTGGTAAAGGCCCAGGCCCCAGGGGGGGGGGTCACATGGTCTATTTGTATGGCCAACCTGGGCTCCAGGGGGGGGTCATGACCCCCATGACCCCCCTTCCCCCTGGATCCGCGCATGTTGTGACATTGCAGTGACAGTGACAGGTTGCGTAGGCGAGAGGCTGGCAAGCCTCTCGCCTACGCCACAATTTAACCCGTATCCCACAGTCGACTTCTACGACACCCACGGAAGAAAGGGGGTGGTGAAATTCTTAACCCGTCACCACACGGGCTGCCACACTTCATTGTAGTATTTTGTTTTTATTTGTATTGTTAATTATAAAACGAAATTAAAGAACGAATTTTATCATTAGGTAAGGTGTAAAAAAAGGGTTTTTATCTGACAACAATTTTATTTTATTGATATGTCAATTTAAAAAAAAACTTATAATATTTATTTATTTATTCCAAATACAGTTATGTGCTTTGTACACGTGACACATATATGTCACGCCCACCTTCCAAAAAGATAGCAATTAATGATGTCCCAAAACTCATCTTCCCTAAAATCAATAATTTAATAATACTTAAGCTTTCCAAAAATGTAAATTTCACCAATTTTTTACATCTCGGTCACGAGGTCTTCAATAAGTCAAGTTTTGGTCAAAACCAAACCAGTTTTGTGGGTGAAAGTGATATACGATTTTGATTAATTTGGCATTTCTAAATTACAGTCTAGAATAGAAAAATAGACAGAATTGCGAGTTTTTAGAAATTAGTTTCATCTCGAAGATTCTAGTTTAGAGGTAATATGAATGGATTTTGAATAATTAACACATTCGATGCGGTAGCGCAAAATCGAATATATTTACGGGACATAAACTTCCCGTACGCAACGGGCTCGATTTGCCTTACTTACGATCCTTATTTTCCCGTACCATATGCTCTAACTTGGTTCCTTCCGATACATATGGGATATCCATATTATCCATATTAAGAATTATTTGTCGGAACATATTTTTAACTGAAATCTCTGGAATAAAATATTAATCGACATTTAAAACTATTCAACTTAGGTACTATTATTTTCATTAAACTTTTTTAACCCTAAACAAATACTAAATATTTCATATTTCATTTATTGTATTGCAAGGTACCTAAGTAGGCAATTTATGATACCGTATTGGGTAGGTGTATAAGGTGGTAAAAGTATGGGACTCCGGGTTCGTCGAACGATATTTTATTTCTTAAGGGAACATACCGAGTTAAATGTAGGTAGACAATAATATGTAAATAGATTAGATTAGATTAGATTTCTTTATTTCATGATAAAAATTACACTATAAATTTGTTACATGCCAAAGTTATGTTTATCTTCTCATCATGATCGTCAAAAATTACATTATGAATTGAAAATAATAAAATGAATAGTTTCTCCCAATATAACCTATTACTTGCCCCGTCAGTTAAAAAAAAAAAAAACTGACAGCGTACGAATAACAGACAGGCTGTTTTTGACCGGCAAAGTGATAGTCAGTCAATCCTTAACATTATTTTCACTAAGTACCTTTTCTAGTGTTGTAAAAAGTTAAATACCCGTGCGATATGCCCCGTAAATCCGGATTTAAGATCATCTTTTATTTTCCCATGAATCTATTTCCTATAAAGGAAGTAGCTCATGAGAATAATAGATTATTTTATTTATCAATATACATCGTGAGATTATTTTGTGTTCAAAATCTAACTCTGTTGACAGTTCAATTAAGAACAATAGATATTTTGCCACTTTTTAGCTTAGATTAGAAAATTGGTTGCCACGGTCTGGGTCAATAGACTTGAGGATTTCCGGTTTAAAAAGTAGTTTCTGTGTGATTATACTGATTATATATTACTAGCTTTAGGCACGCCACAGACAGTCTTAAAAATTCATAATCTTAAAAAAAAACTTGTATGGAATCTGTCAGTTCAATCTGAAAATTCTGTCAGTTTAAACTAACAAATCTTTTTTAAGATTATGAATTTTTAAGACTGTCTATGGCATGCTTAGCTAGACAAAAAGTAGCCTATGTCACTCTCCATTCCTTCAACTATCTCCACTTATAAATCACGTCAATTTGTCGCCCCGTTTTGCCGTGAAAGACGGACAAACAGACACACACTTTCCCATTTATAATATTAGTAGGTATGGATATTTCGTAACTACCATAACGAGGAGCTTATACGGAGAACGCGTTGGTGGAGGAACCATTTTCGTATGTTGAGCAATATTTGAGTTTCGTGGTGGTCCCAATTTCATTTTATAGTGTGTAAAGCTAATACTGGCAAGTCTCTTAAAGGTGGTAAGTATAGGTACATCCTTCTTCTTCTTTGTCGTATCCTCATGGCTGAGGGACGTGACGAATGTGGACGCTCTTCACCAGTTGTCTCCACGCCACTCGATCCTGGGCCCGGTGCATGCTAGCCTACAAAGTGGTCTTTGTCACAGACGTTATTCTGTCTGCCCAACGTGTGCCCATGCTTCCACTTCTTCGCTTCCTTGCCATGCGTCCCGTGATTGTAAGCTTCTCTAGACTATCTGGTGCGGTCCTGCTCAGATGGCCGAAGAAACCCAGCACACGTTGGGTGCAAATAGTGGAGAGTCGCGTTTTGATGCCGAGTTCCTCAAGAATAGAGACGTTTGTACGGCGTTCAGTCCATGAGATCTGGAGCATTCTTCGCCAGCACCACATCTCGAACGCATCTATTCTGCGGCGATAGACGATTGTTGCACTTACAAATAGTGCGATTATTTTATCGTGGCTTCCCGTGCAGGTTTCGGACGCGTATAAAAAGATCGAGAAAACTAGGGTCCGCATAAGTCTGATCTTTGTTTTGCGGTTGAAATATGACACAGCATACATACGACACAGGAAATATAATAAGATAACTTGTAGGTACTTAAAATTGAAATCCGCCTTACAGAAGACCGCAGCCAAATAGCTAGACCCTACTGTGTTGTGTTCCTGCCGGAGAGTAAGGCTGCCAGAGCTCAACGAGGGTGCGGTGTGCTGGCGACGCGGAGACTTACGGAACTAATTTGTTCTGTCTATTGTCCTTTGAGTCGTCGGCAACCCGAACCCTCCTTGGAAGTTGCACATTCCTTTTTGCTGTGTACTTATACTTTTTAATACAGCAAAAGGGAGTGTATACAAGTTTCTAATGGGGTGGAAACGCGTGTGACACTCTTTGAGTTGGAGGCGTCCATGGGTTGCAGTGCGGCGGCTATCAGGCGGACCGCATGCTTGTTTGCCACCGACGTAGTATTAAAAAAATGCTATTTAAGCAATACGAAATGTGTTGTTTTAGTTTTCTATTATTTAAATCAATTTCTTCATTTTAAATGTTTAATGCATACTTGAATCGTTCGCTAGACTTTGCTAGAAAGTCTGAATAACTCAGAGTTAGATATTTCTATATAGCTTATTAATACAAATGCAATGTGAGAGAGACTTTTAATATTCAATCGTAAATAATTATATACATTAAGGAGAAATTTCGTCACTACTTTGGAAAAATCTCGTATCTCACGCTGCTCCTCAAAGTTAAAACGCAGTAAGTCTATATGCATTCCATACATACTACAATTTTCTTTTCATTGACAGACGAAGATACAAGTTCTTTTAAAAGTAGTGACGATTTACATAAATATTCGTATGTCTATGTAATATTTACCTAATGTCAATTAGTGTTGTTTAAAACTATTTTCTTTATTTATTGCTTTTTTTAACACGCTTTTATTAGGTCGTCGTGTATGTAAAGATCTAACTATGTAAGTATTAAAAAAAAATATTACAAAGGTTTTGATGACACTTTTTTCGAAATTGTATTTTAATTAATCTACACGAGTTACGAATTTGTATGACGTATTGTACGACGTTTTTCAGTACAGATAGCCCTCTGAGGGACCATCCCCACTCAGGCGACGCATGTCCGGAGACGCGGGACGGACGTCAGCGCCACGCCGCCCGAATGTAATTTAAAAAACGTCTCCTCAGTACATTTTGTATAGGAAGGACGCGCAAGGGACGTCGCTTGGCGCGCCCCAGGCGGCGCGGTGCGCGCCAAGCGACGCGTCGCCTGGGGACGCGTGTTACGTCCTTCCTATACAAAATGTACTGAGGAGACGTTTTCTAAATTACATTCGGGCGGCGTGGCGCTGACGTCTGTCCCGCGTCTCAGGACATGCGTCGCCTGAGTGGGGATGGTTCCTGAAGTTTCGACTTGACCAGAAATGAACCACTGCGCACTATTGCGGGCAAAAAGTACCATCTGTACTGAAAAGTAAATAGCACTATCGAACGGTCACAATGATTGCGAGTTAGTCGTTAATTCGTTATACTCATGCGTTAATTCGTACACGCTCTATTTCAGTTCAGTTTTTAAAATTAAATGGCTTCAGTCCATTGGGACTATTTCGCCAGTGTCAAGGTGATATGAGCTAATATTAGTAATTTTTGATACAGTAAGTACGACATAGTACGGTGACTTAGCACCATTGAAGTATAATGTACTACGTACATAGTAATAGCTCAATGCTTAGCACTTGTAAATTGATAGCTAGATTTTACAAGAGCACGTGGACTACCGGCCGTTTACGACAAAAAAGAGGCTAAACGCGTTTCGAGAACAATTCTTCATCAGCTTCTCACTACACCATTAGTTTACTGCATAATAAGCTATCAATATTACACTTTAAACAACATTAATGAGTAAAAGAAATAGTTATTTGTTATACAAGGGGGCAAAGTAGTATTTTAACGCCGAGTGTGGAATTGAAAAACGAGCAAAAGAAAGGATTCTATAGTTGAACCACGAGCGAAGCGAGTGGTTCGAGAATAGAATCCTGAACTTGCGAGTTTTTTAACACACGAGAAGTAAAATACATTTGCACCCGAGTGTAACACAAAACTTTTCCCCTCACTAAAGCGAGGAAACTACAACACAAAAAATGCGTTTATCACTGCTTCCAGTAGTTCCACAGGTGGTAAATCATCTTTATTACTAGATTCACCTATTTTTATCAGTTTGAAAGAAGTAAATTCGACTTTATTCAAGGTCAAATTACTTTACCCACTAGTGGATAAAATGCGTTTTTATCCGCTGGTATTAAAGGACAAAACACGTGTTTCCGAGCTAGTGAGGGGAAAAATAAATTATTCACGACACGAAACCGCTAAGATGGCGTCCCAACCGGAAGTTCCCACGCTCTATTTATTAATTCATTTACTGTTCGATGCACGTTGTCTACATATCAAGGTCACACATATGCTATTAAAAAAAATATATATATTTCAGAAAACAGGTTATTGCATATTTAAGTGTGATGAATAAGGCCTTAGTCACAGTATAATAAAGAGTACTATCGTACAGTATGGCCACTCCCGCTCCCCGCTGAAAGCGCCGCCCACCCCCTCTCAGTTACCTCACAGTTACCGTCTGTCAAAAACGCGAACAGTCAACCTGTCATATCTCACTCACACAAGCATGGTACGCGTTCACCTACACGAGCTTAGAATGTGTGCTAGGAACGCGCCTCTTTCATATATTTGATCGCCAGTGTCCGAGATGTGCCTTAGTGGACGCTTGGAGCGGAGCGTTCGGCGACGCGTTCAGCGGGGCGGGCGACCGTGAGTCCACCCTACGCAGCGTCGACTCAGTGTGCGTAGCCGAAAAGCACAAACGCTCACGAAACGAAACGCTCGTAGATATCTATCTCTATCGCTCTTGCGTATTGGCGTGACAAAGACCGACTACCTTTCGCGGCGTTTCGTTTTCGTTTTCCGCAGAAATGCCATTCGGCTACGGCACGAGGCCCCGTAGCCGAATGGCATTAATGGCAGTAATTCATGTAGTCTGGCTCTGTCGCGCTAATACGCAAGAGCCATAGAGATATGCTATGGCTCTTGTGTTGTGTATGGCTCGGCTACGGGCCCTGCCGGCGTATCATGCTTCCAATTTTATCACTTGTCCACGTGGATAAGAAAACTGTCACTCTCACACTGACATACTTGCCAAAGCGTGACGAATGATTTATCCACGTGGATAAGTGATAAAATGGGAATCATAATACGCCGGCTGGACACTTGTCACACTTGTATGAACTTCAATTGTTTTTTCAGGGGTTGTAAACCTTTCGACGATGAATCGTATGGCCAATTCACACGTAGTAAAAATTAAATTAAATAGGACTAAAACTTTAAAATCGCCGTCGATAGAAATTGTCAACAATGTAAACAAACTATTCTATAAAATATCAATATTATTATTTTAAAATTTTATCATTTTAAAGGTTGAGGATCATAATGTGACATGAATTGATTAAATAACACATGGATTTAGCCAGTATCTGATGAGTTAGAATGGAAATTAAAGACATTTTGACTACAAGCGGACTTTAGGTAAATACATTGTCATGTTTAACCGTTTTATGTCAAAATCGTGGCGCCCTTATTTAATTTCCACTATTTTATGCCAGTCTACTTATCGTCTCACATATAGGTACCTAAATATTTACCTCATTGAGAATCTAATACTCTTCTCGTGGCATATTTGTCTAAATGACAGTACGTAACATTCATTACTGAGCTTGTCGTTTCGTATACGGCCTGGGAACCACTTTCGATTCTTATCTTACCATTTAACATGTCATGGTGACATTGACAATGTCTCCGAGATGCTGTTGTATAATTGAGAGAAATTTGACGTGATAATGATGTATGTATGTGTAAGATGATTTAGGAGGTATGCATTTTCAACTATTTAAATGAATGATATATAAAAAAATGCTCCTCATTATTGAGCATCGTAAAAAAGAAACAAAATTTTAACTCATTTATGCAATAAATGTGATTGGGTTTAATAAAACGGGCCACTTCCGGTTACCATCAAGGCGAGATTACTTATATCTTTAAATGAATAAACTGACAAAGCGGCTCTATAGCAATCGACAAAGTGGGACGGGACGTTTTCCCATGCACACTCAGAAAATAAATGGTTAGGCAAAAATGACACCGTAATGATAACAAAATTGTCTTGTTTTTGAAATGTCTCGCTCACTCGGCCTGTCGGTCTTGACGATCTTGTCGGTTTGAAATTCTTAAAATAAAGTAATTTAATCTTAATAAAATATCTGAGTTTGTTATAAATCCCAATAAACTTTTAGTTAACGATTTCTCTTTCCTTTTAACAATTGCGTGCTATCTGTTATGGGAATAGTGTTCCGCTAGGCAAAGATTATCTTGACAAGATAGCTCTTTAGTGACAATAGTTGTTTCTACTTTTAGATCTTTTAATTTAATTATTTTTGTGTTTTCTTTTATTGTGTTTAATGTATTAATATAAAAGTTTAATGTGTGGCTTTAGTTAATTTGTATTTATATTTATTTTTCGTACCTAAGTATGTGTCGATTAAATATGTGAGTGTGCACGGGAAAACGTCCCACTTTGTCGATTGCTATAAAGTTTGTCAGTTTATTCTTATAAAGATACAAGTAAATGTCGCCTTAATGGTAACTGACAAAGTGGGACGTTATACTAAACACACTCACATATTATAATATGTTTTCCGTTTAAAAACTTGTGTATCAATGGTAATTTTTTTTTTTTTTTTGATAACATTAGGTTACATGTCAATCGTTAAGTAAAATTTAACTTATTTAAAACATCAATAGTATTAGGCATATAAAATAACACGCTATATACCCCGTAAATAACACGACTTTAACTTAATGTGATTCTTACTAATAGGTACATACATGTTCTTCTTTAATTGACACTGATATTATAGAAATTTCATACATTAATATTGAGTTATTACATACTTAATTTATGTATTTAGGTACAATAGGTATGTCAACAATTTCATTGGATAAATAGTCGTCAATATCATAAAATGTTGATTTTAGTAGCCACTGTTTTAATCTACTCTTAAAGCTATGGAAGGAAGGTGCATCCCTGATACTTTTAGGTAGGTGGTTATAAATACGTGGGCCGGTGGTTATAAATAGTGTGAATGCAAACAATCGAGCCGTTATGCCCACAGATGAGGGACCGATTTCTGATTTAAACTTTCAAGATTTACCTGCAGGGTTAGCACATGATTGTCGCGAGTATATGTCGCTTCGAGATATACTACAATACGTCCTTATTTCATTAATACTATTAGGATGCTGATACGCAATAATGTGTCATCCCACATGAATTTTGCAATAAAATGTCAACTTTAATCATCAAATTTCTGATTTGACATCTTATTGCGAAATGCATGTGGGATAACACATTATTTGACGACCGGTCTGGATCAGTCGGTAGTGACCCTGCCTGCTGAGCCGCGGTCCTGGGTTCGAATCCCGGTAAGGGCATTTATTTGTGTGATGAGCACAGATATTTGTTCCTGAGTCATGGATGTTTTCTATGTATATAAGTATGAATTTATCTATTTAAGTATGTATATCGTCGCTTAGCACCCATAGTACAAGCTTTTCTTAGTTTCGGGCTAAGTTGATCTGTGTAAGGTGTCCCCCAATATTTATTTATTTATATTTATTTATTTATTGCGTATCAGCATCGTCGACATACTCTCGCGGTAATCATGTGCTAATCGTGCTGATACACATACTTATAATTATGGTGTTTTATTTTTTGACAGGTCAAAATTTCAAAGGGCCATATATGTAGGTACTTATTGAAAAATCTTGTACGATACTGACGATACTCATGCCAAGAGGGAATTCTTAACTCGTGTCGATTTAAAACACTTCCTCCAGTTGTGTTTTAATCGCAGTTCGTTTCGAATTTCCGCTTTTCCGCACTTGTATGGTAATGTACTAATATGTTCCTTTGGGAGTCATAAGGTTTTCTTTTGATTTTTTTTATAAACGTTTAATGAGAAACTCGCATTCTCTAAATCCATACTTAATGTTATAAATGGGAAAGTGTGTGTGTCTGTTTCTTTGTCCGTCTTTCACGGCAAAACGGATATTTTAAGTGGAGATAGTTGAATAGAGAGTGACATAGGCTACTTTTTGTCTCTTTCCAACCCCCCAATTTCCTGAAATAGGGGGTGGAAATTTGTATGGAGTATTCCGCAATTTTTGAATTTAACTCGATCCAAGCCGCGGGCGAAAGCTAGTGTTAAAATAAAAGTTAATCCGATTAACTGTAAAGAAATGTAACATTTAATTAATGTACGCAGCGCACTGGATTAGGTGACTGACAGCTATCTCGTTAGTACGCTCTCGTTTGGCACAGCAGACATATTGTCTAACAGTATAACAGTATGATAAAGTACAGAATAAATCATAGCACGTAGTAGTAGTTACGGTACTATCGCAACAGACAATGTTTCATAATTCACCTCATAGAAATAAAACGAAACTTACAGGTTTAGGGCCCCTCCACATCTAGCGTCTCGCGAGCGTAGCGTCGGGCCAAATGTATAGAAGAAAACGCCGCGTAGATGTCGCGCCGACGCGGCGTCAGGCTTTCCCATACAGTTGGCCTGACGCTACGCTCGCGAGGCGCTAGATGTGGGGTAGCCCTTACCCCTTTTGTTCGCGTTCACTTCAATTTTAGTGAACGTTTATGAATCGGCTTAGTCTAGCTTATGCGGTAAAAAATAAGATGAAGTGGATATTTATGTACGGTTTGAGATACAAATTGTTTTTCTTTTATATAATCAATATACGGCTATGTACTCAAGTTATATTATCGCGACTATTGCGACATGTTTCGGGTCATTTAGGAGACCCGTCTTCAAGCATACATATAGGACTGCACAACAGTCGCGATATGCCTAATAACTGTCTGTCGACTGTCTACTGATTAAATATTTTAATACATCTCACGAAAGTTTAACGTCTAAAATGTATTGTGTTGTTATTGCGTTGACTAAACTAAATTTCTTTCTAAGAATTTTGATCCAGGCAAATAAGTTTATAATATATCACTTTAGGGGAAGATTTGACGACCGGTCTGGCTCAGTCGGTAGTGACTCTGCCTGCTAAGGCTCTAGCCTGACACCTGTTGGCCCGACGCTACGCGAGGGGGCCCTTATACTTGAATTTTGGGATCAACTACTTCATATATACCACATTTTATTGAATCGTACCCAATTTGTCAATAAAAAGGGCCGAAATTAAAATTATGTATGGAATTAAAGTCTACGCCTACGCCTACATATATTATTAATTTTATTTTTTGTAGTTACAAACCTACAGAGTACTTAGAATACTGTTTTTATCTGTCGCCTGTGTCCCCTATATCGGGTAGGATGACAGCTATAACCGCATGCGGTCGCGCCATTACGCTGTGGTCGGGTTCAATTCCAGCGCGCACGCTTCCGTCAAGAAAGCGGTATGCGCGTAAATATGCGCTTTTTAATTAATATTGGGTACACGTGAAAAAGGTTTGACACCCCTGGTTTATGCGCGTTTGATATATTGATTTTATTGGAAAAGGTTTATATGACTCCTGGATTTTATGTAGGTCGATGCGCCATTTTTGAATAGGTTGTTTTATTTGAAAAAGGTTGGATACCCCTGTTTTTTTTATTTTATTTTATTGAATGAAAATTATTAGATCAGATTATGAATAAAAAATATAATGTTTATACATATTTAACCACATTTCTTATAAACAAAATGTATTGATTAATAATTTAATGATGGAAATATATGTTAAATTTTATTTTGAATTTTGTTAAAAAAGTTATTGCTCAATTATCAGTTTTATCACATCAATAAAATAAAGCTTTAATTAATAATAATTAAAATTAATATCATCCTTACCTTGCCAACTTTTCCTTTGCTTATCAACCTCTTCATCCCAAGAGTCCAACATTTTTCCCGCCTTCATTTTCGCGCAATTCCAGGCATCATCTTCCCCCAAACAGTCCAAAATAGACAGAAAACTCGGCGCCAAATTCTTCCCTAACCCCATTACAAAATCATAAGATCTTTCTAGCAAACTCGCACTTTGGACCCCACTGCAGAAAACTACGAACAAAATTAATATAAAACTTTTCGCCGCCATTTTGAATGGACCGCGCGGTGCTTTCTCGGTCCTTCTCAAGGTTAAACTAAGCGAGCCACAGACTCGCAAGCGGTTTTATATGAACCTACTTTCTTCCACTATAAAGAACCTAACGCGACTACGCATGCGTACGTTCCATTGCGCGCAATGGTCGAGCAACTTTTTTTTTATTTTAGGAATCGCGTCGATTGATAGCGTGTTGAGACTTTTGAGTTTACCGGTTTTCTGAATTTTGATACGACTTTTTCTTTTTAGTGTTCCGTGCTATAGTTGGGAAATCGCTTATGATTCCTTTATTGGAAATGTAGAAAGTTGTATTAGCATAGTTATACCCACATTTTGTTGCGAATGATTGAATTAGGTATTCTGTGGGCGTTTCGCCTAGTCTTTTGTGCAGTAAGTAATATTGTGACAGGATAAATTTTGATTAAAATACCAATATAATAATCCAACGCAATACCTACGAGTACGCCGATTCGGACGTGACACTACGTCCGTGGTCAGGTCACAAGCTGTAATAAACTCTGTCAAACAAGTCTGTCAGTAAATAAGAACTAAGAAAACTATAGGTACCTATCCTTTTTTCTAACACCCTAAAGAAAAGGATGCATATAGTTTTATTTGTTCTTATTCACTGACATACTTGGTTGACAGAGTTTAATTAATATCTTTTCTACACAGAACCCGTCGCATTTTCTGACTGTTTTATGAAAAAGACTAGACGAATTAATTAATTATTATTCGTTTGTTTAGTTAAAACGACCTATCGTCCCAGATTTCTATCATTACTAGCGTTTTCCCGCGGCTTCGCTCGCGTTAGAAAGAGACAAAAAGTAGCCTATATCAATCCCCATCTCTTCCACTATCTCCACTGAAAAATCACGACAATTCGTCGCTTCGTTTTGCCGTCAAAACGGCAGACAAACAGACACACACTTTCCCTTTTATAATATTAGTATAGATTGTGTCTGTGCTCTATGGAAATTTATTAATTGCATTAGGAATACACGGTGTAATATGAGGCAACCGAATATTTTTAACAGCGTATTCCTCATCATATTAGAAGAGTAAAAGTATTTTATTTTAATTTTAAGTGCCATTTTTGAATAACATTTACTTTTTCATTTGAAAATACATCCAAAAAGACTAAAAAAACGGCCAATAGCGTGTCGGGGCACGCTCAGTGTAGGGTTCCATATTTTTCTCAAAAACTACTGAACCTATCAAGTTTAAAACAATTTTTCTGGATTTTTAAATACCTATCCAACAATATATCACACGTTGTGGTTGGAATGAAAAAAAAAAAACAGTCCAACATTTATGAAATAAAACTATGGAAACGGATTAAATCGCGTATAATGAATTTAAAATACATCCCGACGTTTCGAACTCTTTACAGCGTTCGTGGTCAACGGGTGACTGAGGAAAAATTAAAATGTGCAAAAGCTACCCACTTACAAGAAATATTAACGAACCATGACCACAAATAATATAGATTTCTAAGGCAGGTTCACACACTATTAATAAAGCTAGTTATACAATATTCAAAAAATTTTACCATTACTCTGTTAAAAAAAAAAAATTAACCAATTAATCTACACAAAATTGACAAAGTAACAAACTGCAAATGTCCAACACCATACAACACAAATGCCTCACAGCCTTCGTCGTGCTTGTTCCATTATCAGATGTACTACTGGATCCCAAGCCGGTGGTAAAGTAAAGCCATCCTCTCTATTAAAGTTTGGATATTTCTTGATCTCAATGGCCTCTCGCAACATTCTGGGTATATATCGCTTCTCCTTAGCGAGAACCAGAGGCTTGTCAAACTTTATAGCATGATTGACTTTATCCATGACATGTTCAGAGACTGCAGACCTTTGCCGACGGTGCTTGACATCCGCTATGTGTTCCTTCACCCGTGTGGAAATGCTTCGTTTCGTCTGTCCCACATATGACAGGCCGCACTCACAGTCTAGCCTGTACACTCCCGCGCTTTGTAGAGGAGTTTGACATTTCACAGGCCTCAGGAATTGGGACATCTTCTTCATAGGCTTGAAATAAGTTTTAATAGAAGCCCGTTTCAAGATTATTTAATTTTTTGAATATTGTATAACTAGCTTTATTAATATAGGTAAATGTTTGGACGTGAAATTTGGAATTTAGGGTTGGTGTCACTATACGCGTCACGAATGTAAGCTCTGGTGTTGAACAAAAATGGGGTTTGATAATATTAAAGTTTATTTTTTTTTGATATGTTATTACAGGCATGTTAAATAATACTATAGTAAAAAGTTAGAAATTTTTCATGTGAGATTTAGGTTATACCTCATTTCATATAAACATCACTTTTCCAACTTTAGAATTGTCAAAACTTATAG
The DNA here is from genome assembly GCF_023078275.1 of Leguminivora glycinivorella. Lineage (NCBI taxonomy): Eukaryota > Metazoa > Arthropoda > Insecta > Lepidoptera > Tortricidae > Leguminivora > Leguminivora glycinivorella. The sequence continues at coordinate 10,226,617 of NC_062994.1, forward strand.
GGCAAAAATCCGCCCCACTATAAGAGCGTGCGACTTTCAATCCGGAGGTCGCGGGTTCGAACCCCGGCTCGTACCAATAGTGGAGTAAAAGTAAGGTACCCTGGACATAATTCAATAACTCGTCCTTTTTGATATTTTATTGGGTATTATTATTAAGCATCAAATAGTAATTATGTACATAGATTAAAAAAAATACGATCGTATTCATATCTTATAAAAATCATGAGATAAAGTACATTATCCCACTTTTCGCTAACAGCAAAATAGTTAACCGAAAACTTTGTTAGATTAACTTTGTGGTGCACTCAGATGCGATCAGTTATTAGCGATATTACACAGAAAATAAATCTGATTGTGTACTTTTTTTTACCGTTTTCATTTAATGTGAATATCTAGGTAGGTAAAAATGGTGACCATGATATATATATCAATTTGCATTGTATTAAGTATATATAGACATTTAACACCGATCTTAAACATATATTTTTAACGCTTAAATAAACATGAATTTCTCAGTAGGTATAAATTGTAACTGAGATTTTTTTGCTTAAGACCAGGTTTTTGTGTACTATAATCATGATTTTATCAAAATTAATACTGTGAAGGTCGCGCTTAAGAAACTGTAAATGTCAGTAATTTAAAAGGGTGCAAAGTTGTCGTAGAGCGGCTGTCGCGGGGCGGGGGAGCGCGCGGGGCGCGGGCCTGGGAGAGCGCGCCGCGCACCGGCCGCGTCACCGCGGCGGATCGGTTAATAGGTTAGGGACGTAAGGTACCGGCCACACCAGAGCGTCGCGTGTCTCGGGGCGCGCAACGGACGTCCGCGCCACGCCACCTGAGTGTAATTCAAAAATCGTCTCCTCAGTACATTTTGTATAGGAAGGACGTAAGACGCGCCCCAGGCGGCGTGGCGGCGGCGTGGCGCGCGCCGCGCCGCCTGGGGGCGCGTCTTACGTCTAAAATAAACACAACGGACGTGGCGTGGCGCGGGCGTGGCGAGGACGAGGCGCGGACGGGGCGCGGACGCAATCTAAATTACACACAAGAGGTGAAAACACGGCTCGATGCGTCATTATACAGGCTGATTTCGTTGCGGAAACGTCTTCCTCGTCCGATGATGAAGATGCGTTTGCCTTGCTGCAAATTCTCAATATGCAGAGGCACAGGAGATATTGGGTTCACCCTATGCGAAAATTATCCGAACATTACAGATATTTCGAAACCATGGAAAAGTTGCATGAATATCCGGATCTTTTTCGTACAGTTTATAAAATGTCAAATAAAAATGCAAATAATAAACCTTTGAATTCAGATTTCTTATCCCTCATGCCTGTTTGCCCCACCCAACCATACCCAGGCTGGCCCCGACTCCAAAAATAATTGATTTGTTTATAATTTGGATGTTTAGATTATTGCAATACGATAAGAAATCTGAATTCAAAGGTTTATTATTTTTTGCGTTTTAGTTTTTCCGTGTTTTGTAACGCGCTTATTTTTGAAGGCGGTTTTATATTAAAGAAAAATTTATTTATTTATTGATTTTAGTGGTTCCTATTGATATTATATACGTACAGTAGTGAAAGAATTATCCTTTAACTCCTAACCATTGTGGAGTTGACCTTCCATCATCAGCTCAGCGACATTAAAATTTTTACCATCAATCGTAAATATTGGTGTACCTATTAAAAATACACTAAAAACATTACATGTGCCTATAACATTTGAAGAGTTCCCTCGATTTCTCCAAGATCCCATCATCAGACCCCGACTTGGTGCCAATAGGACCATCTCGGGGTTATACCCGTTCGATTAAAAAAAATAATTTGAAAATCGGTCCACGATTCTCGGAGATATCGAGTAACATACATACAAAAAAAAACCGGCCAAGAGCGTGTCGGTCCACGCTCAGTGTAGGGTTCCGTAGTTTTCCGTATTTTTCTCAAAACAATTTTCCTAGAAAGTCTTTATAAAGTTCTACTTTTTTGATCTTTTTTCATATTTTTTTAAACATAAGGTTCAAAATATAGAGGGGAGGAACGCACTTTTTTTTCCTTTAGGAGCGATTATTTCCGAAAATATTAATATGATCAAAAACCGGCCAAGAGCGTGTCGGGCCACGCTCAGTGTAGGGTTCCGTAGTTTTCAGTATTTTTCTCAAAAACTACTGAACCTATCAAGTTCAAAACAATTTTCCTAGAAAGTCTTTATAAAGTTCTACTTTTGTGATTTTTTTCATATTTTTTAAACATATGGTTCAAAAGTTAGAGGGGGGAGGACGCAATTTTTTTTTTCTTTAGGAGCGATTATTTCCGAAAATATTAATATTATCAAAAAACGATCTTAGTAAACCCTTATTCATTTTTAAATACCTATCCAACAATATATCACGTTGGGGTTAGAATGAAAAAAAAATATCAGCCCCCACTTTACATGTAGGGGGGGTACCCTAATAAAACATTTTTTTCCATTTTTTATTTTTGCACTTTGTTGGCGTGATTGATATACATATTGGTACCAAATTTCAGCTTTCTAGTGCTAACGGTTACTGAGATTATCCGCGGACGGACGGACGGACGGACGGACGGACAGACAGACATGGCGAAACTATAAGAGTTCCTAGTTGACTACGGAACCCTAAAAACGATCTTAGTAAAAGTAAACCCTTATTCATTTTTAAATACCTATCCAACAATATATCATACGTTGGGGTTGGAATGAAAAAAAAAATCAGCCCCCACTTTACATGTAGAGGGGGTACCCTAATAAAACATTTTTTTTCCATTTTTTATTTTTGCACTTTGTTGGCGTGATTGATACATTGGTACGAAATTTCAGCTTTCTAGTGCTTACGGTTACTGAGATTATCCGCGGACGGACGGACAGACAGACAGACAGGGGGAAACTATAAGGATTCCTAGTTGACTACGGAACCCTAAAAAACATTCAGTCGAATTGAGAACCTCCTACTTTTTTTGAAGTCGGTTAAAAAAACAACCTTTATTGCCGGCCGGCAAACGGCTAACCGATTGAAACAGAAACATAAATGAAAAGAGAGGGCGAACGGCGACACCTGCGTGTCGGCGATTTCAAAGGTAAGCGCACGTGCACCCGATCTCGCTACCTACCCCCAGGTGCGGGCGCGGCTTTCGACCTTCGCGCCGTGCAATAGAATTTAATGTCGGCTGCTCGTGTGCGGTCTGTTTGTTTTATAGAGTGGCGGCATTTTCAACATCAAAGGGTGAGCCTATTTTGTGCAAAATTCTGTTATATCAATAACTTCTCACGTCACTAGATTATCGACTTTGAATGTCGAGTATATTTATAGTATCATCACTTTATTTCAGTGTACGAATTTCGTATGTGTTAATAGTTATTTGTTATACAAGGGGGCAAAGTTGTATTTTAACGCCGAGTGTGGAATTGAAAAACGAGCAAGTGAAAGGATTCTATAGTTGAACCACGAGCAAAGCGAGTGGTTCGAGAATAAGAATCCTGAACTTAAGATTGTCCTATTTTAACACACGATGAAGTAAAACTTTTAGCCCCTCCACTATGGACAGGAAACTACAACGCAAAAAATGCGTTTATCACTGCTTCCAGTAGTTCTACAGGTGGTAAATCATCTTTATTACTAGATTCACCTACTTTTATCAATTTTAAAGTAGTTAATTTGACTTTATTCAATAAATTACTTCACCCACTAGATAAAATGCGACTTTTAATGTCGAGTATTTTAAAGGACAAAACACGTGTTTCCGAGCTAGTGATGGGTTAAAAATCATTGTTCTAGCTTCATAAACCAGGGAGGAAATAATGGAGAGCGTTTATATGTCTTGTTTTGCCTTAATTCAATATCATCACATATTTTTGTTGCTGATAAAATAATACATCCTATATATCAAGGCCTTGTAGCTCGGCGAAAGAATCGTGATCACGGAGTGCGCCGGCACTGATTATAATTATTTTGTCCAGTTATTATAATAACCTATACAAAAAGTACCGATAGAATAGGTATTCTAATCTATATCTGCATAGAACTATTTAAAACAAACCACAAAAGTTCATAGTTGATCGTTATTGGTACAGTCAGCAACTCAGCTGTGAATACAGATAAAGTGCCAAATATATGTATACACACACCTTAATGTACCAAGTACCAACACTTGTACAGGAAATAAAATACTCTATACATATTTTTGGCACTTTGTCTTGCCAGCTGTGTTGTTGACTGTACACGATCTAAAAAGGAGCCGAACGGTTATTATAATTACGCGGTGACTTGCGTAGTCGGCGGCCGCGCGATACATAGTGCTGTCTCTGTTCAGGCCCCGTAGCCGAATGCCATTTCTCCGACGCGAAACGAAAACGAAACGCAGTCTGGCTCTGTTGCGCCAATACGCAAGAGCGATAGAGATAGATATCTTATAGCGTTTCGTTTCGTGAGCGTTTGTGCCATTCGGCTACGCACCCTGTTCTCACTACCACGAATTTGAAGAACAATATTGCTGTCTCTCTCAATCTTTAGGCGTCATTCATATATTACGTCATACTAAATGTGACAATCCATGTTAAAGGATTAAAAAAGCGTGACATTGGGGGGTCCAAATAGTAGTCCATAAACCACGTCTTTGACCAACGTGAGTGATATCTCTGTCACTCTTTACGTCTTTACTAACAGAAATTTAAATAACAATAGTGCTATCTCTGTCACTCTTTACTAACAGAAATTTAAATAACAAAAATGCTATCTCTGTCACTCTTTACTACCAGGAACTTAAATTATTATAGTGCTATCTCTATTCTCTGTCACTCTTTACTATCAGGAACTTAAATTGTTATAGTGCTATCTCTGTCACTCTTTACTACCAGGACCTTAAATTATTATAGTGCTATCTCTGTCACTCTTTACTGTGTGCGGGAAGTGCACATACCACGAGTTTGACTAACATGAGTGCTATCTCTATCACTCTTTACTACCAGGAACTTTAATTATGATAGTGCTATCTCTGTCACTCTTTACTACCAGGAACATAAATTTTATTATTACAGTGCTATCTCTGTCACTCTTTACTACCAGGAACTTAAATGATTATAGTGCTATCTCTGTCACTCTTTACTGTGTGCGGGAAGTGCACATACCACGAGTTTGACTAACATGAGTGCTATCTCTGTCACACTTTACTACCAGGAACTTAAATGATTATAGTGCTATCTCTGTCACTCTTTACTTCTAGGAACTTAAATATTTTTTTCGGTTTCGGTTTTGGTCTTGGTTTCGGTGTCGGTTTTGGTGTAGGTTTCGGTGTCGGTTTCGGTTTCGATTTCGGTTTTCGTTTCCATTCCCGTTTCGGTTTCCGTTTTCGTTTTCAGTTTTGTTTTTGTTTAAACTAACAGAACCAAAACTGAAACCAAAACCAAACCAGAAACGGGAAACCGAACACGGGAAACCGGATATCGGATACCGTATATCGGATACTGGTTACCGGTTACTGTCTACCGTTTACCGGATACCGGTTACCGTCTACCGGTTACCGGTCACCGTTTACCGGATACCGGTTAACGGTCATTGGTTACTGGTTACCGGTTACCGGTCACCGAATACCGGAGACCTGTCACCGGTTACCGGTTAACGGATACCGGTTACCGGATACCGGTTACCGGATACCGGTTACCGGTTACCGGTTACCGGATACCGGATACCGGATACACGATACAGGATACCGGTTACCGGTTACCGGTTACCGGGTACCAGATACCAGAAACCAGGTTTTGATTTCTGGTTTCTCATGTTACAACGTGTATAGATTAGTCGATACCAAGTCGGACACTTCCGATTAGGCGATTTCGGCTCGCATTGTTACGCAGCATTCGAGTGTTGAGTTTCTCACACATGAGGCCCCCTAATAAAATTTGTACCACTCATATTATTGATTTGACTCTCGCAACACAAACACCTCATGCCCACACAAATACACACAAAATAAAATCATTCACAAACTTCAAATCATTCAAAAACTCAACAGTCACACGCGCTCCTCGCGGTCCTCTAAGAACTCCCTCGCGAGAGTCGACACTTCAAAATGAAGCGACATCGCATCGGCTCATCGTCCACAAATCCGAAAAGATCCACCGATAAATTTGTACCGGAAAGACCTCACCGCGACAATGTCACATTACCCAAATTACTTCAAAAATCCTCTGAAAGTGAAACAGTTCATTAGGTTTACCGTAAGAGTGAGTGAGACAGACACGCACTGTGCTTCAAATTTGCCTCGCCAAAATACGTTACACACGACTCGAAAGAATACAGTCTTAAGCGCCGCAAGCTTTCATACATATTACGATGTTGTGATCCAAGCATCTCGTCAAGCTCGATAGGTACTATTATTGAGCTAACGACTTGACCAGTTTAACGTGACCTATCGGACTAATTGATTTGTATGACTTTTGTTACTTGTAATAAGGAGCTCTCTTATACTGGACGGTGAAATATTTGTTATCGAAGCGTTTTGAAAACGCGGCGCCCTTGATATCGCCGAGCGAAACACGTGTTGACGACTCGCCGCCCGTTCCCGCTACTACTATACTAGCTATACCTACTCTGTGCACGACCTTATTCTGCAGGTAATAACGTTCATATTAAAGCGCAAGTAAGAAAAATATCAATTAAGTAATGAATCTTACATATTTGTTGTTTAATTGATTTCGTATAGTACTAAGAATATATTAACGGCAAAATTTACCATCTTTCAATTTAGTTAGGTATTTTTCCTTTCCTAAAATTATCAATATTTAAGATTTTGAACAAGCGCCAAAAGTATTGGTATAAGTTTTAATAATTTATCAACACACGTAATATTATATTCATAATAAATTGCAGGATTACGGTTAACAATATTTTCTAGTGAAATACGCCTGAAAATGTGTAACTTACTAAACCTTCTTTATAAATGATAGTTCTGTATGAATTATTTATAAAAATTAGATGTTTTTATATGAAATGCAGGTGTCACAACATAATACAAGCACTTTTTCCGGATTACATTTAATACTTTAGTTATAAAATCAAAAAATATTCAAAGTTCGTTTTTATTTTTTTTTAAATTGAATCAGAACCCTAATTTGATTAATAATTTGTATTTTAACTATCACTAATGATACTTTATACGACAGAAAAAGAAAATTACGGTTATCGAATTATGTCCAGGTCAAGCTATTTTTCCTGGTCTACAATGAGTTTTTCGGAACTTATATTACAATATGGAACGTGTAGATATAGAACGTCATATTTGTTTATTTTATTTAAGCATGTTGGTCAAAAAGTCGTTAACCCCTAAATTATGATAAACCCGTGCTTTTTACCTACATAATTTGAATATTCTAAGTTCATCGGTATTTTAATTTCATACGACCTTCTTTAGAGCTGATCTGTTGCATACATTTTAGTTCAAGTTGTTGGGTCGACCGGCTGGTGGCCGTCCGGCGGGTCGACCCAGGTAAAGTCTTTTCTCAAACATGGTATGAAATATTGATGTTATGTGCCTTATAATTGGCAGCGAAGTATGACGTTGCAGGTGCGGCTAGGACGATTGATAGATAATGGAATTTCATACAAACCTTGCAGGCCAAGGCCGGCAAAGTCTTCTTTTTTAATTTCCAAACACAGATAATTGTGACATAACATCCAGGTATTTAGCCAATTAAAAAAAAAACTATAAGGGGCTTTATAGACGTGCCGACTGCAACTGGTACGGGCCCTAGACAATATTTGATTTTGGGTGCGTTTTCATACAAAAAAAATTTTTTCGTTTTTTTTTTAATTTTTTGTTTTTTTATAGGCGTATACGGGGTATTAAAGGGGAACGAAAATTCGATTATTTTTGCGCTACGACGCACCGTTTAGGAGATACAGCCATCCAAAGTTACTATTTTCAGTAGACTTTATTTATTTCATACCATGTTTGAGAAAAGCACTATACATACCTCGGCGGGAAATGGGGTTGCCCGCCTCAGACCTATCCGTCTATATGTCTTCGGCCGGCAACCCCATTTGTCCCGGCCTCTGTAGTAATGTACTATACCAGAAATACCTATACACCGTGTTTTTATTGAATTTTTTTACAGGAGCGACCTGGGATAAAGTTAAAATTCACGCTGAGGAAGGATTAAGACAAATACAGAAATGGTTGCATAATAACATACTTACCCTTAACACTACTAAAACAAGCTATGTTTGCTTTAGTATTTCCAACAACACACAACCCAGCAGTGATTATAATATTAAAATACACGTTTGTGATGATACACCGACCCCAGATGTTTATAGCTGTAGCTGCCCAAATATTAAAAAAGTTGAACAAGCTAAATATCTCGGGGTTCTCATGGATCAGCGATTGTCTTGGTACCCACAACTTGAATATGTATCCTCACGAATAAGGAAATTAATCTGGATTTTTAAAACTCTAAGACACGTGGTGCCAGGACGAGTAGATGCAGCCAGTGGTCCCGCGAAAGATCTTCTAAAAGAAATATATATTGCTTTGGTACAATCTGTCATAATTTACTGTATATCTATTTGGGGAGGCGCGGCAAAAACACGTTTCTTGCAACTAGAACGTGCACAGCGCAGCCTTCTAAAGGTCATGTATTTCAAGAAAATAAGATTTCCAACTGAAAGACTATATAGTATGACAAATCTTCTTTCCATAAGAAGACTGTTTATTCTTCACATAGTCCTAAAAAAACATAAGCACTTACCATATAATGACTCATGTACACATAGAAGACTAACGTATAAAGTTGCTACTGTACCTCAATATAAAAGTAAATTTGCAAAACGGCACTATGAAGCACTCTCTTCTAACTTATATAATGTATTAAACAAAAACCTAAATATATATAGTAAACACTACTATGAGTGTAAAAATATTATACCGGCTTGGCTTATGACACAAACATATGAGGAAACTGAAGAATTACTTACCCTACTAACATATCCAGTTTAAAATACTACACACAAACAAACAACACACACACACACACACACACACACACACACACACACACACACACACACACACACACACACACACACACACACACACACACACACACGAGGGATTTTGCCTGATTTTATATTGACCTGCTTTGAAGTATGGATTTTGAATGCTCTTGTATATTTCTGGCTCAGTAATTCTAAGTACCTAGTTTTAAATTTCATAGTTTAGAAACATTGTTTAAGAGGTTATTACATTTAAATACTTTAGTAGCACAATATTTGATAACAATCTTTAGAAATGGAAGAGCGGTACCTCCTGGCACAAGCTATAATAAAGCTTAAAAGGAGGTTCCAATCACTAGCTTTAAGATGAACATTGTGAAAAAAAATAAATATTTTTGATTTTTTTTTTTTTTCGTTAAATTTGGTATATAGTTAGGTCTTAGGTCCATTATAGGAAGCAGAATGGCATAGATAGATAGAATACTCTTTATTGGCACACCTCAGAAAAAGATACAGTGGAGACAAAACAAATGATTATAAATAGAGGCAGAGAACAGGCGGTCTTATCGCTAAAGAGCGATCTCTACCAGACAACCTTTGGGTAGCGGAAATAAAAAAAAAAAAATCAAAAAGAGTAGGTGCTTCGAAATAAAAAATCGTAATTATTCTAATAGCATAGTTATTTTTTTTAATTCTTTTTTTTCTAAAAAACACCAATTACCTATATTGGTGTTTTTTTAGAAAAAAAAAACACCAATATAGGTACACCTGCGATAAATGTTACATCAATTGTTGCTGAGAAACGGGCTTTGTGTGTTCGATATGAGATTGACATGTCAAATTTTTGACACTTACTTAGTAGAGTTAAATTTAAAGCCCGTTTCTCAACAGTAATTGAAGTTAACATCTATCGCAGGTGTATGGTTTTTTTTAGAAAAAAAAAACGAATTTAAGAAAACTAACTATGCCATTCGGTTTCCTATAATGGACCTAACTATATGCCGAAGTTAACGGGAATTCAATAAAACACGGTGTATGACATCGCTACGCGCCATTTTGCGGAATTTCATTAGCAGTATGTGTTTTCTTCATAAGGTACATAGGGGCAAATCTCGACTGGGGGCAATTGTAACCAATCCATTTTGTCCATTATTACACTATGATGTTGAGTTCTACATGTATCCACTGAAGACGCCTACCATATATAACCGGTGGACACTCTATTTAACAATGCAAACATTGTAAAACATGAAAAAAATGGACCAGTTACATTTGTCCCCAGTCGAGATTTGAATCGCTGTACCTTACTTCAACAGTCACCTCAACCTCATACATCGAATAACAGCGCCCCCTTGACAATAGTCGTTTATTTCTGATCAGGTTTTATATGTATAGTGAGGGTAAACAACAACTCTGCCCCCTTGTAAAACAAATAACCATTGCACTGGCAGGACTGTCAAAAACACTGCCAATTTAGTTTGACACGACTGATTAAATAAGACATTGTGAGTTTCGGGATACCCCCATTTGCCAGAATTTCATTTGCCATAATTTTATTTGCCATCCTATTCAACAATCATAATATTGTTTTTCATAACATCTTATGCCATAATCATTGTTTACTATATTAATCTAGTGCCAGAAACTTTGTTTCCCATAAAGTCAGTTTCCATAATGTCATTTGTCAGAATCATCGAAATCCGTAATTACCACATTCCATACCATCATTTGTCATACAAATTAGCGTCCAGAAAGTCAATTTCCATAATGTGCTTTGGCAGAATCGAAAACTACTATAATAGGTACTAGAAGGACTAGAGAATGAAACATGCTATCAGAAAGTAGGTTAGGTTAGGTTAGAACTGTGACCCCCTGGAAAATGAAACTGCTATCAGAAAGTAGGTTAGGTTAGGTTAGAACTGTGAACCTCTGGAAAAGGAAACTGCTTGAAAAGTAGGTTAGGTTAGGTTAGAACTGTGACCCCCCGGAAAATAAAAATACTTTCAGACAGTAGGTTAGGTTAGGTTAGAACTGCGACCCCTGGAAAATGAAACTGCTATCAGAAAGTAGGTTAGGTTAGGTTAGAACTGTGACCCCCTGGAGAATGAAACTGCTGGAAAAGTAGGTTAGGTTAGGTTAGAACTGTGACCCCTGGAAAATGAAACTGCTATCAGAAAGTAGGTTAGGTTAGGTAATAATATGGGCAACAATTAATATGGCAATAATTGCTTATGGCGTTTGAATATTCTATGAAACCATATTATTGCACTTAATAATATGGCTAACAAATAGTATGGCATTGTATGATTATGGAAGGTAATATTCGGATAAACAACGAGTATGTCTAATGATTTTTATGGTAAACAAATCATTCGGGCAAATGAAATTCAGGCAAGTTAGATTCGGGCAAATGAATATTATGTTAAATGACTGTCGGGCAAACAATAGACAACCGTGAGTTTCATTAGCGCCTGGCGATCAAATTGCTCATATAAAATAATAGGCGTTTATTTTTTCCCGAAAGCAGTGTTTCTGGCGCTCTAACACTGGCCGCTGAAATAGTTATTTGTTATACGAGGGGGCAAAGTTGTATTTTAAAGCCGAGTGTGGAATTGAAAAACGAGCAAGTGAAAGGATTCTATAGTTGAACCACGAGCGAAGCGAGTGGTTCGAGAATAGAATCCTGAACTTGCGAGTTTTTTAACACACAAGAAGTAAAATACATTTGCACCCGAGTGTAACACAAAACTTTTCCCCTCACTATAGCGAGGAAACGCAAAAAATGCGTTTATCACTGCTTCCAGTAGTTCCATAGGTGGTAAATCATCTTTATTACTAGATTCACCTACTTTTATCAATTTTAAAGCAGTTAATTTGACTTTATTCAAGGTCAAATTACTTTACCCACTAGTGGATAAAATGCGTTTTTACCCGCTGGTATTAAAGGACAAAACACGTGTTTCCGAGCTAGTGAGGGGAAAATGTAATATAACACTATATTACGCTGTCCCTGTCACACAGTGTTTTATAACTTTTATAACAGCCAGTGTTGGAGCACCATTAGTGCGTTTTCACATTATCCGATCCGGTATCGGATGTCGAACCGATATCCCATACATTTAAGCCGCCATCTTTCATTTTTGCCTTTGAAATCCCTCCGACATCCGATATCGAATCGGATAATGTGAAAACGCACTTACTCTATTCGCCTCGGGTGATCTCGGCTCGGCTCCTTACGGCTCAATATTGCGCCAAAATAGGGATACTGTTCTTGAGATTTGGAAAAAGGGATAATTCCCTGTGAAGGGAATATTCCTTTTATAGAGAAATTTCCCGGGGACCATCACTACTCGGAGCAATTATTACTAGCTATTATTAGTATTAATTTATTTACTTAAATATTATTGACAACCATAAGAACGTTTAGACATTATATCGGTAGGAAGGATGTCATAAGCAAATGTAAAGGGTTCCCTCTATTTGGCATAACTTTAATTGTCCGAAACGATTTTCGCATAACAGACTTCGCATAATCGATTTTCGCAGAATGTTAATTTGGCAGAAAACTTATTTGTCATAATCTAAAATAATATGAATAATACTTTGTCCGAAAATAAGTTCGCATAATTCTGTTTACGCCGATTGTTTTTATGAATAAAATTAATTCGCATCATTGTATTTAGCATATTTCTTACAATCAGAATATCTACCCATACTAAATGCTGTCAAGAGAGTCGGTTTGGTTAGGTTAGGACTGCGACCTCAACAAATACAACATTTTGTCAAGAATTTCGGTTAAATTAGGTTAGAACTGCAACATTAATATAGTAGTATTACCTATGATAAAAATTGTGTGTGGTAAATTTCGACTAAATCATATTATGCAGAAATAATTTATGCATAAAGACGTCGAATAACCTTTATGCATGAAATATATTCGGACAAACAAAAATATGCCTACTCAAATTATGCGTAACTATACTATGTCAATACAGATTATGCGAAAGGTGAATTATGCCAATATAGATTATGCCAAAAATAATTCTTGTAAAATTGTGCCATAACAAGGGGAACCAAATGTAAAATATGGCGCCTTTAATGCACATATAGTACTTTTCTCAAACATGCAATGAAATATTGTCTTTACGTTCCTTAAAATGGGCTAGGAAGTATCGCTTTTTGGGCGCAACAACTCGAGAGGACTGTAAAGGGATTTCATATTATTTTTTAGGCCTAGGCCTGCAAAGTAACTTTTTTTTTTTAATTTCGACAACATTTTTTATTTCATTGTATGTTTGAGAAAAGCACTATACCTACATGCCTCGGCGTGAAAACGGATTCCCGGCCTCGTATCCCTATCCGGCCCTTGGCCGCTTATACCCACTTGGCCGGAAATCCTCATTTTCCCGGCCTCTGATGTAATATACTATTAATATAAAATGCACTAACTGGCCAGAAAAGGAAAACACGATTCACATGATTCGCTGAGAAACTTCAATTCTGTAGGTGAATTTTCTGTACGATATTACTATTATTTGTTCAGTACCTACTCATTAAAATAAGATTAAGAAATGTTTAATTAGTCATCTGTCATCACGATCAGCACTCACGATTCAATTTCACTATTCCACTCTCTATTTGCTTTTTAACCGACTTCAAAAAAAGGAGGTTCTCAATTTGTCTGAATTTTTTTTTTGTACTACCATTTTCGCAATCAGATATGGACGTAGGCGTAGGTTATACCAAAGACATATACAACCTGTTTTTATTGAATTCCGTTAACTTTTAGGGAAGGTTCTTTAGATCAAATACAATTAATTTCTCTAAGAAACTAGCGTCTTAACTCGTACGGTTATCGAGTTATTAAAAAAATTTAAATTATAAAAATATTTTTTTGAAATATTTTTTGACTGAGTTGTTCTTAATGGACAATTTTTCTTAATAACACTTGTATATTTAACTAAAATTCACAAGTTGAAAGGGGGGTTCCTTTCTATTTTAGCATTTTCGCTACCGTATCCTCTTAATTAAATCTTTTTCAGTACAGATGGTGTTTTTTTTACGCACTAGTGCGAGAAGTGGTTCATTATATGCTAGGTCGAAACTTTGGAGGCTCATCTGTACTGAAAAACGCCGTACGATACACGTGCGAAAAGGAAATTCGAAAAAACTTCCTTTTTTACGCACTTGTATCGTAATGTACTATTACAGTACACATACGTCGCACTAGTTAAGTACCTAATGCGCTCATTATGCCATTATGTCAAAAACTGAAATGGCCATATATTTATACTTTCTGTATTGAATGTATTGATTTAAAAGAGTCCTCTCGGTCATGTTTCAATTTATCTACACTCGTTTTGAATTCTCTTTTCCGCACATGTAGCGTAATGTACTATTATCATAGAGGATTAAGTAAGGGAAGGGAAGAGTTGTAACTCCATACATCAGTAAATGCGGGTTATTTGTATAGGCATAGTTAAGTGACATCTAGCGACAATCATGCGTCAACTAGCGCCACTTGTATTGCCACTCCCGCTCCCCGCTGAAAGTGCCGCCCACCCCCTCTCGGTTACCTCACAGTTACCTCCTGTCAAAAGCGCGACCAGTTCACCTGTCATATCTCACTCATAACAAGATGGTACGCGTTTACCTACACGAGCTTAGAATGTGTGCTAGGAACGGGCTTCTTTCATATATTTGATCGCCAGTGTCCGAGATGTGATATCTACCTATGTTTGTCACATACTAATCAGATTATCTGCAAATATAGAATGAAAGTATTTATTATATCACGTTGAGCACGTATCTCCGTATACAGGTTGATTTTAAATTATTTTATAAAATTAAAATATTTTTCATAACATCAATCGCACAAAACATGTAAGTGTAAATGAGAAGGATTATAGTTATTATTTATACCACTTTATACCTACCTACTGGATTAAAAGATTTTTTTTTATAGCTATGAAATGAATTTTATATTTTAATCTGTTAAAAAGGCATTGTTACCAACTAGGTCTATGTAACACTTAAATACAAAGTCCATACAATAAATATCATAAACTAGGCATTTAAAAAAAATAGAAAACTAAGAATCTAAGTCTAAAGAGGGCCCTGAGGCATAGTGCCCAGTCTATGTTATTTTTAATTTACTTATTTTGAAGCGCAGCTTAAAATTATTTTATATTTAAGTTTGAAGAACCTTGAGTAACTAAACAAATAATATAATAACTTGTCAACAGTCAAGGCAACCATCATCGTCAACAATAACTATGTACAGGTACAGTCTTAAATATAGATGCGAACAAAGTGTCAAAAATATGTATCCTCAATCCTCCTATTACGTATTATAAGCAATAAAGTATATATATGTATAGTACAGTCGTACAGTATGGCCACTCCCGCTCCCCGCTGAAAGAGCCGCCCACCCCCTCTCGGTTACTTCACAGTTACCGCCTGTCAAAAACGCGAACAGTCGGCCTATCATATCTCATTCATACAAGCATAGTACGCGTTCACCTACACAAGGTTAGACTGTGTGTTAGGAACGCGCCTCTTTCATATATTTGATCGCCAGTGTCCGAGGTGTGGTACAGTCAAAGTAGCCTTGTAGTTACACTGGTTAGTTCTAATATGCTAATACAGAATGTCAACGGTCAATACATAATTGATAGTAGTTATGACCTTCCACTTAATTCCACTTATTGATAGTTGGTGGCGTAGCCGACATGCCAACCGCTTACGATCTGTAGCAAATGAAAAGCAACTGTCACTGTCGCCAGGGTACTTTTTTTAAATGAGGAATGCGTTTACGCATACGCATACGCATAACGCATATGCATAAGCACATGATTGCCGCGAAAGTATGTCGCCGCGAGATAGACTCCGTCCTTATGTCATTAATACAGTTAGAAGGCGTGTCATCTATCTCGCGGCAATCATGTGCTAGGCCTACAGGCAATGAACGTCATGAAAAATCACTGTCGGGCAAAAATTGTCACTATTGTGAAATGGTCGACGTCAGAGCAGTTTCACAAATTATCCATGCGAACTGCAAATGTCAGTCACAGATAGACACACCCTACACAGATAGACAGAAAGACACGTCAAACTTATAACACCCCATTGTTTTTGCCTCGGGTTCGCGAGTTAAAAGTTATGCTAAAATGGACCAAGCCTACAGAACCCCAACATTTTTTTTTCAAAGTTTTTTTGTAACATGTGTACTTTTTAAGCGATTCATACTCAGAATCGGGAGGTCTTTCGATCCTGATAGGACAAAAAAATGTCCCAAGATTTCCGTACATTTTCCAAACCTTCCATTCCGTTACCGCCATACAAAATGTATGAAAAAATGGTAACAAAATGTGAAAAAAACCTTGGGACACTTTTTTTCTCCTATTAGCATTGAAAGAGTTCGCGATTCTGAGTGGAAACCACATAAAAATTTCCAATCCAAAAAAAAACTTTGAAAAAAATTTGCCACCTATAATTAATGTCCGTCTTCAAAACCTTTTTTTTTTTTTAATACTACGTCGGTGGCAAACAAGCATACGGCCCGCCTGATGTAAAGCGGTCACCGTAACCTATGGACGCCTGCAACTCAAACAGTGTCACATGCGCGTTGCCACCCCATTAGAAACTTGTACAAACCTTATACAAACCTATGCGAAAATGAACCAAGTCTACCGATCCCTAATAATTAAGTATAATGAATCAAACCTTACCGGTCCGTCTTACGCATTCCACTTTTGTCATTACTAGTCGACCGACCATCTTGCTATAAACTAATATAATTAGATTTACTTAGTAACTTCTTAGTAATTCTTCAATCCACTTAAAATCCTCCTTGCGTTATCCCGGCATTTGCCGCGGCTCAAGGGAGCCTGGGGTCCAAAATTCTTAGTAATTATTTATAGTAAAAAAAAGATCCCACACAAATTCAGAACTTCCATAATTTAATTTTTAATTTATTTATTTTTAATTTTATTTTTTATTTATTTATTTATTTTTTATTTATTAATTTTGAAGTCGGTTAAATACAAAATGGCAAAATACGTAGAAATAAGTGAAGATAGGAAAATAGTGCGCCTAATTCAAACTGTGTTCCATTTAGTGTTTTCTGTGCACTTTTGGCTGGTTAGTGCTTATGGTGTGTACATGTACTGTAGTGTTACGGAAGAACAGTTGAAAGAACCGTTGATTATGATGGCTAAGAACTATGCGCTTGCGTATGGGACTCTATGGAACGCGGTAAGTTGAAGCAATTTATATTTAGCGGGGGCAGCTGCTGAGACGGCTGCTATTAAAAAACCGGCCAAGAGCGTGTCGGGCCACGCTCAGTGTAGGGTTCCGTAGTTTTCCGTATTTTTCTCAAAAACTACTAAACCTATCAAGTTCAAAACAATTTTCCTAGAAAGTCTTTATAATGTTCTACTTTTGTGATTTTTTTCATACTTTTTAAACTTATGGTTCAAAAGTTAGAGGGGGGGGACGCACTTTTTTTTTCTTTACGAGCGATTATTTCCGAAAATATTAATAATTTCAAAAAACGATCTTAGCAAACCCTTATTCATTTTTAAATACCTATCCAACAATATATCACACGTTGGGGTTGAAATGAAAAAAAATATCAGCCTCCACTTTACATATAGGGGGGGGTACCCTAATAAAACATTTTTTTCAGTTTTTTTATTTTTGTACTTTGTTGGCGTGATTGATATACATATTGGTACCAAATTTCAGCTTTCTAGTGCTAACGGTTACTGAGATTATCCGCGGACGGACGGACGGACGGACAGATAGACATGGCGAAACTATAAGGGTTCCTAGTTGACTACGGAACCCTAAAAACGCAAAAGTATTCGTGCTTGGGGGGTTACTTGTTTGTTCCGCTCGCGGTGGAGACCACTGGGTGTTGGTGCTCGGAGGCTCGGGCCTTTTTTTTGGAGCTTGGGAGTCGGCTGAGGGAGAGGGGGCTCGATCCCCGCTCCGGGTCATTGCAGGTGCAAAGGTTATCGATCGCGGTCCAGCGCGGAAATGCAGCTAGCGTCTTGGGAACCTTTGCACCTGGAATGACTCGTGGGGGGTTGTTTGACTCAATGTTGTTGTGGATGTTTTCTGTTTTTTTTTTGCACCGGATTGTATCATGTATCATGGTTAATAATTTATGTAATAATTTACATATATGTTTTTATTGATATCCGCTAAGGGAAGATTCTTTAGGTCAAATAGAATTAATTTCTCTAAGAAACTAGTGTCTTAACTCTTACTGTTAGATACTTATATAACTATATTCCTTGCGTTATCCCGGCATTTGAGCCTGGGGTTGACTTTGACAACTAATCCCAAAATTTGGCGTAGGCACTTTACTTTTAAGGTACTAAGTTAATGAAAAAAAAAACCGGCCAAGAGCGTGTCGGGCCACGCTCAGTGTAGGGTTCCGTAGTTTTCCGTATTTTTCTCAAAAACTACTAAACCTATCAAGTTCAAAACAATTTTCCTAGAAAGTCTTTATAATGTTCTGCTTTTGTGATATTTTTTATTTAAACATATGGTTCAAAAGTTAGAGGGGGGGATGCACTTTTTTTTTCTTTAGGAGCGATTATTTCCGAAAATATTAATATTATCAAAAAACGATCTTAGTAAACCCTTATTTATTTTTAAATACCTATCCAATAATATATCACACGTTGGGGTTGGAATGAAAAAAAATATCAGCCTCCACTTTACATGTAGGGGGGGTACCCTAATAAAACATTTTTTTCCATTTTTTATTTTTGCACTTTGTTGGCGTGATAGATATACATATTGGTACCAAATTTCAGCTTTCTAGTGCTAACGGTTACTGAGATTATCCGCGGACGGACGGACGGACGGACGGACGGACGGACGGACGGACGGACGGACGGACGGACGGACAGACAGACATGGCGAAACTATAAGGGTTCCTAGTTGACTACGGAACCCTAAAAACGACTGACCTTTACTACTTCCTAGTATCATCATCATCATCATCATCATCATCAACATCATGTCAGCCCTTTATCGCCCACTGTTACTATTATACCTTAAGTGTTGCTTAACTTCAAAAGTGGGTAAATCCATTCTGCTATAAGGTTGATTATCTTTCAGATCATATTATATTTTTTTATATAAGCAACCTTATAACAGAATGGATTTACCTACTTTTAAAGAGAAGAGACACATAATGTATCCTATCATTCATTAATAAAAATACATCCCAAAGAGTTTTGTCACAAAGCCGTTAGTTTTTGAATCCATAATTATTGTACTGGCCAGCAACATTGCAATGTCAAACATAATAATATAACCTGTTTAGTCATTTATGATTCGCCTAATGACCTTAAATGAGTCCTGCATTAGCCAAGTGTTATACAAATGTTAATTAGAAAACTATTAGTTCTAATACCTGCTAAGGCGCGATCCTGGGTTCGTATCCCGGTATTCCCGGTAAGGGCATTTATTTGTGCGATGAGCACTCTTCCTTCCCCCTTCCTTGTTCCTGAGTCATGGATGTTTTCTATTTATATTATACTAGATTTTACACGTGGCTTCGCTCACGTTAAATTCCAAAATTGCGGAATGCTCCATACAAACTTCCACCCCCCTTGTTAGGGAAGTGGGGGGGGGGGGGGGTAGAAAAGACAAAAAGTAGCCTTAGTCTCCATGCCTTCAACTACTCGGTCAATCTCCATACAAATGCTGGAACAACATTCCTCCACCAATCCGTCAACTAAAAATAAATCTAATTTTAAAACGAAATATCGAATATACCTCTTAACCCTTCAAAAACTTCAAGGCTGAATCTCCCTCCTAATTTAAAGTATTTAAACATCCGAACATTTGAATTTGAACATATTACTCTAAATTTGTATTAAGAATGTGTATCAAAATATACACAGATGCTACAGAACAGAATATTGCTACATCTCGGCACATAACTTCACATACAAACACACATTTACACATTGTGAGCATATTGAAGTTCAGGAATTAAGAAGATACGGTAGGGGTCAATTCTCCATACAAACGCTCTCGACTATTTCCTCCCTGGTTTTTGAAGATAGAGCAATGATTTTTTCAACACAGATTGTTATTATTTTTATCTGTGTCGGACCGTTTTGTGGCGCAAAAAAAGGTGTGATACTCAAGATTGGTAACAATTAACCAAAAAAGCTAAACGGTCCGACATAGATTATTTCATTGTTATTCAGATTCTCAAATTTCTTTCCGATTGATTAAGTTTTAAAGGAGGAAAGAGTCGAGAGCGGAACCTCGATTTTATAGATTTTTTTGAAATATCTTTTGACTGAGTTGTTCTTAATGGACAATTTTTTTTCGATAAATCTAGTTAATAAGACTTGTATATTTAACTAAAATTCCCAAGTTGTCCCTTTCCATTTTAGCATTTTCGCTACCGTATCCTCTTAAGGCTTAAGCGTTGTCTTCTTCTTTTCTTTGTAAGGTCCTGGCAGAATATCAGCGATGTGGCTTGCCGCATCATAATGCTGAGCCAGCGCCTGTTCTCTGCCACGACACATGGTTTTGAAAATTTGTATTACCTTCTTTTAAAAAATGTAACTAAGTAATTAGCTTTTAAGTTTCTATTTTAAGATGCATGCCCTTTATCTTTTGTTCTATCTACCATGTATGTTGTGGGAATGAATAATAGTTATTTGTTTTACAAGGGGGCAAAGTAGTTGTTTAACCGCACGTGCCAATATTGATACATGAGCAAGCGAAAGATTCCAATATTGAACCGCGAGCGTAGCGAGTGGTTCATAAAGTGGAATCTTGAGCGTTGCGAGGGTATCAAGGCATGAAGGTTAAACAAACTTTGCCACCGAGTGAAACACAAAATTTTTCACCACACCAACACGAACAAAATACTGACTATAAAACATCAAAATAAATCAAATCCATCAATTTATTCAATATTTATGATTCAAAATCATCATTTATAGGTAAAATCTAGCAGCCAGATTAAGACATCGAGTTAAAATTTGTATGAAATTACTTTGCCCCCTTGTGGATAAAATGCAATTTTGCTATCTGTTTCGAATAGCAAAGAAAGCCTTTACCAGTTGGTGTAGTGAAAAGTTCTTATCTATCTATCTATCTAATCTGTGTAAGAAGATTAGGAAGTCCTTTTTAGTCGCCAAAGTATTGTTTAATGTTCCTCGGCAATATTTTTGTCGCTTAAAATTTGCTGCCGTTTTTTCAATAATAATGATGCTTAATATTTGAGGCTCATATATTTTTTTTGTCGCCACAATATTAAAACACAGCCAAATTATATTATTGTATGCCCGACTTAACTTCCCGTTTAATATTTTAACTGCCCGGTTAATTATGTGCCTAATATTTATTGCATTTTATTTTTATTTTAATAGGTTATAGACAAAACATACCTATTTTATCTCTAATCTCATAAACAAGGGTATTAAAATAACTATATATTAACATTCAAGGTAGCTATCAACGTCATCAGTGCTTTACAGCCTTGAATTTTAGCCCCAACTTGCTTACACAAAATGTCAGCAGGCAGTACAAACTTGTTGACACTTATGACCTTTTAAAATCAAGTTATTAACAACCTGTTATGGCAGTGCAAATGACAAGCTGGAGTTGGGTTTTATATTTGAAAACACTAGATAACTTTAATAACTTTACGTTAAATGTTTTAATTATTGCTTAGTAAGTTTGATTGACATAATGACATTAAAATTTGTTACAACCTAACCACAAAAGTAAAATTTTGAAAATACCCCCGACCGCGACATAGTAGACCGATTTTTATCAAACATGCCTAAGAACACTCCCGACTAATTCAGCTTTCAAACAAAAAAAATTAAATCGGTTCATCCGTTAGGGAGCTACGATGCCACAGACAGACATACACACAGACAGACAGACGGACGGACGGACGGACGGACACGTCAAACTTATAACTAGGGATGTCACGAATGTCGCATGTGTCACATTCGCGAATGCGAATGCGAATGCGAATATTCAGAATGCGAATGTGCGAATGCGAATGCGAATATCGCTGAATTTCATAAAAAACCAAAATAAAAACCAAGCAATCACCAACAACCCGTTAGGTAAAAAAATTAGAATGCTTACTATTGGTCAAAATGCCGAGTACGAACTTCACGCCGTACGAATTTGACCTATCTGCGCATGCGCGAGTCGACAGTCGACAAGTAGCAATTGGAGCGGCCGGCGCGGGCGAGGAACAAGCTGCGACTTGCACACATTCGCATTCGCAAAACATTCGCATCGTTTGAAGCGAATGCGAATGTCAATGCAAATGTTAAAAGAATGCGAATCATTCGCATATGCGAATGCGAATGCAAATATTCGTAACATCCCTACTTATAACACCCCGTCGTTTTTCCGTCGGAGGTTAAAAACTGAATCTCAAGCAAAAATAGTACATTGTGCAACGCAGGGCGGAAGCTGAATATTGCTAACGAGAGTAAGTTGCTGGGGTGATTTAAAGACTCGAGTTTGCAATATTCTCACGCCCCGAGTTACACACAATGTTTTTTTATCACACTTACAACATAAAAATACATATGTAAAAAAATACGGTACTAGAAATTTCAAAACTTCCTAAAGAGAACGATTTTTCTATAACTCCCGCTCCGCTTGCGTGCAATAGCACATTTAGTGGGCGAGTGTGATGAAAAACTATTAGATATGCTTTGATTTCGCTTTGTATTACTTACTTAGTATTTTCATTGTATGGTGAAACACACTGTGTTTCACTTGAGGGCAAATGTGTTTAACTTAATTAACCCTTTTTACCTTAAAACCCTCGCAACGCTCAGGATTCCACTGTTAAATCATAAAAATGCTCAAATTTTAGAATCTTTTGCTTGCTCGGGTATCAATATTAGTACGAGCGGTCAGACAAGTTTGCCAAAAAACAGATATTTTTTTATCTGCCTACTGAACCCTAATAATATTATAGTAAACGCTACCGGTCCATTTAAAGCATTATTAGTTTGTGTTTGTACTCTATACGACCATCCGGCTTAAATTAGATTACCTAAAAAAAAGATTCTGAACAAACTAAAAAAAAAAGATTCCGAGGAATTGAGAACCTCCTCTATTTTTTTGAAGTCGGTTAACAATATGGCGAAATACATAGAAAATGTAGAAAAAAGCGATAAGATAGTGTTTAAAATTTTTAGGACGTTGTTTCATTTAGTGATTTCTGTGTACTATTGGATGATAAATATTTATGGTGTTTATTTATTTTTGAATATTGCCGAAGAATTGCTGGAGGAGCCTTTGATATTGATGGCGACGACTTATCCTTACGCGTATCTGACTATTTGGAATACGGTACGTTATGAAAATACGTTAAATTGTTATACTAATCTATGTTTGACGACCGGTGTAGTTAACCCTTAAATGCATGAATCTTTCTTTTAACGAGATATTAATATATGTGATAGACAATGGTGTTCTGACTCTGGGAAAACTAATAGAATAGAATAGAATTTCTTTATTTGCCAGAATACGTATGGTACAGGATGACAACAAATTTTATAGGTATAAAAAATATTCAAGATCGATTTTTATACTAAACCAGTGTTAGAAGTTAAATAGGCCAAATCTTATTTATATAAATATATCGTAATTGGTAAGTTTTATAAAAAAAAAATACTACTATTAAAAGGTACACTACTTGTGAAACCTTTATGATAAAATTTTTAAACATAAACTAATTACTAACTCTGACTAACTCCGAAAAAATCAGCCTAAATCACATACTAAAAATCGCCATCGTCCTGTTTTTTCACACTTTTCCGCCATTTTATCTTAATCCTTAAATAATAAATAGTAAATCATTATATTATTTAATTTATTTAATTGTATATTAAATAATAATATACAATAAATAATAATTAAGCAATAAATGTGATTTTGGATAGCTACATATCGAGCCACGGACCATCAAATATATGATGCATATACATTATACAAGGTGCTCGCGAGGAACCCGCATAACTTGAACCATGCGTTTCTGAGGCCAAAAGAAAGAAAAAATGTTATATGAATTTTAAAATTTTTCGCAAAAAAAAATTTTTTTTTGTTTTTTTTTTTCAACATTTTTGGACGTATTTTCACATAAAAAGCAATTTTTATGCATAAAGTTGGCAATTCAAATGAGTTCCTTAATACTTTTTTCTAAAAACCAAATTTTTTGGAAGTTTTTCTTGTCACATTTTGACATCTATCAATGACTACTGTGAGACTATGCTCCACAATTGCGCATCAGCGCCGTTAAGAAGACCTTTTCTACTGAGTAACAATAATAATAATAATAAAATACTTTATTGCACACTACAAAACAAAAGATACAGCAAGATCCAATGAAATTAACAAACTAAGGTGACAACAGGCGGGCTAATACCGAAATGTTTTTTTTAAATTGGCAATAACTCTGAAACTAGACGAAATCTAGAAAAGTTTATATGACATTTTAGTCTTAAAATGTGACCAAGAATATGCCGTTAAAGTTATATGGGTTCCTCGCGAGCACCTTGTATACATCACCATGCATTTAAGGGTTAAGCAGTAGTGACTAGTTCGTTCTTATAGCCGAGAACTTACTCGCTTTAGGTGGAACCAGTGCCTTATGCATCCAATTTTATCACTTATCTACCTGGATAAAGCATCCTTCATGTTGTGGCACAGTGGCAAGAGAGACAGATGTCTTAGTCTTATCCACGTTGATAAGTGAAAAAAAAAAACCGGCCAAGAGCGTGTCGGGCCACGCTCAGTGTAGGGTTCCGTAGTTTTTCTCTAAAACTACTGAACCTATCAAGTTCAAAACAATTTTCCTAGAAAGTCTTTATAAAGTTCTACTTTTGTGATTTTTTTCATATTTTTTAAACATATGGTTCAAAGTTAGAGGGGGGGGGACGCACTTTTTTTTCCTTTTGGAGCAATTATTTCCGAAAATATTAATATTATCAAAAAACAATCTTAGTAAACCCTTATTCATTTTTAAATACCTATCTAACAATATATCACACGTTGGGGTTGAAATGAAAAAAAATTATCAGCCCCTCTTTACATGTAGGGGGGGGTACCCTAATAAAACATTTTTTTTCATTTTTTATTTTTGCACTTTGTTCGCGTGATTGATATACATATTGGTACCAAATTTCAGCTTTCTAGTGCTTACGGTTACTGAGATTATCCGCGGACGGACGGACGGACAGACAGACATGGCGAAACTATAAGGGTTCCTAGTTGACTACGGAACCCTAAAAAACAGTCGAATTGAGAACCTCCTCCTTTTTTTGAAGTCGGTTAAAAATTGCAAGCATATGATATGCTAACACTTGGTTTCATTAGACTTATACCAGGGGCGGCTCACTCCGCGATCCTTTCGCCGCGCTACAAGTACATGCCGGCGGCCGCGAGTTCGCGGCCCATTTAGTGGCGACGACCTTCGCGCGGCGCAATAGAATTCAATGTCGTCTGCACGCGTGCGGTCCGTTTGTTAATGTAGGTAAGAATTTAGAATGGCGGCGTTTTGTGAACATCAAAGGAGTGAGCCTTCTGTACTTGTACTATTATATATTCTGTGCTTATACTGACCGGGATATAGACCGTGATTACCTTTTTGATTTTTGTCGAGCTCCCGATAAGTCTAATGAAAATAACCGTGAATCGGGATACCCCCATTTGCCAGAATTTCATTTGCCATAATTTTATTTGCCATCCTATTCAACAATCATAATATTGTTTCTCATAACATCTTATGCCATAATCATTGTTTACTATATTAATCTAGTGCCAGAAACTTCGTTTCCCATAAAGTCAGTTTCCATAATGTCATTTGTCAGAATCATCGAAATCCGTAATTACCATATTCCATACCATCATTTGTCATACAAATTAGCGTCCAGAAAAGTCAATTTCCATAATGTGCTTTGGCAGAATCGAAAACTACTATAGTAGGTACTAGAAGGACTAGAGAATGAAACTGTTATCAGAAAGTAGGTTAGGTTAGGTTAGAACTGTGACCCCCTGGAAAATAAAACTGCTATCAGAAAGTAGGTTAGGTTAGGTTAGAACTGTGAACCTCTGGAAAAGGAAACTGCTTGAAAAGTAGGTTAGGTTAGGTTAGAACTGTGACCCCCCGGAAAATGAAAATACTATCAGATAGTAGGTTAGGTTAGGTTAGAACTGCAACCCCCTGGAAAATGAAACTGCTATCAGAAAGTAGGTTAGGTTAGGTTAGAACTGTGACCCCCTGGAGAATGAAACTGCTGGAAAAGTAGGTTAGGTTAGGTTAGAACTGTGACCCCTGGAAAATGAAACTGCTATCAGAAAGTAGGTTAGGTTAGGTAATAATATGGGCAACAATTAATATGGCAATAATTGCTTATGGCGTTTGAATATTCTATGAAACCATATTATTGCACTTAATAATATGGCTAACAAATAGTATGGCATTGTATGATTATGGAAGGTAATATTCGGATAAACAACGAGTATGTCATATGATTTTTATGGTAAACAAATCATTCGGGCAAATGAAATTCAGGCAAGTTAGATTCGGGCAAATGAATATTATGTTAAATGACTGTCGGGCAAACAATAGACAACCCCGTGAATCATTCAAAACACTTGGTTTACTCCTCTACCGGTACTATAATCTAAGATGCGATTACATAACCGTCATTCACTAATGTTTGTGATTAATGTGGTAATTGGCGACGTGGACATAAAAATTATAGATGGAATGGAAGGTTTTTACAGGATCTAGCTAGGTAACCTTATGTCATTGAAATCAATATAAAGAGGGGATCCAACCACGCTCTGCTACCAAAATGTTTATGAACGGAGAAGAGGGGGCAAAATAGAAAAAAATCTGTCAAGGTGGTCCAAGACATGCACTAACCTTCTCTCCGGGAGTCAGGAACTGCAGGCAGGATTGGCTGGGGTCCACACTTCATCACGGAAGCACAATCGTTTTTGCACATGTCTTATAACAGTCTGTCAGGCGTCAACAACTAGTTAGAGGGCCGCGCGGGCGGGGCGAGGCGCGAGGGGGGAGAAACATATCTTTTAAATATATATGGTTAGGTAGGTAGAATTATAGGTAGAATTTTGAACAGTCATTATGTACTGTTGTGAAGCATATCATAATATGTGAGTGTGCACGGGAAAACGTCCCACTCTGTCGATTGCTACAAAGCCGCTTTGTCAGTTTATTCATATAAAGATACAAGCAAATCTCGCTTTGTAACCGACAAAGTGGGGCGTTTTATTAAACACACACATATAGTCAATGATTATTTATATAGGATTTACATACTTCATACTAAGAATCGTACCTCGATTTTTTAGCGCCACCTATTAAATACTATCATAACTACACTGATGATGCCTAAAAATTATTTTTTTCCAAAATGTGTATTGACGTGATATCATGATTTTAAAATAAAGAAATACTTACGTCGTTTGTTCTTATAAAAAATCAAAACACGCAAAAATATTTGGGAAAAATATGATTTTGGCCACTTTCAGGCTGCATACAGCGCCATCTAGTTTTAAGCTTAAAAGGCCCATACATTTTAGGGGTACGCTTTTTTGTATGGGCTTTGTCAGTCCCGTATTAAATCGATCTTGATATAATTAAGTATAGCGTTGTATTAATAAACTTATATTGACCGGGATATAGACCGTGATTACCTTTTTTGATGTTTGTCGAGCTCCCGATATTTCGACGCAGTTGCATGCATCATGATCACGGAAAACTGAAGAAGGGATGTAACTGCGTCGAAATATCGAGAGCTCGACAAAAATCAAAAAGGTAATCACGGTCTATATGCCGGCCCGGTCAATATAAGTATATTGAATATAACCGTGAATTATTCTAAACTTTTAGCGTATATTATACTAAAAGAGAGAGCTTCAATCAGTACCGTGCGGCTCAGCAGGCAGGGTCACTACCGACTGAGCCAGACCGGTCGTCGGAAAAATCGTATAGGGCGTGCAAGCACACATCGTTCATCCTTACAGCTGGTCCGGCGTCTAGACTTCAGGGATTACATAGTACCTATAAGAGAGACTATCGCGACCTCGGCCGGGGGCCGGGGTGGTATAGAAATGAGCACGTTAGCTGCGTATAAGCTGAAGACCCGGGTTCGATTCCCGGCTCGTGGACTTCGGTCGCTTTTTCTTTGGTATCTATTACAGAAATAAGAAATCACAAAATATTTAATGAAATGTCGTAGGTGTCGTAGAAAGCGACTGTGGGATATGGGTTAAGTTGTGGCGTAGGCAAGAGGCTGGTCACCTGTCACTGCAATGTCACAGTTTCGTTTTCTTTCAACCCCTTATTTGCCAAGAGTGGCACTGAAACTTCAGTAGTTTTATGTGCTCTGCCTACCCCTTCATGGGATACAGGCGTGATTGTATGTATGTATTTAATGAAATAATTAGATTTGTTCCCTAGTTAATATGGAAAATATATGACTGGCAACTGGCTATCAGTCAGACATTAGAAAAGTGGTGCCATGATGTCGTCACACATCCATCATCTAAGGGTATCTTCAATCAATGTGATTATTATTGTAATTGTCAACAATCATTGGCATGCAACGTCACGCTGTGACATTGAAGTTAGCCTTGTGTGAAACCGGTTCAGAATGCTGAAAAAAATATATGTCGAGCGTGAGCGGGATATAAGGAGATGTTTATTTACAGAAATTTTGAACTTTAGAGATAAGGAAAGTGTCTTCACATCACCAATTTGTAAAAAGGCTTTTCCTTCCTCGCTATGAGGAAGCAAAGTTGAATTTCTCTGTTCTGGACTTTAATATTTTTGACGCATTTTAGGTGAATAATAGTTTATTTAAAAGTGCCCGTTTGTATAGTCGTATGGCACGTACCTACTATTATTATAGTACCTAATAGTATTAGTTAAATAAAGCGTAGGTATTTGTCGTTTTGCGGGCAATAATACTCACACACACACATAAACACACATGACCAGAGGGCGGAATTGCTCATGGCAAAAATCAAACGTCAATAGAGTTGGAACGTTAAATTTTATCGACATTTTCAGCTATCGATAAAAACAGTCACCTTTTAAATTTCTGCCTTTATTTGACCTCTGATGAGCTATTCGACCATTTGATTTTGACCTCTTTGACTAGATTAAAAGTAAATTGTATAACATTTGATTACCATTTTTGTCACTAGTCCTCTTGCAAAAACGTTTGAAAAAAAATGGTAATCTAAAACGACAGTCAACAAATGGATAAAGAAGTATCCTCGTCTTACTTACGACGAAAACAACTCAATATACTGATAATTTCAGTTCAATCGATAGTCGATAAAATTTAACGTTCCAACTCGATTGACGTTTGATTTTTGCCATGAGCAATTCCGCCCTTTGCACATGACACAAGAATACCTCTCACACATTCAACACACTCTCACCTTTTTGCGCGTGCTAGTTGTCAGTTTTTGGTTTTAGCTTCTCTTGCTATTTATGGTTAAATATATTGTTATATTTACTTTTCCTTCCACCTAGTATTAAGTATTCACTATATTCTTGTGGACATCTTTCATTGGCTTACTGTATTGTATTCTAATATGTTAAGCATTTGTTTGTTTTATCGCTGTTGATGCCCCAAATATATATAAAATATAAAAAATAAAATAAAATAAGTGAAGGATCTGTTACGTTAGTAACTTGGGTTAGTCGATTCGCTCTTACTACTGCAGATCCCTAAAATGCAGCTCGAAATGCGTCATCCAGAGAGGACATGATCTCGTGCGTTCTTGTTTTATTATTGTTAACAGTCTTCTCACATTATTCCTTAGCTTGGCTTCTTTATCAACCTTCCGAGCTTTAAATAATTAGCAATAATTATTGAGATTTCCTAACTATTAAATTCTTAGTGGCTAAACAGAAAACTAGTTAGTTTTTTTCCCATACGCGTTTTGCTAAATTTAACGGGTTAAACTACTTCATTTCACTAAAAGAGTAGAATAAGAAAACTTAAATAACAAATAATTTAATCTAGCATAAACAAATAAACTACAATTTGCATTAGATAAGTCCCCCTTTTATATTTTTAATTTTTGCTGGACAACAAGTTTAAAATAATTATACATACAACATTATTTTCAAAAACATCTTTTGCGTTTGTTATACCTATGTAAAATTATACCTACCTTAATGTAGTTAAAATATTTTCTGTTCTCGCACAAAATAACAACTGTAATGTAGGCATATTGTGCTAAAATATCAAGCTTTGTTAAACAGAAAAATTCAGTCAACTCAAATAAATAAAAAAAAAGAAAAGAAAATATCACTTGGAATTGTCGGCTGAGGCAAAGACAACGTTTCTTACTTTTATATCCAATTTGTGACAGAATTTTGAGCCAGCCTGTATATTAATTTGCTAAAATATAAAAAAAAATATATACCTAAGATATAGCAAGTGAGTGATAGTTTACGTACACGTTATTGACCGAAAAAAATAATTGAACCTAACATTATAATACAAATATATTATCGAAACAAAACAATATAAAATGGTGAAATCAAAAACGGAAACCATCCAAGCAATAAGTGACAATGTGGCCGTCGGGGAAAAGACAATTTTGCTCACGCTTTTCAAGACCATATTCCATTTGTCGTTCGTGGTGCATTTTCTGTGGGCCGGTGTGTATGGCACGTGGACAATATTTACTTTGACAGAGGAACAGTTGAGGGAACCTATGATTGCCATGATGAAGAATGATGAAGACTTAGTTTCGCCTTGCTATGCAATAGGGACTATCTGGTAAATGCGGTGAGTTGTGGTTTAAGCTTCCATGAAACTAGAAACTTATCTCAATAGGTAATTTTATAATAATCTAATTATGTATAACCATAGTTTAAAATAACTTCTGTAAACTGTAATATTTTAGGCAACAGAATCAATGTTTAATAATTGTTCACACTGTACTTTAATTATATAGCTAATATGTTTCTCTAACTTTCATGACATATAAATGCAATACTGGTCTCCCGCGGTACAGGCCTAGCCTAGTGCGGGACCCCTGGAAACTTGTGTTAATAATAATTAGGATATGCACAAATGGATGTAACCTTATTCCTCAACAATTGTATTTGTGTTTATGTGCAATAAACGAATTTTTATCTTTTATCTTTTTAGCTTTTCGTCTGTTTGTGTCACAACGGAGCAAAATTTACATAGGGGATTTTGTAAGTAGGATGGTTGTCGCTATGGTTGACCAGCAGGCCTAGCACATGATGGCCGCGGGAGTATGTCGCCGCGAGATAGACTACCCGTCCTTATGTCATTAATACAATTAGACAAAGACGTGTCATCTATCTCACGGCGACATACTCCCGCGGCCATCATGTGCTAGGCCTACAGGCACCGGTAGTTGACCACTTGGCACTTTAATCGCCAATAATAAGGTTTTGCGCCGCTGCTCATGACTTTTTAAGTTGCCTATAGATTTTGACAAATATATTGAATCAACCAATCACAATTACTTCTAGAAAGGTGTCAGTTTTTAAACCAAATCCTTCGTTTTTCTTCCACTTGTCACTCTCAGTTGCATTTACCCGCCATCGTAGTAAGAGATTTGCCTCAATAGGTAAGACTACTTTTATGAAAATTATATAATTTATGAATACATTTCACTGTTCAAACTTTGGCATTGGTCCCATAATAAAATTGTTCATTATGACCTCAAATCTCACTATGCAAAGTTTGGCTAGAAAGCCAGAACTTACAAAATCATGAAATTATGTTCTGTCCTACATATGTAGAAAATAATTTAACTTACCTACATTATACAGAATGATTTTGTTTGAATGAATAATGTGATGTGTGACCATTTTCCGACAGATCCATATCATGAGGCTAAAAATAAATTGTTTTGATATTAATAACTGACTCGTTTAGTTGTACTCAAACTCAATGAAGGTCAGGTGGGGTAAGGGAAACATACTTCATTTTTTATATTTTACATCGAGCTCTAATCACTTTATTTAATGTCGTATATTCATCTTGACCGACACAAAGTATGCTTCTTTAAGTCTGCTTTCTAGGGCGAAATTAATTTTTAAACTAGCTTTATTGCATGTAGCTGGAAATTTATAAAATGTTTAGGCTGGTCCTGCCGTTTCCCTTTCCCGGGTTTTGGGGTAAGGGAAACACTTCGCTAAAATCTCAAAGTATTGGTGCTAGTGTGGATTATACCGGCAATGTAAATTAAAAAAAAACATCATCAATCAAATGGAGACTTTGGTTCTTTGACATATAGTTTAAAATAGAAAATATTTACATAAATTGAAATTCGGGGTAAGGGGAACATATATGGGCTTGAGACAGGGGTGGTTAACTAAAAATTATAATTGTTTTTAAAGATTTTTTTTACAAGTTTTTTTAGAAAATTCAAATTTCAGTATTGCAAATTTAAAAACGACTATTAATTATTAGTAATTATTCGTATTTAAAATACTGAAGCTTGGATCAATACAAAATTTCTGTACTTATAGAATATGTGTCTCTGAAAATGTTCATGACCCCTGAAATCGGGAAAAGGAAACATATGTTCCACTTACCCCGGCTATGGTAGTTCCCGTTACCCCGGTATGTCATTTGTAGGTTGTGTTATGAATCACGTTGAATTTTGATATTTACAGCATAGTTTTCTCAAATTCAAATACCAGACATGAACATTAAACATATAAAGGAATATTTACAGATATCAAAAGTCTTCGGACATGACTTTTTGCTACCCAAATCACTACACAAATAATACTCGTCCAACTCGTGGTCTTGTAGCACGACAACTGATTTTTTGTTTTTGTCAAGGACGCGTTCCTTAGAGCTAGCGCTATTTTTGTTTTTGTTTTGGAACTAAATCCTAGGTAGTACCTTACCGACCACCAAATGACCTAGCTACAGTCTATGAATTCAGAGTTACCAATCAGTGTTTCCCTTCCCCCATAGTCCCCCTTACCCCACCTGAATAACATTTAGTTAGCAAAATACACATATATTATAATAAGATACAAACATTAGGTGGAATGGAAAGCAACACTACACCCAGAGAAGGTATCCTGCAAACTAAGTGTAGATAATTATTATTTATATTATTTAACTTTCCGATTATATAAAATTATTATGTAAATATCTCTCTAAATGTGCAATTATTTTTACTAAAATCTTTATAGCCCCATTGTTTTTACTGTAACCTTCGTATAATAATTATTGCAATATTATTTCAAAATACATTTTTCATCAGTCATTTTTAACCTGTGTTCAAAACCTACAATAAGTATCGAACTTTCTCCGTCTTAGTAGAATAAAATCGGAAAATAATAAAAACAACTTCATATATATTATAAATTATAACGAATTTGAGTTCCAATTTAATAAAATGGCAAAACATTACGTTCAAGTGAACCGGCCGTCAAAAATCTCGTGGTTTTTCAAAACAGTCTTTCACCTAGTATGGTTTGTCCATTTTGTGTCTATATCCGGGTACGGTGTCTACATATTTAAGACGACGACGGACGAGCAGCTCAAAAATCCGGATATTAAAATGGCATTTACGTATTTTCCTGCTTATGGTACATTATGGAATATGGTAAGTAAATGCGTTTTTTTATGTTTTCACATCACTATGATATTAGCAAGAACGATTTAATACTGGATTGACAAAGCCCATACAAAAAAGCGTACCCCGGAAATGCCTTTTAGGCTTAAAAGTAGATGGCGCTGTTCGCAGCCTGGAAGTGGCCAAAATCATATTTTCCCCAAATATTTTTGCGTGTTTTTATTTTTTATTAGAACAAATGACATATTTCTTTATTTTAAAATCATGATATCACGTACGATACACATTAAAAAAAAAATGAATTTGTAGGTATCATCAGTGTAGTTATGATAGTATTTAATAGGTGGCGCTAAAAAATCGAGATGAGATTCTTAGTCCGTTTTCAGTTTATCCGATCCGAT
Organism: Leguminivora glycinivorella; assembly: GCF_023078275.1. NCBI lineage: Eukaryota > Metazoa > Arthropoda > Insecta > Lepidoptera > Tortricidae > Leguminivora > Leguminivora glycinivorella. The sequence continues at coordinate 10,260,682 of NC_062994.1, forward strand.
ATCGGATGTCGGAAGGATTTCAATAGAAAATATGAAAATATCCAAGATGGCGCCTGTAATGTATGGGATATCGGCCCTACATCCGATATGAAAACGCACTTAGTATGAAACGTATGAAGTATGTAATCCTTGATATTAGCAAATATTAGAAAATAGTTATTTGTTATACAAGGGTGCAAAGTTGTATTTTAACGACGAGTGTGGAATTGAAAAACGAGCAAGTGAAAGGATTCCTGGACTCCTGAACTTGCGAGTTTTTCAACACACGGGAAGTAAAATACATTTGCACCCGTGTGTAACAGAAAACTTTTCCCCACAGGTGGTAAATCATCTTCATCACTAGATTCACCCACTTTTATCAATTTTGAAGTTGAATTTTATTCACAAGAGTGCGCATAAGTATTTCATCAAATTTTAACTAAATGCTCAAAGCTGGTTATTAGAATAAATGATGATTTTTAATCAGAAGTACCCACCTACTTCTCCCATACTAATATAATGGGAAATAGTGTGTGTCTGTTTGTTTGTCCGTCTTTCACGGCAAAACGGAGCGACGAATTGACGTGATTTTTTAAGTGGTGATAGTTAAAGGGATGGAGAGTGACATAGGCTACTATTTGTTTCTTTCTACCGTGAGTGAAGTCGCGGGCAAAAGCTAGTAAAATATAAAATAAATTTGATTTAGTTTTTTGTTATACAGTTTATATTTTCCTCGTGTTTGTGGGATCATTTTGCTTCCTTGAGACACAATCTACTATAATGTATTAAACAAATTAATTATGTTTTCAATTTTCAGACTAATATGATACAAAAATGTTAAAGACGTGATTATGTAAAAATACCAAATAAAGGATTTAAATTAAAATAATACTTATCAAAGGACAATGCAAGGACAAGAGGACAGGGCACATAAAATAAAAATAAATTTAAATATCATAAAAAAATGAATACTTATCTTATCTCGTTCATATGCGTCAATACCATTTTATTATATTCGACTACGGTACTTAATATTTTTGACGCATTTTAGATGAATAATAGTTTATTTAAAAGCGCCCGCCTGTATAGTCGTATGGCACGTACCTACTATTAATATAGTACCTAGTATTAGTTAAATAAAGCGTAGGTATTTGTCGTTTTGCGGGCAATAAGTGAAGGATCTGTTACGTTAGTAACTTGGGTTAGTCGATTCGCTCTTACTACTGCAGATCCCTAAAATGCAGCTCGAAATGCGTCATCCAGAGAGGACATGATCTCGTGCGTTCTTGTTTTATTATTGTTAACAGTCTTCTCACATTATTCCATAGCTTGACTTCTTTATCAACCTTCAGAGCTTTAAATAATTAGCAATAATTATTGAGATTTCCTAACTATTAAATTCTTAGTGGCTAAACAGAAAACTAGTTAGTTTTTTTCCCATACGCGTTTTGCTAAATTTACCGGTTAAAACTACTTCATTTCACTAAAAGAGTAGAATAAGAAAACTTAAATAACAAATAATTAAATCTAGCATAAACAAATAAAATACAATTTGCATTAGATAAGTCCCCCTTTTTAATTTTTTATTTTTGTTGGACAATACAAGTTTAAAATAAATATACAACATTATTTTTAAAAACATCTCTTACATTTGTTATACCTATGTAAAATTATACCTACCTTAATGTAGTTAAAATATTTTCTGTTCTCGCACAAAATAATAACTGTACTGTAGGCATGTTGTGCTAAAATATCAAGCTCTGTTTAACAAAAAAATACATTCAAGTAAATAAAAAATAAATAGAAAAATATATCACATGGAATTGTCGGCTGAGGCAAAGACGACGTTTCTTACTTTTATATTCTATTTGTGACAGAATTTTGAGCCAGCTTGTATTTTAATAGTTTTGCTAAAATAAAAAAAAATATATATAAGATATAGCAAGTGAGCGATAGTTTATTGACCGAAAAAAATAATTGAAACTAACATTATAATACAAATATATTATCGAAACAAAACAATATAAAATGGTGAAATCAAAAACGGAAACCATCCAAGCAATAAGTGACAATGTGGCCGTCGGGGAAAAGACAATTTTGCTCACGCTTTTCAAGACCATATTCCATTTGTCGTTCGTGGTGCATTTTCTGTGGGCCGGTGTGTATGGCACGTGGACAATGTTTACTTTGACAGAGGAACAGTTGAGGGAACCTATGATTGCCATGATGAAGAATTACTCGCCTTGCTATGTGACTATCTGGAATGCGGTGAGTTGTGGTTTAAGCTACTGCAATAGGTAATTTAATACTAATTTAATTATAACCATACCTTAAAATAACCTTGCAAACTGTAATATTTTGGGCAACAGAAGAAATGTATAATAATTGTTTACACTGTACTTTTAACTATATAGTTACTGATTTTTTCTAACTTTCTAACTAATGTCAACAGACTACCATGAAACTAGAAACTTATCTCAATAGGTAATTTTATAATAATCTAATTATAACCATAGTTTAAAATAACCTCTGTAAACTGTAATATTTTAGGCAACAGAATCAATGTTTAATAATTGTTCACACTGTACTTTAATTATATAGCTAATATGTTTCTCTAACTTTCATGACATATAAATGCAATACTGGTCTCCCGCGGTACAGGCCTAGCCTAGTGCGGGGACCCCTGGAAACTTGTGTTAATAATAATTAGGATATGCACAAATGGATGTAACCTTATCCCTCAACAATTATATTTGTGTTTATGTGCAATAAACGAATTTTTATCTTTTATCTTTTTAGCTTTTCGTCGGTTTGTGTCACAACGGAGCAAAATTTACATAGGGGATTTTGTAAGTAGGATGGTTGTCGCTATGGTTGACCAGGCACCGGTAGTTGACCACTTGGCACTTTAAGAGGCCGTCAATATCAAAAAGTAGAAAATCGTAAAATTGGTAGTTTTCTACGTCCGGTTTTAGTTTCAGTATATACTTATTGATACGAAAAGCACTTGTTTTAAACAGCGCGTATTCTTATCTACAAAATCAGTAATTAACATCAAGGAAAAGTTACTCCCTGAATTAATTATGATTTTTTTCCTGACGCTAGTTTAAGAAAACCCGCAAATAGTGCTCACCTCTGAGTGAGCTGAGCTCAATTTTGTATACTTTAGGCTGCTAAAATTGATGCTGTCGCATTACTTATATCCTAAACTAAAAATTCAGTAGTTTACATGTGTGTTATCATGCTACTAAAATACAGTAAATGGAAGTTAAACGACATCAATATTTGTCTAAAAATACTTCGAATCAAATGGCAATTACTTCGAAAACCTTTTAGGCAAACAAAAGGCTTTCTTGATAATTATAAACTTTAAGTATGTGTATGCAAAATAGTGTGTAATACAAATCAGGAAACACTTCCAATTTTAGATACATACTTACTTAAAGTTGTAACTAAAATGCGGTCGGCCCCTGTCGGCATCTTCATAAATTTGAATATGTACGACCGTGTTTTAGTTTTAAAATAATGTTATTTTATAAGCTAGATAACTGGACTACAGAATTATTACCTTTTCATATTTTTCCTTACAAAGAGAACGAATAAAATCAATGTTGAATATAAACTTTCGTAAATTTTCCATACAAACGTCAAAACTGCGAACAGATTCTATCGAGTCAGACGCCCGATCGGGCTCGTTCGAAGCAGACGTGTCGCCAAATTTGCTCCAATGACATTTGTTTTTGACACTGGAAATCATATACGGATACAAAAAGATTGCCAGTGCTATGAATGTATTCAAAAGTAATAAGGTAAATAAATATCGTCACGTCTAAAAGAGTCTCAGTTTAAAATCGTTTTTTTTGTGTTGTTTACTACTTATTATTGTTGAGAAATAAAAAAATATATGTAACTTTAATACAATGATAAGAAATATAGGTATTTTTTGTCTTCTAAACTTTATTAAAATGAAAGAGTTTTAAAATTAATTTTAACTCGTTGGACTTTATTTTCATTATACTGGTCACATTATTTAGTGTGTCGGTGTGTGTAACATTCTCTTTCGCGAAGAGACATTCAGTGTGGCGTATGAAAAAACTAACAGAACTAATCATTATAATTATATTCTATAAACGATTATTTACGTAAATGGCGAAATTATTAATTGTAATAATATATTATCTTATCACAAAATTGTTCTGTATGACTTATCTTCTTACGTTCAATATAATTTTTAAATGGTGTTTGCACACGGGGCACGTAACCTTAGATTCAGACAACTTTAACTAAATTTTGAAAATTATTATTTTAATGAAGAATTCTATATATGGCAACAATTTTACATGTTAACTGACTGTCAACCACTGTTCATACATAACCTCAACCTTTGTCTCAGTGCATTTATAACGGATGTTATAATGGCTAAACCGATCAGGAACAGTGAATTATTTTAATTCATTCGGAAAAGGGTTTAACCATTTATAATTAGAATAAACGAAGCACTGTTTTTTACACCAGAGTTTTGATTTTATATGGTGTTTGCACAAATTTATTTTGAAAAATAATCGGAGTCAATTCGTGTGAGATGGTAACACTAAATTGACACTGTCCGCAATCTAAACACGCGGCAGCGTGTCAAGCCAAGTTCAAGTAACCGAACTGGCAGACAACATCGTGTGTAATATTACACGAACTATTTGGAGCCTCTATGGGCGTCCTCACAACAAAAACTATTTCACATAAACGTCTTAAATTTGGCTCTTATATTGATATTTGTGACATACATATTATGTGCCTGTCGTGATTGTTTCACCGGATGGTCTGATCGGAAGATTAGACCATTTCGTTGGATCTCCTTCTTGTTTATGTCTTATTATTTGTAACGTTTATTTTGTGTGTGTGTTAACGAATAAATTAATTAATTATATTCTATTCTATTCTATTATAAAAGTTATAAGAAATGATATTTTATGTCATCAATTGTCATAAAACATTTTGAGGACTGCCATTGAACTTGGCACCCGTTTAGATCTCACTGCTTTTGTCGTTGACGCCAACAACCAAGGCATATATAATATTGAACTTGGCTCATATTTCCCTTTTTTGGTTTTGATGGGATTTTAACGTTACAACTGATCTTCAGTGAAACTATAGACCTGTCTTAAGTTCCTCTCACTTAGGTCACTGACCTCTTCCAGTAAATTGCGGTAGTGTGCGAAAAGTATGTTGGTGAGTGTGACGTGCGTTAGTGTGTGTAAATGGGGTAATTTGACAGATACTGAATTTTTACCCATCGTGACGGGCTCTTAATTTTAAACCAAATCCTTCGTTTTTCTTCCACTTGTCACTCTCAGTTGTCATTTACCCGCCATCGTAGTAAGAGATTTACCTCAATAGGCAAGACTACTTTTATGAAAATTATATCATTTATGAATACATTTCACTGTTCAAACTTTGGCATTGGTCCCATAATAAAATTGTTCATTATGACCTCAAATCTCACTATGCAAAGTTTGGCTAGAAAGCCAGAACTTACAAAATCATGAAATTATGTTCTGTCCTACATATGTAGAAAATAATTTAACTTACATTATACAGAATGATTTTGTTTGAATGAATAATGTGATGTGTGACCATTTTCCGACAGATCCATATCATGAGGATAAAAATAAATTGTTTTGATATTAATAACTGACTCGTTTAGTTGTACTCAAACTCAATGAAGGTCAGGTGGGGTAAGGGAAACATACTTCATTTTTTATATTTTACATCGAGCTCTAATCACTTTATTTAATGTCGTATATTCATCTTGGCCGACACAAAGTATGCTTCTTTAAGTCTGCTTTCTAGGGCGAAATTAATTTTTAAACTAGCTTTATTGCATGTAGCTGGAAATTTATAAAATGTTTAGGCTGGTCCTGCCGTTTCCCTTTCCCGGGTTTTGGGGTAAGGGAAACACTTCGCTAAAATCTCAAAGTATTGGTGCTAGTGTGGATTATACCGGCAATGTAAATTAAAAAAAAACATCATCAATCAAATTGAGAGACTTTGGTTCTTTGACATATAGTTTAAAATAGAAAATATTTACATAAATTGAAATTCGGGGTAAGGGGAACATATATGGGCTTGAGACAGGGGTGGTTAACTAAAAATTATAATTGTTTTTAAAGATTTTTTCTACAAGTTTTTTTAGAAAATTCAAATTTCAGTATTGCAAATTTAAAAACGACTATTAATTATTAGCAATTATTCGTATTTAAAATACTGAAGCTTGGATCAATACAAAATTTCTGTACTTATAGAATATGTGTCTCTGAAAATGTTCATGACCCCTGAAATCGGGAAAAGGAAACATATGTTCCACTTACCCCGGCTATGGTAGTTCCCGTTACCCCGGTATGTCATTTGTAGGTTGTGTTATGAATCACGTTGAATTTTGATATTTACAGCATAGTTTTCTCAAATTCAAATACCAGACATGAACATTAAACATATAAAGGAATATTTACAGATATCAAAAGTCTTCGGACATGACTTTTTGCTACCCAAATCACTACACAAATAATACTCGTCCAACTCGTGGTCTTGTAGCACGACAACTGATTTTTTGTTTTTGTCAAGGACGCACACTCCTTAGAGCTAGCGCTATTTTTGTTTTTGTTTTGGAACTAAATCCTAGGTAGTACCTTACCGACCACCAAATGACCTAGCTACAGTCTATGAATTCAGAGTTACCAATCAGTGTTTCCCTTCCCCCATAGTCCCCCTTACCCCACCTGAATAACATTTAGTTAGCAAAATACACATATATTATAATAAGATAAAAACATTAGGTGGAATGGAAAGCAACACTACACCCAGAGAAGGTATCCTGCAAACTAAGTGTAGATAATTATTATTTATATTATTTAACTTTCCGATTATATAAAAGTATTATGTAAATATCTCTCTAAATGTGCAATTATTTTTACTAAAATCTTTATAGCCCCATTGTTTTTACTGTAACCTTCGTATAATAATTATTGCAATATTATTTCAAAATACATTTCACATCAGTCATTTTTAACCTGTGTTCAAAACCTACAATAAGTATCAAACTTTCTCCGTCTTAGTAGAATAAAATCGGAAAATAATCAAAACAACTTCATATATATTTTAAATTATAAGTAATTTGAGTTCCAATTTAATAAATGGCAAAACATTACGTTCAAGTGAACCGGCCGTCAAAAATCTCGTGGTTTTTCAAAACAGTCTTTCACCTAGTATGGTTTGTCCATTTTGTCACTATATCCGGGTACGGCGTCTACATATTTAAGACGACGACGGACGAGCAGCTCAAAAATCCGGATATTAAAATGGCATTTACGTATTTTCCTGCTTATGGTACATTATGGAATATGGTAAGTAAATGCGTTTTTTTATGTTTTCACATCACTATGATATTAGCAAGAACGATTTAATACTGGATTGACAAAGCCCATACAAAAAAAAGCGTACCCCGGAAATGCCTTTTAGGCTTAAAAGTAGATGGCGCTGTTCGCAGCCTGGAAGTGGCCAAAATCATATTTTCCCCAAATATTTTTGCGTGTTTTTATTTTTTATTAGAACAAATGACATATTTCTTTATTTTAAAATCATGATATCACGTCAATACAATACACATTAAAAAAAAATGAATTTGTAGGTATCATCAGTGTAGTTATGATAGTATTTAATAGGTGGCGCTAAAAAATCGAGATGAGATTCTTAGTCCGTTTTCAGTTTATCCGATCCGATATCGGATGTCGGAAGGATTTCAATAGAAAATATGAAAATATCCAAGATGGCGCCTGTAATGTATGGGATATCGGCCCTACATCCGATATGAAAACGCACTTAGTATGAAGCGTATGAAGTATGTAATCTTTGATATTAGAAAATATTTATTTGTTAGACAAGGGTGCAAAGTTGTATTTTAACGACGATGTGGAATTGAAAAACGAGCAAGTGAAAGGATTCCTGGACTCCTGAACTTGCGAGTTTTTCAACACACGGGAAGTAAAATACATTTGCACCCGTGTGTAACATAAAACTTTTCCCCACAGGTGGTAAATCATCTTCATCACTAGATTCACCCACTTTTATCAATTTTGAAGTTGAATTTTATTCACAAGAGTGCGCATAAGTATTTCATCAAATTTTAACTAAATGCTCAAAGCTGGTTATTAGAATAAATGATGATTTTTAATCAGAAGTACCTACCTACTTCTCCCATACTAATATTATAAATGGGAAATAGTGTGTGTCTGTTTGTTTGTCCGTCTTTCACGGCAAAACGGAGCGACGAATTGACGTGATTTTTTAAGTGGTGATAGGTAAAGGGATGGAGAGTGACATAGGCTACTATTTGTTTCTTTCTACCGTGAGTGAAGTCGCGGGCAAAAGCTAGTAAAATATAAAATAAATTTGATTTAGTTTTATGTTATAGAGTTTATATTTTCGTCGTGTTTGTGGGATTATTTTGCTTCCTTGAGACACAATCTAATCAATCAACGAGGGTGCGGTGTGCTGATGACGGGAGGACTTACGGAACTAACTTGTTCCGTTTATTGTCCTTTGAGTCGTCGGCAACCCGAACCCTCCTTGGAATTTGTACACTCCTTTTTGCTGTGTACTTAACACAGCAAAAGGGAATGTACAAGTTTCTAATGGGGTGGCAACGCGCATGTGACACTGTTTGAGTTGCAGGCGTCCATAGGTTACGGTGACCGCTTTACATCAGGCGGGCCGTATACTTGTTTGCCACCGACGTAGTATTAAAAAAAAAAAAAAACAATCTACTATAATGTATTAAACAAATTAATTATGTTTTCAATTTTCAGACTAATATGATACAAAAATGTTAAAGACGTGATTATATAAAAATACCAAATAAAGGATTTAAATTAAAATAATACTTATCAAAGGACAATGCAAGGACAGGAGGACAGGGCACACAAATAAATTTAAATATCATAAAAAATAAAGTTGCATGTTAAATGAATACTTCTAATCTCGTTCATATGCGTCAATACCATTTTATTATATTCGACTACGGGTCGTAAGAAAACCGGCCAAGAGCGTGTCGGGCCACGCACAGTGTAGGGTTCTGTAGTTTCCCATATTTTTTTCAAAAACTGTTCAACCTATCAAGTTCAAAATAATTTTCCTGGAAAGGTTTTATAAAGATCTACTTTTGTGATTTTTTTCATATTTTTTAAACTTATGGTTCGAAAGTTAGAGGGGGGGGGGACACATTTTTTTTGCTTTAGGAGCGATTATTTCCACAAATCATAGTTATTTAAATTAACTGCAATTTTTTTTCCGAACTCAGTTCAGTTCAGTTTTTAAAATTAAATGGCTTCAGTCCATTGGGACTATTTCGCCAGTGTCAAGGTGATATGAGCTAATATTAGTAATTTTTGTACAGTAAGTACGACATTGTACGGTGACTTAGCACTTGTAAATTTCCGAACTCAATACATTCAATGTGCTGCATGCACTTCGTAACTGTCATTATCATTGACACTTTTTTTTTTTAAATCGTATAATAATGGTTTTCTTCTACCAGGGTACTTTGCCAATGCCAAGTAAATTACATAGATATATAAAACAATATAAGCAGTTTTTCTTCGAACGAGGCCTTCGCGATGCACTGGAGGATAGCTGGAGCAGCAGTACAAAGCATGATGGCGGCCGGGACCACGAACTGCCGAGTGTCGCCGAGTGATGTCCGTAGAATTAGTTATTCGCATCTCCAAAATAATTCTTCATTAAATACACTATTTGTGCAGGCTATTCACTGCATAATATCCTATCAACAACATACAATCACGCCTGTATCCCATAAAGGGGTAGGCGGGCCGTATGCTTGTTTGCCACCGACGTAGTATCAAAAAATGGGGTAGGCAGAACACATGAAACTACTAAAGCTTCAGTGCCACTCTTGGCAAATAAGGGGTTGGAAGAAAACGAAACTGTGACATTGCAGTGACAGGTTGCCAGCCTCTCGCCTACGCCACAATTTAACCCATATAAATAAAAATAAATAAAAATAAAATTTGTTTATTTCCAAGAAAATACAGTCATGTATACAATTAAACTGACCTCCACACTAGGCAGATGCCTGTCCCGTGGAGGAGATGGTTCAGTCTTAGGTATCAATTAAAATAATATCATAACTTCTTACATATAAAAGAAAAACAGAAAAAACAGTAAAGGTAAAAATTACTAAGTGGTAACAAGCACTTAAAGTTTTAAGACAAAATAAAACAAAACAATACAACAATGGTTACATCATTAGGTACTGTGTGTTTCTAATCGGTAAGTATTGAAAATAGTGTGAAACAATGAAAAAAAATTTAAAACAAAGATATGAAAAGTAGTAATATAATAAAGTAAGTATATCCTATCAAACATACATTAAACATTTTGCAGAATGCAAAAATGAAAAAATATATCGGACGACGATCCGCCATGTCCCATATATATGGGTCAACCGAAAGTCATTGACTCACTTTGCTCATATTGCTCATACTCATGATTTGTCATTGCCTACCTGACAAGTGTGTGTGCTGTTCATTGCTGGCAATAAAATTATTTAAGTTTATACCTAAGGTTATTTATTTATTAGGTAATTAGATTAAAGGCATTATGTATTTTATAGGTAGATTTAGTTTAGTTATAGTTTAATTTATTAGTTCATAGTGTAGTTTTATTTGTGTTAGTTTAAAATGTTTCATGTATCTAAGTAAAGTAAAAAGTAAAAGTAAAGTAAAGTAAATTTTTATTACAGTATCCGGTTCCGGTACGATCATAGTCAGTCGCTGTGTATACTGCTCTCGCGTTTATATCGAAATAAAGTGCAAAAAACTGATAGTTTCTGTCAAAAGTACTGTGATTCATAGTGATCAAGTGATAGTTCTAACAAATTCGAATAGAAATAAACACGAAACAATCATAAAGTGAAGAAAATTGTGAGAAAAAGTCGGCCGCGTCGAAGAGGTTATCTGTCAAATCTCCGAGCAACGACAATATTACCAATACCAACTTAACAACAGATACGTTCAGAAATCTTCATAAAAAGCCGTTCAATCTCGCTGCGTTTCGATACTGCAATGGCTCAATTGTCACCGGAGATGTCACTTCTACTAGAAAGAATGACAGAAAAACTCAATATCCAAACGCAAACAATAACAGACAACGTTACGGCAACGATATTACTAAAAGTAGAGGAGACAATTAAACCAATAGTAGAGGAAAACAAGAAGTTGCGCATCGAATTACAAGAGCTGAACAGAAAAATAGAAACACTGGACAATAATGCACGAAGAAACAATGTTATTTTACATGGTATTCCCGAGTCGCAAGAGGAAAAGTTCGATCAATTAATAAACACCGTCATCAATACTATCCATGATTTAGACGTCGATCTAAAAATAACGGACATAAACCGTGTACAACGCTTGGGAAGGCGACAAGAAAATGACAATAAAATAAGACCTATCCTTCTTTCGACAACATCTACCCAGAAAAAGATCGAGATACTAAGAAACAAGAAAAAAATGAAACAAAATACATACATAACACATGATGTCTCCAAAAAGTCACTACAAGAACGAAAAGAGAAAACGAAAACAACAGTAAATGAAACAGAAAAAAGAAAAAGGCCAGACTCTGAATCGCCAAGCCCAAACAAACCAGTCACATCAACTAGAAAAGACAACAAAATAACTAAAGTGGATGCATTTCAAGTCATGCGAGAGCGTGCCTATTCCTTATCAGATAAAAACACATGGAGAAACTGAAAAAACTGCAAAATCTACCACAAAAACAACACAAATAAAATTAAAACAACAAAAAAAGAAGTATACTTATCAACAAGATTCAAAGAACCAGGAAAACCAACCACAAAAACAAGCAAATTTAACACAACAACTAAACAAAACAATATTCCCCAAGCCGACTGGTCCTCGTGGGGAATCAGACCACCACCCTCACACCTCCCAAAGAAGAAACAAACGCGAACATCAAAAACAAATACTCAAAATATGTACATACAATGTGCGATCACTGTCATCCCCGGAAAGGCTGTTGGATCTAACACAAGCACTTGAAAATATAGAATACGACGTTATCGGACTTGCTGAAGTAAGACGAACTGGATGTAAAATAGAAGAACACCCAGACTTTATATTATGCTATATAGGAGAAACAAAAGGACACCACGGAGTTGGCTTCCTAATAAAGAAAACACTAAAACAGAATATCATTGATTTCATTGGAATATCGGAAAGAGTAGCAGTGTTGAAATTAAAATTCAGAAACCAACCTATAACTATAATACAAGCCTATGCCCCTACCGAAAGAGCGAAGGATGAAGATATGCAGAAATTCTATGATGATCTCAAGAACGCTCAAGAAACACATGACACAAATGTACTAGTCATAGGGGATTTCAACGCCAAAATAGGCCAAGCACGGAAATTTGAAAACCTAATAATGGGAAAGTATGGATATGGCAAACGAAATGAAAGAGGCACATTGCTACTACAATATGCTAGTGAACAACGCTTATCTGTCATGAACACATATTTCAAGAAAAAAGAACAACGAAGATGGACATGGATATCACCTGACAATAAAACAAAGAACGAGATAGACTACATTTTATGCAACAAACCAAAACAGATTACAAATGTTGAGGTTCTAAACAAACTGTCCTTCCCCTCGGACCACAGACTTCTAAGGTCCTCTTTCTTACTTGAAGCACCAAAAAAAAGTAGGAAGGCCTATAGATCACTACCAAAACCACCAACAACAGAACAAGAGAAAGCAAAATACCTACACCATTTAAAGGAAAATCTGATAACATGTTTTCACAACAAAGATCATACAAACATACAAACTTATTATGATAGCCTAGAAACTGCAATAATAAATAGTCTAAAAATGAATAATGATGAACAAACGAAGAAGAAAATACTAAGGCAAGAAACAATAGATCTACTAAACAAACGCACAGAACTGATAGCAATAAAAAACAAATCAAAAGAAATAAAAACAAAACTAAAAAACATATATAAGAAAACAAATAAAGCTATCAGAAAAGATTACAGAAGCCATAGACAAGAAATAATTAAAAAAAATCTAATTACCTACAGAAGCTCGAAACGAGCTCATAAAGAACTCAAAAGTCACAAAGATTGGATACAAAAATTAAAAGACAAAGACCAAGAAACGAAGAGTAGGAAAGACGTTATTACACATGCTACGAAGTTCTATCAAAACCTATATAAGAAACCAGATGAAGAATCAGACAATACAACCTTTCTGGAACCAAATGTAAACTACCAGGACATAGTAGTACCGATATCAGAGCTGGAAATAACAAAACATATTTCTCATTTAAAACCAGAAAAGAGCCCCGGACCTGATAATATCAGTAACGAAGCACTCAAAATTGGAGCCCCACTACTAGTACCTTACCTTGCTCAGCTATATAACATGGTCTTAGAACAAGAAACCGTCCCCAAACAGTGGTGCAGCTCGGATATCATCCTACTGTATAAAAAGGGCAATCCACTAGATGTTGGCAACTATCGCCCAATCAGTTTGCTGTCCAGTGTCTATAAACTCTTCACATCCATACTGCAGACCCGAATAACACCAAGTATAGATGCACACCAACCAATAGAACAAGCTGGATTCAGATCAGGATATTCAACTATAGACCACATCCATACCTTAGATCAAATAATAACAAAATACATAGAAAATAAATACCCCCTATATATAGCCTTTATAGACTACTCGAAAGCCTTCGATAGCATCACACATAGCTCTATCTGGCGAGCTCTGAAAACATGTAAAATCAACAAAACATACATAAACATCCTAATAAAGATCTATAGCCAAAGTGTAAGCCGAGTGAAGATGGAAAGAAAAGGAGAGGAGATATCTATAGGCAAAGGTGTCCGACAAGGAGATCCACTCTCACCGAAACTGTTCATAGCAGTACTAGAGGAAGTTTTCAAGAATATACAGTGGAAGAATAAAGGAATCGCTATACTTGAAAAACGGCTGACCCATCTACGCTTTGCAGATGATATAATCATCTTTGCGGAATCTGCAACCCAACTAGAAGACATGATGAATACCCTTGACAAGGAGAGCAAGAAAGTAGGACTACACATGAACACATCTAAGACAAAAGCCATGACCAACAGTCGAAGAAGATTAATTAATGTGGCAGGGACTGAAATCGATTATGTTAAGGAATACATATACTTGGGAAAACAGATATCCTTTAGCCCATCTAATAACGAGGAAGAAGTAGACAGACGCATAAACATAGCCTGGAAAAAGTTTTGGTCCCAGAAGGAAATCTTGAAAGGCGAATACAGTATTGCCCATAAGAAAATCGTAATGGATACCTGTATCCTACCTAGTCTAACTTACGGAAGTCAAACTTGGACATACACAGATAAAATACGAAAATCTATAACGGCCTGTCAACGATCTATGGAGAGGAGTATATTGAATATTAGGAAAATACAGAAAATTAGAAGCGAAATAATACGTCAAAAAACCAAACTTACAGATGCTCTCCAACAATGTCTTCATCTAAAATGGCACTGGGCAGGTCATGTATCCAGATATGGGGACAAAAGATGGACCCTAGAAGCAACAAAATGGACCGGACCCGTAGGACGGAGACGCCCAGGAAAACCACAAAAAAAGTGGATAGACGATATCTCCGCTGTTGCAGGAAAAGATTGGCTTCGGAAAGCCCAAGACAGGGACAAGTGGAGGAAAAACGAGGAGGCTTTTACCCAACAGATGGGATCTACAGTCAGTTTAAAAAGAAAGGAAAAATAACACACAACCAGACTGTAGAAGAAACGAAGCTCATATAATATATATAAGGGGTTAAAAAAAGATAATTTACTATAATTATTATATTCGAGTACCTACCTAATACGCATGTGCTGCCAAATACAATTATGCGAATTAATTTTATTCATAAAAACAATCGGCGTAAACAGAATTATGCGAACTTATTTTCGGACAATGTGTTATTCCTATTATTTTCGATTATGACAAATAAGTTTTCTGCCAAATTAACATTCGGCGAAAATCGATTATGCGAAGTCTGTTATGCGAAAATCGTTTCGGACAATTAAAGTTATGCCAAATAGAGGGAACCCAAACTAGGGTTCCCCTTGTTTTGGCATAATTTTACAATCGAGAACATATTCATTAGTGTTATCATTAATTGAGAGGTATTTTAGAGTTAGGTACTCCTAAATTTCACCCCGTAATTAGTTTTTGAAAATTTTCTCATAGGCAATGTACTGTAAACATGGTTGCGATGACAGGCAATGTCAACTGTCAACGTCGTCAAAAGCGTTTAAAGCGAGTGTGTTTGTCTTACTGCTGACTCTAGGGTTTACTGGTGAAACCCGATAAGTTGAGCAAACTGGTTTTTGAAATTTGAACTATGTGCAATTTCCACAATGTTGTTATTTCAATGACAAATTATCTCGATTTATCGGGTTTCACCAGTAAACCCTCGCTGTGTTAAGTACAAGTTTCTAATATTTAGGTTGACAACGCGCATGTGACACTCCTTAATTTTCAGGCGTCCATTTACGGTGACTGCTTTCCATCAGGCGGACCGTATGCTTGTTTGCCACCGACGTAGTATTAAAAAAACCGGCCAAGTGCGAGTCGGACTCGCCCACCGAGGGTTCCGTACAAACTTTCAATGGTTAAAATAACCTACTACTCATACTCATATTCATTTATTCATTCAACGCCATTTTACACGTCAAGATTTGATTTAAAAAAATAATATTCATACAACAATAATACTTAGAGAATAAATAGACAGAAGATTGAAATTACAAAAAGTTAGGCAATATTCACATAAAAAATGCACAAAAATATTTTTCTAATTAGGTAATAAAAAAATTGTCATAAGTGTAGAACGGGTGCTCGACCAGCCATTTTTTTAAGCGATAGGTACTTAAAGTTCGACACACTAGGCGCTTCAACCACATATTGCGGCAATTTATTATAGACGGCAGGGTCCATCACATGTGTTAATTTTACCGTAAATTGGATTTCGCCAATTTACGGTCGATACCTACTAACTTTCCGGCATTTCGAATGTTGTACTTGGAACACATGTTGTTAGTTTTGTCACAGAATATATGTATAATAGTACAAGTACAGAAGGCTCACTCCTTTGATGTTCACAAAATGACGCTATTCTAAATTCTTACCTACATTAACAAACGGACCGCACGCGAGCAGCCAACATTGAATTTTTCCCCTCACTAGCTCGGAAACACGTGTTTTGTCCTTTAATACCAGCGGGTAAAAACGCATTTTATCCACTAGTGCTTTAAAATTGATAAAAGTAGGTGAATCTAGTAATAAAGATCATTTACCACCTGTGGAACTACTGGAAGCAGTGATAAAAGAAAATCTTGTAGTACAAAAGGCGGACTCATGCTTTAAGGCATTCTCTACTATGTTGATCTTTCTTTTATGCGGGGGGCTTCGCCCCCCGAGCCCTCCTTTATATGCTCTTAAGGGTCTCAAGAAAACCCTATCCCAACTTATTTTAAATACTACGTTGATCTTTCTTTTATGCCCCCGCATTCGCCCTCGAGCCCCCTTATTCATGCTCTTCAGGGTCACAAGAAAACCCTATCCCAACTTACTTTAAATACTACGTTGATGTTTATTTTATGCGGAGGGCTTCGCCCCCAAGCCCCCCTTTATTTCCTCTTAAGGGTCTCAAGAAAACCCTATCCCAACTTATTTTAAATACTATGTTGATCTTTTTTTTGTGGGAGCTTCGCCCCCGAGCCCCTCTTTACTTGCTCTTAAGGGTCACAAGAAAACCCTATCCCAACTTATTTTAAATACTACGTTGATCTTTCTTTTTGCGGGGGCTTCGCCCTCCGAGCCCCCCCCCTTTATTTACTCTGAACGGTCACAAGAAAACCCTAACCCAACTTATTTTAAATACTACGTTGATCTTTCTTTTTTGCGGGGGCTTCGCCCCCGAGCCCCCCCCTTTATTTCCTCTGGAGGGTCACAAGAAAACCTTAACCCAACTTATTTTAAATACTACGTTGATCAGTCTTTTTTGTGGGGGCTTCGATCGCCCCTGAGCCCCTTTTACTTGCTCTTAAGGGTCTCAAGAAAACCCTATCCCAACTTATTTTAAATACTACGTTGATCTTTTTAGTAGTTCCAGTTCATATCTTCCGGCTCCATCATCAGACCTTGAAACCTAATCGTAGTCAAAGTTCATTACAAGACTTTTCTAAGAAACCCAAAAACTACTATGATACGATGTTCTATCATGTAGTTCCAGTTCATATCTTCCGGCTCCATCATCAGACCTTGAAACCTAATCGTAGTCAAAGTTCATTACAAGACTTTTCTAAGAAACGCAAAAACAGCTATGATACGATGTTACATCGTGTAGTTCCAGTTCATATCTTCCGGCTTCATCATGAGACCTTGAAACCTTATCGTAGACAAAGTTCATTTCAAGACTTTTCTAAGAAACCCAAAAACTACTATGATACGATGTTCCATCATGTAGTTCCAGTTCATATCTTCCGGCTCCATCATCAGACCTTGAAACCTAATCGTAGTCAAAGTTCATTACAAGACTTTTCTAAGAAACCCAAAAACAGCTATGATACGATGTTCCATCATGTAGTTCCAGTTCATATCTTCCGGCTCCATCATCAGACCTTGAAACCTAATCGTAGTCAAAGTTCATTACAAGACTTTTCTAAGAAACCCAAAAACAGCTATGATACGATGTTCCATCATGTAGTTCCAGTTCATATCTTCCGGCTCCATCATCAGATCAGTTCAACAGTACCATATTATTGTACTGTTATCAGAACTACATACAGCTGCCAATTATCATTACGCTACGATCCTTGGAAGATGGTTAAATTAGCCTCCGTAGATTCCATTACATAGTTAGTTACATACACGACGACCTAATAAAAGCGTGTTAATATTAATATTAGCGCCATCTAGCTGAGCCCTTCTTCTGTGTGGTACTGAGGTAAGTACGTTTTATTTTTAGACTTTATCTGTCTATACGGAGTTATATATGTCTTTGACTAGAAGTATAGGTACTCTAATGAGTATTATTGTATTTAGCGCCGTCTCTCGGCAAAATTTACTAAGTAATTTACGCGACTTGAGACTTGTGCGAACCGGCAGGCGTCCATATGTAACAGTCACCGCTTTCCATCAGGCGGACCGTATGCATGTTTGCCACCTACGTGGTACAAAAAAAACTCTCGACGAATTCACCTTAAACATTAAAAACTAAATCAAAATCGATTGATTCGTTCGGGAGCTATGATGCCAGACAGACATGTCAAGCGTCAAAGCTATTATTATTATAATATTTTTGCGTTGGTGGTTAAAAACAAGAAACCTCCTTCAAAACTATAATAAAACACAACTTTCTATGAAAATCGGTAAAGTGCAAGTCGGATTTCGACATTTCCATACAAAAAGGTCATGAGCGCCTGACGACATGTGATGGCAACGTGTACTACACGTTGCCAGTCGTGTACACTAGATTTGTACTTTAAAGATTTTGCGTATATTTTGGAAACTATAAGAGATAGAGCAAATAGACTTCAGATTTTGGTTGTCGGTGGCACAATTTTTTTGTTTTCGTATATATACACCATTTTTTGGACCTATTAGGGCAATATTATGGTCAGTGCAGTTCTAAACAGTCGTAAGCGCCTCTTTTTTAGTAGGAACTTAAGTCATTTTGGCAAATGCTTAAAATTTTTAACAATTTCTAAACAGAAATGAATTTCTTTCTACCTGTCCATGGCGCTCACAAAATTTCAAAACATTTAGTAAGTACTTGCAGCGGCAGTGAGTGAAAAATCTCAATTTGAGTTTTTTTCTCTTAACTCCGACTTACGCTTGACTGTAGATTTCTAATAGGTTTTCCTGTAATCTACAGGTAGAGGGCTATCTCGTGTATTTTTTTGAAAATTTTACGCTAAGTAGTTTCGGAGATAAGGGGGGAATGGTCATTTTTTGCTTATTTTCTTAAATTACTTCTAAATTACCAAAATAAAAACTATAAAAAAAATATATTTGAGATGCTTATAAAATGCTCTTTCATTTGATATGTAGCACAATATAGTTCTAATAACTTTGATTTTTAATTTTCAATTTTACCCCCCAAAAGTGGCCCCTATGATTAAATTTCGTTTCATTTCATTTAATTATATTACATGTCCGTCTTTGGGCCACTTGTTTACATACGTGTGCCAAATTTCAAGTAAATCGGTCTAGTAGTTTCGGAGAAATCGGCTGTGACAGAGGGACAGACAGACACGCGAGTGATCCTATAAGGGTTCCGTTTTTCCTCTTTGAGGTACGGAACCCTAAAAAGACAATTTGAAGTAAAAGTTATGTAATAATATTTCCGAGTATATGACCTCACTGCCGTTAAAGGGATTTGCCCGTATTAGCTTTACACGGTGTATAATTAGGTAGGTATTTGCCTTATACTGGCAGAATGGGGTTACTTTAATTCTTGGGGTAACATTGATCATCGATTTTTGAGGGATAGAGAGATGAGTTTTGATTCTCGGAAAAATTTCAATTTTGAAACTGTTATTATTTAACGTATCGCTGTGACATTCATCTCCATCATTGTTCGCATACGGCCTTCAGTTTATTTTCTTATAGAAATAAGCAGGAATCCGCACAGTATAGGTTTAATAGAAGATTTATGG
The DNA here is from genome assembly GCF_023078275.1 of Leguminivora glycinivorella. Lineage (NCBI taxonomy): Eukaryota > Metazoa > Arthropoda > Insecta > Lepidoptera > Tortricidae > Leguminivora > Leguminivora glycinivorella. The sequence continues at coordinate 10,280,499 of NC_062994.1, forward strand.
AGATGAGAGGTAAGGAGCGAAAGCTTTAAGTATCAGAAGTGCGCATATAAAAGAAATGATAGGTGGCGCTGTAATCGCAGGTACATAAGGGTTTGACAATCTCTTAGCCTTCTCGGTAGTGACCCCGCCTACGGAGCAAGAAGTCCCGGGTTCAAATCCTGATGAGAGTTTTCTAATTTTTTTCTAGAATTATATTTTGTTTAGTATCGAGAAAATTAAAATATAAAATATTAAAAATAAAACAAAAAGATTGCTGTCAGGATCGAACCCGAGAACATCCGCATACGAAGCCAGCGCACTACCTCGGGACTACGTCTTAACTTGCTCAGTCTGGCGAAATCAGTCTAGAGAAAAGAACGTCTAATGTCATGTCACGTCGCTGAGCATTGAGCGAGACATGCGCTCCTAGCGGAGAGATTTGTAACTGCAAATAAAAGGCCTCAGCCGGTCATTTGTGCGACTGTTCTACTTCGACAGATTTTCCTCCTTACCTCTATTCTCCAAAAATATGAACCGTCAAAATATGACATAAATTGCTTAGATAATATGATGAAAATAAGAAATCCCTTACAATTCAAAATAAAATGGTTGTTGGTTTTAAGTGTAACTTTTTACAACGTGTGTCTATTACATTTCACTATAGTGTTCGTTTCTGGGGTATGCCTGTATTTCCGAATTACTGATGATCAGAAGAAGGAACCCAGGATATTGATGGCAACGAAGTACTTTTGGTTCTGGTATACATTCTGGGTCATAGTGAGTATGTTTTTACTTATATATGTTACTATAAAAGCCCAAAGTACTTTAAAACCTTGGTTCTATTTATTTAGTATGAATAGGTAGTCGTTTGACCACGATCACTAGGGTGGATCAAAAAAACACTTTTTTGGAATTAGCAAACCTAATAGTTATCAATCTTTGAACCTTAGTCTTTGAAGCCTTTGTGCAAAATTTCAGCTTTTTTAATCAACATCTTCAGCCCCCGCATTAGGTTTGAAATTTTGAAAATCTCATACAAACCTGAAAATTCAACTTTCAGATAAAAAAAAACTTTCGGCAGTATTATGTTCAGTATACATTATTGATACATATTGGTAAGTGATGATGCGGTCTACGGTGGAGCATGCTTACCTATGAGATACCTATTCACTCTTGCTTTGAAGAGACCTGGATTGTACTCATGTGGAAACACAGACTCAGGCAGGGCATTCCACTCCTTGGCGGTTCGCAAAATAAATGTTGAAGCGAAACGCTTAGTGCGTATTTTTGGAATACTAACCGTGAAGCGATGTCGCATTCGCATTGCCGATTGTCTGGTGGTCCTAAGGTGAAATGGGGAAAGTTGCACAGTTCCTCAGCGCACTCTAAACTTCTTCCTCAAATCCTAGGTTTTACCGGTGCCGATTGGTAAAAGGCCGAAGCGAGAAATATTTTGGGCTTTTACCTACATTGATTAGGTAAAACCTTGGTCTTACCACAGCAGTTGGGAAATGATGCAATGAGAAAGAACTTTTGGGGAGTTCTTTGAAAAAATTGGGCAAAGTGTCACTTTTGCTCTCTGCTACGAGGGAGCAATGTACATGTGCATGTGTCACATGGTAGCAAAATTATTTCCACCTTGAACGTTAATTTAATATGTACCTACTTCAATTCCTCACTACGCTTTGGATTCTATTTTAGAACCCCAGAAAATACAATATGTTTACAAATCGTCACTACTTTGAAAAATTCTCGTATCTCACACCTCTCCTCAAAGTTAAAACGCAGTAAGTCTATGTGCATTGCATTCATACTTATTACATCTTTCTTTTCATTGACAGAAGAAGATACAAGTTTTTTTCAAAGTAGTGACGAAATGTACTCAACAACAAACCTAGAAGTATATAAATAAATAAATAAAATAAATATTGGGGACACCTTACACAGATCAAGCGACGATATACATACTTAAATAGATAAATACATACTTATATACTTACATAGAAAACATCCATGACTCAGGAACAAATATCTGTGTTTAACACAAATGCCCTTAGGGGGGCCGAGGATAAAATACCGGTTGAAAAACTTGCCTTTTATTTTTATTTTCCAGGACCGCGTCTTCGGCCCGCAGGACCGCGTCTTAGCAGGTAGGTCGCTGCATCCGTGTGCGCCGACTAAGACACCAGACCGGTCATCAAATATGAGGGTAGTTTTCTGATTTTATCTACCTACCTACCTACACTGTGCGAATATTTACTCATGTAAACCGGCACGCGTCAACATTGTTTTGCCAAAACAATTAAATTAGAAATCTTAACTTACAATAAAGTATGTTCTAAAAACTTTATATAATCTTGAAATAAAAACATACCAGAACAAGTGTATAAAAATAAGGTTAATATAATCACTATAATCAATCAGTGACAAAAAATTAGCCAAAGTTTGAAAAGATGAACAGATTTTCCTACGATTTTCAAGTTCAAGAAAACTCAGTAAAAAAATGTCACCAACATATAAAGTTTTTGACTCGTATTATATTTCATTTACTAGTGTTTTCTTATACTGTGATGGTGAATGTTTTTGCTTTTACAATTTTTGAAGGCATTAGTGACCACCCAGTGGATATAATAAGGAAGTTGAACGATTTTAAGTTCATATATTTTACCAATTGGAATTTCGTAAGTATTTTTTAAGTACTTACATAGGTACCTATTTCAATTTAAACTTCGACAATTCTCCCTTAATTGCTCTGTTACAGAGAAGAAATCCCTGAATTTTCTCGCCTTTGTACAGTCAACCAATTGGAACGCTAGGCCACTGTAGAACTATATCATAGTAACGTTATATATCAGATTGTAAGAAACCTCTTACTGCTTGTCATTTTGACATGGTTCCAATTGATTGACTGTACAAATGTGTGTTATTTGTTCCTGTTTTATGTGTTTTTCTTTGTACAAAACACTTCGTTTTACTACTGCTACAAATACTAGGTACCAAAGAGGATCGGTGAGTATTACAGGAGCGCTCCTAGCGGCATGAGTTGATCAAAATAGTTTAGTTTCATACAGCATAAAATTAAAAAAAATTACAAATTCTTATTTTTTTGTTTTATTCCGTCTAAAAATGTTAAAGTAGATCAAGTAATAGCATTTTCTATTTTAATTTACTCAAATAAAAGTCTGAAAAACTACTTTGATCAACTCGAACCGCTAGATGGCGCTAGTAAAATTGTTGCCGCTCAAATACCCCAATGAAAATCAGAAACGTATTATCGTATGCGAGTTCTCTACTTACTAGGTACCAAAGAGGATCGAGTAAATAGAGGTTACTGTCGAAGTAAAATGTGTAATCGCAGTGAATAGACTGCCATCTCTTGACACAGGCTTGAAACTTTTGCACCTCAGTTTTGACAATTTGGCCCATATTCTCAGTTTGATATGTTTTAAAATGTCAAATATTAATATTAGCGCCATCTAGCTGAGCGTACCCCAAAGGTGTAATGCCATTTATGCCACCGTACCTTCTATCCGATATCGAATCGGATAATGTGAAAACGGACAGCATATTCTTTATCAATTATTCATCACCATAAAGACTATATCACGAGCAGAAACTAGTATAAAAGCATCGGACCATACAAATTCAAATAGAACTTTAACGAACCAAATCAATGAAAATATTTATGCATATATAATTTTTAAATAATAAGCATTAATTACTTAAATAGCATGTGAACTAGAATGTAATTAGATCTTTCTGGTTCTGATATTAATTGGAATGCATGTTATCGGGGTCAAAAGGTATGAAAAGATCGAGTCAATCAGGGTTTATAGATATTACTATTGCTAATGAATGAACAATTACTAACAAAATACATTTACAAATATAAATACAATAGGGTTCCCTCTATTTAAATAAATAAATACTATAGGATATTCTTACACAGATTGACTAAGGCCCACGGTAAGCTCAAGAAGGCTTGTGTTGTGGGTACTCAGACAACGATATATATAAGATATAAATACTTATATACATAGAAAACATCCATGACTCAGGAACAAATATCTGTGCTCATCACACAAATAAATGCCCTTACCGGGATTCGAACCCAGGACCCTGCGCTGCCTGCTGCGCCGCGGGCATTTAATTGTCCGAAACAATTTTCGCATAACAGATTTCGCATAATCCATTTCGACGAATGTTAATTTGGCAGATTTTTTTTGTCATAATCTAAAATAATACGAATATTACTTGGTCCGAAAATAAGTTCGTTTACGCCGATGATTCTAAAACTGAAACAGTTTATTTGTATATCAAAGATTTCCTGAAGTCAACCCCTGTCTCCATCTAGTACATATAATATCCAATCAAATTAAATATAAAACATGTGTATAAATACGATCTTCAAACCTTCAAACTTCACCCATCTCAAATGCCGGCAACACACCTCCAACACCTCTGGTGTTTCGATTATCCATGGCTGGCATTGATCACTTACCATCAGGCTACCTGTGTGGTTGTTTGTCTCCTATCGAATAACTAACCTAACTACAAAATCAAAATTTTGAAAAAACCCCCGAGATAGTGGACCCATATTCATGAAACATAGCTAAGAACACTCCCGACTAACTCAGCTTTCAAACAAAAAAATCTAAATCTAAATCGGTTCATATGTTCAGGAGCTACGATGCCACAGACAGACAGACAAGAGTCGTCAAACTTATAACACCCCGTCGTTTTTGCGTCGGGGATTAAAAAAGTGCACAAAGCTAATCTGAACTTCTCAGTTCTTCTTTTTATAAAAATAATTGCCAGTAAAACTACTATTTTGCATCATTAATCATAATCATATCACCTGAATTGTAAAACTAATTATTACACTCTTTAATCCTAGGGTTATGTAAACTATCACGTGCTTAAGTAACAGGTCAAACAGATAATAATATTATACCTAAGTTAAATAGTGATATATGTGTATGTAATAGGTATCGGGAACTGATTGGATCAGTGTTGCCTGTTTTACCTTAATATCATTATATTTAAGAATATACATACATATATACAATCACGCCTGTATTCCATAAAGGGGTAGGCAGAACACATGAAACTACTAAAGCTTCAGTGCCGCTCTTGGCAAATAAGGGGTTGAAAGAAAACGAAACTGTGACATTGCAGTGACAGGTTGCCAGCTTCTCGCCTACGCCACAATTTAACCCATATCCCATAGTCGCCTTCTACGACACCCACGGAAAGAAAGGGGGTGGTGAAATTCTTAACCCGTTACCACACAGGCAATTAAGTCACTCCTAGTACGCACGACAGAGACATAAAATGTCGCCGTGCAACTGTTGCATCCGTGTGCGCGGAGCGTAAGCTCGTGTAGGTGAACGCGTACTATGCTTGTATGAGTGAAATATGACAGGTCGACTGTTCGCGTTTTTGACAGTCGGTAACTGTGAGGTAACCGAGAGGGGGTGGGCGGCAATTTCAGCGGGGAGCAGGAGTGGCCATACTATACGATAGTACTCTTTATTATACCATACCATAACGTAGAGGCGAAGACTTATTTTCCAAAGTAGTAAGTATTATATCTGAATTTCGCGCCTTTTTCAGTGCCAAGATTTGGTTGACTTGACCGTCCATAAGTGGTTTTATATTTACTTTTTTTTATACATATTTATATAATAATAATCAAATAGTTTTTTTTTACCTTACATTCTACGTATAATGAAACTGTATATTTATTCGTATTTTTAACATTGGGTATGGTCACCCAACGATCGGAACGTAAATTTATCTATCTACCCACCGCATACGGCAGTAATCACTTACCTCTTATCATAACAGTTCATTTATAAACTATATCTTATTTTTTTAATTAGAAGCAAAACATAGTGATCATTGTGAACCAAACTAACCGAAAATATAGCTTTAGAGACAAAAATTACGAAGTCCGGAACGGTTTCTAAGAAGTAATTGTTGAAAATTGAGTTTTAAAGATGGTTTTCGACATTTTTAAACAGTAATAGTCGTTAAATTAGCTTTATATACCAAAAAAAACGGTTTTCGATACGGTTTTTAAAGTAATTTGTGAAAAATGGATGTCCTATTTAAAGAAAACAACATTTTCTACAACATTCTGTGTATTTTGATAACTGAAAATGAAAAATTGTTCGATAGGAGTGACGCTAGACTATATTGGAAGACAGTGTATCATATGTTCTTGATTTTGCACCATTGCTATGTAGTTAGTATTGGGGCAAGTTTGAATATAGACTTAGACCATCCGGAAATACGGAAGTTGAAAAAGTTCAGAGTGGCGTATTTAACTGGGTGGAATTTTGTAAGTACATTTTTAGCATTTTTATTTCGGATAGTTAAAAAAATAAAATAATGCATTGCCAAAAAGATTTAGAAATAGGTAATCCAAAGGTCTCAGACGCAAAGTTCATACATCAGAAAGTGTGTGTGTCTGTTTGTTTGTCCGTCTTTCACGGCAAAAAGGAGCGACGAATTGACGTGATTTTTTTAATGGAGATAGTTGAAGGGATGGAGAGTGACATAGGCTACTTTTTGTCTCTTTCTAACGCGAGCGAAGCCGCGGGCAAAAGCTAGTGCCTATTTACTAAAAATACAAATGTATAATTTGATCGTCGATAAGGACGCCGGTATTTTCTGTATTAATTGTATGATTCATTTTTAACCCCCGACGCAAAAACGACGGGGTGTTATAAGTTTGACGTGTCTGTCTGTCTGTCTGTCTGTCTGTCTGTCTGTCTGTCTGTTTGTCTGTCTGTGTGTGTGTGTCTGTCTGTGGCACCGTAGCTCCCGAACGGGTGAACCGATTTCGATTTAGTTTTTTTTGTTTGAAAGCTGAGTTAGTCGGGAGTGTTCTTAGCCATGTTTCATGAAAATCGGTCCACTATGTCGCGGTCGGGGGTTTTTTCAAAATTTTAATTTTGTGGTTAGGTTATTTGTATTTTGACGAGAAATAAGGAATGTAATTTGTATTGCATGGTCCTGGGTTCGAATCCCGGTAAGGGCATTTATTTGTGTGATGAGCACAGATATTTGTTCCTGAGTCATGGATGTTTTCTATGTATATAAGTATGCATTTATCTATGTAAGTATGTATATCGTCGCTTTATTAGCACCCATAGTACAAGTTTTGCTTAGTTTGGGGCTAAGTTGATATGTGTAAGGTGCCCCCAATATTTATTTATTATATTTATTTATTTAATACTAGCTTTTGCCCGCGGCTTCACTCGCGTTGGAAAGAGACAAAAAGTAATAGCCTATGTCACTCTCCATCCCTTCAACTATCTCCACTTAAAAAATCACGTTCATTCGTCACTTCGTTTTGCCGTGAAAGACGGACAAACAAACAGACACAAACACTTTCCCATTTATAATATTAGCATCTTCTGGGCGAGCTCACTCCATCGTAGGCCACGTCTTTGCCTTTGGCTAGTCTGTGGTCAAAAGAGTAAAAAAATGACAAGAATAAAAACATGCATCTTCTGGGCGTGCTCACTCCATCGTAGGCCACGTCTTCGCCTTTGGCTAGTCTGTGGTCAAGAGTAAGCCCAAAAAAAAAGTGTGGATAGTAGATTACGCGATATCGAGACAGCCTATATCGCTATCTCCTTCCGGCCGATAACATGCTAGACTACACACGTGTTTGTCTGTGTGTCTGCACTTCGCCTCCGTGTCGACAGCCCCGATAAACGTGTCAAAATGTGTCTCGAGACAAAAGACGATCGCGCAGAAACCGGGTCTTCATACAAAGTTAGTAGCCCATTTTCCTCTATGGTTGTTTTTTAACCCCCGACGCAAAGACGACGGGGTGTTATAAGTTTTACGTGTCTGCAGTCTGTCTGTCTGCCTGTCTGTGTGTGTCTGTCTGTGGCATCAGCTCCCGAACGGATGAACCGATTTCAAAAAATCAAAAAAATCAAAAAAATCAAAAAGCATTTATTTCATAAACCAATTTACAACATAACACTCGCAGGTTGAGACTTCCTAGTAAGTATTTATAATACCTGTGACAGGAAGCCCCGCTCTTCCTCAATTTTCAACTACATTTATTTGTACACAGTTAAAGATTTGAGATGTGAGTGTGTGTGTTCGCGTGTCTTTTTCTACTCATCACCCTATTAACATTTCTGTTTCATCATATGTTATGTTTTGTATCCACTTCACTACGGTTTTTTTACAGTCATACCAAGCTAAGAGGTAAATATTAATTTTGTCATTTATTATATTATATAGGTGTACCTGATAATGCCTGATACTGTCTTTTTCCAAATTTAGATTTACAGTACACTGGCGGGATAACACTTTTTTTACGTCTTCGTGATAACACCGTCACATCAATTTTTTTACTTTTGTGGACTGGATTTCGATTTAGTATTTTTGTTTGAAAGCTGAGTTAGTCGGAAGTGTTCTTAGCCATGTTTCATAAAAATCGGTCCACTATGTCGCGGTCGGAGGTTTTTCAAAATTTTAATTTTTTAGTACGTTTTTGCCGGTTTTGGCAAACCTATGGTCAACCTGATGGTAAGCACAAACAGTGTCCGTAGCCTATGGAGGCTATGGACGCTCGCTGCTCTAGAAATGTCATTATGTGCATTGACAGCCCTAACACCTTCAAAGTCTTTGAAAAAGTTTCACTTTGCTCCCTCCTACCAGGGAAGGAAAGTACCCTTTTGAAATGTGAAAAGTAATCACGGTTTATATTCCGTTCAGTATCTCTCTAGACAACCTATATCGCTATCTCTTTCTCGAGATAACTCACTATACTCGCCGCAATACAAACTGGCGGAAGTCACATTGTTATCTCTTTCATGCTAATCTCCATTAGCATGAAAGAGATGCAGAGAGATGTAGTTTTTAATTTCAAACAAATAAACTTAGATATACAACAAAGTTCACTACAAGACTTTTTTAAGAAACCTAAAAACAGCTACGATACGATGTTCCAACATGTAGTTCCAGTTCATATCTTCCGGCTCCATCATCAGATCAGTTCAACAGTACAATATTATTGTATTGTCATCAGAACTACCATGCGCGGATCCAGGGGGGGGGGTCATGGGGGTCATGACCCCCCCCTGGAGCCTAGGTTGGCCATACAAATAGACCACGTGACCCTCCCTCTGGGGCCTGGGCCTTTACCACGTGACCCCCCCCTGGGCACGAAGCTGGATCCGCGCTTGAGAACTACATACAGCTATTAATATATACAGCTATTATTTATTATATATTTATATAAGTCCCTATTTTTTCTATAACTTGGTCCAATAAAATCAAGTCTTTAGTGTTCTTTACATATCCCGCACCTTTTTAGGGTTCCGTAGTCAACTAGGAACCCTTATAGTTTCGCCATGTCTGTCTGTCCGTCCGTCCGTCCGTCCGTCCGCGGATAATCTCAGTAACCGTTAGCACTAGAAAGCTGAAATTTGGTACCAATATGTATATCAATCACGCCAACAAAGTGCAAAAATAAAAAAGGGAAAAAAATGTTTTATTAGGGTACCCCCCCTACATGTAAAGTGGGGGCTGATATTTTTTTTCATTCCAACCCCAACGTGTGATATATTGTTGGATAGGTATTTAAAAATGAATAAGGGTTTACTAAGATCGTTTTTTGATAATATTTATATTTTCGGAAATAATCGCTCCTAAAAGAAAAAAAAGTGCGTCCCCCCCCTCTAACTTTTGAACCATAAGTTTAAAAAATATGAAAAAAATCACAAAAGTAGAACTTTATAAAGACTTTCTAGGAAAATTGTTTTGAACTTGATAGGTTCAGTAGTTTTTGAGAAAAATACGGAAAACTACGGAACCCTACACTGAGCGTGGCCCGACACGCTCTTGGCCGGTTTTTTGGTCTTCTCTGTTTGGCCTAAAGGTTGACTGTTAGAGAATGTCATGTAGCATTAAGTCCGCCTTTTGTAACTGTATATTTTTACTGTGCAATAAAGTTTAAATAAATAAATAAAAATACAGCTGCCATTTTTCATTACGCTACGATCCTTGGAAGATGGTTAAATTAGCTGCCTTAGATTACACACACGACGACCTAATAAAAGCGTGTTAAAAACATTGTAACGTACAGGCTTTGACAATAGTACATTACGATACAAGTGCGTAAAAAAGGAAGTTCGAAACGAGTGGCGATAAATTAAAACACGACCGAAGGAAGTAAGTAGGTATTTTAAAGAGACACGAGTTACGAATTTCCTTTTCGCGCGAGTATCGTACGACTTTTCTCAGTACAGATGAGCCTCCGAAGTTTTGACCTGACATATAATGAACCACTTCTTGCACTAGTGCGTATAAAAAACACCATCTGTATTACTGAAAAATATTTTAAAATAGGTATCAATCTCTCACCGGATAGGTCTCACATCGGATAGGTCTCAGGATTAACCATTCCAAAACTGAATACCTTCACATGAAGCGCTACAAAAATACGCGAGTCAAGCGCGCAAGTCTTCATGTTGGGGGTACCGTCTACCATGGAACTGACAAATTCCGGTATCTTGGATGCACCATCACCGACACAAACACCAGGGAGGAGGAAATTATAATTCGCATCCAGAGTGCGCTGCGGTGCAGTGCAGCCCTCCATAAAGTGTTGGTGTCCAGGCTTCTCAGTAGAAATACTAAGCTGAGAATATATAACACCGTAATTCGACCAATCCTAATGTATGGCTGTGAGGCCTGGACACTAACACAAAAAGAGGAAAGTCGGCTCCTTGTAGCGGAAAGGAAGATATACCGGAAAATCCTGGGACCTGTCAAGAGAGATGACGGCACGTGGAGGATAAGGAGGAATACCGAAATAGAGAAGTTGGTGGGCGAAGCGAACATCATCGGCGTAACCAAATCCCACAGACTTCGCTGGTTCGGCCACCTACTCAGAATGGGAGAGGATCGGGCTGCCAAGAGGGCGTATCTGGGAAGACCAACTGGCGGCCGCCCGGCGGGTCGGCCCAGATACCGCTGGGGAGACAGCGTGATGGCGGATCTGTGTCAGCTACAAGCCGATAATTGGCAGGAAGCTGCGCAGGATCGGGATAAGTGGCGTGCTCTCGTTTTGGAGGCCAAGATCCTCTTTGGATCACAGTGCCATACTAGTTAGTTAGGTATCAATCTCTAAGGAGTAAAACTATAATAGTTAAACGAGGTCTTAAGAGGAAAATGAGGCCTACAGTTGTATGGAGAACCGATCATCCCCAATATATGTGATAAGCTATCACGCAGTCGTGTGAGGTCATTTTTGTGGGTCAATGACACGTGTCGTAAGAATTATCTCAGTAATTAATACGACATTATGTACTAATTGGATAATAAAGTTGATTATGAACATCCAAGGTGGTGATAGGCGAGTGGTTATAGCGTGCGACTTGTGAGGGTCGTTGGTTTGATCCGGACTGCATTCCTACCTAAGTACAGACCACGGTGTTTTCAGTCAAAGGAAATAGTAAATCGGGTGTACTTAGGTTAGGATATGTTTAGGGAACTCAACGATTGAGGGCGTGCGTAGTGCAACTGGCTAACGACTTGTTGTCGAAGTATTTTTTAATGTCAAAATTTTTCACTAGATGTCGCTGTACCACCTGCAAACTAGCGAACGACATTCTGTGGTTAATTATGTGCGCCTTTAGGCGTTCTTGGCGGTCAAAGGGTTAAAACAACAGTTCTCAAAAAGTTTGTACATAGCCACGTCAGCAAATTTTAATTGATCCTATTTTGTTACCAACATCAGTAAGTCGACTTTCGTGAGATATATGCAGGATAATTGTTATAATTAAGAAAATATAGATACTAGAGAACCTTAATGACGAAATAAAACTTACTAAAATCTCAATTCATCAAAAAGATCTTGGTAACAAAATAGGAATAATAAAAACAAATTTAAATTTTTCCTTAATTTTTGTACAAACATTTTGTGAACTGCTGAACTGTGTAGCCAGCGTGTAATGTTGAAAAGAAGAACTTCGCTTCGCCTGCTCGTTAGATATTGTTTATTCCTAATTAGCCCTAATTAAGCGAACACGTTATCATCAGCATTAATCAAGTTTAATTGAAATATGGACCAAAGATTAATTGGAAACCTATTTAGAAACATTTCTTGACATAATTCTTGTTATCGGAGCTATATTTGACGTGTGGCAAAGTCACGTTCCAGTCACGTGTCAAAAACTTAAACTGAAACAAAAAAAAACTTATAAACTGGAATAGATACTATACACTAAAGGAAAAGCGATCAAGCCCACTGGTGGTAAAGCCGGGAATCGAACCCGGGTCTCCAGCTATCGCGGCTGACGTGCTCAAACCACTACACCACCCCGACCGCCGAAGTACCCGTCGAAATTTCTCTAGTGTATGTTATCTGTGAAGGCTATGTATAAAATAATATAAAAAGCCAAAGGATTCATATAGGAGGTGCAAGCGCACATTGCTCGTCCTTACGCCGTGTCTTGCGTGAGCGACGGTCGCGCGACCGTCGCGCGACAGTCGTCGTCGCGTCTCATCGCATCATCTACTTCCATATCGACAAGGTTTGATTTCGTATGCGTCGCATCGCATCGCCGTCGCGCGACCATCGCGAGACCGTCGCCCACGCAAGTCACGGCGTTAGAGTTGGTCAAAGGCGCCTAGACAGGTGGTGCCCGTGTACCGTTAGTCAATTCGTGTACATAAGAATATCCTCTAAATCTCTTAATTTTGTCCACAGTCATTCCAAACCATGTTCCTCGGGCTTGCTCTTCTCCACGATATGCTACGATGGCTGGACAAGCATGAAAGCAAGATCGGCAGGAAGGTCAAATACTTCCGTGACGTCATCTTCAATGGACTCGTCTTCCCATTCACTTGTGTAAGTATACTCTAAATAAGTTGATAAAGTAGCGGCTCCACACTCTTGGTGTTTGTGACAAACACTAAACGCCGCTGAACACAAAAACGACATTTCCACTATGTCCTAGTTTGTCGAACATTCCTTTGATTTGTGGAACTGACAACGATGTCGATCACAGTCAAACACCAAATTCTATAGGTACTTATCTAATCAGAATGACCTTATTTAAGGCAATTGATTGTTTGTGAGTTCAAGTAGAGAAAAGTAAATGTAGTAAAAAGAAATACCTACCTATCTAACTCTCTGTTGATTTGTGGATGCTCAATACAAAATTTGGTCCTTTGAGGCTTATTAAGAGCTTAGTATGATTGTCAAAAATTCGATAATTCTGTAAGCAAAACAACTAATAGGTATCTAACTTTTATGTGTTTTTTTCCAGTTCGTCACCGGAATGTTCTGGTGTGTCTACCTCATCGATCGCGAGCTGGTCTTTCCCCAAGTCTACGACCAGATCGTTCCCTGGTGGCTGAACCACTGTGTCCACACCAACATCTTTATAGTGATCGCGATAGAGACGCTCCTGACCAGACGGAGACAGCCTACAGATGTGAAGGTGGAGAGGTGTCTTTGGGTGTTTGTGTCAGTTTTCTACGCAGTTGTGTGAGTATCAAAGAACCGTCTTTTAGGCTGTTGTTAACGCCTCGTCTTCGTTCGGGTATCTTCGGGAGCCGGCCGGCCGTCCGCTCAAAATCAGTGATATTCAACACCTATGTATCACTCTTAATCATCATTATACGTGCATGTACTGGACTTCGGGTGTCATTTAACTCACCTCATCCACGACCCCAAGATATTCTGTCCACCCCTACATGCGTGGACAACTGTGTAATGGCAGATCCTTTGTGAAGTGTAAGATCAGATCGTACCCTGGTGATCCTCATAGCATGTGGATGCCTGCGAAGCAACGGTGTTACACGTGTATTGCCGACTCTAAAACACCGAACACTCGTTTTCTGGCAACTTTAGACACCTTACTTTGTATATTATTGGCGCTAAGTTCCAATCACATATAGCCTTTTAAAATCTTGACGTGGTTGAGTACAGTATGGCCACTTGAATCCCGCTGTGCCGCTCACCTGCTGTCGGTAAGCTGTTGTTGAAGACGCGCCCAGTCAGTCTTGGGAAACTCTTATACAAAAAAATGTATGGAAAACTCGTCATAGACAACCTAATAAAATAAATAATGCAATGTCAACAGGGATTGTAGTCTTCTCACTCACACAAGCATGGTACGCGTTCAACTACACGAGCTAAGACTGTGTGTGTAGGAACGCGTTCGTTTCATATATTTGATCTTGTGTCGTTTCATATATTGAACTGTGATTTATTTATTTTAATTGTACTGTTATTTTAATTGGACCATATGTTGTCTGAAATAAACGGATTTATTATTATTATTGTCCAATGTGGCTTTATCGAGAATTCGAGATTGATAATGTAATTTATTAGATTAAAATGTTATTAAAAAATAAGTTGCATTTTCTAATATTAGGTTTTCCTTTCTATAAACCTGAGTTAGTATTATACACTGTATTTTGCACAATTTGCCTCAAAGCTAAAGCTTATTTTAAATTTCAGATACTACTCCATATACTTCTTCGGCGGCTGCTGGCTTTACGGTGTCTTCGGCGTCATGACCTGGTGGCAGGTCTGCATCTACCAGGCTTGCATCTGGGGCTCCACTTGGGTCTTCTACAACCTCAACTTTTTCGTCAACAGAATGATCCATAAGGAAGCAGATTCCTCACCAAAAACTTCCACCAACGGAGATTTAGAGTCTAGGGAAACTACTTTCCAAAACACTAGTAAAGTTAGTGGAGTAGCGACTGTTTCGAAGAATAAGGATGTTGAACTGAATGCTAAAGATGGGATGAATGAGAATGGAAAGACGAATGCAGCGTATTTAAACGAAAATAATGATGAAAATGGAAAGGAATGGACATCGATAGGTAAAGATGGTCAGTTAGATAAATCGGGTACTAATTTTAAAAGGAATCAATCTAGTTTGTAATGATTATCTGGGTTATAATGCTGAGGTTATTTTGTACGAGAGCTAAAGTAACATACAGAAGAACTCAAGGTTCGAGAACATTGCAAACGGTACTCGGATATTTCACAGAGTGTCAATGTTTTGAATTTTGAAAACTAGTATTAAGAGAACTAAGGATGACTTTTGGAAACTGGGACGAGTATGCAATATCTAAAAAGGTTAATTTGTGTTTATATTGATAGATGGAGTAAGTTTTTCTGTTGTGATAATTGGGCTTTACTGTACCCTACAGACTTTACTTGTTGGGCCATTTTTTTTTAAGTTGTTCACCCCACTTTTTTTTGGATTTGGAAAATTTTATGTGGTTTCCACGCAGAATCGCGAGCTCTTTCAATCCTAATAGGAGAAAACAAGTGCCCCAAGGTTTTTTCCCATTCCGTTACCATTTTTTCATACATTTTGTATGGCGTTAACGGAATGGAAGGTAATTTGAAAAATGTATGGATAGGTATCTTGGGACATTTTTTTTCTCCTCTAAGGATCGAAAGACCTCGCGATTCTGAGTATGAATCACGTAAAAAATACCCATGTTACAAAAAGTGGGGTGGACAACTTTGAAAAAAAAAAGCCCCTTGTGGTTATTCAGAGAAACATGAAAAAAAAAGATATGTATAATAAATGCCTATCGAGTTTCTTTATGTTTCAGTTTCAAACGATTTCACCAACATAAACCAAAGATTTTGAGAAAGAATAATACACTACTCATTCAAATTCTTCTTCTTCGTAGTCGTATACGTTTGTCAGTGGTTTTCACTACTGATGTGCCGACGGAAAGTTTCCAAAATTCTGAAATTTTCACATTGGAAAACTTCGGAAACTTTCCATACTTTGTATGGACAATTGTATGGGTGGAAACTTTCCATTTCATAAATTTAATTTCCCTTTATTTTCGTGAAAGTTTCGTGAATTTTTCAAGATTTTAAGATTTTTTGGAAAGTTTCCGCAACTTGCACATCGCTAGTTTTCACTGATCAATAATTTTTCATGTGATTGAAAAGTGACGAAGTATCAGGATTTGTAGATTGCAAGATAAATATCTGGCTGATAGAAGACCGCATACGTACTGTGGATTATATTAAAAACTAAGCAAAACGCCTGTCATTAAGAAAATGTCATTTTTTTACTCCCGAACTGTTATTCGTCATTTACAGGGTAATGCATATATATACACTATGTAACATAATTGCCGAAGATAAATCCTACGGCTTATACATTACCTTAATTTTCATGGTGTTTATTTTAAAAAAAGGAAGTGGTATTCGTAACCGCTATTCGATACCGGTTATGCTCTTAAATGGATCACCAGCATTAATGTTACATCCTGTAGATCTTTAAAACCCTACATAAAAGTCTACTTATATTCCCCAAAGCCAGCGTCCGCCGGCTTCCCGCGCATGCATGCAGTAACGAAAAAAATGAAAACGCATTGTTTTCTCTGTAACCATGGCAACGCATTGTTATAACGATACTTATAACGCGGGAAGGCTTTGGGCAGCTGAGCTGACAGTGCAAACCTTTGCGTCAAAATACAGGAAACAGTGTGAATTTCACAAAAGTTATTCAAGAAAACTATTAAAAACTAAGTGCATGGTCGTAGAAAAAGTATTGTATGCAACGGTGTTTAACTGAGTCAAAAAATACTCGTGGCGTCTTTACCCACGCCACTCGTCTTTTTTGACCTCCTTTAAACGTCTGTTGCATAAAATACTATTAAATATTCCCTATAATGGCTATTAACAGCTCTAGCCGATGTACGTCAAGCTATGAAATATAGATGCGGACACAGTGCCAAAAACATGTATACACAATCATATTCCGTAAAGCTGAGTTTAGACCTGCAAGGTACTGCAAGTCTTGAGACGCAACTATAGGTAAGAGTGAGTGGTAAATATCTGCATCACTTTCTTGCATCTATACTTCTGTCTCAAAACTTGCAGCAATAACTTGCACGGCTAAACTCAGCATATCAGTTGTGGAAATATACTTTTCCCCTCACTAGCTCGGAAACACGTGTTTTGTCCTTTAATACCAGCGGGTAAAAACGCATTTTATCCACTAGTGGGTAAAGTAATTTGACCTTGAATAAAGTCAAAATAACTGCTTTAAAATTGATAAAAGTAGGTGAATCTAGTAATAAAGATGATTTACCACATGTGTAACTACTGGAAGCAGTAGTTGTAGTTTCCTCGCTATAGTGAGGGGAAAAGTTTTGTGTTACACTCGGGTGCAAATGAATTTTACTTCTCGTATGTTAAAAAACTTGCAAGTTCAGGATTCTATTCTCGAACCACTCGCTTCGCTCGTGGTTCAACTATAGAATCCTTTCACTTGCTCGTTTTTCAATTCCACACTCGGCGTTAAAATACAACTTTGCCCCCTTGTATAACAAATGACTATTTCGTACTATGGACGCATCCGTTCGTTATGAGTTCAAAATGGCGGCCGTTTTCTACCTATGAAAATATTCATTCTAATAAGAAATTTTCTAATAAGAAAGAAATGAACCATAAGTTAAACATGTTTTGGTTTTTGCTACTTTTTTCTATATGCAAGGCAAAAGTAGGAATATTTAGTTATAAAAGTCAATAATTATATTTTATTTCATGTAACAAAAATTATATGGAATACCTACCTAAGTTAATTTGTATAATGTTAATTTAATTATAATTTTAAGTTGAAAAACTTGTTTAATTGTGAATGGATTTTAATTATTATTTTTATAAAAAATATTTTGTAATTTTAAAAATGTTTTTTTATTACCACCAGTGTCCTATTGCTAATATTATTTACGCGGAAGTTAAATAAATATAACAATGATTAACCGCATAACGACATGTTTTGAGGAAAGTTTCCAATATAAGGTCTAATTTTCTTAGATAAATCATTTTTGTTGGTTGTTATTACATTTTTTATTACATATATTTGTCGCTGGTTCGGCCACCTACTAAGAATGGGAGAGGACCGGGCTGCTAAGCGGGCGTATCTGGGAAGACCAACTGGTGGCCGCCCGGCGGGTCGGCCCAGATACCGCTGGGAAGACAGTGTGATGGCGGATCTGTGTCAGCTACAAGCCGATGATTGGCAGGAAGCTGCGCAGGATCGGGATAAGTGGCGTGCTCTCGTTTTGGAGGCCAGGATTCTCTTTGGATCGCGGGGCCATATTAGTTAGTTAGTTTGTCCTAAGAGTGGGACACTGAGCCTCAAGAGGAAAGTTTATAATATACAAGGTGCTCGCGAGGAACCCATATAACTTTAACGGCATATTCTTGGTCACATTTTAAGACTAAAATGTCATATAAACTTTTCTAGATTTCGTCTAGTTTCAGAGTTATTGCCAATTAAAAAAAAAACATTTCCGTATTGTTACTCAGAAAAGGTCTTCTTAACGGCGCTGATGCGCAGTTGTGGAGCATAGTCTCACAGTAGTCATTGATAGATGTCAAAATGTGACAAGAAAAACTTCCAAAAAATTTGGTTTTTAGAAAAATAAATTAAGGAACTCATTTAATTGCCAACTTCATGGATAAAAATTACTTTATATGTGAAAATACGTCCAAAAAAGAAAAAAAAAATTTTTTTTGCGAAAATTTTTAAAATTCATATAACATTTTTTCTTTCTTTTGGCCTCAGAAACGCGTAGTTCAAGTTATGCGGGTTCCTCGCGAGCACCTTGTATAATAATCATACATTCATCATTTACTGAAATGAAAGGGTGAAATCAATGAACACACCATATTATATCGTATTTTTTATATTTCTAGAAAAATATCATCTTAAATTATATTTAGATACATTACTTACAAAAAGTTGTTCAATATTTATAAGATTTACAAATCATTCAGCACATATCGGTAACCCTTGAAAAATCATATTTTTCTTCTTAAGATAGGGTAACTAAAGAGTATTTGTTAATACTTAAATTAGTGAACTACACAATTTCGTTTTCTTTCAACTTAATTGCCAAGAGTGGCACTGAAACTTGAGTTATTTTATTTGCTTTGCCTACCCTTTTTTTTAAACTACGGCATGATGTATTGTGCCTATCTACTGCTTGAGTTGTTTTTTTTTATTTAAAAGTAATTTTATTTCACATTATGAGTAAAATAATTTTATTTAGATGAGATCTTATATAAATAAGATTCTTTAATTTTCATTCAATATTTATGTCTATGTACATTTACTTGATAAACTTTTTTGATCCATTTTTATTGGATCCTATCAAGCCATGTTCCTATCTCCCTATAAAAGTATATCAAATATTATTTTTAAATAGGTTACCATGTCACTACTTTTTCTCTATCTGCTGTTCCTATAAATGTATTATCAAATATTATTTTTTTAAATAGGTTACACATGTATGATCTGACAAGTCATTTCTGTCACAAGCGGAAAATAATAAAATGTGGGACCAAAGAAGATCTATCGTCCCCTGAAAAAAAAAATGCCTTATCTACAGAAAAAAAAACTTATTAGAAAAGCTTATCCAAATCGATCTAGTCTTACTCCGAAATCAAAATGTAAAGTTCAATTCACTAACTAATCACTATAAAATATTTATTTACAAATGATTATTGCACTATATGCCGACATTAAAATACACCAACATTTTACTTAAAGGCATATTTTTTATAAAATTTCAAGAAGTAATTTCTCTTCTGACTTCAGTGACTTAAAATATAAGCAAATACAAAAAATTAAATGATTGGGAGCCAGCTATTTTCATTCCCTCAGTTTTCTTCAAATATTTGATCAACGACAAGTAAATCAAGTTACTTACCTACCTTTAAAACTAAATGTTATAAAATTGGCAGTGATATAAAATAAACTAGAAATGACTAAAAAACCAAAAAACTAAAACCTGCAGCGTGTATTGATTTTTGTAAAAAAATAGTACAAACTACAGGTTTTTTTAATCAATCTTTCAAAGGTTACCCCATCACAATAGGACGTTCAAATTTAGCCCACAATATGTTTTGGATAAATCAATTTTTTGCCACTTCTTTTCTTTAATGGTCAACTCTTAATACTCTGGTATTTTATTTAACAAAGCTGTATAGTCTCCATTGTACTTTCCGTAAAAGTAGAAATAAGACAAAAGAATTGATCCACCCAACAATTTTTAACTACTTGCGGATTAAGGTCATTTTGAATTACATATGATGCCATTCGGACTGGCAAATGGTTCAAAACAGTTTAAACTGAGGCGCCTGGTAAACGCCTGGTTGAGGTCTCGTCTCATAAGCTAGATGCCTTTGAGGCCTTTGTATATCTTGGTACCTCTGTGGCTGTAGATAATAAGATGATGGTGTTCTTATACTAACTTGAATCTGCGGCCTTTTCCTAACCTGATAAGTGTTTAATTCGGAAGCAGCAAATTGTGGTTCTTGGTGGAAATTGCTTCTAAACCTAGAGAAAGTGTAGTCTCTATCTGCCGGAACTATGAATCCACTTGGGATATTATTTCTAATATTTACATTTGGAAGCACGGGTGTTATAGCTTCGTTAAGTCTCACGTCATAATCATTTTCAATAGAATCAGCTAGATTCTGTTTAATAGATATGTTTCTGGTATCCTTAAAGGCTTGCCAGTCGCTGTGTAAGGCTTTGAGATTTCTGGATTAACTTCTGGCAATTCAGGAGATGGTCTGAACGGGGCTTGTGTTGGTTTGTAATCGAAATCATCCAGTTCTAGTCTTCTTTCTTCTTCTGCAGCCGCTTGTTCTGCCGCTAAATAAGGTTTCAAATAATCTCCAGGTGATAAAGTAGTTTCCAATTTTTCTTTGATCGCATGGTATTGATCGTTGTATATCCGTAGTACTTTTGCGGCTAAGTTTTTGGCTTGATCTTTAGTTGTTAGTTCAGCAGTTGTTGTTGTTGGTCTGTGAGTAGTTACTGGTTTTTGGGTTGTTATTGGTCGGTATGTTGTTTTAGGTTTGCGTGTTGTTGGTTGGGGCGTAGTTTGTTCTTCTGTCGTGGTTTCTTTCTTGGTGTAATCTATATCTTCTTCATCATAGTACTCTTCGGTTTCGTCATCATATTCATCGTCTGCTAATTCGGTTGTTGTTGGTTTTCCTGTTGTGATTGTTGTAGTTGGTTCTTCTGTTGTGGTTGTGGTGGGTGCAGGAGTTGTCGTTGTTGTTGTTGTCGTTGTTGTTGTGGTAGTGGGTCTAGTTGTAGTAGTGGTAGTACTAGTAGTAGTGGGTTTAGGGGTGGTAGTGGTCGTGGTAGTAGTGGTAGTGGTGCTAGTAGAAGTGGTGGTGGGTTTGGGGGTGGTATTCGGGGGCGCAGTTAAGTCTTTACCAGCAACTGGTTGCAAGCCCCTAGGCAAGTAGGGACTACCACCCCTAGACGGTAAAAAAGGACGCTTAAGTACTTTCACATTAGGTTTCAGATCTTTGATCCTACTAGTAATGTCCTCGTCCTTTGACTTTACGTGGTCTCTATCTCTGCCTCGCCTGTCTTCGTAATCATCGTAATATTCTTCAGTCACTTTAACTTTAGGAGTTTCTTTATTCCTTTGATTATAAGTGTACTTCTGCGATTTTACAGGTGGCTCATAATAGTAATCTTCATCTTCGTAATCTATCGGCCTTTTGTTTTTCTTAACTTTAGGCGCTGGACTAGAATAATGTGGCCTTGAAGGCTTAAATTTTTCTTTTTCTACAGGCTCAGGTTTTGGCCTTTGCTGAACTTGGCTGTTCTTTCCAGACGACGATGGTCTTCTGGTATCTTCTTCTTCATAATCATCATAATATTCATCGTCATCAGCTCTCGGCGGCGCTTTTGTGGTCGTTATTGTGACATATTCGTACTTATTTTTCTCGTTAGCTGGAACCGGCCGTTTGATCTTAGGCGGCATTCTCGGCTGACTGAATATACCGTGGCCATTAGGTTTCACTAACGCTTGCCCTTCAGGAGCAGTTGGTGGCTGTCGTCGTTCTTCACGAACTCTCTCTTCATCGTAATTTCTCTCTGGCCTTGTTTCTGGTTTACTGTAAGGCCTTTCATCTCTGCCCCTCTCTCCTTTGAACCTTCGGCCTTCAGTAGAATAAGGCCTTGAAGGTTTTCCTTCATCTCTGGGTGGTCTTCGTTCATCGCGCGGCCTTATTTCATCACGAGTTCTTCCTTCGTCTTTGAGTTTAGCTTCATCCCTTGGTCTTATATCATCTCGTGGTCTTATATCATCGCGTGGTCTTTTTTCATCTCTGGGTCTAATCTCATCACGTGGCCGAATCTCATCTCGAGGCCTAATTTCATCTCTGGGCTTTATTTCATCTCTAGGTCTAATTTCATCTCTAGGCCTTATTTCGTCACGTGGTTTCGCTTCGTCCCGGGATCTGTATCCTTCCCTAGGTTTATCATCTCTAGTTCTTTCATTTTTAATATCATCTCGGTCAGGATCGTCACGGTTCCTCATGTCATCACGGGGTCGTTTTTCATTCGGCCTATTCCTTGGCCTGTCATCTTCTCTGTACCTATCATCTTCTTCATCTCTAGGTCTGGGTCTTCTGTATCCAGCTCTATAGCCGGGTCTATCTTCTTCGTCATCATATGGTCGCCTGTCGTTGTAAGGTCTCTTGGCTGGCCTATTGGGCCTGTCGTAGGGCCTTCTGTCATCGTAGTCGTCTTCAGGTTGCTCGTCTCTCGGACGTGGACGACGTTCATATCTGGAAAAATGATATTATTGTTTTTACTTCTTTGTTTTTCAAAGTCTTATATATCTCAGTGTTCAAGGACGGGTATTATTGCTTCGTTAAGTCTTACGTCATTTTAAATTGAATCAGCTAGATTCTGTGTAGTAAATATTTTCTGGTATTTCTTAAAGGCTTTTTCATTTCCTAGACAAGTTGTCTTTCAATAAGGTCTGAATTAGCTAACCTGTCATCCTCGTAGTCATCCATGGGTCTACGCTTCCTGCCTCCTGGCCTGCCTTGGGGCCGAGGTCTGGGTCTCGGTCTTCTGCCGCCTCTGTAATCATACGAATTGGATACTGTTTTCCAACATACACAAGAGATAGACAAATAGACATACTGACACCAAGTACTTGGGTATTTTCGCGAGAAGAATCACCAAAAAATGTTTTTTCTAAGGTAGGTAAGTTTTATGTTTTTCCTATTCATAATCACGAGCCCTGCGACTCCTGCGAGACCTGACCTGGCAGTAAGAGCGTGCGACTTTCAATCCACAGGTGGCGGGTTCGAACCCCGGTTCGTACCAATGAGTTTTTCGCAACTTACGTGCGAAATGTCATTTGATATTTGCCAGTCGCTTTTCGATGAAGAAAAACATCGTGAAGAAACCGGAGTAATCCCAATAAGGCCTAGGTACTTAGCCTTCAGGTTGGAAGAGATGTCAGTCGCTTTCGTAAAATTAGTGCCCACACCAAATCTTGGGATTAGTTGTCAAAGCGGACCGGGATAGCGCAAGGAGAATGATGGTCTTACCTCTCCTCATAATCGTAGTCGTCCCTCGCCGGGAGGTAGTAATCATCATCATAGTAGTCATATCTGTGGGGGCGGCGGGGGCGCGGCCGAGGGCGGGGGGTGGTAGTGGTAGTTGTAGTGGTGGGGGGAGGGAGCGTCGTCGTCGTTGCGGCTTTGTAGAGAGCTTCGTTCCTGGAAACAATTATTTAGGGAAGTTAGTGAACTGCATTTGAGCACACACTGGCGATCAAATATATGAAAGAGGCGCGTTCCTAGCACACAGTCTAAACTCGTGTAGGTGAACGCGTACCATGCTTGTATGAGTGAAATATGACAGGTCGACTGTTCGCGTTTTTGACAGGCGGTAACTGTGAGGTAACCGAGAGGGGGTGTGCGGCACTTGTAGCGGGGAGCGGGAGTGGCCATACTGTACGATAGTACTCTTTATTATACTGTGATTTGAGTCAAACTTTCCGTTAAAATTCATATTTCAGCAGTTCTCGAAAAGTTTGTACAAAAATTAATTAAAAAAATGAAAAATTAACGAATGACGAATGAAATGAATTACATAATTAAAATTAATTAAAGAGTTACATTTGTTTTTTTTTATTCCTTTTTTTTGATTTATTTCATGAATTGAGATTTTGTTAAGTTTTATTTGGTCATTAAGGTTCTCTAGTATGTATATTTTCTTAATTATAACAATTATCCTGTATATATCTTACGAAAGTCGACTTATATCACTAAATGATGGTAACAAAATAGGATCAATTAGAATTTGCTGACACGGTTATGTACAAACTTTTCGAGAACTGCTGAATTTATTAGTTTACAGTATTTTGCGTCACATCTCGATCGATCGTCAGATCAATTAGGGCGTCCACATTTTGATCGATCTTCAACTTCGTGCATCAATTCGTCCCAAATATTTCCAATAGCCTTAGTGCGTTCTCACATTATCCCATACATTACAGGCGCCATCTTGAATTTGTGTCGCTTAACTTCAAAACTAGGTAAATCCATTCTGCTATAAGGATTATTATCTTTCAGATCATTTTATATTTTTTTATATATTCAACCTTAAAGCAGAATGGATTTACCCAGGTTTGAAGTTAAGCGACACATTTTTTCCATTGAAATACTTCTGACATCCGATATCGGATCAGATAATATGAAAACGGCCTTAGCCGTAACTACTAACAGTCCGTCGATAAATTTGCTTTGGACGGTAACTATTCTCTCTTTCCTTGGGATTCTAGTCTAAGGCTAGCCTCGGAGTTTTCCCATTACCAGGAGCCTTACCAGATCATTTTTCTTGCCTGATAACATACCTGTAGTAATCAGGGGAAATGTGCAGTCCACTTCGAAAACAAAGTGTCAAACGAAAGCAATCTGAATCACCTTATTTCTTTTAGATACCATGAACATGTATCACAGATAACCATGTGGCAATAGACTGGTGATGTAGCTGGGAACTGACCTGGTGCCGTAGCAGAATGACATTTCTGCGACGCGAAACGAAAACAAACGAATTTGAGCAGAGGAAGCATTGCTTACTGAGAGAAAACCTGGGAACTCAGGTATGTTCCCAAATGTCTACCCAATAATTCTGAGAGTAGTTACTTCCAATGCTTCTCGAGAAACAAAGTTGGCAGATGAAACCAAGAGACATCCATACTAATATTATAAATGGGAAAGTGTGTGTGTCTGTTTGTTTGTCCGTCTTTCACGGCAAAACGGAGCGACTGATTGACATGATTTTTTAAGTGGAGATAGTTGAAGGGATGGAAAGTGACATAGGCTACATTTTGTCTCTTTCTAACGCAAGCGAAACCGCGGGAAAAAGATAGTATACTCTACATAGACCTACAGCACAGTGCCAGGAAATGGTATTATGCCAAAGAGGTTAAGTACTCCTCTTTGTGTCGTATTGTTGAGGGTCATGGCTTCCACGATTTATTTGGTGAACTAACTCCAGTTGCTGCGGTCTTCGGCACTGTAGACCTTCGCTTCTGTGCTGTCGGATATAGTCTGCATATCGCATTGGATTTCTTGTCCGTAAACTTCCTACAAGAGCACTTTTCTGGTGGTCGTTTTTCTTGAAAGATAACTTACTTGTTGTAATAGTTGGGGGAGTTCTTACAGTCCACTTTAAAGACGCAGTGTCATATGAAGGTCATCTGAAGCACTTTAGTTCTTATAGAGACAGGACCATATCGCAATAGACTAGTATGTAGAATACAAAATACAAAAAAAAAATACAAAAATTCTTTATTTCAGTAAATATGGGATACATAATGATATTAGGGATGGAGTCGCCCATTAAGCATAAAAATGCTTGTGTCGGGAGACACCGCTCTTCCTTAGGTAGCAGTGGCGGTGCGTCGATACAACTCGATTCCCAACGGGTTCCCTAAAATTCTCTAGTATCTGTAGAAGTCCATACAAAACAGATTCCAATAACCCCTCCGGCTTTACCAACGAAAATTTTCACGCCCCGCCACTGTTAGGTAGGTACAGTGTTACAGAAATACTAACTAATACTATTCTAAATTATTACTACTATGTAATTCTACTTTTAGAACTAAACTAAGCCTATGTGTAAAGCTACAAATACAAATAGAAGAGCTTACGTGTAATGTTGCTTGCAAGATAACTTACCTGTTGTAGTAATTAGGAGAGTTCTTACAATCCACTTCAGAAACAAACTGGCAGATGAAGGTCTTCTGGTCGAACGCCGTGTAATTTGCGCATAGGAAGTCGTACCGTGTGCCGAAGAGGCAGTGGTGGTATACCTGGAACCAGGAGAGACGGGATTATTTAATAAATAAATAAATATTATAAGGACATTCTTACACAGATTGACTGAGGCCCACGGTAAGCTCAAGAAGGCTTGGGTTGTGGGTACTCAGACAACGATATATCCATACTAATATTATAAATGGGAAAGTGTGTGTGTCTGTTTGTTTGTCCGTCTTTCACGGCAAAACGGAGGGACGAATTGACGTGATTTTTTAAGTGGATATAGTTGAAGGGATGGAAAGTGACATAGGCTATTTTTTGTCTCTTTCGAGAGAAACCGCGGGCAGAAGCTAGTATAATATATAAATACTTCTACATAGAAAACATCCACGACTCAGAAACAAATATCTGTGCTCATCACACAAATAAATGCCCTTACCGGGATTCGAACCCGGGACCACGGCGCAGCAGGCAGGGTCACTACCAACTGCGCCAGACCGGTCGTCTGTTATAAGTAACTAAGCGTTCAGCTATTGTAGGTATAAGTAACTAAGCGTTCTTGGGTCGATCGGCTGGTGGCCGTCGACCCAGGTATCGCTGGGAGGATATTAAGGCGGCGAATCTGCGTCAGCTTCAAGTCAGTCTGGCAGGAGGCTGTGCAGGATCGGGACAGCTGGCAATTGTTCATTTCGGAGGCCAATATTCACTTTGTAGCATTGAGCCAAAATAGTTAGTTTATAAGTAACTAAAATACAAAGCCGTAGTGACTACTATAGTGAATGCGTAGAAGAAAAGAACATTGCTTAGATGATCAGAAACTATTTTTAAAAACATATAGGTGGATGGCGTAAAAAGTTCCATTTAGGCATAAATCACGGATAAGACTTGACTACCTTTGTAAGGAGCCGGTAAGATCTTTAGATTCACCGTTAAAAGAGAATCGGTATAGGTTTCAAAAATGAGAACCGGTTCAGGTAGCTCTCGTTGGCGTAATAGATCAAATTCTTACCTGACATTTATGAGGAACAGTTGCGTAAAACCCAATGTAGCCCATAACATTTAAAGTTTATCATTCCTGGTGGAGACACGGTCTCATAGAAGGGGTAGCCACCCATTCAACTCTTATTGAGGTTATAGATAAACTTACTTGACATTTATGAGGAACAGATGCGTAGAACCCATCATGCAACCCATCACACTTGAAGTCTATCATCTCTGGTGGAGGCACAGCTTCATAAAAGGGGTAATCAGAGAGATTGTAGCCATTCAATTCTCGGGGGAGGTTGGGGTCGTAAATGTAGTCTATTTGGGGCATCCCTGTGAGCTTTCTCGTGGTGTTAGTCTCCCCTCCTTCCGCTGTTGTTTCTATCTGTAAATAGAAAGAAAATATATTACATTTTCTTCAAAAATAGAGAGTTAGAAGATAATCAATACGGCCACCTCTTTCATCAACACTTTTGAGGTTCATTCAATTAATATCTTATTCATAATTTTTGCATTAGGGGGCATTAGCCACAGCTCATGGGAGCCTGGGGTCCGCAGTGAGAACGAATCCTAAGATTTGGCGTAGGCAATAGTTTTATGAAAGCGACTTCCATCTGACGTTCCAACTCAAAGAAACTAGACCTTATTGGGAATAGTCCGGATTTTTATTTAATTATATACTGGCCAGTGATTGACCTTAATCGCACCTGACGACAACGCCGAAGTTGTAACTCACTGGTTTGGTAACATTCGGATTCCCCAAGATGTGTTTTCTTCACCGAAATGCGACTGACAAATATCAAGGACGAAATGATATTGAATCAAATCGATATGCTCTAAAAATGTAAATACAGGAAGGCGGATACGATTATATAAATCATATGCGAGCGTAGAATGTCGAAGGCTAGTGGCTTTCCGATCGGCAGGGAATTCGAAGGTGATGTGAGTTATACGTTTCCTGACTGAATTTCTCCTTATTCACGAATATCAAGGCAAAACACTTGCATCTTGTACTATATAATACGAGTATCTAGTATACTTTTTTATGAGAGACAAATGACCATAATGGATTATCTGATGGTCGATTATCGACCTACGGCACTAGTCCCACCGCGAGCTAGTAAGCTATGAGCTATCGGCTATAAAAACGAACAAAAGATAAGCACTCCCGTGCAAATAAAAGAGACACGGCGATATTGATAGCTCACCGCTCACCGCTGGACGAGTAACTATAAACATCGCCGTTACGTGTCTCTTTTATTTACACGGGTATCTTTTATTCGTTTTTATAGCCGATAGCTCATAGTTTACTAGCTCGCGGTGGGACCAGTGCCTACAACAGAGGATTTTGAAAGAGCTCCGTCTATTAAAATTAAAGTACGATCTTTTTTTAAGGGTTGAACTTTGTACCTGTCCGGAAACACCGCAAGTAGTATTTGGTAGTATTCGTTGATGATTTTGCGAGCTGTAATCCATAATATTGGACTTTATTTGATGAGTAATAACAATAACCACATGTCGTGGACAATTGGACATACCATCGCTGTCAACACATGTCAAATCACGTCAGAATCTGGTCCTTTACTTTTGTGGTCCATTTTATAGGGCTAGTACCTACGCGTGCTCTTTGGCCATCTGCGCAGGACCGGACCAAGTCTGGAGAAGCTCTAAATCACGGGACGCATGGCAAGGAAGCGAAAAGCATGGGCGCATGTTGGGCGGACAGAATAATGTCTGTGATTGAGACCAAGATATTGCGATCTGTTCACAGTAGTCACGTCGAACAGTCATGAGGATTCGACGATGAAGAAAAATACTGCGTGGAATCCCTTCGCGCAGACGATGTGAAACTAAGTAATGTGGTAAATTAAACTAGGAAGGGGTATTTTGAAATTATTGTTGGCAACGAGCGACGTGATGTTGCCAAGCGTGACGACGTGAAGCGAAGTGAAGAATCCGGCAACCTTCAAATCAAGAGTGAACAGGCATCTTCTGGGCGAGCTCACTCCATCGTAGGCCACGTCTTTGCCTTTGGCTAGTCTGTGGTCAAGAGTAAGCCCATTTATAATAAAAAAAAAATGTTGGAGATGAAGGTTGATGAATGGAGAGGGAGGGGTAAACCCAAACAACGCTGGATGGATTGTGTGAAAGAGGGTATGAGGTAGAAATATGTGAGTGTTGATATGACGAAAGATAGAGGAGAATGGAAGAGGAAGACGTGTACCGACCCCACATAACTTGGGATAAGGGTAGGGAAGAAGAAGAAGAAGAAGTTGGCAACGAGCGTTAAACGTTTAACGCTGTTAGTGAGCGTTAAACGTTTAACTCTATCACTTTGAAGTCGCATTAGAATCTTCACTTCAAAAATAGTGCCTGGAGTACCTCCGCGCGGAAAAAGTGAAACTTCGTAATGTGGTAAATGAAAATAGGAAGGGGTATCTCAAAATTCGAGTTGGCAGCACTGAGCGTTAAACTGTTAACGCTGTCAGTTGGAAGTCGCATTATAAGTTTCACCATAAATTAAATATAACAAGATCATACCATCCCATACATTAAAATGCGACCGCCTACGAACGCGCTTACACTCCACCACACATAGATGGCGCCACAAAAAATGCCTTGTTGCCACCGATTATTTGTAGATTGGCATTATAGTCATAGGGCTTACGGCGAAATTCTGGTCAAAAGCTGCACTTTATGCAGAAAGCAAGCCACTTTGCACAGTGATACTAGGGACCAATATAAACGTTTTCATCCGAGGAAACACGATTTTCATCCACTAGAATTCAAGATGGCGGACATTTTCCAAAATGGCGGCCGCATATTTTTAAAAATTTATAGAATCGTAACGGCTGCACCGATTTTGATGGTTGGGGTGTCTATCGCATTGTATTGAAGTGTTCATTAATATAAAAAAATAAAGTTATAAAACAATTAAGATGGCGGCCGAATAATAAGAAAAATATGAAAATTTCAAACTATTTTTTTCATTCTCGTGCAATTTACCAATAAATTTTCTATGATATGGTCACATTTTTATGTATTTAAATTGAACCTGATAATATTATCTACATAATAAAATAAAAATCATGAAAATCCGTTGAGTAGTTTTTGAACTATACTCATTTGAAATGGAGCGCGCGGATTTGAAAGACGTTTTCGCACGTGATGTAAACAATTTTGGAATCATAACGGCTGCACCGATTTTAATGGTTGGGGTAGCTATCAGTTTGTATTAAAACATTTATTTATATAAAAATTAAAATCATTTAAAAAATAAAGATGGCGGCCGAATAATAAAAAAAATATGAAATTTTCAATTTTTTTTATTCTCACGAAATTTACAAATAGTTTTTCTACCATATGGTCACATTTTTATTTATTTAAATAAAATCTGATATTAACGTCTACAAAATAAAACAAAAAAACATTAAAATCCGTTCAGTAGTTTTTGAACTATACGCATTGAAAATGAAGCGCGCGGGTTTGAAAGACGTCTTTGCACTTGATATGTGATGCATCGTATCGTTTGGTACCGCTATACACGCAAGAATGATTATTTATTTTGGTCACAACTTACTATATTACTATTCAGAATCAATGTTTTTAGTATTTATATACATTATTAGTTTTTTATTCCGAGTTTAGGTATATTTAGACAACCCCCGTAAACTTGACCATCACATAATTTTTATTTTAATACGTAAAAGAACTTAAATGCACATAACATAACATTTGTATTAATAGCAATTGTCCTTTCCGATGACTCCAGAGATAATTTTCGACAACTCCTGTAGGGGCTACGGAAACATATATTAATACAAAACATATTTTTTGCTTCTCGTCTAGGTTATACTGAAAGATAAAAGAGATACAAAATAATATCAAACAAGGAAATAATGATAACATTATTAATACATTGCATTATTTGCATTGCGCCGCGCAGGGTAGACCCACAACACGTACAGCGTATTGTTTCGCAGCCTTTTTCACAACCGCAATTGTCCAAGTATCCCATATCCCATATCTCCCTGTTTTCAGACCACTGCAGTACCCAACTATCATTGTACGTCTTCCAACCCCAGGATGATGGCATAGGCACAGAAGTAATATCCAGAATATGGGGCGTTGTTATACGACACGGAGTGCTGCCGATGTTGGTTAGGTACTAATTTATTTTCGGTAGTAAACAGTTTCTTGCTCACCAAGTTGAACTGGAGTGAACTTTTCAAGCATAGCGATTATTCCTCCAGGAAGACTTTGTAGTTACTGCGATGTTTCTATCAAAGCTGGTATAACTTAACTTAACGTATCAGACGTAAAAGCGTAAAAACCACGAATAGCAGTAGTACCTTATACTCCGGTAGGTTATTCTCATTTGAAGTCTTAAGAAAATATACTAGATAAGAATTGGAAATTTCCCAATATAATTAGCTCCATAGATCACATGCTTAAATGCCAAATTGGGACCGTTCTTAACACATATTTTAGTGAGCAAGCATGGACTCAGGCCTGTTTACCGGTATGGTTTGGCGGCTGAGGCACTCGTAAAGTGTCGTTTTGCCGTCATTCCTGCCTCCATTTACATCACGTCCGATCTCGCACGTAACGCCTTGAAAGCCTCCACGGCTACAAACTGCGAGATAAACTCAACGAAGGGCATGGGACACTCTAGCATCCGTTACCACCCTGAACTCACTCGAGGTCTCACATGAGGCCTTGCGAGGCTGTAAGCTAGGTCCAAACCCGAATCTGGCCACTGACTTTACGTCTATCCTTCACCCGAAGACTCCAGTGGTTTTTATTTAAATACCAAGACATCTGTATCGGAAGATGTGATGATACGCGTGAGTCCCTGTTCCGCCATATCTTTTGGGCGAGGTACAATGAGGCTATCAGCTTCTTCCGGTTACGTTCCTATGGTTTACCCTGAAATAGCAGAGCAAATATTTTTATATTAAAGGAAAAAATGGAAAAATTTACGCTTCCGGCGGGACTTGAACCCGCATCATTTGCAATCCGTGCAAGGCTCTTAACCAATTGAGCTACGGAAGCCACGCCGGACATCGCAAATCTTTCCATGCCTTTCCTTATGTACACACGTCTTGGGGTGGCGTTTTCCATTTTTTCCTTTAATATAAAAATGTTTAGAATCGTTAGCAGACGTTTCTGCTTGTTAAATAAATTTAGCAGAGCAAATGTTCTCTGAGGAAGTAAATTGTTTAGAAAAAAAAATCACCACACTTATAACATCAACAGGCTATAGTTTCTGGAAAAAGTATTGTTGGTTGTCATGCTGAACAGTGGAGGAATAATGGCCATGCTTGAAAACTTGATCCGCAGACTCAACATTTATCGGTTAACTTGGTGCGTTTGGAACTGTTTCCAACCAAAACTAATAACCAGCATCCCACCAACATCGCCAGCACTACAAAAACATACGCTCCTTGTCGCAGAAAACAAGTTATTTTATACATAGATATTTCTGAAGCCCCCTAAGTTGTCGAAAATTATCTCTGGAGTCTCGGAAAGGACAATTGCTATTAATACAAATGTTATGTTATGTGCATTTAAGTTCTTTTACGTATTAAAATACAAATTATGTGATGGTCAAGTTTACGGGGTTATCTAAATATACCTAAACTCGGAATAAAAAACTAATAATGTATATAAATACTAAAAACATTGATTCTGAATAGTAATATAGTAAGTTGTGACCAAAATAAATAATCAGTCTTGCGTGTGTAGCGGTACCAAACGATACGATGCATCACATATCAAGTGCAAAGACGTCTTTCAAACCCGCGCGCTTCATTTTCAATGCGTATAGTTCAAAAACTACTGAACGGATTTTAATGTTTTTTGTTTTATTTTGCAGATGTTAATATTAGATTTTATTTAAAAAATAAAAATGTGACCATATATGGTAGAAAAACTGTTTGTAAATTTCGTGAGAATAAAAAAAAATGAAAATTTCATATTTTTTTTATTATTCGGCCGCCATCTTTATTTTTTAAATGATTTTAATTTTTATATAAATAAATGTTTTAATACAAACTGATAGCTACCCCAACCATTAAAATCGGTGCAGCCGTTATGATTCCAAAATTGTTTACATCACGTGCGAAAACGTCTTTCAAATCCGCGCGCTCCATTTCAAATGAGTATAGTTCAAAAACTACTCAACGGATTTTCATGATTTTTATTTTATTATGTAGATAATATTATCAGGTTTAATTTAAATACATAAAAATGTGACCATATCATAGAAAATTTATTGGTAAATTGCACGAGAATGAAAAAAAATAGTTTGAAATTTTCATATTTTTCTTATTATTCGGCCGCCATCTTAATTTTTTATGACTTTAATTTTTTATATTAATTAACGCTTCAATACGATGCGATAGACACCTCAACCATCAAAATCGGTGCAGCCGTTACGATTCTATAAATTTTTAAAAATATGCGGCCGCCATTTTGGAAAATGTCCGCCATCTTGAATTCTAGTGGATGAAAATCGTGTTTCCTCGGATGAAATCATTTATATTGGTCCCTAGTATCACTGTGCAAAGTGGCTTGCTTTCTGCATAAAATGCAGTTTTTTTCCGTAAGCCCTATGACTATTAAGTGTCAATTCCGAGCCGTAAATCTATGTCAAAAGTGACACAACGCCATCTACAAGTATAATCGGAAGCTACAAGACTGCATATTATATGCTCTAAAAAATATAGAAACGTTTAAAAAATGTAACAGTGCTAGAAATAATCACAAAATAGTTATAATTAGGTCTCGTGTAAAGCGATTAAAGAAATCTTTTCTAGGACAATGTGTAGCATTTTACAATAAATTACCAAGGGAAGCATTGGATTTACCAACACATTCACTTGAGAAATATGTAAAGTCCGGTCTGTTACGTACAGCATACTACACTGTTCAAGAATATATCAATGACAAAAATGCATGGCCTTCTATAACTAAAACTTAATGAATGAATAATGAATGATAATATTTATAATAAGTTAGAAGTAAATTTCATAGGTTTGTTGTTAAGTTATATTGTTTCTGTAAATTTGTTATTTATTTTTTAATTTATTTTAATGTAAATTTTGACGATTCGAAAGAGGTTGTAAAATCCTACTTGAATAAACGATGTTTTTATCTTATCTTACAAGACATTTTTTTGTGGCGCCATCTATGTGTGGTGGAGTGTATGCGCGTTCGTAGGCGGTCGCATTTTAATGTATGGGATGGTATGATCTTGTTATATTTAATTTATGGTTTCTCTTCAAAAAGTGGAGTACCTTATCGTCATCTTCCGGGGCGCTCGGGTCGTCAGGGGCCGCTGTGGTTGTGGAGGTCTTGGCAAAGATGAGAGACGTCGCCCTCGCCGCTGAGGTGGTGGGGATGTCCAGGGATAGCACCGCTACTGTGACACCTGGAAGTAGAACAACGTTTGCTTAAACAGGGCAAAGAATATGCGTAGGTACTACTAGTTTTGAAAAGAAGTGGCCCGCCGAGTTTCTTGACGGTCCCATAGTGGATACCCCCATCCAACTGCGGGGGGACTGAAATCTTCTCGAGGCTGAGGCGTAGGGTTAGAGCCGGCGTAGCTTTATTTGACGTTCCTATGCGCATTGTGATATGCCTACTTGGAAAAAAAATATTTCATTTCATTTCACTTCATTTCATTAGTACAAGACAAGACCTTAGCTAATAGTAGTAGTACTAGGTAAGGACACATCCTAAGATAAGATAAGATAAGATAAGATCGATCTGATAAATTTTTACTCCTCCAAAACTTGACGAATTGTAACGCTTGATAAAATAAAGTAGGTAACTTTATTTACATAATTATTTATATAAGAAACTAAGACTAAACTTAAAACCTAGCTAATGTCAAAGACATAATGTAACTCCGTATAGACAGATAAAGTCTAAGTAAAAAACGTACCTCAGTACCATCAAAGAGAATAGAGTATTATAGAGAGTTAATGTCGAAGTAAAATGTGTAATAACAGTGCATAGACTGCCATCTCTTGGCACAGGCTTGAAACTTTTGAACCTCAGTTTTGACAATTTGGCCCATGTAATATTCTTAGTTTGATATGTTTTAACATATCAAATATTAATATCAGCGCCATCAGCTGGAACGTAGCCCAAAGGTGTAATACCATCACCACAGTACCTTTTTCTGTTTCAATTAAGTAATTAATTAAATTTCATTAAATTTCTGCTAGCTACGAGTAGTGCCGTAGCCGAATGACATTTCTGCGACGCGAAACGAAGACGGAACGCCGCGAAAGGTAGTCTGGCTCTGTCGTGCGAATACGCCAGAGCGATAGAGATATATATCTACGAGCGTTCCGTTTCGTGAGCGTTGAAACATATCAAGCTAAGAATATCTTTGCTAGAACGAAAGTTTCGTCTACCAGTGCAAATCAAGGATTTCCTCAAAGTACATTGTGAATGTCTGAAAAAAAAATTATACCTTCCTGAAAGTGAGCGTGATTCTGTATAATTTCACGCGGTTTACATACAAATGTGACGAGCGATGGATGAAACATGCGTCGTGTGGAAACCGTTTCCTCATTTGCAAACAAACGTACATGCGTGACTGGTAGAAAATATCTCCGGACATTAAGTTCGCTACTCGTGTTTTTATTTAGCACAATTTGCATTGATTTTGATATATTAGTACGTTAAAAAGCCTTGAAAGGTTCCCTTAGTACTTCATCTAAGTGTGTTTTCACAATATCCGATCCCATATTGGATGATTTCAATGGCAAAAATTAAAGATGGCGGCTTAACCATAAATGGGATATCGGTCCTACATCCGATATTGGATCGGCGCGGCGGTCGGCGGCAGAAAACAAGCCACCTTGAGCTTACCGTCGCACTCATTGAATCTGTGTAAGAATGTTCTTATAATATTTATTTATAGAAAAAACGCTTGACTCAGGAACAAATATGAGTATTTGTGTTCATCGCACAAATTCCTTTGCCAAGAGTGGCCGGGATGAAAAACGTGATTGTATGTATGTATGTATGTATAAATTCCTTTCCCGGGATGAAAAACAAGGACCTTCCGCTTCATATGCAGGATCAACTAGGCCAGAACCAGACCTATCCACAGTTACAAAATTAAATACGGTCAACCGGGGTGACTTTGAAAATTTAGTCTTAAAGTCATATTGTAAACAAATTAGCATTTTTTTATGGTTTACAAGAATATTTATTTAAGTATCTAACTAGTTACATGAACAATTTCAGTAAATAAAGTATAATGTTAATTTTAAAGCAGTTCAAATACCATCAAAGTAACCCCAAATTTCCCAAAAGCCTCTCTGGTTGACGGTAGTGGGAAATATATACAAATGACCATGATATCACAACTTTTAAGGCAAATTGCCTTATTTACAATATTATAATATGTTATTATAATGAAGTTGCACAACCAATTTCTATTAAGACCTTGGCATAAAATCTAGACTATATTCGACATTTAGAGCGTGACTATTCCTTTTAGAGATATTTAAATGTTCGTGAGACCATGTGTTTAAGATGCTGTCAAGGTTACATTTAGTGTTCTAGTGTTTTTGTCCGGACTAACCATTTCCACCTAAGTATTTTAAATACATACATACCAAAGATATATGTAACTCCGTATGGACGGATAAAGTCTAAGAAAGAAACGTACCTCAAAGACATAGAGAAAAAGGTACGGTGGCCTGGATGGCGTTACACCTTTGGGGAACGCTGGGCTAGATGGCGCTAATATTAATATTTGTCATTTTAACACATATCAAGCTAACAATATGGGCCAAATTGTCAAAACTGAGGTTCAAAAGTTTTAAGCTTGTGTCGAGAGATGGCAGTCTATGCACTGTGATTTTTTTATTTTATGGGATAGGAGGTAAACGAGCAGACAGGTCGCCTGATGGTAAGCGATCACTGCCGCCCATGGACACCCAAACATTTTACTTTGACAGTAACTCTCTATAATACTCGATCCTCTTTGATACATGCATACAATCACGCCTATATCCCATAAAAGGGTAGGCAGAGCACATGAAACTACTCAAGTTTCACTGCCACTCTTGGCAATTAAGTGGTTGAAAGAAACCAAATTGTGACATTGCAGTGACAGGTGACCTGCCTCTCACCTACTCCACAATTTAACCCATATCCCACATTCGACTTCCACGACATTGACACCCACAGTAAGAAAGGTGGTGGTGAAATTTTTAACCCATCACCAGCTGGGCAATCACCACCACCACCATTTTAAATACGAGGACCCGTTTGCCTTTTGTTATCTAATGAGGAGGCACACTCAAAGGAGATGGCGCCACCTTATTAGTTTGAAAGAAAGAAAGAAAGAAAGAAAGTTTATTATCAGAGTTACGCCGTGTCTTGCGTGGGCGACGGTCACGCGACCGTCGCGCGACCGTCGCCGTCGCGTCTTATACTTCCATATCGATAAGGTTTGATTTCGTATGCGTCGCAACGCCGTCGCGCGACCATTGCGCGACCGTCGCCCACGCAAGCGTTAGGTTTCTGCTTTTCCAGGGGTCTCCACACTAGGCTAGTTCATTGCACAGATAAAGAATTTCATACGTGAGTATGAATAAGAAGATGGTATATTTTTTCTCTCATTCACATATGAATGACAGTGACATGCCTAGGCAATAGCACAGGCGCCGCCTGGCGGGATAAAATGTCAGTGTGCCTCATTAGAATAAAATAAATAAATAAAAAATTAGCAGTGATCGGGGATTTGGATGCAACACTGCGGGATGTCAAGTAGAAACAGTGATATGGATATGCCGTCCAGCCCGTGATAATTTTTCTTATGCCATAGTAGACAAATGATCAGACGGGTCGCCTGATGGTAAGCAAACTAATAAACAATGAAGTTACATGTAACTGGTCAAAAAATAAACGCAATTTCCGTGCAGGTAATATATTAATAAAATAAAATATATTGAATAAGCAAGTGTTGGGTATGATTTAGGTTAATAGGAACGAAAGAAATATTCAGTACAGAAATGTAGGTATTATTTACGTATAATGTAAAAAAGTCAAACTTTCTTTGCCACTATGAAACTGTGTTAATTTTGCACTAAATTATTTATCGATAATAAAGTGAATTTTTATATAAATGACATATTTTATTGTAAGTGAGGCCTATACTAAACTAATTAATAAAATAAATTCAGCAGTAATACCAATGATGATTTGATGTCGCATTTAAGATTGACCCGTAATATTTAACCTAGTGTAAGTCAGGTCCCCGCAGAAAACCAGAGCTGCGGATGTCCACGGCATTATGCTGAGTGGGGGTCCTATTTTAGCGTCTAATGTTTTTTGTTTGCATATGACTCCTGTTTTATTTGTAAGTACTTTGTTGTGGCGTTAAATAAATGTTTTCTATTTCTATTTTATAGCAATAAATTGAAAATATAAAGGTAGGTACATATTTAATATTATGATAAAAAACTGTCCTTTTCTAACCATATAAAGCCTGGAATCCCGCGACATATCCATACTAGCATAATGTTTGAGGTCATTCACCCCGTGTGGCATCCAAATCCCCGATCACTGCTCATTAGAGGCACTTTAAATTGGCACGCGTCGCTACATGTCCCATTGATCTACATATATGTTGTTTCGCTGCATAGTGATGTATATATGCATCATGCATTTTTGACACTATTGACAGCATGTCAAAGTTAAAATTTGAATAAATATTTGTGTGCATTTAAGGGTTAAATAAATAAATGAATATTATAGGACATTCTTACACAGATTGACTGAGGCCCACCGTAAGCTCAAGAAGGCTTGTGCTGTGGGTACTCAGACAACGATATATATAATGTATAAATACTTATATACATAGAAAACATCCATGACTCGGGAACAAATATCTGTGCTCATCACACAAATAAATGCCCTTACCGGGATTCGAACCCGGGACCGCGGCGTAGCAGGCAGGGTCACTACCGACTGCGCTGCGGTCTTGGTAGCTCAGATGGCAGAGAGCTGGAGCATTGCTTCAGAGGAACTGAGTTCAAGTCTCATAGGCAGTAATTTTCCACTAAGATTAATTAAGTGTATTAATAAATTCGTTAGATCATCTGCATAATTAGAATCAGCCTTTCAAGGCTACTTTTAAAATTAAAAGTTAGTGTTTTTGTCTAAATGTCAAGTAAATATGTTTTGTCACGAGTTATATTTAGCCTAAATGTCAGGATGGGTTTAATTTTATTGGGCATTTTCCACAAGTCGACATCCATCGTGCCTATTTTGCGTGAAATAGACGAGGTAGCACTATTCTAGCCACCCCAGCTCCTCTACGAATCCTAGCAGTGTTTTCAGGTTGCTAAATACCTCTTTCAGTGTGTTTGGCGTACCTATACTTGTTCCTATTATACTTCTACCTGTTTACACTCAAGAAGAATGTGTTTGGTGGTTTCTTCTGCTTCCATGCACGCTCTGCACATGGGGCTATCGGTTATACCTAGGTTATTGAGGTGTTTGTTCAGTGTGTTGTGTCCTGTCATTAATCCTACTAGTTTGCGCAGTTGCTGTCAGGATGGGTTAATAAGTTACCTATTGTCTTATTTATGAAACTATAGACTTGATTGATAATAGTCATTTATTTTACAAGAGGCAACGTTTTTATGTAATAACGGTTTTTAACCCCCGACGCAAAAACGACGGGGTGTTATAAGTTTGACGTGTCTGTCTGTGTGTGTGTCTGTCTGCTGTCTGTGTGACTGTCTGTCCGTCTGTGGCATCGTAGCTCCCGAACGGATGAACCGATTTGGATTTAGTTATTTGTCTGAAAGCTGAGTAAGTCGGGAGTGTTCTTATTTACCGGTCTTGCTAAAAGATACTCGTGCTTGTAAATGAATTTAAAACTGAATCACGAGAAAATTTTTTCGCCGAGTTAAACAACACGGTACTTAGCCGAATGGCACAAATGCTCACGAAACGAAACGCTCGTAGATATCTATCTCTATCGCTCTTGCGTATTTGCGCGACAGAGCCAGGCCCCGTAGCCGAATGGCATTTCTCCGACGCGAAACGAAAGCGATACGCCGCTGGCTCTGTCGCGCCAATACGCAAGCGCGATAGAGATAGATATCTACTAGCGCTTCGTTTCGTGAGCGTTTTGTGAGCGATTGTGCCATTCGGCTAGCCACCCAGTTTTCACTACACCAACACTCGGAAAATATTTACTGTAAAACGTCAAACATCGTTTAATTTAACATTTATGATTAATAATCTTCATTTTAACCCTCGACGAAAAAACGACGGGGTGTTATAAGTTTGACGTGACTGTCTGTTTGTGTGTGTGTCTGTCTATGGCATCGTAGCTCCCGAACGGATGAACTGATTTAGATTTCGTTTTTTTGTTTGAAAGCTAAATTAGTCGGGAGTGTTCTTAGCTATGTTTCATAAAAATCGGTCAACTGTGTTGCGGTCGGGGGTTTTTCAAAATTTTAATTTTGTAATTAGGTTATTAAAACGTATAGGCTAGACAGTTTCCTATATTCAAAATAAAATATTTTATGCAGTGCACGAAATAAAGCACCACATAATTAGAAGAAATATATGGACAGTAGTTATGTTTAAGCATAATTTCTATTTAAAAAGTCAAAGAGAAAGATATAAAGTATTGGGTTGGTAAGAAAGTAATGAGCGAATCATACCCAATATTGTAATTTTTATTTAATTTATTATTTTAATCATTTATCAAAAATATAACGGCCTTCGTTATCTACTACTTGTCTCCGTCGTTCTGGTAAAGAATGAATAGCATCGGCGAAGATGTTCTTAGGTTTAGATTCAAAAAATTCAGCTATGTACTGTCGTAGATGGGCTTGATCATCGAACTTTTTTTCATTCAAGGCATTGCTTAGCGATCTGAACAATGCGTAATCCGTAGGTGCCAAGTCTGGAGAGTACGGTGGATGAGGTATCACTTTCCAACCTAGCTCCAATAGCTTTAGCCGAGTCACTTTTGCAATGTGTGGGCGAGCATAGTCGTGTAAGAAAAAAACTTTAGCATGCTGTGGACGATTCTGACAGATTTTTTGGTTTAAATTTTCAAGCTGATTACAGTATACTGATGCGGTAACAGTCATTCCACTTGGTAGGAGTTCCCAGTGAATAATACCATGAATATCCCACCAAACGGACAACATAACTTTTTTCGGGTGAGGCTCTGTTTTTGATGCCTCTATTCCTTTTTCGTTTGGAGATAGCCACTGACGTTTGCGTGTGTGATTTATATATAAGACCCATTTTTCATCTCCAGTGATAAGATGGTCCAACCAGTTGAATGTGCGGCGAAAAGACAGAAGTTGTATGCAGATATCGGCACGGCGGTTTAGTTGATCTCTATCAAGTTCGTACGGTATCCAAACACTGTATTTGTAGTTTTTTCCCAACTCGTGTAAATGTGTTTCTATGGTGACATGAGAGCAGCCTAACTCGGTAGCAAGAGTACGACTCGTTAGCCTCGGATCTCCTTCAATTAAGGTTTTTAATTTGGCTACATCAATCTTCACCGGTCGACCAGACTTAGGTTGATCTGATAATGAAAAGTCGCCACTACGAAACCGCTGGAACCATCGTTTCGCCGTGGCCTCAGACACAACTTCAGGAGCAACACGCTGACATATATTACGCACTGCTTCGGCGGCTGAATGGCCAGACTGAAATTCATATAGTAAGAAATGCCTTACATGCACTTTTAATTCATCCATTTTCTTCCTTATATTATAGTCATAGGGCTTACGGAAAAAAACTGCATTTTATGCAGAAAGCAAGCCACTTTGCACAGTGATACTAGGGACCAATATAAATGATTTCATCCGAGGAAACACGATTTTCATCCACTAGAATTCAAGATGGCGGACATTTTCCAAAATGGCGGCCGCATATTTTTAAAAATTTATAGAATCGTAACGGCTGCACCGATTTTGATGGTTGAGGTGTCTATCGCATCGTATTGAAGCGTTAATTAATATAAAAAATTAAAGTCATAAAAAATTAAGATGGCGGCCGAATAATAAGAAAAATATGAAAATTTCAAACTATTTTTTTTCATTCTCGTGCAATTTACCAATAAATTTTCTATGATATGGTCACATTTTTATGTATTTAAATTAAACCTGATAATATTATCTACATAATAAAATAAAAATCATGAAAATCCGTTGAGTAGTTTTTGAACTATACTCATTTGAAATGGAGCGCGCGGATTTGAAAGACGTTTTCGCACGTGATGTAAACAATTTTGGAATCATAACGGCTGCACCGATTTTAATGGTTGGGGTAGCTATCAGTTTGTATTAAAACATTTATTTATATAAAAATTAAAATCATTTAAAAAATAAAGATGGCGGCCGAATAATAAAAAAAATATGAAATTTTCATTTTTTTTTTTATTCTCACGAAATTTACAAACAGTTTTTCTACAATATATGGTCACATTTTTATTTTTTAAATAAAATCTAATATTAACATCTGCAAAATAAAACAAAAAACATTAAAATCCGTTCAGTAGTTTTTGAACTATACGCATTGAAAATGAAGCGCGCGGGTTTGAAAGACGTCTTTGCACTTGATATGTGATGCATCATATCGTTTGGTACCGCTACACACGCAAGACTGATTATTTATTTTGGTCACAACTTACTATATTACTATTCAGAATCAATGTTTTTAGTATTTATATACATTATTAGTTTTTTATTCCGAGTTTAGGTATATTTAGATAACCCCCGTAAACTTGACCATCACATAATTTGTATTTTAATACGTAAAAGAACTTAAATGCACATAACATAACATTTGTATTAATAGCAATTGTCCTTTCCGAGGACTCCAGAGATAATTTTCGACAACTTAGGGGGCTTCAGAAATATCTATGTATAAAATAACTTGTTTTCTGCGACAAGGAGCGTATGTTTTTGTAGTGCTGGCGATGTTGGTGGGATGCTGGTTATTAGTTTTGGTTGGAAACAGTTCCAAACGCACCAAGTTAACCGATAAATGTTGAGTCTGCGGATCAAGTTTTCAAGCATGGCCATTATTCCTCCACTGTTCAGCATGACAACCAACAATACTTTTTCCAGAAACTATAGCCTGTTGATGTTATAAGTGTGGTGATTTTTTTTTTCTAAACAATTTACTTCCTCAGAGAACATTTGCTCTGCTAAATTTATTTAACAAGCAGAAACGTCTGCTAACGATTCTAAACATTTTTATATTAAAGGAAAAAATGGAAAACGCCACCCCAAGACGTGTGTACATAAGGAAAGGCATGGAAAGATTTGCGATGTCCGGCGTGGCTTCCGTAGCTCAATTGGTTAAGAGCCTTGCACGGATTGCAAATGATGCGGGTTCAAGTCCCGCCGGAAGCGTAAATTTTTCCATTTTTTCCTTTAATATAAAAATATTTGCTCTGCTATTTCAGGGTAAACCATAGGAACGTAACCGGAAGAAGCTGATAGCCTCATTGTACCTCGCCCAAAAGATATGGCGGAACAGGGACTCACGCGTATCATCACATCTTCCGATACAGATGTCTTGGTATTTTAATAAAAACCACTGGAGTCTTCGGGTGAAGGATAGACGTAAAGTCAGTGGCCAGATTCGGGTTTGGACCTAGCTTACAGCCTCGCAAGGCCTCATGTGAGACCTCGAGTGAGTTCAGGGTGGTAACGGATGCTAGAGTGTCCCATGCCCTTCGTTGAGTTTATCTCGCAGTTTGTAGCCGTGGAGGCTTTCAAGGCGTTACGTGCGAGATCGGACGTGATGTAAATGGAGGCAGGAATGACGGCAAAACGACACTTTACGAGTGCCTCAGCCGCCAAACCATACCGGTAAACAGGCCTGAGTCCATGCTTGCTCACTAAAATATGTGTTAAGAACGGTCCCAATTTGGCATTTAAGCATGTGATCTATGGAGCTAATTATATTGGGAAATTTCCAATTCTTATCTAGTATATTTTCTTAAGACTTCAAATGAGAATAACCTACCGGAGTATAAGGTACTACTGCTATTCGTGGTTTTTACGCTTTTACGTCTGATACGTTAAGTTAAGTT
This sequence comes from Leguminivora glycinivorella, assembly GCF_023078275.1. Lineage (NCBI taxonomy): Eukaryota > Metazoa > Arthropoda > Insecta > Lepidoptera > Tortricidae > Leguminivora > Leguminivora glycinivorella. Next base: position 10,324,736 of record NC_062994.1, read on the forward strand.
ATACCAGCTTTGATAGAAACATCGCAGTAACTACAAAGTCTTCCTGGAGGAATAATCGCTATGCTTGAAAAGTTCACTCCAGTTCAACTTGGTGAGCAAGAAACTGTTTACTACCGAAAATAAATTAGTACCGAACCAACATCGGCAGCACTCCGTGTCGTATAACAACGCCCCATATTCTGGATATTACTTCTGTGCCTATGCCATCATCCTGGGGTTGGAAGACGTACAATGATAGTTGGGTACTGCAGTGGTCTGAAAACAGGGAGATATGGGATGAATATGTATACTTGGACAATTGCGGTTGTGAAAAAGGCTGCGAAACAATACGCTGTACGTGTTGTGGGTCTACCCTGCGCGGCGCAATGCAAATAATGCAATGTATTAATAATGTTATCATTATTTCCTTGTTTGATATTATTTTGTATCTCTTTTATCTTTCAGTATAACCTAGACGAGAAGCAAAAAATATGTTTTGTATTAATATATGTTTCCGTAGCCCCTACAGGAGTTGTCGAAAATTATCTCTGGAGTCATCGGAAAGGACAATTGCTATTAATACAAATGTTATGTTATGTGCATTTAAGTTCTTTTACGTATTAAAATAAAAATTATGTGATGGTCAAGTTTACGGGGGTTGTCTAAATATACCTAAACTCGGAATAAAAAACTAATAATGTATATAAATACTAAAAACATTGATTCTGAATAGTAATATAGTAAGTTGTGACCAAAATAAATAATCATTCTTGCGTGTATAGCGGTACCAAACGATACGATGCATCACATATCAAGTGCAAAGACGTCTTTCAAACCCGCGCGCTTCATTTTCAATGCGTATAGTTCAAAAACTACTGAACGGATTTTAATGTTTTTTTGTTTTATTTTGTAGACGTTAATATCAGATTTTATTTAAATAAATAAAAATGTGACCATATGGTAGAAAAACTATTTGTAAATTTCGTGAGAATAAAAAAAATTGAAAATTTCATATTTTTTTTATTATTCGGCCGCCATCTTTATTTTTTAAATGATTTTAATTTTTATATAAATAAATGTTTTAATACAAACTGATAGCTACCCCAACCATTAAAATCGGTGCAGCCGTTATGATTCCAAAATTGTTTACATCACGTGCGAAAACGTCTTTCAAATCCGCGCGCTCCATTTCAAATGAGTATAGTTCAAAAACTACTCAACGGATTTTCATGATTTTTATTTTATTATGTAGATAATATTATCAGGTTCAATTTAAATACATAAAAATGTGACCATATCATAGAAAATTTATTGGTAAATTGCACGAGAATGAAAAAAAATAGTTTGAAATTTTCATATTTTTCTTATTATTCGGCCGCCATCTTAATTGTTTTATAACTTTATTTTTTTATATTAATGAACACTTCAATACAATGCGATAGACACCCCAACCATCAAAATCGGTGCAGCCGTTACGATTCTATAAATTTTTAAAAATATGCGGCCGCCATTTTGGAAAATGTCCGCCATCTTGAATTCTAGTGGATGAAAATCGTGTTTCCTCGGATGAAAACGTTTATATTGGTCCCTAGTATCACTGTGCAAAGTGGCTTGCTTTCTGCATAAAGTGCAGCTTTTGACCAGAATTTCGCCGTAAGCCCTATGACTATTAGCTCGGCGACAGCTAGTGAATGACTGACGAGAAACTGTGCGACTCGCCCTTTATATACTTTCGACCATAGAAGATTCTAGAACTCTCTCAAAAATTTTATGTGGAATTCAATCGATCGCTCATTACTTTCTTACCAACCCAATAAATGAATTGACCATGACGTCACTCCTCAGTATTTCAGCAAATAGTTTTGACAGTTCTTAAAAAGTAGCTGATTTGACTAGTAGGCAACTAGCCTATTCTACCAGCCATCAGCTTTGAGCATCAACTTGAAAGTATGAAATTACTAGGCAATATTTTGGATAAAAATGCAACTGTCTCATCCGTTTTCGAAATGTCTTGAGAGCCTTTACCAGTTTAGTGTGGCGAAAAATATTGATGAGGCTGGTACTTACAAAATATGCTACATCCGAGCCATCTGTGCCGAGATCGCTTCATGGTGCCAGCTTGACCTGTAACAATAGCAAATACAAGGTTAATCTCTAAAAATAAATTCTATCCATTTTACAAAATCACTTGGTCCCCTCTCCCCTCTGTACCCTCTATGTTAGCTAAGTTATGATATACGTTCGCAATTTCGTGCGTAGCTCCGTCGTAACAGCTTCAGACTAATAATCTCAGGTGTCAGGGTTCGAATCCCGGACAGAAATAAAGTTTTTGTGAGGCATTAGTGTTGTATGATGTTGGAAATTTGCAGTTTGCTTTTGTCAATATTGTGTAGATTAATTGATTAATTGTTTTTTAACATAGTAATGGTAATTTTTTTGAATATTGTATAACTAGCTTTATTTATAGTGTTTAAACCTGCCTTAGAAATCTATATTATTTATGGTCATGGTTCGTTAATATTTCTTGTATGTGGGTAGCTTTTGCACATTGTAATTTTTCCTCAGTCACCCGTTGACCACGAACGCTGTAAAGCTCGGAGGAAATATAGACTGGAGTAGCCTTTCAGTTACTTACCCCTCTGCCAAAAAACTTGAACAAATGTTCATAAAGCCACGTAAATACAATTTCACAATCGATTCATGCTCATTCACAGAATCGCCACGACACATATCACTGGTAATTAAAAATGCCCGCTTGTGCTGTGAACACTTGTAATAAGCGCTCAAATACCTCAAGTTTGCAAAAAGATGGCATAATATTCCATTTGTAAGTAGTTTTAATATTGTTATATTACTGTTTTTATTATCTAAATGATAATATTTTTGTCATACGTCATCGAATATCGATTTATGTGATCGAATGCAATCGATTTGAAATTTGTTGGTGGGTAGAAATTACGTCACGAACACTCCCCACGAGACTTCGATTTTTTGCTGTTTAAGAAGTTACCTAATGTGGTTTACAATAGGGTCGATATTTATATATCAATTTATTCATAAAAAGACGCACTCCCCACGAGACTTCATTTATATATTTTGTAAGAATTAACCTAATTTCAATTAGAATAGAGCATATATTATAATAATATTGACAAGGATAATAAAATTGAAAATTAGAAAAATCATTTGACCGAAACTTCGTCGTAGAGATGTGGGCATGGTCGATGAAATACCAACTATCGATAAAAAAGTATGATTTGCAAACCTTGATCACACAATTCATTTGAAATATATTTGCAATTTTCCGAAAGAGAATGATTTGAGTTTTATTACATGTACTTAATAAACTTTACACTTTGAACCAGTATTGAAAACAGTTAATGAAGACTAAACCATTTCTAGTTTATTTATTTAACCAAGTTTGTCTATAATGATTTAGTACCACCAACCGCAGTAAATGTTGTTGATTAGTTAGTCTGGAAAAATAAATTAATGTTTTGTCAAAATGTCAAATATTTCTTTACCTACTAATCCTATTATCCATCGCTAGTCCACCCGCGTGATACCTACTACCCAGGATTGTCATTAGTGAATTTTAATATGATTATAATAGTGCCAAACATTAATTATAATTTGCTTGATTAATTATTATCGACTTCAGTTATCGATGCCTGCCTCATCCCTATAGTTTGAGACACACACGTGCGCATTTAGTGTCCGTATACACTGTGTTTCTACGAAGTATTTCCATGTGTGATATGTCTGTGTGCATCATAATGAGCATGTGTTATTTTTTTATCATAATGTGCGTGTGTATTGACAATAATATTTTTTGCATTTGTGAGTACTCCTTTACATGTGTTATTTCCTCACCTCCCGCGAATCTTGGCAGAATTATTTGTACGTAGACGGAACATGAAGGCTACTCCAGTCTATATTTCCTCCGAGCTGTAAAGTGTTCCAAACGTCGTGATTAATTGTAAATTCATTATACGCGATTTAATCCGTTTCCATATTTTTATTTCATAAAGTTTTTGTTTTTAGTTTATTTTTATATTTATAAAAGTTTTTTTTGAAGACGCGATATAATTAAATAGAATTCCGAGCAAAGCTTGGTCGTTCAGGTACTGTTTCCTTAAGTTAGCTTTAGGGCCCGCGCACACGGAAGCAACAGTTGCTCGGCGACTTTCGTATTTGTATGAAAAGTTGCGACGCCTCGTGTGCGCACTTTCATACTAAGCCATGGTCGCGACAAAAAAGTCGCCGGCAACAGTCCTTAAAGGTATGCGTCGGCCCTTAGCATCGAACATTGAACAATAATAGTAAAAGTAACGCAAGGCCGCGCGCAAGGTGAACAACCTGTCGCGACGGCGCATGCGCATGGAATTATTACAAACTATAAGAATTACTGTAAAATATTCCTTTTATCATAGAGAAATAAGTTGGAAAAGAGTTGTAATTCCATACATCAGTAAATTCGAGTACAGCGGGCCGATTTTTGAGTCTCACGCGTTCGAATTCAGAAAATTGTCACTGAAAATAATAGGCAAGTCACCGTTTTCAACCGGTATTTTAGTGACAAAATCCCGTATGCGAGATTCAAAATTCGCCCCCCTGGGGGCCGATTTTTGAGTCTCACTGTCACTAAAATACCGGTTGAAAACGGTGAATTGCCTATTATCTTCAGTGACAATTTTCTGAATTCGAACGCCGTGAGACTTAAAAATCGGTCCCTATAGTGCAAAAAGTGCCTTCGTATTGTTACGGAAACGTACGAACGTGTCATGCTATTTCAGTCAGTCTCAGTACAAGATGTACTGACATTGACTGAACTAGCATGACAAACACGAACGTTTCCGAAGGAAACCCTTTTCGCAGTCGCACTACATCTGTAATTTGTAGTAACATCTAGCGTGAAACACGCGTGAAACACGCGTCAAACACGCGTCAAACACGCGTCAAACACGCGTCGATCACGCGTCAAACAGCGTACACTGAGAGAAATTTGCATTGTGAATTTAACAAGTTCGACTTGTTGCGGTTTATCCGTTTGAATCAGCCAAACGTATGTTTAAAACAATATGTGTCAGGTTGTTTTTATAAAATCGACTTGTTGATTCAAATATATTGCCGATTCAAATGACAAGTAGCTTGTTGTTTGAACCAAAGAGCACGTAGGCGCTATTTTAACCATAAAACTTGTTGAACGAACATGAAAACTGGTTGTATTTTCTCTCAGTGTACATTATCAGTACTGCTACTTGTCAATAGATGTCGAGATTTAGTTTTATTTTTAAGCTAATTTGTACCTACCTATTTTACACGCTTAATTGAATAAATAAGACAAAACATGGACTTTATATAATCCATACTAATATTATAAATGCGAAAGTGTGTGCGTCTGTTTGTTTTTCCGTTTTTCACGGCAAAACGGAGCGACGAATTGACGTGATTTTTTAAGTGGAGATAGTTGAAGGGATGGAGAGTGACATAGGCTACTTTTTGTCTCTTTCTATGGCACTGGTCCCACCGCGAGCTAGTAAGCTATGAGCTATCGGCTATTAAAACGAACAAAAGATAATCACTCCCGCGTAAATAAAAGAGACACAGCGATGTTTATAGTTACTCGCCCAGCGGTGAGCTATCAATATCGCCGTGTCTCTTTTATTTGCACGGGAGTGCTTATCTTTTGTTCGTTTTAATAGCCGATAGCTCATAGCTTACTAGCTCGCTGTGGGGCCAGTGCCTTACGCGAGCGAAGCCGCGGGCAAAAGCTAGTATTTCATACAGATGTAGTGCGTAAAGATTTGCCTTCGTATTGTTACGGAAACGTACGAACGTGTCATACGAGTACTATTTCAGTCAGTCTCAGCACAAAATGTATTGATGACATTGACTGAACTAGCATGGCAAATACGAACGTTTCCGGAAAAATATGAAGGAAACCCTTTTCGCACGTACACCTCTGTTAATAAGTTAAGTTTTTAAAATTAAATGGCCTCAGTCCATTGGTGGGACTATTTTGCCAGTCGACGGTGAAGTACCATGAACTCCCAACTAAGTACTTAGGTTTTCAATATCTGGGCGACCGAGCTTCGCTCGGTTCTATTTTAATATATCACGTCTTTAGATAAAAAAAAACTTATAAATACAAAACCAAAAAAAAAGACAAAAAACAAAAATTTAATTTCTGGCTGGGATTCGAAACCCTGACACCTACGATCTATCTGCGTACATTAGACCGACCTCGTACGACTGAGCTAAGCGGAATCTATGCGCGCGCGGCGAAATTAACGACCATATTTTACGTTTACTACCGCGAAAGAAAAACTCATGAAAACTCGAAAATTCGCGTTTTCCGGGATCTAAGGCTACGCTAGATCGATTTTTCACCCCCGAAAACCCCCACATAACAAATTTCGGCGAAATCGTTAGAGCGGTTTCCGAGATCGTCGGTATATATAAATAAATAAATATACAAGAATTGCTCGTTTAAAAGTATAAGAAATACTTAGTTAGGAGTTCATAGCACTTCGCCATCGCAGTGTCAAGGTATATAAGCTAATTGTTATTGTTTTTGGTACGGTAAGTACGACAGTGTACGGTAGTTGGCAATTAAAAATTGATAGCTAGATTTTACAAGGGCACGTGGATTATCGGCCGTTCACGTCAAAAAAGTGGCTAAACGCGTTTCGAGATTAATTCTTCATCAGCTTCTCACTAAAACATTAGTTTACTGCATAATAAGCTATCGGTATTACACTTTAAACAAATTAATGAGCAAAAGAAGAAGAAATTATTCACGACACGATACCGCTAAGATGGCGCTCGAACCGGAAGTCACTTGGAAAATCACCTCTGTAAATGAACCGTTGGCAATATTTTAAAGGTTAAATCGCTCTCGAAAATCTGTTTTCCTAAACCCAGCTAGGGCAATGACCCGTGGCCTTGTTTTAGTTGTTTTCCTTTTACCATTGTTTTCAAAGGGCCGGCGGACCGGGCAGTACTTTACTTTGTATGCTCATTATGGTGGTTTTCCACCGGGAGAGCGTGAATGGGCAGAGCGGAGAGGGAATTGAAATTTGTATGGCGAATTTTAAATTCTCGACCAGCGCATCTTTGGTGGAAATAGTAAAGATTGACTTGGATGTGCGGGACTTTAATTGAGATATGTGTTAGTGTAAAAATGAACTGTATTGCTTCCGACTTAAAGTATAAATTAACTCTGATGTTAGTTTCCCACCGGCAGAGCGAGACGAAAAGTGGCTTAGCGTGGAGAGGAGTGGATTGACGTGGATGTGCGGGACGTGAATTGAAATATTAGTTAGTGTAAAAATTAACCGTATTGCTTTCTATTTAGAGTATAAATTAACTCGAAGTTGGTATTTTACCAGCAGAGCGCGACGAGACATGGCGAGGCGCGGATTGAAGAGGATGTGCGAGACTTGAATTGAGATATTTATTAGTGTAAAAATGTACCGTATTGCTTTCGACATAGAGTATCGTATGAAACCTACAATCTGCGGCGGGCACGCGCAGGCACGCGCGGACTCGCGCGGGCTCGCGCAGGCCCGCGATGGCTATTAATGGCAATTTTTAGTGGAAAAGGGTCCGGGCGATTTCAATTCCCTCCCCGCTCTGCCCATTCACGCTCTCCCGGTGGAAAACCACCTTTAGTGTAGCGTAACAATACAGCCAATAGGGATGACGACTAAAAATGGCATTCTGTTTAGTCCCTTATTTAGATCGCCCAAAAATACTGAACACATATTTTTTGCTTTTTCTAATTAATGAAAAAATACAAAGATGTGAAATACACATAGTGACTAATGAGATATTTTAGACCCGAAAATTTTAGGTCCCACCCAAGAACGATTCAATACTGGACTGACAAAGCCCATACAAAAAAGCGTACCCCCTGAAATGTTTAGGCCTTTTAGCCTTAAAACTAGATGGCGCTGTTCGCAGCCTAGAAATGGCCAAAGTCATATTTTCCCCAAATATTATTGAGTATTTTTATTTTTTATAAGAGCACAAAGTCATATTTTCCCGAAATATTTTTGCGAATATTTATTTTTTATAAAAAAAGTGACATATTTCTTTATTTTAAAATCATGATATTACGTTTTGAAAAAAAAAAAAATGTAGGGATCATCAGTGTAGTTATGATAGTATTTAATAGGTGGCGCTAAAAAAAAATCGAGGTACGATTCTTAGTATGAATAGTATGCATGGAAGTATGTAAATCCTATACACCGTGTTTTTATTGAATTCCGTTAATTTTAAGAGAGATTCTTTAGATCAAATACAATTAATTTCTCTAAGAAACTAGCGACTTAACTCTTACGGTTACCGAGTTATAAAAATAATTACTGAAACGTGTGTGACAGCCTTTACCACTTCCTAATGTTATTTGTATTGACATGTGCCGTCAATCACTTGACAGTAACTTGAATGTTATCCTTAAGGGTCTCTCACACTGAATAATTCATTCATGAAAACGATGAAATTTTTTTTTTAAGAATTTAATTAAAAGTGATATACAGTCTGGTTCCTGATAATGAACCTAACAACGTGTCGAATTTAACGGCAAACAAAAAATACACGGTGTTTAAATAATCCTTGTTAAATAGTGTTTTTTTTAGTACTTATCAGAATTTTCACAACAAATAATTCTGTTGCATTCCCTTCCAAGAACTTTAAAAACAAACCGTTGTCTGACACCATTTGTCATCGACGGACAGACGCCGACGTGACTCGATTACATATGTTTACCGAATTGCTATCTCTTTCATGCCAATGGGGACTCAGTGAGAAAGAAAGGTATATCATTATATTAACATCAGCTAAAAATAGGTACTAGTGTTATTAACTAGATTTATCGAAAAAAAAATGTCCATCAAGGACAACTCAGTTAAAAGATATTGCGAAAAAATCTTCGTCTGTTTCCTCCTTCAAAACTTAATCAATCGTAACGAAATTTGATAATCTGAATAACAATGAAATAATCTGTGTCGGTCCGTTTAGTTTTCTTGGCTAATTGTTACCAATTTTGAATACCACACCTTTTTAAATTATAAACAATACGGCCGTCTTTGGAAATTTTTGATTGACTGTAGCGTCTTTAAAAATAAGAATATCAAAAAAATCTAAACGATCCAACACAGATAATAAATAATAATAATCTGTGTTGAAAAAATCATTGTTCCATCTTCACAAACCAGGGAGGAAATAGTCGAGAGCGTTTGTATGGAGAATTGACTTCTGTTGCGTCTTAATATTGCGGCGAGTACAGCCGAGGTGTCAATCGTTGACGCTACGTGGCAATCGAAACGCAATCTGTCTCTGTCGCGCTACAGATGAGCGATAGGGAGGGCTAGCTACGATACACTAAGCGTAAGTGGTTGTGACGTCGAAAAATAACTTTTGTTCAAGTAACTACCCACTGAGTGTCCTTTGGTAAGTAAGACTGCTGTCCATGCACATGACCCTATCATTAAAAAAATAAAATAATAAGTATTGGGGCATCTTACACAGACCAACTTAGCCCCAAACTAAGCAAAGCGTATACTATGGGTGCTAAGCGACGATATACATACTTAAATAGATAAATACTTATACATACTTATATACATAGAAAACATCCATGACTCAGGAATCTGTGCTCATCACATAAATAAATGCCCTTACCGAGATTCGAACCCAGAACCGCGGCTTAGCAGGCAGGGTCACTACCTACCGACTGAGCCAGACCGGTCGTCATTAATTCTATTGATTGTTATTCATCACATATAAACAATATATCTGTTCTGTCGAACCTGTCTTATAGCAATGTTCGTATATTTATACTAACCTAACCACAAAATTAAAATTTAGAAAAAACCCCCGACCGCGACCTAGTGGACCGATTTTCATGAAACATGGCTATTAAGAACACTCCCGACTAACACAGCTTTCAAATAAAAAAAACTAAATCGAAATCGGTTCATCCATTCGGGAGCTACGATGCCACAGACAGACAGACACAGACAGACAAACAAACAGACAGATAGACAGACAGACGGACAGACACGTCAAACTTATAACACCCCGTCGTTTTTGCGTCGGGGGTTAAAAACAAGATTTCGATACTAACAGTTTCCCCATCTCCAATCGCAATTCTAAGCGTTGGTAGTTGTATCGTTCTGGTTCCAGCGGGTTTGAACCCGAGACGCTCCGCTGGCCACTTTCACTATACGTACTGTTGTAATAAATAGGCATTCCTTGCTCGGCCTTGTAAACCTAGGCAACATCTGACAGTTACAGAAGCCGTAAGCACAGTATAATAAAGAGTACTATCGTACAGTATGGCCACTCCCGCTCCCCGCTGAAAGTGCCGCCCACCCCTTCTCGGTTACCTCACAGTCACCGCCTGTCAAAAACGCGAACAGTCGACATGTCATATTTCACTCATACAAGCATAGTACGCGTTCACCTACACGAGCTTAGACTGTGCTAGGAACGCGCCTTTTTAGGTAGTAGTCAACTAGGAACCCTTATAGTTTCGCCATGTCTGTCTGTCCGTCCGTCCGTCCGTCCGTCCGTCCGTCCGTCCGCGGATAATCTCAGTAACCGTTAGCACTAGAAAACTGAAATTTGGTACTAGTATGTATATCAATCACGCCAACAAAGTGCAAAAATAAAAAATGGAAAAAAATGTTTTATTAGGGTACCCCCCGTACATATAAAGTGGGGGCTGATATTTTTTTTTATTACAACCCCAACGTGTGATATATTGTTGGATAGGTATTAAAAAATGAATAAGGGTTTACTAAGATCGTTTTTTGATAATATTAATATTTTCGGAAATAATCGCTTCTAAAGGAAAAAAAAGTGCGTCCCCCCCCCTCTAACTTTTGAACCATATGTTTAAAAAATATGAAAAAAATCACAAAAGTAGAACTTTATAAATACTTTCTAGGAAAATTGTTTTGAACTTGATAGGTTCAGTAGTTTTTGAGAAAAATACAGAAAACTACGGAACCCTACACTGAGCGTGGCCCGACACGCTCTTGGCCGGTTTTCATATATTTAATCGCCAGTGTCCGAGGTGTACCGTAAGACTGTCCATAAAATATAATATGTTGTTCAAAATAACTATTTTCTTCGTACTATACTGAACTTGACGACCGGTCTGGCGCAGTCGGTAGTGACCCTGCCTGCTACGCCGCGGTCCCGGGTTCGAATCCCGGTAAGGGCATTTATTTGTGTGAGCACTGATATTTGATCCTGAGTCATGGATGTTTTCTATGTATACATATAAGTATTTATATATTATATATATCGTTGTCTGAGTACCCACAACACAAGCCTTCTTGAGCTTACCGTGGGCCTCAGTCAATCTGTGTAAGAATGTCCTATAATATTTATTTATTTATAATATTTATTAACTGTCACCGCATAGGTATATCAGAATAACAGCGCCCTCTTGTCATATACACCGTGTTTTTATAGAATTCCGTTTACTTTAAGGGAAGGTTCTTAAGTTCAAATACAATTAATTTCTCTAAGAAACTAACGTCTTAACTCTTACGGTTATTGAGTTATTAAAAAATAGAAATAATTACTGAACACGTGTGTGACAACCTTTACCACTTCCTAATGTTATTTGTTTTGACATGTGCCGTCAATCACTTGACATTAACTTGAATGTTATCCTTTAGGGTCTCTCACACTGATTAATTCATTTATTATGTATGAAAACAATATATTTTTTTCAGTACAGATGGTGTTTTTTTTACGCACTAGTGCAAGAAGTGGTTCATTATATGTCAGGTCGAAACTTCGGAGGTCAATCTGTACTGAAAAACGTCGTTCGATACACGTGCGAAAAGGAAATTCGTAACTCGTGTCGATTTAAAAACACTCCCTTCGGTCGTGTTTTAATTTATCGCCACCGTTTCGAACTTCCTTTTTTACGCACTTGTATCGTAATGTACTATTTTAATTTAACTGTATATCACATACAGTATGGTTCCTGATAACGTACCTAACAACTGATAATGAAAACAAAAAAAACACGGTGTATTTATAGGTCGTCCTTTATATTTAAGATGGACATTAGGTTCAGGTTACGCGGACAGTCGCACACGCAAGTGTTACGCCACGCGACGTGCGCGCGCGCCGCTGCTCGCGAAAGTACGTGTGTCGAAACCATATTGATTGGTTTGCAAAACTGTTTGCAAGAGGTTTGCTAAATAACAACGCGTAAGAAGATTTGCTTTGACCAGGATACATACGGAGCCGAATGGCACAAACGCTCACGAAACGAAACGCTCGTAGATATCTATCTCTATCGCTCTTCTCCATTGGTGCGACAGAGCCAGCCTGCATTTCGGTCAAAACAGGTCGGCGCAGGAAGGTTCCTGAGTAATGGATGTTTAATTTCTATGTATATAAGTATCTGTATAATTATATATATCGTTGTCTGAGTACCCACAATGCAAGTCTTCTTTATTCCGTCTGTGGAATAATGTCCTATAATATTTATTTATTTTATTTAGCAGCATGACAGTTAACGTCTTCGCTACTGATGTCATAAAAGGAGGAATTGATTGAGAAACCTAACTAATCCTAATAAGGTCTTACGCTCATAAAGTCTCTTCAGGTTAAAAGGTTAGAAGCCAGTCGATTTCGCAAAAATCTGCGTTTACGGCAAACGCATCTCTTTTTAGCGGTTACAGCAAGGTTAGCACATGATTGCCGCAAGAATATGTCGCGGTGAGATAGACTACCCGTCCAGGCCCCGTAGCCGAATGGCATTTCTCCGACGCCAAACGAAAGCGATACGCCGCTGGCTCTGTCGCGCCAATACGCAAGCGCGATAGAGATAGATATCTACTAGCGCTTCGTTTCGTGAGTGTTTCGTGAGCGATTGTGCCATTCGGCTAGCCACCCTTATGTCATTAATACAGTTAGAAGAAGACGTGTGATCTATCTCACGGCGACATACTCTCGCGGCAGTCATTTGCTAGGCCTACAGATAACAATGTAAAAGTTGATGAACATTCTTAAAATTTCCTTAAATTACTCAATTTTTTCCTGAGAATATTCCCATGCAAATTGCCATCGATTGTCTTGAAGATTAGGATGTATTACGCAATGTTCTCAACAGTTGACGCACTGAGAGAAAATACAACCGTTTTCATGTTCGTTCAACAAGTTTTTTGGTTAAAATAGCGCCTACGTGCTCTTTGGTTCAAACGACAAGCTACATGTCATTTGAATCGGCAATATATTTGAATCAACAAGTCGATTTTATAAAAACAACCTGACACATATTGTTTTAAACATACGTTTGGCTGATTCAAACGGATAAACCGCAACAAGTCGAACTTGTTAAATTCACAATGCAAATTTCTCTCAGTGCGATCACTTCATTTGATGTTTTTAACCCCCGACCACAGAATATATAATAGTACAAGTACAGAAGGCCCACTGCTTTGATGTTCAAGAAATGCCGCCTTTTTAAATACCTACGAAATTCTAACATAGAGACGAGCCGCACGGGCGCAACGTCCGACGCTAGGGTTGCCTATGGAGTATGGATTAAAACGAATTAATGCTCAAATAAAATGTCAAGTCTTTGGGTACTTTCTAAGTATATATACAGTGGGGTGACGGGTTAAGAATTTCACCACCCCCTTTCTTCCCGTGGGTGTCGTAGAAGGCGACTATGGGATATGGGTTAAATTGTGGTGTAGGCGAGAGGCTGGCAACCTGTCACTGCAATGCCACAGTTTCGTTTTCTTTCAACCCCTTATTTGCCAAGAGTGGCCCTGAAGCTTTTGTAGTTTCATGTGCTCTGCCTACCCCTTTATGGGATGCGGGCGTGATTGTGTGTGTGTGTATATATACAGTACTAGCTTTTGCCCGCGGCTTCGCTCGCGTTAAATTCGAAAATTTCGGAATTCTCCATACAAACTTCCACCCCCTATTTTAGGAAAGTGGGGGGGTTAGAAGGAGACAAAAAATAGCCAATGTCACTCTCCATCCCTTCAACTATTTAAACTTAAAAAATCACGTCAATTCGTTGCCCCGTTTTGGCGTGAAAGACGGACAAACAAACAGACACACACTTTCCCATTTATAATATTAGTATGGATACGAGGTTGAACTTGAATTTTTTTTTTTTATAATAATTTTGTTTTTCGCTATCTACTTATAGAATATACACATTTCTATCCCAAAGGTCCCGAGTTTCTATCCGAAGTAAAATAAACATTTAATTATTGTATTTTTTTGCGTTTTTTTACTTAGATATTTGTTACTTCTTAATTGACCTAGTAATTGATACTACCGACCGGTTCCATATTTTTGTTTCAGTCCCAACATCACAAGCCTTATTGAACTTTTCCGTGGGACTTAATCAGTAGTAGATCTGTGTAAGAATGTTCTATTTTACTCATAGCAATCTTAGGCCGCTTGCCTTAATCAAAGTCTGAAGAAAAATGAACGAATGAATTAAATAATTACATAGTACATATTTAACTATCATATAAAATTACAACAGTATGTAGGTTAAAAGCAATGAATGTCAATAACGGTCGCCATGATTTAAACGGGAAACAAAAACACACGCCGTAGAAGGTTGGAAACTCATAACCTGCCTTAAACGAAGTAGGGTAGGAGTTATTGGGAACGGTCGAAGGCCTAATAACCTTGGCATAGATATAGACCAACCAAATCTTTTCACTAGAAAAAGGCGGCAAATTTGAAAAATCGCGGGCTAGCAACACTAGTTTTGAAAATCAGTGGAAATTCGCGTGTCATTTGTATCTTATCTGTGGAAATCTCCACCCTACCAAAAAGAGAAATAACTAGCATATATCCGTCCCTTTTTAATACATTATCTAATTCGTAAGGAAGGAGCGAGCCCCATGAAAAAAACGTGGGTCCCAGCGCGAACAAGTTGTTCACAGAAATCGCGAAGCGTCTGGTTGAGTAACTGGTGACAGTAGAGCTGCCGACTTCCTCGCACAACGTATCAGCATTGCTAACAGGCAGGGGCAGCCGCGCCGCGCTACAAGTACATGCCGGCGGCCGCGAGTTCGCGGCCCGTTCACTGGTGACGGCCTTCACGCGGCGCAATAGAATTCAATGTCGGCTGCTCGCGTGCGGTCCGTTATTTAATGTAGATAAGAATTTAAAATGGCGGCATTTTGTGAACATCAAGGAGTGAGCCTTCTGTACTTGTACTATTATATATTCTGTGATACAGGACAAAAACACGCAAAAAAATTTTGGGAAATCATATTTTCCCCAAATGTTTTTGCGTGTTTTTATTATAACAAATGACATAATTATTTCTTTATTTTAATATCATTATATCACGTCAAAAATCGAGGTACGATTCTTAGTATGATTATTATTATTTTTTATTATTTATTTATTTAATAAAAACAAGAATTACAACATAATCATAATGCTATGCTCCACAAAACTTAGTTTGACTGTTGAGTCGTTTCAGTCTCTTTTTATACATTGTTTAGTAAAAATAAATACCTACTATAATAATAATAATAATAAAGACGTTTATTCAAAAGTTTGAACACAGGTACATTATAAAAGTACACAGGCATGCTTACAAACTAATTGAAAAGGTAGGTGGCTCAGCTAATGTCTGTGCCAGAGGGCCTCGAGGCGCAGCGGCCACAAGGACTGCCAACAACGGACGCTGTTATTCTGCCACCACCAGATTTATAGCTAGCTAACTAATAACTAACAGTAAAAACATTAACGCCATTTCGGACAGGATAGCATAAACTGAACAAATGCAAGGTGTGTGGAATTAGGTATTATCTAAAAATATTTTTCTTAAGATGATTCAATTAAAGTATAACTTCTAATAAGTTATACTTATGCTAGAACTTAGTTGTAGTACAAGCTGCACAAGATATTGCTTATAAAGTATCCAAAAGTTATGCTTTTAAACGTATTTTAAAAGTAGTTTTTTTTAGATTCCATGGCTATATCTTCGGGCGAAGAGTTCAAGAGATATGGTATAATCACCATAGTAATTGTAAATCCTATGTAAGCCATCCTTGGTATAACCTATATATTTACCGCTTAAATTATAACAGATGTCTAAATAAACACCGTGTAACATAACGAACATAGCTATTCATTCTCTCGACGATTACATCTTGTCACGTTTCCCATTGTCGCTTTTGTTATAACATTGCACCAATAAATTATATAATGTATAGAATAACGCAATACGAGTAGTTTGATTTATCTTTGACAAGAGTTTTGTACTCGTAAAGTCTATGTTACTTGGGTTTTTCGTAGGGTATTTGGTATGGCATAGTTACAATAATTTCGAATCACTAACACAACTTAAAGATAAATACCTATGAAAGACAAATTCGGAAAGTTTTCTGTCAGCATCGCATGGGGTTATAGCCCCCCTTATATTACAGTTACTTAATGATTAGCTCAATAAGTAATATCAATTGACTACATACTAAGGCACTGATTCCCGCCATCTTGGATTGTTATAAAACAGCGGGAATGCAGTGACGGTTGGTCATTGGCCAGTTCGAGTACAAACAAATTGGAGTGACGAAGTCTTGAAATGGTTTTGTAAATTGGTTGATTGATTATGTATGTCATAAACGAATAAAGTAAAAATATTAGTCCAAGTAATAGTTTCAATCTTCAACCTGGTAATATGTGAGTGTGTTTAGTAAAACGTCCCAATTTGTCGGTTACCATTAAGGCGAGATTTAGTTATCTTTATATGATATAAACTGACAAAGCGGCTTTGGTGGTACAAAGTGGGACATTTTCCCGTTCACACTCACATATATCTACCAACAATTATAGATTAGGACTTGTTTCTAAACCGCAAAATCTAGTACATAATTGATTGACAGCATCGCAAAATCCCAATCGTTTAAACACGACTAGATATCACGATCCATACCATATATTACCCATACAAAATGTAGTATCTGCCATTTAAATAACGTTTATGGAGTTTCGTGTCTAAAGGGTCTTTACTTTTCTGGTTTTATCTGAAGTAAGCCATAGTTTTTGATGAAAAATATAGCATTTTTGGCGATGTTTTCCTAATGTCTTATAACATTTCTGCTCCCTCCTGATTCATCGTGTATATCTCCATATGAGGCCTATACCAAAGAGGATCGAGTATTATCTAGAAAGACTATCACATTAAAATGTGTAATCACAGTGCATAGACTGCCATCTCTCGACACAAGCTTAAAACTTTTGAACCTCAGTTTTGACAATTTGGCCCATATTGTTAGCTTGATATGTGTTAAAATATCAAATATTAATATAAGCGCCATCTAGCCAGGCGTTCCCCAAAGGTGTAACGCCATCTAGGCCACCGTACCTTTTTCTCTAGTGCTTTGAAGCGTTTTTTTCTTAGACTTTATCCGTCTATACGGAGTTACATATGTCATTGCCTATACTGACAGGCCGTATAGTAAACAAACAGATGTATTGAGGTCAGACATGATGCGCCATCTTCTGTCGCAACAAGTCCTTGTTTCCTTCACGATTTACTTAAACAGTTTATTGAAAAGTTGTAATAAATATTGTGTCGTGAGATACTGACATGATGTATAAATAAGCTTTGGAGATAAATAGCTAAAAATACGTTTATTTATTATGTTTTGTAATGCCGGCTGAGGCAAATGGCAATCGCCGACAGAAATGCAGCCTAGCTCTTTCGCGCCAACTTTTTTTTTAAATTGTAAATGGGCTTACTCTTGGCCACAGACTAGCCAAAGGCAAAGACGTCGCCTACGATGGAGTGAGCTCGCCCAGAAGATGCCTGTTCACTCTTCATTTCACGCCGGCAAGGAATTCCACTCCTTGGCTGTGCGCATAAGAAAAGAAGAAGCAAAGCGCTTCGTGCGAATTCGTGGAATATCTACCAAGTAAGGATGGAAACCGGCCGTGCGTCTAAGTAATTAATGAATCTATGGTTGTAATCACGTTATTATACAAGGTGCTCGCGAGGAACCCGCATAACTTGAACCACGCGTTTCTGAGGCAAAAAGAAAGAAAAAATGTTATATGAATTTTAAAATTTTTCGCCAAAAACAAAATTTTTTTTTCTTTTTTGGACGTATTTTCACATAAATTTTTTTTTTATTCATAAAGTTGGCAATTAAAATGAGTTCCTTCATTTATTTTTCTAAAAACCAAATTATTTGGAAGTTTTTCTTGTCACATTTTGACATCTATCAATGACTACTGTGAGACTATGCTCCAAAATTGCGCATCAGCGCCGTTAAGAAACCTTTTCTACTGAACAATACGGAAATGTTTTTTTTAAATTGGCAATAACTCTGAAACTAGACGAAATCTAGAAAAGTTTATATGACATTTTAGTCTTAAAATGTGACCAAAAATATGCCGTTAAAGTTATATGGGTTCCTCGCGAGCACCTTGTATAGTAATAATTAATTATTTGCATATGTTTCACGAAAGTTTAACGTGTGTCTAAGAGTCCAATGGTAGAATGGGGTAAACAATTTAAAATAATACTCAAAAGCGCTATAGATAGATAGCTACAAAACAGATATTAACGTGAGCCCGATCGAGCCGTATCGTGAGGTCGATCAGTAGATCGATCCTCTTTGTATTTAAATAATTAGGTAAATAAACATGAAAACCACAACAATACTAAAGCTTCGAGAGTCCTAAAGGGTCCATTTTATTCCAGTCACCAGTTCAACCACCCGCATATGCTAATGTCCCTTTGTTCACTATCTCCAAGAATTCTAATGTCAAATACTGGGAATATTTTTTCAATGTTTTGAAATAAAAAAAAAATACCTGATTACGTATTCATAGCAAGTTTCTAAGGTACCTAATATCATAAATGTGCCCTCGCCGGGACTCGAACACGAGACTATTGACTTTATAAGCAATGTCACTACTGCTACTACTACCTAGACTGAACTACAAAGTGTTTCCTAGTCGGTTAATTAGAAGCAAGTAGTTAACAAAAATGTAACATTTAATTATTTACTATTCAAATAAGTTACACAGCATAACAGTAATAACCTAACCACAAAATTAAAATTTTGAAAAAAACCCCGACTGCGACATTGTAGACCGATTTTCATGAAGCATGGCAAAGAAAAAGACTAACTCAGCTTTCAGAAATACAAAAAAAATAAATCAAAATTATCCGTTAACTACGATATAATAATACACACACAGTCAGACAGACAAACAAACAGGCAGACGGACAGACAGATAGACACGTTAAACTTATAACGCCCCGTCGTTAGAAACTAAAGCACTGTGAAATTTAAAAAAAAAATACACAAACACAAATAAAAAAATAACAAATACAAAAAAAATACAAAATTATGTAACTAGATATGATAGGTAAATAACTATCTAACATCATGTGCTAAATTTTCAGTCATCACATATTTTATGCAAATATAATAGATTTTCCAACACACTGGTCAAATAATATGATCAAACTCACAGATAAAACGTATCCTAAAAATTGCAAGACCTAGACAAAAGTGTGTCAAATTTTAACATCGAGTAAGTTACATAAAGTTGAAAATACCACAATGGACCCATGGACATTGTTGCCCAGTTTCGGTCGCTAAACATACATACTTACATGAGAGACATGTTTGGAAGAAAGACTATTCATCTACAATCTACACCTAAAAACTAGATACCTAGACTACATTTAAATAAAGCCCTGTCCTTTAAACCCCGGCGCAAAAACGACGGGGTGTTATAAGTTTGACGTGTCTGTCTGTCTGCCTGTTTGTCTGTCTGTCTGTGTGTGTGTGTCTGTCTGTGGCATCGTAGCTCCCGAACGGATGAACCGATTTGGATTTTTTTTTGAAAGCTGACCTAACCACAAAATTACATTTTGAAAAAAACCCCCGACAGCGACATAGTAGACCGATACTCATGAAACATGACTAAGAACACTCCCGACTAACTCAACTTTCAGACTAAAAAAAAATCTAAGTCGGTTCATCCGTTCGGGAGCTACGATGCCAGAGACAGACACACACAAAGACAGACAGACAGACACGTCAAACTTATAACATCCGATTGAGACAGCGTAAGGTGGTAAAATGTTCATTACAAACATTTACAATTTTTGTAATATCATTTAGGCTATACGTTTTTTTGTGACATTCACATAGGTACTAAATAAACACTTGCGTTTGTTACATCCTTTTTTGACAACAAATTATAAATAAAAACTTGAGTCCTTAAAAAATTAAAGACATATACATATACAATATACATACTGTGTACTTTCATAGGTACATTGCAAATTAAATAAAAGTTTGTAAATCTTATTATACTAGAGGTACTACATCAGATGCTGGGTCCCTTAAAAAAGGGTATCGAATAATTGAATAGAATATTATTTGGGCGTTTTCCAAATTAAATCCCGAATATCGAATTTCACCAGATCTGGACGACCTGGACGTGTTTGGGCTCATTCTTCTCAGAATTACTAGCTGATTCGATCCCTAGAATAAAAAATGTGTCCCATATTTCCCATACAAAATTCGAGTTTCCAATACGTCGCGCTCGTAATAAGTTCATACTTAAATCGTGACGTAAAAGGAAAAAAAGATTAGGACACATTTTTTTATCGTCGAGATCGAATCAGTTCCTGAAGAATGAGCCCAAAGACGTCCAGATCTGGTGAAATTCGATATTCGGGATTTAATTTAGAAAACGCCCATTTGTGCCCAATTAAACAGTTGCACCTGTGGTTTATCTACATTTTGCTAAATATTTGTTACCAGAAAGGCTTTAGGTATTCTCTTTAGAGATCTGTAACTTTTAGACTAGAGGCGCCATCTATTGATAACAAATGAAGCGATTTCGTACGTAATACGTATTCAGTCTGTATTATTTAGTAGTCTTTGCATCCACTTATATTTTTAGATGTTAAGTGCTAACACAAGAGCTGAATGTAGACAGGTGTGAATGCAGTTGTCACTGACCTTTTGACACAGATTGTGTATGTTTGTGTGTGTGCGTGAATAATTTATCAACATGATATCTGGTACTGCCTCATTAGAAAAACAGACAAAACTGGTTATGTCAGAAAGACAACAAAAAACTTATTTATCAGCTACTTATATGGTATTATTGAAGACGTTTGATTTTTCTCAAATTCAACTCTTAATCAAAATCTGAGTAAGTGTAAGAACACCCTTATAAAATACACTTATACAAGGTGGAACAAAAATACACTAAAAACTTACATATACTATTCTTCAGTACGTCACAGCGGTTTTTTTTACGCACTAGTGCGAGAAGTGGTTCATTATATGTCTGGTCGAAACTTCGGAGGGTAATCTGTACTGAAAAACGTCGTAGGATGCACGTGCGAAAAGGAAATTCATAACTCGTGTCGCCACTCGTTTCGAACTTCCTTTTTTACACACTTGTATCGTAATGTACTAATTTCTTAAGAGGATTTAAACCCATGACTATAGTCCGTTTTTTTAAATATTTATTAGAGTAATAACGATCGCTTTTACCTAAGTTTCATCAAATATTTCAGTCATATCTGGAAAATATGCATGACTTGGGAATATTTTTTTATACGTCGGTGGCTAACAAGCATATGGTCCGCTTGATGGAAAGCAATCACCGTAACCTATGGACGCATGTAACTCAAGGAGTGTCACATGCGCGTTGCCAACCCATTAGAAACTTGTACACTCCCTTTTGCTGTGTTAAGTACACAGAAAAAAGGAGTGTACAAGTTCTAAGGAGATTGTTCATGTTATGGTTAAACTTTGAAGATTCAATACGTTAGTTTTTTTTTTCCTAAAAAACGCACGACTTTTCTAATCCTAAACAAACGGACTATTAATAACGGTTTGAGTGCGTTTTCACGATGATATCGGATGTCGGACCGATATCCCATACGTTACAGGCGCCATCTTGGATTTTTCTATTGAAATCCTTCCGACATCCGATATCGGATCGGATAATGTCAAAATGGACTGAAAGTCGTAAATGTTGTTACCATAGCAACGAAAAGTAGGCATTTAGCCCCGAGCTACGTTAACGGGGCCAAAACGTATCAAATCAGTTATATCTAGGTTATGTTATTGTTGCATTTGTGTTGGGCAAGCATTTTAAAACATGTTGTATAATAGTTTTATAAGCCTGTTGACTACGAGTATTAACATGTTGGTGTGGTTTTTATTAAGGTTTTTTCATCACACTTTAAATGTGCTGCTATTGCACGCAGGCGGAGCGTGAATTATAGAAAAATCGTTTTCCCAAGGAATAATAAAATTTAAAGGGAATAATGAAATTTCTTGTACCGTACTTAACTTTTTTACATCTATTAACATATTTTTTTACATTGCGATTGTGATGAAAAACATTGTGCGTAACTCGGGGAGTATGAATATTACTAACTTGAGTCTTTAAATCCTTCCGGCAAGCCGTCGCGATTTAACTTACTCTCGTTAGTAATATTCAACTTCCTCCCCTTGTTGCACAATGTACTATTGTTGATATTGCCTAAATTCTGTAATTTGGCCTTTGGCCCATCGGCGGTGCGCTTAATATTGCCGAAACCCTTTAATTTATAGTTTATAAAGTCAAAGAGGATCGATTATTATAGAGAGTTACTGTAGAAGTAAAATGTGTAATCACAGTGCATAGACCGCCATCTCTTGATACAGGCGTAAAACTTTTGAACCTCAGTTTTGACAATTTAGCCCATATTCTTAGCTTGGTATCTTTTAAAATGTAAATTTCAAATATTAATATTAGCGCCATCTAGCTAAGCGTACCCCAAAGGTGTAATTGTAATGCCATCTAGGCCATCGTACCTTTTTCTGTATAGTACTGAGGTACGTTTTTTTCTTAGACTTTATCTGTCTATACGGAGTTATATATGTCTTTGATAAAGTCAAGATTTTTATTTATTATGAAACTAGCTTTTGGGCGCGGCTTCGCTCGCGTTAAATTGCTCCATTGCGGATTGCTCCGTACAAATTTCCACCCCCCATATTAGGGAAGTGGGGGGTTAGAAAGAGACAAAAGGTAGCCTATGTCACTCTCCATCCCTTCAACTATCTCCACTTAAAAATCGTGTTAATTCATCTCTCCGTTTGGCCGTGAAAGACGGACAAACAATAATATTAGTAGTATGGATTAAGGGCATGGTTAATGGCTAAGTCACAAGCCAAGTCATAAGTATATGGCATAGTCGGTAAGGATTTTTGTGTAATGTCAACTATAAACCTAATATGGATCGCTCTTTGTTCTGAAATAAACATTTTTTAGGGTCCTTACACGATGGGATACGACGTTTCATAACAGGGTTCCTATGACCACCTTTCTATGATATCATCAGATCAGCTCCATGATACCATAATATTGCATTGTCACGTGATTTACATATGTGTGTATGGAAAAGTGAAACTCCTAAGCACAATCGAAACCAAAAAAAGGGAACTGGGTCAAATGTAGCGTTATTCATACGTTAAAAATTTTTGACGCACACTAAACATACAGTAAAAGTAAAAGTGGGGACTGATCTTTTTTTTTTTCATTCAATCCCAACGTCTAATATATTGTTGGATATGTATTTAAAAATCAATAGGGGTTTACTAAAATCGTTTGTGATAATATTAATATTTTTGGAAATAAGCGCTCCTAAAGAAAAAAAGTGCGTCGGGTTTGGATTCCTTTCAATCCGTTTTTGCCAAGAGTGGCACTGTGACTTAATAGTTCATGTGCTCTGCCTACCCCTTTATGGGATACGGGCGTGATTATAAGTATGTGTAAAGGTGTTATGTATGTGTAAATTTTTTTTTTCAAATCAAAACTTCTTATACTTAAGTATGTCAAGTAATTGAAATAAGGACAATTTACGATTAATTGAGCGTTTAAATTAAGGAAACAATTTAAATTTTCACTCTTCAAAATTTATTGATTACAGATAATTTTCTAATCACTAGGAATTACCGGATAATCTAATTTACGTACCTATATAAATTAGGACCTAATGGTACCAATTTATCTGTTAATTGTTACGGAAAAGTATGTTACACTAGTTTTTGCACCCGGTTTCCAATGGAACCGGTCGGTAGTATCAATTACTAGGTCAATTAAGAAGTAACAAATATCTAAGTAAAAAAACGCAAAAAATTACAATAATTAAATGTTTATTTTACTTCGGATAGAAACTCGGGACCTTTGGGATAGAAATGTGTATATTCTATAAGTAGATAGCGAAAAACAAAATTATTATAAAAAAAAAACATTCAAGTTCAACCTCGTGTCCATACCAATATTATAAATGGGACAGTGTATGTGTCTGTTTGTTTGTCCGTCTTTCACGGCAAAACAGAGCGACTAATTGTCGTGATTTTTTATGTAGGGATAGTTGAAGGGATGGAGAGTGACATAGGCTACTTTTTGTCTCTTTCTAACGCGAGCGAAGCCGCGGGCAAAAGCTAGTACCTAATAGATGATCCGTACCTTCGTAAATATAAATCGCGGTACAAATATTTATACAGAGTAGCTAAAAAAAAAAATGAGAAAAATATTGTAGCAAGCAAAAAGTCTTATTTTTAACCCTCGACGCAAAAACGACGTGTGTCTGTCTGTCTATCTGTCTATTTGTCTGTCTGTCTGTCTGTCTGTCTGTCTGTCTGTCTGTGTGTGTGTGTGTCTGTCTGTGGCATCGTAGCTCTCGAACGGATGAACCGATTTTGATTTAGTTTTTTTTCAGTCTGAAAGCTGAGTTAGTTAGTCGGGAGTGTTCTTAGCCACTGTGTCGCGGTCGGGGTTTTTTTCAAAATTTTAATTTTGTGGTTAGGTTATTAATAATAATATTGTCATTCTAGTGTATTCAAGATAAGAGATAAAATGAAAAATAGGATCTTTAAAACATCCTAGTTCACCTCAAAATTTTTGTGTCTTGCATAATGTAGGATTACATAAATAAATAGGTTATGCAGGTATTTCAATTTC
The DNA here is from genome assembly GCF_023078275.1 of Leguminivora glycinivorella. Taxonomy (NCBI): domain Eukaryota; kingdom Metazoa; phylum Arthropoda; class Insecta; order Lepidoptera; family Tortricidae; genus Leguminivora; species Leguminivora glycinivorella. The sequence goes on from NC_062994.1 coordinate 10,349,750, forward strand.
GCCACAGCCAAGAATGTTTCTTACAAAATTACAACGGGCAAATCTCGACGGGGCCGGGGAGGCAAATGTAAATGGTCCATTTTTTCCATGTTTACAATGTTTTCATTATTAATAGAGTCCACCGGTTATATATGGTAGGCGTGTTTAGTGGATATATGTAGAACTCAACATCGTAGTGTAATAATGGACAAAAATGAATCAGTTACAATTGCCTCCCAGTCGAGATTTGTACCGCGGTAATGTAATATTTCGTTACCGATGTTACAAAGCCTTCAAGAGAAAGAACCTGACTGTGTTACTGATTACAAGAAACATGTTTGTTTATAATTATGGCCGGCTGAGCAAGGTATCGTACTAGTAATGCAAGGTTTTTAATGGCACTCAATTACCTTGACATCGTGAGTTTAATGTTTCTTATGTACCTGTTTTGGCCCTTTGGATTTTAGATGCAATAGAAGTTAGGTTACAGTATAGATTAACCCCGTTATTCATAAACGTACACTAAAGTTATCAAGCCGATAAAGTTCGTTTGTCCCTTTCCGATGTATTGGTGTGATAGAAAGGGACAAACGAACTTTATCGGCTGGATAACTTTAGTGTACGTTTATGAATAAGGGTGTTAATATTTATAACACTTTCATTTCTCGCGCTTTGTACACATATTTGAAGTCAGGTCGAACGCGATTAATTAACATTATTTAATCGCGTTCGACCTGTATGTGACTACACCACACATAGATGGAGCCACAAAAAAACTGTCTTGTAGCTTTCGATTATACTTGTAGATTGCGTTAAGTGTCACTTTTGAGATAGATTTATGGCTCGAAAGTGACACTTAACGCCAATCTACAAATAATCGATCGCAACAATACATTTTGTGTGGCGCCATCTATGTGTGGTGTAGTGTATGCGCGTTCTTAGGCGGTCGCATTTTAATGTATGGTATGGTATGACCTTCTTATAATTAAGGGCCAGTTGCATCAACCACATTTGACAGATACATCATCGTCACGCAGCTGAGGTCTATGGAACTTCCCATACAATAAAAATTTACGAATGCTTTAACGGTGACAGACGGTTTGGTGAGTTTGGTGCAAGCGACCCTTAATCTATGGTTACAGATTGGTATAAGGTTTTATTCGAAATACACATAAGTATAGTCTGTTCGGACTATGTATAGTGTTCAGACTATGTGTAAGCACTCGTACGATAGTACTTTTTATTATACTGTGGTGTTAAGGGTACAAAAGTATTAAAATACGATTTAAAAGTATTTGTAAAAAATAAGTTGCAGCCAGGAAAGGATAGAACTCAACATGTGACTTATAATGGCGGAAATCAAATAAATTAGATTTTATAATTTTGCCACATTAAAAAAAAATTGTGCATCTTAATAAATATAATATAAGTAAATACATAATGGGCCTTCTTCAAGGAATTCATTGGTTTATTCATAAAAAAATACTGAGACACGTACAGAATTTCGACTTCGATATATCAAAAAAAAAATCTTTAGGAAACCGGACTAATTCCAATATGGCCTAGTTACCCTTCGGTTTGGAAGGTCAGATGGCAGTCGCTTTCGTAAAACTAGTGCCTACGCCAAATCTTGGGATTAGGTAGTTGTCAAAGCGGACCCCAGGCTCCCATGAGCCCTGGCAAATGCCGGGATAACGCAAGGAGGATGATGATAATAATATAAATAAAAAACCGGCCAAGAGCGTGTCGGGCCACGCTCAGTGTAGGGTTCCGTAGTTTTCCGTATTTTTCTCAAAAACTACTGAACCTATCAAGTTAAAAACAATTTTCCTAGAAAGTGTTTATAAAGTTCTACTTTTGTGATTTTTTCATATTTTTTAAACATATGGTTCAAAAGTTAGAGGGGGGGGACGTACTTTTTTTTCCTTTAGGAGCGATTATTTCCGAAAATATTAATATTATCAAAAAACGATCTCAGTAAACCCTTATTCATTTTTAATACCTATCCGACAATATATCACACGTTGGGGTTGGAATGAAAAAAAATATCAGCCCCCACTTTACATGTAGGGGGGGTACCCTAATAAAACATTTTTTTCTATTTTTTATTTTTGCACTTTGTTGGCGTGATTGATATACATATTGGTACTAAATTTCAGCTTTCTAGTGCTTACGGTTACTGAGATTATCCGCGGACGGACGGACGGACGGACGGACGGACGGACGGACAGACAGACATGGCGAAACTATAAGGGTTCCTAGTTGACTACGGAACCCTAAAAAAGGTAGTCAAAAATTAAATCACCTCATTATTTCTTTTCACATCTTCGGTGCCATCCTGTATAGCGTAATAGCCAATAACCAATGAAGTTGTTACACCTACTAGTTAAAACAAAGATATAAAAACAAATGTAACTTTTTATAGCACTTATGTCTGCCGATGTAACAAAACAATCAATATATGGCCGATTTTGATCCCACAATTTGGTATGAAATCGGACTTGATTTTTTTAAATCGGTTTACGCCAGATTTCGATAAAAAAGGTAGATTTTCGGAACAGAATAGGCAATCTTTCTGAAAAACCGAAATGAAAATGTGATGCGATAAAATATGTAAGTATTGTACCTCATATAGAAATCGTTCTATACGAACCCCAGCTCGTACCAATAAGTTTTTCGGAATTTGTGTGCGAAATCTCATTTGATATTTGCCAGTCGCTTTTCGGTGAAGGAAAACATCGTGAGGAAACCAAACTAATTCCAATAAGGTCTAGTTTACCCTTCCGGTTGGGAGGTCAGATGGCAGTCGCTTTTGTAAAAACTAGTGCCTACGCCAAATCTTGAGATTAGTTGTCAAAGCGGACCCCAGGCTCCCATGAGCCGTGGCAAATGCCGGGATAGCGCAAGGAGGATTATGATAGAAAAATATAGTCGCTCCCGTGTAAATAAAAGAACGATGAACTAAAATTCGCTTCATCGCATCTCTTTTATTTTGGGACCGAAATGAAAAATGAAAATGAAAATGAAATATTTATTTTTCAAGTAGACATATTACAATGCGCATATGAACGTCAAATAAAGCTACGCCGGCTCTAACCCTACGCCTCAGCCTCGAGAAGATTTCAGCCTATCTTTTATTCGTTTCTACAAAGAGGATCAAGTATTATAGAGAGTTACTGTCAAAGTAAAATATGTAATCACAGTGCATAGACTGACATCTCTCGACACAGGCTTAAAACTTTTGAACCTCAGTTTTGACAAATTGGCCCATATTCTTAGCTTGATATGTTTTAAAATGTCAAATATTAATATTAGCGCTATCTAGCCGAGCGTCCCCCAAAGGTGTAACGCCATCTAGGCTACCGTTCCTATTTCTATATGGTTCTGAGGTAGGTTTTTTTTTAGACTGTAGCTGTTTGACCGAAGCGAAGCAAGGGCTACGTTTTTATCCCCCGATGCGAAAACGAAGGGGTGTTATAAGTTTGACGTGTCTGTCTGTCTGTTTGTTTTTGGTGGCTGTGCCTCATCAAAACCTAAATTTGTATTTAATTCAGAATCAGCATTTACCTGTAACACAATATACGTATATAATACAGTAATTGTCTGTATAATAACTATAGTAAGCAATTTCTGTGCAACCTACTTTTGATTACGCAAGAATCGAGATGTTTTTTATGCCTTCCGATAGCAGTTCTTGAGCTGGTTTTGGTGTTTATTTATTATTGGTTATTTGTAGGTTAATGACCGCTTTGTGGTTGTCAAGTCACACATATTTTAAGTAAGATTATGTTTTAGGTCTATTATTTTAAGAACATAAGAAACTACGTACACAAGTAACACAAGTAGTCCAATTTTTTTCTTGGCTTTGGTATTATGGAAAATATTCGAAGTATATTTTGACCTCAGCTTCGCAGGGTGTTTGATTTTTTTCGATTTTTTAATGACTATGAAAAAAAAATGGCATCTAAATGGTCCCATAATAAAAGTTGTTCCTTATGACGTCAAAAGTCACTGTGCAAAAGTATAAATGAAATTCCGATAGAGTACCTTAGTCTATTAATATTTTTTGATGAATACTCTTGCATGTTTAATTGTATTTTGTTATTTAATGCATGTTAAAAGATGTAATTTTTTGAAAAGAAGTGACCAGCCGAGTTTCTTGCCGGTCCCATAGGGACTGAACCATTCTCGAGGCTGAGGCGTAGGGTTAGAGCCGGCGTAGCTTTATCTGACGTTCATATGCGCATTGTAATATGTCTACTTGAAAAATAAATATTTCATTTTCATTAATTTTCATTTTTTACTTACAAATACACCGTCTAATTTGAATTTTTTAAATTTTACATTTGCCCGGCAAGTATAGTCGCGCGATAAATAATAAAGTATCTGGCCTTCCCTATCGTACTTATAAATAGTGCGATAGGGACGGCCAGATGTTTTATCATTTATCGCACGGCCATACTTGCCTGCTTGATTATTTAAGTTTCTCTTATAATCATGTACCTATGTACAATTAAATCCTACACTACCCATAAATTGGGTAATTTTATATCGTCACTCTGTTTCGAAAGTCACACAAGTATGAATTGACCTCAGTTATATAACGTTATTAGGAGTACAATAGGATAAGTGGCAGAATAATGAGATATACGCCATTGTTCTTGAAAACACGGATATTGAAGCTTAATTCTAAGGCCGACCGTTGTAGTATATGCGTATAAAGCTATAAAGAAACTTCAAAGTCAGTAGTGTACATTTTTTAGACTTTTCATCACACTTCTACAGTAAATGTGCAATTGACCTCTACTTAACTTTTTTGCCTTTTTACACATTTTTTAAATTTTGTAAGTGTGATGAAAAACATTGTGTGTAACTCGGGGCGTAAGAACATTGCTAACTCTCTCTTATACTGACATACCTACTGGCTAAAGCGTGACGGATACTTTATCCACGTACATATTTAAAAAAAAATTCAAACCTTGAGCTCATATTAAGATACAACATATAACACAAACAAATAAAATGAAATGTAAAAATAAATAAAATTAGATATAAAATTGAAACGAAATAAATGAAAAAAAAAATATTATGTCAACTGAATTTACAATTAAATTTAAACTTGTGCTATTTGGCCCACATATGGGAGACTGGTGCATGTACTGACAACCAGTGTCCCATAAATGGATGGAATGACCATGAATGGGATGGTCCTAGTGTCAAGCCTGTCAGCGATGACTACCAGGGACGTTGCTGCTGATAAGTGATAAAATTGGAAGCATAATACGCAGCCAGCTGCTATAACCTCAGTCTCGAGATGACTTCAGTCGTCCCTCAGTTGGAGGAGGACAAGAAAGCTACATTATCCCTAAGTTTCATCCTTGAGAAAATGAGGAAGGTCCGGTGGCGGCGGGCTCTAAATCCATCATAAAGAGTGTGCATTCCTAAATCTTGACGTTGGTGGAATCATCAACAGCAGGAACCATAACAGTTCAAAATTGGGTGAAAATGTAGGGGCGCAGCTTTAAAATTTGCCCTTTTTTATGCGTATCTTGGTCACCTCAATAGGCTATTAGTTTCCTACTAGTCAAATCAGCTTCTTTTTTAGAACTGTCAAAACGATTTGCTAATATGGATTTACTATTGAATACCGAGGAGTGACGTCACGGTCAATTTATTTTCTTATGTTTAAAAATAACTACTGTCCATATTATTCCTCTAATTATGTGTTGCTTTATTTCGTGCACTGCGTAACATATTTTATTTTAAGTACTTATAGGAAACTAACCTATTCTTCGGGCCAAATCTTTTTATGTTTTTTAGTTTTAATAATATTAATATTCAGAAAGTAAAATAGAACTACATTTGTATGAAAACGAGATTTCTCATAAGTCCACTTTCGTCTAAAATTCGCATGCACATAAATAACTTCTTTAAATGCCTTTTGTTCTGCTCCAAGAAAACCCTACGTTGGCAAACACTGTTTTTGTCATGTGCCATTGTGCGTGTGAGGCAATAGTCCCACGGAACAATGGTAGCCATTGGCTGTCTAGTTATGTCGGAATTTATAACTTTTGGGATAGATTTGTTTACATTAACTTTACATTTGTCCAGTAAAAACATTTGAATTTATGTGCAAGATCTAGGCAAATCAACATCAAACTTACTAGTAAATCACATGTAAGAATGATCTGATAAAAATTATAAAAACGTAGACGGATATTCCTAAACCAGTGTGCGTAGCCGAATGCACAAACGCTCACGAAACGCTCACGATAATATCTCTTTCGTAGCTATCTATCTCTATCGCTCTTGCGTATTGGCGCGACAGAGCCAGACTACCTTTCTGCGGCGTTTTGATTTCGTTTCGCGTCGCAGAAATGCCATTCGGCTACGGGGCCAGGGGCGAACTTATTCCGCGATTCTTTCGCCGAGCTACAAGTACACGCCGGCGGCCGCGCCTTCGCGGCCCATTCAGTGGTGACAACCTTCGCGCGGCGCATTAAAACTCAATGATGTCAGCTGCTCGGCGTGCGAAAGACCGCACCATTTTGTGAACATCAAAGCAGTGAGCCTTCTGTAGGTACTTGCGGTATTATATTATATTCTATGCCAAAACGTGAATACCTACATACGTACATAATACCATACATCATAAGTATACCGAATCAAGGACAATAAGGTTAGGGAATTGGTAAATTGCAAAATATAAAGTTTTACCACTTAATCTGCCTTATTGCGTGTGTAATGTATACAACTAACTTTTATTGTCGAGTAGCAATTCATGCATATATTTTATTAGTTAATTCTAGCTCTGTGCGTACTTAAACGTAAGTAGTGGTATACAGAAGTGTAGTATTATTCCACATAAATAAGATCAGAACCAGCCGCATAACAAATATTTCGTAAAACAACAGATTATATGCGTCATACTTTTTTTTTAATAACTCAGTCCCTGCAAGTGACCCAAAGTTGGTGTCATACAACAAAATAATGCTATTAATAAGCCCTTTCAAACGAGCCATGTCCCACCTGTATACACTCATGGGACAAAATGCCAATTCTCCTTTGTTCCTTTTAGAATCAACTGTTTTTGAGTAGACTTATTTGTACCAAGCCATAACCTTTCATTAACCGCCTTCCAAATCTCAACGGAAGGGGTTCTCAATTCGTCTGTATGTTTTTTTTTAATGTTTGTTCCTCGATATCTTCGTCGTTACTGGACCGATTTTGAAAAATTTTTTTTTGATCGAATGTATATGCATACAGATTAGTCCTATTTTTCTCAAAACCCAGTTCTGGTGGTGGGATCCTGGAGAAATCCAGGGAATTCCTCAAATCTGAAAGGCATATATATAGTGATTTTTGTGTTTTTAAAGGAACAGCATGCATTTACGTACGGAACAGTGACATTTGGTGCAGTGGAACTCCTGATGATGGTCAGAATGGAACTCCTCAAATCTGAACGGCACGCTTATAGTGACTTTGGTATTTTTATAAGAACAGCATGCACTAATGCACTTACGTCCAGAACAGTGACATTTGGTGCAGTGGAACTGCTGATGATGTTTAGAACGGAACTCCTCAAATCTGAACGACACACTTATAGTGACTTTGGTATTTTTATAAGAACAGCATGCACTTACGTCCAGAACAGTGACATTTGGTGCAGTGGAACTGCTGATGAAGAGTGAGCCGCCCCTGGTTAGAGTTCCGTTCTGATAATCATTCCCATCTGTAAGTACTTCAGAATCATCCAAATTTCAAAATTGGTTCAGAAATGACGGAAATATCGAATAACAAACATTAAAAAATATACAGACGAATTGATAACATAATCCAACATTTGAAAGTATTTATCACCAGAACCTCAAAGGAAGGCGGTTTTTTTTTCTTAAAAATTATTTATCATCAACTACTAATGGAAAATCTTAGAACTCCAAGCCTGTGCACAATCCATTCTTATATCAACAGAGTAAAGTTTAAAATCATCTATATATTTACGCACCGCATAGAAAAGCCTAGTCCATAAATATCTATACATATTTCCACTGACTAAAGAGCAAAATTGTATACTTATCTATGAAAACCTGACTGTTCGTTTTAACAAGCTTGTAACAGTTGTAACCATAAACATCTATACAAATTTCACCGTATCTGAACTGAATAAGGTATAAAATTGGATACTTATTTATGGAAACGAGTTTGTCCGGTTAAGCAAGGTTGTTTATGAAGGTCGACAGGTGACAAAATAGATTGTGGGTTTACTATTGATTTAATATTAGTTCTTACACAACCTGGTTTTGAATACCTTAGTTTGAGCGTTTGCGGAATTCCATATCTAATCTTATACCTTCGAGCATTTCTTGTATATTTATTTATTTATCTTATACACCGTGTTTTTGTTAAATTCGAGAAAACATTTTTTTTTCGTTTTCATCACAACGTTTCAACAAAGTCACTTTTTCTGTCCCTCTGTCCCTATGTCCCTATGTCCCTATGTCCCTTTGTATGCTTAAATCTTTGAAACTACGCAACGGATTTTGATGCGGTTTTTTTTAATAGATAGAGTGATTCAAGAGAAAGGTTTATATGTATAATAACATCCATTAAATAGTGGAGAAGTACTGTTATTTTTGAGGTTTCTAATGTGATGTCGTAAATAATTACATGCGGGTAGATTATATTTATTTGTCTACCCCGAACATTTATATAAATTAATATCGGGTAGTTTTGTGTTGTTTACATCTCCGGTGACATTTCGCTGGGACGTCAGTCTTCGCGACCACGGCCAGTGCAACCTGGCCGAAACGTTGGGAAAAAAGGTAAAAATAATGTTAATTAATCGCATTCGACCTCTTTGTGACTTTAAATATGTGTACAAAGCGCGAGAACTTAGTGTTATCTTGATAAGGGATAGGGATAGCGATAGGGATAGCGATATCACTACATAGTATAAAACAAAGTCGCTTTCTATGTCCCTATGTCCCTTTGTATGCTTAAATCTTTGAAACTACGCAACGGATTTTGATGCGGTTTTTTTTTAATAGATAGAGTGATTCAAGAGGAAGGTTTATATGTATAATAACATCCATTAAATAGTGGAGAAGTACTGTTATTTTTGAGGTTTCTAATGTGATGTCGTAAATAATTACATGCGGGTAGATTATATTTATTTGTCTACCCCGAACATTTATATAAATTAATATCGGGTAGTTTTGTGTTGTTTACATCTCCGGTGACATTTTGCTGGGACGTCAGTCTTCCGCGACCACGGCCAGTGCAACCTGGCCGAAACGTTGGGAAAAAAGGTAAAAATAATGTTAATTAATCGCTTTCGACCTGTATGTGACTTTAAATATGTGTACAAAGCGCGAGAACTTAGTATTATCTTGATAAGGGATAGGGATAGCGATAGGGATAGCGATAGGGATAGCGATAGCCATAGCGTTAGCGATAGCGATAGCGATAGGGATAGAGATAGGGATACGGATACGGATACGGAAACGGATACGGATACGGATACGGATACGGATAATATGGGTATCGTTAGAGGGATACGGATAATCGGTCGGCGGTCTCTTACAATCAAAGTGCTCTAAGACGATCGTTGTTTGCTTGCTTGAAGATTACGTTTGCGATAAGTATAAGCAAAATGTAAAAAATTGTAAGGGATAATAGAAAAAAGTTTTTACCCACCGATCATATAGTGTCGAAATACGGGCTATGTGGGATGTTTATAAAGGTTTCCCCAGCGTATATAGAATTACCTACGCTGTGGTCGATGTGTAATATTTCTACAATCATTGCAAGCAAAAGTATTATGTGCAATCGAAATAATCGCAGATAAATATACCAGAGAAACCTAAGGATCCAAATGAAAATCTTAATGAATACTTTTATTACGCGGGCGAAGCCGCGGGTAAAAGCTAGTACATAATAAATGGATTAATTAGTGTGAGAGGACATTAATATTTTAACATTAAAGTAATTGTCAACTGTTTGACGGCACATGTCAAAACAAATAACATTAGGAAGTGGTAAGAGATGCCACAGTTCAGTAATGAAATAATTTTTTTAAATAATTCGATAACCGTAAGAGTTAAGAGGCTAATTTCTTAGAGAAATTGATTGCATTTGAACTAAAGAATCTTCCCTTTAAGTTAACGGAATTCAATAAAAACAGGGTGTATATATACCGACGACTTCAGAATACGCTCTAACGATTTCGCTGAAATTTGTTATGTGGGGGTTTTCGGGGGTGAAAAATCGATCTAGCTTAGCCTTAGATCCCGGAAAACGCGAATTTTCGAGTTTTGATGCGTTTTTCTTTCGCGTTAGCAAACGCAATATGGTCGTTAATTTCGCCGCGCGCGCATCGGCTGAGCGTAGCTCAGTCGTAAGAGATCGGTCTAATCTCTCTCTTTATATCTGTTTGCGCTTTCTTTATGTATTGATTATAGTTAGTAATAATATGACATTTAGAGACTTTATACATCTCTAATTCTATATCAGTGTTTAGCTACTTTGCTTATGATTAATATTTTTAGTTAATATTTCTATTAATTTCATTTGTTTAACTTTAATGAATACTCTGTAATGTTGACATGTAAATGTGCCCCCGTGGCCTATTTGCTGAATAAATGATTTTGTATTTTGTATTTTTGTTCGCAAGCACATCGCAGGTATCAGGGTTCCGAATCCCGGCCAGAAATAAAGTTTTTTTCTTTGTATTTATAAAGAAATTTTTTTCTAAAGATATAATAGGTATATATAACCAAACCACAAAATTAAAATTAAAAAAACCCCCGACCGCGACATAGTGGATCGATTTTCATAAAACATGGCTAAGAACACTCCCGACTAACTCAGCTTTCAGACAAAAAAAAAACTAAATCGAAATCGGTTCATCCGTTCGGGAGCTACGATGCCACAGACAGACACACACACAGACAGACACACACACACACATACACAGACAGACAGACAAACAGACAGACACCGAGCGAAGCTAAATATGTTTAGTAAGTACCTGTGCAATGTACAAAAGGCGATATCAACATCGTATATGGAAAGACGGATTATGAGATTTTAAACTACTACTGTTTAACCTCGGTAAATTCCACCGGGTGGTCAATGAAGCGCTGCAAGCATGCGACCCGTGCGACTTTCCATCCCGGAGGTCGCGGGTTCGAACCCCGGCTCGTACCAATGAGTTTTTCGGAACTTATGTGCGAAATGTCATTTGATATTTGCCAGTCCCTTTAACCCCCGACGCAAAAACGACGGGGTGTTATGAGTTTGACGTGTCGGTCTGTCTGTCTGTCTGTTTGTTTGTCTGTCTGTCTATGTGTGTGTCTGTCTGTGGCATCGTAGCTTCCGAACGGATGGACCGATTTAATTTCTTTTTTTTATGAAAGCTAAATTAGTCGGGAGTGTTCTTAGCCACGTTTGATGGAAATCGGTCCAGAATATCGGGGGTTTTTTGAAGAGGATTTGTTATTGTCCCAGTCATGGACATACAGATAACTTTATGCGCCATTTCAACATGCAGACATCCTGCGTTATTTAAATCGCCAACTGACCTTTTGGTGGCATTTTACAAGACTGGTTTAGAGTTATGTAAAGAAACAACAAAAACCACGGTATAAATGTGGATCCTAAAGAAAATAGCACATACATAGAGGTATAATAAATGCTTGCACTTTAAGATAATTGAGATGTACAAAAGATCAAATAGCTACGCAAATATTATTACATTGTAGATACCAAACATGCAATATTATGTAACTCCGTATAGACAGATAAAGTCTAAGAATAAAATGTATGTACCTCTGAACCATTAAGAGAAATGTACGGTCGTCTAGATGGCGCTACACCTTTAGTTGATTCTCGGCTAGGTGGCGCTAATATTGATATTTGATAATTTTAGCACATATCTAGTTAAGCATATTGGCTACATTCTTTCTAATTGCACCAGTTCTAATCATGCTCCTCTGGCCACCAGTTTGTAGGAAAATATCCCATTATAAATAAATAAATAAATATTGGGGAACACCTTACACAGATCAACCTAGCCCCAAACTAAGCAAAGCTTGTACTATGGATGCTAGGCGACGATATACTCACTTATATAGATAAATACATACTTATATACATAGAAAACATCCATGACTCGGGATAAGATCATTAGATATAAAAATAATGACTTTTTTTTATTATAATGGGCTCAGATGACACTCTTCTCTCACAGTTATTGGCAATGACTTAAGATTGAAAGTGTGTGTCCAAAGCCTCGACAAAAATAAGATTAAAAAAAAAAAAAAGATTGAAAGTGGCATCTACTGGTACACTGTCGAACACTGGTACTTTAACCTTATAGGCATTAAGGAAAATCAAAGGTTTCTCATGGTATAAGCAAGGATACATTTCGTCACGTAACGGGACACAACACAAGTCATTGAACGACAGTCAACTGCCGAATGTTTTCCTTAAACGGCGATCTTTGGTCGCCTAAAGGTTTTTTCCCCTCACTAGCTCGGAAACACATGTTTTGCCCTTTAATACCAGCGGATAAAACGCATTTTATCCACTAGTGAGGTAAAGTAATTTGACCTTGAATAATGACAAATTAACTACTTTAAAATTGATAAAAGTAGGTGAATCTAGTAATAAAGATGATTTACCACCTGTGAAACTACTGGAAGCAGTGATAAACGCATTTTTTGCGTTGTAGTTTCCTCGCTGTAGTGAGGGGAAAAGTTTTGTGTTAAATACACTCGGGTGCAAATGTACTTTACTTCTCGTGTGTTAAAAAACTCGCAAGTTCAGGATTCTATTTTCGAACCACTCGCTTCGCTCGTGGTTCAACTATAGAATCCTTTTCCTTGCTCGTTTTTCAATTTCACACTCGGTGTTAAAATACAACTTTGCCCCCTTGTATAACAAATAACTATTTTTTATCATATTTCCACAATAAATATGCAATTATATGCAGCGGAAGTTATAGACAAATCTTTCTTCCTAGGGAGTTATACTAGTACCGTATTATTTTCACTTATCACATATTTCTTATCTTCTAACTCTATTTGTAAAATAGACAAAGTTAGAACATTTTAGTCCCTCATGATAGTACTTGGGTACTACCTACCTACTTAGAAATGAGGAGGCACACTCAAAGGTTATGACAGATGGCGCCACTCTATTAGTCCATGGCACAGATAAATAATTTCATACGTGAGAGCGAGAAGATGATATTTTTCTCCCTCTCTCACACATATGAACGCTACTGACATGCCTAGGCAGACACAGCCACCGCCCGGCGATCGGCGACCGCCACCGCACAGACGGCGCCTGGCGATGGCGAGATAAAAAACCGGCCAAGAGCGTGTCGGGCCACGCTCAGTGTAGGGTTCCGTAGTTTTCCGTATTTTTCTCAAAAACTACTGAACCTATCAAGTTCAAAACAATTTTCCTAGAAAGTCTTTATAAAGTTATACTTTTGTGATTTTTTTCATATTTTTTAAACATATGGTTCAAAAGTTAGAGGGGGGGGGACGCACTTTTTTTTCCTTTAGGAGCGATTATTTCCGAAAATATGAATATTATCAAAAAACAATCTTAGTAAACCCTTATTCATTTTTAAATACCTATCCAACAATATATCACACGTTGGGGTTGGAATGAAAAAAATATCAGCCCCCACTTTACATGTAGGGGGGGTACCCTAATAAAACATTTTTTTCCATTTTTTATTTTTGCACTTTGTCGGCGTGATTGATGTACATATTGGTACCAAATTTCAGCTTTCTAGTGCTTACGGTTACTGAGATTATCCGCGGACGGACGGACGGACGGACGGACAGACAGACATGGCGAAACTATAAGGGTTCCTAGTTGACTACGGAACCCTAAAAACCGGCCAAGAGCGTGTCGGGCCACGCTCAGTGTAGGGTTCCGTAGTTTTCCGTATTTTTCTCGAAACTACTGAACTTATCAAGTTCAAAATAATCTTCCTAGAAAGTGTTTACAAAGTTCTACTTTAGTGATTTTTTTCATATTTTTTAAACATATGGTTCAAAAGTTAGAGGGCACGCACTTTTTTTTGCTTTAGCAGCGATTATTTCCAAAAAATATTAATATTATCAAAAAACAATTTTTGTAAACCCTTATTCATTTTTAATTACCTATCCAAGTATCACACGATGGGGTTGGAATGAAAAAAAAACAGCCCCCACTTTACATGTAGGGGGGGTACCCTAACAAAGCATTATTTCCACTTTTTATTTTACTACTTTGTCGGCGTGATTGATATACATATTGGTACCAAATTTCAGCTTTCTAGTGCTAACGGTCACTGAGATTATCCGCGGACGGACGGGCGGACGGGCGGACGGACGGACGGACGGACGGACGGACGGACGGACGGACGGACGGACGGACGGACGGACGGACGGACGGACGGACGGACGGACGGACGGACGGACGGACGGACGGACGGACAGACATGGCGAAATTATAAGGGTTCCTAGTTGACTACGGAACCCTAAAAATGACAGTGTACCTCCTCATTAAACAACGTGTCAAACACTTCTCATGTTTAAGTTTTTAGGCGGCATTGCCGGGCATCTTCTAGTTATTTATGTTGAAAGCGTATTTTTCGAACAATCTTTCTTTTACAACCGTTCTCTAATGACACTTTGATTAGCCCTATTTTTGACACGCACGGCTGTAATAATCGTAATTTACGTACTTACTAACAAGATAATGATAATCATTGTTCACAATTGAATGTTTTGCAATTGCTTAAACTAGCTTTTAAAATTAAAAATATACAGGGTGGCCCAAAATACGTTGACAAACGTTTGTATAACTATTTTTCGGACATTATTGTCCTACAAATTAAAATGTGAAACCTTAATAATTTTTGATCAAATAAATCGAATCATAATCAAAATATCCTACTTTGGCTTTGAAGTACAAACTCAAATATTAGAACAAATAATTAACGATATGCCGCTGCACCTGAATGACTTTTGTCTAACTTCACGGCTAGCCCGTTTTAAGATTGATTACAAACTATAATTTGTTTTTTATCATGCAGAAACGTCTGCGAGCGATATTATATATGACGCCACCCTAAGGCGGTTGAGAATTGAGGGAAGGCATGGATAAGTTCGCATACATTCAGCAGTCCTCCGTGGCGCTGTTGGAAGCGGGATGGCCCCGGCAAGGCCAGAGGTCGCAGGTTCAAGTCCTACCGGATGTGTAAATTTTTCCATTTTTTCTTTAATTTAAATATAATTACTATAATGTATAGTTTTAAGTTAGGTGATTTTCGTAAGTAGGCTGAAACGTATCGAGGTTATGAATCTGGAAAAAATGTCTTTACACAATTGTTTTAAATTGCAAACCTTGCGAAATAGACATAATTGCTGTTGAAATATCCATGGTGAATGTAAAAATATACAATATACAGAGTGGGGCTTGTAACAAAGGCGAATAATTGAACTGTAGGCTATTCTCCTTATACTGATCAACATTTGTTCAGTGACTTTTAAAAATTATGAAGTCTTTAATTTTTTTATTTTTCATATAAAATAAATATTAGCTTCAATGTACGCCATTATTGTTGTCATTGACGTTGTCTGTCACACTTTAGACTTAACAGAATTCGCAATACGTTACCTCCTAGAAAAAACTTTCAAGGGTGATAAAAATCAAAATACAAGTTATTTTTAAAAGTCGCCGAACAAATGTTGATCATTATAAGGAGAACAGCCTACAGTTCAATTATTCGCCTTTGTTACAGGCCCCACTCTGTATATAAGCCCAAAAATATTTTCAGTAACTTCGATATTTTGGTTTATTTCAACGTTTCCCTATTCTTTGTCAACGTAATTTTGGGCCACCCTGTATGTTATACAATGTGCACATGAACTTATCAGTTTTAAAACAAGTATAACACTATATAAATATTGTTGTCTGAGTACCCAAAACACAGGATTACTGTGAGCTTACTTAGGATTTCGACAATTTGTGAATAATATTATTTATATTATTTATTCTAATTATTGCTCATATTCTGCGGAATATAAAGTATATTTGATCATCGTATTATGTAATATCAAAACAATTAAGTTATTACTGTCTTTAAGACACTTATGAATAAACTGGTTTTTATTTCACGATGTATAACCACAATTTGACAATTCACTTGCAAATTCATTAATTGACATTTTATTTAATAGTCTAGATAATAAATTGAGGATTTCCTAATAGATGATACCGGTTTTTGTGTAGAAATATAACAAAATTTAGTTTTAATGATGTATTTACTAGATTTGTTGACGATTTTCGGAATTTTGTAATTAGTTATTGAATAAATTAGTTTAATTTATTTACAGTTACGACGTTTTCACAATTAGCCTCATAAAATAGTTTTACATCACATCAACCGGTAAAGGCTCTCTTTGCTATTTGAAAACAGAAGTAATTTATTATTCTCCACTACCTAGGTTGTCTGGAAGAGATCGCTCTTTAGCGATAAGACCGCCTCTTGTTTTACCTCTTAAGTTGTTGTTTATACTTGCTATGTTGTTTCGTGTATTGAGGTGTGCAATAAAGAGTATATTGTATTGTATTGTATTGTAATTTCATACAAATTTTAACTTGATGTCTTAAGCTGGCTGGTAGATTTTACATAAGTATAAATAATGATTTTGAATCATAAATATTGAATTGAGTGATGTAGTCAGTATTTTGTTCGTGTTGCTGTGGTGAAAAATTGTGTTTCACTCGGTAGCAAAGTTTGTTTAACCTTCGTGCCTTGAAACCCTCGCAACACTCAAGATTCCACTTTTTGAACCACTCGCTACGCTCGCGGTGCGGTTCAATATTGGAATCTTTCGCTTGCTTGGGTATTGGCACGTGCGGTTAAACAATTACTTTTCCTCCTTGTGAAACAAATAACTATTATATTTTGGACAAATGTATGACAGTTATTGGGACTATGTCCAATACTGGGACAAAATATTATGAATAAAGGCACAAAAATATTTGTTCATTCCATTGCCTTGAACAAGCACATAAGCACAGTATAATAAAGAGTACTATCGTACAGTATGGCCACTCCCGCTCCCCGCTGAAAGTGCCGCCCACCCCCACTCGGTTACCTCATAGTTACCGCCTGTCAAAAACGCGAACAGTCGACCTGTCATATTTCACTCATACAAGCATAGTACGCGTTCACCTACGCGAGCTTAGAATGTGTGCTAGGAACGCGCCTCTTTCATATATTTGATCGCCAGTGACCGAGGTGTGACATAAGTGACTTCATCCATACAATTTGCTCAAATAATATTTAACCGCGATAAAAAAAATATTTTATATAAAAACAAAATTGATGTTATGTTCCTTTTTATTTCAAGTACATTTGTTTTTTTTTCTGTGTGACAATAAACGATTTTTTTCTTCTTATGTACTTACCATACCATAGTTATGAGCCTATTGATCTGTGATCATACTAGACTGCGCAATGTTATCGAATTCTAAAAATGTGCCCGAGTTTTTATCGATATCGTATAAAATAGGTTGTCGGTAAAAGTGAGTGACGTAACTCGACCTCGACTCGGTTCGATATCGATAGAAACGTAATCGATAGCTTTCCAATCACATTTACTACACTAGACGAATAAAGCTTTAGGTGTATAATTGCATAAAGAGAATAATTATTCACCATTATACATCAACTTGAGAGCTTAACTCATAATTGTGTATCATAATATTCGTAATTCATAATTCTTTTATTGGACTAGATTAGGAACGTATAAGTATAGATAGATAGATAGATAGAATACTCTTTATTGGCACACCTCAGCAAAAGATACAGTGGAGACAATATGATTATAAATAGAGGCAGACAACAGGCGGTCTTATCGCTAAAGAGCGATCTCTACCAGACAACCTTATATAGTATATTTGTAGTATATTTGTTTTTTTTTCTTTTATTAGTTTTAACTCATGAGTACCTATTATGTAGGTACCCGTTAGATAGGTACTAAATTCAATGCCTCAAGGCGTTAAGTCCGCCATTTGTACTCTTTTTTTGTAAATTTGTGCAATAAAGTTTAAATAAATAAATAAATTATTGACCCAATGTTAACCTCAATACATATGAAACATTATATTTACAACCTCACTTAATACAAATCAAATAGTATAATTTAAGATGATATGGATCGTATATGTCACTGTAAAAAATTATGTTTTTGTTGAAACGACACTTTTATAATGTGTATCTAAATAACGTTTATTTTAAAATAATTATTGAAGTTTTCTATTTGAAAATATACAAATTAATTTAAATACAAAAATAAAATATCAAACAATTTGTATACTGCAGTTAAATGATTTATAAAACACTTATAGTTTTAGTTCTAATACGGCAACATAATAAAAAATCTTGAAAAAAAAAAAAAGTCAATAAAAATAACTTACCAATAATCCTCTCCAACGTGAAAAAGTCAATATTCCGTTTATGTCACTTCACTAGCACAACACTTCACATTCTCAGCTCACTAGAATCATCCAAAATAATAATCATAATAGTAAAACAGTATATATATAGCTACAGCGTACAACGCGAATTTTATATATATGTAGATAAAATCGGTGAGGAATTCCCAAAGTTTTTGGGTTATACCCTTTTGCCGGGGCGCGCTCTCTTGCATTTAATTTTACTTTGCCAATTAACCTGCGAACAAGGACAGAAAGTGCATTTTAGTGACTGATCAAATTATAGACGTGACTGTTCAGATGATTAAAGTGACTATTCAGATTATTATAGTGACCATTGATATCATTAAAATAATGTTCAGATTGTTATAGTGACTATTTAAACTATTAAGTGACTGTTCAGATTCTTATAGTGACTATTCAAATTAGCAAGTGATGTTTAGATTATTATACTGACTATTTAAAGTATTAAGTGACTGTTCAGATTATTAAAGTGACTATTCAAACAATTGAGTGACTGTTTAAATTATTATAGTAACTATTAAAATTATAAGTGACTAATCACATTATTATGTGACTGTTCAGATTATTAACGCGACTGATGAAATGATTTAGTGACTGTTTAAGTGATTCATGTGACTGTCGTTGTTGTTTTTTTAAATTATTAAAGTGACTATTGACATTTTGAAAAAGACTATTTGTCAGATTAACGTTATGTGCATAAGAATATTAAAAAAAACCGGCCAAGAGCGTGTCGGGCCACGCTCAGTGTAGGGTTCCGTAGTTTTTCGTATTTTTCTCAAAAACTACTGAACCTATCAAGTTCAAAACAATTTTCCTCTACTTTTGTGATTTTTTTCATATTTTTTAAACATATGGTTCAAAAGTTAGAGGGGTGGGGGGCACTTTTTTCCTTTAGGGGCGATTATTTCAGAAAATATTAATATTATCAAAAAACGATCTTAGTAAACCCTTATTCATTTTTAAATATCTATCCAACAATATATCACACGTTGGGGTTGGAATGAAAAAAAATATCAGCCCCCACTTTACATGTAGGGGGGGTACCCTAATAAAACATTTTTTTCCATTTTTTATTTCTGCACTTTGTTGGCGTGATTGATATACATATTGGTACCAAATTTTAGCTTTCTAGTGCTTACGGTTACTGAGATTATCCGCGGACGGACGGACGGACGGACGGACAGACAGACATGGCGAAACTATAAGGGTTCCTAGTTGACTACGGAACCCTAAAAATGGCTCTTCAATTCAATCAACAAAGTATAAATGATCAAGAAAATTTTAAAGTCCTATATAAGAAACAAATATGGGTTTAAAATGGGTTTATAATTTAAGAAAAAAAGTAAAAGACATGCATTTTAAGTAATTGCTGAAGCAGTAGAAAATCGCAGGTTTAAATAAAAATTTAGATTAAAAGAGACGAGCGCCTTGTAAGTAATCTTTAACCGTAAACAAGTACATGTACATAAAAAATAGACAAATTGTTTTTTTTTTACGATATCGGCAACAAACGAGCCGACCAGCCGCCTGATGGGAAGCAGTCATCGCCGAACATGGACACAAAGTAACATCAGGGAACAATTTGTGCGTTACCGACCTTTGAGAACTTTAAATACCTGCTTCTTGAAGAAATACATCTTGTACATTAATAAAAAAAAACCGGCCAAGAGCGTGTCGGGCCTACGCTCAGTGTAGGGTTCCGTAGTTTTTCGTATTTTTCTCAAAAACTACTGAACCTATCAAGTTCAAAACAATTTTCCTAGAAAGTCTTTATAAAGTTCTACTTTTGTTATTTTTTTCATATTTTTTAAACATATGGTTCAAAAGTTAGAGGGGGGGGGGACGCACTTTTTTTCCTTTAGGAGCGATTATTTCCGAAAATATTAATATTATCGAAAAACGATCTTAATAAACCCTTATTTATTTTTAAATACCTATCCAACAATATATCACACGTTGGGGTTGGAATGAAAAAAAATATCAGCCCCCACTTTACATGTAGGGGGGGTACCCTAATAAAACATTTTTTTCCATTTTTTATTTTTGCACTTTGTTGGCGTGATTGATATACATATTAGTACCAAATTTCAGCTTTCTAGTGCTTACGGTTACTGAGATTATCCGCGGACGGACGGACGGACGGACGGACGGACGGACGGACGGACGGACGGACGGACGGACAGACAGACATGGCGAAACTATAAGGGTTCCTAGTTGACTACGGAACCCTAAAAAACAAGTCTGAAAATTGATTTATGATGTAACTAGATATGGGTTATGTTGTAACCGGTATCATTATATATGTAAACGAAACATTACAGACAACCTTCGAGCACCAGGATATAAATAGCAAACATACCTAAGGTTAAGCGGGGCAAATCTCGTCGGCCGGGGGGGTTCAGTGGATACATGTAGAACTCAACATCATTTATTTATTTTATTTTATTTTTAATAAACTCAACATCATAGTGTCATAATAGAAAAACGGATTAGTTACAATTGCCCCCCAGTCGAGATTTGCCCCGCTGTATAAGTACCTTATATAGACAACTAGGGAACAAATCAAATTATTTTATTCAATATTTTTTTTGGAGGTGCAAGCACTAATTGCTCGCCCTTAGAGTTGGTCAAAGGCGCCTAGCCTTATCAGAGATAACATACACTAGAGAAATTTCGTCGGGTACCACGGCGGGCGGATGGTCTAGTGGTGAGGACGTTAGCCGCGTAAGCTGAAGACCCGGGTTCGAGTCCCGGCTCGGCCACCAGTGGGCCTTGTCGTTTTTTCTTTCGTGTATGATATCTATTTAAATTTATACCTTATATAGAAACAACTGACAAATACGAATGTACAAAAATATAGTAAAACCTTGCTATAAAAAGCCCTCACGTGACTATATGTTATTAAATTCGTTTATACAGGTGTACATAATATTCGAATAATTGTGTTTTGCGTGAAATTGGAAATAGCCTCTATGCAAGGCCACCAAGTAGTGACGTCAAAAACAGTTGCATATAACTGTAGATTTAATTTGATGATCGTGCGTATAATTTGACGAAAATAAGCTATTTGGTACTATAATAATATGGCAATAGTTTACAAAATTTATCTGGATTATATACACCGTGTTTTTGTTCTTACGTGATAAATGAATGACAAAAATAAGTCTTTACATACATAAAATGTTAATCCTAAGAAACGATATTGTTAGGAATTTGGATTGTCAAAAGCAACGTTTTTGTCCGAACAAGCCTCATTTACAACACTGTTTTATAAATCATTGTTGGTCATGTTAAAAAATTGAGTTATTTTTTGCTACAGTATACGGTTTTAAAGCAGTTACGACAAAATTGCACATGACAATATTGGACACCATGTTACTACAGACTCTTTGCAATAATCAATTAGTTTTTTACTTCGTCTTACTGAAATCAAATGTTCGTTTATAATTTTTAACGCTGTGTCACACATTTTATCGTATTTGTGTTATTCTTGTTAGTATCATAGAGGGAAGCAAATCTAATATATATTTAACTATTTATTTATATTGATTTTATGACAAAAGTTAATAATAATACGGGAAGCACAAAAAATATATATTTATAATATTAAGTCAACTTACTAGACCAGAATAAGTATTTTTTTTATACTACGTCGGTGGCAAACAAGCATCCGCCTGAGTATTTGTTGTCACCCTACTTTATAATATGAACTTATTTATATTATGTAAAAAAAACCTCAATTTAACAAAAAGCTATATATCAGTAAGCCTTTGTTCATCAGCCTAATGTCATGTCTAAATTAATGGAAATCAAAAAAGCACGGTGTATATTAATTCCGAATAATTCAGGTGACCAATTATCCTGTATAATATGATGAAGTGCCCACCAATAAGATAAGAGGTTGGTTAACCCATGTAAATCAATTATTATTGAATTAATTTGAGTAATATAATAAAACATGTTTTGTTGCCCGTGTGGTGATAAGAAATACCCCCTTTCTTTTTGTGTCGTCATAATATTGGGAATTAATTTGCGTAGGCGAGAGCAACCTGTCACTGCAATATAATTTTATTTCAATATTATTGAAATTAAGTAGTTTTTTGAGCCTAATGGGATAATGATTGTAAACATGTTTTGAGTTGTCTAACATAGTAATGTTAGAAAACTCTTCTTCGTACTATAATGTCGTGTAATAATTGTTACGAAGGCATTGAATTATCGATCATTAAAACACGTTATAATTAGCTCTAGATATGATATGGATGGGATATATGATGCTAGTTACAATAGCTAATGACGTTTTTTAAACAAAAATGTCGATTTCACCTGAGAACAAATCAAATACGTAAAAATCAAATAATCAAAAGTAATAAAAGCTGGTTTCAACTGTATAACACTCCTATAAACATTTCAATTAAACTTTCAAGGATAAGCAAATTTTGCGGAAATTTATTATCGGTTCGATCTTATTACAAATTAAATGAAATTATTTAAGTATAATTTACGTATAATAAAATTGAATATAAGTACACTTCTTAAGCTTAACAACTCAAAAACAACTCTTGACTTTTGATGACTAACTCCAAAACATAATTCAATCAATCAATCAAAATATTCTTTATTCAAATAGGCTTACAATAAGCACTTTTAAATTGTCAACAATGTACAATATTCATCTTATTCTAAATATCAGAGCAATTTATTGGTGCAATAAACAATATTGTTTTAAAACTACATTGATTTAATAAATAAAAAAAATACTAGTCTAAAAACTTCTAGAATAAATTCTAAATGTCAAAAAAATTGTATAAAAATACATTGAATTATCAATATCATCATTAGTAAGCTATATAATTAATGGTTTTCAGCAATACTTGTATTATTAATTCGACTAGGTATTATATTTAAACCAAAGTTTTAACTGTAAAAGACTCGTATCTGTCACTTTTTCAACAGCATAACAATATACATAATAATATAAGGCTAGATTACTTAAAATAAAATATTTTATACAGTGCACAAAATAAAGCACCACATAATTAGAAGAAAAATATGAACAGTAGTTATGTTTAAACATAATTTCTATTTAATAAGTCAAAGAGAAAGATATAAAGTAAATGAATTGACCGTGACGTCACTCCTCAGTATTTCATAGTAATTCATATTAACAAATCGTTTTGACAGTTCTTAAAAAGAAGCTGATTTGACTAGGAAATCTATTAGCCTATTGAAATAGGTAAGGACTCCTTTAGACACCCTTTAAGAATACGAACAGAATTTTCGCGAAAAATTCTATACATTACCAAAGATGAAGATTTCTTCGATTCTAATAGAATTTACATACATACATACATACAATCACGCCTGTATCCCATAAAGGGGTAGGCAGAACACATGAAACTACTAAAGCTTCAGTGTCACTCTTGGCAAATAAGGGGTTGAAAGAAAACGAAACTGTGACATTGCAGTGACAGGTTGCCAGCCTCTCGCCTACGCCACAATTTAACCCATAACCCAACCCATAACATAACCCATTAATTTATACGATTCTAAACACATTATCAAGCTTTTAATGGGATATTATATGATATACACCTTGTGCACTTCACTTCGACGCGGCCGCTTTCTGACCGTCGCACGCGCAACTGTTCGAGCGACGTCGGGTGGGGAGGAGGGTGACCACGAGGTGGGGAATGGATAGTTGGAAGGTGAACTAGGTGTTTATTGAAAATTATGTTAGTACACACACGTATTTTATAGAGAATGTTTATTAATACTTATTTATTATTATCACTTACCATCAGGTGTGATTGTGGTCAAACGTCTACTATTCATACTAAAAAAAAACTAATATTATAAATGGGAAAGTATGTGCCTGTTCGTTTGTTCGTCTTTCACGGCAAAACGGAGCGACGAATTGACGTGATTTTTTAAGTGGAGATATTTGAAGGGATGGAGAGTGACATAGACTACTTTTTAGGGTTCCGTAGTCAACTAGGAACCCTTATAGTTTCGCCATGTCTGTCTGTCCGTCCGTCCGTCCGTCCGCGGATAATCTCAGAAACCGTTAGCACTAGAAAGCTGAAATTTGGTACCAATATGTATATCAATTACGCCGACAAAGTGCAAAAATAAAAAATGGAAAAAAATGATTTATTAGGGTACCTCCCCTACATGTAAAGTGGGGGCTGATATTTTTTTTCATTCCAACCCCAACGTGTGATATATTGTTGGATAGGTATTTAAAAATGAATATGGGTTTTCTAAGATCGTTTTTTGATAATATTAATATTTTCGGAAATAATCGCTCCTAAAGGAAAAAAAAGTGCGTCCCCCCCCTCTAACTTTTGAACCATATGTTTAAAAAATATGAAAAAAATCACAAAAGTAGAACTTTATAAATACTTTCTAGGAAAATTGTTTTGAACTTGATAGGTTCAGTAGTTTTTGAGAAAAATACTGAAAACTACGGAACCCTACACTGAGCGTGGCCCGACACGCTCTTGGCCGGTTTTGTCTCTTTCTAATGCGAGCGAAGCCGCGGGCAAAAGCTAGTGCATAATATTTTTACGTTGTAGTCAGAATATTATATATGTGTGCGTAAACAATAAAATTAAAAAAAAATTAAAATGAAAATGAAATATTTATTTTTTAAGTAGGCATATTACAATGCGCATATGAACGTCAAATAAAGCTACGCCGGCTCTAACCCTACGCCTTAGCCTCGATAATGCCACTCAAAAACACTTGTTGGTTTTAACTAAATATAAATTTTATATTTGACTTATTAAATTATAGTGATATGAGACTTGCGTCTTTCAAGTCATTATGGTAAAATCTTACACTTAACTCATTTTTTTATTATTATAAATGGGCTTACTCTTGGCCACAGACTAGCCAAAGGCAAAGACGTGGCCTACGATGGAGTGAGCTCGCCCAGAAGATGCCTGTTCACCCTTGATTTGAAAGTCGCCGGATTTGAGCTCGAAAATATAGTCAGCCGGCAAGGAATTCCACTCCTTGGCAGTGCGCATAAGAAAAGAAGAAGCAAAGCGCTTCGTACGAATTCGCGGAATATCTACCAAGAAAGGATGGAAACCAGCCGTGCGTCTACAAGTGCGATGGTAGAATGGGGACGGTGGAATAAGCTCGTGTAGCTCTTGAGCACACTCCCCGAAGTGCAACCTGTAAAACACCGAAACCATCACAAACGCCGTGTCATATTAATAATAATATGTAAATGTATTGACGTGATTTTTAAGTGGAGATAGTTGAAGGGATGGAGAGTAGGGATGGACATAGGCTACTTGTCTTTTTCTAACCCCCCTCACTTCCATAAAATGGGGGGGGGGGGTTTGTATAGAACATTCCGCAATTTTCGAATTTAACACGAGCGAAACCGCGGGCAAAAGCTATTAATATGTATACCTACGAGCCTAAAACGTCATCATTCTAAAGACAATATCCTTATAAACGATAACTCATGGTCACCCTACCATATTGCATGCATCGCAACGCGTGAAACTAGCTCCGTTGGTGCATGCGCATGCGCCGTCGATTCACTATCATTATGACTGTGTCGAAAATATTGACGACGAATTATTATGATAAACTAGCTTTTTCCAGCCTCGCTCGCGTTGGAAAGACTCTCCATCCCTTCAAATATCTCCACTTAAAAAAATCACTTCAATTCGTTGCTCCGTTTTGCCGTGAAAGACGGACAAACAAACTGACACCACCTCGGACACTGGCGATCAAATACATGAAAGCTGCGCGTTCCTAGCACACAGTCTAAGCTCATATAGGTGAACGCGTACTATGCTTGTATGAGTGAGATATGACAGGTCGACTGTTCGCGTTTTTGACAGGCGGTAACTGTGAGGTAACCGAGAGGGGGTGGGCGGCTCTTTCAGCGGGGAGCGGGAGTAGCCATACTGTATGATAGTACTCTTTATTATACTGTGCTGACACACACTTTCCCATTTATAATATTAGTATGGAATTATGGATTTTATGTCTTTCCTAGTTAAAAGGTATTTCAAACTTTTGGCAAACGTGCGGAGTTTAAACAGGTAATTTTTCTATACGTTGGTGGCAAACAAGCAAACTTTGGCAAAAAGCCGGACGATAAGTAGTTTGCTGTAGCAAATGGACGCCTCAAACTAACCCCTTAACACCTCCAAGTGTTTTGTGTCACTTTACACTGGTAAAAGCCTTTGAAATAAATAAGTAATACAGGGCTAAAAAAAGCGCTGGTAGCCTAGCGGTAAGTACGTGCGACTTTCGTTCCGAAGGTCGCGGGTTCGAACCCCGGCTCGCACCAATGAATTTTTCGGAATTTATGTGCGAAATGTCATTTGATATTTGCCAGTCGCTTTTCGGTGAAAACATCGTGAGGAAATCGAACTAATTCCAATAAGGCCTAGTTACCCTTTGAGTTTGGGTTGGAAGGTCAGATGGCAGTAGCTTTCGTAAAAGTAGTGCCTACTCCAAATCTTGGGGTTAGTTGTCACAGCGGACCCCAGGCTCCCATGAGCATGAGGATGATAATGATATGAAATGTACACTAGGAGTTAGGCCATCCAAACCATGATAAACTTTCGTTCGCAAACCGACCGGCATTGAACAATTGAAGCGATCAACAGGAAAAGATTTCAAAATGGCGGAAGACACGAATTTGTGCATTATAAGGAAACGCATTACAGTTTTTTGCACCTCAGTAGGTTAGCGTGACATAGACAATACTGTTTTAATTACGGAGGAACCGATTTGGATGCAACATGCGAGTTTTTTCCGGCGTTTTGGGTTTATTTATAAGATAACTGTAATACCGAGGACCATATAATACGGTTTCCGTATGGTGACGCGTTAAGAATTTCACCACCCCCTTTCTTCCCGTGGGTGTCGTAGAAGGCGACTGTGGGATATGGGGCAAATTGTGGCGTAGGCGAGAGGCTGGCAACCTGTTACTGCAATGTCACAGTTTCGTTTTCTTTCAGCCCCTTATTTGCCAAGAGTGGCACTGAAACTTGAGAAGTTTCATGTGCTCTGCTTACCCCTTCATGGGATACAGGCGTGATAGTATGTATGTATGTATGTATATAATACGGGACAGACAAAGCCCATACAAAAAAGCGTACCTCTGAAATGTAAGGGCCTTTTAGGATTAAAACTAGATGGCGCTGTTTCGCTGCCTGGAAGTAGCCAAAATCATATTTTCCCGAAATATTTTTGCGTGTTTTTTTTAATAAGAACAAACAAATAAATATTATATGACGATCTTAAACAGATTGACTGAGTCCCACGGTAAGCTCAAGATAGCTTTTGTGTTGCAGGTACTCAGACAACGATATATAATTATAATATACAAATATTTATACACATAGAAAACATCCATGACCCGGGAACAAATATCTGTGCTCATCACAAAAATCATAGGCACCGGGGATTCGAACCCAGGCATTCGGCTACGCGAATGGCTCAAACGGTCACGTCACGAAACGCTCACGAAACGAAACGCTCGTAGATATCTATCTCTATCGCTATGCGTATCGGCGCGACAGAGCCAGACTACCTTTCGCGGCGTTTCGTTTTCGTTTCGCGTCGGAGAAATGCCATTAGCAGGACAAGATCACCACCCACTAGGCCAGACTAGTCATAACATTTATTTATGGGATAGGAGGCAAACGAGCATACAGATCGTCTGATGGTAAGCGAAACACCACAGGTGTTGGAAGTGCGTTGCCGGCCTTCAAGATGGGTGTACGCTCTTTTCTTGAATGTTTAAAGGTCGTATCAGTCCGTAAATACCGCTGGTGACATTCCATAATTCCATATTAGCAAATCGTTTTGACAGTTCGTAATAACCTAACCACAAAATTAAAATTTTGAAAAAACCCCCGACCGCGACATAGTTGACAGATTTTCATGAAACATGGCTAAGAACACTCCGGACTAACTCAGCTTTCAAACAAAAAAAACTAAATCGAAATCTGTTCGGGAACTACGATGCCACAGACAGACACACACACAGACAGACAGACAGACAGACACGTCAAACTTATAACACCCCTTCGTTTTTGCGTCGGGGGTTAATAAAGAGGCTGATTTGACTATTTAGTAGGAAACTAGCCTATTGCCATGTTGGCTACGCCAACATAGTTGTTAGTAAAATCGACAACATATCCGATATGTTACGCTAACCGAACCATTTTTTTCAGACGAAACGCTCTTTTTATGCTTTTGATACATGAAAAGGTGTGAAGTGCAGTGTATAATGTAATTAAGTTTTACTACTTTACGCATAAACGCTAAGGGAAACATCCGGAAACATGCCGACGGAAAGTTTCCAAAATTCTGAAATTTTCACATAGGAAAACTTCGGAAATTTTCCATACTTTGTATGGACAATTGTATGGATGGAAACTTTCCATTTCATAAATTTAAATTCCCTTTATTTTTCATGAAAGTTTCGTGAATTTTTCAAGAAATTTAAGATTTTTTTGGAAAGTTTCCGTAACTTGCACATCACTAGTTTAACCGCACGTGCCAATGGGCCATTTTTTTAACCCCCGACGCAAAAACGACGTGGTGTTATAAGTTTGACGTCTGTCTCTCTGTCTGTCTGTGTGTCTGTCTGTTTTTTTTATTTGATCTGTCTGTCTGCAATGTGTGTGTCTGTCTGTGGCAAAATTTTAATTTCGTAGCTCAAAGTTGTCGAACGACGCTTTGCACAACACCCGATTTAGATTTGAGACTTTTTTCCTTGTGGCCCTGAGTAGCTAAAGAGATAGTCGGAAGAGTGTTCTTAGCCGCCGCGCTTCCTTTGAAACCATATTTTTAACGAGATTTTTTTTTATACATATTATTGCACTTTTTATAAAAACCGTAATAGCTGTTTTAAAATAAAAAATATTATTTAATAGCTACATTTATCTAGTTTTAGAAAATGTATAATTTGTTATAGAAATATATTATAGGACGAGTGATAAAAAATAATTTACATCGCCCGATAGGGTGATTTGAATGCTCATTTCGATAAGTTTTGTCAATGATTTCAGGTATAATCACTATTTTTAACACACGAAAGCTGTAATCATTGTATCTTATGGCTATTTTAGTGATTAATGTATTTAAAATAAAAAAAAATACAAAAATTAAAAAAAAAATTAAAAATGTGTTATTTTTTTAACATTCTCCTATTTTGTTCTTTCTACACAATATATATCTAAAAGCAATAAATATCAATAAAAAGCCACATTTATGCAGTTTATAAAAATATATAGTTTGTTATATAAATATATTATGAAACGCGAGATAAAAAATAATGAAAATGAAAATTATAATGTACGGGTCAGCTTGCATTATTCGATGAGGTGAGGTAAAGGTACTACCCGGTATGCAGTGGAGTTCGTCTAGTAATACAGAAATATACTTGTTCTAATAACGTTTACACATGTAGGTATATCACGACCCAGTACAGAAAATTGTAAAAGTCCTATAATATAGTTTATTTTGATTGTAAAATAAAATTGCATGTGAGTAATATTGTAAAAAAAAAATGTCTTAATCACGTTCTCCTCTCCTAAAGCAGTTCTGCATGCATAGGCTTGAAGATTTTTTAGTTTACTAGCAGAACTTAGTTACTTCCTTTGGGCTCCCTTAAATCGGTTTTACCCATCCATAAAAGATAAAATAAAAATCGTCATATTCTTCCTTTCAGTATCAATGATAGTTAATTATTGCGCAATAGTGCCATAAAAAATAAACTAGATTCGTATTAGCATTAAACATAAATGATTTTTGAACTAAGACATTGCTTTTGTACAAAGGAGAACCTCAAAAAATGGTCTGACTAGACGAAAACATGTGTATCGGGGATTCGGGGCTAGTACTCAAGGCTCTCAAAAAGTGTAGCTATTTTGAGTTATTCAAATAAAACAACATGAATAGTCTGAATTTAATTATATATACAGGGTGTCCCAAGAATATGGGACATGAAGGGAAAGTACCTAAAATATCACAGATAGGATATATTGCTGAAAGAAGACTTTATTTTATTTTTAAAACTTAGTAAAACTGCATTTAAAGATTTTTTTTTTTTTGAAAAATTGCATGGACAAAATTTAAGGCTAAGGAGTATGCTATGTAAAATGTTAAACTTCATGGTCTTCCTTTTATGTCCGACACTATGTTATTTAGAAAAAAATAATCCTTATGATGAAACGTATCGATCGGTATGACAAAATTACAGAATGATTTTTTTTTCTCGTGTAGCGGGTTTGATTCCCGGTTTAACCATGTAATTATTTAAAAATCTATGAATGCAGTTTTACTTAGTTTTAAAAATAAAATAAAGTCTTCTTTTAGCAAAATACCCTATCCACGATATTTAAAGTACTTTCCGTTCATGTCCCATAGTCTTGGGACACCCTGTATATCACAACATCCCCTGCATAAGCACATCAGCTCCGAACATTTAATTTAAAAAGTATTTTTTTACGGTTGCACCTTACGCGGCACTGTTTTTTTACACCTGCATCCGACAATTTCGAGGCATGTTTCTGCAGCAACAGGCAACGTTGCGGGCAATTAGGCTCCCAAATCCCAATTGTTACAGACTTTCGTCCAGCCACAAGTAGCAAATAATGGCAAATTTTGAATTGGGTTTAGTTGACCCCATACATGGACACCTTGATATACCTATAACCCTTACAAAAATGGTGTAAGGCAGCTTTTGTCGGTGAAATGCTGTTAATTTGGCGGTTTTTTTTGGTTAATAACTATTTTCGGCACTCGTTAACCAAAGTACAGGACGCAGATCTGGAATAATAAATATGTCAAGTAAGAATTATCCATAAATTATGCAAATCATATAGATAACTACTATTTCACAAGATGTATTAGGATCAGATGTATATATCTGACCTATTATATCAATCGATCATTTCATGTGATATAAATAGTTAAATTCAGACTATATAGGAGTATGTTGTTTAATTTGAAGTACTCTAAATAACTACACTTTTTGAGAGCTTTGAGTACCTTTACCTCACCTCATCGAATCATACAAGCTGACCCGTGACATCAAGATCGCCCTGCCACGTCACTTTCATTATTTTTTATCTCGCGTTTCGTAATATATTTAAATAATAAACTGTATATTTTTATAAACTACATAAATGTGGCTTTTCATTCATATTTATTGCTTTTAGATATATATTGTATAGAAAGAACAAAATAGGATAATGTTATTTTTTTTTTTTTTTTTTAATACCACGTCGGTGGCAAACAGGTATACGGCCCGCCTGATGGAAAGCGGTCACCGTAACCTATGGACGCCCGCAACTCAAGGGGTGTCACGTGCGCGTTGCCGACCCATTAGAAACTTGTACACTCCTTTTTTGAAGAACCCCATACTGTAGTTCATCGGGAATACCTCGACAGGGAGCTCATTCCACAGCCGGAGCGTTCGTGGGAGGAAATTCCTCTGAAACCGCACGGTGCGCGACCATTTAGGTTGCAAGGTGTGTGGATGAGCGCCCTGTCGATGGCGAGCGGTGCGATGATGAAAAGTGGCCGTTGGCATCATGTCAAACAGTTCTTCAGAACACAACCCATTGTACAGGCGATAGAACACACATAAGGAGGCGAAGTCCCTCCTTAGACTTAAGGGTTCAATACCGCCTGTGAGTTTGGGATCGTCGACAATTCGTACAGCGCGTCTCTGGATCGAGTCAAAGGGTCCAAGCTGGTATCCAGGTGCTCCTGCCCAAAGGTGACAGCAGTACTCCATGTGGGGTCTAACTTGCGACTTGTACAAGAGCAGTCTTTGCCCCGGAGTAAAGTATCCCCTCGCTCTGTTGAGCACACCGAGCTTTTTGGATGCCAACGCAGCTTTCCCTTCCAAGTGACAACGGAATTGGACGCTACTCGAAATGTCGACTCCGAGGATCCCAATACTTCCTGACAAGGTAAGGGCTGTGCCTTGAAACTGTGGAACCACAGTAAATGGGGTTTTCTTAGCGGTGAACGCACACACCTGTGTCTTAGTGGGATTGAAACAGACTAGGTTGTCCCGACCCCACACCGAGACTCCGGACAGAATCCTCTCGATGTCCGACACAAGCTTTTCACGACTTTCTAGCACCACTGAACGAGGGATATTAGCACGGCCCGTGTAAAATGTATCCCCAGTACTGTCATCCGCATAGCAATGGATGTCGCCGATAGACAACATGTCATTGATATGCAGCAAGAACAGCGTTGGGGATAGCACAGAACCTTGCGGGACGCCAGCGTTTATGTCCATGCTATCGGAGCAGCTACCGTCTACTACGGCTCGTATGCGTCTGCCGGACAAAAAGCTGGCAATCCATTTGCATAATCCCTCGGGCAGTCCATAAGATGGTAACTTCGACAAAAGGCCCCTATGCCAGACCCGATCAAATGCCTTCGCTATATCTAGGCTAACTGCCAATGCCTCACCTTGACTCTCAATGGCCGAAGCCCAGCGGTGAGTTAGATACACTAGAAGATCACCAGTAGAGCGACCGTGGCGAAAGCCATACTGGCGGTCGCTTATTAGATCGTGTTCTTCTAGGTATCCAAGGAGCTTCGAGTTAATTACACGCTCCATGACCTTAGAGAGAAGGGAGGTAATAGCGATAGGCCTATAGTTTGATGGATCCGATCTGTCGCCCTTTTTTGGGACAGGGTGCACAAGGGCCGTTTTCCACGAAGATGGAACTTCCCGTTTGCTAATAGAAAGCGTGAAGAGATGCGTTAGCACGGGACACAACTCTGGAGCACAGCGTTTGAGCACAACTGCAGGTATGCCGTCTGGCCCGCTCGACTTGTTATAAAAAAGTTATCACATTTTTTTTTTTAATTTTTGTATTTTTTTTATTTTAAGTTCATTTATCACTAAAATAGCCATAAACTACAATGATTACGGCTTTCGTGTGTTAAAAATAGTGATTATACCTGAAATCATTAACAAAACTTATTGAACGGGGTGACGTGTGGTGTCATACAAAATTTATGAAAAAACCAGCCAAGAGCGTGTCGGGCCAAGTTCCGATTACGAGGAACAAATAGAAACTAGTTAACATTTATACGAGTATTTATAATTCATCAAAATATCGAATAATCTGTTTTTTTACAGTAATACGTTTTGAAAATAGGAAAATGGCGTCGCGTTTCCCTGGCCAATCGGAGCGCGACCAGCACTGGAGAAATGTTTGAAAATCGAACGCTCGAACAAACTGGCCGTTTTATTAACGGCTGTTTTCGAAACATGGTTATAAGATGTTATAAGACGATGCTGATTTAGCCTATTTGAGTGTCCCACTGCTGGGCAAAGGCCTCTGCCCTGGCTCTCCATGACTCCCGATTCTCCGTCTCCTCCGGCCAGTTCAGAAAGGCACCAAGATCGTTTCGCCATCTTTGCCTGGGCCTGCCCGGCCCACGCTTCTTCGTCGGCATCCACTGTGCTATGTTAGCCCACCTATCCGGATGCATGCGATAGACGTGGCCATCCCAGTCCCATTTAAGCCTGGCGGTTTTTTTGCCAACGTCAGTTTTGGAGCGCAGCGTAGTGTTTCGGACTCGATCGGTCCTTTTGACATCTAGAATGCTGCGCTCCATAGCGCGTTGGCAAACCTTCAGTTTGGACTTCAGTTTTTTTTTTTTAGTATTTTTAATTTTTTATATTTTAAGGTTTTTGGTTCGGAATAAACAGGCTTTTTTATTTTTTAATGATCTGTTAGTGTCAAATAGACGAATTTAGTGGAAAACCTTCTCAATAACAACAACATTAGGCGAATAAAAGGTAAATATTAAGTAAATATTTGGTTTTAATTTCTATTGTTAACTAAAAACAAAACTTCAGGTCCGTTGATAAATATCATTGATGAACTTTAATATTATTGAGGAATAATGAACTATTGTTTGAGTTTATATCTGGTTGATTCTCAGAAAAAGAAAACATAAATATATCTATTTTAATACAATTATAAAAATAAACTGCGTAAGAGTTTAGAGCGTATGCAGGTGTATGAAAAGGGTTTGAAAAACGGCCGAAAGTTTTCTTGGGAGACATTTTCATTGGGATGGCTGATATACAAATAGAAAAACTTAAGTAATTCCGCGGAATAATTTTCATTGAACCTTCTGTCTATCGAAATTCTGCTAAAAATTAGTCGGGGATTCAATATTTGTCACGTTTTCATGTAAAGGCATGTTTCGCTTGAGAAAGGCGTAATTATTTTCATAGTACAAATAACCTTCTTAAATACTTCTCGTATTTTAACCCCCGATGCAAAAACGACGGGGTGTTATAAGTTTGACGTGTCTATCTGTCTGTCTGTATGTGTGTGTGTTTATCGGTGGCATGGTAGCTCACGAACGGATGAACCGATTTAGATTTAGTTTTTTTTTGTTTGAAAGCTGAGTTAGTCGGGAGTGTTCTTAGCCATGTTTCATGAAAATCGGTCCACTAAATATGTCGCGGTCAGGAAGTTTTTTCAAAATTTTAATTTTGTGGTTAGGTTAGTCTAGACTGACCTACTTCACAAGTTTCCCATAAGTCGGTACCATCAGAACGTTTAATTGAAATGATTGTAACTACGGTTATCATAATTATTAACAACTAGCTTTTGCCCGCGGCTTCGCTCGCGTTAGAAAGAGACAAAAAGTAGCCTATGTCACTCTCCATCCCTTCAACTATCTCCACCTAAAAAATCACGTCGATTCGTCGCTCCGTTTTGCCGTGAAGGACGGACAAACAAACAGACATACACACTTTCCCATTTATAATAGTAGTATGGATAATGACTAAGTATTAATTCAATTGTGGACATTACTTTTCCTATCTTTTGTTCGAGAGATCATATCGGCTAACCGACCGAACGGAGTAGTTATGTTTAACAATGAATAATGGGCGGAAATGTGTTTAATTACTTTCAGTTAAAAAATGGTCAAGCGTGAGTTCGTTTGAAGGTCAAGTTATGTAAGTATAGTACACATGATTCAATGTACAAGTGTACTGGGTAAAATAATAACCTAGCCACAAAATTAAAATTTTGAAAAAACCCCCGACCGCGACATAGTAGACCGATTTTCATGAAACATGGCTAAGAACACTCCCGACTTACTCAGCTTTCAGACAAAAAAAAGTAAATCCAAATCGGTTCATCCGTTCGGGAGCTACGATGCCACAGACAGACACACACAGACAGACAGACAAACAGACAGTCAGACAGACAAACAGACGGACAGACAGACAGAACACCCCTTCATTTTTGCGTCGGGGGTTAAAAAGGACTAACTTACGCCTTACTTTGCATAGGTAGTGACTTTGGAGGGGGGGGGGACTTGTGAGCGACCAATGCTGAAATCGCGAATAAAAATTTAGGTGTTCCATAGAAACGAGCGGTATCGCATTTGTCCCATAATATTGGGATGGATCGTTGAATGGATCTCTTTTAACCCCAGACGCAAAAACGAAGGGGTGTTATAAGTTTGACGTGTCTGTCTGTCTGTCTGTCCGTCTGCCTGTCTGTCTCTCTGTCTGTCTGTGTGTGTGTCTGTCTGTGGCATCGTAGCTCCCGAACGGATGAACCGATTTAGATTTAGTTTTTTTTGTCTGAAAGCTGAGGTAGTCGGGAGTGTTCTTAGCCATGTTTCATGAAAATCGGTCCACTATGTCGCGGTCGGGGGTTTTTTCAAAATTTTAATTTTATGGTTAGGTTATTTGTTACACCTTGGAAACCCCTACTTATCTGATCGCACAAGTAATATAAGTAATGGTATTATTATCTAATAAACGTTTGTAATGCCTCCAATTAGCAGTGTCGCTTGCGCATCAAATGGAACCACTTTCTAACGCACACGAAACGTATAGCAGTTACAAAAGTCATTATAATAGCGAGTGATTCGTTGAAATGAATCTGATAACTACTATTATAGAAATAAAATGTAGCTTTAGGTATTTGTCTAAAGAGCCCATATTTCACCACACGGAAAAGGACCCTTTAGGCAAAGATCACCACATATGGATTCCATGTCTACTTGTGGCACTGTTCCCACCGCGAGCTAGTAAACTATGAGCTATCGGCTATAAAACGAACAAAAGATAATCACTCCCGTGTAAATAAAAGAGACACGGCGATGTTTATAGTTACTCGCCCAGCGGTGAGCTATCAATATCGCCGTGTCTCTCTTTTTTTTTTATAATGGGTGTGGTTGGAATTTGGAGCAATGCTCCATTATATCCAATAGCGAACGCCGGGATGTGCTTATCTTTTGTTCGTTTTATAGCCGATAGCTCATAGCTTACTAGCTCGCGGTGGGATCAGTGCCTAAATGAGAACACTATGTGTCCGTCAAATAATATGAAATAGGGGGCACCATATACCAAGTACATAAATTTCTACAATAGTAAGCTGCAGAAAAAGGTTCCCCTGCCCTATTTCTCCATCTTGACAAATGTCGGCGACATATGTCGGCTGACAATCCGACACATTGTCGACGACATGTGACAATCTCATAGAAAAATTGTGACAGTTGTCCCCGACAAATGTTTCGTGAAACAGAGGTCAACTTTTCCAAGTTGACACTTTTGTCGAAATGTCGCTAATTCTTGACAGGACTTTAGAGAGCGGTCGAGAATTTCTTGACAATTGTCGAGTTTTAGGGATAGTTGCAAAATGGCGTTATATAATTATACCTAGATATTTTTCTGGCACGAACGAAGTGACACTAGTGACTTTTAGTATAAGCTTGCTTGCTTTTAGTATAAATTTGCTTCCTTCCGATATTTAGTCCATAGATAACTTACATTATAATATGTCATTAATTATTAGAATTATGTCGTTAATTATTGCCCTGACTCTTGAGTAGTTTTATGTGCTCTGCCTACCCCGTTTAGGGAATATGGACTTGAATTTATGTGTATATAACATAAAAGGTTAAAAACAAATTTCAAATGTTTGTAAATAAATTGACAATAATAATAAAAAGAACCACATTTTAATAGTTTACATAATTTCTTACATGATTATTCAAGATTTTATGTATAGATATTATCATTGGGGTAATTAATAACCTTATGTTATGTAAGGCTATTTGTCGATAAACGGATTGTCGATGTTTTTGTTTCGTCGAATACTAACAACGACGTTCGTGCCAGAAAAATATCTAGGTATAAATATTATATACTATATATTATACTTTGTGGTTATAGTTCAAATGGATTGGGTAGTATTTTCGATAAAATATTCTAGTCAGCTTAGGTTTTTTCTTTCTTACAATATCGTTTTCAACCAATTCACACAAAAATTAACAAATTATATTAGTACCTAAACCTTCCTCATTCAAATACTTTTGTGATAGATGAAAACCATAAGAAAATGTGTTTAGTCGTTTTTGAGTTAATATCCCTAAGTTTAAAGATATATATTTTGGTGGGGTTTAAAGTATTATTTATTTTATGTTTAGCGTACTCTTTGGTTATTTGATAACATATAAAACGTCCGTGATTAAATTACCTAATGTTATAAATTAAACACGTTCACGTTACAAAAATATGACTATTTAAAAAAGAAAAGATAGTTTATTTATAATTATACCTATAAAACATTACGCGTCTACGTTTAAGAAAGTAAAAATATTTTTTTATTAAAAGTTCCATGAGACTACCCGACGAGTACCCGTTAGCTAATAGATATTTACTATTTTGGCACTTCGGTAGCGACACATTTGCTTTTATATATGGCCGGTATGGATGATTTATTATTTTTGATGGCAAGAAAAAAAAATAGCTAAGATAACCGCTCGCCGCAGACATAACACGACGAATTTAAAATGGATTTTCATGATGCCGAATGTTACCTATAGCGAATCCATACTAATATTATAAATGGGAAAGTGTGTGTGTATGTTTGTCTGTCCGTCCTTCACAGCAAAACGGAGCGACAAATTGTCTTGATTTAAAAAAAAAACATTTATTTCAGACTCAAGGTCCATAAACGGTTAGTAGAACATTAAAACTCTAAAGAACTAATATTAGTGTTAGTAAGACATTTCCTAATGAAGACTTAAAAAACCGGCCAAGAGCGTGTCGGGCCACGCTCAGTGTAGGGTTCCGTAGTTTTCCGTATTTTTCTCAAAAACTACTGAACCTATCAAGTTCAAAACAATTTTCCTAGAAAGTCTTTATAAAGTTCTACTTTTGTGATTTTTTTCATATTTTTTAAACAGTCATATGGTTCAAAATTTAGAGGGCCCGGGAACACACTTTTTTTTCCTTTAGGAGCGATTTCCGAAAATATGAATATTATCAAAAAACGATTTTAGTAAACCTTTATTCATTTTTAAATACCTATCCAACAATATACACACGTTAGGATTGCAATGAAAAAAAAGGTATTACTCCCCACTTTACGTGTAGGGGGGGTACCCTAATAAAACATTTTTTTCACCTTTTATTTTTGCACTTTGTCGGCGTGATTGATATACATATTGGTACCAAATTTCAGCTTTCTAGTGCTAACGGTCACTGAGATTATCCGCGGACGGACGGACGGGCGGACGGACGGACGGACGGACGGGCGGACAGACAGACATGGCGAAACTATAAGGGTTCCTAGTTGACTAAGGAACCCTAAAAACTAAAACAATTCAAACTTAAAACCTACATAGCGACAGCGTGCAGCATTTGCCATCGGTTGAGCATGGGGCCATTTTCACGTGGAGATAGTTGAAGGGATGGAGAGTGACATAGGCTACTTTTTGTCTCTTTCTAACGCGATTCGCTCGCCGCGGGTAAAAGCTAGTATAGGTATAAAGTACCGGGCAATGATAGTACATTAACACTTTCGAAACCGGGCTCTACGCGGCGCTACGACATTTTCGCTACATACGGGGAAACCCATGTAATCGGCTACGCTTCTACGAGCGGTGTGCCCGACAGCCGGGTTCTTGGTAGCGAAAGTGTTAAGTATGACACAAATGTGCTA
Source organism: Leguminivora glycinivorella (assembly GCF_023078275.1). Lineage (NCBI taxonomy): Eukaryota > Metazoa > Arthropoda > Insecta > Lepidoptera > Tortricidae > Leguminivora > Leguminivora glycinivorella. The sequence continues at coordinate 10,389,286 of NC_062994.1, forward strand.
GTTTGGTCAATGTCAATACACATGAAGTGATATTGTGCGTGCAAGCGAAGCGAGTGCGCATAAGAGAGCCAATGTGTGTAATTTTTATTTATTTAAAACCTGTGTTTAAAACATAATTATGAATATGTGGTTCGTAGATCAACAAATCCTATCTAAGTAAATGACCAATGCACATGTGTTTCATACGTTTTACGAAAAAACAAACAAAATTTACATATTAATTAGATTTTATTGGCTAAAACAGTTAGTAAAAGTCCTAAATGTGACACGTTGTCCGCCCCACCCGGCGCTTGCTCCACGGATATAATGTGAGTGTGACCAATTTTAAATGGAGCCGTATCCATGTTGTTAGCGGCTAGTTTCCATATCAAGTCTATCGGGTTATCATTATCATACAATACCCGTAACACAAGTGCGGTAGTGTAATAAAAAGCCACACAGTGTAATTTCTTATGAGCCTAAAAACGGTTCAATAATATCATTGTTATGAGCAAGTGTGTTGAAATAGTACATTTCGATATAAGTGCGATTAATAAGAAATTCTAAAAACGAGTGGCGATAAAAGTGGCGTTACACGTTCATACAAAAAAATCAAAAAATGTGATAAATAACATTATATTTATTATATTATATACCTACCGGTCATAAATTTGATACAACCCGGTACTGTACACGTAACGTCAAGCGTAAAAAAAAAATATGGGTATACAGTCGAGTTTATAAATATGTGCACATTTTTCACCTTATTGCAACGAGTTAAGGTGAAGAAATGTACACATATTATTATTAATAAACTCTACTGTACACATCTTACCCAAAAATATGTCCCATAGCATCTCAGTCCGGTGTGATAAGAGCGTAGTATATGAGACATATTTATGAGACGATTATTTCGATACCTATTTTTGCACTTGTCTGTACTATAGCAGCAAGAAGAGCGCGATTACAAAGATATAAGTAGAATATTTTTGTTGTAACGTTAACCCCGGTCGAACCAGTGTGGAAAGTGGAATAAATCTGTAAATTTTATGTTGGCGTTTTCCTAAAACTATCCCTGCGCCCAACAAAAAAGCCCTTGAACAGGATCCTCACTATTTTCATTACAGCTCGTAAGTATTATATTACTTACTATACTATATTATTGTATTATATAATGTTAAATATTTTTACAAACCTCCAGAGTTTAAAAGCCCCATGCCCTGACCTCCAAAGCTCTAGCTAGTGACCCAAGGTCACTGTGCCTCTTCCTGGTGACATAACGCGACCTATTGCGCGCGAGCAGCGCTCAAACTGTCAACTGTCATTGCGCAATGACAGCTGTCAAGTGGGAGTCAAGCGCGAGCGCGGTTTGGGTGAGGAGTTCTTACCATAATAATTATAATTTTCTTTGGTTTCTCTTCAATTGGTTTTAATAATATATAATGGGTTTAAATTAAATCAATAATTGGGGATACCTTACACAGATCAACCTTAGTCCGTTTTCACATTATCCGATCCGATATCGGATGTCGGAAGGATTTCAATGGAAAAATTACAAGATGTCGTCTGTCGTTTGTAATATTATAATCGATTCAATACCTAGCATAATTTAGATTAAATCTTACTTACTTACTTGCTATACCCTGTCAGGGTCCATGTGAAACCAATATAACCTAGATGTAACCATGGATGCAATAAAGAAATTATGAATTGTGGAGGAAGAGAGGGGAGGCCTTTGCCCAGCAGTGGGACACTAACGCAGTCTAGAAAAAAAAAGTATTATTGGAATGTATATTTCCTCTATTTGTGTCGTTATCTGGGTAAAGGGACCTTATTATGGCGCTTAAGTCCCGCGGCGTTGTATTTGTACACGAACATCGCTCATAACGCCGTAAGCGTCACCGACAATAAGATTCCTTTACCCAGATAATGTCACATTTATTCATGCGGATCCATTAATAACTTAATCTCCGACACAGGCCCATTCACAATGAATAGAAAATTAATGTATTCTTTGTTGTAAATCAATACTTTGACAGTGTTGACACGTTGACATAAATAGCGTTTCCGGAGAGCAGTAGCTTCAAAACATGTGTACAATGATGTAACTTTTGTTATTCTTAAAAGGCAAAAATATAATTTTAAATCCAATATTGCTTATTTTCAAGATTATTATTATAAAGCCTTTACTTCTGTGTGGTGACGGGTTAAGAATTTCACCACCCCTTTTCTTCCCGTGGGTGTCGTAGAAGGCGACTATGGGATATGGGTTAAATTGTGGCGTAGGCGAGAGGCTGGCAACCTGTCACTGCAATGTCATAGTTTCGTTTTCTTTCAACCCCTTATTTGCCAAGAGTGGCACTGAAGCTTTAGTAGTTTCATGTGCTCTGCCTACCCTTTTATGGGATACAGCCGTGATTGTATGTATGTATGTATGTTGCGTCTTACGCTCTGGTAGTTAGTACCAAACTTATAATTACTTATTGTATGGATTCTAAGCACTAAAACCTTGGTCTTGTCAAAGTTTGCGGTAATTTCAAACATACACACTGCATACACCCTAGTACATTATACAGGGTGGGGCCTGTAACAAAAGCAAAAAATTAAACTGTAGGCTGTACTCCTTAAACTGACCAACATTTCTTCAGCGACTTTTAAAAATTATGAAGTCTTTAATTTTCTTATTTTTCATACAAAATAAATATTAGCTTCAATGGACGCCATTATTGTTGTCATTGACGTTGTCAGTCACACTTTAGACTTAACAGAATTCGCAATACATTACCTCTTAGGAAAAACTTTCAAGGGTGATAAATAACAAAATACAAGTTATTTTTAAAAGTCGCTGAATAAATGTTGGTCTGTGTAAGGAGTACAGCCTACAGTTTAATTTTTTGCTTTTGTTACAGGCCCCACCCGGTATATACATCGTTAGGTACTGGTCCCACCGCGAGCTAGTGAACTATGAGCTATCGACATTATGAGTAGGGTCTAGTCTGGTCTGGCTCACGACGACCGGTCTGGCTCAGTCGGTAGTGACCCTGTCTGCTAAGCCGCGGTCCTGGGTTCGAATCCCGGTAAGGGCATTTATTTGTGTGATGAGCACAGATGTTCCTGAGTCATGGATGTTTTCTATGTATGTAAGTATGTATTTATCTATTTAAGTATGTATATCGTCGCTTAGCACCCATAGTACAAGCTTTGCTTAGTTTGGGGCTAAGTTGATCTGTGTAAGGTGTCCCCAATATTTATTTTTATTAGATTTATTAGTGCTATTTGGCTGCGGTCTTCTGTATTTATTTACAATATCGCAGGTACACGTCTTAATTCCATTCTCCATCTAAAACGTTGCTAATTCCTTGTATCATGGAGTCAGATTTGCTATTCGCCGCACTTTCACCGTTACGCAAAACTGTAGCACTGCGCATACTAACGTAACTATAATATAGATCAGGACAAACCGATCAATGCCATCTGTACATATAAAGTAGTTTTTTTGAGGCCCTTTTGATAGTTTATTGCATAATAGTTGTCCGGCCAGGCGGTATGAGCGCGCGACTTTCAATCACGAGGTCGCGGGTTCGAACCCGGCTCATACCAATGAGTTTATCGGAACATGTGCGAAATGTCATTTGATACTTGCCAGTCGCTTTTCGATGAAGGAAAACATCGTGAGGAAACCGAACTAATTCCAATAGGCCTAGGTCAGATGGCAGCACTTTCGTAAAAACTAGTCCACACGCGAAATCTTGGGATTAGTTGTCACAGCGCGGACCCCAGGCTCCCATGAGCCGTGGCAAATGTCTGGATAACGCAAGGAGGTTGATCAGTTGTCCAAGACTTCGCTTAGATGTTAGGTGTTTGTTTTAGAAGGGGGCAAAGTTGTTGTTTAACCGCACATATGCAATGCGAAAAGATTTACTTTCGAATTGTTACGGAAACGTACGAACGTGTCATGCTATTTCAGCCAGTGCCAATACAAGATGTACTGACATTGACTGAACTAGCATGACAAATACGAACGTTTCCGAAATCTGATACCAATATTGATACCCGAGCAAGCGAAAAATTTCAATATTGAACCGCGAGCGTAGAGTAGTTCGAGGAGTGGAATTTTGAGCATTGTGAAACTTCGTTAGGTTAATTATTAGAAACCATCTAGGGCCTTTTTCGAAGCTACAAGTTACAATTTCACAAGTGGTAGTCAATGTCTAATATGACAAGTTGGGAAGAGACATCCGCTTGTAAAATAAGCCAGGGGCCCATTTCTCAAAACTGAAAGTTACAAGTTAGCGGAAGTCTCTTTCCAACTTGTCATATTAGACATTGACAACCACTTGTAAATTGTCACTTGTAGCTTCGAGAAATGGGGGCCCTGGGGCCAGTTTCTCGAAAGATAGACATAGACATAGACATAGACATTCTTTATTGGTAATGAAAATTACAGGTCATAACTTTTACCATATTAGATTATTGCACATATTTATGTAATTACATCTATACACATTATCTACATTTTATACATTTGTTCAATAACTATACATTTTTATTTTTATACAGCCTGCGATTCTTTACATATAACATTATTATTTATTATCATTAATATTTGATTATTATTAAATTGGATTATTCATATACATTGTTAGTATTATCTTTATATTCCATGTATTACAAGTGTGTATTACAAGAGATACAAGCCATGTATTACAAGTGTGTTTCCATGACAACCCATACGATTTGACAGTTCGCGCACTTGTAATACAAGGCTTGTACCTTTCGAGAAACGGGCCCCTGATAGCATTTTGTTAAATTGGAAAACAGAATTGTTTCAAAGATTTGGAGCCGGAATTGAACCCTATTGCACATTCGGTGTAAAATTATGGTTTAGTTCTATGACATAAGAATAGACATCAACAGTCATTTCCTCTGTTGTCGTCACAAGTACTAAAATGATATGCTCTCATACTTGGAATTAATTGAAGTAAATAGAAATAATTATAGATAATTGACAGAATCCTGCTGTCAAGCGTCTATGAAATGCATTCACTAGATTCACGCAATCGCATATCAACACGCATTTGCAGTTATTTTGTCCTAGAAGCTCGACGTAAAGCATATGGTTTAAACCTCAACGACACATGATCCACAAAGCAGAATATCTGGACATAGTCTAGCCACTGTTATTTAAAAAAAATAAAGTTCAGGATCTGTGTATGGCGGCCATTTAGAGAATGTGGCATGGTGCTTACTCTAACTCCGACTTTGATGTCGAATTTGACTATCATACACTGTTTATATTGATCTGGTTTAGTCACTGTTCAAACATCATGAATGTCAATTAGACTTTGGCCTATGGCTAATTTTTTTATCTGTTTCTCTCATCCTGCTCGCATCAAAAATTTACGGCAATCCGGAACGTTGCTCAAAATTGCGTTTTATTAATTTATATAAATTCACCGCATTTATTCTACAAGTACCCAATTGGAAAACCATGAAGAGGACTTTTAAAGAATATATTTTGACAGCATATTAACCTTTGTTTGTTGAAATCGTACAAAGAGTCATTGAAATATTCTCAAATTAAGCCAGATAGGGGTTGTCCGAAATTTATTTGCTAGACCTTAATGAGTCCTTATATGTTTGCGTCGCGTTCATTAAAAAGACAACGACGATACGTGTGGGCGTCACTTACTTTATGCATCTCGGCCTCATTAGTGCAAGCGAGATAAGGAATACCATAGATTAAATATAACAAGATTATACCATCCCATACATTAAAATGCGACCGCCTAAGACCGCGCTTACACTCCACCACACATAGATGGCGCCATAAAAAAATGCCTTGTTGCCACCGATTATTTGTAGCACATTTGTAGATTGGCATTAAGTGTCAATTCCGAGCCGTAAATCTATGTCAAAAGTGACACTTCACGCCATCTACAAGTATAATCGAAAGCTATAGCCTGTCAACCAAATTTTGGCAGTAGCAATGTATACCAAACTAAAGTATGGTATCCCTATGAAAGGAACAAAAACCAGCAATGTGCGTCGAACAGCCACAGATATATTTTTTTCAAGAACTCGCTCCTTCCTTACGAATTAGATAATGTATTAAAAAGGGACGGATATGTGCTAGTCATTTCTCTTTTTGGTAGGTTGGAGATTTCCACAGATAAGATACAAATGACACGCGAATTTCCACCGATTTTCAAAACTAGTATTGCTAGCCCGCGATTTTTCAAATTTGCCGCCTTTTTCTAGTGACAAGATTTGGTTGACGGTCTATACAAGACATTTTTTTTGTGGCGTGTGGTGGAGTGTAAGCGCGGTCTTAGGCGGTCGCATTTTAATGTATGGGATGGTATGATCTTGTTATATTTAATCTATGCTAATAGAGAGGCAGAGGCTAGCGAATGTGTCTGTGTTCAATTTTTGGTGAGGCTACTTACTGCTGTACATAAAAACCGGGTAACCATAGTGAAAATGCCATTAGAGAAAAACCTGATTTCCTTTTATTGCATTGTATATTTTGTTTTATTTTATTTTAGCCAAAATTACTATCCGATTTCTTTGTAATTTAGATATGTTATATGTACAATTCAGAACAATTAAAAAAAAAGTTTAAGGTTTGCAAAGTATAATTAAATTACTCGCATTCTAAATTTAAAATACGTTGGGAAAATAACGTTCTCTTTAAAGCGAGAGTAAATAGGTATCTCATAGGTAAGCGTGCTCCACCGTAGACCGCATCATCACTTAAGTACCATCAGGTGTGATCGTGGTCAAACGTCTACCTATTCATACTAAAAAAAAAAAACACGTACAGTCAGAAAAAGGTGGTTTACCACATTTCGACCTTATGTATTTAAAAATAGAGTCGAAAAGTGTTAAACCACTTTCTTGGCTGACCGTACAAGTTATTTTGAATGAAAATAATGTAGGTATGGGATGTCACAAATTCGATTTATAAAAAGAAAAGGAACTGGTTACCGGTACATATATGCTTCATTCACGTGTTTTGAAAAACAATAACTTGCCGGGCCGCGATAATAGTTATTTGTTATGGGGCAAAGTTGTGTTTTAACGCCGAGTGTAGAATTGAAAAACGAGCAAGTGAAAGGATTCTATAGTTGAACCACGAGCGAAGCGAGTAGTTCGGGAATAGAATCCTGAACTTGCGAGTTTTTTGACACACGAGAAGTAAAATACATTTGCACCCGAGTGTAACACAAAACTTTTCCCCTCACTATAGCGAGGAAACTACAACGCAAAAAATGCGTTTATCACTGCTTCCAGTAGTTCCACAGGTGGTAAATCATCTTTTTATTAATTTTAAAGCAGTTGATTTGACTTTATTCAAGGTCAAACTACTTTACCCACTAGTGTAGTGGATAAAATGCATTTTTACCCGCTGGTGTTAAAAGACAAAACACGTATTTCCGAGCTAGTGAAGGGAAAAAGTATTTCAAGTTAGGTATATACAATAATTGGTTTATCTTGACCTATAATAATTTAATATTTAACCATTTCTGAACTCTCTGCTCCAACGGTTATCTTTCAAAACCACAGTTAATCATGAAATAGCAAATTACAGTAATACTAGTCGTTACGAAAAGTGCGGATGAAACTCGGGCTTGTGAAAATGATTTTGAACGGTGATGAAAAAGAAGCAGATCTAATGCAAAAACGTTGCGAAAAAATACTGCTGTGAAACAAAACATTACTATTTATATACTACGTCGGTGACAAACAAGCACACGAGCCTGATGTAAAGCGGTCACCGTAACCTATGGACGCCTGCAACTCAAACAGTGTCACATGCGCGTTGCCACCCCATTAGAAACTTGTACATTCCCTTTTGCTGTGTTAAGTACACAGCAAAAAGGAGTGTACAAGTTCTAAGGAGGGTTCGGGTTGCCGACGACTCAAAGGACAATAGACGGAACAAGTTAGTTCCGTAAGTCCTCCCGTCACCAGCACACCGCACCCTCGTTGCGCTCTGGCAGCCTTACTCACCGGCAGGAACACAACACTATGAGTAGGGTCTAGTGCTATTTGGCTGCGGTCTTCAGTAAGGCGGAGGTACTACCCCAGTTGGGCTCTGCTCTAGATTCGAGCGAGACGATATCCGCTGTGCTGTGCCCTACCACACAAAACGGAATATCATTCGCTATGCCCTACCTCCTAACAGTAGTAGTAGTAGTAGTTTTAAGTTAATTAGTGCCTAATAAATATGTAAGTACCTAAGTATATATAAATGTTAAAAATGAGCGCTATCTCGCCAACAAACTGCAAGACAGTTTGGCGAGAAACATAAATGTGAAAAATATTATGTACTTATTTGTTAAATAAATTTAAAAAAAAAAACCTGCGGAAAAGAAGATTGAACGGCGATCAATCATAAAATCACCCGAATTTTTTTTTAAATCGACACGAGGAAGTGCGTTTTCACAGTATCCAATTCATAACAGAAGGATTTCAAAAGTAAAAATCAAAGATGGCCGCTTAAATGTATGGGATATCAGTCCTACATTCGATATCGGATCAGATAATGTGAAAACGCATACATACAATCACGCCTGTGTCCCATGAAGGGGTAGGGGTGAAATTCTTTTAATTGCAATAATGAATAATGATAATTATTATCTGATTACCTACTCCTTTCGCCACAAGGACCCATTACATAACTCTGCCTGTCTGTACGACCTTGGCTCCCAAACTATGTCAACTTTACTGTTGCAGACTTACTTGCGTAAGGTATTGCGATACCCGTTCACCGGTACAGTGAACATATGTATATAACTAGTCTATACAATACCTAATACTATACTTAGTTATATTGTCTTCGGTTACCGCGATAGTTACTCATGAAATAAAACTATGGAAACGGATTAAATCGCGTATAATGAATTTAAAATACATCCCGACGTTTCGAACGGGTGTTTTTTTTTTTACATAGTAATGGTAATTTTTTTGAATATTGTATAACTAGATTTATTAATAGTGTGTGAACCTGCCTTAGAAATCTATATTATTTGTGGTCATGGTTCGTTAATATTTCTTGTATGTGGGTAGCTTTTGCACATTGTAATTTTTGACACCCGTTGACCACGAACGCTGTAAAGAGTTCGAAACGTCGGGATGTATTTTAAATTCATTATACGCGATTTAATCCGTTTCCATAGTTTTATTTTATACTAAGTTATATTTACTTGTGGTTATACCAAGGATTATTAGGATTTATTTCGTCGGAAGATCAGCGCTGACCTCCGGGTCGGCATTATGCTGAGACGGGACCATTTCGTGATAAACTTACTAATCTATTAAACATGTAAAATCGGGTAACTCACGTAATATAGTCGAAGATCGCTCGACATGTTTCGCTCCGTAACGAGGAGCATTTTCATTGAGCACGCGCGATGCCGATGGTATCCCGACGCAGTGATTAATATGTTAGTGTCTCACGATAGTTTTATTATTAAAACTTACTAATCCCTTGTATATTTGTAGTTTTTAACCCCCGACGGAAAAACGACGGGGTGTTATAAGTTTGACGTGTCTGTCTGTCTGTCTGTTTGTCTGTCTGTGTGTGTGTGTCTGTCTGTGGCATCGTAGCTCCTGAACGGATGAACCGATTTCGATTTAGTTTTTTTATTTGAAAGCTGTGTTAGTCGGGAGTGTTCTTAGCCATGTTTCATGAAAATCGGTCCACTAGATCGCGGTCGGGGGTTTTTTCTAATTTTTTTTATTTTGTGGTTATAAGTTTATTGCGAATAAATATTTTGATTGATTATTATGATTATTCACAATCTTCATACTAAAAATCGTACCTCCAATTTATAACGCCATCTATCAAATACTATCATAACTACACCGATACTGCCTACAAATTTATTTATTTTTCAAAATGTGTATTGACGTGATATCATGATATTAAAATAAAGAAGCGTGTCATTTGTTCTTATAAAAAATAAAAACACGCAAACATATTTGCGGAAAATATGATTTTGGTCCTTTTTATTTCACCCTGTATAGTATCAAAGAGAATCGATAGAGAACTTGCTTTGAATTCGACAGACGACAGTTAAATTCGACGACGAAATTCCCCCCCTCCACCCCCATTTTAGAGCAAAGGGGAGAAAAATACAAAAAGTAGCTTATGTAACTCCCCATCCCTTCAACGTTTTGCCGTGAAAGACGGACAAACAAACAGACACACACACTTTCCTTTCCCATTTAGAATATTAGTATGGATATAAGTATAGATTATCAAACCTTACAACGGCAATATTTTCAGAAGGTAATATTGCCACCTAATTTATGGACATCACTAGTCCCTACCAAACATTGAGTGAGCCAGGCGTGGCGCATGAAATTGCATTGAAATTGAAGTGCCGATGACACGGCACTGTTATACTAGTTATAATATACGATGTGATACAATACTTTAATAATATATTATGTCATCGCTTTGGAGTATTTTATTGGCTGCATCAATTGTGCTCCAGTTTTACTTTCTAAATTACAATCTGTATATGGCATAGGTACAACTTTTCAGTGGGTAAAAATAACAATATAGAAATAAAACTGGAAACGGATTATATCGCGTATAATAAATTTACAATTCATCCCGACGTTTCGAACACTTTACAGCATTCGTGGTCAACGGGTGACTGAGGAAAAATTACAATGTGCAAAAGCTACCCACATACAAGAAATATTAATGAACCATGACCACAAATAATATAGATTTTAAGGCAGGTTCACGTACAGTTAATAAAGCTAGTTATACAATATTCAAAAAAATCCAATTACTATGTTAAAACACAAATTAAGGTAAATTAGTTTTATTTCATGAGTAGGTAACTATCGCGGTAACGGAAGGCATTATTAATATAGAAATATATAAATTTACTTAAATATAATAATTTGTATACGTCTTTGATGCAAACTTAAAATTTTATTTTCCTAATTTATTATTATTATTATTTAGCTTTGTTCTCACACATCCCATATTTATTTTGTTATATTATTTTGTTTATTATATATTGATGTGTGATCCCTTGAGGGTAAAAGCGGGGGAGGCTTTCTAATATATTACGAACAGTTAATCCATACAAAAGATATCGACGCGTTTAGCTAATTTTAGCTAGCTAATTTGTGACTCAACTGAAAATGACATAGGTAATTAGGATAAAAATATTTTATAAAATACACAATTACCAAATTTTACCGGCAACCTTCAAATCAAGAGTGAACAGGCATCTTCTGGGCGAGCTCACTCCATCGGAGGCCACGTCTTGGCCTTGGCTAGTCTGTGGTCAAGAGTAAGCCCAAAAAAAAAACACATTTATTTAGCCCATAATAACTTTTTATCTTCAAACCAGCAATTTTTTTCAAATCGAACATACAATAAATCAATAGCGTAATTAAAATGATCCCTTTACCAATGCTCATTTTCATTATATAATATCAAAACCCATTACTCATAATTCCACAATTATTCATACTACAGTTTTCTATTAACCCTTTACTGCATACGAAGCCATTTATAACCGGTGTGATGTTGAACTCTATTGAGAACTATTAATGTTTAAATTTCAAGAATTATTTTTCAAATTATACCGTTAAAACCCATTCATTTTTCATTGTTACGTGTATAGGAAATCGATGATAATCGGGTTATTATAACTATTATACGGCAGCGTGACTGAGAATCGATCTATCGATATCTGACAACGAATTAAGATATTATAAATTACTGGTTGATGCGTAAAGATGTTGATTATAAGCTTTTTTTTTAAGATTATAATTATAGATATGGAAATGATTATATATATGGAAATGTTATATTTAGTTATAGTTATTGAATATTTTTTTTATACTTTACTAGCTTTTGCTCGCGGCTTCGCTCGTGTTAGAAAGAGACAAAATGTAGCCTACGTCACTTTCATTCCCTTCAACTATCTCCACTTAAAAAATCACGTCATTTCGTCTCTCCGTTTTGCCGTGAAAGACGGACAAACAAACAGACACACACACTTTCCCATTTATAATATTAGTATGGACTAACGACCGCGTACTAAAAGTATAATCTTATTCAAATGTTGAACTTTTGATCCCATTTCACCCCCTTAGGAGGTGAATTTTGAAAAATCCTTTATTAGTGCTCCTCTACACCTTATAAGGAATTAATTTTAACTTGAATGATGATATTGTTGGTCGTATGAAATGATGACTCATAGAAAAAGTATTGTATACAATAGTGATATAATTAAGCTTTTCACTCTCGTACCGTAATATTAGGCCACTATGCAAGCTTCGTGACCTAAACATGGTACTCGACCGAAAAGCTCTGTATTATATCACGATTGTATAAAATACTACCTCAGGGTGGCTAGCCGAATGGCACAATCGCTCACGAAACGAAGCGCTAGTAGATATCTATCTCTATCGCGCTTGCGTATTGGCGCGACAGAGCCAGCGGCGTAACGCTTTCGTTTGGCGTCGGAGAAATGCCATTCGGCTACGGGGCCTGGCGTGGGAAAATGCCAAATACGTTTCTCTCTAGAAAATTTCTCTCTAGGACCAGCGGTTTCGGCTGTGCGTTGATATGTCAGTCTGTCAATTCTTTTCCTTATTCTTCTTGTATATTTAGACTTTGAAAAGTAGTACTATTTTTGGTCCATCGTTTAACCTAAATTGTGGTGGTCCATTGTGTTTTGTTTTAGAAAAAGTTTAGTTTAAGTATCTGTATTTTTTAAACCCCGATGCTAAAACGACGGGTGTTATAAGTTTGACGTGTCTGTCTGTCTATTTGTCTGTGTCTGTCTGTGGCATCGTAGCTCCCGATTGAATGAATTTCGATCTAGTTTTTTTTGTTTGAAAACTGAGTTAGTCGGAAGTGTTCTTAGCCATGTTTCATAAAAATCGGTCCACTCATGTCGCGGTCGGGACTTTTTTCAAATTTTTAATTTTGTGTTTATATTTTTATCACATACACAAGTGTATACGTAAGACAGTGTGTATATTGTGGTAAAGCTAGCCAACTATTTTAAATAGAATCCTAAAAACGTTTGAAACAGTTGTTTTTTTTACTTTTTGTTGAGCAGAAACGACTCTAATCAATGCCGGGAAATAATAACGGAATAGGCCGGGAAAACGCTAGGTCGAAGAAGAAGAGATTTTATTTTACGGAGATTCAACAGCTATTATTAAAATATAACACTACCATAGCGGGGCACCGTTAATTAAATAGTTAACTTCGATAATCGTTAATCCGTTACTTAAAAAGTTAACTTCGTTAATCGTTAAAGCGATACATTTCAGTAGATTTAACGGAAGTTAAAGTTAATCGATAATCCGTTAACACGTCATAAAAATAGGACTCCATTGTAGGTATTATGTATTTCTATTTACTAAGTATCCACCAAAAACCATTAAAACCTGTGACGCCAATCGGTAAAAAACCGAAATGTAATAATTACGGTCTCTTCGGGCTTTTACCGCCGTTGGTTGGCTAAATCCTAGGTTTTACTTCAGATTGGTAATTATTGGGTCATTCATGTGGTCGCGATCGTGGTGCGTGAGATTTGGGATGACAACTCGATGCTGTAGGCCACGATAACTTGGTAGAGTAATCTAAGGCCCACGCCGGACTCTAACTCGATGCGTCGGTTGCGCGATTTGTCTGTCATGCTTAGGGTTTGCTCCCGGGAAATACCGGTACCGAAAGTACCGGGAATTCCCGGGATTTTTGGCCGAGCAAAGAACCGGGAAATCAACTTGAAAAATCCCGGGATTTTCGGTACTTTCGGGACTGGTCTAATTTTTTCGCTTTTTCAAATATAACAACATATTTTTTGACATTTTACATCTTTTATTATTATATTTCCATAACCAAACCGCACCGGCTTCGCACGGCGTATTATTTTATCTGCCTTTTTTATTACAATTGGGAGTCGGAAGAGCAAGCAAAAAGTCCTGAAGAATTCCGCCTAAACCATAGGCACCAATGGTTACCGTTGCAATACATTGTTCCGATTAAGCGATGTGCCATTACTGGGAGATATTTAATCGCTTAGTAAAAGAAATAAGACAAATACTATTAAAGAAATATAATAATTAATTATAGACCGGCAGTAAAACCTCACAAATTTTCCCCAAACATGTAATTTGAAGCAAAGAATGTAAACTAAAGGAAGCAAAACATTTGAGATGGTGCACTATTTTTTTGCTAGGCAGAGGGAACGTTCTCGAGAAAATTAGTCATTTTCTGGAAATTACTGTGGAATACCGTAATACCACATTATATGTAAACATTTTTTTAAAGTTAAGCGTGTTTATAACAGCTATCCTTAAAAGTTAGACATAACTCATAAGCCATCCCCGACTTATTTTCTAGATCTACATTTATGTATAAGAGCGACAATTCCACCATACATTATTTTGTTAAAAGTCAATCGGTACGTACGGGCAGGGTTTTCGATTGAAACTCTTAAGCAGCGTGATTTTTACCGACCGATTTTAGCACATGTCGTCATGTTTTAATAATCAATTTATAATAACATATAAACAACTTATAATAACATAAAAACCGAGGGTATCGCGGTGGCCACTGGCTAGCCCCACTAGCCAGCTCAGTAGTTGAGTTTTGTATTTTTGGTGAAGGTTTGTTATATGAATTTGTGTATTTATTTTTTCTCTCGCAATCTCATTTCTCATTTGACTCATTTCTCTGCATGTTATAAAACTGTGTTCGCGAATTTTGCGATAGACTCAAAAACTATTAAACGGATGTTTATGCGTTTTTCACATATGTATGAATAGTGATTCTTGAGGAATGATTAAGGTTTTGTTATTATAAATTGATTATTAAAACATGACGACATGTGCTAAAATCGGTCGGTAAAAATCACGCTGCTTAAGAGCTTCAATCGAAAACCCTGCCCGTACGTACCGATCGACTTATAACAAAATAATGTATGGTGGAATTGTCGCTCTTATACATAAATGTAGATCTAGAAAAAATTCGGCGATGGCTTATGAGTTATGTCTAACTTTTAAGGATAGCTGTTATAAACATGCTTAACTTTTAAAAAATGTTTACATATAATGTGGTATTACGGTATTCCACAGAAATTTCCAGAAAATGACTAATTTTCTCGAGAACGTTCTCTCTGCCTAGCAAAAAAATAGTGCACCATCTCAAATGTTTTGCTTCCTTTAGTTTACATTCTTTGCTTCAAATTACATGTTTGGGGAAAATTTGTGAGGTTTTACTGCCGGTCTATAATCAATTGTTACATTTCTTTAATAGTATTTGTCTTATTTCTTTTACTAAGCGATTAAATATCTCCCAGAAATGGCAGATCGCTTAATCGGAGCAATGTATTGCAACGGTAACCATTGGTGCCTATGGTTTAGGCGGAATTCTTCAGGATTTTTTGCTTGCTCTTCCGACTCCCAATTCATTGTAATAAAAAAAGGCAGATAAAATAATACGCCGAGCGAAGCCGGTGCGGTTTGGTTATGGAAATATAATAATAAAAGATGTAAAATGCCAAAAAATATGTTGTTATATTTGAAAAAGCGAAAAAATTTGACCAGTCCCGAAAGTACCGAAAATCCCGGGAAATCCCGGTTCCACATTGCTCCGGTACCGAAAATCCCGGTTCTTTAAAACAGTACCGGTACTGCAATCCCTAGTCATGCTTGATGATTGCACTCTATTCCCAGGTTAGTGATCGATCTAGCACGCCTAATAGGATTTAGAAGATCTCAAATAAGTGATCCGAAATCGCCAATTGGTCTTTAGACTGTTTATAACCGACGGATCTGCTTTTACTGATAAAACCTAGGTTTTGCCGTACTACGGGCTTTTACAGTAGCAGTAAGAACGTGGTTTTCGCGGCGCAGCGAGCCGCTTGGGGTGCTGGATTAACGATTAACGGACTCTATGAAATTTGTAATGTCACGCTATTACACTATATACATCGGGTTGGCTCGCCAATACACACCGCACGTCCGTGCTCCATCGCACTCGGACACCGACTGCCATATGTACTCGAGACACCTATACACTACATCCCTTTCTTGTTTTAATTTTTTTTTTATAAATATTTAAATAATAGGTCAATTTAGTTTTAATTCAAATACTTGCCATGCTGTGCCGTGTATCTTTTTTTTTTCTTTTTAATGAACTACGTTTCTTCTAATTGTCTGCCCACTTTCGTCATTCCTAACTTGATCATCTCCGTCTTTACCACTTAGTACTGTATGTGAAGTAGTTATAATTAGGGATTAATTTTCTATCTTTAGTCATATGTTTAGGACATTCCGGTCTGAGGGTTGACTCAGAGCGGACGCTGCACCACCACCTGCAGTGTATACTCAAACATACTTGTGTGTTTTATTAACTACAATTCCTAGATGTCAGTCTCACTCCTTCTTCTTTAAATCTGTTACCTTTTTCAATTCAGACTGTTTTGAAAACTAGATTAGTACATTTTTTTTTATATACATATATGATTTTTTTTTCTTTCTTCAATAGCATACAATATAATTGTACAATGCAAGCATCGCACATTTCTCGCGTCAGCATTAAAATTAATATAATTATGACTTGATTAGAATTGCTTTGCATTGCTTGATTGCATTTGCATGCATTTAGTTATGTTTTATTGCAAATAAATAATGATTGATTGATTGATTGATCGCTGTATTTGCGATTACGCTATACATCGATTTATGCATTAGTTTATGTTTATACGTGCTCCTAGCTAGTACTCAGTATACCTTGGTTATCAATAAATTTATAAGTGTATCAAAAATCAGTGTTTCTATCAAGACTACCATCAACCATCAAGAATCATATCATCTAAGGTGTACGGCTCGTACAATAATATTTCACTAATTTCATACCTTTTCATGATTTACATTATTATTTTTTTTTTAATAGGTCGCTTGTCAGGCGTCTAATGTATATTAGGTAATTATTGATGATAACATTGATAACTGATTGTATCGGCCCTATACTTCATTATATGCACCTATTATTGCTAGTAACTAGTAAATAGTACATATAAGTATTTAGTTATAGAACCTAATGTATCTGGAGCCTCGTCTGCCGACAAACCATACTCTGGTTTGGCAGAAGATAAATTTAGTTGTAGGTTTAGTTTTTGAATAAACATTTATTTCATTTTATTTCATTTTTCATTTCATCTAATGCAATTCATAATACTTACGGATATTATAATGTTTAGTTAGATCTACTCATAAATTTAATTATAAATTGCAGTGCATAGTTATTAAAACTTTTACTGTCTACTGTTTTTTTTTTCTGGATCGAAAGGGCTCGTGATTCATTGCATTGTAATACATAGAGATACTATATAGAATATGCATTAAAATCCTATTCAGGGTCACGTATCCACTTTATCGTTTTATTGATTTTGTTTCATCATGATCAGCTTTCTTTCTCGTAGATACTTTGTACCACACAAAGTAATCAACGATTAATTTTCTAAAATAGATAGCTGTTCATATACTATTTAAGAAGTGCTTACCCAATTGACCCAATTATACTAACATCCGATTTATATCTACACAGTATGTATATATTTTAGATAACACTTTTCTTTTAAAGTATTTTATCAACATCTTTTTTTTATTATTATTATCTCTTTATCTATCTTAAGATCTTAACTCTTAGGCTAGGCTATTTTATAATATGATTATTAAAGAAATTACAAAACCACTCTTTTTTTTTTTTTTTTTTTTTTTTTTTTTTTTGGCTGATTGGCGATTGACCATAGTCACACCCGATGGAAGGTGAAGATATAGTCGAAGATGGAGCTCACCGATTCAGTAATACTTAGCATATTCACTTTTATCTTAAAGAGACCGAGGTCGTATTTTTCTGGGAACATCTATGGTGGGAGTGCATTCCATTCCTTTGATAAAATATTATCTAAATTATTACCCAAATATTATCTCCTTCATTTACTTTCTTTGCGCTGTTAACCGAACAAATCAGCATGCCCATTTACAAGGCATCAAGTCATACTGAAATTGACCGGAGTAACAGGAGTAACAGAATACTTATACAGCTCACCGAACTACGAGGTAACTACCTCGTAGTAGGTAAGCACAGTGTTTCTCCCCAGGTACCACGATTTGAATTTGTTTTTGCAGCTGTGTCTTTAAATTCCTTCAGGAGATGTTATATCTTGACAGACTCAGCGTTTATTTATGTGTCACACGGAGAGAAAAACAACTAGATTTAATGTTCGTTCAACATTTCTATTTTTTTTTTTTGTTAAAATTGCGCCTACGTGTTCTTTCATTCCAACTACAAGTTTGATGTTGTTAAGTGTAGTTACACTTCCTTCTACATTTTTTTTTTATACCACGTCGGTGGCAAACAGTTATAGGGCCTCCTAATTGAAAGCGGTCACCGTAACCTATGGACGCCTGCAACTCAAGGGGTGTCACATGCGCGTCGTCGACCCATTAGAAACTTGTATACTCCCTTTTTTTTTTTTTAGAACCCCATACTGTAGTTCATCGGGGAATACCTTGACATAGCTCATTCCACAGCCGGAGCGTTCGTGGGAGGAAATATTATTGTTTTTTTTTTTTTTGAACCAATCTTTTATTTAAACCAACAAGTCGATTTTGTAAAAGCACATGTCACATATTGATTTAAACATATGTTTGGCTGATTCAATAAAATATATTTTAACAAGTTTGACCTTGTTGTTTGGTTCGTACAAATTCGACTTGTATCATCAATATTGTGATTTATTCCCTTTACTAAAATACTATTGTTTCAAACAGATAAACACGCAACAAGACGAGTTTGTTAGATTCACAAGGCAAATTTCTCTCAGTTGTACCCTTAACTTCACATCCGTCTATCAATCCATTTATATATAGAATAGAATCATGTTCCCTAACTTCTAAATAATGTGCATTGTAAGTAGTTAGGTACCTAGATAATTGACGTGAAGCATTGAAATCTGTGATTATTTAACATTTTACAATCACTACAGACAAAGCTGATTCAGCCGCTGATTGTTGTCCTTTTGTTCATTTTCTTGACCAGACGAAATAAGGTCACTAGTGAGATTTATTTTATAAATTTACAAACTTAGGTTACTAGTTCGCTTGGAAAATCTTATACAAATTTAATATGTATTCACGAAAGAGAGACCACATTTCAATATCCTCCCGTGAAATTACGCAAACAAGTTCAGCATTTTTATTTCTTATTTTTTTTTCTATATTAGTTCAATAGAGGCTCACAGATCCATTAGTTTATTTGTTTTAACTGGACACCTGACTTGTATGAGATTCACCTACATGAATCTCTGCAGTATGTACCTATTACCCTAACTGATAACGAGTACCTTCAGTACCAATATATTTTTGTAATGATTTTCAACTGACGTAGATTGTCTTTGAAAATCTATCATAGATCAACTTAAATAGGCATGTCTTTCTCTTGAGGTCACCCATACTGACAAAGCCTTGTTGACGGTAAGCAGAGTTAGCAACTTCTTTTTTTTCCGCGTTGTTGAAATGTATCAAGCGTTCGCTTAATTTTATTCAATTCAGCTGCACCACTACGTGTTTTTTTTATATACAATGCAATGTCAAACCAATGAACTGTCTTTATTTATTTATTTTTTTCACTCTTTTCACTCTGATTGACGTTAGCGGCATCTAGGTATATAAAGAGTGCTCTTTTCCAGCGCTCCCACCGAACTCCTACTGATGTAGGATCACCTTCGCTGTCAAATGCCTCCAACGACAATTAAGAAGCCATACTGGACTTTCTTGGGGCAACCTGTACCCAATCAATTTAATGATTCTAACTAACACAAGTCAAAATATATTATATTGAAAATATTTCAACTTATGCTATCTCAAAGTACTCAGTCATTGTACTTGAGTGTTTTACTGGGGTAGTTGTCTCAGACTCTCAGGCACTGGATGCCTTGGTATTTTTTTCTTTCATATGTGTAATTTATTTCGGTTTCAATTTAATGATATTTATTGACCGACGTCAATCTACTATTATGACAATTGAAGGCTCAGATAGCATTTATCATCTGATCTAAGCGTCATTTAAGCGCACGTTCAACCAGTATAACCGTAATTTACTTCGTGTTTAGGTTATTATCATTAAGCTCATATTTGCAACAATTCAATGTTCAGTTTTTTTTTTTTTTTTTAATTGCTGTTTAACTATGTTTACAACAATTTAATGACCAGATAAATATATCTGCCTTAACCAAGGTAAGTATGTTTTTTTTTTCATTTATTTTACATGACAATTAAATGTCCAGATTCAGTAATCTGCTGGTTCCACATATATCTATATTTATCCTCGTAAGGCTAAAGTCATGTCAAATTAATGACCAGATACATTTTATCTGCTTTGAATGAGCCGTGCACACTGTACAGGTCAGGTCATTGTTATTCTGTTACCAGTAGGTTTTTTTTTTCCATGACAATTTAATGTCCAGATTCGGTAATCTGCTGTATTAACTAGCTTAATAACCAGAATTTCTGTTATCCAATTCACACACATGACAATTAAATGTCCAGATTCTGTAATCTGCTGTTTCCAAATTCGCAATTTAATGCCTTATTTTCAGCCACAAATGGCATAAAATTTCATAGTATTTAGATGCCATTTAAATGGTCGATACTAAACAATACAATTGAATGTACAGAGTGCACCTCCATGTGCTGTTTCCAAATTCGCAATTTAATGCCTTATTTTCAGCCACAAATGGCATAAAATTTCATAGTACTTAGGTGCCAATTAAATGTTCGATACAATTGAATGTACAGAGTTGCATATCCGTTTAATGCCTCTTTTTTTTTTTTTAAGTTAACGTAATCCAATAACAACAGGGTGTATATTTCTTTATTTATTATAAGTAGGTATATTTAGCACTTAATGTGAACCCATCTAGTTTTCTGGTTTTTAAGTAATTAAATACTCAGATAAAACTGCTCGAAATCGGCGTTAGGAATGTTTACGTAAGTCAATCCGCGACAAGAGTATTAGTCACGATTTTATGGCATGTTCAATCAATTCAAAAGATTCACGTTCAAGTGATAATCTATCTCTAAATAAGTGTTACTTTCCCGACATATGCATAGATCCTTTCATTTGCAGCTGTAGTTCAAATAACCACTTAATGAAGTCGTGACTTACGTTACTTTTACGTAAATTCACCCCTGTAAGGAAAGTATACTTAGGTAAGTATTTATCTAGTTTGTTTTGGTTTTCACCTTACTCTCAAACATCGACTAATGCTACCATAGGACATTTAAGTGTGATGGTTGTACAACATTTTATCATTCAAGTAAATGCCTTATTTAGGTAAATAGCTTAACCATTCATAAATTTAGCAACATCACATAATTTTGTGTATTAAACCAACCAACAGGTAGATGGTAACTTCACTAATTAAAAATAAATATCATTTCTTTTGGTTGGACGGAAATTATTGTAATGATTCCGGGCTGTGATTTATGTAAATAATAAATCAATTTTATAAACCCACTACACATAAACTCAAATAACATTTTGGTACCTAAAAACATTTGGCAATCTAGGTAGGTAACCAAACCGTTTACTAGGTAGGTAGGAGCCACACACCGACACCTGTATAGGCATGACAATCTAGGAAGGCTGGCCGTATGTTGTCAATTGCCTCAAACATTTTATTAATTGCATCGTTCGGTTACCTGCTTAAGGTTTATATTCGCACGGTTGAAAGAAATAACATTTCATTTATTTTTATTTGGTTTTGACTTAATTCTTGAAAAACTGCCGTTATAATCATTTCGCTTTGTAGTATTTAATGAACACTTTCATTTAGCTTCATTACGTTCCGAAACTACTAAGAATGCCAGTAATTTAAAACGGCAGGTAACCAAACCTGTTTACAAAAAGATAACGGTGCATCATGGCGCATCGTTACTCGATTTTATAGGTTATGTTACTTATGTTTCTATCCCATCTTTTCCGAATACTAGATTCACGTGGTAAGTACTTGCTTTTATCCTCGTCGCCACTTGTAATGTCACGCTATTACACTATATACATCGGGTTGGCTCGCCAATACACACCGCACGTCCGTGCTCCATCGCACTCGGACACCGACTGCCATATGTACTCGAGACACCTATACACTACACTACATATTTAGAAAATATTCACAGAGCTCAACGAGGGTGCGGTGTGCTGATGACGGGAGGACTTACGGAACCAACTTGTTCCGTCTATTGTCCTTTGAGTCGTCGGCAACCCGAACCCTCCTTAGAACTTGTGCACTCCTTTTGCTGTGTACTTAACACAGCAAAAGGGAATGTACAAGTTTCTAATGGGGCGGCAACGCGCATGTGACACTGTTTGAGTTGCAGGCGTCCATAGGTTACGGTGACCGCTTTACATCAGGCGGGCCGTATGCTTGTTTGCTACCGACGTAGTATAAAAAAATATATATATATATTTAAAATACATATTTAAAATTGAATTGAAATTACAATTGATACTATACTAATTCTAAGTTCTAACTAAAGTATAATTCTACTACAATTAATAAGAGATGTAGAAGGTCTTGAAAAAAATATGGCAGACTTTTTTGTCAAAATCTACACGTGTTCGTTTGTCTATCATGTTTTAATTAGTTTTTCCTCCCAATTCGCTCAAAGGTTGACTGGAAGAGATCCCTTATAGGGATAAGTTCGCCTTTTTACACAATAACTATACTCTATTTCTATGTCCTAACTTGCCTTATCACTATCACTATCACTATCACTTCATCACTACATAGTATAAAACAAAGTCACTTTTTCTGTCCCTATGTCCCTGTGTCCCTTTGTATGCTTAAATCTTTGAAACTACGCAACGGATTTTGATGCGGTTTTTTTAATAGATAGAGTGATTCAAGAGGAAGGTTTATATCATCACTACATAGTATAAAACAAAGTCACTTTTTCTGTCCCTATGTCCCTGTGTCCCTTTGTATGCTTAAATCTTTGAAACTACGCAACGGATTTTGATGCGGTTTTTTTTAATAGATAGAGTGATTCAAGAGGAAGGTTTATATGTATTTATTTATATACATCCATAAAATAGTGGAGAAGTACTGTTATTTTTGAGGCTTCCTATGTGATGTCGTAAATAATTACATGCGGGTAGATTATATTTATTTGTCTACCCCGAACATTTATATAAATTAATATCGGGTAGTTTTGTGTTGTTTACATCTCCGGTGACATTTTGCTGGGACGTCAGTCTTCCGCGACCACGGCCAGTGCAACCTGGCCGAAACGTTGGGAAAAAAGGTAAAAATCTTCTTCTTCTTCCTGCCCTTAATCCCAACTTCATTTGGGGTCGGGCCTTCTTGTGCATTTGCGCCAGGCCGGTCTGTCCCGGGTTGTCAACGGCGGGATATTGTGGGTTTTTAGGTCCCTTTCGACAGTGTACCACCAAGTTGAAGGTCGTCTGCCTCTACCTCTCGATTGCTGCGTGCTATTAATGTTCAGCACAGTTTTTACGGAATAGCTATCGTCTCGCCTCATGACGTGTCCGTACCATCTTAGTCGTCCCTCCTTGACCTTCTCTGCTATCGGAGCAACTTTAAAGGAACCTCGTACATATTCGTTTCGTACTCTATCCAAGCGCGTCACGCCACCCGCCCAGCGAAGCATTTTCATCTCCGCTGTGTGGAGCTTCTGTTCGTGCTTCTTCAAAGTTGCCCAGCATTCAGAGCCATAAGTCATAGCAGGTCTGACGGCTGCCTTATATACTTTGCCTTTAGTTGTGATGGGCATTCGGGTATCACATAATATGCCGGACAGCGTTCTCCATTTAAGCCAGGCCGTATTAACTCGATGGTCTACATCTTCATCGATCTTTGCGTCATCTGTCAGCATAGAGCCGAGGTATTTAAAACGTGACTTTTTTGGGATGCTATTACCGTCTACTATAAGATTACAGCCAACCTGCTCAGTTCCACCAAAGTCGCACTCCATAAATTCTGTTTTAGTGCGGCTTACTCTTAGACCATGTTTTTCAATTTCAGCCACCCATATGTCCAGAACTTTTTGGAGTTCCGGTGCGTTGTTCTCCACGAGCACTATATCGTCTGCATACAGTAAGCTCCATGGGATTTCTTTTTGGATGCTTCTTGTGATATAGTCCATACTCAGGTTAAATAGTAATGGGCTTAAAGCCGATCCCTGATGTACTCCTACTTCTACTTTAAACGGCTGAGTTGTACCAGCGGTGCTACGGATCTGGGTGGTGACGTCCTGGTACATGTCTCGGATCAAGTCAATGTAAACTTCGGGAACTTTCTGTGATCGCAGCGATTGAAATACTAGCTTCCTTGGTACCCTATCGAAAGCCTTCTCGAGGTCGATAAACACCATATACAGATTTTCTCTCCTTATTTTATATTTGTCCATAAGTATTCTTAAAGTCTGTATAGCCTCTATGGTGGATCTTCCTGCAGTAAAGCCGAATTGGTTTTCCGTGGTTTTAGCAATCGCTGTTAACCGTGCTCCAATAACTCTTTCCCACAGCTTTAGGGTATGCGATGTTAACTTTATACCCCTGTAGTTGTTACAATTAGCGACGTCTCCTTTATTTTTGTATATGGGGCAAAGATAGCTCCTACGCCAAGAGTGTGGTATTTGTCTCTGAATTAATATTCTATTGAAGAGATCTGTGAGCCAGGGTAATGCATCCTCTCCCAATATCTTCCAGATGTCAGCCGGAACATTATCAGGTCCAACGGATTTGTGGCACTTCATTCGACGCAATGCGTGTTTTATTTCTGTTGGTGATATACAGCATATAGGTCCCTCACAAGGTGGTAGTTGGGGTAAGGGCTCACTAGCATACTCTTCGTTGAGAAGTGTTTCATAATATTGTTTCCATCTACGGTTTATTGATGCATTATCTGTCAGTAATATACCTTGATCGTTCTTGATGTATTTATTACATTTGATATCCAGTGATGATTTGTGGCGTTGTTTTGCAATTTTGAATATGGTAGTTTCATCAGGAGCACTTTCTAGTTTTTCATAGAACTTTTGGTTGGACATTGCTCTTGTTTGCGCGACTGCACTTTTTGTAATGGTTTTTAACGTTTTGTAGGCCTCCCGGTCTTCATCTAACCCAGATTTTTGCCAAAGTTTGAACGCATCGCGTTTAGCTTTGACTAATTCTTTTATATCGCTATTCCACCATGAAGTGTCTTTTGCCATAACAAGGCCACCTTTGGATACCCCGAGGGACTTTCTTGCCGTTTCCTGGCAATATGCTTCAAAATCTGTCCACATTTTGTGCACCGGCTTTTCCAAGTCATCGATATCTCTTTTTAGGTAGGCTCTCATATATTCGATAAAATGTTTTCCGTTGGCGCTGTGTATATTCTTCCACTTTATTCGCTCGGTTTTGTCTACGTGGGTCTTGACTGGTTTCGGAAGTTCCATGACTGCTACTAATAGTCTGTGCTGCGCTGTTAAAGCTTCCCCTGGGATGACTTTGCAATCACGGTACCATTTTATCGTTGATTTTGGGGCCAACATGTAATCGATTTGTGTTGCAGCTCTTCCGCTTTTATAAGTGATAAGGTGCTCCTCCTTTTTCTTAAATAAAGTATTAATAATTTTATAGTTAAATTTACTAGCAAAGTTCAGAATGTCTACTCCCTCTTGGTTTTGTTTTCCATATCCGTACCCTCCATGTGCGTCTAGGTGTGCATCGTTTCTGGCTCCCACATGCCCATTCAAGTCACCTCCGATATGAACCGTCTCTTCCACTGGCACATTAAGCACAATCTCGTCGAACTCTTCCCAGAAGGTCTCTTTTTCCTTAGATGTACATCCGGTCTGTGGTGCATATGCCGAGATTATGTTCAGGGCCGGCTGATTATCCATTGCTAACTTTATTGCAATAAGGCGATCGCTTTTCCGTTCTACACTGATGATTCTTTGTTTGAGGTTTTTGTCGAGTGCTATTGCAACTCCGTTGCGTTTTGCTACGGTTCCGTGGTAAATAAGCTGGTATCCATGTCCAATGTCACGGGACTTTGAACCCTGCCATTTGGTTTCCTGAATGCAACATATATTTATGTCTCTGTCATAAAGTATTCGGCTCAATTCTGCACTGCGTCCGGTCATAGAACCTACATTCCATGTCCCGAGCCTTAAACGAGTGCACTTCTTGGTGGTTTTTGGCGAACTTTTGTCCTTGTCTTTTACGTCGCTTCGGGGGGACGCCCTAGTATATTCGCATCTTATGTTCGCATTTGTTGCATTCACGTCGCTTGCGGGGGACGCCCTAGCCATTATCGTTTTCCCTTTTGTTGTCTTTATCATTGGGAAAAAAGGTAAAAATAATGTTAATTAATCGCATTCGACCTGTATGTGACTTTAAATATGTGTATAAAGCGCGAGAACTTAGTGTTATCTTGATAAGGGATAGGGATAGCGATATCACTACATAGTATAAAACAAAGTCGCTTTCTCTGTCCCTATGTCCCTTTGTATGCTTAAATCTTTGAAACTACGCAACGGATGTTGATGCGGTTTTTTTTTAAATAGATAGAGTGATTCAAGAGGAAGGTTTATATGTATAATAACATCCATTAAATAGTGGAGAAGTACTGTTATTTTTGAGGTTTCTAATGTGATGTCGTAAATAATTACATGCGGGTAGATTATATTTATTTGTCTACCCCGAACATTTATATAAATTAATATCGGGTAGTTTTGTGTTGTTTACATCTCCGGTGACATTTTGCTGGGACGTCAGTCTTCCGACTCTTCCGCGACCACGGCCAGTGCAACCTTGCCGAAACGTTGGGAAAAAAGGTAAAAATAATGTTAATTAATCGCTTTCGACCTGTATGTGACTTTAAATATGTGTACAAAGCGCGAGAACTTAGTGTTATCTTGATAAGGGATAGGGATAGCGATAGGGATAGCGATAGGGATAGCGATAGCCATAGCGTCAGCGATAGCGATAGGGATAGAGATAGGGATACGGATACGGATACGGATACGGAAACGGAAACGGATACGGATACGGATACGGATAATATGGGTATCGTTAGAGGGATACGGATAATCGGTCGGCGGTCTCTTACAATCAAAGTGCTCTAAGACGATCGTTGTTTGCTTGCTTGAAGATTACGTTTGCGATAAGTATAAGCAAAATGTAAAAAATTGTAAGGGATAATAGAAAAAAGTACTCTTTACCCACCGATCATATAGTGTCGAAATACGGGCTATGTGGGATGTTTATAAAGGTTTCCCCAGCGTATATAGAATTACCTACGCTGTGGTCGATGTGTAATATTTCTACAATCATTGCAAGCAAAAGTATTATGTGCAATCGAAATAATCGCAGATAAATATACCAGAGAAACCTAAGGATCCAAATGAAAATCTTAATGAATACTTTTATTACGCGGGCGAAGCCGCGGGTAAAAGCTAGTGTATAATAACATCCATAAAATAGTGGAGAAGTACTGTTATTTTTGAGGCTTCCTATGTGATGTCGTAAATAATTACATGCGGGTAGATTATATTTATTTGTCAACCCCGAACATTTATATAAATTAATATCGGGTAGTTTTGTGTTGTTTACATCTCCGGTGACATTTTGCTGGGACGTCAGTCTTCCGCGACCACGGCCAGTGCAACCTGGCCGAAACGTTGGGAAAAAAGGTAAAAATAATGTTAATTAATCGCATTCGACCTGTATGTGACTTTAAATATGTGTACAAAGCGCGAGAACTTAGTGTTATCTTGATAAGGGATAGGGATAGCGATATCACTACATAGTATAAAACAAAGTCGCTTTCTCTGTCCCTATGTCCCTTTGTATGCTTAAATCTTTGAAACTACGCAACGGATGTTGATGCGGTTTTTTTTTAAATAGATAGAGTGATTCAAGAGGAAGGTTTATATGTATAATAACATCCATTAAATAGTGGAGAAGTACTGTTATTTTTGAGGTTTCTAATGTGATGTAAATAATTACATGCGGGTAGATTATATTTATTTGTCTACCCCGAACATTTATATAAATTAATATCGGGTAGTTTTGTGTTGTTTACATCTCCGGTGACATTTTGCTGGGACGTCAGTCTTCCGACTCTTCCGCGACCACGGCCAGTGCAACCTTGCCGAAACGTTGGGAAAAAAGGTAAAAATAATGTTAATTAATCGCTTTCGACCTGTATGTGACTTTAAATATGTGTACAAAGCGCGAGAACTTAGTGTTATCTTGATAAGGGATAGGGATAGCGATAGGGATAGCGATAGGGATAGCGATAGCCATAGCGTTAGCGATAGCGATAGGGATAGAGATAGGGATACGGATACGGATACGGATACGGAAACGGAAACGGATACGGATACGGATACGGATAATATGGGTATCGTTAGAGGGATACGGATAATCGGTCGGCGGTCTCTTACAATCAAAGTGCTCTAAGACGATCGTTGTTTGCTTGCTTGAAGATTACGTTTGCGATAAGTATAAGCAAAATGTAAAAAATTGTAAGGGATAGTAGAAAAAAGTACTCTTTACCCACCGATCATATAGTGTCGAAATACGGGCTATGTGGGATGTTTATAAAGGTTTCCCCAGCGTATATAGAATTACCTACGCTGTGGCATGTATATTAATTCAATTATTTGTTACTAATAGTACCTGTCATTTGATATTTGCCAGTCGCTTTTCGGTGAAGCAAAACGTCGTGAGGAAACCGGACTAATTCCAATAAGGCCTAGTTATTAACCTTCGGGTTGGCAGGTCAGATGGCAATGGCTCTCGTAAAAAATTGTTCCTACCCCAAATCTTGGGATCAGTTGTCAAAGCGGACCCCAAGTTCCCATGATCCGTGGCAAATAAAACAAGATGGCTGCTTTCTATTTTAAGTATTTATAAATGACATTTTCTAAACGTACTAAATAATTTTATTGACACACAGCGCGTTGATGTCTTTTGTATCACGTCTGTCTTATTCAAATAAAGCTTTTTAGATTTGAGTAAGACGTTCCTTCATGAGACATAATCATCCGAAACGTATCAGAGCTAATTTTGGAAGTAAATAAAAGTTCGAATAAAACATGTATCGCTGATGCCTTTTATCATGTTATGACTGCCTATATAAAACAAATGTTAAATAATTAATGTTTTAAACCAAATATATTAGCATATAAGGACAAAAGTAATGTTTAAAAAAAAACATAAAGTGTTCCTTATAGAGAAAGCCTATTGCACTATAAGAGAATTTTTGACTGATTTGTAAATTGAAATTAATTGAGATTATTATAATTACTTTTTTTTTTTAGAACATTACTTTGACATTATTAAATTATTAGATTGAATTGATTGCATGAGATAACCCTGTTTGATGCTATTGTTTTGATATTTTGACTGTGCTATTTTAATTAAGTAGTGTATATTATTAATATATTTGTATGCCAATAGGCACGACATAGTGATACTGAAAACAATTATTGAACATCTTGTAACTTACCTATGTTGAACAAATAAAAATCTTTGAAAATCTTTCAAGTTTCTAATGGGGTGGCTCTGAGTTGCAGGCGTCCATAGGTTACAGTGACCGCTTTCCATCAGGCGGGCCGTACGCTTGTTTGCCACCGACGTAGGTTAAAAAAAACTTTGAATCTTTGTATCTTTGAAACCCAACATATAAACATCTTTAAACATTATCTAACTACATATATGACAAAGATTGTGATTTAAGAGAAAATATAGTATAACCTAACCACAAAATTAAAATTTTGAAAAAACCCCCGAATGCGACCTAGTGGACTGATTTTCATGAAACATGGCTAAGAACACTCCCGACTAACTCAGCTTTCAGACAAAAAAAAACTAAATCTAAATCGGTTCATCCGTTCGGGAGCTACGATGCCACGTTCATCCGTTCGGGAGCTACGATGCCACAGACAGACACACACACAGACAGACAAACAGACAGACAGACAGACAGACAGACAGACAGACAGACAGACAGACAGACAGACAGACGGACAGACAGACAGACAGACAGACAGACAGACAGACAGACAGACAGACAGACAGACAGACAGACAGACAGACAGACAGACAGACAGACAGACAGACAGACAGACAGACAGACAGACAGACAGACAGACGGACAGACAGACAGACACGTCAAACTTATAACACCCCGTCGTTTTTGCGTCGGGGGTTAAAAATTAATTTAAGATAAACTCCAAAAAGACTCAAAGTCTCTCTCAAGTAAATAAGAATTCCATTAAAATTAATATTTCAAATAAAATCTAATCATACGGTTATAATGCTTACCAAATTACATAATTACCTATCAAGGCAATATAATCCCTAATATATAAGAAAGAAGGCTCAGAATAACATAAGTGAGAAGTCGATTAAAATATTACGCCAAATCATTAAGTAACAGCATTTAAATTCCATTCGCGACAAATCGGTTTCTTTTTTTAAATGTTTCACTTTATTCGTCATTCGTAGTGGTATTGATTATTGGATTGCCCGATTGCAACTTGTGTGGACTGCATTTGGCCTGCAGTTGTTGCAGTCCGTCTATAATAGGTGAAATAAAATCATAATGTCATAATTATGTCAGGTCATAATGAACAACTTTTATAATGTGATCAATGGGCAATTTTTTTCAAAGTTCCCTCCCCCCCCCACTTTTTCACGTCACAACAGGAGCGGGGGGAGGAGGGAGAGGTCATACCACTTGACGCATCACTTTTTAAAGAGATTTTCTTCCTATACATACATACATACATACAATCACGCCTGTATCCCATGAAGGGGTAGGCAGAGCACATGAAACTACTCGTTTTAGTGCCACTCTTGGCAAATAAGGGGTTGAAAGAAAACGAAATTGTCACATTCTTCCTATAAAAAGTGCAAAACGAGTTTTCCATGAAATAGTATCCCATTGTCCTGTAAAAACGCAAATTTTCTGCAAATTGGCTGTAAGAGGATCTTTTTCTAAGGCAATGTGCATGATAATTAATATGATAATGATCACCTGCTTCAAATGCTGAAAAAAAAATCGCAACACGAAATATAATTGCATTTTCACGGGACAGCCCCGGAATGCTCCAAAAAGAGAAAATATTTTTTTTTCGATAATGTTTACTATTATTTTCAATTTGACTTGGCCATCAGGATATAGGATACATCCTTACAAAAAAAGTTCGGTAAGTAACAATAAAAGTGAATGTGATACTTAAAAAGATCTTAAATTAAATTAAGTATAGGCATTTCATACATATGATTTGAAGAATGAGAAGTTCATAATCATATTAAATATATAGTACGTCGAATGCAAAAATAAAGAACAGTGTTTTGAAAAAGTAGGTACAAAGCTCGTACGTACGTACACACGTATATATAAATATGATTCCCAATTCAACTAACATTTATATACATAATTATGTATGTATTAGTTGGTAAGAATGAAACCTTCAAAACAAATCTGATTCATTTTCAAATACTCATTAAATACAAAACTTTTATTTTAAAACCAATAGTTTTGTTGACTGTCGAGAGGTTGTATCAATTGCACATAAAAATATTATTTTAAATGTTTGGGTGGTTTCCAAAAGAATATCAATTTTTTTTTGTTATAAAAGTCATCGCCTTCAGAATACTATAAACCATATCATAATCATAATTTAGATATCATTGCCAAAAAAGTTCTGTCATAAACCTATGCTTATTACTTGTTAACACAAATGCCGTCATTTTACAAACACCACGCACCCAATCAAAAAACGACCTTGCGACATCTCATTAAAACCCAAATCAGCTCACCGCGAACTGACCGTAATATGAAACCTGTTACCGATTCAAAAAGTTACGAAACACTTACGTAATATATGAACAGCTCCGGATAAAAATGTTTCTCGAAATAAACTTGTAGTAAAATTCTTTTTTTTTTTTAAGTTCACTGCACTCCACGATTTTTTTGTATGTATGTATGAATGTAAAGTTTGTATGAACGAGCGACGTGCGCTCGCGTTTGGTGTTTTAGAGCGACTGGTGGTTCTGGGGGGATAGATCGGTGGGGCGCGTTCATAATGGCGTTTTACCGTATCGTAATATGTACAATAAGGTTTTATGAATAGTTTTGGTTTAAAATAGTATATAATAGTATCAATTGTAATTTCAATTCAATTTTAAATATTTTCTAAATATTATGTACATGTGACGTGTAAAAGTGCCCCTGTGGCCTATTTGCTGAATAAATTATTTTGATTTTGATAATAAATACCTTTATTTTCTCCAGTTTTGAATGTAATTAATAAATAAAATATATAATAAAATAAAAATAATGGTTTCATATTAGTTTTTATTATGTAAATAGGCTCATGTAAAAAAATACTGTGAATAAATTAAAAAAAGATGAGTACCAAGAGACCTACCTATCGAAGCAAGAAAATTGATTGCTGGATTCAATAAAATAATGAATGTATAAATATGTTTTACTAATTTAATAAATTAAATAAATTGTATTGTATTGTATTGAAGTTTCCTTCTCTCTGATGTATTTGGGTCATATTGCTATTTTACAACATGAAATAATTCTTTAACTAAATAACGAATTTTTTTTTACTATTGTTTTTATTTCTTGTCTGTGTTGTACAGTGGAATGTAAATATATTTTTTTTGATGTCGAATTTATTTTTGCATGTTATAAATACGGCTAAATGTGCAATACTTTTTATTATTAATTATCATAAGACCTGTTAACCACATATAATAATTTAGTTTATGGGCAGTGGTGGCCGAGTGGATATGACGCCCGACTTTCAACCAGGAGGTCGCGGGTTCTAATCCCTCTCATGCGTGAGACGGAGCTGTGCCCACACAGAAAAAAAACAACCAGTTTTCATGTTCGTTCAACAAGTTTTTTGGGTTAAAATAGCGCCTACGTGCTCTTTGGTTCAAACAACAAGTTAGATTTTATAAACTGAAATAGATACTATACACTAAAGAAAAACCATACCCATACACTAAACAAGTTAGATTTTGTTAAGTGTAACTAGTACATTCTACAAGTTACTAGTTATTTGAATCATAAATAGTATATTTGAATCAACAAGTCGATTTTGTAAAAGCAACATGACACACATATTGTTATAAACATATATGTTTGGCTGATTCAATCAAATATCTTTTAACAAGTTTGACCTTGTTATTCGAACAAATTCGACTTGTATCATCAATATTGTGATTTATTTCGTTTACTAAAATACTTTTGTTTCAAACGGACAAACCCGCAACAAGTCGAACTTGTTCAATTCACAATTCGAATTTCTCTCAGTGCAGCAGTGGCTCTATTATTAATTATGGTGAACAGCTGCCATCGATATCTAGCAACAATATCTCGTCAAATAGCGTGAATTATTAGAACCACTACTTGATACTAGGTGTCAATACTGTCTCGTCTGCCAAAAATTTAATATTAGAACATTTTTACAACTTATAATATAAGTAATATTATGACAAGTGGAATTGAAAACAGAATACTGATTTATACTATTGTAATATTAGCAAAAAGAGCATTTCTTTTTTTTGTCACTTTTATGTAATGTGATATTTTTGAAAAAAAATATGCCACTTCTACTCAGAATTACCAACTTTTTCAATCCTAGTAGTTAAAAAAACCGGCCAAGAGCGTGTCGGGCCACGCTCAGTGTAGGGTTCCGTAGTTTTTCGTATTTTTCTCAAAAACTACTGAACCTATCAAGTTCAAAACAATTTTCCTAGAAAGTCTTTATAAAGTTCTACTTTTGTGATTTTTTTCATATTTTTTAAACATATGGTTCAAAAGTTAGAGGGGGGGGACGCACTTTTTTTCCCTTTAGGAGCGATTATTTCCGAAAACATTAATATTATCAAAAAACGATCTTAGTAAACCCTTATTCATTTTTAAATACCTATCCAACAATATATCACACGTTGGGGTTGGAATGAAAAAAAAAATCAGCCCCCACTTTACATGTAGGGGGGGTACCCTAATAAAACATTTTTTTCCATTTTTTATTTTTGCACTTTGTTGGCGTGATTGATATACATATTGGTACCAAATTTCAGATTTCTAGTGCTAACGGTTACTGAGATTATCCGCGGACGGACGGACGGACGGACGGACGGAAGGACGGACGGACGGACGGACGGACAGACAGACATGGCGAAACTATAAGGGTTCCTAGTTGACTACGGAACCCTAAAAATGGTCCCATACGTTTTTTTCTTATTTTGTTACCATTTTCCGTACAATGTTGTATGGGGTAACAAAAATGTACCTATGGAAATTCTAGGACACTTTGTCTCCCAGTGAGATTGAAAGTACTCGTTATTCTGAGTACAATTGACCTAAAATTCCCTAAAACAATCAAAATAAAAATAAAAATGGCAAAAAAAAGAAATGCTCAAAAATTGGTCAGCATTAGACACTTCGTTCGTCGCGACATCTATTGACAAGTAGCAGTACTGATAATTTACGCTAGTTGACGTGTGGTTGCCGCTAGATGTCACTATAACTATGCCTATCCACTTGACAGTCCTACGATAGCATAGTATCCAAAAAAAATATGCAGTAGACAGTTCCTGGATATCTTACTATCCAAAGGAGGGGATGGAGACACAGTTGATTAAAGTGACATCTAGCGAAATATTGCGGCATTATTTACTTATTCTCTTGATACATAGTTTGCTACAAAAAGTATAGATGGCAGTGTACGCTCGTTACTTAGTGAATGAAAAAATAAAATCGGCAGTGCCTTGTCAAACTCCGCGTGTTTGTGTTTGATTTTGAATTTGTTTATTTTTTTTTGGATATCTTCATGAAAACTGTATGTGTTGATTGTGGTATCATTATAAAGGTAAAATAGTATATTTCTCTAATACGTAATAAAAAAGGGGGTCATCGCTCAAAATTTCCTGTAATTTAAGTAATAGTCAAATAAAAATTTTTTTCATTTTTTTACCGATTACATAAGTTTAACCTTGATTTATAGTATATAATCATGCATATTTTACTATCACTATAATTTTATTTCAATTACTGTACGTTCATTTATACCGAAGTTTTTTTTTAACTATACCTTGTGTAGTTTAGAAGATACAGACGTTTTTGTAAAAAGTTGTGAATGCGTAGCGCGCTGCGCGCGTCGCTTAAAAACCCGGACGGTTGACCGAAATATGGTCGCGCGGCGGGCTGGACTGTCAAGTGGCTATACAAATAACTCGCATTTACTGATGTATGGAGTTACAACTCTTCCCATACTTATTCCTCTATGATCAATATAAACGCGCCTTTACTCCACGCCATTCGCATTGCCCGCGGGTTCGCCCGCCATTGCTCAATTTATAGTCGATGTACGATCGCGAATATTTTCTCTGTCACGGATCGCTGCCTATTTACTACACATTGTTTACTTTCGCTGTACATAGACATGGTAATGAACTATTCGTAAGATTATTCTAGAAAAAATATACTTTTTCTACTCGCCGACTTTAATCTGTCAATTAGGACACCACAGACTAAACTATAAGTGCTGACTTTTCAGTGTTATAGTCTTTGACACTTAGTCAACTATAATATTTCATTACAGTTCACTTTTAGTTAACTGAAATAATTTCAAAAATAGAATTTCATACAAGTTCTTTGCTAATTTGCGATACTTGGCAAATTTTTCTGCATCTGAAACACATTTTTTTTTTATCTATCGCGTTATCGACCAATCAGAGACGGTTATTACAAACAATTGGTTGCCAGGTAATTAGATGTTGATACAACGGTGAACGACGTTATCAACATTAATTTTAACTTGAATGATGATATTTTTCGTCCATTGATGATGAAGATGATGACTCATAGAAAATATACTTTTTTACTTAAGACAATACAGGAGGGGTCACTTCTCCATACAAACGCTCTCGACTAACGGCTCGTAGCCAAAAAACTAAACGGTCCGACACAGATTATTTCATTGTTATTCAGATTCTCAAATTTCGTTACGATTGATTAAGTTTTGAAGGAGAAAACAGTCGATAGTGGAACCTTGATTTTTAATATTTTTTCGCAATATCTTTTAACTGAGTTGTTCTGAATGGTCAAATTTTTTTTTCGATAAATCTAGTTAAAACACTAGTATATTTAACTACAATTCCCAAATTGAAAGGAAGGCTCCTTTCCATTTTAGCATTTTCGCTCCTGTAGCGTCTTAAATTACATAAAAGTAACAACGCACCTCCAACACTTTCGGTGTTTCGGGTGTCCATGGGCGGTAGTGATCGCTTACCACCAGGTGACCTGTCTGCTCGTTGGCCTCCTATCCCATAAAAAATTACTTAATCTCTCCACAAAATTATCTCCTCTCATCCTCGACTCCTCTTTTCTAAGATGAAATTTTGACACATAGATAAATTATTTTTCATTTTCATTTTTTTATTGTCGGCTATTAAATATAGGTACGTTTTTCTTGATAGAGGAAATGAAAATCAAACCATATCAAATTACCATTTATTTTCTAAGTACAAATGAAGTCTTATTTACATTAAAAAAAATTAAGAATACAGGTAGAAAAGGCAAGGTATGGCTTAAAATAATGGCTAACACATTAAATTGATAAAGTATTTTAAATTGTTTTAAACAATTTTACTTTGAAACTGGCGAAAATAATAAAATATATTTTTTAAAATAATAAGTGTAAGAATTGATTAGAAAATGTTACTTTTCCACAGTTGACGGCAAAGTGTTAGGTTCTTTTTAATTATATATACTCTGTCAAACAAGTCTGTCAGTAAATAAGAACAAAGAAAACTATAGGTATCCTTTTCTCTAGCACCCTAAAGAAAAGGATGCATATAGTTTTCTTTGTTTTTATTTACTGACAGACTTGTTTGACAGAGTATAAATAAAAAAAGTCTTTCAACCTCCATAGAAAGTTGTCTTATTTTATACATAGATACTTTATTCGCTACTACGCGATATATCAAAAAATGCATTTGAATAATTAATAAGGGTAGTTTTAAAAATTGCTATATCTGCTGAACCATTTCTTCGCCTATGGCAGAATCTATTCGCTTTTTGCGCGGTTACTAACCCTTAATTTGGCAAAGTCCGGTGGGACGGACAGGTGATAAAAAAAAATATTTCGCTTTTTAGGTAGCATTTTCTTTAATTTAACATATGGAAAGAGACTCTTTTATGATACATGCTTTGTATAAAAATACTATTTGACCACTGTCAACACTCGTTTGACAGTTACTCGTCAAGATGGCACCGCATCAGAAGTCAACTGTTTTTAGCAAAATATTTATGCGTTTTTCTTTTGGTTTTTGTAAGAACAGGGTATTTCTGTTGTATAAATAATAAAATATATTACATAATAGTTGAAAGTGGTTATGTTTTCAATTTATTTCTCAATTTCTAATACTCATAATCATCATCTAAACAAGTTGTCCGCCGCACCGGACAGTGCCAAATATATACTAAATACGATTTGTCCGCCGTGGCGGACTATGCCAATGTTGCGGTGACACGTGTTGTAACAAATTATTATATTGTTTTGTTTATTATTTTGATTTTCTTGTTTTGGTGGCCTGCTTTTATGCTTAGATTTTTTATTTAATCCAACAGCGTGTGGTGCTGGACCAAGCAGTTAAAATTTTGGCACTTTTAGGTATACGTAGTGCGCGGATATTGTGAATGTTACATGTCGCGCGAGGGGCAATAAACATTAAAGAAAACCGGGTAGATCAAAATTTATAATTTCTTTGTCTGCCCCGAACATTGATATAATTAATTTCGGGTAGTTTTGTGTTGTTTACATCTTCGACGACATTTTGCTGGGACATCACTGTCACATCAGTCTGTCGTGATCACGGCCTGTGCAACCTGGCCAAAAAGTCGGAAAAAAGTTAAAATAATGATATTTGACTATAAATATGTGTCAGTTTGATTGTCATACAAAATTATTATATTTGTTAATTTTTAAAATAAATATATTTTAAGAAATACTTGTTTATTTTAAATGACCGTATGTTTGGCAGTGTCCGCCTCAGCGGACATATTAATTTATCCCAATATTTGGCAGAGTCCGCTGTGGCGGACATATTTTTTTTCCAAAACTAATAAATCTAGATTTTTTTAAATATTTTTCGGACGCTTTAAAAACACCTGTTATTCAATATATTAAGTAAAATCGGAAAATTTATGTCACCAGAGTCTCTGCCAAATTAAGGGAACTATAGGTATCCTTTTCTCTAGCACCCTAAAGAAAAGGATGCATATAGTTTTCTTTGTTTTTATTTACTGACAGACTTGTTTGACAGAGTATAAATAAAAAAAGTCTTTCAACCTCCATAGAAAGTTGTCTTATTTTATACATAGATACTTTATTCGCTACTACGCGATATATCAAAAAATGCATTTGAATAATTAATAAGGGTAGTTTTAAAAATTGCTATATCTGCTGAACCATTTCTTCGCCTATGGCAGAATCTATTCGCTTTTTGCGCGGTTACTAATTAAAAAAAAAAAAAAAAAAAACATTTTTATGTACCTACCTACCTCTGACCAAAAAGAGTATAAATTCAAAAGTCGCAACATCGTAGTGCCGTCCCATTCTCACACATATTGATTTGAAAGAGATGACATTACAATGTTACCACTTTTTAATTTCTACTCTTTTTAATTGGACTGTATTTATGTGTAACTTTGTATAGAGGTTGACTGTTTTTAAAATTTCCTTTTCTTTAGAAAAAATGTTAGTAGTATTAAAAAGAAAGCTTCTTATCTGTATCTGTACACATAATGTGGGATAAAATTTGATAAAATGTCAATTTTATCCCACGTTTATTAATACTAAAATTATAATTTGTTTGTCTCAATCCCGTTTTTGTATCATTAACAACCCATTCGTTTACAATCTATAAAAGACTAGGTGTTAACGAAATGTCAGTCATCTGTCATTTTCTCAATTATACAGTCTCAAATATGAAAGAGCTGCCACATATAACTGCAAATCAACTGCACTTATACGAGAACTTCATTCCGTCTGCAACGACGTCGTACTGTTCCTACATAATTTGCAGTTAGATTTCAGTCCGTTTGTATATAATATAGGTCCTAAGAGGTCGCTTATAAAAAATGCAAATTTTTTTTCTTAGACTTTGCAATCTCAAAAAAATCCATTACGTTACAAACACACAAAATTGTCATATTCCTATTTGGAACAAAAATATAATTACATATTTTTTATCAGTCACAGCTTTTTTCAAGTAACAATAATGACTGATAAGATAAAATATCAATTTTATTTTTATATTCGTAACCTAATAGTTAAAATGAATAAAGGAAATAATGACGCATAAAAAACACTATTATAAAATGCATTTTTTGACAAAAGCTTCTTAAAAACCCGTAGATATAAATATATACAGTAAGCGACAAAGCTATGAATACAGCCATAGTGCCAGAAATATGTATACAGAACTTTATTTATATTTAAAGTCACTCACAGGTCGAACGCGATTAATTAACATTATTTTACCTTTTTTCCAACCTTATTACTATCATGATAGTTGCTTTTTAACTACACTGAGACTTTAGCGCGTGCCGTTTAAACGGGAGCTATCCGCCGTGAATAATAGAAACAAAGGCTTTTGTTTAACAGATTACGGCAAAAGCCAAAAAAT
Organism: Leguminivora glycinivorella; assembly: GCF_023078275.1. Classification (NCBI taxonomy): domain Eukaryota; kingdom Metazoa; phylum Arthropoda; class Insecta; order Lepidoptera; family Tortricidae; genus Leguminivora; species Leguminivora glycinivorella. The sequence continues at coordinate 10,429,085 of NC_062994.1, forward strand.
CATCTCAGAAAATTCACACTATGCATATTTTTGGAACTTTGTATCCACAGCTTGGTTGCTGACTGTACCTATTTATATTTTTATGTATGTAGCCCAAACTCTTATATTTGACGTAGACTGTATATGAAAAAGTGATCTCTTAGGGTAGTTTTCCTATGTACAGTTACTACTATAATTTACAATGTATGGTGGTATTTTGCACATGTATGTTTGAGCGCAAAAAATCAGCCAAAATTCGGCTTCATTGTCTTTTTTTCGCTGACTAGGCTTTTTTTGCTGGTTTTGCCGTATGTTAAATTATTTTACACTTAGTCCGTTTTCACATCATCCGATCTGATGTCGGAAGGATTTCAATGGAAAAAATCCAATACGGCTCCTGTAATATATGGGATATCGGTCGAACATCCGATATCGGATCGGATAATGTGAAAACGCCCTTAATAGTCAACATCACAGATGTCATATATACCATAGATCAAGCAAACGTATCGACTTAGCGTGTCAAATGAACTCAGTGAAATCCACTGAGTTGTCCGTCGCATCTTGCAGCTTTCGGGCGTCAATTTTTGTAAGTTGAAGTCAACCAAAACATAAAAAATGCCTCGTTACGTGATATTCAATTGCAACAACACAAAAATTTGAACAATCAAGAGCCTGAGACATATTTAAAATTACAGGCAAGAATCAACTTCAGTACAAAATTTGTCACGCTCGGCCCCTATACAAATATATGAATTTGTTTCTTCTATCTAAATTAAGTTCTGTGGTCAACATCGTTCATTTAATTTTTTTTCTTTTGAAAATTTGACATATGTCAAAATCAACAAAATTTGTCATGTCTGTACCTAAATTATTTTTGTATTTTTACTGTTTAAAATTATTATATTAATGCCTTTTTTTCATCAAATTTTGCAGCATGTAGTCATGTCTCTTTCGTCTGGCGGTGTGTCTCCTTCTCTCATAGTTATTACCGAAAGCAGTATCCCTGGAATTTGTTAATATGTTAGTAAATATATATATAAAAGTAAAATATATATCATATGTATAGCCTGGCAAATCAATTTTGTCAATGGTATTAAAGTATAAAATAAAAAAAAATCGAAAGTCGACATATTATGCCACTATTTTTCGATTTGCCTTATTTTTTTTTTATTTTTTTTAGTATGAATAGGTAAACGTTTGACCACGATCACACCTGATGGTAAGTGATGATGCGGTCTACAGTGGAGCACGCTTACCTATTTTTTTTTTTTAAATAGGCCTGCCAGACTATATAAGTGTTATTGACCTACTGTTAGATTTAATTTAAAAAAAAAATATGTGAAATATTTAACAATGTTAGTAAAAGCTATCGGGCTGGGGTCCATTTCTCAAAACTAAAAGTTACAAGTTACAAGCGGAAGTCTCTTTGCAACTTGTCATATTAGACATTGACAACCACTTGTAAATGGCAACTTGTAGCTTCGAGAAATGGGCCCCTGAGGCCTACAAGCCTTGTATTACAAGTGCGCGAACTGTCAAATCGTATGGGTTGTCATGGAAACACACTTGTAATACAAGGCTTGTACCTTTCGAGAAACGGGCCTCCGGTATTACAAAATCGCAAAGTCTTGCCAGGGGCGGCTCACTCCGCGATCCTTTCGCCGCGCTACAAGTACATGCCGGCGGCCGCGAGTTCGCGGCCCATTCAATGGCGACGACGTTCGCGCGGCGCAATAGAATTCAATGTCGTCTGCACTCGTGCGGTCCGTTTGTTAATGTAGGTAAGAATTTAGAATGGCGGCGTTTTGTGAACATCAAAGGAGTGAGCCTTCTGTACTTGTACTATTATATATTCTGTGGTCTTGCTGAAATTTTTATCTCTCATTTTCTTTTTAAACTTATTGTACAAATTTGTTATGTCACTCACAGACATATTTGCATAGCGAAAATTATAGGCGAATTCGAATTCAAGTTATTTAATATCTAATATGAAATCTCAGTGCCACTCTTGGCAACAAGGGGTTGAAAGAAATCCAAATTGTGACATTGTAATGACAGGTTGCCAGCCTCTCGCATACGCCACAATTTAAACCATATCCCACAGTCGCCTTCTACGACACCCACGGGAAGAAAGGGGGTGGTGAAATTCTTAACCCGTCACTACACGGGGGGGGGGAGAGTGGCACTGGAACTTAGTAGTTCATGTGCTCTGCCTACCCCTTTATGGGATACAGGCGTGATTATATGTATGTATGTATGTAATATGAAATCTGTTAGTTTAAAAAAGTGACTTTTTTATAAATGTAAATTCGGAAACAGAATCAGTGAAATTTGAATTCGCCAATAATTGTCAAATTGTTAGTTTTAATTGAAAGCAAAACTATTAGATGAAGTCGTAGATATTTACATATTATGTTATATTACATCAAAGAATTTAAAGATAATTCAATAGATAGTAAATAGAGTTAAAGGTATTGAAATTACTTATCTACTACTTGAAAGTAGAAAGCATGCAGAAATAGAGGTATTATAGGTACGATACAAGTACTTAGATAAGATTTTACGGAAATCCTCATTTATAATTTAAAAGTAATCAGTTATTGGTACATACAATTTGTCACCGGATTAAAATAACATAATAATATAACTATTCACTCGATTCGAACTCTTAGTTAAGCACAATATTAGCTCTGTATACGATATGGATCGGATATTGCAGAGACCAAAATTTTGACACTGACAGATCCAATTCATATCGAATTTAGAGCTAATTTTTAACGTACCTTAAAGTTTGGGCAGTGCCAAATACGCTTTGAAGATAACCCCCCTTATTTTCAAACATACACTAAAGTTATCAAGCCGATAAAGTTCGTTTGTCCCTTTCCGACGTATTGGTGTGATAGAAAGGGACAAACGAACTTTATCGGCTTGATAACTTCAGTGAACGAATAAAATGAATAAGGGGGAACATCTTCAAATGTAATAACAGATTTTATATCGGTCAAATAGATATTTATTTCTTCGTATAAATATTCAATAACGTCTTTTTAAACTTCCATATTTTCATAAAGTTTTATATAAAAGAAATTATATTCTCATTTATTTTTAGTAACCATTTTTTTATTCATTTGTATAAAATGGTATTTTAGACGACAAAATATAAAATATATGCATGTAATCCATTATTTGATTTAAATAGGTAGGTAAAGCTAGGTAAATCATAATAAAAATGAAATACATAATAATTACTTAAGTAGGTACTAATAAATTCGATACATTAAATTCATGGTAACTTTCAGGTAACAAAAACTAAAAATACGGTAACATACATTTTTGTACCACGGTACATTTTTGTACAATTATTTCATATTTTGAACAAAGTTCTGTTTAGAAAAAAAATATTTATACTTAATTGAAACTCACGTGATAAATAAAAGATCACGTGAGATCAAAATATTTAGAGAGCATAGTGTTCTTCGATGTGATTATTTTTATTTAAAAAAATAAACAAAACTTCCAAATTGTATTAACACAGCGGAAATTTTTCAATGATGTCAGAAAAATCGAAGAAAAAAGTGTTTTATACAAGAAAAGTGATAACACTTAAAATAATAAAGAAAAATATTAGGTTGCCATTGTTACTCTTGTACAGATTTAGATATTTTATACAGGTAGACTAGAAACATTCCAAAGGAGAAATTGATTTGCAAAATATCGAAGTATCTACTTTTTTACATTGACATAGTTCCTAATGTTCCCAATATTGTGTTGTCATGAGAAAAAAATAATTTCGTACAAGAAAAATATAAATAGAATTTTTGTGCAAGAAAAATTGAAATAGACCAAATTAAAACCGAAATAAATTACATATATGAAAGAAAAAGTGACCAAGGCCTCTAGTGCCTCAGCCAGCGTAGTAATTTATTCCGGTTTTAATTTATATATAATATATTGGTGTGACTACTTTAAGATTTGAAATATTTTGAATAGATTATAATTTGACTTGTTTTGTGTTAATTAGAAATAGACCAAATATTGAAAAGACGAATAAGTTTATAAAATAATTAATTATCTACTTTTTCCCATTGATGTAGTTTCCGGTGTCGTCCTTGTACAGATCCTCGTTGATGCCGTAGTAACTCTGCGAGTTCGGGCAATCCGTCTGAAAAATATTTATAAATACCTCAAGTTTTTATTCTAAAAAATAAAAATTTTAAAAATAACTAAAAATAGTGGACCGAAATTTTCATTACACATGGTTAAGAACACTTCCGACTAACTCAGCTTTCAAACAAAAAAAAAACTAAATGTAATCGGTTCGTCAGGCACAGACAGACACACACACAGACAGACATACAAACAGACAGTCAGATATATCAAACTTCTAACACCTCGTCGTTTTTGCGTCGGGGGTTAAAAATAGAAAAAATACGTTTCTGGCGGGGTTCGAACCCGCATCAACCGCAGACTTGGCGGCCGCTCTTAACCAATAGAGCTACAGAAAAAATATTTCCATTCCTTTCCTTATGCATATTATATGCATACACTTTTGGAGTGGCATATAGCGACATCTACCTAATATATACTAATAATAAGTACATTTTAAAAGTGTAAAACTTTTGGTCTATATTTCATGTCTTTTAAATATTTGTCTTGAAAATAGGCCTTTTTTTCTTTTTTATTAAATAACCAAGTTCTTTATTTATACTTGTTTAAAAAAAGAGTTTAAAAGGCATTTTCTTCTCCAAAATTACCCAGATAAAACGAAAGTAATTCTGTTTCGCCCCATAGTTGACTGGTATAAAATGTCTACAGGCATTAAATCCACCCGATGTACTTTCTTATGTGCAATAAAGTTTAAATAAATAAAAGAAATGTCTATTGTTTCATCATAAACGTTTCATCAAACGCTTTACCTTATAATCCCAGTCGCATACCCTCAGACGCTGGTTGAACACGGTCCCGGGCGCGCATACGAAAGAATATTGCAGATTTCCACCGATGCTTGGCACACACCAATGCCATACCTGAAAATTATAAATGTGGATGAATAAAAAAATTACTTATTTAGCGATAAGACATATTTAACGGTACGTTGTTTAAATAAAATTGTTCGTGATTAAATTCCTTTTTGTATTGTTGTATTTTGTTAAGGTGTGCAATAAAGATTATTTGTATTGTATTGTATTGTATTGTATTGTATTGTAATAAATAACTTACTTATTAATAACATATATATTTAACTAGGTACTTTGTTTCAGAGGAATAGCTTCTTGAGCCAATTGAATTTGAATTTATTTAATTATTAAATTATCTTAACTCTCAAATCATCATGCATTTTTGGCTCTATTGACAGCATGTCAAAATTCAAATTTAAATAAATCTTTGTCAAGGTCATGCATTTAAGGGTTAAAAATAATTATATTTAATAAAATCAAATGTCATAAAATGTGCCCATAGCAGCAAAGTAAACATGTTAGGACCACTTGCACTACCCGGTTAACTCAAGGTTAGTGGGCTGTCAACTGTCAAATTCCATATAATTGGTTAACTTTGGTTTAACCCTCCATTTTCGGTGGTGCAAGTGACCCTAAAAGTGGCAAAAGATAACTATGTTCACTATTACATTAACGCCTAATAAAATTGAATAGCAAAAATAACTGGAAGCGTATCTAAATATCTTTGCCATTAATAAAATTAAAGGCGCTACATGTTTATGGTCAAATTCTGAGTTTTTTTCTACAGCCGCAAAAATGAAGTCTGGCTCTGTCGCGCTAATACGCAAGAGTGATAGAGATAGATAGCTACGAAAGAGATATTATCGTGAGCGTTTCGTGAGCGTTTGTGTATTCGGCTACGCACACTGGTCTAATCGGGAGATGAGGTGAGGCCATTTCGTCGCACTTTATTATTTTAATAACTTTTGCTCGCGGCTTCACTCGGGTTAAATTTGAAAATTGCGGAATGCTCTATACAAACTTTCACCCCTCATTTTTGGGAAGTGGGGGGTTAGAAAGAGACAAAAAGTAGCCTATTTCACTCTCCATCTCTTCAACTTTCTCCACTTAAAAAATCACGTTAATTCGTCGCTCCGTTTTATACATACATTTATAATATTAGTATGGATGTCAGTCTTTTTTTTGTCTTAGTTACCTGGCAATTAGTTTGCGGGTCCGCGTAGTACCCGGGCAGCTTGTCATCGCACGTGAACAGCAGGTTTTTGGGGACTTCGTTGTACACACCGTTGGGGTAATCTTCGTTTTGTACGAAGCCTTGGTCGTCTTGCTGTAAAAATTATATTAGTTTTAAATATTGTGAGACCCACAAGGGAGACCTTTTGCCCATCAGTGGGACCATATATGAAATTATTTAAAAAAAGATCCCAACAAATGGAAATAAAAAAGTAATTAAGCTGAATAAGGTGCACATGGGAACAAATAAAATTATTATTAACAAAATATTAAAATTTTGACGGCTTCTGCTGTGACGTGGATATCTACATCGAGTATTAATCGATATTTACATCGAGTATTAATCGATATTGACACTACTAACACACAAAGTAAAAAACAATGAGCAATATAAATTATCACAATGCCCATGACATGAATTATAAATGTACTCAAAAAACTAAAAATTACATCAAACAATCGGTTCCCACATCCATCAGCCATTAAACTATAATCATAACCAGATAATTATGAGTTAATGAGAGAATCAGATTATTCAAATGTAATTAATGATTCTTGGCTTGTTATCCTAGTGTTATCATTAGAATCTAGGATAAGTAATTGAGTTCGTAATATAGGATTTGTTGCTGATTTCTTCTCGTATTTTAGATAGATAGATAGATAGATACATTCTTTATTCATACCCACAACATACATGGCATTGACAATTTTACATCAAAAAAATTAAAAACAAAAATCAGTAAATTTTTTTTTCAACATTTTGGCAACTGTATTTTTTCTGAACGGAAGGATGTCAAAGGCCAAAACTGAAGATGGCGACTTTAATATATGTAAAGGATATCGTCACTACTTTTAAAATATCTCGTATCTCACGCTGCTCCTCAAAGTTAAAACGCAGTAAGTCTATATGCATTCCATACATACTTACTACAATTTTCTTTTCATTGACAGACGAAGATACAAGTTTTTTTTAAAGTAGTGACGATATCGGTCCTATATCTGATCTGATATCGGACTTATCGGACCTCAGTCAGAAATCTGGAAATTTCCAAAAACGAAAATTTAAAACCATATCAAAATTAAAAAGTGCAAAGTCGCGTTGAATACATAAACATTCACTGTGTGCGCGAATAGTGTTGCCCTAATTTTTTAGGCTTTTTCATGTTACATTTCATAGTGTCAGATTAGTTCCGTTAGATGTCGCTGGATAGACAGAGTATAATTTGGACATATCCTATAATTGGGTTAGGTTTTGTACCTACTAAGGTAAAGCTGGTACAGTCACCGGCATAAATAAGTGATGATTTCTGTACCTTGTCATATTAACGTCTTGTTTAAAATGTCATACGAAATTGTCAAACTATTAAAAGCCTTGTCACAGAAATCATCACTTCTTTATGCCGGTTACTGTACTTACAACCCATGATGTGTCTAGAATAAGTACATGTTAGTTAGTTAGTTAGTTTTATTGGGCATTTTCCGCAAGTCGACAACTATTGTGCCTATTTTGCGTGAATTTGACGAGGTAGCACTACTCTAGCCACCCCAGCTCCTCTACAAATCCTAGCAGTGTTTTCAGGTTGCTAAATACCTCTTTTAGTGTGTTCGGCGTATCTAGGTACTTGTTCCTATATACTTCTACCTGTTTACACTCCAGAATAAAGTGTTTGGTGGTCTCTTCTGCTTCCATGCACAGAAGACAGGAATAGTTTGTGACTGAGGAGACAACTTAGAATACTCATGTCCAAACTTTTGACATCAGAAGCGGTCTGATACACTGATTATAGTGGGTTAGGTACTATAATATATCTAATACTTACAGCCATTGATTTGTCTATATCATTAGAACAGGTAAAACTCTCACAAAGCGTGGCCAAGAAGAAAGGACATTTAGTGACTAAGAAGACAACTTGGAATACTCATGTCCAAACTTTTAGCATTTAGAGCATTGTGTTGTATACTGATTATAGTAGGTTAGGTATAGTAGATCTAATACTTACAGCCAATGATGTGTCTATAATATACATGAGCACAGCTAAAACTCCGACAGAGTGTAGCCGGACACCGCATAGCCTGAGAGGGGACATCTTGTGACGAACTTAGAGTACCTGAAATAAATTAAAACAACACATCATTATTGGTATGTAGTACCAAAATCTAAGCGCGAAACGCTGGTAGCCTAGCGGTAAGTACGTGCGATTTTCGTTCCGGAGGTCGCGGGTTGAACCCCGGCTCGCACCAATGAGTTTTTCGGAATTTATGTGCGAAATGTCATTTGATATTTGCCAGTCGCTTTTCAGTGAAGGAAAACATCGTGAGGAAACCGGACTAATTCCAATAAGGTCTAGTTTACCCTTCGGGTTGGAAGGTCAGATGGCAGTCGCTTTCGTAAAAACTAGTGCCTACGCCAAATCTTGGGGTTAGCTGTCAAAGCTGACCCCAGGCTCCCATGAGCTGTGGCAAATGCCGGGATAACGCATGGAGGATGATGATCATTATTGGTATGTAGTATCAAAATATAAATTTTGGCCGATTACAGTGACTACTAGCGCCATCTATGCTCACAATGTATGTAACTTATCGAGTACCGTTACTTGCCAAATAAATAAATCTGTTGCGAATCAGTGTTTTTTTATAAATAAAATATTAAATAAATATTATAAGATTCTTACACAGATTGACCTAGTTTCACGGTAAGCTCAAGATGGATTGTGGTGTGGGTACTCAGACAACAATATATATAATATACAAATACTTATATACATAGAAAACATGCATAACTCAATAACAAATATCTGTACACTAATGAATGCCCTTACCAGGCTTACTGGGATTCGAACCCAGAACCGCGACAGCAGGTAGGGTAGACGTGCTAGGGCAGACAAGTCGTCAATTATGTTTCTCTCCTTCATAACATTCTGTAGATAGCAGTACTTAAAGAATGAAATCATTGTAAAAAAACAGTGATTTGAGTACCCTGATGTAAAATGTAAATGCAAATTTATAGAAAAGTTAATATCAATAAAATATGGATTAAAAAATACTAAGAATTCCCTTAAAATAACATTCTTACATATTACTAATTATATCTTAAGCTCACTATACACGTTCGAAGTATTGAAATTTTATATCAAATATGTTATCAAATAAACAAGGACACACACATCCGATCCATATCGTAAGTAGATCCATTTTTTATAATTTACACAACTTTGAACTAGTTGAATCGCAAAGAAAACTATAGTGACCCTAAAGAAAAGGATATATAGTTTTCTTTATTCCTTATAAGTTTGTTACCCATATTCTTATAAAAGATGTAGGTATTGCATAATTGGAAATATACATAGTAGGAAACCATACGAAGTCCGACCAATCGATAATCGGCAAAAACGTGGTCACATAACGTTGCACGATAATTATATCGAATACAAAGATACTTCGATCAAAAACTGCACAATACTAATTACACTAATTATGATCATTCTATTGAAAACTTAAAAGCCACACTGATTCCAACTTTATCCTATTGTCTTACGATCTTTAAGTAATTTGAAAAGCCGCAGACATAAGTTTGTTTTTACTTGATGGATTTTGCGTTGGGTAAAACAAATAACAAGCCGAAATAAATCTTATAAGTACGTCTTAAGGATATCATTTGATTTTAAGAGTGGTAAAAATATTTTTGTAATTTTATGCACATATACGATTTACGATTGATTGAAAGAATGAATTGGTGTGTGATTTGACCTGATTAGATTGAATTGTTAGAGGAAGGAAGTTTGATTACATTTGAATAAAAGATTGTTGGAAAATTTGGGAGTCTATAATTGAATATCTGTGTCAAGTTAAAAAATAATAATCATATCAACTAGGATTGCCAATTACTCCTCAGGCAAGAGCAAAGGTTTCAAATTATGATGATGATTATGGAACTACTTGGCACTGATGGCCTAGCGGTAAAAGCGTGTGACTTTTAATCCGGAGGTCGCAGGTTCAAACCCCGGCTGTGCCGGTGTACGAATTATCATCTGATATTTGTCAGTCGCTTTTCGGTGAAGGAAACATCGTGAGGAAACCGGACTAATTCCAGTAAGGCCTAGTTTCCCTTCAGGTTAGAAGGTCTGATGGCAGTCGCTTTCGTAAAAATAAGTGCCTACGCCAAATCTTGGGGTTAGCTGTCAAAGCTGACCCCAGGCTCCCATGAGCCGTGGCAAATGCCGGGATAACGCAAGGAGGATGATGATGTATGGTATCTATTTCAGTTTATAAAATGTATGTATAGTAGTGTAACCACTTTAAAAAATTGGTCCCAAGTTCCACTCCAATTAGTAAAAAATGGTGTTATTAATGTTACTTTTCTTCACTGGAATTTACATACATACATACATACATACAATCACGCCTGTATCCCATAAAAGGGTAGGCAGAGCACATGAAACTACTAAAGCTTCAGTGCCACTCTTGGCAAATAAGGGGTTGAAAGAAAACGAAACTATGGCATTGGAGTGACAGGTTGCCAGCCTCTCGCCTACGCCACAATTTAACCCATATTCCATAGTCGCCTTCTACGACACCCACGGGAAGAAGGGGGTGGTGAAATTCTTAACCCGTCACCACACAGGCAATGGAATTTAAGTAGGAACAAACTCCTGTCAATCAGTAGCGTGTTTCGATACAATTGAGAATGGTAATAGCAATTATCAATCCCCAATTGCAATTACTGTTTCTTCCTCAATTGAAAACGAATTTGTGACTTTCTCGAATTGATATTTTGTGTGTAATCCGACTAATCCGCAATCTTTTAGACTTATAAAAAACCTATCCTCAATTGTGTCCCTTAATTTCAAACTTGGGTAAATCCATTCTGCTTTAAGGTTGAATATATAAAAAAATATCTGAAAGTTAATCAATCTAATAGCAGAATTGATTTACCCAGTTTTTAAGTTAAGCGACACAATGTTATTGTACTTAATTATTTAGCAATGGCAAATCTTGTGCCTGTTGTTTCAAGCAAATATATAATTATATTAAACAGAATTAAGATTATTTTCTGTATATATCATATCAATCTCAGATATAGATAAGTATATACCTCTATATCATAATCTCAGATATATAATAGATAAAAAAATACCCTTTGTGATATTTAGGTTATATTGGCTGCAACTCACTTATTGAGTTGCATTGGAAACAACCCGTGATTTTGTGGTGTTTTTGCATTTTCCTTTGAACTCCGTGATGTGGAATGTAGTTACAATGTTTATTTTATCATCATCATCCTCCTTGCGTTATCCCGGCATCCACGGCTCATGGGAGCCATAGTCGTATTGATTTGAACTATGAGTATGACATACAGACGAATAAGAAAACAATAAATGCATCAATAAAAACTGGCCATGAAGCAATGGCGTTTGTTTCCTTTGTGGGAAACCTACGGATAGCAGAAAATATTTTAAGTATCAATTATTTTGAAACAAACAATAACAATTGATTTAAACTTTCACGATTTTTACACATATTTGAAATTGCAAACGGGGCTTAATCGCGTATTACTATGTTTAAAACACCAACCTTCGACGTTTCAAGGACGGCATTGTCCCCGTGGTCTCGGAGCAGACTGGCTGAAGTTGACATCAACATCTTCTAGCTGTATGAGTTTGTTTAACTACCCGCACTTGGTCCTGAGTCCTCGATTTTTCAACCGAGTTCCATGTGGATGAGATATTAAAACCTACGTCTCGATTGAAATTTTTATAGTTCTTAATTTGGCTATAGTGTTTAAAACATAATATACGCGATTAAGTCCCGTTTGCAATTTTTTTCTACTCCCGTGTTGTTATTCGTCATTTACCGTGTCGTGCATAGATCGTTAAAACCCTACATAAAAGATGCCCGCCCCCGGCCGGCGCCCCGCGCACCCACGCATACGATATAGCTCTTACAGCATTGTTAGGTTGCCTTTAAGGGATATAGCGGGCCGCGGGGCGCCGGCCGGGGCGGGCGGCGGCGCGGGGGAGTGCGAGCGACAGGGTGTTAAACATAATCAATAAAAATTATTTGAAAATTTAAAGAATCGTATCCAATAAAATGGATGTCTCTATACTTATTCAACGATAATGAGTCCATGTTCAATTTGGTGTAACAAAATTATTTCCATGTTTAAGCAATTTATGCCAGATATGATAGTTACGTAAAATCGATGCCTTGATTTGTTTTTATAATTTTATGTCATTGTCACAGTATACAGTGTGTGTATTCCATACGGGCGAATATTTGGATAACGATTAGTATTGGACCTAAGGAGCCTAACTACATTTTTTTTTATTGAATAGATGAGATATTTTTTTTTCATACATAATAATTCAGCCCGCAATGTATTACGTCCACATCAATTAGCGTACCTACCTAAACGTCCTTACGACATGACGTTTATGTCATGTCAAGTTAATATGGACGGCGTACATTGCTGCTTGGTCAGATTTAAAAAAATAATTACTCTTAATTAACAACACTTTTTAATAAAATGATTATATTATATGATTTGTATGGTTAGATACTATAACTGGATACATTATTCGCCCGTATGGAATCCACACACTGTATATTTAAGCCGATATTACATAATATGTATAATAATGCTTATTGTACTTGCCTTATTACTAAATAGTAAATAAAAATTACAATCCAATAACCTTGTAATAAAACCATAATATGTATAAATACTTAATACTTTTACGCGCATCGAATGTATATTAACCTGCATTATTTTAAAGAACAGCAATATGGTGTAATATATATGACCCTAATTTTATATACCACAGAACATTTAATGCAATCATAAACACACGCCTGTATTGCCAAAAACGGTAGGCAGACTATTCAAATTTTGGTGCCACTCGTATTTGAGCATTTCTTATTTTTGCCACTTTTATGAAGTGTGATACTTTAAAAAAAATGCTATTTCTATTTAGAATTAGTAGCTTTTTCAATCCTAGTTGTTAAAAATTTGTCCCATACTTTTTTTTCTTATTTTGTTACCATTTTCCGTACATGTTATATGGGGTAACAAAAGAGGAAAGTAACAAAAATGTATGGAAATTCTGGGACATTTTTTGTCTCCCAGCGAGATTGAAAGTACCTACTAGTGATTCTGAGTACAATTGACCTAAAGTTCCCTAAAACAATCAAATTTTTTTTATTGGCAAAAAAAAAGAAATGCTCAGTTACAATCATCATTTCTGACACTAACATATCCCATCCACATCGTATTAAGAGCTAATTTTTGACATATCTTAAAGTACAAATGAGGCCAACGGTCTTGTATACAGTGCCCATGAATGACATTGACCCAAAATTAACACATTGCCAAATTATGAGAACGCGCGTATCTCTAAATCGTAACATAAAATAATATAATGAAACTATATCGTTATGACATTGTTTTGCTATCGCTGCTTCTCACGGGCCCTTGATAGTGTTGATTTGTTAATTTGGTTTCTTAGTATTTTGTGAGAAAATAATTTTCTATGTTGATATTTTACATATTTTCGGCACTTATTAATTAGTGGTTGTATCTCTGATCGGTTTCAAGGTTAACTAGAAAAAAATTAAACGACAACTTTTAATTTAATTAGGATTTTTACTGCTTTTTAACACCTGACGCAAAAACGACGGGGTGTTATAAGTTTGACTTGTCTATCGATGTCTGAGTGGCATCGTAGCTCCCAAAAGGATGAACCGATTTAGATTTAGTTTTTTTTGTTTGAAAGCTGAATTAGTCGGGGATTCGGGGTCTCCCTAGCAATATTTCATAAAAATCGGTGGCTTTTTATGTATGGCTTTTTCAAAATTTTAATCTTAATCGATCTGATATCATACGATTCATAAAAAAGAGATTTGATACTTCACTTTTCTAAATGTTTAAAAAAATGGAAATAATCCACTGAATCCTCTAAATAGTCTTAATCATTTTAATAGATTCGTTAACTTTCAATTTATATGACTAGCAGCCGCTTCCAAACTCAAAAATGGTCACGTTTTCTGATTTGTAGTCTGCCCCTTTTACACTCATATGTTCATATATAGCTTCTCTTTCACACACTTCAGCAGTCTTAAAGCGTAAGTGAAATAATAGATCTGTGTGTTAGATGTACATATATCTGCACTAACATGCTTTAATCCAAGGATAATTTATATAAGATTTACAATCTTCTACTAAGAATCGTACGTAATTTTTTTAGCGCCACCTATTAAACATTCTATCATATCTATCGTACATTGATGATACCTACATTCTTTTTTCAAAATGTGTATTGACATGATATGTGGATATTAAAACAAAGAAATACTTATGTCATTTGTTCTTACTAAAAATAAAAACACGCAAAAATATTTGGGGAAAATATGATTTTGGCCACTTCCAGGCTGCGAAACAGCACCATCTAGTTTTAAGCCTAAAAGGCCCATACATTTCAGGGGGTATGCTTTTTTGTATGGGCTCTGTCAGTCCCGTATTTTTTTTAAATTATGAATGGGCTTACTCTTGACCACAGACTAGCCAAAGGCAAAGACGTGGCCTACGATGGAGTGAGCTCGCCCAGAAGATGCCTGTTCACCCTTGATTTGAAGGTTGCCGGGTTTTAAAAGACCGCAGCCAAATAGCACTAGACCCTACTCATAGTGTTGTGTTCCTGCCGGTGAGTAAGGCTGCCAGAGCTCAACGAGGGTGCGGTGTGCTGATGACGGGAGGACTTACGGAACTGACTTATGCCGTCTATTGTCCTTTGCATCGTCGGCAACCCGAACCCGCCTTGGAACTTGTGCACTCCTTTTTACTGTGTATTTAACACAGCAAAAGGGAATGTATAGATTTCTAATGGGGTGGCAACGCGCATATGACACTCTTTGAGTTGCAGGCGTCCATAGGTTACGGTGACCGCTTTCCATCAGGCGGGCCGTACGCTTGTTTGCCACCGACGTAGTATAAAAAAAATATCGTTCTTGTTGTAATCTAGTACAGACATAGAAATAATTCAAATAATTAACCGTTTTAATCGTTAACCACAATACATTTATGTCGACACCTTGCTGTGGTCGAATCTTGGCTTCCTGCTTTGTGAAATTGTGCTAGATTGGTGGTAAGGTGATATGTCTAGACTTAGGTACTCAGACAATCTAGAAATTAGAGCGACTGGTCCGGCCTAGCGGGTGCTAATCCGCGGTCCCTGGTTCGAATCCCGGTAGCAACACGTATTTGCGTGAGGAGCACTGATATTTGTTCTGAAGAACCTTTCACTTAAATTTAATGGAAATATAAAACTAATTAAAAAAATATCATTGTACTATTGACACTGTCTTTCCAAATAATATTTTTTTAAATTTACATACATACAATACATACATATACGATCACGCCTGTATCCCATAAAGGGGCAGGCAGAGCACATGGAACTACTTCAGTGCCACTTTTGGCATATAAGGGGATGAAAGAAAACGAAACTGTGACATTGCAGTGACAGGTTGCCAGCCTCTCGCCTACGCCACAATTTAACCCATATCCCATAGTCGCCTTCTACGACAACCACGGGAAGAAAAGAAAGGGGGTGAAATTCTTAACCCGTCACCACACAGGCAAATAAATTTAAATTTATAAGTCCGTTTTTAGTTTTCACATTATCCGATCCGATATCGGATGTCAAATCGGAAGGATTTCAATGGAAAAAATTGAAGATGGAGCTTGTAATATACCTATAGGATATAGGTCCGACATCCGATATCGAATAAGATAATGTGAAAACGCACTAAGACCGTCAACACACGTTCAAAGAAATGCCTGTTAATATTAACACGCTTTTTTATTAGGTCGTCGTGTATGTAACTAACTATGTAATGGAATCTGCGGAGGCTAATTTAACCATCTTCCAAGGATCGTAGCGTAATGAAAATTGGCAGCTATATGTAGTTCCGATGACAATACAATAATATGGTACTGTTGAGCTGATCTGATGATGGAGTCGGAAGATATGAACTGGAACTACATGATGGAACATCGTATCATAGCCGTTTTAGGGTTTCTTAGAAAAGTCTTGTAATGAACTTTGACTACAATTAGGTTTCAAGGTCTGATGATGAAGCCGAAAGATATGAACTGGAACTACATGATGGAACATCGTATCATAGCTGTTTTTGGGTTTCTTAGAAAAGTCTTGTAATGAACTTTGACTACGATTAGGTTTCAAGGTCTGATGATGGAGCCGCAAGATATGAACTGGAACTACATGATGGAACATCGTATCATAGCTGTTTTTGGGCTTCTTAGGAAAGTCTTGTAATGAACTTTGACTACATAATCATAATCATAATCATTTTATTGGTAAAGCTAATTTACATGTCAGTCAATGATACAATAAAAAGAAAACATTAATAATAATAATAGTCCTTACGTATTATACATCGTAAGCATATCAAATAAGAATTAAGTCAAGAAATGAGTACAAGAAGTAAATAAAAATAAAAATATTAAATTACAATAAAAATTAAAATTGAATTCTGCACTTTCAATAGAAAGTAATCATTATCCTTTGTTCGTTATGAACTCGTTGTAATTGTAGAACGGGCGCTCAATAAGCCACTTTTTTAAGCGATACTTAAAGCTAGATATGCTTGGGGCTTCAGTGATGCTATCTGGTAGGTGGTTAAAGACCGTGGGACCCATGACGTGGGTCAGTTTTGAGGACTTGGCGAGCCTGCGGCCGATAACAATGAGCTTCCCTGCATTTCTTGTATTTCGCCCATGTACCATGCCATTTGTCTTGTACATTGAAATATTCTCTCGTACGTAAACTGCTATTTGCATAATTATAACAGCAGGTAACGTCAGTATACCTAACTCTTTAAATAGCGGTTTAGCCGGTGTATCTGCTGGTACTCGAGCTAGAATTCTAATCGCGCGTTTTTGCAGGCGAAATACCCTTTCCCACTCGGCACAGCGACCCCAGAGTTCAGCACCATATTGTATCAGTGAGTGAACGGTGGCAAAGTAGCATGTACGGGCTACCTCTGGAGCCACTGTCTTGGCAACCCGGCTTAGAGCAAAGCAGGCACTAGCTATTTTACCGCACAGCTTGTCGACGTGTCGATCCCATTTCAAACCCGAGTCGATTTCAAACCCAAGAAAGGTTGAGGCGGTGGTTTGTTCCAATAATGTTCCGTTGATTTGAACAAGTAGTGGTGATAAACTCCGGCCCGCTAGGTTGAAATGGACGAAATGGGTCTTTTTAGGTTTAACGCTAGGCCGTTTATTTTGAACCACTGAGCTAGCTGCGCTGCTGTCTCATTCAATGCATGACGAACGCCATCCATTGTTGGGGCCGTTACAATAGCTGCTACATCGTCTGCATACATCAGGACTTCAGCAGTTTTTATAGCGTCTGGCAGGTCGTTCAGAAGGAGTGAGAAGAGGAGGTTTGATACAGACGATCCCTGCGCGACGCCCATCTGGGCCCCCGATGGATCTGACCTCGCCTTCCCTCCATCACCGACAACGACTTGCGATCTATTTTGCAGCAAGCTCTTAAATAGAGATAATGCTGTGCCCTGGATGCCATAATGGCTGAGCTTGCCCTCGAGTACGGCGTGGTCGGCGACATCAAATGCCTTCGAGAGGTCGCAGCACAAGACGGCCACGTGCATCTGATGCTCTCTTGCGGCCATAATGCGCCGAACCAGGTCGCGGGTCAGGGAGGTTGTGGATCGGCCCGCGCGGTACGCGTATTGCCGGTCTGACAGACTATCAGTGGCGATTAAAAAGCTAGTGAGACGAGTACTTAGCCCATTTTCAAAGACTTTAGCTATCGCTGGTATGATCGAGACGGGCCTATATGCGTCTATATCCCCTCTATTGCCCTTCTACATTGCCCTACAATTAGGTTTCAAGGTCTGATGATGGAGCCGGAAGATATGAGCTGGAACTACATGATGGAACATCGTGTCATAGCTGTTTTTGGGCTTCTTAGAAAAGTCTTGTAATGAACTTTGACTACGATTAGGTTTCAAGGTCTGATGATAGAGCCGGAAGATATGAACTGGAACTACATGATGGAACATCGTATCATAGCTGTTTTTGGGCTTCTTAGAAAAGTCTTGTAATGAACTTTGACTACGATTAGGTTTCAAGGTCTGATGATGGAGCCGGAAGATATGAACTGGAACTACATGATGGAACATCGTATCATAGCTGTTTTTGGGCTTCGTCTTGTAATGAACTATGACTACGATTAGGTTTCAAGGCCTGATGATGGTGCCGGAAGATAAGAACAGAAAAAGGGGAGGGGGGGCTCAAGGGGGAAGCATGAAAGAAAGATCAACGTAGTATTTAAAAAAAGTTGGGTTAGCGTTTTCTTGTGACCTTTCAGAGCAAACAAAGGGGGGCTCTGGGGGCGAAGCCCCCCGCAAGAAAGAAAGATAAACGTTGTATTTAAAATAAGTTGGGTTAAGGTTTTCTTGTGATCCTTAAGAGCAAAGAAAAGGGGCTCGGGGGCGAAGCCCCCGCATGAAAGAAAGATCAACGTAGTATTTAGAATAAGTTGGGTTAGCGTTTTCTTGTGACCTTTAAGAGCAAACAAAGGGGGGCTCGGGGGCGAAGCCCCCCGAATAAAAGAAAGATTAACGAAGTATTTAAAATAAGTTGGGTTAGCGTTTTCTTGTGACATTTCAGAGCAAACAAAGGGGGGCTTGGGGGGCGAAGCCCCCCGCATAAAAGAAAGATCAACGTTGTATTTAAAATAAGTTGGGTTAAGGTTTTCTTGTGACCTTTAAGAGCAAACAAGGGGGGGCTCGGGGGGCGAAGCCCCCGCATGAAAGAAAGATCAACGTAGTATTTAGAATAAATTGGTTTAGCGTTTTCTTGTGACCTTTAAGAGCAAACAAAGAAGGTTCGAGGGGCTTCAAAGAAAGATCAACGTAGTATTTAAGATCAGTTGGGTAGCGTTTTCTTGTGACCTTTAAGAGCAAACAAAGGGGGGCTCGGGGGGCGAAGCCTCCCGCATGAAAGAAAGATCAACGTAGTATTTAAGATCAGTTGGGTTAGCGTTTTCTTGTGACGTTTAAGAGCAAACAAAGGGGGGCTCGGGGGGCGAAGCCCCCCGCATGAAAGAAAGATCAACGTAGTATTTAGAATAAATTGGTTTAGCGTTTTCTTGTGACCTTTAAGAGCAAACAAAGAAGGTTCGAGGGGCTTGAAAGAAAGATCAACGTAGTATTTAAGATCAGTTGGGTTAGCGTTTTCTTGTGACCTTTAAGAGCAAACAAAGGGGGGCTGGGGGGGCGAAGCCCCCCGCATAAAAGAAAGATTAACGTAGTATTTAAAATAAGTTGGGTTAGCGTTTTCTTGTGACATTTCAGAGCAAACAAAGGGGGGCTTGGGGGGCGAAGCCCCCCGCATAAAAGAAAGATCAACGTTGTATTTAAAATAAGTTGGGTTATGGTTTTATTGTGACCTTTAAGAGCAAACAAAGGGGGGCTCGGGGGGCGAAGCCCCCGCATGAAAGAAAGATCAACGTAGTATTTAGAATAAATTGGTTTAGCGTTTTCTTGTGACCTTTAAGAGCAAACAAAGAAGGTTCGAGGGGCTTGAAAGAAAGATCAACGTAGTATTTAAGATCAGTTGGGTTAGCGTTTTCTTGTGACCTTTAAGAGCAAACAAAGGGGGGCTTGGGGGGCGAAGCCCCCCGCATAAAAGAAAGATCAACGTTGTATTTAAAATAAGTTAGGTTAAGGTTTTCTTGTGACCTTTAAGAGCAAACAAAGGGGGGGCTCGGGGGGCGAAGCCCCCCGCATGAAAGAAAGATCAACGTAGTATTTAAAATAAATTGGTTTAGCGTTTTCTTGTGACCTTTAAGAGCAAACAAAGGGGGGCTCGGGGGGCGAAGCCCCCGCATGAAAGAAAGATCAACGTAGTATTTAAGATAAGTTTGGTAAGCGTTTTCTTGTGACCTTTAAGAGCAAACAAAGGGGGGCTCGGGGGGCAAAGCCCCCCGCATAAAAGAAAGATTAACGTAGTATTTAAAATAAGTTGGGATAGCGTTTTCTTGTGACCTTTCAGAGCAAACAAAGGGGGGCTCGGGGGGCGAAGCCCCCGCATGAAAGAAAGATCAACGTAGTATTTATGATAAGTTGGGTTAGCGATTTCTTGTGACCTTTAAGAGCAAACAAAGAGGGGCTCGGGGGGCGAAGCCCCCCGCGTAAAAGAAAGATCAACGTAGTATTTAAAATTAGTTGGGATAGCGTTTTCTTGTGACCTTTCAGAGCAAACAAAGGGGGGCTCGGGGGGCGAAGCCCCCCGCATGAAAGAAAGATCAACGTAGTATTTAAGATAAGTTGGGTTAGCGTTTTCTTGTGACCTTTAAGAGCAAACAAAGGGGGCTCGGGGGCGAAGCCCCCCGCATAAAAGAAAGATTAACGTAGTATTTAAAATTAGTTGGGATAGCGTTTTCTTGTGACCTTTCAGAGCAAACAAAGGGGGGCTCGGGGGGCGAAGCCCCCCGCATGAAAGAAAGATCAACGTAGTATTTAAGATAAGTTGGGTTAGCGTTTTCTTGTGACCTTTAAGAGCAAACAAAGGGGGGCTCGGGGGGCGAAGCCCCCCGCATAAAAGAAAGATTAACGTAGTATTTAAAATTAGTTGGGATAGCGTTTTCTTGTGACCTTTCAGAGCAAACAAAGGGGCTCGGGGGCGAAGCCCCCGCATGAAAGAAAGATCAACGTAGTATTTAAGATAAGTTGGGTTAGCGTTTTCTTGTGACCTTTAAGAGCAAACAAAGGGGGGCTCGGGGGGCGAAGCCCCCCGCATAAAAGAAAGATTAACGTAGTATTTAAAATTAGTTGGGTTAGCGTTTTCTTGTGACCTTTAAGAGCAAACAAAGAGGGCCTCGGGGGGCGAAGCCCCTCGCATGAAAGAAAGATCAACGAAGTATTTAGAATAAGTTGGGTTAGCGTTTTCTTGTGACCTTTAAGAGCAAACAAAGGGGGGCTCGGGGGCGAAGCCCCCCGCATAAACTAAAGATCAACGTTGTATTTAAGATAAGTTGGGTTAGCGTTTTCTTGTGACCTTTAAGAGCAAAAAAAAGGGGGGCTCGGGGGCGAAGCCCCCGCATAAAAGAAAGATTAACGTAGTATTTAAAATAAGTTGGGTTGGCGTTTTCTTGTGACCTTTCAGAGCAAACAAAGGGGGGCTCGGGGGGCGAAGCCCCCCGCATAAAAGAAAGATTAACGTAGTATTTAAAATAAGTTGGGTTGGCGTTTTCTTGTGACCTTTCAGAGCAAACAAAGGGGGGCTCGGGGGGCGAAGCCCCCCGCATGAAAGAAAGATCAACGTAGTATTTAAGATAAGTTGGGTTAGCGTTTTCTTGTGACCTTTAAGAGCAAACAAAGGGGGGCTCATGAAAGAAAGATCAACTTAGTATTTAGAATAAATTGGTTTAGCGTTTTCTTGTGACCTTTAAGAGCAAACAAAGAAGGTTCGAGGGGCTTGAAAGAAAGATCAACGTAGTATTTAAGATAAGTTGGGTTAGCGTTTTCTTGTGACCTTTCAGAGCAAACAAAGGGGGGCTCGGGGGGCGAAGCCCACCGCATAAAAGAAAGATCAACGTTGTATTTAAAATAAGTTGGGTTAAGGTTTTCTTGTGATGCATAGGTCGCAGACGTGCCGCTCACGAGCGGAACCTGCCACCCTAAAGACAGCCAGCGGGCGAGGGATGCATGAGAGCGCCCCCGCCCAATACGCTGGCTCTCGAGTTGGAGAGTGCGACCCTTGTGTCCAGGAAGCGCTCCCACAGTGAGGACCGGTCGGCTCATGGCCCGACCAGCGAGGGATTCTGATCCAGGATGGCCGCTGCGGGGCCGCGGATGCACTTTACAGCTTCCCGGAACCCCGCACACAAAGCGGTGAGAGGACACCGTGGGGTTTAGTGGGTAGGGGGGACTCTTTACAGCCTCGAGCCCCACATAACCGACCGGTCGCCCACCACCTCAGACCCGGCGGTATGCGTAAACGCATTCCCCACGAAAAAAAAAAAAGTTTTCTTGTGATCCTTAAGAGTAAAGAAAAGGGGGCCTCGGGGGGCGAAGCCCCCCGCGTGAAAGAAAGATCAACGTAGTATTTAGAATAAGTTGGGTTAGCGTTTTCTTGTGACCTTTAAGAGCAAACAAAGGGGGATCGGGGGGCGATGCCCCCCGCATAAAAGAAAGATTAACGTAGTATTTAAAATAAGTTGGGTTAGCGTTTTCTTGTGACCTTTCAGAGCAAACAAAGGGGGACTCGGGGGGCGAAGCCCCCCGCATAAAAGAAAGATCAACGTTGTATTTAAAATAAGTTGGGTAATGGTTTTCCTGTGACCCTTAAGAGCAAATAAAGGGGGTCTATCTTTTACGGATAACTTACTAGGTATAAACATTTTTATGATAATTCCGTAATAAGAAGGTAGCCGCTGGTTATTATTAAGTAGCAATTAGCAATAAGTACACGTTAAGCCACAAATGGCATGTAAAATCCGCCTACTTGAAATAACTTTTGTATAAATGTTAAAAGTATTTCATTATTAATAACTAAAAAGTATAAAATAAATTAATAGTTTAAAAAACACTATAAAACACGCTTTTATAAATGCACGTAAAAGCCAAAAATAAATTATGGATCGTTCAAGTTGTCTCTATTTGTGAGCTGAAGTTTAAAAACTATGTGCTTTTAATTATAATATTTGATTGTAAAAGCGTGGGGCGCTGGAACAGGAAAGACTTTCTTGTAAACAAATACTAATCCGAACTTCCTGGCGAATGAAGTTGCATAAGAACATAACGTTTACATATGCCGCCTAAGGGTTACCAAAAAGAACCAAAGATATCTCGTCCACGAACAAGAACTCTGCATCCTGTCACTGTAGACACTTTCCCCTTTTGTACTTTGATTACCGGAAAAAAGCGGCGTTCTAAGTGTCGGTGACTGTCGACTCTCCTCGCTACTAGCGCATATTTTGTCTGAGTTCGACAAACTGGTACCTACTTTGAACACTGACTTTTAATTGATTTGACTGTTTAATGTAGAACCTACTAGTCATGCTGCAACTCCAGTTAGCGCGTCAATCTGTGTAACCTCCTTCCCGTAGCATAGCATAATTTGATTTATCAGCAAGTTATACAAAAAGTCTTTCCTGTTCCAGCGCCCCACGCTTTTACAATCAAATATTATAATTAAAAGCACATAGTTTTTAAACTTCAGCTCACAAATAGAGACAACTTGAACGATCCATAATTTATTTTTGGCTTTAATATTTTTAAAAAGAAATAATTCGATCATCTAATAAATAAATGTTATTATTCTGTCAATGAATTTATAAACAATTGTAATTTATGATAATAACACACTGATTGTAACACAGTTATTAAAATAATAATTGCTTATAATAGTGTGCCTTTAATTTTTTTTTTTTTTTCAAAACAAATTACACAGTATTACAGTGAGACACTAAGGCACTGTACAATGCATAAAACATCATACTATATTGTTAATACTTAGTGTAATAACGTTAATAAAATTGATGTTTAATTTAATAATCTAATTTATACTTAATTACGTATGTATATAATTTCATGAATGGCATGATATTTAGTTAAGGTTTTTATCTTGTACATAGTCACTTATTAGTTATAAGAACAATATTTGTACGCCCGTCGTGGCAGAGCAAGAATCGCACAAAATTAATATTATGTAACACCTGTATATATACGCTTGTTTGATACAAATAAACATTTCATTCATTTTATTCATTCATTCATTCATTGAACATCTAATTTTATATCTATAATTTAGTCTTTAAAAAGCGTTATTATAAATAAATAAATAAATATTATAGGACAGTTTTACACAGATTGACTGAGGCCCACGGTAAGCTCAAGAAGGCTTGTGTTGTGGGTACTCAGACAACGATATTGTAATATATAAATACTTATACATAGAAAACATCCATGACTCAGGAACAAATATCTGTGCTCATCACCCAAATAAATGCCCTTTACCGGGATTCGAACCCGGGACCACGGCGCAGCAGGCAGGGTCACTACCGACTGCGCCAGACTGGTCGTCAAATTATTATAAAGTCTACAAACCTTATAATATTACAAAGTATACATGTCATCACCCCTGAATGTACACAGAATAAAGGTTAGTTTTGAAACAAGGCGGCCGAGTTTAATCTCGAACAATTTGGAGTCATTATGCGCAGACGCAAGACTCTGGGAGACTTGTGAAACGGAGATGGGAATCTTCGTTGTGAAAAATGTATGGTTAACTATTGTGAGTATTTTTGATAACTAACATATAATTTAGTTGAGTGCAAGAGCGGTTTCGCACTGTGTCCGTTTCGAATTCGTGAAAATAAAATATCGAATTTAACCAGGGTGGCTAGCCGAATGGCACAATCGCTCACGAAACGCTCACGAAACGAAGCGCTAGTAGATATCTATCTCTATCGCGCTTGCGTATTGGCGCGACAGAGCCAGCGGCGTATCGCTTTCGTTTCGTTTGGGCCTGGCCCCGTAGCCGAATGGCATTTCTCCGACGCCAAACGAAAGCGATACGCCGCTGGCTCTGTCGCGCCAATACGCAAGCGCGATAGAGATAGATATCTACTAGCGCTTCGTTTCGTGAGCGTTTCGTGAGCGATTGTGCCATTCGGCTAGCCACCCAGATCTGAGGATCGATTTGAATTTCGAACGCAACAATTCGCCGTTCGAAAGTCTGTGGAAAACGACGTAATGCTATTTTTGAAAAAGGACGGCTAGTAATTTTAAAACTAGTGGTAATGGCCACTCGTTTTCGATTATGTCAAGAATTTTATATATATCTCTGGATAGTGCGTGCCGACCAATGAGTTGAAGCCAGGTTCATTCACCTTTACTCCTATGTTCTATCTCATTCCAACACTGTGATGTATTGCCAGATAAGTTAATAAAAAAAACGTATAAAACATTCTTCAATCAAATTGACTTACTTTTCTTTGTATTATACAAAAAAAAACTCAATCAAAAACCTTATTTCTCCGGTATTTACCTCCTGCGTACTATGGGAACACTAATAATAAAAAAATATGCCCGATATGTCAGAATTGTCAAAATTCATTCACCGATTCAGAGATTTATTTTGCAAAATAAACGTTTTTCGACGATTTACTTAAGTTCTGAGCTATATATTGCATAGTGAACCATTGTGGAAGTAAATGGAAACCGAAATCCGACGTAAAATTTCACAAGTAAGTACTTATTTTACCAAAATGTTCATAAACCTCACTGGCAATAAATTTTCTTCTATTTTGCTTGTAATCTTGGTTACTTCTTATCATTATATTGTTTTCATTGTCTCAAATTATATCAAAATTCCCACGAATAGGTTTAGAACGATAAATATGACCTTTAAAGAAAAATAATGCTATGTGTGGTTTTACGACTAGGGTGACCAATCTTTTTTCTTGCATGGTATTTACTCTTATTGAATGGAGCTAAATCTATCAACTTGGTACGGTTTCTATGTTCATAGTTCATATCACAGTATAATAATACCAACTTTATATAATTTATGTCTTTACAATTAACATGAATAATATTAAACTTTTCAGTGTTCCAAAAGATGAAGGAAGGAGGCAGCATTGGCTGTTGGCTGTCGATTGTACCGATAAAAGGAAATGTTTCAGAGCGTTCGACAATTTGCAGATTTGCACTTTAAGCCTGAAGATTATGACACAGAAAGAAATTTAGAAATTTTACCTGTCCTAACTACTGGGATTTCCCCACATTGTTAATTACCACACCGGGGTTGATAGCTACTGGGATTAGTTTTCCCAGTAGTTACTACCAAAATATTATTGTGATGGTTTAAAGTGACCAAAACACTAAAATATATATTCCATTGCATGCTTTAATAAACACAGGTGTCAGTTAGTAAAAGACAAATACTTATGTAACTCCGTATAGACAGATAAAGTCTAAGAAAAAAACGTACCTCAAAACCATACAGAAAAAGGTACGGTGAGCTAGATGGCGATACACCTTTGGGGTAGGTACGCTCAGATAGATGGCGCTAATATTAATATTTGACATTTTAACACATATCAATATCATATCAAGCTGAGAATATTGTCAAAACGGAGGTTCAAAGGTTTTAAGCCTGTGTCGAGAGATGTAATACGTCAAATTCCGCGGGATATCCCTAATTTATTTATTTCAAAAATAGTGATACAGCATGACAGTATTAAATACTAAATCACTGCAAAACTAAAAACTAAAAACAAGTACAAAACATTTTTTATACATGATAAACTGTTGAAAGACGTACATCCATCCTCTCGCAGAACCTCAATAATTCATCGCGCACAGCACTCCATCTGCCAGCAAATAAATCGCACTCAGGTGCTGATGCTAAGAGAGCATTCAGGAGGGGCAAAGGGCGAACAAGAGGGGATTTTCTGTGAGATACGGTTCGTGATACTGGGCCTACAAATAAACCACGATCACGAGGCCGGAAATTGACTCTGGTCGGCATAGGGACATAAAGGCGCAGTAATTGCGCTACGAGTTCAGGACAGTCTGATTCACCTCGTAAGACGCCACAGGCTGTAGTGAGATGCTTAAAATTTCGTCTTACCTCTAAGGAGTTGAAGCCTAAACAACCAAGCAAATATTTGGTTGGATATAAAAAGGGGTAATACCCAAACTCTTTTTTATATAAGAACCGGAGGAACACTTTCTGTATTCTCTCCAGGAGCAGGATGTAGGATGCCTCATAAGGATTCCAAACAGAGGAAGCTGCTTCAAGCTTACTACGGACTAATGAAGTATATAGAAGCTTTACAGTATTCGAGTCTTGAAAATCCCTCGCGTTCCTAATAATGAACCCTAGCCTCTTGTAGCAGTCACGAGCTAATGTTATCATATGCTCGTGGAAGTTTAGATGCGAATCGAGAATGACGCCCAGATCGCAAATAGTGTCAACCCGGGGTAATGGCTCCGATCCCAGGTAATATTCATAGTAAAGCGGATGACGAGCCCTGCTGAATGTCATAACGGCACATTTAGAGGCATTAAACGTCAGCTTATTTTGGAGACTCCATTGATGCACTCTGTCCACATCTACCTGGAGAGATACACAATCCGAGACCTCTTGGACACCGTAAATGACTTTGAGATCATCAGCATAAAGCAAGCACCGGGCAAATTTTAGAGTTGTTGCTAGATCATTTATCATGATTCCAAAAAGCAACGGTCCAAGTATCGAACCCTGGCTAACACCAGAGCGAGTGTGAAAGGTTTTAGATACGAAACAGCCGTGTTGCACATACTGTTTCCTGTCAGCCAAGTAGCTCGCAAAAAATCGGAGCAGCTGTGGAGAAAACCCAATACTGCACAGCTTGGCCAACAAGACGTCATTATCTACTTGATCAAAGGCTTTTTTAAAGTCTAAGTACAACACGTCTACTTGTATGCTCTTGTCTAGGTGACTCGCTACTGAGTCAGCCAGGGTTAACAGATTAGTTTCCACTGACCGCCGAGACCTGAAACCATGTTGGGAGTCACAGAGGTAAGGCCCAATTTGGTGGGCAAGAAGTCGATTTATAGTAGACTCAAAGACTTTGGCCACCGACGAGAGGATAGCAATAGGTCGATGATCCTCAACCAGGCTGTTATTGCCAGTTTTAGGTATAGGCTTAACTCTCGTTATTTTCCATTTAGTTGGATACTGCCCGGTACTTAAGACCAAGTTGAAAATGTGCATCATAGGTGCCAAAAGCCACTCTTTGCAACCTTTTAAAATAAAAGCAGGGAGATTGTCAGGACCAGGTGAGCTTCGTGCTTTTAGACGACCCAACGACACTTCTATATCTGTCTTCGAAATATTATTAATATGGACATAATTCGCGTTACAACCCCGGTCCTCGAGTAGAATTCTTTGGGAATCCAGATGAGGTTCCTCAGGAAGAAAGACCGACGAAAAGTAATTAGCAAAAGCTTGAGCCGCATCGCTACCTTGAAATTCTTCCCCGTTTTAAGAGACTAAGGACTCGAAGCCACCTTTAGCTCTGAGGCTACTAATATGTTGCCAGAAAGCACGGGGATTGGCATTAAGCCTACCTTCCATTTCACTGGTGTAATTATCATAGGCGATATTTACACGAGATTTGATGTCAGCTCTAAGCCTCGAAAAAGAGTTGTACACAGATCTATCTCCACTACGCTTCCAGTCTCGATGCAGGCAAGCTTTAGTCCTAATATCACGAATAATATCCGACGTGAACCAGACCGGATAGCGTCGGCTAGGTTTGTTAGATCTCAGCTTTCTAGGAATGCTGCTATCAAGGAGACTGTAAACAACTTCGTAAAATGACTTTACAGCCGCATTGACATCATGCGTACCAAGGACCTCATTCCACGATACCTTGGAAAATAATTTATATAAAAGGACATAGTTTCCTTTGGCAAAATTCCAGTCTTGGCTGGAGTCAACGTTGCTGGGTTCTGAAAACAGAGGACTATGTTCGGACGGTTTAAGCGGCACAGCAATTTCCAGCGGAGGATGATACGCGTCTCGATGAGGTACTAGGCCCCCGTCGTCTATCTCACTAACCCTTACTCCACTGGAATGACCTCGCACCAGCACAACATCTAACACTCCTCCAAAAGCATTCACCACGCCATTCGTCTCATTCAGATTACAAACTGTAGTAAAGTAACAGAAGTAGCTAAGTATGTTAACAGAAGAGTATTTAGGATTTAAATTTAAGTCACCAAGAATCACAACAACACCATTTAGAGAGTCAATGATAGATTCGACTTTATGGAAAAAACGCATGTAAACGTCGTCAACGGCTCTAGGGGGTATATAAATGACACACACGTGACAGGCCGTTTGTTTCAGCGAGAATGACGCCCATAAGTCTTCACATTCGGAGGTCTCCAGCTCTGGTCTACGCCGCAGAACGATACCTGGCCGTGCCACCAAGAATACACCTCCACCTTGTTTCCCAGTGGCACGGTCACGCCGGAGTATACACCAACCATCACCAACCAGTTCGGAATCATGTACACAGTCAGACAGCCAAGATTCTGTTACACCCACAATATCACAGTCAAGTGTAGGAGTTGTATTCCGAAAACTTTTCAGCTTTGTATTAAGGCCCCTGACATTTTGATATATTATGGTTAGGGTCGGGAAAGCAGGGAACTTACTTGGCTTGCACCGGCTTAATACTTGATCTTCGAAATAACCACATTTTGACTCTAGCGTTTTCGGGCCAGGATTCAGCAGAGATACATTTGTCATAGTGAGTAGCAGGAACGCTTATTTTAAACGATTTGTAGTTTCCTTTTGGCTTGAGCTCTTCAACAATGCAGTCAGCATTTGGGCATAATGTCTTGAGATATTCACGCACTTCGTCGGCCCCCGATACCATATTCCATAAATGGATATACCTACGCAATTCAACTGCTTTCAGGGTAGTAATATCAGGACCGCCAGTACAGCGTATGGATGTCAGTCGCCTTTGCTTCATAGCGTCTTTAGAGGGCGCCCGGCTGGGCTCGACATGATCATTAGTCTCCTTACGATTGCTTTCTGCATGCTCGATTTGTTGGGTATTCTCGTTGGGTTGGGCATTCTCCGGAAGTACAGTTTCCGAGGTGTTATATATGCTTAATGCTAATGTATGCTTAATCATGGACACCCTAAAGAAAGAGATGCAAGACCGGCGTGACGTAATTCAAGGTCAAATTTTCTGGCTTCAAAGTAATGTTCGGCGTGCAACATCCAGTATGTATATAAGATTCTTGGATTATGTTATTAGAATCAAAGACATCATAACTCCGTATAAACAGATAAAGCCTAAGAAAAAACGTACCTCAGTACCGTACAGAAAAAGGTACAGTGGCCTAGATGTCGTTACACCTTTGGGGTATACTCGGCTAGATGGCGCTAATATTAATATTTGACATTTTGACATATCAAGCTAAGAATATGGGCCGATTTGTCAACTGGCACTGTCGTACTTAATTATCGTCACAAAACTGACAGCGAGTTAATTTTTGTTAACTTACGCTAATTGGGGGGTCCAAATTCTGAAAATGTCCATTATTATTTGTATCTCCGTTTAAAACTCTCGGGTCTTTCGAGCCCGGTCATTTATAAGGCGTGCGT
Source organism: Leguminivora glycinivorella (assembly GCF_023078275.1). Classification (NCBI taxonomy): domain Eukaryota; kingdom Metazoa; phylum Arthropoda; class Insecta; order Lepidoptera; family Tortricidae; genus Leguminivora; species Leguminivora glycinivorella. The sequence goes on from NC_062994.1 coordinate 10,459,490, forward strand.
GGGGATATAGATCCAACACGTAGAGGCCATTTGGAGAGCTTTGATGTCATGTAGAACGCCTGCTGGAACCCATTCACGGGTACATGAATACATACCCGTGAACCGGTACCAGCAGGCGTTGGACTATTGTAGAAAATGGAAAGATACCTGTTTTATGGTTTAGATTTGGATGGAAATAAGACTGGGCTATTGCTAGGAGTTCGGGACACCATTATTAGTATTATTATTTATTACACAAAAAGTACGATTAACATTTACACCGTAATTAAGGCCGGTTACCCAACAAACGCAATAATATATTTGACCGTCTGTTCAGTTTACAACTGACCTTTTCGACGGATGTGCGCTCTATTATGTTATTATCATTATATTTGCTAATATTCAGCGTAAAGTTGACAGATGATGATTAATATTTAGTTTGAAATATTATTATTATTTGAGAAGAGGTAGGGTATAACTAATGATATTCCGCTTTGTGTGGTAAGGCACAGCGCAGCGGATATCATCTCACTCGAATCTAGAGCAGAGCCCAATTGGGGTAGTACCTCCGTCTTACAGAAGACCGCAGCCAAATAGCACTAGACCCTACTCGTAGTGTTGTGTACCTGCCGGTGAGTAAGGCTGCCAGAGCTCAACGAAGGTGCGGTGTGCTGACGACGGGAGGACTTACGGAACTAATTTGTTCCGTCTATTGTCCTTTGAGTCGTCGGCAACCCGAACCCTCCTTAGAACTTGTACACTCCTGTGTACTTAACAAAGCAAAAGGGAGTGTACAATTTTTTAATGGGGTGGCAAGGCGCATGTGGCACTCTTTGAGTTGTAGGCGTCCTTATGTTACGGCGACCGCTTTCCATCAGGCGGACCGTATGCGTGTATGCCACCGACGTAGTATAAAAAAAAATCTTTATTATCTTGCTCGATGGCCACAGACTAGCCATAGCAAAGTCATATGTAACTCCGTATATATACGGATAAAGTCTAAGATAAAAACGTACCTCAAAGCCATAGAGAAAAAGGTACGGTGACCTAGATGGTGTTACACCTTTGGGGAATGCTCGGCTAGATGGCGCTAATATTGATATTTGACATTTTAATACATCAAGCTAAGAATATGGGCCAATTGTCAATACTGAGGTTCAAAAGTTCTAAGCTTGTGTCGAGAGATGGCAGTCTATGCACTGTGATTACACGTTACAGTAACTCTCTATACTCGATCCTTTGCCGGGTTATACGAGCGTAGTTGCAAAGCATGAAAAAAATACTTAGAATATCTTATAACCAACCATTATTATATAAAATGTTGACGTAATTCGCCAATTATTTGCACCAAATATTTTTAACAGTTGATTGCGCTGATTAATTTTAAAGATAACTAGAATCGTAATAACATTGCTGACAAACTAGCATTGCGTGTGCGTGCCTTCCTCGTTCCGACCCAGGCCTCGCTTCCTGCTCGGCACGCAGTTGTTATGAATATACGTAAAGTATGGAGCTGGGAAGTTCACGTTATTGCTGATGATCATGCTTTTTTTCATTGTATTGTGAGCAATTCCCGTTATGTTTAGTACATTTGGATCACGTCTCCGATTTTGATAAAAATTGGTAGGCTGACAGAGTCCATGATGCTGAGCAAGATCCACTAGGTTTCCAAAAATGTCTTAGGTTGATCGTATGAAACTTTCCTTTTTTGTTACCGAAAATGTATAGAAATCTGGTAACAAAAAAGGAAGGTTTCATACAAACTAAATAGGACCTTTTGGGAAACCTAGTGGATCTTGCTCAGGATCATGGACTCTATCAGTCTACCATTTTTTATCAAAATCGGAGACGTGATCCAAATGTACAAACTTAATTACATTTAAAACCGAAATAAATTACACATATGAAAGAAAAAGTGACCAAGGCCTCCAGTGCCTGAGGCTGGAATCGAACCAGCGTACCCTGCAATAATTATATATATAGTGGTGTGACTACTTTAAGATAGCACAAGTTGAAATATTTTCAATTAGAATATAATTTGACTTGTGTTAATTAGAATTAATTACATTTGTACAGATATCAATGAGGAGGCATACAAAGATACAGATGGCGCCACTCTATTACTCCATTGCACTTGCATTGCACAGATATAGAATTTCATACGTGAGAGCGAGATGATAATGTTTTTTCTCTCACACACATATGAAAGACAGTGACATGCCTAGACACTCGCACATAAAATGTCAGTGTGCCTCATCATTGAGCTAAACTTTTTTTTAATTTATAATCGGTCCGATTCAAAATTTAAGATAAGATGTGGATCGGATGTGTAATATCCTTTTTAAAGAGCTGAGGGCCAAGCTCATAGAAAGTAGCCGATATCATATTTTCCCCAAATATATTTGCGTGTTTTTATTTGATATAAGAACACGTGACATGCTTCTTTATTTTAATATCATGATATTTATCACGTCAATACACATTTTGAAAAAAAATTGTAGGCATCATCAGTGTAGTTATGATGTTATTTAATAGGTGTCGCTAAAAAATCGAGGTACAATAAAATTCTTAGTAAGAAGATTGTGAATCCTATCATAAATTAAATATAACAAGATCATACCATCCCATACATTAAAATGCGACCGCCTACGAACGCGCATACACTCCACCACACATAGATGGCGCCACAAAAAATGCCTTGTTGCCACCGATTATTTGTAGATTGGCATTAAGTGTCAATTCCGAGCCGTAAATCTATGTCAAAAGTGACACTTAACGCCATCTACAAGTATAATCGAAAGCTACAAGACATTTTTTTTGTGGCGCTATCTATGTGTGGTGGAGTGTAAGCGCGTTCGTAGGCGGTCGCATTTTAATGTATGGGATGGTATGATCTTGTTATATTTAATTTATGATCCTATATAAATTATCCTTGGTAATTATAGAATCACGGTAAAAAAAGTTGCACTAAAATATCACTTGCACACATCACTTATAAAAAAGAAACGGAACGCGACAAAACACAACAGTTTAGTAAAATCTCTTACTTTCTCGACAATGTGACAGACAGACATACAAAAAACAAGACACGTAAGAACCTAGTCGCTAACACAAAGAAAATCAACAAGTAAACTATAATAATTCTTGCGTGAAATACGTCAGTGTTTTTCCAAGTCTAAACGCACTTTTTTTAAACCTGTATATTCATTTACGAACAAAAAATTGGGTGAAAAATTAGCGATTATCGATCTGTGTTTGAAAAAGTAATGATAATCTTCATTTGGCGTGCTAAGTGGTTACTTAAATATTTGTCAGTTTGTGAAAAACTGTTTCCTAGATTATCGAATGTTCGTAAGAGTATGCAATAGTATGCAATAGGTACGTTACCGCAAAATAGCTAGTAATACTGTTATTTGACATGGAAGGAAAGAAGATACTTTTCCCCTCACTAGCTCGGAAACACGTGTTTTGTCCTTTAATACCAGTGGGTAAAAACGCATTTTATCCACTAGTGGGTAAAGTAATTTGACCTTGAATAAAGTCAAATTAACTGCTTTAAAACTGATAAAAGTAGGTGAATCCAGTAATAAAGACGATTTACCACCTGTGGAACTACTGGCAGCAGTGATAAACGCATTTTTTGCGTTGTAGTTTCCTCGCTTTAGTGCGGGAAAAAGTTTTGTGTTGCACTCGGGTGCAAATGTATTTTACTTCTCGTGTGTTAAAAAACTCGCAAGTTCAGGATTCTATTCTCGAACCACTCGCTTCGCTCGTGGTTCAACTATAGAATCCTTTCGCATGCTCGTTTTTCAATTCCACACTCGGCGTTAAAATACAACTTTGCCCCCTTGTATAACAAATAACTATTGCATAGTTGTTTTTTTTTTAGTGTTTATACAGTGTGTGAAGATAATACGGGAAAATTTCTTTACTGTGGTGAGTATATCACATATCTTCTTCCTTCTACACTTATCCCACGTTATGAGTATATAAATAAATAAATAAATATTATAGGACATTCTTACACAGATTGACTGAGTCCCACGGTAAGCTCAAGAAGGCTTGTGTTGTGTATATGAAGGCTTGTGATGAGCAAGCTAAACGCTTTGGGCTTCTCACCAAAGCTACTGACTCTCTTTGCCAGTTATCTGCGTGATCGAAAGCAGTACATTCGGCATGGGTGTTTCGTTTCGGCCCCATACCATACTAGATCTGGCGTAACACAGGGCTCGATACTGGGTCCCTTCTTATTTGGGATAATGATTAACGACTTGGAATCGGTCGTCATGAATGCAAAATGCTTGTTGTATGCCGACGACTTGAAACTTATTTACCCAGTTAAAAACAGAGAAGACTGTGCCTCTTTGCAAGACGACATTGATTCGGTGGTCAACTGGAGTACAGTAAACAGGCTTCTTTTTAATACAGCAAAGTGTTGTGTGTGTACTTTCAGTCGTTCATCGACCCCTCTTCTTGTTCAGTACACAATGGGAAGCGAGGTTGTTGATAGAGTTTTCTCTGTCAAAGATCTTGGTGTTCTATTTGATGAGCGCCTAACTTTTCATGAACACATGCGAACACTCACCAAGGATTGTTTTAGGAAGCTTGGCTTTGTAACCCGCAATGTCAAGGATTTCCGTGACACCGGAGCCATTGCTTCGGTCTTCAACGCATTGGTGAGGAGTAAGCTTGAGACTTCATCTATTATTTGGAACCCATACGAGTCGTCATACGCCTTACTTCTGGAGAAAATCCAAAAGACCTTTTTGCGATTTTTGTATAAAAAAAGATTTGGATATTATCCATTTTTGTATCCGACAAAGTTTTTACTTGGCTGCCTAGGATATAATTCTCTAGAGGTAAGGCGAAACAACATCTTGCTGACTACGGCTTGTCGAATATTGCGCGGAGACTCGGACTGCCCGGAACTGGTTGGTCGACTAGTGAGGTTGTACGTTCCGGATATTCCTCGAGTCGGCTTGAGGCCGCGGACACGCCCACTGCTGGCCGTGCCGACAGCGCGCACTGTATCTCACAGAAACTCGCCTTTACTTCGCGCATTATCGCTGCTTAATGCACTCTTGACATCAGCACCGGAGTGTGACTTGTTTGCATGCAGATGGGCGAATGTGTGCCGAGAGTGTCTGAGGTTTTGTGAGAAGATGGACGATAGGATTCCCAGCACTTGCATGTAAATTGTCTGAGGTTTTATTTATTACTTAGTTTAATACATATTCTGTAATTATAGTTGTAATTAGTTTAATTATTCGGTGTATTGGCTTAAGCTGTGATGCCGTGTAAATTATTTGAAATAAATGTTTAAATGTTTAAATGTTTAAATGTTTAAATATCACATAGCATTCATAGCATTTTTAAGTAATTATTTAATTTTTATAGCGTTAAGGTATATTTAATGGAGACTTTAAGTAACACTTTGTCATTTTATTAGTAATAAATTTTATTGTGAATCTGTTATTTTGTAAATTTTTAATGAATCAATAGTTTACCTTATTTGTACAAAATGTTAAGCAAATAAATGCATTTCATTTCATTTAATTACTTAAAATTTTAAAAAAATTATTATGCATACAAAATAATTCGGCTTGCAATGTAATTCAAAACACACTCGCCTTAAACGCTCGTTGACAGTTGTCATTGACTGTCCCAACTATATTGCCACAAAGCTGCAGCGAAAATATTCAAAATTAATATTTTCACCCCATAATTATGGGGTGAATTAAGAGTATCTCAAAAACACCTGTCCATGATAACACTAATGAATTCTATGTCCGTTTCAATTTATTGCTCGTATAAGGCGTACACACTGTATGTGATGTTGTCTTTGTCGCGTGACATATGAGGGTTATTCCGTTTACGTGACATATATCGTGGTAATTACTTTTCGGCGTATGCATGCGTTTAACTATGTTTCATGTCATACACACATCCTATACCGATCGGTTTTCTCAAACAAATATGTATAATTATGTATGTAACAGTCAAGCAAATTTTTTCACAAAAACAAAGCGCGAAATTTAAATTTTGTATGAACTATAAACCATTTTTAAGACGCTACAGGAGCGAAAATGCTATAACCACAAAATTAAAATTTTGAAAATTTTGAAAAAACCCCCGACCGCGACATAGTAGACCGATTTTCATGAAACATGGCTAAGAGCACTCCCGACTTACTCAGCTTTCGGACAAAAAAACTACATCCAAATCGGTTCATTCGTTCGGGAGCTACGAGGCCAAAGACAGACACACACACAGACAGACAGACAGACAAACAGACAGACAGACAGATACACAGACAGACACGTCAAACTTATAACACCCCGTCGTTTTTGCGTCGGGGGTTAAAAATGGAAATGGAAAGGAGCCCCCCTTTCAATTTGGGAATTTCAGTTAGATATACTAGTGTTATTTGGGCATTTTCAGAATTTGGGACACCCCAATGAGCGTAAGTCGTTAAAAAAAAATAACTCGCTGTTAGTTTTGATTTCACAATTAAGCATAAAATCTGTCTAAAAATCTACTTTTTCACCTGCTGAATGTAGATTATCGCTTAAAGTTCATGTAATTAACACAAAAACAATATTTTTATAGAAATTTCATGCTTAATTATCGTCACCAACCTGACAGTGAGTTAATTTTAGTTAAAAATTTACGCTAATTCTGAAATCTCATTAACCAGATTTATCAAAAAAAAATTGTCCATTTAGAACAACTCAGTTAAAAGATAAATTGCGAAAAAATCTTTCAAATCGAGGTCCACTCTCGACTGTTTCCTCCTTCAAAACTTAATCAATCGTAACGAAATTTGATAATCTGAATAACAATGAAATAATCTGTGTCGGACCGTTTAGTTTTTTTGGCTAATTATTACCAATTTTGAATACCACACCTTTTTTGCGCCATAATCAATAACACCGTTTTGAAATGATTTGGCGTTTAGTTTATCCTAATTTGAGACCGGCTTCTCTATGGTTTAATTTGGATGTAAGGGGTTACTCGAAGTACAAATGTCAAAATAATCTTTCCAATCTAGAGTGGGAAATGCAGTATACCACCCGGCTAGCTGTGTGCGAAAGGTAAAATTTTCGAATAGGAGAGATTAACAGTTAATAATGGTAGTACATGTGTGAAAAGTAGACGAAATGAGTTTGAAAAGAAGAGATTTCACGACTTTATTATAACAGTTTGCAAAGCACCATGCAAATAAATGAACAGTAACATTGTACTTATCACCGGTAATGCTAACAGTGAAGAAAAGTAATATGCAAAATACACGGAAAAATACAACTTTCTTTGAATGCCACTACTAAGTCAGCCACGCACTTATCACCTCTATTATTGCAAGCGTCCCTAGGAGTTAAATAATTATAGGACGTCTTACACAGATTGACTGAGTCCCACGGTAAGCTCAAGAAGTGTGTTGTGGGTACTCAGACAACAGTACATATACACTACCGTCAAAAAGTTTAAGACCAAACACAATGTTCAGTGTCATTGTTATAAACCCTTCTAAAAATCATCAAACTAAATTTGTAATCAATATAAAACAACGTAATCTTATTATATTTGTTCTACAAGAAGACAACGATCCCAAACACTCAGCAAAGATCTGTAATAGAAGCTACACAGTCAATAAAGAACGCAATCCCCAGACCTTAACCCGATCGAACTTTTATGGGATGAACTCGACCGTAGAGTCCGAAGACAATGTCCGACATCTGCAACAGCTCTATGGGAGATACTGCAATACGAGTGGAAATCCATTAGCCAAGAAACGCTACACAAACTTATAGCAAGAATGCCAAGAATCTGCTCGGAAGTGAAAAAGCGTCGAGGAGGATTTTTCGATGAGAAAAACGTTTAGCTTTTATTTCTTATTATGATCCCTTTTTAAAAATTGTTATACGCTTCATTTTGTCGGTTGTAGGTACTGAAAAGTAATATTCTCATAGGAACTTCATAAAATGTTGATTATTTGCATATATCGTGTTTGGTCTTAAACTTTTTGACGGTAGTGTAAGTATATAACTAGCTTTTGCTCGCAGCTTCGCTCGCGCTAAATTCAATGCTCCATTACAAACTTCCATCCCCCATTTTAGGAAAGTGGGGGGTCTGAAAAAGACAAAAAGTAGCCTAAGTCACTCTCAAGCCCTTCAACATCCACTTTAAAAATCACGTCAATTCGTCACTCCGTTTTGCCTTGAAGGCATGTAATAACACCGTTTACGAGCGAGTGTGGTGAAAAAATCTTAACAGCGCGAAGTAGCCTACAGCACAGCGCCATTTCTCGGTACATTGGGTTACTAAATACAAACTAGACATTAATCACATAGCACAACTTATCAATACTGTAAATTATATACAATATATAAAACTTAATAATAACTATACAAAACTAATTGAACTAAAAACTTAAAAATAAACTTATAATAAATAAAAATGATGCTAACAGTTTAATAAGGAGGTACTAAATAGGGGGGGAAAAGACACATGTGTCAAAAGCGCCGGCCGACTCTACCGCCACGGCACCATCAATGATTTGGTCCGTCGCTCGCTTGCCACCGTGTCTGTGCCTGCCATTCTTGAACCCACGGGCATGGCTAGAGACGATGGCAAGCGACCTGACGGAGCAACACTAGTGCCGTGGAAACTAGGTAGACCCCTGGTGTGGGACGCCACATGTGTGGACACATTTGCGCAGTCCCACATCCAAGCTACCTGTTTACAGGCCGGCGCTGCTGCCGACCAGGCCCAACTACTCAAGCGCCGCAAGTACTCGTCTTTATTACAAGACTACGAGTTTGCGGCGCTTGCAGTGGAGACGATGGGCCCTTGGTCGGCAGACATGAAATCTTTCATGGGTGCCCTGTCGACCCGGCTGATAGACGCATCCGGCGACCCAAGGGCTGGCGCTTACCTGTCCCAGCGTATATCGCTAGCAATCCAGAGAGGTAATGCGGCCAGCGTCCTGGGGTCGATGCCGCACCAGGACTCACTGGACGGGGTTTTCTTTCTATGACTTTTTTTTTTTTTGTCCTTCCCTATTTAGTACCTCCTTATTTAACTGTTAGCATCATTTTTATTTATTATAAGTTCACATAAATTCACTATCATTACTAGTATATTAATTACTATTTTTAAGGTAATAATATTTTCACTGTATTAAAGAATTTTCTCACAATATAAGGTACAGGGGGACAAACCTCGGCTGGTGGGCAAATGTAACTGGTCCATTTTTTCCATGTTTTATAATGTTTGCATTGTTAAATAGAGTGTCCACCGGTCGAGATTTGCCCCGCCGTACCTTACAGTTTTTGTCATTTCTGAAATGACATAAATGAATAAAAAAATTGTTGTAATTAATATTTACTGCCTAATTATTTATAGATATAAAGTAAATTAAGTAGAACAAGTAGATGCCATACATCAAAAAAAGCCGGATGACCTACTGGTTAGAACACTCAGAACCTTTGCCGCATAAACTGAAAACGTGGGTTCAAATCCAGACTCGGTCAACCGAAGCTTTCTGAGAACGCAACCTTTTATATACTATGTCGGTGGTAAATAAGCACACAGCCCCCCTGATAGTAAAAACTTTTGAAAATGGATCCTTCTTTTATAGCTGCAACTGTGCTAAAGAATCACGCCTAACAGTAGGCTGTCATTATAGCCTATGGACGCCTACAACTTCAGAGTTGTTAGCCCTAACACATCGCAAGCACGTTGAGTTCTGGCAACCTTACTCACCGGCAGAAACAAATATAAAATAACTAGCTTTTGCCCGCGGCGTCGCTCGCGTTAGAAAGAGACAAAAAGTAGCCTATGTCACTCTCCATCCCTTCAACTATCTCCACTTAAAAAATCACGTCAATCCGTCGCTCCGTTTTGCCGTGAAAGACGGACAAACAAACAGACACACACACTTCCCCATTTATAATATTAGTATGGATAGTTAATAAATTTTAAGGGACACTTTACACCTATTTGGATTTAAACAGCTCGCGATTCGGAGTGGAAACCACATTAATATTTCCAAATGCAAAAAAGTGGTTGGACAACTTTGAAAAAAATGGCCCACACACACAGTCAGACAGACAGGTGAAACTTATCACACCCCGTCGTTTTTGCGTTGGGGTTAAAAACTGACAAGCAGTATTTCTTACAATCTGATTTATAACGTCACTATTAGTTTTGGCTTTTCAATTGGTCGTTACACCAAATTCGACACGCAGTTATGTTTATCATCAAGAACCATCCTGTATATCGCTTTTTGTTAAATTCGAAAAAAAAATCTTTTTTTCGTTTCCATACATAATAAATGGATTAATTAGTGTGAGAGGACCTTAATCATAACATTAAAGTCATTGTCAAGTGTTTGACGGCACATGTCAAAACAAATAACATTAGGAAGTGGTAAGGGATGCCACACACGTGTTCAGTATTTTTTTTTAATAATTCGATAACCGTAAGAGTTAAGAGGCTAGTTTCTTAGAGAAATTGATTGTATTTGAACTAAAGAATCTTCCCTTAAAGTTAACGGAATTCAATAAAAACAGTGTGTATAAATGTAGGTAAGCCAAAACGGCTCTTTACACGATCCTTTTTTGGACTACGTCGGTGGTAAACAAGGATACGGCCCAAGTAAGGGTAAGCGGTCTCTATAGCCTATTGTAGAACACTATTGCTAACCTAACAGCAACCTCATTGATCTCTGGCAACCTTACTCACCGAAAAACACAACACAATGGGTAATATTTTCTTAATTATAATTAAAATATTAAAAACTATAATTATCACTTATCACAAGGGGGCTATTTCAGTACATACCTAAATACGTGACGTGCGGTTGCACTGAGAACGGGCCGATTAGAACTGAGCCCGGCGCGCGCGCACATACAGCTTTTATAGGCGAGGAGGAATAGTGTGGACATGCCATTTGAAATATTAATATTGTTATAAGGGTAAATGACAAATAGAGAAAATGTTTGTAAATTGTATAAAATGCATCACAATTTTCGTTTTCTTTCAACCCTTTGATTGCCAAGAGTGGCACTGAGACTATAGTAGTGTCATGTGCTCTGCCTACCCCTTTATGGGATACAGGCGTGAATGTATGTATGTATAAAATGCGTTCAGAAACACTATTAATGTACCTTATTTTGAAAATAAATAATCTAAACTAATATTACTTTTTCTGTTATCTCTTAAAACTACTTACTACATATTTGAGTAAGGTACGGCGGGGCAAATCTCGACTGGGGGGCAATTGTAACTAATCCATTTTTTCCAACACTATGATGTTGAGTTCTACATGTATCCACTGAACACGCCTACCATATACAACCGGTGGACACTATATTTAATAATGCAAACATTGTAAAATATGGAAAAAATAGACCAGTTACATTTGCCCCCGCGATTTGCCCCGCGGTACCTTACCTTAGTTTCAGGCCCGGAAATAATTAATTTAGTTAGAGGTACCTACGCAATGATTTTTAAAAGCGACGAATTGAAATAAAATAATACGTTCATATTTTTTTTAGGTAGCCATAATGGTGTCCCACTGCCGGGCAAAGGCCTCCCCCTTAACCTCCATGACTCCCAATTTAGCCTGTGTGGTGACGGGTAAAGAATTTCACCACCCCCTTTCTTTCCGTGGGTGTCGTAGAAGGCGACTATGGGATATGGGTTAAATTGTGGCGTAGGCGAGAGGCTGGCAACCTGTCACAGCAATGTCACAGTTTCATTTTCTTTCAACCCCTTATTTGCCAAGAGTGGCACTGAAGCTTTAGTAGTTTCATGTGTTCTGCCTACCCCTTTATGGGATACAGGCGTGATTGTAGCGTGATGTATGTACTCCCAGTTTAGTGCCTCTTTCGGCCAGTTAGTGAGGAAGGTGTCTCGTCGTCCCTCCATCTCTTTCTAGGCCATACGTTATACCTATTCATTTCCTGGGTATCCAGATTTAGACAAATATTCCATTATCTATAATATTTGAAACACATACACTATGACATGCTATTTTAGAATTTTCAGCCCATCTGCCTAAATTGTAAGTAGGTATAAAAAAGGAAAAATCTGTCAAAAATCAGGACTATTTGATAGTGCCTACAACTTTTCTGTTTTGCCTAATGGTTGACTGGTATAAAATGCCTTAATTCTTTAGTACCTATAATAAAGAATAAATAAATAAATAAATGTAAATAAATTATACCTGGGTAATAATCAATGGTGACCAAATAAAGAAAAAGGTTGTTTCATCAATTTCCCGTCGTTAAATTTATTTTAAGTAAAAAAAGGTATATTTTTTTGCAATTTCAATATAAATTCCCTCTGAATTACTAGTTCAATATATTTCACATTCGCAAAATGACATATATATCATACTGAGCCATAAATTTGTATTCAAAATAAACAATCTATACTTCTATACTAATATTATAAATGGAAAAGTGTGTGTGTCTGTTTGTTTGTCCGTCTTTTACGGCAAAACGGAGTAACGAATTGACGTAATTTTTTAGGTGGAGATAGTTGAAGGGATGTAGAGTGACATAGGCTACTTTTTGTCTCTTTCTAACGTGAGCGGAGTCGCGGGCAAAAGCTAGTATTTTAATACAAACCTATAAGTAATAAAGGCGTGTCCACATTAAACTAACGCTCTTCCCACGCAAGCGGTCACCCAGACTGAATTGCCGCTTTTTACCGGCTTATTAGTAAAACCGATCTGCGATACAGACAGACATACACTTTGTTATTACCTGTTGGTTCATATTGAGCAATTTGTATCAATTTTCGGTGAAAGAAGTGTGAGAAATTTGCTTGAGAAGTTTGATCGGAATAGTGAGGTATTTTCTTTAGGGCCAGACAGCCTGTCCCTTAAACCAAGTACCTTTATTTGACGTTCATATGCGCATTGTAATATGCCTACTTGAAAAATAAATATTTCATTTTCATTTCATTTTTCATTTTCCAACGCAAAAACGACAAGGGTGATAGAACATCTCATTAGCTATCACATTTGACCTTAATGAAAATGTCATGGTTTTATAGGGTTCCGTGCCAAAAAGGTACAAAAGGAACCCTTATGGTGCGACTCTGTCCGTCTGTCTGTCCGTCTGTTACATTACTAAATATCTCGAGAACTACTAATGCTATCAACTTGAAATTTGGAATAGTTGTGAACATTGTAAACCTTTATCAATAAAGGGTATAATATTTTTAAATGTATTAATTTTAATTGTAGAAAATGGCCAAAATGAAAGGTGCCCCCTTTGAATTTCAAGTTACTAGGTCAAGTAAGGTATCGTTAGAAAGAGCTCAAATTGAACATAAATAAATTATTTTTTATAATCCCCCCCTTATTTCAGAAGTTTACCAACGAAAAATTATGAAAATATTAGGAAATATTGGTTTTGTGCTAAATATTACAGGAAAAATAAAAAAAAAACGTGTTTATGTCTTGAAAACTTTTTTATTTATTTATAAAAAATACTTTTTAGATTTTTACTTTCACTTATAACCACCCTTGCAGATAAAATTCGTACTTTAATTTTCAATTTCAATTTCAATTTTATTTTATTGTTAAAATCGGTTAACATTATTTAACACAACATTATTAACATACAACACACACACAACATTATTTAATTATTTTTTTGTTTGTATAAATCATCCCTTGTAAAATTCTTAGTCTTTAAGAAAAACCAATGTACACTTATGTTATTCATAATAAATTATTTCTATTTCTATTTCTATTTCTATTATTTAACACAAAACTGACAGTGAGTTAATTTTTGTTAAGAACTTACGCTAATTGGGGGGGAATTCTGAAAATGCCCATGTAACCGGTGGACATTCTATTTTAATTGCAACCATCAATGTGCCTGCTCTCCTTGAGCCGACTGGCATAATCAGAGATGATGGCAAGAGGCCTGATGGAGTGTCCTTGGTCCCTTGGAGTATGGGACGAATGTTAGTGTGGGATGCTACCTGCGTAGACACATTGGCACCGTCTCACCTCCAACGGACCAAGATAAAAGCGGGCGCAGCGGCAGAAAGTGCCGAAATTTTGAAACGTAATAAATACAAAAGTCTTGGCAAAGAATACCTTTTTGTACCCTTTGGTGTAGAAACTCTAGGTCCATGGGGCCCCAGCGCGAACAAGTTGTTCACAGAAATCGCGAAGCGTCTGGTTGAGGTAACTGGTGACCGAAGAGCTGGCGACTTCCTCGCACAACGTATCAGCATTGCGATACAGCGAGGAAATGTCGCCAGTATCCTTGGTACAATGCCTCAAGGGCCTATTTTAGACATTAGCTAGCTTTTAAGTTTAGTCTTAGTTTCTTATATAATTATGTAAATATGTTCATGTAAATAAAGAGATATTATTATTAATATTGATAAATCTTTTAATAATGCAAACATTGTAAAAATTGGAAAAAATGGATCAATGTATCAGTTACATTGCAGAATACTCAATTAAATAAACTTTGACCCAGATGCCAGCATCTCTGCAAAATTACAAATTACAATGTAATCAGATGCGACTGTTTCCCAATTTACTGTGAAGTTACAGAAATGTGTAATTCGGTAATGTGAGCGCGAGATTATAAAGAAAATTGGTAAATTGGTAAAAAAAAAAAAAAATATCGCGAGCTCTGACCTTCAAGGAGTTTTAGCTAAAGGATGTCAAATGGAAAGTCAGGAAAAGAAAAGAAAAGAACCTGCTTTACCCTGTATTACTTCGTCATCCTCCTTGCGTTATCCCGGCATTTGCCACGACTCATGGGAGCCTGGGGTCCGCTTTGGAAATTAATCCCAAGATTTGGCGTAGGCACTAGTTTTTACGAAAGCGACTGCCGTCTGACCTTCCAACCCGAAGGGTAACTAGGCCTTATTGGAATTAGTCCGGTTTCCTCACGATGTTTTCCTTCACCGAAAAGCGACTGGCAAATACCAAATTATATTTCGTACCTACATAGAATAGAATAGAATAGAATAGAATAGAATAGAATAGAATAGAATAGAATAGAATAGAATAGAATAGAATAGAATAGAATAGAATAGAATAGAATAGAATAGAATAGAATAGAATAGAATAGAATAGAATAGAATAGAATAGAATAGAATAGAATAGAATAGAATAGAATAGAATAGAATAGAATAGAATAGAATAGAATAGAATAGAATAGAATAGAATAGAATAGAATAGAATAGAATAGAATAGAATAGAATAGAATAGAATAGAATAGAATAGAATAGAATAGAATAGAATATTTATTTGTATTAATTGTACATCGTCACATTCATCTTTCATACACTATTTACAATTAGGTAAAATAATCATAAGTATTTCAAAATCACAATAAAATCATTACATTAAATTATAAAAATATAAGTTCCGAAAAACTCATTGGTGCGAGCCGAGGTTCGAACCCGCGACCTCGCCTGTATTTTTTATACTACGTCGGTGGCAAACAGGCATACGGTCCGCCTGATTGAAAGCGGTCACCGTAACCTATGGTCGCGTGCAACTCAAGCAGTTTCACGTGCGCGTTGCCAAATGCCAACCCATTGGAAACTTGTACACTCCCTTTTGCTGTGTACTTAACACAGCAAAAGGGAGTGTACAAGTTCCAAGGAGGGTTCAGGTTGCCGACGACTCAAAGGACAAAAGACGGAACAAATTAGTTCCGTAGTCACCACACCGCACCCTCGTTGATCTCTGGCAGCCTTTACTCACCGGCAAGAACACAACACTATAAGTAGAGTCTAGTGCTATTTGGCTGCGGTCTGTATTCCCAAAATGGGTACTTTTTTTTATACCACGTCGGTGGCAAACAGGTATACGGCCCGCCTGATAGAAAGCGGTCACCGTAACCTATGGACGCCTGCAACTCAAGGGTTAAAGTTTGTAGAGTACGTGAAACTTTAACGTGAATTTCAACACCATGCTGAGTCAGGACCATCTTCATGGCAATTATGTGTACCTACCTACTTACCTTTTTGTGATGTTATTTGTGTAAATAATTCTCTGTTGTTGATCTGTATATGTGTGTGTCTTTTTTTGTATTATTTTGCCATGAATAAAAAATATTTCTTTTTCTATTTCTGTCTTAAGTCATTTGGAGACCCGTCATCAAAGCAATGCTAGAATAGCAAAGAATGCATTAGAAGCCCGTATTGCAAATTAACGTTAATATGTTAATAACACGTTAAACTTTCGTGAGACATACTTATTCAAATAATTAATTAATCTACGGTTATACTCACGTTAGACTTATATTGACCGGGATATAGACCGTGATTACCTTTTTGATTTTTGTCGAGCTCCCGATATTTCGACGCAGTTGCATGCATCATGATCACGCATGCATGATGTTTTCCGTGATCATGATGCATGCAACTGCGTCGAAATATCGGGAGCTCGACAAAAATCAAAAAGGTAATCACGGTCAATATAAGTCTAATGAAAATAACCGTGAATCATTCAAAACTCTTATTGTACTCACGTTATTATATCGCTATTGCTGCGACATGTTTCGGGCCAATTCGGAGGCCCCTCTTCAGGCATATAGGAGTTCACGCGACGGCTAAACTCCGACGGCGACGGCTATTGTCGCAGCAATAGTCATATAATAACGTGAGTACAACCGTAGATTCATTAATTATATGTTAATAACATTTTCCCCTCACTAGCTCGGAAACACGTGTTTTGTCCTTTAATACCAGCGGGTAAAAACGCATTTTATCCACTAGTGGGTAAAGTAATTTGACCTTGAATAAAGTCAAATTGACTGCCTTAAAATTGCTAAAAGTAAGTGAATCTAGTAATAAAGATGATTTACCACCTGTGGAACTACTGGAAGCAGTGATAAACGCATTTTTTGCGTTGTAGAGGTAGTTTCCTCGCTATACTGAGGGCACAGAGAACCTCCTATAGAGTAGCAATCTTGTATATTTTGTTCGCGATACGAGTCACCAGTGTTTGGGGTGCGAGGAGCGGGCGGGGAATGTGTTAAGCGCGCTGTGATTGGCCGTTTCAAGGACGGCGGGCAGTCGCGCCAGATGAAAAGGGACAGAAGTATGACTGTCCCTCTACTGACGCGTAAGTGGCCAATGTAAGTTGACCTATGCCGGCTCTGAATAAATTATAAATATGACTTATTTGTGGAATGTAATGCCGTCTGTTTTTAAATTTGAGCTTCTTGTTACCTTTCCACACCATTTCACACTACAGGTGGACATCTTTAAGGCATCAAAATACCCTTTTCCAATTTTTTTGTGCGAAAAACACGCGCTGCTTTCGGGTCTGTTACTTGGTCGATACTGATCGGGCACGGCGAGCGCCCGCGCTTATATCAGTGCAAATACTAGGAAGGCTGGCGACCGCGAGTCGTCTTGTAATAGATGTCTATAGGGGTTGGTCTATGACTGAGGGGTTCTGTGCTTCTGTGTTACACTCGGGAGCAAATGTATTTTACTTCTCGTGTGTTAAAAAACTCGCAAGTTCAGGATTCTATTCTCGAACCACTCGCTTCGCTCGTAGAATAGAATCCTTTCACTTGCTCGTTTTTCAATTCCAAACTGTTAAAATACAACTTTGCCCCCTTGTATAACAAATAACTATTAAATGCGCCATGGAATATTTAAGTTTTTAAACCGACCAATTTAACAAACCAACAACTGTTATTTCGTAACGCGATGTGAACAATTTTCACTCAGTTAAACAATATTAAACGACCTTGTATTTCGTTGATTATATTGCACGCATGTGTACATAAGTTCAGATCTCCAAATCGTCACTACTTTAAAAAAAAATCTCGTATCTCACGCTGCTCCTCAAAGTTAAAACGCAGTAAGTCTATATGCATTCCATACATACTTACTACAATTTTCTTTTCATTGACAGACGAAGATACTTACAAGTTTTTTTTAAAGTAGTGACGAAATGTAGGCTAATTCGTTGTAAGGTCAGTTGATAAAGTTCATGACATCTAAATGAAGATGCTTTATCTTAAGACGATACAGGAGGGGTCAATTCTCCATACAAACGCTCTCGACTATTTCCTCCCTGGTTTTTGAAGATAGAGCAATGTTTTTCAACACAGATTATTATTATTTTTGTCTGTGTCGGATCGTTTTGATTTTTTTGATATTTTTATTTTTAAAGACGCTAGAGCCCATCAAAAATTTCCAAAAACGGCCTTTTTCATTATGGCGCAAAAAAAGGTGTGATACTCAAGATTGGTAACAATTAGCCAAAAAAACTAAACGGTCCGACACAGATTATTTCATTTTTATTCAGATTCTCAAATTTCATTCCGATTGATTAAGTTTTGAAGGAGGAAACAGTCGAGAGCGGAACCTCGATTTTAAAGATTTTTTCGCAACATCTTTTAACTGAGTTGTTCTTAATAGACAATTTTTTTCGGTAAATTTAGTTAATAACACTAGTATATTTTTTAATAATCTTTATTTAAATGAACATATTTACATAATTATATAAGAAACTAAGACTAAACTTAAAAGCTAGCTAATGTCTAAAATAGGCCCTTGAGGCATTGTACCAAGGATACTGGCGACATTTCCTCGCTGTATCGCAATGCTGATACGTTGTGCGAGGAAGTCGCCAGCTCTTCAGTCACCAGTTACCTCAACCAGACGCTTCGCGATTTCTGTGAATAACTTGTTCGCGCTGGGACCCCATGGAACTAGAGTTTCTAAACTAGTATATTAAACTAGAATTTCCGAATCGAAAGGGGGATCCTTTACATTTTAGCATTTTCGCTCCTATAGCGTCTTAAAATTTCACGTCATAGAGGATCGAAGAGATAGATTTTTTTTATACTACGTCGGTGGCAAACAAGCATACGGCCCGCCTGATGTAAAGCGGTCACCGTAACCTATGGACGCCTGCAACTCAAACAGTGTCACATGCGCATTGCCACCGACCTTTAGAAAAAAGTACACCCTTTTGCTGTGTCACAGTACACAGCAAAAAGGACTAGTACAACTCATAGGAGGGCTTGTGTTGCTGACGACCGACGACTAAGGACAATAGACGGAACAAGTTAGTTCCGTAAGTCCTCCCGTCATCAGCACACCGCACCCTCGCTGAGCTCTGGCAGCCTTACTCACCGGCAGGAACACAACACGATATATACGTACACGATGAAATAAAAAGAACCGTTTAAACAATGCATAATGAATTTTGAGGTCATAATTAACAAGATTTACTATGGGACCAATGCTGATATCGCAAAAAATTGTCTGTTTCATGCATTTCGACTGTTATGTCATGGTGCCGCTCATTTCTATGGATCAGTCAATTTTTTTTCGCGATTTCATTATTGGTCCCATAATAAAAGTTGTTCGTTATGACCTCAAAAGTCAAAAAGTTTGAGCGGTAATTTTTTTTCATCCATAATTACTGTTAAAGTAAAATGTGTAGTCACAGTGCATAGACTGTCATTTTTGACAATTTGGCTCATATTCTTATACTTGCTATGTGCTAAAATTGATATATATTAATATGTCATGAGCGCCATGGCGCCATCTAGCCCAGAATCAACCAAAAATTCCACACCGCCAAGGAGTGGAATGCCCTGCCTGAGTCTGTGTTTCCACATGAGTACAATCCAGGTCTCTTTAAAAGCAAGAGTAAATAGGTATTTCATAGGTAAGCGTGCTCCACCGTAGACCGCATCATCACTTACCATCAGGTGTGATCGTGGTCAAACGTCTACCTATTCATACAAAAAAAAAAAAAGTAGCGCCATCTAGGTTTCGATTTGATCCGGCTCGAAGGACCAAATAATGTTAATAATTAACGGCACTGGTTTTGATTTTGTGATATAGTATCGTAGTTTATTGAACAGAAATCAGACGAAGAATGAATACATGTTAATTGTAAAAAAGAACATAGGTATAAAAAACAATAAAATTCAAATATATAAAAAAGTAAAATATAAAAGGGTGCATCGTCGACAAGTAGGTATTTGGCTAAATCCTGTTTATCTTATTATTTATTTCCTGCTTAGTCGACAATAATGCAGAAAGCTCATTTATTCTACCTAGTTTTTCCTTTAAAGAACTTTTTATTTTATTCTTAATCGCCAAGCTCTCCCTAATAATATATTCCTTAAGCGAGCAAAATTCACACGAAATATTTTCTATTGATTCTTCGTTACATTCGCATTCTTCTTTTTGTAGGGTTTCCGCGGATACTGACTGAGGTACTGACCACAGCCGATCGTCGTTTGCCTCCCCAAACCTAACAGATACCCTGACTTCGTACTGAGAACTAGGGAAAGGGAGATCCAACTTAAATTTACAAACTCGCCAATCACAACGAACCGAAGATGTGTTCCCTTTTCTCCAATCCTCTCCGTAATAAGTCATTCTGTACTCAACTTTATAAACACAGGTCTCACAAGATTCGTGACCCCAGAATTCTGGGGCCTCAGCAGAACGACCCCAGACACGACTACTCCACTCCAGAAGAGCATCTGACTCACTTGTACTTATAACAGACAGCTTCGATACGGTATTCAGAATCGTTATAGCATAAGCATTCATTGAATACAATTTACTATTACACACAAATTCAGTACACACCTCTAGTGTTAACAACATCTCTTTGTTTTGCAAATACATTTTTCTATAACTTCTCAAATCTATATCCCATTCACAAGTATCATTGGGACTACCGGCTTTTTCATCGCAAAGTATTATCTCTTCATCGTTTACTGTGTAGAACAATTTGAACCTGTCAATGTCACCAAGATAGTCCCAAAAGCATTGAAGGGTGCTCCAGCTGTCAATAGAACACCAAAACTTGTCGCTATCTGGATAGAAATCTGATGTAACTATAATCATTTTGATGACTTCTTTATCTGCTACACTACCAACGCAGAATAATTCTTTATCTCCAATACGATCTGCGTGAGCTATATGTTTAATTGTACTTCTGTTTATAATTTCAGATTCTAGCGTATCATTATTATTATCAATTCTGAGATTTGCAATATCATTCCCGGTACAGAACACCTCATAGTCTTGTCCTATAGGTACAAAATATTCATGCCAGCCATCGCTGACTATATGTTTTACCTGCTTTGCGCTGATAGTCATTTCTGGCACAATTTCAACAGTTAAAGCATATTCGCAATCGTTGTTCAAATCAACGCAGCTATAAGTATAATAGTCAACATCAGGTTGGGATACATATAGCTGAATAGTTGTACTATTAAGAACATTAAATTTAATAGGTTTACCGTCATGTTTAATTTCCAAATTTTCACTGTTTTCACTAGAGCAGTATAGAGTTAGATCTTCGCCGTATGGTTTTTCGTAGTTTTCTTGATTTACTGGCATGTTAGCATTTATTATTATCTTTGGTGGGTGTTGGCCACACATGTCCTTGATGATGCTGGTCTCATCTTCATCATAATAATATTCGTCGTCAGTATTTTCAGCATCACAACCCGCCCCGAGCAAAGCTAGAATCACCATAATATTACTTTTCTTCATCACAAATGATTGTAGTTGTCACAAGGATTGTTCTACGTTTTAAATACAATGAGTAACTGACATATTTGAAACGATTTGGTTTATTTACAATTTTCCTTTTGTCGCATTTCCGCTAAGTATCGTCAATAACTACGAATTGTATGCTTTACTGGCAAGACAATACGGATTACAGATTTTATAAATCTGGCGGGTTTTACCGCAAGCAAAAATAGTATTACGTATGTTGCCATTTTATCCTGCTGGGATAACATTGTTTCAAGTTCATAATATCATTAGGTAAATCGTAACTCGTGTCGATTTGAAACACTCCCTTCGGTCGTGTTTTAATTTTATCGCCACTGCTTTAGAATTTCCTCTTTTTCACACTTATAATGTACAATTTTAAGTATAAGCCTAATTTAGTGTGCTTTGCCTTTTGGCCTTTTCCCAGTAGTGGTCCTCCTTCTTCCAATCAACCCTGTTATTTGTATTGTACATACTCTGGACCTAGCCGAAATCCAAAAAAAAAAGAAAATAAATAACTAAATAATAAATAAATATTGGGGACACCTTACACAGATCAACTTAGCCCCAAACTAAGCAAAGCTTGTACTATGGGTGCTAGGCGACGATATAAATACTTATATAGATAAATACATATGTAATAAGCTGACATTCTGATACCTAAATAAAGTATTTTCATTTTCATATACATAGAAAACATCCATGACTCAGGAACAAATATCTGTCATCACACAAAATAAATGCCCTTAACGGGATTCGAACCAGGACCACGGCTTAGCAGGCAGGGCCACTACCGACTGAGCCAGACCGGAATATGAACGTAAGTATAAGTTTATAGGATCTTGTCTCTTGGAGACCGTATACATCTCTAAGGATAAATACCTATTTAGAATTTATTATGTAATTTTTTGACGATCATGATGAGAAGATAAACATAGTTTTGACATGTAGCAAATTTATAGTGTAATTTTTATCATGATATAAAAAAAAATATTTATTTATTGCACAAAAATACACAATAATGTACAAATGGCGAACTTAATGCCAAAAGCCATTCTCTACCAGTCAAACATAGGGCCAAACAGAGATTCAATACAAATGGTGCAGAGAGAAAACAAAAAGGTGATGTACTAAGAAGAAAAGCAAACTATATGTATAGACTACACATACTTTTACACAAATAGATATTTATAATAATAATAATAATAAATAACTTTATTTCGAACCATCAAGTCCATAGGGTTAGTAAATACAACAACCTATACATCTATTGTTAGTAACAAGAAAAGATACAATCATTAAACAAAACAGATACAAGGACGGAAACAAACAAAAACCTAATATATTTACAAGTTTCGCGGCAGCACAGCTACAGGTGAGTGTAGCTGCACATACCGCTTGACTAGGGGCGAGTCACACCGCTGCGCCAATGTACTTAGGATGCCGTTTGTGCTGCCTCGACTGCGTGTGAGAAGTGCCGCGATACGCTTCCTCATGATTGCGTAAAAACAGTCTGTTCTAGCCTCTGCAAACATTGCTGAGGCGCTACAATACCGCGGCAGCCTAAACAGCATCCTAAATGCATTGTTGTATTGGACTCTTAGAGCGCTATATGCCCGCTGCGTAAAGTTAGCCCACAGACCGCACGTGTAGAAAGTTTGACAAAAAGCTTTAAACAGCACGAGCTTCACTTCTTTACTAGCACGTGCAAACCTGCGGGCCAACATGTTACAGCGGACACAAAGGGCCCTGCGTTCCCTCTCGATGTCCTCGACGTCAGACAGTGTGTCTGTGACCCAGTGGCCCAGGTACTTAAATTTATCCACTCTCTTTAATGGAGTTCCACACAGCTTAACCTCCTGCATAATGTAGCTTTTGTTACCTGCTTTAAATTGCAGGAGCTCGCTCTTCGAGGCATTGTACCTGAGCCCATGGGCCCCAGCATACGTTTCGCAAATGCTTAACAATTTCATTAGACCACCCATCGAGGGGCTCAGCAACACCATGTCATCAGCATAGCTTAAATTATTAACACATATGTTTTCTACGTGACAGCCGACATAAGCGCTGCTGAGCTCCTCGATGAGGCCGTTCATATAAACATTAAACAATAACGGAGAGCTCAAACCACCCTGTCTGACCCCGCACTGCATCACGTATTCCTCGGACAAGGCGCCCGCCCACTTGACACAATTTTTTTGGTTCCCATACCAATGCCGAAGCAATGAGATGATAACACGGGGGACCGTCGTGTCCTTAAGTAGTTTCCGCCATAGTAGGTCGTACGACACCGTGTCAAACGCTTTTGACAGATCCAGAAAACAGGCAAATATCGGCGTCTCACGTGACGTATAGTAATGGACGGTCTGCTTAAGACATAGGATTGCGCTTTCAGTTGATAAACCCGGCCTAAATCCGAATTGAGCGTCATTTAGTTTTGTATTTTGAACCAAAATGTCGTCCAGCAAACCGTCCAATACCTTTGCCACAACAGTGGCGAGCGATATAGGCCTGTAATTGGAAATGTCAGAAGCATCCCCGGTTTTATTTTTTATGACAGGCACAACTATTGTTTTCATGAGTTCATCAGGTAAGTAATTGTGACTAATACATAAATTATAAAACATTGACAAAACTATTGGAAGATGCTCACCTGCATACTTGAGATGCTCAATACTGAGGCCGTCATATCCCGGCGATTTACCCTTATGCCTCTTACTAATTTTAGAAGCAACTTGCTTATAAATATTTTAAATATTACACATAATACATACAATGAAATACGTATAATTAGATTAAGTAAATCCTGGTAAGGGCATTTATTTGTGTGATGAGCACAGATATTTTGTTCCTGAGTCATGGATGTTTTCTATGTATATAAGTACGTATTTATCTATTTAAGTATGTATATCGTCGCTTAGCACCCAGCTTTGCTTAGTTTGGGGCTAAGTTGATCTGTGTAAGGTGTAGGTACTTTACTGTAAATGACCATTTGCCAGGTCAGTCTGTCGCAACATCGTACGCATCCCCGTGATCGCACGCAATCGGCTGTGACGTCATAATTGGTATTGTAACAAATGAGAGAAAACGTGTGAGACTACTTGATACTTTGTTCTTTTTAACCCCCGACGCAAAAACGACGGGGTGTTATAAGTTTGACGTGTCTGTCTGTCTGTCTGTCTGTGTGTGGGTCTGTCTGTGGCATCGTAGCTC
The DNA here is from genome assembly GCF_023078275.1 of Leguminivora glycinivorella. Classification (NCBI taxonomy): domain Eukaryota; kingdom Metazoa; phylum Arthropoda; class Insecta; order Lepidoptera; family Tortricidae; genus Leguminivora; species Leguminivora glycinivorella. The sequence continues at coordinate 10,484,237 of NC_062994.1, forward strand.
CCGAATTAATGAACCGATTTAGATTTTTTTTTGTCTGAAAGCTGAGTTAGTCGGGAATGTTCTTAGCCATGTTTCATGAAAATCGGTCTACTATATGTCACTTTCGGGGGTTTTTCAAAATTTTAATTCTGTGGTTAGGTTAGTTTATTTCACTAGTAAAACTGTCCTGAATTATAACAATCAAGAATAACATTCATCGCGATCCGATCACAAACTCTCGACTCTTGGGAGCCATTGCGAAACGGGGCGTCAAGATAAATTGATAAATATTATAGGACATTCTTACACAGATTGACTGAGTTCCACGGTAAATCCAAGAAGGTTTGTGTCGTGGGTACAGACAACGATATATAGTTTATTATTATACATAGAAGATGTCCATGAATCAAGAACAAATATCTGTGCTCATAAACACTAATAAATGCCCTTACCGGCATTTGAACCCAGGACCACGGCTTAGCAAGCAGATTCACTTAACACTAGGCCGGTCCCAAAAAAGTGGAGCAACGATCAAGACTATCTCATCGCGCTACTTTTCGCATCTTGTGGGAACTTTTGCGCTTGCGCAGTGACCTTGACGCTCCATACCGCATAGCTTTTACTGCAAGGACAGAAGGGCTATTTTGGCTCATCCATACTAATCCATACTAATATTATAAATGGGAAAGTGTGTGTCTGTTTGTCCGTCTTTCACGGCAAAACGGAGCGACGAATTGACGTGATTTTTTTAGGTGGAGATAGTTGAAGGGATGGACACATAAGCTACTTTTCGTCTCTTTCTAACGCGAGCGGAGCCGTGGGCAAAAGCTTGTATTATAAAATTGAAACTGTGTGTGTCTGTTTGTCCGTCTTTCATGGCAAAACAGAGCGACGAATTGACGTGATATTTTAAGTGGAGATAGTTAAAGTGATGGAGAGTGACATAGGCTGCTTTTTGTCTCTTTCTGACCCCCCCATTTCCCTAAAATGGGGGGGGGTGGAAGTTTGTATGGAACATTGCGTAATTTTCGAATTTAGAAATTGATTTAAACTGTACAAAATGAATTTTAGACTGTATTTTAAAAGAGTTAGAAGCCGCGGGCTAAAGCTAGTTACCTATCTCATATTTTAATCTCAATTTAGGTGTCTAGAAGTTAAGAAATTGATTTAAACTGTACAAAATGAATTTTAGACTGTATTTTAAAAGAGTTAGAGATGATATTTGGTTGATTTTTTCTGTCTTTTTCTTTTTAGAACTTGTTCAATTTTTTTTTCATTTGTACAAAATGACTTAAGTTCCTACTAAAAAGGAGGCGCTTAAGACCGTTTATAAATTGACTGAGCAAAATTTTATTCAAATCGGTCCAAAAAAAGGTGTCTGTTGACGAAAACATAGAATTTGTGCCACCGAAGGCCCAAATCTGAAGTCCATTTTGCTCTATCTCTTATCGTTTCCGAGATATATACGTAAAGTCTTGAAAGTGCGAAACGTTAACTTTGCCATTATAGTCGTTCAGGCGCTCATGAGTTCTTTGTATGGAAAAGTCGAAAACCGACTCGCACTTGACCAATGTTCATAGAACGTTGTGGTTTTTTTTTATTAGCATAAATGACTTAAGCGCCTTCAGAAGTGCAGGTGCTTAAGACCGTTTGTAAGTTAAAGTTAGCTGTGATGGCTCAACGAAGAAAGAAGATTTCAATATCCTACTTATACATATTTTATTAATTTAACTATACAGTTTTTATTACTCAAGCCAAGCGTTACGTTAGCTATTGCTATTGAAAGGAAAACTTGTGTATAAAGCTTGAAACAAATTATGGGACGCGTCTGACGACCGCGACTGATAAGCCGATGGCTTGCGTGGGCGACGGTCGCGCGACGGCGATGCGACGCATACGAAATCAAACCTTATCGATATGGAAGTAGACGATGCGATGAGACGTGACGGCGACGGTCGCGCGACCGTCGCCCACGCAAGACACGGCGTAAGTGTGCACGCCAATTGCTTGCATTTGAAATTGAACTTTAATTACTAAGAAATAACGTTGTTTTTGTAAAAAAATGAAAGTAGTTTTTACTACATTGCGAAGTTTTCGTTTGTCAACTAGACGCACACATTTGCAACTAAGCGATCGGACTGTAGGTGACAGTGTAGATATCTACTCTAGCCTCGTGGCGCCGAATGTACTTTCTAAAGTACATAATGGTTTCAATGGAATTTTAACTCTCATGTAAACAAATAAAATATAATTTCTTTTGTTTCTAAAATGTTTCGAATAACTGAAATTGAATTCAATCTCAAGTACAATAAGAATCAAAATTCCCTAGCAAAAATTTTGTATGGTGGGCGCCACGAGGCTAGGGAAGTTTAAATCGATGTTATCGCATCGATCTACTGAGGGGGGCGGTGCCTACAGCAGGCCCCGTAGCCGAATGGCATTTCTCCGACGCCAAACGAAAGCGATACGCCGCTGGCTCTGTCGCGCCAATACGCAAGCGCGATAGAGATAGATATCTACTAGCGCCAGGGGCGGCTCACTCCGCGATCCTTTCGCCGCGCTACAAGTACATGCCGGCGGCCGCGAGTTCGCGGCCCATTCAGTGGCGACGACCTTCGCGCGGCGCAATAGAATTCAATGTCGTCTGCACACGTGCGGTCTGTTTGTTAATGTAGGTAAGAATTTAGAATGGCGGCGTTTTGTGAACATCAAAGGAGTGAGCCTTCTGTACTTGTACTATTATATATTCTGTGCTAGCGCTTCGTTTCGTGAGCGTTTCGTGAGCGTTTGTGCCATTCGGCTAGCCACCCAGTTGTAGTTGTATGCATACCTAGCTCACGCACACGCTACGTGAAGTAACATGGTAAATTAAAAATTATCATTAGATACTTATTTGCGGAGGTGTAAACAATTTCCTTCGTTTTGCCATATATCAATAATTACTTATCTATATTAAATTCATTAATCCGTATACATTACATTTTTACAATTAAGTGTATTAATTATACTCATAGCTGGGCACCGTTAATCAAATAGTTAACTTCGATAATCGCTAATCCGTTACTATAAAAGTTAACTTCGTTAATCGTTAAAGCGATACATTTCAACAAATTTAACGGAAGTTAAAGTTAATCGATAATCCGTTAATCATGATAAAAAATAATTTTACTGTAGCTAGTTGCATCAGTTATCAACTATTAATTTTTTGGGTAAGTTTATTATGTTACTGTAAAAGACCGAAGTTCGCCAAAATCTCTTGAAAAATCCCAGCTGCCAATTGGTAATAGCGAAATGTTAATAAATATTGTTCTCTTTGGACTTACACCGACGCTGGTTCGGTAAATCCTAAATACAACAATAGATAATGTATTTACTAAATAATATTTATTTAGTAATTTCCCGCTAGAAACTTGCGTTATACTATTCTGTATACTTTTTCAGCTACCATAAACCAAATTTGGATTAGATTAAAAAAACCTTTAAGTAAAACTTAGAACCTTTCAGATTGTTTTACTCACCCTTTCTGATGTTTACCATACTTACTTACCCCGTTATTCATAAACGTACACTAAAGTTATCAAGCCGATAAATTTCGTTTGTCCCTTTCCGACGTATTGGTGTGATAGAAAGGGACAATAGTTATTTGTTATACAAGGGGGCAAAGTTGTATTTTAACTCCGAGTGTGGAATTGAAAAACGAGCAAGTGAAAGGATTCTATAGTTGAACCACGAGCGAAGCGAGTGGTTCGAGAATAGAATCCTGAACTTGCGAGTGTTTTTAATACACGAGAAGTAAAATACATTTGCACCCGAGTGTAACACAAAACTTTTCCCCTCACTATAGCGAGGAAACTACAACGCAAAAAATGCGTTTATCACTACTTCCAGTAGTTCCACAGGTGGTAAATCATCTTTATTACTAGATTCACCTACTTTTATCAATTTTAATGCAGTTAATTTGACTTTATTCAAGGTCAAATTACTTTACTCACTAGTGGATAAAATGCGTTTTTACCCGCTGGTATTAAAGGACAAAACATGTGTTTCCGAACTAGTGAGGGGAAAACGAACTTTATCGGCTGGATACTTTAGTGTACGTTTATGAATAAGGGTGTTGAAATTTATAGCTACGAAATTTTACATAAAACACCTACTTTAAAATAAAATAAAAATGTTGAATTTGGTTAACATTATAAAAGACCTCACGCAAGCTGTGCTAATTAGTTCGCGAATTCGTCGAGAGGTGGCGCTAAACACAATTATGCTCATTAGAGAACCTATACTTCTAGCCTAGCCCAGTCTTTAGAATTATGTGAGTAACATAAAAGTTTTGTAGGTACGGAACCCTCTGTGGGCGAGTCCGACTCGCACTTGGCCGGTTTTTCTGTGTAGTTGTGGTAATTATTTTGATTGTTTGTAAGTCACGAGTTGTTGGTCCATTTTTCTTAATTTGTGGAAAATACAATTGATGGGTGGTCTAAGATTTACCTTACGTTTATCTTTCATAATGTTTAAGTACCTACATAATTATACTCTGTCAAACAAGTCTGCCAGTAAATAAGAACAAAGAAAACTATAGGTATCCTTTTCTCTGACACCCTAAAGAAAAGGATGCATATAGTTTTCTTTGTTCTTATTTACTGACAGACTTGTTTGACAGAGTACAACAATCACAATCATATGGACGTAGTTACGCAATAACGTTCAATCCACATGAAATTGTCATTAAGTTTTAGACCTTGTATGAAAAACAAAAGTCTTTCATTTCAATGACAATTTCAGATGGATTGGAACGTTATTGCGTAACTACGTCCAATATGTATAGGACTAGCTTTTCCCCGCGGCTTCGCTCGCATTGGAAAGAGACAAAAAGTAGCCTATGTCACTCTCCATCCCTTCTACTATCTCTACTTAAAAAATCACGTCAATTCATCGCTCCATTTTGCCGTGAAAGACGGACAAACAAACAGACACTCATTTCCCATTTATAATATTAGTATGTATTTACAATCTTCATACGCGGAATTGAATGAACGAGATCCGCGGCGCCCCACCCCGCACCCCACGCCCCGCGCCCCGCGACCACGGCGCCGCGCGCCGGCGACCTTGAGTTGAGAGGCCCCAGCCCCCGACCAAAGGATGCATTGATTTGTTAAAATTTAAAGCACTCGAAAGCAGGCGCGTAGTTACTTAGAAATATAGAAATGAATATTATTACATTTCATCCTTAAGACGATACAGGAGGAGTTAATTCTCCATACAAACGCTCTTGACTATTTATAAGTACCTAGGTAGTACTTAGTTGCTGACGGCGTCGCGTCGAGGTCTTGGCCCACTCCGCCGCAGATCGGCGACCGAGCGCGCATTCGTGTGCGTTCGGAAATCCTAGCCAGTCGGCAATCGTCGCGTCTCATACTTCCATATCGATAAGGTTTGATTTCGCATGCATCGCATCGGTCGTGCATGTGGCAAATGTCGGAAGGATTTCAAAGGCAAAAATCAAAGATGGCGGCTTCAGTGTATGGGATATCGGTCCTACATCCGATATCGGATCGGATAATGTGAAAACGCACTAACGGTGAATGCTTAGGCCGTTTTCACATTATCCGATCCGATATCGGGTGTCAGATCGACATCCTACATCCGATAAACGCTTCCGATAGTGTCGGATGTAGGTCCGATAAAAAGCGTTGTTCCAAATCAATGAAGTATGATTTTGTATCAAAAAGTATTTAAAAAATGTTTTATATTTAATAATTATAAAGCACTATATTCCAAATATTATATTGTAAAATTAAAATAACGGCATAAAAAAATACTCAAGAGTGTCAGGCAAAATAAATAATTTTACATTCAATTATATCTACTAAAAGATGATAAAACTAGTATCCGCAATTCGGACCGATGCATTACAAACTTTTTTTTCAATGGAAATTGTTCAACTAATTTGAATTTCGATCATTGGCAGCTGTTTAATAGACGACATTTTTGTCACGCACACTACTACAAACGTATACCTACATTATTAACGCACACAAACAAATATTATCGGCCGACACGACAGCTGAATATTCTACGAACACGCGAGCGGGAGCGAGGCTTCCGCGATTTTGGTGACGCAATCATAGACTAAAAAGTTAACCACGCAGATGTGCCATTTTCATTGTTCCTACTAATGTGTTTCACCTCTAATAGATTTGCGAAATATATTTATTTCAATTTGGAAAATTATTAGGTAACTACTTACTACTTTATGAATTATGTTACTATAATATAAAAAAAAGTTAATTTGTTTATTGATTGTTAATAGTTATTGAGTAAAATTGTATTTTTAGCACGCTCACTTTTTGCTGTTTTCTTTGGCCTGGTCATGAAAAAAGAGAACAATGGATACGCTTTGTCCAAAAAAACTGACCGCACTATATATATATTATCTATATAATATAAAGCTACAACCCGACTGACATTTTTCCAAAAATGGGCAGAAGGGGGATTTGAAGGTGGCAGTGTTTGGTGTGGTCGTATAGAGTTTGGTCCTGCGACCCCGGATAGATCAGACCGTCGGTCTACCGGTTCCGGGTAAAAAAATGTTGGACGGCCTGGCCAAACGGCTGGAGTTAGCCGGGGAGTGTTCGACCAAATGTCATAGAGGACCCTGGGCAGTTTTTGACGCCACCATTTTTTTTTTCAAAATGGCCGACTTTTTTTTTTGACGATTTTTCAAGTTTGTCGTAGAGAGCTCAAATTTTGGTCATAGAATCTCCAAGTGGCCTCGATTCGAATGAAATAAAAAAAAATTGAAAAGTGCTACAAATGTGGGAAAACTGGCCACTTTTATTTTGTATGGCAACTTTTAAACCGTAAGAGATAGCCGGGGGTGCTCGACCAAATGTCATACAGGTATCCGAGTAGAAAAAAGTTGCATTAAAAAAAATTCAAAATGGCCGACCTTTTTTTTTTGAAAAATTTCAAAATGGGCCTAGCGCGCTGAGATTTGGCATACGGCTGGAAGGTCGCCCCAAGATTTATAATCAAAAAGAAAATTTTGAAAAATTCAAAATGGCGGCCTTTGAGGGCCAATTGAAATTTGAGTGGAGGTTTTTCTTTTAATTACCATAGCTCCGTAACGGTACAAAGAAGTGAAAAGTGCTCAAACAAATGTTATACAGTCACCCGAGGTCCATCGAATGGCATTAAAAAAAAATCAAAATGGCCGACTTTTTTTTTTTGAAAAATTTCAAAATGGTCCGAGCGCGCTGAAATTTTGCACACGGGTAGACAGCCACCCCAAGATTAGTATACAAAAAGAAAATTTTGAAAAATTCAAAATGGCGCCCTTTGAAGGCCAATTGAAATTTGTATGGAGGTCCTTTTTTTAAATCCCCATAGCTCCGTAACGGTAGGGAAAAGGTTAATAGTGCTTGAACTAATGTTGTACAGTTATCTGAGGTTCATCGAATGGCATTTACAAAATTTCAAAATGGCCGACTTTGAAATTTTTTTTTTTATTTTCGGTCCGAGCGCGTTCAAATTTGGCACGTGGTAAGAACGGGGGCCAAAAATAGAAATGAGAAAAAAAAAATTTGGAAAAGTCTAAAACGGTGGCGAGAGGGGACAAAGTCAAATTTCCCTACCAGTTTGTATGGAGGTCCTTTTTTTTAATCCCCATAGCTCCGTAACGGTAGGATAAAGGTTAAATGTGCTTGAACTAATGTTGTACAGTTATCTGAGGTCCATCGAATGGCATTTACAAAATTTCAAAATGGCGGACTTTGAAATTTTTTTTTTTTTATTTTCGGTCCGAGCGCGTTCAAATTTGGCACGTGGAAAGAACGGGGGCCAAAAATAGAAATGAGAAAAAAAATATTTTGGAAAAGTCAAAAACGGCGGCGAGAGGGGACAAAGTCAAATTTCCCTACCAGACTGAGGGAGCGTTCCACAGCCCAACGGTCATTGTTCCGGTCCAAGTTCCGAGCTGCGTACAGACAGTGCTCCCAAGCAAGAAAATATAAGTAAAAGTGTCTAAAAAGCGACGCGGCGGGCCGGAGGCCGCAGGCCGATCATCCTACAATCCCCACAGTAACTACGCGGAGGGCCGAAGGCCCGGAGCGTGTCTGACAGGCTCCCAAGTACGCGAAGGCCGCAGGCCGAGCTGCGGGCAGAGTGCTCCCAAGCACGCGAAGGCCGCAGGCCGAGCTGCGTGCAGACTGTGCTCCCAAGAAAACAATAACAAAAAGTATCTAAATAAGCGAAGCGGCGGGCCAAAGGCCCGACGCGTAGCTTCGAAACCCAGCGAAGGCCGAAGGCCGAGCTCCGCGTAGGGCCGAAGGCCCGGAGCGTCCCTGATCGACTCGCCGGCGGACCGGGAAGTTGGAGCTTAAACACGACCCAATAGTAAAAGTGTCTTAGAGAAGCGAAACGACGGGCCGGAGGCCGCAGGCCGTAGGCCCGTCGTGAGCTTCTCAAGACACTTTTACTATTGGGTCGTGTTTAAGCTCCAACTTCCCTACAACCCCCACAGTAACTACGCGGAGGGCCGAAGGCCCGGAGCGTGTCTGAGAGGCTCCCAAGGACGCGAAGGCCGCAGGCCGAGCCGCGGGTCGAGTGCTCCCAAGCACGCGAAGGCCGCAGGCCGAGCTGCGTACAGACTGTGCTCCCAAGCAAAACAATGACAAAAAGAATCTTAACAAGCGAAGCGGCGGGCCGAAGGCCCGACGCGGAGCTTCGAAACCCAGCGAAGGCCGAAGGCCGAGCTCCGCGTAGGGCCGAAGGCCCGGAGCGTCCCTGATCGACTCGCCGGCGGACCGGGAAGTTGGAGCTTAAACACGACCCAATAGTAAAAGTGTCTTAGAGAAGCGAAACGACGGGCCGGAGGCCGCAGGCCGTAGGCCCGTCGTGAGCTTCTCAAGACACTTTTACTATTGGGTCGTGTTTAAGCTCCAACTTCCCTACAATCCCCACAGTAACTACGCGGAGGGCCGAAGGCCGGAGCGTGTCTGAGAGGCTCCCAAGGACGCGAAGGCCGCAGGCCGAGCCGCGGGTCGAGTGCTCCCAAGCACGCGAAGGCCGCAGGCCGAGCTGCGTACAGACTGTGCTCCCAAGCAAAACAATGACAAAAAGAATCTTAACAAGCGAAGCGGCGGGCCGAAGGCCCGACGCGGAGCTTCGAAACCCAGCGAAGGCCGAAGGCCGAGCTCCGCGTAGGGCCGAAGGCCCGGAGCGTCCCTGATCGGCTCGCCGGCGGACCGGGAAGTTGGAGCTTAAACACGACCCAATAGTAAAAGTGCGCTGAGATTAGGCACACGGGTGGACGGTCGCGCTAAGATTAGTATTCAAAAAGAAAATTTTGAAAAATTCAAAATGGCGGCCTTTGAGGGCCAATTGAAATTTGAATGGAGGTTTTTTTTTAATTACCATAGCTCCGTAACGGTACAAAGAAGTGAAAAGTGCTCAAACAAATGTTATACAGTCACCCGAGGTCCATCGAATGGCATTAAAAAAAAATCAAAATGGCCGACTTTTTTTTTTGAAAAATTTCAAAATGGTCCGAGCGCGCTGAAATTTTGCACACAGGTAGACAGCCACCCCAAGATTAGTATACAAAAAGAAAATTTTGAAAAATTCAAAATGGCGCCCTTTGAAGGCCAATTGAAATTTGTATGGAGGTCCTTTTTTTAAATCCCCATAGCTCCGTAACGGTAGGGAAAAGGTTAATAGTGCTTGAACTAATGTTGTACAGTTATCTGAGGTCCATCGAATGGCATTTACAAAATTTCAAAATGGCCGACTTTGAAAATTTTTTTTTTTTATTTTCGGTCCGAGCGCGTTCAAATTTGGCACGTGGTAAGAACGGGGGCCAAAAATAGAAATGAGAAAAAAAAATTTGGAAAAGTCAAAAACGGTGGCGAGAGGGGACAAAGTCAAATTTCCCTACCAGTTTGTATGGAGGTTTTTTTTTAAATCCCCATAGCTCCGTAACGGTAGAAAAAAGGTTAATAGTGCTTAAACTAATGTTGTACAGTTATCTGAGGTCCATCGAATGGCATTTACAAAATTTCAAAATGGCCGACTTTGAAATTTTTTTTTTTATTTTCGGTCCGAGCGCGTTCAAATTTGGCACGTGGTAAGAGCGGGGGCCAAAAATAGAAATGAGAAAAAAAAATTTTGGAAAAGTCAAAAACGGCGGCGAGAGGGGACAAAGTCAAATTTCCCTACCAGCCTGAGGGAGCGTTCTACAGCCCGACGGTCATTGCTCCGGTCCAAGTTCCGAGCTGCGTACAGACAGTGCTCCCAAGCAAGAAAATATAAGTAAAAGTGTCTAAAAAGCGACGCGGCGGGCCGGAGGCCGCAGGCCGGAGGTCCAACTTCCCTACCAATCCTACAATCCCCACAGTAACTACGCGGAGGGCCGAAGGCCCGGAGCGTGTCTGACAGGCTCCCAAGTATGCGAAGGCCGCAGGCCGAGCTGCGGGCAGAGTGCTCCCAAGCACGCGAAGGCCGCAGGCCGAGCTGCGTGCAGACTGTGCTCCCAAGAAAACAATAACAAAAAGTATCTAAATAAGCGAAGCGGCGGGCCAAAGGCCCGACGCGGAGCTTCGAAACCCAGCGAAGGCCGAAGGCCGAGCTCCGCGTAGGGCCGAAGGCCCGGAGCGTCCCTGATCGGCTCGCCGGCGGTCCGGGAAGTTGGAGCTTAAACACGACCCAATAGTAAAAGTGTCGTAGAGAAGCGAAACGACGGGCCGGAGGCCGCAGGCCGCAGGCCCGTCGTGAGCTTCTCAAGACACTTTTACTGTTGGGTCGTGTTTAAGCTCCAACTTCCCTACAACCCCCACAGTAACTACGCGGAGGGCCGAAGGCCCGGAGCGTGTCTGACAGGCTCCCAAGCACGCGAGGCCGCAGGCCGAGCTGCGGGCAGAGAGTGCTCCCAAGCACGCAAAGGCTAAAGCAAAAAAGCAAACAAGCAAAGCAATAAATCAAACAAGCAAAGCACAAAAACAAAAAGCAAAAGCATAAGCAAAGCACAAAAACAAAAAGCAAAAGCATAAGCAAAGCACAAAAAGCAAAGCACAAAAGAACACCGCGGGGCCCTCGGGCCCCGCGCACCTTTAAAAAACTAGTCTATCTATCTATATAATATAAAGCTACAACCCGACTGACATTTTTCAAAAAATAGCCAGAAGGGGGATTTGAAGGTGGCAGTGTTTGGTGTGGTCGTATAGAGTTTGGTCCTGCGACTCCGGATAGATCAGACCGTCGGTCTACCGGTTCCGGGTAAAAAAATGTTGGACGGCCTGGCCAAACGGCTGGAGTTAGCCGGGGAGTGTTCGACCAAATGTCATAGAGGACCCTGGGTAGTTTTTGACGCCGCCATTTTTTTTTCAAAATGGCCGACTTTTTTTTTTGACGATTTTTCAAGTTTGTCGTAGAGAGCTCAAATTTTGGTCATAGAATCTCCAAGCGGCCTCGATTCGAATGAAATAAAAAAAAAATTGAAAAGTGCTACAAATGTGGGAAAACTGGCCACTTTTATTTTGTATGGCAACTTTTAAACCGTAAGAGATAGCCGGGGGGTGCTCGACCAAATGTCATACAGGTATCCGAGTAGAAAAAAGTTGCATTAAAAAAAATTCAAAATGGCCGACTTTTTTTTTTGAAAAATTTCAAAATGGTCCTAGCGCGCTGAGATTTGGCACACGGGTGGAAGGTGGCCCCAAGATTTATATTCAAAAAGAAAATTTTGAAAAATTCAAAATGGCGGCCTTTGAGGGCCAATTGAAATTTGCATGGAGATTTTTTTTTTAATCGCCATGGCTCCGTAACGGTACAAGGAAGTGAAAAGTGCTCAAACAAATGTTATAGAGTCACCCGAGCTCCATCGAATGGCGTTAAAAAAAATTCAAAATGGCCGACTTTTTTTTTTGAAAAATTTCAAAATGGTCCGAGCGCGCTGAAATTTTGCACACGGGTGGACAGCCACCCTAAGATTAGTATACAAAAAGAAAATTTTGAAAAATTCAAAATGGCGCCCTTTGAAGGCCAATTGAAATTTGTATGGAGGTCTTTTTTTTAAATCCCCCTAGCTCCGTAACGGTAGGGAAAAGGTTAAAAGTGCTTGAACTAATGTTGTACAGTTATCTGAGGTCCATCGAATGGCATTTACAAAATTTCAAAATGGCCGACTTTGAAATTTTTTTTTTTATTTTCGGTCCGAGCGCGTTCAAATTTGGCACGTGGTAAGAACGGGGGCCAAAAATAGAAATGAAAAAAAAATTTGGAAAAGTCAAAAACGGTGGCGAGAGGGGACAAAGTCAAATTTCCCTACCAGTTTGTATGGAGGTTTTTTTTAAATCCCCATAGCTCCGTAACGGTAGGAGAAAGGTTAATAGTGCTTAAACTAATGTTGTACAGTTATTTGTAGTCCATCGAATGGCATTTACAAAATTTCAAAATGGCCGACTTTGAAATTTTTTTTTTTTATTTTCGGTCCGAGCGCGTTCCAATTTGGGACTTGGTAAGAACGGGGGCCAAAAATAGAAATGAGAAAAAAATTTTTTTGGAAAAGTCAAAAACGGCGGCGAGAGGGGACAAAGTCAAATTTCCCTATCAGCCTGAGGGAGCGTTCCACAGCCCAACGGTCATTGCTCCGGTCCAAGTTCCGAGCTGCGTACAGACAGTGCTCCCAAGCAAGAAAATATAAGTAAAAGTGTCTAAAAAGCGACGCGGCGGGCCGGAGGTCCAACTTCCCTACAAATCCTACAATCCCCACAGTAACTACGCGGAGGGCCGAAGGCCCGGAGCGTGTCTGACAGGCTCCCAAGTACGCGAAGGCCGCAGGCCGAGCTGCGGGCAGAGTGCTCCCAAGCACGCGAAGGCCGCAGGCCGAGCTGCGTGCAGACTGTGCTCCCAAGAAAACAATAACAAAAAGTATCTAAATAAGCGAAGCGGCGGGCCAAAGGCCCGACGCGGAGCTTCGAAACCCAGCGAAGGCCGAAGGCCGAGCTCCGCGTAGGGCCGAAGGCCCGGAGCGTCCCTGATCGGCTCGCCGGCGGACCGGGAAGTTGGAGCTTAAACACGACCCAATAGTAAAAGTGTCTTAGAGAAGCGAAACGACGGGCCGGAGGCCGCAGGCCTTAGGCCCGTCGTGAGCTTCTCAAGACACTTTTACTATTGGGTCGTGTTTAAGCTCCAACTTCCCTACAACCCCCACAGTAACTACGCGGAGGGCCGAAGGCCCGGAGCGTGTCTGAGAGGCTCCCAAGCACGCGAAGGCCGCAGGCCGAGCTGCGGGCAGAGTGCTCCCAAGCACGCGAAGGCCGCAGGCCGAGCTGCGTACAGACTGTGCTCCCAAGCAAAACAATAAAAAAAGTATCTTAACAAGCGAAGCGGCGGGCCGAAGGCCCGACGCGGAGCTTCGAAACCCAGCGAAGGCCGAAGGCCGAGCTCCGCGTAGGGCCGAAGGCCCGGAGCGTCCCTGATCGGCTCGCCGGCGGACCGGGAAGTTGGAGCTTAAACACGACCCAATAGTAAAAGTGTCTTAGAGAAGCGAAACGACGGGCCGGAGGCCGCAGGCCGCAGGCCCGTCGTGAGCTTCTCAAGACACTTTTACTATTGGGTCGTGTTTAAGCTCCAACTTCCCTACAACCCCCACAGTAACTACGCGGAGGGCCGAAGGCCCGGAGCGTGTCTGACAGGCTCCCAAGCACGCGAGGCTGCAGGCCGAGCTGCGGGCAGAGAGTGCTCCCAAGCACGCAAAGGCTAAAGCAAAAAAGCAAACAAGCAAAGCAATAAATCAAACAAGCAAAGCACAAAAACAAAAAGCAAAAGCATAAGCAAAGCACAAAAACAAAAAGCAAAAGCATAAGCAAAGCACAAAATCCCAAAAAGAACACCGCGGGGCCCTCGGGCCCCGCGCACCTTTAAAAAACTAGTTATATATATATAAGTATATATTTGTATTTTAAAGAAGAAGATAAATCTTCAAGAAAAGAGCGTACACCCATCTTAAAGGCCGGCAACGCACCTCCAACACCCCTGGTGTTTCGGGTGTCCATGGGCGGCAGTGATCGCTTACTTTGTATTTTTTAAGTTGTAAATAAATAAATAAATAATTTTGACAGGCGGAATATAATAATGTGTCACATCTGATGGTGGACTTACTACTCTACGCGTAAATTACCGCTTCGCGCACTCCGCGCATCTGTCAGCTTGTGCAGAGTTTCCGTCTGGCAACGTCGCCTATAGTACGTAGTACATATAACTCAATGAACGGAACGCACACAATCGCACCGTTTCGTTGGCAGTATACTGTAGATAGTGGCAGCTCCATCTAGTGACAATATGCAATAAAATTTAGGTAGCTCGATACTGTCGCGCGCAGGTTGTTCACGTTGTTGCGTCATAGTCAGTAGCAATATATTACGTGATATTATTTCTTTGAAAATTTCTAAAATAATGCATTAAATTTGTGTTGTCATCGATGTTTGTATTTAATTTATAATGTACTTAATTTATGACGCTTCAAATACCTTTAAATCTAGTTGATAAAAAAATAATAATCGTCAATCGTGACACTTAGCGCCATCTATGACTTCTATTTGGAAATAATTTTGCACTGTTCCGGATGAGACCCCATGCTTCATACTAAGAATCGTACCTCGATTTTTTAGCGCCACCTATTAAATACTATCATAACTACACTGATGATGCCTACAATTTTTTTTTTTTCAAAATCTGTATTGACGTGATATCATGTAATTAAAATAAAGAAATATGTCATTTGATCTTATAAAAAACAAAAACACGCAAAAATATTTCGGGAAAATATGATTTTGGCCACTTCCAGGCTGCGAACAGCGCCATCTCGCCGTGTCTTGCGTGGGCGACGGTCGCGCGACCGTCGCCGTCGCGTCTCATACTTCCATATCGATAAGGTTTGATTTCGTATGCGTCGCATCGCCGTCGCGCGACCATCGCGCGACCGTCGCCCACGCAAGCCACGGCGTTAAAATCGAGGTTCCGCTCGCGACTGTTTCCTCCTTCAAAACTTAACCAATCGTAACTAAATTTGAGAATCTGAACAACAATAGATAATCTGTTTAGTTTTTGTGGCTAATTGTTACCAATTTTGAATACCACACTTTTTTTACGCCATAATCAATAAGGCCGTTTTTGGAAATTTTTGATGGGCTCTAGCGTCTTTAAAAATATGAATATCAAAAAAATCAAAACTTTCCAACACAGATAAACATTATAATAATCTGTGTTGAAAAAATCATTGCTCTGTCTTCAAAAACCAGGGAGGAAATAGTCTAGAGCGTTTGTATGGAGAATTGACACCTCCTGTATCGTCTTAAAGATGATGCTGTTAATATTATACTTAGGCTTTAGAAACTATTATTATAGGCCTTAGATACTATTGTAATACCAATGGATTCAAATCAAAGGTCATCGGCGTAGGGAATCCCCTTAAGTGCATTTTCTTTCTCATTATCCGATCCGGTATCGGATGTAGGAAGGATATCAAAGGTAATAATCAGACATGACGGCTTGTATGTATGGGATATCGGTACTACATCCGATATCGGATCGGATAATGTGAAAACGCACTAAGACTTTCAGAAACTATGCTTTTTTAACCTACTACGCCTTAAGATGCTGACCTATTGTCTAATGATCAGTTCATATAAAGAAATTAACTAATCAATGATTCGATTTAATGATTCAATGATTATATTTCTTTTCCCACGATGTTATCCTAGATGTACTATCAGTAATTATGGTTATTAATTACTTTTTGTTGTAGTTCAAACGGATTTGACTTATCTGCCAAGGATAGAGTTGAAAGAATAGAAATAGGCTAGTTGACTCTTTTTTAAAGTTCGTCTTTTATTATTACTTAGGTACTGTCCAATCAACCGAAAAAAATATCACTAATTATATTTTATTATGACTTACAAACAGCAAAAAATATTTTTAAACAATACTTTTAAGTAATCAGGCAAAAACAGCATCAGCCATGTCATCTACATAGGGGGCGTCCATTAATCGCGTCATACGTTTTTGGCTTATTTTAGACCCCCCCCTCCCCCATGGTGATCTTTGGTGATATTTTCAGGACCCCCTCCCCCCCTGGCCAATATGACGTGTAATTTTTTGGCAACTTAAGTAAATTTTTTTCCAACCCACGAATCAACCAAATCTTGGCGCGAAATTCAAATTTTCTATGAGAATTAAACCTTTAAGGTTCCGTACCTCAAAAAGGAAACCACTGAACCGAAACAACTGAACCGATTAACTTGTTTGGCACACATATGTAAACTTGTGACCCAAAGACGGGCATGTAATTTAAATAAAATAAAAAAACAACTATATGTATTAGGGACCACTTTTGGGGGGTAAAAGTGAAAATTAGAAATCAAAGTTTTTTGAAATAGTTTTTTAGCGTGTTACATATCAAATGAAAGAGCGTTAATTGGGCCATTTTTTTAGGGTTCCGTACCTCAAAAGGAAAAAACGGAACCCTTATAGGATCACTTTGTTGTCCGTCTGTCCGTCCGTCCGTCCGTCTGTCAAGACCCTTTTTCCCAGGAACGCGTGGAGGTATGAAGCTGAAATTTATATCAATTACTCAGGTCTACTGTCCCTTGAAGCTGTGAAAAAATCAAACTTCTAAGCCAACGCAATCAAAAGATACAGCCGTTTATGCCGCAAATTTTCGACACTTGCAAGGGAATCAAAACCTACAGGGTGCTTCCCGTGAACTCAGAATCTTGAAATTTGGTACGAAGCAACGTCTTATAGCATAGATAAAGGAAAAATTACGAAAAACCATAAATTTTTAGTTACATCACATAATATATTTTTTTTTAATAATTTTAACCTTACTACCCATTTCCTCATAAACGCGTAGAGGTATTAAATTGAAATTCATACCAAATACTCAGGTCTATAATACCTTTAAGCTGTAACAAAATCAAACTTCTATGTCAACGCAATCAAAAGAAACAGCAATATAAGCTGCATATTTTGAAACTCGCAAGTACTCGCAAGGGAATCAAAACCTAAAGGGTACTTCCAGTCGACCTAGAATCTTGAAATTTGGCATGAAGCAACGTTTTATAGCACACATAAAGGAAAAATTCCGAAAACTTTAAATTTTTAGTTACATTACAAAATATATATTTTTAGGGTTTTTAATAAATATAAACTTATTACTTTTTTCCTCATGAACGCGTAGAGCTATCAAGTTGAAATTCATACGTTTGTACGGAACCCTCGGTGCGCGAGTCCGACTCGCACTTGGCCGGTTTTTTCAAAGTTGTCTACCCCACTTTTTTTTATTTGGAATTTTTTATGTGCTTTCCACTCAGAATCGCGAGCTCTTTCAATCCTAATAGGAGTAAAAAAGTGTCCCAAGGTTTTTCTCTATTCCGTTACCATATTTTCATACATTTTGTATGGCGGTAACGGAATGGAAGGTCTAAAAAAAATATGGAAATCTTGGGACATTTTTTTCTCCTATCATGATCAAAAGACCTCGCGATTCTGAATATGAATCGCGTAAAAAATACCCATGTTCCAAAAAAAGTGGGGTGGACAACTTTGAAAAAAATGGCCCTTATACGTATTTCAAAGATATATGTTTTTAATAATTTTCAGTCAAGTAATTTTCAAGTAATTTAAGAAAACAGGCAAAAATGACCATTCCCTTATCTCGTAAACTAATTAGCATAAAATTTTCAAAAAAATACCCGAGATAGCCTTTAATGTATAGATTACAATAAAACCTATTAGAAATATATAGTCAAGACTAAATTGGACTTAAAAGAAAAAACTCAAATTACGAATTTCTATGATTCCGCCAACGTCAAGGTTTAGGAAGGCACGCGTTTTTTGAAGACAGTTGGCCGGTGAGCTCTACATTTGTCAAATTTGCCGCCTTTTTTCAGTGCGATTATTAGGTTGACCGTCTATAACAGACTGTCCGTGTACACGTGATGAGGGCAAACTAAAAAAATCTTTGAGAATTAAACATAACTGACTGCACACAGCTCTTTTTTTCTCACTTGATGGTCTCATCGGATGATCAGCGCTGGAAGTCACCAGCAACACGCTGAGATGAGGCCATTTCGTGGCACTTCATTCCTTTCTGTTTGTGTTGTAATGTGTAATTAATCTTGACTGTTCACGAATAAATTATATTCTATTCTATTCTGTTCTCTTTGCACTGCACAACGCAAGTTCTGACTGTAAAAGTTGATATAAAATAGCTCAGAAATATGATTTTTTCTTTACGTTAGTGTAACAAAAAAAATACACGTGATATGTTCCTAACCCCCCCAACCCCCATGGTGATATTTGGTGATTTTTTCATGACCCCCTCCCCCCCCTATGCAGTATGACGCGATTAATGGACGCCCCCATACCTATATTCTGTGAATGAAGTCATTCAGTGCGAAAACAACTGTTTCTGACACTTTAAGTACGAGGCATAAAGGTCATTATGGTAGTGAATCTTTTGACATGAATTCTATGACGACCGACAGCGTTTTCGGTGGCCAAAATTTAAAAAAATTATTCACATTTTTTGATTAAAAATACGTAGTCATCGTACACATTTAATACCCAAAATCATTAAATATTGGTTTCTTATGTAAAATATTACTGAAGACTATCATTTATTGTGCCAAATTATATTATATGAGTCTAGTGGCCTATTGACTGCTTGTATGTATGTACAGTCAGAATCAATTGTAGGTAATGCATGAAACAATGCACTAAAAGTATCAGTGTGCGAAACCGAATGCACAAACGATCACGAAACGTTTACGATGATAATATACAGAGTGTAACAAAAATGGTGGTGATCCGTTTAAGGGCGTACTCAGTATCGTATTCTTATCAGGATGGCTAGCCGAATGGCACAATCGCTCACGAAACGCTCACGAAACGAAGCGCTAGTAGATATCTATCTCTATCGCGCTTGCGTATTGGCGCGACAGAGCCAGCGGCGTATCGCTTTCGTTTGGCGTCGGAGAAATGCCATTCGGCTACGGGGCCAGGAAAAAGTAGAAGAAAATTTTTTTTTCGCTAAAAAAATTTTCACTTTTGTATGAGCCGAGCCGCGCGAATCGGTCGAATCTCCATACAAAGATAAAAAATTTTTTTGCAAAAAAAAAATTATTATCCTACTTTTTCCTGATGAGAATACGATACTGAATACGCCCTTAAACGGATCACCACCATTTTTGTTACACCCTGTATCTCTAATATCGTAGCCATCTATCTCTATCGCTCTTGCGTATTGGCGCGACAGAGCCAGACTACCTTTCTGTGGCATTTCGATTTCGTTTCTCGTCGCAGAAATACCATTCGACATCCAGAACTTTCCTAAATATAGATACCTACCTAAACTAGCTTACGCCCGCGGTTTCACTCGCGTTAAATATCGAAAATTCCGGAATGCTCCATACAAACTTCCACCCCCATTTTAGGGAAGTGGGGGGTTAGAAAGAGATAAAAAGTAGCCTATGTCACTCTCCATCCCTTCAACTATCTCCACTTAAAAAATCACGTCAATTCGTCTGCGAAAGACGGACAAACTTGCAGACACACTTACTTTCCCATTTATAATATTAAGTAAGTATGGCTTTGACATACATACATACATATAATCACGCCTGTATCCCACATCTCAAATCTTTAACTGTGTACAAATAAATGTAATTGAGAACTGAGGAAGAGCGGGGCTTCCTGTCACAGGTATTATACCTCTATAAATACTTATTTACTAGGAAGTCTCAACCTGCGAGTGTTATGTTGTAAATTAGTTTATGAAATAAATGCTTTTTGATTTTTTGATTTTTGATTTTGATCCCATAAAGGGGTAGGCCGAGCACATGAACTACTAAGTTTTAGTGCCACTCTTGGCAAAAAGGGGTTGAAAGAAATCCAAATTGTGACATTGCAGTGACAGGTTGCCAGCCTCTCGCCTACGCCACAATTTAACCCATATCCCACAGTCGACTTCTACGACACCCACGGAAAGAAAGGGGGTGGTGAAATTCTTAACCCGTCACCACACGGGCACACCTCGGACACTGGCGATAAAATATATGAAAGAGGCGCGTTCCTATCACACAGTCTAAGCTCGTGTAGGTGAACGCGTACCATGCTTGTATGAGTGACATATGACAGGTCGACTGTTCGCGTTTCTGACAGGCGGTAACTGTGAGGTAACCGAGAGGGGGTAGGCGGCACTTTCAGCGGGGAGCGGGAGTGGCCATACTGTACGATAGTACTCTTTATTATACTGTGACACGGGTAATGGATTTAACGCAGTAATAAAAGACACTAGTGCGGATAATAAGTGAACTAACAGGAAAGCAATCCATACTTAATCGGCAGCCACTGAACTAATTAATTTGTACTATTGACTATTGTTTCTGAACACGCGAACCATACCAAGAAAAAATGTCACGTTTGTCTATAAGCATTATGCGTGGTCGTAGATCGTTTAATAGATGTAGCATTTTTATACCAAGGAGAATAGGCTACTTGCCTCCTAGTCAAATCAGCTTTTTTTTAAGAAATGTCAAAACGAATTTGAACGACTTGCTAATATGGAATTAATATGAAATCGAATTGAGTGACGTCACGGTCAATTCAGTTACTTTATATATTTCTACCTGACTTATTAAATAGAAATTTGATTTAAAAATAACTTCTGTCCATGTTTTCTTATTATTATCTGATGCTTTATTTCGTGCATGATATAAAATATTTTATTTTAAGAATAGTCAAGTTCTAAGTGTTTTTATGGAATTCCGTTAACTTCGGCATATAGTTAGGTCTATTATAGGAAACAGAATGGCATTGTTAGTTTTCTTAAATTCGTATTTTTTTTCTAAAAAAAACCATACACCTGCGATAGATGTACATTACATCAATTGCTGTTGAGAAACGGGCTTTACAATTAACTCACACTAAGTGTCAAAATTATGACATGTCAATCGCATATCGAACACACAAAGCCCGTTTCTTAACAGCAATTGATATACACATACATTTATCGCAGGTGTATGGTGTTTTTCAGAAAAAAGTTATGAATTAAAAAACTAACTATGCTATTCTGTTTCCTGTAACGGACCTAACTATATGCCGAAGTTAACAGAATTCAATAAAACACAGTGTATAGAAAATTGCTTATTTTTTATTAAGCAGCAACAGCAAAGCAACGTCTGGGAACGCTATAGCGAAGAATGCACCTTATAGGTAAATGTCGCTAATGTCGCTATACGCCACCATAGGCGTTTATCAATGAGGAGGCACGGCACACTGACATTTTATCCCACCAGGCGGCGCCTGTGCAAGTGTCTAGGCATGTCACTGTCATTCATATGTGAGAGAGAGAAAAAAAACCATATTGTCGCTCTCACGTGTGAAATTCTTTATCTGTGCAATGGATTAATAGGGTGGCGCCATGTGTCATAACCTTTTGCAAGGCATGGAAAAGTTTTCACACATTACAATCACACATCCAGCATGAATCTGTGGCTAAGCTGGTCATATCGACCATATAGGGACTGGAGGGCGATTTTTGAATCTCGCATACGGGATTTTGACACTAAAATACCGGTTGAAAACGGTGACTTGCTTATTATTTTCAGTGACAATTTTCTGAATTCGAACGCGTGAGACTCAAAAATCGGCCCGCTGCTCCGAGAAAACAGACTACATAACGCCACGTGGGATTTTTTTTAATTTATTTAAATAAATGAAAAAATGAAATAACTGAAAAAATGAAATAAATGAAAAAATGAAATAAATGAAAAAGATTAAATAAATGAAAAAATAAATAAATATTATAGGCCATTATTACACAGGTTGACTGAGCCACACGGTAAGCTCAAGAAGGCTTGTGTTATGGGTACTCAGAAAACGATATATATTACAAGAAAGAAACAACCCGGCAAACTTCAAATCAAGAGTGAACAGGCATCTTCTGGGCGAGCTCACTCCATCGTAGGCCACGTCTTTGACTTGGGCTAGCCTGTGGCCAAGAGTAAGCCCATTTATAAAAATAAAAAAAGAATTACGGTCTTTTACAAAAATATATAAGTAAGTACATAGTATTTTTAAATCTAAACCTGGAGTTTCATTTATGTTTTAAATATAATGGAGTACAAAACAGTGAGTAACAAATTTTACCTTATAAATCTATTACACTAAGATAACAATAACTTTAGTGATGCTTATGCAATTCATTTATCTAGAATAAATGTGCTTAAAGGAAAATCAGTAGCTTGAAGGAATCCGTACTAATATTATAAATGGGAAAGTGTGTGTGTCTGTTTGTTTATCCGTCTTTCACGGCAAAATGGAGCGACGAATTGACGTGATTTTTTTAAGTGGAGATAGTTGAAGGGATGGAGAGCGACATAGGCTACTTTTTTGTCTCTTTCTAACACGAGCGAAGTCGCAGGTAAACAGCTAGTAGCATATAAGTAAATTAATTTAAATAATATCATCTGAAAGCACGTTTAATGGAGACAACATTACAATTGAATACTTATATCAATTGCTTGAAGTTTTACATTATTGTTAAATAGTCATCAATTTTGTTTTATAAGGTGTGATATTGGTAGTGTCTATCGGAGGAAATCTATGTACCCGGCTATTTTCATGTTTGCCCTTGTCACAAAACTCAGCTCTAACAGTTTGTAAATAAGGCTTTTATTACTATTTTTTTCATTTAGATTGTATTACGTGTTTATTACACACAAATTGAAATAATGTACAATGTATAGTACCTAATGATCGGAACCGCCGAATGAAGCATTTCAGTATAACTGTCGGTTGACGAGTTATTGAATAATTAATATTTATTGGATATCTGCACGATTGGTGTATTGCCGCCCAATGTACAATCGGAGGGCGATTGTTGAATCTCGCATACGGGATTTTGTCACAAAAATACCGGTTGAAAACGGTGACTTGCCTATTATTTTCAGTGACAATTTTCTGAATTCGAACGCGTGAAACTCAAAAATCGACCCGCAGATGTACATTTGGTTGCAATGTAATTTCTACTTTCATGTAAACAAATAAATTAAAATTTCTTTTGTTTCTTCAATTTTTCGAACAAATGAAACTCAACTTAATTTCAAGTAGGTTTTAATACCTAGAATAAATGAATGAATGAATGAGACTTGAATGAATGAATGAGACTTTATTCGAAACACATTTAAAACAACATCAAAGTAGGCTTAAATCTAGGAAAATGAATGAAGTTACAGTGCTGAGGATGGTTTCGGAAAAGGATAACATTCAGCATTTGTCGCGGCACATTGATAGTGTTACGACGCTGATTTTCAGTGTACCCAGTGAAACTTAGAACAAACACATAACAACAACACAAAACGTAAAAAGCAGAGCAAAACAGAATCAAAAACCCTTAGCAAAAATTTTGTATGGCGGGCGTTACGAGGTTACATAGTGTCTATCACAAAGACGTGTGTCTTTATTCGTATGGTCATGTTAGTGAAGGCGTTTTGCGCGTCAACGCGAATGACACACTTACGTACGTAATATTGTGAAGAATGTGTGCTGTGTTGCCGGAATTATGTCATTTTTCACAATTTTTAGCGGTTGATAGAATTCGTCTCACATTTATTAAAGTAAATAAGGTAATCTGTCGATTTAAGCAACTAGCTTTTGCCCGCGGCTTCGCTCGCGTTAAATTCGAAAATTGCTGAGTGCTCCATACAAATCCCCCCCCCCCCCATTTAAGGAAAGTGGGGGGTTAGAAAAAAAACAAAAAGTAGCCTATGTCACTCTCCATCCCTTTAACTATCTCCACCTACAAAATCACGATCATCATCATCATACAATCATACAATCACGCCTGTATCCCATATAGGGGTAGGCAGAACACATGAAACTACTTAAGTTTCAGTGCCACTCTTGGCAAATAAGGGGTTGAAAGAAAACGAAACTGTGACATTGCAGTGACAGGTTACCAGCTTCTCGGCTACGCCACAATTTAACCCATATCCCATAGTCGCCTTCTACGACACCCACGGGAAGAAAGGGGGTGGTGAAATTCTTAACCCGTCACCACACAGGCAAAATCACGATGTAGTGAAAAATGCTGTGTTTCACTCAATGGCAAAATGTGTTTAACTTTCGTGCCTTGAAATCTATGTAGGTACGCGGTAAATTCCACTTTATGAACCACTCGCTACGCACCTTATTGGAATCTTTCGCTTGCTTGGGCATTAACGAGTACAACGAATATAAACAGTAACTTTGCAACTACAAGGCTTTACAAAAAACAATAAATTTTCGGCATTTTTTTCCGCCCTTTTCTTCAAATGCAAAAACTAGCAATAGCGCCATCTACAATAATACTGTGGAAACAGATGGAGGTTATTGACCTCTTTGACAATGTCAGTTTTGACATTAGTATAGTACGTTCGAAACTTATCGTCTGGACACTAAATCTCCCCCATTAAAAAATAAGTATTGTAATTAAATATCCAAAAAGAACAATTTTAATGTACAAAACAGAGTTTTTATCTTATAGAATTACAATTTAGGTAAAAAATTCTAATTGTAAGTTTATTTAAAATATTAAATCGTTGTGTAGCGCGATTATGTTTATGGTTTCTGAACGTACCGTAATCGAATATTTTGCTTTTACTAAACATTGTGATGTTTTCGCCGTTTAGATAATCAAAACTCAGTAATTCAATTGTTTTTATTAGTAGTAATTATTTGTGTACAGTGTTTCATGAGTTGTGTTATAAGTCAGAACCAAGCCGCTCCATACGAAATGCAGGATTTTATTGACTACATTACTCGTATACTTAATATTTTTGTATAGAGGACATCGGTGTATGTCATAATCATACAAAGTTAAACGCAATATTAAGGTCATATTAAGATAAACAATATGTAAAGAAGATTGAATAATAAGTAAGAGTCAAGTAGGTAAGTACCAGGGTATTTTTCTTAGTTATAGAAAACATCTAGCGTAAAATAATTTTATTAACATGTCGAATACTTTCTTAGAACTTTCGTGAGTTATATTTATAATATTTGTTAAGCGCTGCTCAGTACTCACAATTTATTTTGATCTTTTATTGACTAAACAAAAGGTTCAAAAGCAAAACAAATACTTAATAAAATATACTAAAGATGCTTACTTTTTTTGAGTTGCAATGGAAGGTCAAATTGGCAGTGACAGTCAGCTGTTTACATAGTTGTTTTTTGACGACCACTCTGGCATAGTTGGTAGTGCACTGCAAGCCGATGGTCCTGGGTTCGAATCCCAGTAAGGGTAAAACAAATATCTGTGTTCATCATACAAAGGGTGTGTATGATGAACACAGATATTTGTTTTCGAATCATGGATGTTTTCTATGTATTTAAATATTTGTATATTATGTATAAGTTTAGGTATATCATTGTCTGGGCATCCATAACAAGCCTTGAGCTTACCGTGGGGCTCAGTCAATCTATGTAAGAATGTCCTATAATGTTTATTTATTTATAATTTAATTTAAAAACTTAACTTTTTTAAATAACAGGTTTTCCGAGAAACCTATACTCAGAAAGCATGGTGACATAAAGAAGTAAAACACTCGGAAAAACACATACATACATAACAATAAATTGATAATAATTGCAGAAGAAAATGGCAGCAACTCAAGATGTAAGTAAATTAAAAGGTCCTCTGTAGCATAAACTAATTATAGTTATTTGTTTTACACGGGGGCAAAGTTGTTGTTTAACAGCACATGCCAATATTGATACCCGAGCAAGCTAAAGATTCCAATATTATCTAGCATAGTGAGGGGGTCTGAATTTGGAATCTTGAGCGATACAAGGGCTTCAAGGCACATAGGTTAACCGAATTTTGCCACCGAGAGAAACACAAAATTAATCACCGCACCAAAACAAGGAAAATAAAACATGAATCTAAATCAAATTCATCAATTTATTTAACATTTATATTTAAAATTCAATTCTAAAATAGCCAGCTTTGGGCTATCAAGTTGAAATTTGTATAAAATTACTTTGCACTCTTGTGGAAAAAAATATTTACCAGTTTGTGTGATGAAAAATATTTAAGTAAATACTCTCTTGCTCTTAGCATTAATAGCATGCTCATACCAATGAGTTTTTCGGAACATACGTGCGAAATGTCATTTGATATTTGCAAGTTAAACACTATAAGTTCCCACATTTATTTAGTTAAAACAAGAATACATGTACAAAAATTACACTTCCAACCTTAAAATAAAACAGTACTTAACACTACTCCCATGCGAAAATTCATCCGCAACGCAGGCTTCGTCATGTGGCCACAAATCCAAATCAACAACATGCTTCGTCAAACAAACCAATGATGAAATCCGCAACAGGCTTCGTCACACATAAAATAATAACTTTAAGCTAAATGAAACCGTCCCGAATCGTACCCGGTTCAAATGTCCCCATCACACCGGCAGCGTTACCACGCTGAATAGCCAATGAGATCTGTTGGACCAGGTACGATCCGGACCGAGGGTCACATCCATTGCCCCTTAGCCGCCGGCCCAAATCCCTTATGAACTCCTTCGCCTCCAGAGCCCAAGGTCCCGCAGTTTCGACTGCGACTGGCACAAAGTCGTACATTGGTTCCAGGGCAGAGTATTTGGCATGCTTCATTTTGGCCGCATACTCCGCGGCTGACCCTGCAGACCTAACCGTAAGGTTCAAGTGGGACGGCGCAAACGTGCTGACGCACGTCGCGTCCCATAAGAGACACCGACCCGTATTTGCAAGTCGCTTTTCGGTAAAGGAAAACATCGTGAGGAAATCGGACCAATTCCAATAACCCTTCGGGTTGGAAGGTCAGATGGCAGTCGCTTTCGTAAAAACTAGTGCCTATGCCAAATCTTGGGATTAGTTGTCAAAGCGGACCCCAGGCTACCATGAGCCGTAGCAAATGCCGGGATAACGCAAGGAGGATGATTACTTGCTCTTCCTATTTTTGTGCTATTACATAAAAAACCCTACTCATAGTGTTGTGTTCCTGCTGGTGAGGAGTAAGGCTGCCAGAGCTCAACGAGAGTGCGGAGTGCTGATGACGGGAGGACTTACGGAACTAAATTGTTCCGTCTATTGTCCTTTGAGTCGTCGGCAACCCGAACCCTCCTTAGAACTTGTACATTCCGTTTTGCTGTGTACTTAACACAGCAAAAGGGAGTGTACAAGTATCTAATAGGGTGGCAACGCGCATGTGACACTGTTTGAGTTGCAGGCGTCCATAGGTTACGGTGACCGCTTTACATCACCAGGCCGTATGCTTGTTTGCCACCGACGTAGTATAAAAAAAAAACACTTTGCTTTGAAAGTAGCTTATTTATTTTAACAATACGTTTTTTCAGGTTTCAACCGACTACCAATACACAATAGTAGACATGCTCAACGCAGACTGTTGGCGCGAAATCCTTGGCTACATACCGGTTGAAGAAATAATCAGATCTGAGCGCGTTAGTCGAAGATGGCGGGATCGAATGATTGAGTATATGCAAGGTATCTTGATTTTGATGTTGAATATGTGTATAATTATGTATATAGAACAATATGGGATAACAACTTAAACAAAGGATACTATAGACTAGACAGCCAAATAATAATACCACTACCGAACGAGATGGTCACATACAAATTATAATAAGAGTGACAGAGAGCAAAATGTTATTGTTTGTCTTTGTCATAGTTTCACTTTTCCGCCGCTGCCACAAACGAGTTTGTGGCAAACAATAACCCTTTACCGCATATTGTTCCACATTTGGCCGTTATAAATTCTACTCTACTGACAACTGTTATAGTTCAAATTTGAACAAATATTGTATACGTCACATGCGGTAAGGGATATGTACGTGACGTCAAGCTTATTATCCGCCCATATTACGTAGGTTGTTTATGGTAAACTGTCAGCCATTTTTAAAGTAGTTCTTAATTTCGCTCCATTATTCTATATCTGTCCCTTACGGGTGTACGCTTACGTCAAATCTATAGTATTCTTCATCTGAGGATAACAATTATGGGATATGGGTTAAATTGTGGCGTAGGCAAGAGGCTGGCAACCTGTCACTGCAATGTCACAGTTTCGTTTTCTTTCAACCCCTTATATGCCAAGAGTGGCACTGAAGCTTAAGTAGTTTTATGTACTCTGCCTACCCCTTTATGGGATACAGGCGTGATCGTATGTATGTATAGAACAATATTTTGCCCGTGGCTTTGCTCACGTTATATTCAAAAATTGCGGAATACAAATTTCCAACCCCATTTTAGGGAAGTGGGGGGTTAGAAAGACACAGAAAGCGTATGTCACTCTCCATCCTACTATCTCTACTTAAAAAAAAAATCACGCTCCATTTTGCCGTGAAAGACAGACAAACAGACACACACACTCTCTCATTTATAATATTAGTAATATCATCATCATCATTGGCCTTAACGTCTGTTGCAAACGATTTATAGTGTAATATTAGTAATATAAACTTGAGTAGTTTCATGTGCTCTGCCTACCCCTTCATGGGATACAGGCGTGATTGTATGTATGTATGTATGTATAAGACTACACTAAATCTCTAAAATTAAACTTTCAGGTGTGAATCTCTCCGTAGAATACCTAAGACCCTGCATCATCAACATCCTAAGCTGGGACCGGCACCCGAACAGCAGGCACCTAACCCTGGACCGGGAAGACCAAGCCGGGAAGACCTGGTTCGAAGCGATGCTGAGCAAACTCGGTGCAAATATCGTTTTCATTGGTTCGGACAGGCTTGTGGACTATGACATAGCTAGCATTGTGTGGCACTGCCCTAATTTGGAGATACTTTTGGTAAGTTTTTGTAATTTAAAAATCTGAGTTTGCAATATTCTTACGCCCCGAGTTACACACAATGGTATTTTTCTCAAAAACTACTGAACCTTCAAGTTCAAAATAATTTTCCTAGAAACAATGTTTTTCATCACACTTGCAAAATGTATTATGAAACATAAAATATATGTAGAAAGATAAAAAAGTTGATTATAGTACTAGATATATTTCATAAGTCCCTAAGGAGATCTTGTACAACTTCTGCTCCGCCTGCTTATTTACTGTGGAAGTGTGCTGAAAAGTAAATGTATTCCTCCAGTTTAAGTAGCACTTATAATAAAGTAATCTTTTTTTTCAGCTATGCAGCATAGAATACTATCTTCCCTTGGACCAGTTGAGATGTTGCAAACGGCTAAAACGGATATCATTGCACACATGCACGGTAAATCAACAAACAAATATACTATTACTATCTATAGCCTGTGTGGTGACGGGTTAAGAATTTCACCACCCCCTTTCTTCCCGTGGGTATCGTAGAAGGCGACTGTGGGATATGGGTTAAATTGTGGCGTAGGCGAGAGGCTGGCAACCTGTCACTGCAATGTCACAGTTTCGTTTTCTTTCAACCCCTTATTTGCCAAGAGTGGCACTGAAGCTTTAGTAGTTTCATGTGTTCTGCTTACCCCTTTATGGGATACAGGCGTGATTGTATATAAATATACTATCTATTTAATTTTAACTAAGTCTGCGGGCCGATTTTTGAGTCTCACGCGTTCGAATTCAGAAAATTGTCACTGAAAATAATAAGCAAGTCACCGTTTTCAACCGGTATTTTAGTGACAAAATCCCGTATGCGAGATTCAAAAACCGCCCTCCTGAACTTAAAATCTAGGATATATCTAAAATAGGCCTGTTGTTGTCTCAGTTTCTATATGTAAAGTTCATGTAAATAAATGATTTTTTTTTATTTAACTGTCACTAAAAACTTATTTTCAGATACCAGACGAATATATATGCCAGCTATTAAGCGTTGTCCCCATCGAGGAATTAGTGATAAACAATGCTAGTTATGTATCTGGTATGTTCCTATCTGAGCCCAAAACGACTAAACTGAAGTCTCTGACCATATCGGCTTGCTATCTGCTGATGACGGATTTCTTTAGGACCGCTGTAGATTTGGAGGAATTGACGAAGTTAGAGTTGACTCTTAATAGTGTTGAGGTGAGTATTAAAATTGGAAAATTTAATGTTTTTTAAAGACACACCTTCACCACACCTCGGACACTGGTGATCAAATATATGAAAGAGGCGCGTTCCTAGCACACAGTCTAAGCTCATGTACGTGAACGCGTACTATGCTTGTATGAGTGAAATATGACAGGTCGACTGTTCGCGTTTTTGACAGGCGGTAACTGAGGTAACTGAGAGGGGGTGGGTGGCACTATCAGCGGGGAGCGGGAGTGGCCATACTGTACGATAGTACTCTTTATTATACTGTGCCTTCACCTTTTATCAAAGAGGATCGAGTATTATAGAGAGTTACTGTCAAAGTAAAATGTGTAATCACAGTTCATAGACTGCCATCTCTCGACACAGGCTTATAACTTTTGAACCTCAGTTTTGACAATTTGGCCAAAATCCAAACCAAAGCGTTCCCTAAAGGTGTATCGCCATCTTGGTTACCGTACCTTTCTCTTTATGGTTTTGAGGCACGTTTTTTTCTTAGACTTTATCTGTCTATACGGAGTTACATAATTATGTCTTTGCCTTTTATACAACGTTTCGGCCAGGTTGCACTAGCCACATCTCGGTCACTGGCGATCAAATATATGAAAGAGGCGCGTTCCTAGCACACATTCTAAGCTCGTGTAGGTGAACGCGTACCATGCTTGTGTGAGTGAGATATTACAGGTTGACTGTTCGCGTTTTTGACATGCGGTAACTGTGAGGTAACCGAGAGGGGGTGGGCGGCACTTTCAACGGGGAGCGGTAGTGGCCATACTGTACGATAGTACTCTTTATTATACTGTGCACTAGCCGTGGTCGTGGAACACTGACGCCCCAGCGAAATGTCAATCTAAGCGCACGGCAGTGCGTAGGCCAAGTTCCAGCAACAGGCCGCGCGCATTCCGTACACTATTTACACGAACCGGTTAGACCCACTTTTGACCCCCCTGTTTTTTTACAAGCTTTTATTCAACTTGCCTTGTTAGTATGTTAGTGTGCGTCAAAACGTAGAAGCAAACGTTGAAATTTTGCACACATATGTAAATCACATGACAAATTGACAATGCAATATTATGGTATCATGGAGCTGATCTGATGATGGAGCAGAAAGGTGGTCATAGGAACTTTGTTACGAAACGTCGTATCCCCATCGAGTGAGGGGTTTTTAGAAACGTCTCGGAGAGCAGTAGATGACTGTTGAAAGAAAGGTACAGTCGGCGATAAAAGCTTGTGCCAAAAATGAAATTTTTGCAAAAAACTTATTTCTTAGAAATAAAACTATGGAAACGGATTAAATCGCGTATAATGAATTTAAAATACATCCCGACGTTGAGATCAAGAAATATCCAAACATTAATAAAGAAGATGGCTTTACTTTACCACCGGCTTGGGATCCAGTAGTACATCTGATAATGGAACAAGCACGACGAAGGCTGTGAGGCATTTGTGTTGTATGGTGTTGGACATTTGCAGTTTGTTCTTTGTCAATTTTGTGTAGATTAATTGGTTACCTAATTATTATTTTTTTTTTTAAACATAGTAATGGTAAATTTTTTGAATATTGTATTTAACTAGCTTTATTAATAGTGTGTAAACCTGCCTTAAAAATCTATATTATTTGTGGTCATGGTTCGTTAATATTTCTTGTATGTGGGTAGCTTTTGCACATTGTAATTTTTTCCTCAGTCGCCCGTTGACCACGAACGCTGTAAAATCGCCGTCAATAGAAATTGTCAACAATGTAAATAAACTATTGTATAAAATATCAATATTTTAGCACAATTTTATTATTTTAAAGGTTGAAAATCATAATGTGAGATGAATTGATTAAATAACACATGGATTAAGCCAGTATCTGATGAGTTAGAATGGAAATTAAAGACATTTTGACTACAAGGTCTATTGACGGCGACTTTAAAGAGTTTGAAACGTCGGGATGTATTTTAAATTCATTATACGCGATTTAATCCGTTTCCATAGTTTTATTTCATGAGTAACTATCGCGGTAACCGAAGACAATATTATTAGACTTCTGCCTAAGGAGCTCGGTGTTACATACCTATCTTTGCTACTACTAAATTCCTTTTCCAGGTATACAGAAACGTCCATCTCCTTCTCCGGAACACGCCAAACTTAGAAAATCTAAAACTAGTGTCTTTCGACAAAAAAATCAACGTAGGCAGTGAGTTTTCAAACGCCCTCAGTGGTTTGAGTAAATTGAAGCATTTCTATGGGAGGTATATAAATAACTCGCACGAAGGTTGGCTGGAAGATGTCGCTGTTGGTTGCAAGGAGTTAATAAGTTTGGATGTTGGGAACTGTACAGGTAAGAACAAGCACAAGCAAAATACTTTTTGACGTCCGGTCTGGCCTAGCGCGTAGTGACCCTGCCTGCTAAGCCGCGGTCCTGGGTTCGAATCCCGTTAAGGGCATTATTTGTGTGATGAGCACAGATATTTGTTCCTGACTGTTCCTGACTCATGGATGTTTTCTATGTATATATGTAAGTATGTGTATCGTCGCTTAGCACCCATTGTACAAGCATTGCTTAGCTAATAAGCGACTTAACTAACACATTTCTTGGACCATTTGATGTCTGAATTAAATAAATTAATTAATTAGCTTGGGGCTAAGTTGGTCTGTGTAAGGTGTCCCCAATATTTACTTTTAAAATGAAAAAAAAAACCGCAGTCTAGAACTTTGAGATGTATATTATACCTAAAGTAGGTATTAGAGATGGGCGCTGACGGGTAAATACCGGGAAAATACCCATATCTACCCAATCTACCCGGTATTTACCCGTATCTACCCAAATGAGCGGGTATAAAAAATATTCTATGAAATTAAAGATTATTCTTAATTTACATGACTGAAATATATTTTTCTATTAAAATAAATATATATATTTGACTAACTAATATTAAAATGTTAACAGAGATTCCAAATATTCCATATATCATGTGTTATTTACCACATTCAATTAAAAAGTTGTATTCCCCAGATGTTTTAGGCCCACTAAGTATTCAAATAACTTACTTAACTTAAACACGGTGGACAGACAAATTCAAATTCATTAGCCAATGAGGTCACAGCTTTGCAAAACGCCAGGTAGTTGCATCCGTATTTAAAGGGTGCAATAAGTCACTTGACCGGTCAGTTACTTTTTTTTATTTTTATTTATGGGATACTTATACTTTAGTTTGTACTTAGTTAAACAAGCGCCACGTCCATGTGTGATTTTAATTAACACTTGCTTTGAATTCGGACTGTAATAATGCCTTCTATGTGACTTCGGCTAGATAGTAGGCTTTACCAAACAAACAGCAAGTAACATTTTAGTGCTATAATTCTGGTTTTCGACGCTAAAAGCTACTATAGATGTCGTATAAAGGTTTTCGCGTGACCGCCTGTCGTATAAAAGCCTCCAGTAACACCTTTTAGCTATATAAGCTTGTACCGCTAAAAGGTGTTATTAGGAAGTGATGTAAACGTTTATATCACCATTTTATAGAGCCGCTATAGGCCTGGTCTATAACAGGATCAAATATGACTACTATAGGTCTATATTATTGTATAATAGTGTTAGGAATCACTGCTATGCAAGCAATTTGCGCTACTAAGGTTCCCGACAAGCCGCTATAGTTGTTGCGTTATACAGCTAAAAGGTGTTATTAGGAAGTGATGTAAACGTTTATATCACCATTTTATAGAGCCGCTATAGGCCTGGTCTATAACAGGATCAAATATGACTATTATAGAACAATATTACTGTATAATGGTGTTAGAAATCACTGTTATGCAATCAATTTGCGCTATTAAGGTTACCAACAAGCCGCTTATAGTATTTTTAGTAGTTGTGTTTTAACAGATTTAAAACCTAACTATACCACTATTTTGGGATATAGTGGCTTTGGAAAACACTGCTATAGTATTTAACACTGTATAGTAGTGATATGAATACCATTATAGAGCTATTTTTATAATGAAGTTTTCAGGATACGTTTATATAGCTTTGAAAAGGTTATAGTCGTTTTCTAATGCCTTTTATATCTCATCGCCGTATACGCCACAATGACTCTTTAAATATCACAGACCTGTTGAATAATGATTTCGGTATCTCTTTTAAAACACAATAGCGTTATAGCTGAGTTTACTATATGTTTTATAAACCAAATCAGATATATAAGAGTAGAAAACGATTACTTTTAAATGACAATTTTGACCTTAAAAGGCTGCTTTATGGTGTTTATACATCGTAATTATGAAATCAGGCCAAAGATGCGGTATCTGGTTCCGTACAGTGTTTTTCTAGAAATTAACTTTAAAAATAGGTACACATAGCGACCAATTGTAGTTTAGATTTGTCATACTAAAAAGAAAACAACATTTATTATTACTGTTTAAAAGATCTTTCTATAGTAAAACATTGAAAACAAGTATTGTTTTCTATATAAAGAACTTATAAGTTAAACTGGATCATAGTTAAATTCTCATGCAACCCTAATTGAATCCACAATGGCAGGCTTATGGCAGTGAATGCGTATGATAAGTGATATAGTCGAACTATAAAAGCGTATGTTTTACTTCTTGGATCCATAGTAGAAACTATGGTGCCAATAATTTTATTGTATTAAATTATATTTATTTATTTTATTCAAAACATGTATAAATCGAGGGCGCATTTAAAATACTCCATTAAACTAATATTCTTTTAACGGTAAAATTTCCATCGCATACCTTTTTGCAGTAATGATGGAAGTATATGAAATCCAAATTATGTTAATTGACACTAAACTTCACAAGTTCACACGCCACTTTTCGTTAAGTTCCTCGTTTAGAACAGTTTTTGTTAAATATTACACACATTAAATTATTTTAGAAATTTCGCATTAAAAGGGACGGCAACTGCTATTATAGAACAAAATAACCTGTATAACGGAATCTCAAATGCTACTATAGCATACATTGATACTATAATAGCGTTACTGTGTCCTCTATGTCAACAAATTAGCACAATAGTCATCATTACATCACCATTATAGACCTTAAACGTCACGGATGATACTGCTATAGGCCTATTATATCACTAAATGGCTGCATAATTGCGCCAAATCGGCTCTACAGTACCAATATAGACTATTTATAGGACCATTTAGTGTGATTTAATTTGGTGTCCTCGACCACTATAGGACCAGAAATTGTTACTTGAGAGGAACTATAATAAGCACACAAAATTTCATCCCCATCGGTTCAGCCGTTTAGGAGGAGGAGGTAACAAACACACAAGCATGTCAATGATATTTAACAAATTCCTTATTCAATACAAATACTTCGATATATGTTTATAGAACTATATTAATAAAATATAAATATATTATACAATACCAAGAAAACATTTTTTCACGATTAAATTCAATTTATGACCCATTTTATTACAATATTTATTTATACCCACCTATTAGGGTAGAAAAGGTAAATATCGGGTAGATTGGGTAAATACCCGGTAAATACCCGATATCTACCCCGGGTATTTTCCCGCCGCCCATCTCTAGTAGGTATAGAAAACATCCATGAGTCCAACATTTTATCAGTGACCAACTCTCCATCAGGCATTTTTTGTGACGCTATCTTTCTGTGGTGTAGTGTATGCGCATTCTTAGGCGGTCACATTTTAATGTATGGGAATGGTATGATCTTATATTTCATCAATCATACAATCACGCCTGTATCCCATAAAGGGGTAGCTGGGGTAGGCAGAACACATGAAACTACTAAAGCTTCAGTGCCACTCTTGGCAAATAAGGGGTTGAAAGAAAACGAAACTGTGACATTGCAGTGACAGGTTGTCAGCCTCTCGCCTACGCCACAATTTAACCCATATCCCACAGTCGCCTTCTATGACACCCACGGGAAGAAAGGGGGTGGTGAAATTCTTAACCTGTCACCACACAGGGACTTCTTGTATTTAATCTATGGTATTGGTTTATTCTGCTATATTTTTGACAGGTGTCACGGCAAGCAGCGTGATCGCTCTGTGCCGGTCCGCGGGGCCAAATCTAACAGAGCTCGGGGTCGCTTGGAACACTGAGCTTACTGACAGCGATCTGGCGACTTGTTTAAAATACTGCCCTAATTTAGAGGTAAGAAAAACAAGGCTTACTTTGCTATTCGAAAACAGATAGCAAAATTGCAATTTATCCACAAGAAGGCAAAGTAATTTCATGCAAATTTTAACTTGATGTCTTAAGCTCAGCGGATAGAATTTCCTTATAAATGATGATTTTGAATCATAAATATTGAATAAATCGGTATATTTCATTTAGTTTGATGTTTTATAGTCAGTATTTTGTTCATGTTGGTGTGGTGAAAAAGTTTGTTTCACTCGGTGGCAAAGTTTGTTTAACCTTCGTGCGTTGAAACCCTCGCAACGCTCAAGATTCCACTTTTTGAACTTTCGCTTGCTCGGGTATCAATATTGGCACGTGCGGTTAAACAACTACTTTGCCCCCTTGTAAAAAAAATAACTATTTAGATACTAAGATTAATAAGAGAACATAAATCTAAAATAAAACAGAAATGTCATGTTAATCTTAAGGCTTTAACGGACTTAAATTTTTAACCATTTGTATTTTTTTTAAATTGCGCAATAAAGTTTAAATAAATAAATAAATCTTAGACACATTCAATCAATCTGACCAAAAAAAGTAGAAATTAAAAAATGGCAACGTCGTACTGTCGTCCCGTTTTCTCACACATATTGATTTGAAAGGGAGGACAATAATGTTGTCACTTTTTAATTTCTAATCTTTTTGGTCAGACTGTAGGTAAGCACAATACATATCCATTCATACTAATATTATAAATGGGAAAGTGTGTGTGTCTGTTTGTTTGTCCGTCGTTCACAAAACGGAGCGACGAATTGACGTGATTTTTAACACGCTTTTATTAGGTCGTCGTGTATGTAACTAACTATGTAATGGAATCTGCGGAGGCTAATTTAACCATCTTCCAAGGATCGTAGCGTAATGAAAATTGGCAGCTATATGTAGTTCCGATGACAATACAATAATATGGTACTGTTGAGCTGATCTGATGATGGAGTCGGAAGATATGAACTGGAACTACATGATGGAACATCGTATCATAGCCGTTTT
Organism: Leguminivora glycinivorella; assembly: GCF_023078275.1. Taxonomy (NCBI): domain Eukaryota; kingdom Metazoa; phylum Arthropoda; class Insecta; order Lepidoptera; family Tortricidae; genus Leguminivora; species Leguminivora glycinivorella. Next base: position 10,521,479 of record NC_062994.1, read on the forward strand.
TGGGTTTCTTAGAAAAGTCTTGTTATGAACTTTGACTACAATTAGGTTTCAAGGTCTGATGATGAAGCCGAAAGATATGAACTGGAACTACATGATGGAACATCGTATCATAACTGTTTTTGGGCTTCTTAGAAAAGTCTTGTAATGAACTTTGACTACGATAAGGTTTCGAGGTCTGATGATGGAGCCGGAAGATATGAACTGGAACTACATGATGGAACATCGTATCATAGCTGTTTTTGGGCTTCTTAGGAAAGTCTTGTAATGAACTTTGACTACGATAAGGTTTCAAGGTCTGATGATGGAGCCGGAGGATATGAACTGGAACTACATGATGGAACATCGTATCATAGCTGTTTTTGGGCTTCTTAGAAAAGTCTTGTAATGAACTTTGACTACGATAAGGTTTCAAGGTCTGATGATGGAGCCAGAAGATATGAACTGGAACTACATGATGGAACATAAAGCTTAAAGCCCCCCGCATAAAAGAAAGATTAACGTAGTATTTAAAATAAGTTGAGTTAGCGTTTTCTTGTGACCTTTCAGAGCAAACAAAGGGGGGCTCGGGGGGGGAAGCCCCCCGCATAAAACAAAGAATAACGTAGTATTTAAAATAAGTTGGGTTAGCGTTTTCTTGTGACCTTTCAGAGCAAACAAAGGGGGGCTCAGCCCCCCGCATAAAAGAAAGATCAACGTTGTATTTAAAATAAGTTGGGTTAAGGTTTTCTTGTGATCCTTAAGAGTAACGAAAAGGGGGGCTCGGGGGGCGAAGCCCCCGCATGAAAGAAAGATCAACGTAGTATTTAAGATAAGTTGGGTTAGCGTTTTCTTGTGACCTTTAAGAGCAAACAAAGGGGGGCTCGGGGGGCGAAGCCCCCGCATAAAAGAAAGATAAACGTTGTATTTAAAATAAGTTGGGTTAAGGTTTTCTTGTGATCCTTAAGAGTAAAGAAAAGGGGGGCTCGGGGGGCGAAGCCCCCGCATGAAAGAAAGGTCAACGTTGTATTTAGAATAAGTTGGGTTAGCGTTTTCTTGTGACCTTTAAGAACAAAGGGGGGCTCGGGGGGCGAAGCCCCCCGCATGAAAGAAAGATCAACGTAATATTTAAGATAAGTTGGGTTAGCGTTTTCTTGTGACCTTTAAGAGCAAACAAAGGGGGACTCGGGGGGCGAAGCCCCCCGCATAAAAGAAAGATCAACGTAGTATTAAAAATAAGTTTGGTTAGGGTTTTCTTGTGACCCTTAAGAGTAACGAAAACCCCCGCATAAAAGAAAGATTAACGTAGTATTTAAAATAAGTTGGGTTAGCGTTTTCTTATGACCTTTCAGAGCAAACAAAGGGGGCTCGGGGGCGAAGCCCCCGCATAAAAGAAAGATCAACGTAGTATTTAAGATAAGTTGGGTTAGCGTTTTCTTGTGACCTTTCAGAGCAAACAAAGGGGGGCTCGGGGGGCGAAGCCCCCCGCATGAAAGAAAGATCAACGTAGTATTTAAGATAAGTTGGGTAAGCGTTTTCTTGTGACCTTTAAGGGCAAACAAAGGGGGGCTCGGGGGGCGAAGCCCCCGCATAAAAGAAAGATAAACGTTGTATTTAAAATAAGTTGGGTTAAGGTTTTCTTGTGATCCTTAAGAGTAAAGAAAAGGGGGCTCGGGGGCGAAGCCCCCCGCATGAAAGAAAGGTCAACGTAGTATTTAGAATAAGTTGGGTTAGCGTTTTCTTGTGACCATTAAGAGCAAACAAAGGGGGGCTCGGGGGGCGAAGCCCCCCGCATGAAAGGAAGATCAACGTAGTATTTAAGATAAGTTGGGTTAGCGTTTTCTTGTGACCTTTAAGAGCAAACAAGGGGGGCTCGGGGGGCGAAGCCCCCCGCATAAAAGAAAGATAAACGTTGCATTTAAAATAAGTTGGGTTAAGGTTTTCTTGTGATCCTTAAGAGTAAAGAAAAGGGGGGCTCGGGGGCGAAGCCCCCGCATGGAAGAAAGATCAACGTAGTATTTAGAATAAGTTGGGTTAGCGTTTTCTTGTGACCTTTAAGGGCAAACAAAGGGGGCTCGGGGGCGAAGCCCCCGCATAAAAGAAAGATAAACGTTGTATTTAAAATAAGTTTGGTTAAGGTTTTCTTGTGATCCTTAAGAGTAAAGAAAAGGGGGCTCGGGGGCGAAGCCCCCCGCATGAAAGAAAGGTCAACGTAGTTTTTAGAATAAGTTGGGTTAGCGTTTTCTGTGACCTTTAAGATCAAACAAGGGGGGGCTCGGGGGGCGAAGCCCCCCGCATAAAAGAAAGATAAACGTTGTATTTAAAATAAGTTGGGTTAAGGTTTTCTTGTGATCCTTAAGAGTCAAGAAAAGGGGGGCTCGGGGGGCGAAGCCCTCCGCATGAAAGAAAGATCAACGTAGTATTTAGAATAAGTTGGGTTAGCGTTTTCTTGTGACCTTTAAGAGCAAACAAAGGGGGCTCGGGGGGCGAAGCCCCCCGCATAAAAGAAAGATAAACGTTGTATTTAAAATAAGTTGGGTTAAGGTTTTCTTGTGATCCTTAAGAGTAAAGAAAAGGGGGGCTCGGGGGCGAAGCCCCCCGCATGAAAGAAAGATCAACTTAGTATATAAGATAAGTTGGGTTAGCGTTTTCTTGTGACCTTTAAGAGCACACAAAGGGGGGCGAAGCCCCCTGCATAAAAGAAAGATCAACGTAGTATTTAAAATAAGTTTGGTTAGGGTTTTCTTGTGACCCTTAAGAGTAACGAAAAGGGGGCTCGGGGGGCGAAGCCCCCCGCATAAAAGAAAGATTAACGTAGTATTTAAAATAAGTTGGGTTAGCGTTTTCTTGTGACCTTTCAGAGCAAACAGAGGGGGTTCGGGGGGCGAAGCCCCCGGCATAAAAGAAAGATGAACGTTGTATTTAAAATAAGTTGGGTAATGGTTTTCCTGTGACCCTTAAGAGCAAATAAAGGGGGCTCGGCAAAAAAGAAATACTTAAATTTTGTTTGAATTAGTTGAAATGTGACAATATTTTCTAATCGAGTCAAACAAAATCCCACTAGCTGAGAGCTTCAAAACAATGTATGGCGAAAGTATGTCTCTCTAATGTCTTCAAAAAGTCCGCGATGGCACATATCTATATTGTCTATCTTTTACGGATAACTTACTAGGTATAAACATTTTTATGATAATACCGTAATAAGAAGGTAGACTCTACTTATTATTAAGTAGCAATTAGCAATAAGTACACGTTAAGCCACAAATGACATGTAAAATCCGCCTACTTGAAATAAATTTATGTATAAATGTTAAAAGTATTATTTGATTATTAATGACTAAAAAGTATAAAATAAATTAATAGTTTAAAAAACTATAAAACACGCTTTTATAAATGCACGTAAAAGCCAAAAATAAATTATGGATCGTTCAAGTTGTCTCTATTTGTGAGCTGAAGTTTAAAAACTATGTGCTTTTAATTATAATATTTGATTGTAAAAGCGTGGGGCGCTGGAACAGGAAAGACTTTCTTGTAAACAAATACTAATCCGAACTTCCTAGCGAATGAAGTTGCATAAGAACATAACGTTTACATATGCCGCCTAAGGGTTACCAAAGAGAACCAAAGATATCTCGTCCACGAACAAGAACTCTGCATCCTGTCACTGTAGACACTTTCCCCTTTTGTACTTTGATTACCGGGAAAAAGCGGCGTTCTAAGTGTCGGTGACTGTCGACTCTCCTCGCTACTAGCGCATATTTTGTCTGAGTTCGACAAACTGGTACCTACTTTGAACACTGACTTTTAATTGATTTGACTGTTTAATGTAGAACCTACTAGTAATGCTGCAACTCCAGTTAGCGCGTCAATCTGTGTAACCTCCTTCCCGTAACATAGCATAATTTGATTTATCAGCAAGTTATACAAATATTCTTTCCTGTTCCAGCGCCCCACGCTTTTACAATCAAATATTATAATTAAAAGCACATAGTTTTTAAACTTCAGCTCACAAATAGAGACAACTTGAACGATCCATAATTTATTTTTGGCTTTTACGTGCATTTATAAAAGCGTGTTTTATAGTTTTTTAAACTATTAATTTATTTAAGTGGAGATAGTTGAAGGGATGGAGAGTGACATAGGCTACTTTTTGTTTCGTTCTAACGCGAGCGAAGCCGCGGGCAAAAGCTAGTCTTTAATAAAATTAACATATTTTTTTTATTTTTTATTTATTCTATATTAAAAATCTTACATTTGTTCATATACCAGAATGCCATGAAACCCTATCAGGTTTGTGTTGACACTCGATTCGTGGATACATTTTACACTTAATTTATTGTGATACATAGGATAAATTAAAATTACAAATCAATAACTTACACCACAAAATTAGCGGGTAAAAATGAAATAGCACCCACTCAAGTAGATACACAACCGACCGTGCATTGCACAGAGATGGGCAAAATGTAATCGACTAACGATTAACGATTAAAATTACAAGATTTAATTGCGACTGACGATTGAAAACCACGAATGATCAATCTTAGTTGTATAGAGCGCGACTAATTTAGTTGCAACTAAATTAGTTGCCGATTGATTTCGGACAACTAAATTTTGTAATCGACTAATTAGTTAGACTTATTTCTCGCAACTAATGTTGACAGACTGATTAGGACATCTTAACGAATGTTTAAACATATCATCATGTATTACCTACTTAAGATATTTTAACCATTTCTAAGGAGTTAGATCGGTGTTCTAACTATTATTTTGCTACTACAGTCACTTTGAAATTGGATTAAATTTCTCTTATCTAAGGGTAAATAAAAAATGGGTACTTTGTTTGTGCATTAGTAAAATAACATTAAAAAAACACAATAAAAGTACCCGGTTGACTGGTTTAAATACATTTCCAAAAAAAAATGTTTGATTTATTTTTTGAATAATTCTACAACCGTAAGAGTTAAGTCGCTAGTTTTTTAGAGCAATTCATTGTATTTGACCTACGGAACCTTCCCTTAAAATTAACGGAATTCAATAAAAACATGGTGTATAGTATGTACCAAATATCGTGAAATTCGTTGTTGCCATTATATAAATTTGAATGTAGAATGCCGCAAGGAAGATGAACAATAATTAACGCTGAGAGTTCTTTTACATTACAAAGAGGTTTAAATATTTTAATGACAACAAAATAGTGCGCGTAGATAATAGATAAACAATATGCAGATGTTTGATTCAATAGAACGTCTTATTTTTAGAAGATGCGTCGGCCCTTGCACCAAAATGAAATTATTTCCAGGTAAGTAGGATTAGTCATTTAGCCCAATGTTTTGTCACCACGTGCCACTAAAAAGAGTTTTACTATCGACAGAGACAGCAAAATACTGGTAATTTCTATGTCTAAGATTTACTCAGTATCGTATAATTTAAAGTATTGCAATAACATACTTAATTGTTTTGTTTGCTACTTGTGAACACTGCAGTTTTTCGCTATTTTTCGTTACCGATATATCGTTATAATATTGCATTGTCATTCAAGCATTACAAATTAAACGTGTATACGTAATTTTAGCTCAATCGGTCGAATATATCTACTTCAAAATAATCCACAAAATTCTCCTGTGCATTCTCCAATGTTATATACATACCTACTTGTAGTTACAAATAAGATATAAATGCAAAAACGGCCGACTGTGTAGTTTTAATGATTTATTCGTGGAATTTAGTCGATTGAAACTAAAACTAATTTAGTTGTTAGTCGAACATTCCCACAACTAATTTAATCGCAACTAAATCAATCGCGATTGAATAATGACGATTGATATTTTTAGTCGATTGATTAGTTAACTAAAAAATCAATCGATTGATGCCCATCTCTGGCATTGCATTCCTTATCTCACTGCATCGTGCGCGTCAAGAAGGACTTAAGCGGCTAAGGTTTTCCGTAAGCGTATCGCGTTAGTTAAGTAGACGTTAATTAGAATAGATCGGACGAGTTTGCGTAGGCACTGAGTGGGGCGAGTGGCGGATACAGGATGATTTTCTTAGCTACCAGCCAATAATTGATCCAAGAATAATTAGTTAATATATATGCATTAGCTATTAAGCTTAATTAGTTGTAGGTGTTTAATTATTTCTTATTTAATATCTTTGTAAATGTGTATATATTATATATAATTAATAATTTTAACATAATATGTTAGAAATTATGTAGAGATGCAATCAAAAAAGTATTTTTTAAGTAAGTTCTTTTTATTTTTCTCGTTTATAGTTTCTTTTAGGTTTAAGGGTATCTCGTTAAATAGTCTTGGTGCTATATACGCTATTGTTCTTTCGCCATATTTGTTGATACTGTTAATAATTCTTACTTTCTTTTGAGAAATCTTTCTTAGGTTTATTTTTAGTTCGAGAGGTTTCATGATTTCTTTGTTATGAATTTTTTCCAATAAAATTAGGTATTGTAATTTAGAATGAATGGGCATCACCTTACAGAATTTGAACAGTTTGCTATAGTCGTCTCTAAATTGTTTTTTTATGTTTTTGGGAACTATAAGCTTTAGTAGTCTAAGTTGAAGGTTGTATATTTTGTCTAAGTAACTTTTAAACGTTCTACCATAGCTTGTAAGCCCATATGTTATGATTGATTCAGCTAGTGAATTGTACATGTTGATTAATATTTTGTAAGGTATTTTATATCTGATAATTGAGAACTTTGAAAGTATTGCTCGCAATTTATCGCACACAACATCAATGTGTGGACCCCAATTAAAGCGTTCGTCAATGATGATCCCGAGGTATGCGGCTTGATTAGTCTGTTGTATTGTTGGACATGAGCATCTAGACAAGTTGTTGTCGGTTGTTACATGAAGACAGTTATTATTGATACTAGCACCAAGCATATAAGTAAAGATTTCTCTTATTTGTCAGACTTATGATACAGACAGGCGGTAACTGTGAGGTAATCAAGCAGGGAGTGGCCACACTATACGATACCGCTCTTTATTGTACTGTGTTATAGTTAAGCTAGGAACATTCTACGCGGACGTCCGCGGTCGTGCGACCGCGACCGATCAGTGTGCACGGTCTTCGGGACGTGGCTTCGGCTGACCAAAACTTCCAGGGAGCCAGATTTCGATCGGACGTCCGTGCGCTCAAGGCCACGTCCACGACCGACGACCGATAGTTTGCACGGTTAAGTGTATATTCATTGTCTAGATCCGCGTCCGCGAAGGCAGACGTCCGCGTAATATGTTCCTAGCTTTAACTTAAAAGGAATGTTAAACCTAATAAACTTTTTTTATTAATTGTCAGGTCCTAGACGTACAAGGTTGTGTGCAAGTGTCAACGCAGCTAGTGGAATGTGCAATAAAACGGGCTCGGCCGTTGCGACTGCGGCTCCGGAGAACAAAAGTACCATACGATATGAGGGTATGTCACATATGTATTTTTCTCAATAGGTACCATAGCATCCAAGTGTCAACGGACTGGCGGAGTGTGATGTCGGAGAAAAAAGTACCTACAATGTGAGGGTATGTCACGTCTTTGTGAAGTTATCTTTAGTGTTATTTAGTTTTGACAACCGGTCTTGCTCAGTCGGTAGTGACCCTGCCTGCTGCGCCGCGGTCCAGGGTTCGAATCCCGGTAAGGGCATTTATTTCTGTGTTGTATGTTTTCTATGTATATAAGTATTTATATATTATGTATATCATTGTATGAGTACCCACAACACAAGCCTTCTTGAGCTTACCGTGGGCCTCAGTCAATCTGTGTAAGAATGTCCTATAATATAATATTGTCAATAGTTACCGTTCAATTGTCAACAGATTGGTGACGCGTTCTGTCGAACAAAAATCTCGTGCGTAACGACGGTATGTCACATATGTATTTATTGTCAATAGGTGCCGTCCATGTGTCAACGGACTAGCGGAGTGCGTTGTCGGACAAAACAGAAAGGTACCTTACGGCCCAGCCACGACATTGGTCTAAGCGCGGCAGCGGTGAGCGGCAGCCATACGTGCGAATGAAAAGTCCTATCGCTGTGTCTCGCTTCAATGTATGGCCGCCGCTCACCGCTGTCGCGCTTAGACCATTGTCGTGGCTGAGCCATAAGATGGAAAGATTAAAATAAAGATTATAGGACATTCTTATACAGATTTCCTGAGTCCCACGGTAACTCAAGAAGGCTTGTATTTATTTAAAAATATATTTTAAGCGGGTTACTCTCGTATTAAGTCGATATAGCATTCGACATGTTTCGATCCGATTTTCGTATGCGTCGCTCTCTCGACATGTAAAGGCGGGGTCGCTACTCTTGAGAAAGATCCTCGAAAATTGGATCGAAACATGTCGAACGCTATATCGACTTAATACGTGAGTAACCCGCTTAAAATATTTTTATTAAATATGTGTATCTCACGGGAGTTTTATAGTTAAAAAAAAGCTTGTATTGTGGTTACTCAGACAACAATATATTTAATATGATTGAAGGGTTTTTCTTACGGGCTAAGATAGAAAGCCCAGGACATATTTCATCTTATTCCTCGAGAAAAACCCTACAATCTTCCCCCACCTTACCTACCTACGATGTGGTCAAGCAGTTTTGTATTTATTTCGTATCAATGGATACTGTCCTAGTGTCAACGGGCTGGCTGAGTGTGCTGTCGAACTAGAAAGAAAGGTAAGATGGAAGTCTTTTTGCAGGGTAAGATATAATTCTGCGCATAGTGTTTATATGGAACATATCTCATCGAATGCAGTTTTATTTCTTTAAAAAATAGAAGAATCTCTCCCTTAAGTAAAATGAGCCAGCTGAAAGATTTGAGGTAGATTCCCTCCAGGGCCTGACTTATTCATTCCACACTGTATAAGCTACTCGTTTCGAATTACCCCTTTTCGTATATGTATAGCTATTCCTTTATATTTTCCTAATTTTAACTTTTTTTGCAGTCAAAATCTCCATGGGTGGATCTCGACTTCGAATACTAAGATTACTAAGTAATCAGATCAGAAGACTTACAGCGTCAAGAAAATATGTACTCCCATCTTAAACGCCGGCAGTGTACGCAGAGTTTTAAGTAATAGTTTGACGAGGGCAAGAACAAAATAATGAAATCAGAATAGAAAAATAAACTTATTTTGTACTTACGATAAATCTTTACTAGAATGTTGAATACTTACTTCCATTTCAAATACAAAGCCTCGATAGTACCTACTTGAAACCAAAGAGGATTGAGTTTCTAGAGAGTTACTGCCAAAGAAAAATGTGTAGTCACAGTGCATAGACTGCCATATCGATCACAGGCTTTAAACTTTTGAACCTCAGTTTTGACAATTTGGCCCATATTCTTAGCTTGATAATTACATACAATCACGCCCGCATCCCACGAAGGGGTAGGCAGAGCACATGAAACCACTCAAGCTTCAGTGCCACTCTTGGCAAATAAGGGGTTGACAGAAAACGAAACTGTGACATTGCAGTGACAGGTTGCCAGCCTCTCGCCTACGCCACAATTTAACCCATATCCCACAATCGCCTTCTACGACACCTACGGGAAGAAAGGGGGTGGTGAAATTCTTAACCCGTCACCACGGAAAAGAGCTTGATAATTATGTGTTAAAATATCAAATATCATTATTAGCGCCATCTAGGAGAGACTCCACCAAAGTTGTATCGCCATCTAGCCCACCGTACCTTTTTCTCTATGGTTCCAAGGTACGTTTTTTTCTTAGACTTTATATGTCTATACGGAGTTACATATGTCTTTGTTGAAACTTAACAAAAGGGCTTATAATGTTGTCCTTTGTTATTTCTTTAGGGGCACTTCAGATGAGGAGGCACACTGACATTTTATCCCGCGAGGCGGCGCCTGTGCAAGTGTCTAGGCATGTCACTGTCATTCATATGTGATAGAGATAAAACAAATATCTTCTCGCTCTCACGTATGAAATTCTTTATTTTTTTAATTATAAATGAGCTTACTCTTGGCCACAGACTAGCCAAAGGAAAAGAGCCTATGATGGAGTGAGCTCGCGCAGAAGATGCCTGTTCACTCTTGATTTGAAGGTTGCCGGGGTATTTTTTCCTCCTTGCGTTATCCCGGCATTTGCCACGGCTCATGGGAGCCTGGGGTCCGCTTTGACAACTAATCCCAAGATTTGGCGTAGGCTGTAGTTCTTACGAAAGCGACTGCCATCCGACCTTCCAACCCGAAGGGTAACTAGGCCTTATTGGAATTAGTCCGGTTTCCTCACGATGTTTTCCTTCACCGAAAAGCGACTGGCAAATATCAAATGACATTTCGCACATGGTTGCCGGGGTATATGAGCTCGAAAATATAGCCGCCGGCAAGGAATCTGTGCAATGGACTAATGAGGTGGCGCCATCTGTCGTAACCTTTGAGTGTGCCTCTTCATTGGCACACGCCGGTGCAAACTGCATAAAACTAAAGCGGAAGTGCGTTTAAAAAATACGACACTGAAAAGGGTCTTTCCAGTTGCCGAAGCCGAATGGCATTTCTGCGACGCGAAACGAAAACGAAACGCCGCGAAAGTTAAGTCTGGCTCTGTCGCGCAAATACGCAAGAGCGATAGAGATAGATATCTACGAGCGTTTCGTTTCGTGAGCGTTTGTGCCATTCGGCTACGTACAATGGTATAATATATATTCTCAAGTGCTATCGGGTCTTCGTATTTAAAATAAAGTAGTAACTAGAATTACATAAGGTACAGCGGGACAATTTCGACTGGGGGGGGCAAATGCAACGAATCCATTTTTTCCATGTTTTATAATGTTAGCATTATTAATTAGATTGTACACTGGTTATACAGAGTGGGGCCTGTAACAAAGGCGAAGAATTGAACTGTAGGCTCTTCTCCTTATACTGATCAACATTTGTTCAGTGACTTTTAAAAATTATGAAGTCTTTAAATTTTTAATTTTTCATACAAAATAAATATTAGCTTCAATGTACGCCATTATTGTTGTCATTGACGTTGTCTGTCACACTTTAGACTTAACAGAATTCGCAATACATTACCTCTTAGAAAAAACTTTCAAGGGTGATAAAAATCAAAATACAAGTTATTTTTAAAGTCGTCGAACAAATGTTGATCAGTATCAGGAGAATAGCCTACAGTTCAATTATTCGCCTTTGTTACAGGCCCCACTCTGTATATGACACGCGTGTTCAGTGAATACATGTGGAACTCAACTTAATAGTGTAATAATTGAAAAATGGATCAGTTACAATTGCCCCCAAGTCGGGATTTACCCCGCTGTACCTTACGTAAAAGTGTTAATTCTAATACAAATTTCACAACTAATTATATAACACAAAGGAAAGAAATTCACCGACTAATAGTACATATTATTACAGTTAAAAATAATAGATTTTACCTCAGTTTAAGAGCCGTAGTAGAAACGCAGATTTTCTTGTATTGTTTTAATAATATCTCTTTTCGCCTAGCATCATAGATTAAATATAAGATCATACCATCCCATACATTAAAATGCGACCGCGTAAGAACGCGCATACACTACACCACACATAGATGGCGCCACAAAAATGCCTTGTTGATGCCATCGACTATTTGTAAATTGGCGTTAAGTGTCGCTTTCGAGCTATAAACCTATGTTAAAAGTGACACAACGCCATCTACAAGTATAATCGAAAGCTACAAGACATTTTGTGGCGCCATCTATGTGTGGTGTAGTGTATGCGCGTTCTTAGGCGGTCGCATTTTAATGTATGGGATGATATGATCTTGTATTTAATCTATGATTATATCCATGTCTAGTGTCAGTATGTGTAATTATGTATAGATTTATTTAAGCTTGAAAAAATCAAATTTTGTCAAATCTGACGTAAATTATTCTATTGATGTTCCGAAATAAATGTTAGGTACAATTTTTCTTGTTTCTTTTACATCAAAGTCAACCTGCCTGCGGATGGTCCTGGGTTCGAGTCCCGGTAAGGGCATTTGTTTGTGTGATGAGCACAGACATTTGTTCCTGTGTCATGGATGTTTTCTATGCATATAAGTATTTATTATTATTTAGAGCTTAATGTGTCCCACTGCTGGGCAAAGGCCTCCCCCCTCTTTTTCCACTCATCCCTGTTTGGAGCAACATCTGGCCAATCTTTCAAAAAGGAGTCCAAGTTATTCCGCCATCGCCGACGTGGTCTGCCGGATCCCCGGTTTGGCTCGTGGGGCTCCCCTTCCGTGGTTATCTTGGCCCACAAGTCGTCCGGCATTCGGCAGACATGACCAGCCCAATCCCATTTTAGCCATTTTATTTTTTATTTTATAAATATTTGTATTTTAATATCGTTGTCTGAGTACCCACAACACAAGCCTTCTTGAGCTCACCGTGGGACTCAGTCAATCTGTGTAAGAATGTCCTATAATATTTATTTATTCAACAAGTCTTTGGTAGAGATGGGCTCTGACGAAAATTATAAATTACAACTTTTTTTTTTCAACATTGTATTTAAGATTCTCATATAATTCAGTACGAAATAACACAAATATTAACTTAATCATCAGTTCTTACACACAAAATCAACTGCTTCTCGAAATTTTCACAGGAAGCATTTATTTTTATACTTTGGTGGCAAACAAGCCTATCGACAAATTCTATTCTGAGTTATTTAAAATCTTGACTAGTTTTATTTTCATTTTAAGATTTGTACGAAATAGTACATTTCGATACAAGTGCGTAAAAGAGGAAGTTCGAAACGAGTGGCGATAAATTAAAACACGACCGAAGGGAGTGTTTTAAATCGACACGAGTTACGAATTTCCTTTTCGCACGTGTATCGTACGACGTTTTTCAGTACAGATGGCCGTCGGAAGTTTCGACCTGACATATAATGAACCACTTCTCGCACTAGTGCGTAAAAAAAACACCATCTGTACTGAAAAATATTTTTCAAAGTGTTATACAATCTAAACATGACGAACGTAGAGGCGTAGCCATGGCAACAATACATGAAATCATAGACTAAATATAAGATCATACCATCCCATACATTAAAATGCGACCGCCTAAGAACGCGCTTACACTACACATAGATGGCGCCACAAAAAAAATGTAGCTTTCGGTTATACTTGTAGATGGCATTAAATGTCACCTTTGACATATATTTATGGCTCGAAAGTAACATAACACTTAACGCCATTCGGTCGCCAACGGTCGCATTTTAATGTATGGGATGGTATGATTTTCTTATATTTAATCTATGAAAGTATGCAAAATAATAGAAAATTTTGGCACCATTTTTTGTCTCTCGTTTTTAGGGTTCCGTAGTCAACTAGGAACCCTTATAGTTTCGCCATGTCTGTCTGTCCGTCCGTCCGTCCGTCCGTCCGTCCGTCCGCAAATAATCTCAGTAACTGTTAGCACTAGAAAGCTGAAATTTGGTACCAATATGTATATCAATCACGCCAACAAAGTGCAAAAATAAAAAATGGAAAAAAATGTTTTATTAGGGTACCCCCTACATGTAAAGTGGGGGCTGATATTTTTTTTCATTCCAACCCCAATGTGTGATATATTGTTGGATAGGTATTTAAAAATTATTAAGGGTTTACTAAGATTCTTTTTAGATAATATTCATATTTTCGGAAATAATCGCTCCTAAAGGAAAAAATAGTGCGTCCCCCCCCCTCTAACTTTTGAACCATATGTTTAAAAAATATGAAAAAAATCACAAAAGTAGAACTTTATAAAGACTTTCTAGGAAAATTGTTTTGATCTTGATAAGTTCAGTAGTTTTTGAGAAAAATACGGAAAACTACGGAACCCTACACTGAGCGTGGCGCGACACGCTCTTGGCCGGTTTTTTATCCTAGCCGCGTAGCGCCCACCATACAAATTTTTGCTAGGGAATTTTGATTCTTATTGTACTTGAGATTGAATTCAATTTCATTAGTTCAAAAAATTTTAGAAACAAAAGAAATTATATTTTATTTGTTTACATGAAAATTAAAATTCCATTGAAACCATTATGTACTTTAGAAATTACATTGGGCCCCACGAGGCTAGATCGAAATGGCTCGTGATTCTGAGTAGGAAAAATATAAAATTTACCTACTTTAAAAAACTTTTTTTTTGGTGATTCTTCTACCGAAAATTCCCTGGTCCTATTTCAGCCTATATAAAAATATCCACATCGTCAAAATTCGTCCTTCTCCTTCTTAAACCTTTGAACGAGCGGCATAGGCCTACCAACCCCCCTTTTCTCAGGCTCCATCCCCTTGTGAATCAGTCTGTGTTTCTTCAAAGCAGTTAAATTCCTACACTTCCTATGACATATGTCACAACTGTGCCCCTCTTCGTGACTATGCCGTTTCCTATGTGAAATCAAAGAACTTGCCTGTACAAACTTTTTCTTACATACTCCGCAGCGATATCGTTTCTCACCGGTGTGTATGTATAAGTGTTCCTTTAGATTACTCGAAGTTGTAAACGCTTTTTTACATATAACGCACGAGTGAGGTTTTTCACCTGTGTGAACGTATTCGTGGACTGTTAGGTTGGATTTTCTGTTGAATACTTTCGGGCACAGTAGACAGGGATATTTCTTGTATCCGCTTGTGGGGGTTCTGTGTTTGTTCGGTTTCCTGGTAGTTTCTTCGGAGGACATTGTTGATTCATTCTCACTAGCATTCAATGATACTGAAACAACAGTAAATAGAGTTTTGAATGATTCAAGGTTATTTTCATTACGACTTAAGATGTGGGCGATCGAGCTTCGCTCGGTTCTATTTTATTATATCACGTCTTTAGATCAAAAAACCCTGACACCTGCGATGTGCCTGCTAACATTAGACCAACCTCTTACGGCTGAGCTACGGCCAGCCGATGCGCGGTTGGCGAAATTAACGACCATATTTGAGCATTTCTTTTTTTTTTGCCACTTTTATGAAGTGTGATATTTTTGAAAAAAAATGCTATTTCTACTCAGAATTACTAGCCTTTTCAATCCTAGTAGTTAAAAAATTGTCCCATACGATTTTTTCTTATTTTGTTACCATTTTCCGTACATCTTGTATGGGGTAACAAAAGAGGAAAGTAAAAAAAATGTATGGAAATTCTGGGACAACTTTTGTCTCCCAGTGAGATTGAATGTACTCGTGATTCTGAGTACAATTGACCTATAATTCCCTAAAAGAATTTTAAAAAAAATATTGGCAAAAAAAAAAGAAATGCTCATTTTGTGTTTACTAACGCAAAAGAAAAACGCATGAAAACTTGAAAATTCGCGCCTAAAATTAATGGTGTTCAGTGTAAATCCCTCACCTGGATCATCACGCTCCTGTTTTAGGATAATGTCATGAGTTTCCTTATCGCCAATTAATGGTAAACGCTCAAGCTGCACCCAGCACTCTTTCATCTTAGCGGGAAACCTATAACAATAAGGTTAATTCAGTTTGACTCTATTAAATTAAATAAATCATCACCCTAGTTTACAATCATGTTAATTATGTGGAATAAATGGTCATAATATTTTCAGTACAGTACAGATGTTGTTTTTTTTTTTTACTTTGTAACTCATGTCGATTTAAAACACTATTCGGTTGTGTTTTAATTTATCTCCACTTGTTTTGAACTTACTTTTATTCACACTAGTATTGTAATGTACTATTATAGGTTTGATTTATACAGTGAGGTACTTATTACAGCATAATTTTTGCCATAATTACTACAGTAATGAAATATTTTAGGACATTTTTACACAGATTGACCGAGTCCCATGATAAGCTCAAGGCTTGTGTTGTGGGTACTCAGACAACAATATCCATACTAATATTATAAATGGGAAAGAGTGTGTCTGTTTGTTTGTCCGTCTTTTACGGCAAAATTGAGCGACGAATTGACGTGATTTTTTAAGTGGAGATAGTTGAAGGGATGGAGAGTGACATAGGCTATTTTTTGTCTCTTTCTAACGCGAGCGAAGCCACGGGTAAAAGTTAGTATAATAATAAACCAATACATAGAAAATATCAATGACTCGGGAACAAATATCTGCAATTATCACACAAATAAATGACCATACCAGGAATCAAACCCTGGGCGCTTAGCAGCACCTAGACCACACTGACATTATTGCGAACTAGAGTTAAAAATATACAAAAGTATTATTTTAAAAAGCTTACTAAATAATGGAGCAATACGGAGGCTTGTTATCATAATTGAAGTCTGTTGTCTGTGAAATAGGCAGTGCCTGGGAGTTGGTTGATGGAAACACTGTAGTCAGTTCTGGTGTATAGGTGTAATATCTTCTACCTATCTCCTAACACCCCTCTTATACTCAAGTACAGTTCCTTATATCTACTTAATCTACGTGACAGAGGCAATCCCTTATCGTATGGAGAGGTGGTTTATCTGTATTCCATCACTACTACGTTGTCTACGTGATCAACGTGTAGGAATGTCTACTAGCCTATCACATCTGAATGTTTACCACCATCTCTCAAAGGTTTGTAAAGTTTACAGAAAATTTTCTAATTAGAGATAGGCCAGATTTGATACTCACCATTGACCTACTGTCACTTGGCCTGTTAATTACTACGTCTACACAAACTACAACGAATAGCACATTTTGGTGACCAATGTTGATTGAAATGACATGTAAATGCTATATTTACTTTCCGAACAGTCAACCAGTCCCTAGCTGACCAAAACAACTTCGCAGCGACTGCTTACTGTTAAAATATAAGGTATTTATCTAAAGAAATCTTACCACGCTCAGTAAAACTTCCATGATAAGAATGAATGGCGCGAAATGTTCTTACACTCTTTCCTACGATTTATCCTGTGACGTTTAACAACAGTTTATTACGTTTCTACAAACCACAGGTTACGTAAAAACCAGCATTATGTACCTTGCCAAACACATAACGTCTCTTTAATGAAGAACGCATATGTTATATCCCTTAAAATACTTAAAACATACCTCTTTCTCTATGGTTACCGTGTTTTTTCTCTATGGTCCAGCTGGGATGCCCGCTCGCGCTTGGCTGAAGCGAGCTGTCATCCTGACGGTTGACGTCTGTCACTTCATAGCGTATGTTTTCCCTCCAAAGTGTAAGTCACGTTTTTCCGTGAAAACAAGAAAAGTGAACGAAAAAGCTGAAAATGAGCTCCAAAGACGACGGGAAGGGTGCGGAACCCGACCCGCAGAACGGCAAACGTTGTTCCCTGAGCTCAGAATCCTCGGACGGATCGTCCTCATCCTCGGAGGGTGAGACGCCGCCTCCGAACAAGCGACCTCGGAAAACTCGCGGAGAGTTCCCACAGGTCATGTACGACCCAAGGGTCGACACGCTTACTAGTCAGGTGAGTTACATTTCGAACTACCTAATACAATCGCAGACTACTGATGGCGTCGATGGCGAGGTTCCATCACGGGACGAAGATTCATCGTCTTTAGTACCGCCACGCCTCAACAAAAGAACGATTGATATAGGAGAGATAAGTACGGAGATTAAAGAAGGGACTGTGGTTCAGACAGCAGATCCAGTTAACTTAAAAGCTTTAGAAAAATTGCAAAAGTTCAACTCTCCGGCCTGGCAGGCAGTTCGATATAAGAATTCTTTAAAGACGATGTTAGCTAAACCCGGATTTGTGGAGCTAGGAATCAATGAAGAATTGATGCATTTTAATAAAGGCAAGGATTATTTGGCATCTACAGAAAATGTCCTAGCAGGACTATCAAATGCGGTGTTAACCAATAGATGTATCTTAAAACGAAGCTTACAGGAGTTGGCTGACTGGAGTACCAACAGCCAAGAACTAAATTCAGAAACCTTGTATGAAAAGGTGTCCTCAATTTTCGGATCAGGTTCAGAGATATACAAAAATTATGAAACAACATTACAAATAATTGCTGGGAAACGAACAGAATGTATAGAAATTAGGCGGAACCGAATACTGAATGAAGTTACAAATCCAAACCTGAAAGCTAGCTTAAAGAATCTCCCGCCAAGTAATGAACATCTGTTTAGTAGAGAAGCAATGGCACCGCTGATACAGTCTCTCGGAGGGACACAAGTATGGCTAAATACTCCAAATTATATTAAGGAAAAGAAGATACCATCAGCTAACACAAATAAACAACCAGAAAAAGTGAAAGAATATGACAATAGTTCAGATGTGAAGCAGCGGACCCAATCAGAAACTCAAAGCTCTCAGACACATAACAATAACAAACATGACAGAAAACACAAAAAACAGAGCTACAGACACAATAAAACCATTCATTCTAACAAGAAGAAGTAACAATCAATTGTTTCAAGATAGTTGTCTAAAATTGTTTGAGGACAATTGGAGGCATAATGGAGGAAACCAATTTATTTTAAAAACAATAGCGGGATGAAGGATTCCTTCCAAATCAAAAGCCCTACTTACATATCCAATAGTTCCAATACTAAATCAACAGTGATGATTCTCAACAAGAGTATCCCCAGAGATGACCGAGGTGATAGAGGAGGTAAAAAGTTTGAAGATTTTGGAACGCGCCCACCCTTCAAGAACCCCGGTTTCATCTCAAAGATGTTCTTTGGTAAAAAAGACAGACAGTGGGGTTCAACCAATCTTTAACCTGAGAGGTCTGAACCAGTATATCTCAACCAATGAGTTCTCAGACTGATATCTCAGGCTTTAGTGGCAGAAATTTTACAACGGGGAACTGCTTCAACTAACTTCACTAGCCTTCGGCCTCTCCTCAGCACTTCGATCCTTAGCAGCCTTTCAAGCTGGACAGCGGAAGTCTTGCGGGCAAAGGCCTTCGAGTTCTAGTATATCTCAACGACTACCTGTTAGCAAACTAGAGCTGTTCAGAGTTGAAGTCTCCAGCCACGGAGGTTGTGACTCTTCTCGAGCATCTCAGCTGGAAAATAAATTACTCAAAGTCTAATTGGCCTTGTGTTGGAACATTCTAGAAAGTACAAAGTCCTTATCACAAAAAAAGGTACAAAAGATTCAGGACAAGAGAGCTTGTCTGGTGAAGCGAGGCAGATGTTGTCTTCAAGAAAACAGACTTCTCGGCCATTTGAATTTTGCCAATAGTTATGCACAGGGGTTAGCTGAAATGCAGAAGGATGCAGAGATACCTCAGACAGTTCTGTCAGAACAGACCTCGACGAAAGGAAATAATCCCGACAGGTGTCCTAGCCGAGCTTTCGTTAGTGAAAGGATGCTTTGCACTGCACTATGCTTCAATGCCCCTACGGAGCAAGGACATAACTCATTTCTAAACCACGACGCGGCGGACGCGGGATGGGGAGCCCAGTTAAATGGGATTCATCTGTCAGGAACGTGGAACAAGAAACAGAAGTTATGGCACTTATTTGTAAAGGAGATGTATGCAGTATGTGCTGCAATACGGAGTCAGATGAGTCAGATGGACCACCTCGGAGGTGCTCACAGATTAGTCCAGACAGACTATCAGACTCTCGTTGCTTATATCAGAAAAAAAGGGGGCAAGAGGTCCCTAGCACTACTGACTCTTACAACCAGACTGCTGACACTGACCGACCAGCTGAAAGTTTCACTGTCGGCTTGTTACCTCCCGGGGAGGTACAACAATATTGCAGGCCGATTATCAAGTGCAAATCCACTTCTGGAGTGACGTTTACTTCCACAGGCTACGGAAGCCATATTCAAGAAGCGGGGAGTGCCAGAAATCGTGGTGTGTACATCGGCAGAGACAGTGCCAAGGTATGTAACTCTAGACTCAAATCAGCAAGCGGAGTTCTGCAATGCATTCAGTTGTACCTGGAAATTCCAACTAGCTTGAATTTCTCCATATCCCAATTCAATTCCACAGGTGCTTTGTCATCTAAACTAAAGGTATGTTAATACTAGTAGCTCCAATCCAGAGCAGCGAGAAATTCACAGCGGTGTACCTCAAGGATCAGTCCTTGGACCTGTGCTTTATATAATATACACATTCGACCTGCCTCATAATGTCCAATGTAGCGTCAGTATTTTTGCCGACGACACGAAGTTATTTTCTAACCCTCTACATGATTTCGACCAACTTCAAAAGGATCTAGACGAGATAGCAAAATGGTCAAAGGAATGGCTCATAAGTTTGAATGCTGAAAAATGTACAGTGCTACAAGTTGGTAACTGCAATCCACATCTTGCTTATACCCTGGAAGGAACGAAACTTACACCAGTTAAAGTGCAAACAGACTTGGGAGTCAAAATTACCGAAAACCTCAAGTGGGAAGAACATCTAACAAGTATCACCAAAAGAGCTAAATCTTTAATATACCTCGCTAGAAAAGCCTTTGGGATACTAACGCCTGAACTCATGCTTAAGATATACAAGACATATGTTAGACCCATCTTAGAGTACGCTTTCCAAGTCTGGAACCCTTATTTCGCCAAAGATGTTGAGATGCTTGAGAAAGTGCAACGTAGTTTCACAAAAATACCCAAACAACTAAAAAAAATGTCTTACGAAGAACGACTTAAAGTGCTGAAGCTAACAACGCTAAAAGAACGCCGAGAGCGTGGAGACCTCATTGAAACGTTCAAGATTTTAACGGGGCACTATGACATAGACCAGTTTCAAGACCTGTACAAGCGCAATAATAACACCCGTCTGCGAGGCCACCAGTACAAACTAATATCTGAACTGTCTAAAAACAACCCTCGCAAACATTTTCTCAGCAACAGAGTGGTCAAAACATGGAACAAACTACCAGAGGACGTGATCTCAGCACTGAATGTTAACCAGTTTAAGAACCGACTAGATAACTACTTAACAAATTTAAAGAACACATCTTAAGAAAGAATTGTTGGATACAGGCAACTATCAGTTGTTATAACTGCCTGCCTGATTAATAAATAATAATAATAATAATTTGGACTCAGTGTTATTGGATGCCAGATCTTCATGCACGAGCACTGAAAAAACCCTATTTGGTACCGAACCTGCACAGGGTTCTACTGGACAGGACCACAGGATATCAGTATCACCCACCTCAAATAGAGCTTCTGGAAATACAGACTTGGAGGATTGGGGGTGGTATGAATTTGAGATCATCCACCTTGAATAGTTCAATACTTACGCTCCAGCAATGAGAAGACGGAAGGAGTGGTGTAGTAAAGACAAGGTGAAATGTAAATCCCCAAGTGGAGATGAGGTAGCTAGGTTCCTAGCCGGCTTACATATGGACCAGAACTTAGCTTAGCTTACAATACAATTTTATTACATAACTAATGCTACCTATTGTGCCAAAACAGAAATGCTGTCCAAGAGTTTCCTAATTAAATAGATTTTAAGGCCACTTTTTCTGCTAAACCAATAACTCAAAGATCACCGATATGGGATACAAAATTATTGTATGACCGGTTATTGACTACAGGAGCAAAATTCTCATTATGTGACATAGCAAGAAGAACTGCATTAATATTATTGTTAGCATCTGGCAGGATTCATGATAAACCTTGCTAAGAATGTCAAATGAGAGCCTTATAGAATCAGATAATAGCATAGTATTATGGCCAGTGTTTGAATCAAAGACAGATACAGCAACCCAAAGACAATCGGGTTGGTGCCTATCAAAGCACCCCGAAGAAAAATATTTGTCCGGTTAGACATATTAATCTACTGTTGACTTTATGAGAGATGAGACATTCCATTATATCATCCACATTAATAATCCCTGTGAGTTATTTATAACTGTAACTGGCACCATTAAGCAGTCCTCTAAAATTAACATAGCAGGCTAGATCAGATCCATATTCAAGGAGGCTGGCATTGATGCACCACCTGGAAGTGTAAGATCTGCAGTTGCCTCTAAGGGTTGGTTAGATAATAGACCAGTTGATGAGATCCTGGAAAGAGGCAACTGGAGATCTTTCAAAACTTTTAAAAATCATTACTATAGATCTGCACAAGTGCCTGAAAATAATTCTGGTACTGATATGCTTCATAATAACTTCACAAGTACATGAATCTTTTAATTGATTATAGTTAATCATTCTTATGTTTGTTAGAAACATACATTATTACTTATGTTGTTAAAAGTCAGAAGAAAGTTTTATTTTGCTTTTTATAAATTTGTTTTTATAGTAATATAGATTCATATTGCTAACAGCATCACAATAATTAAACAGAATTATGATGCTAATGTATGTTACTGATCTCGAATACTACCTAAGTTGATTATTGATCTCAGTTAATTATTAATGGGCAGGTGCCTTAATAGGTCTATTACAGAGGCTTATCTATTTTGTTTGTATTATGTACATCTCATTTATATTAATAGAGAATTCACATAGCGTATGGGTGTTTCTTTCTTTCAACCAGCAGATATCAGACACGTCTTCATTAAAGAGACGTTATGTGTTTGGCAAGGTACATAATAGGAATGTTTTGCATTCCAACAAAACATGTATTATGTACTAAACAAACACATAACGTCTCGGCAAGGGCCTTGCTGTTGAAGACGCTATGAAGTGACAGACGTCAACCGTCAGGATGACAGCTCGCTTCAGCCAAGCGCGAGCGGGCATCCCAGCTGGACCATAGAGAAAAAACACGGTAACCATAGAGAAAGAGGTATGTTTTAAGTATTTTAAGGGATATAACATATGCGTTCTTCATTAAAGAGACGTTATGTGTTTGTTTAGTACATAATACATGTTTTGTTGGAATGCAAAACATTCCTATTTTGCGAAAAAACACTTAAAAACATCTGCAAAACATGGACTGGACTTGATACAAACGTCAATGTCAAATCTAAAGTTTTTTATTGTCGGTTAGGACAGACGAAGACCATAAGCCATACTGCCACGTCTTCGATTAGGGCCGGTTAGATATACGCGTTGAGACGAATGCACGCACGTTGTCGCGTGCGTTCCGTTTTATGAAATGTCAGCCAACGTTAACAAATAACAATACATGAATAAATAGTTGTGGAATAACATCACATTTTCGTTATCATCAATCTATATAAGTAGCCCGCTCCTGACTATGCGCGCCAATCCAGGCGCGACGCCGCGAACGCGAGTGTGGAACTGAGTGGGCTTATGTGTAGGTCAATTGGAGAGGTTGCCTTTTGAGCCCAACATTTTCAAATTTGCTACCTTTTTTGAGTGCCAATATTTGGTTCACCAAGGTTTGGTTCTTGTCTACAAAAGGTCCGCGAGAGCATAAGAGTGTGTCTATCTTGGAAAATTTACACTAATCTTACTATAGATACTAATTTTTAAGGTTCCGTCCGTACCAAAAAGGTATTAAGACGATACGGTAGGGGTCAATTCTCCATACAAACGCTCTCGACTATTTCCTCCCTGGTTTTTGAAGATAGAGCAATGATTTTTTTAACACAGATTGTTATTATTTTTATCTGTGTCGGACCGTTTTGATTTTTTTGATATTTCATTTATTTATTTATTTATTTATTTATTCCTTATATTAACGCTTACAGTCTAGCTACACATGTTAGGCTCCCCACAGACAGTCTTAAAAATTCATAATCTTAAAACAAAATTGTATGCAATTGACACTGACAGATCTGTCAGTGTCTTGTCAGTGTCAGTTTGAACTGTCAGATTGCATACAAGTTTTTTTTAAGATTATGAATTTTTAAGACTGTCTGTGGGGAGCCTATAAGGAGTGACAGTTTACAAAGTTAGTTACTTAATTACAACATAAAATGTTAACCTATTGTAA
The DNA here is from genome assembly GCF_023078275.1 of Leguminivora glycinivorella. NCBI lineage: Eukaryota > Metazoa > Arthropoda > Insecta > Lepidoptera > Tortricidae > Leguminivora > Leguminivora glycinivorella. The sequence continues at coordinate 10,545,160 of NC_062994.1, forward strand.
TTGAGCTCGGCGTCGTTATGGATTCCAGGTATCTGCTACTGACTATCATAAAATAGGTCTCGGTACTATGGAATATGTCCAGATTGCTGTCGCTGTCCAAGATAGCATTGAGGAGTGTGAGTGCGCGGCATAGACTAAACTAAAGCGCGGTGCAGCGGAGAGTGCGATAATGCACGCGTCCGAGTCATATTCTGCTTTTTAAAGATTCTAGAGCCAATCAAAAAATTCCAAAAACGGCCTTTTTTATTGTGGCGCAAAAAAAGGTGTGATACTCAAGATTGGTAACAATTAACCAAAAAAGCTAAACGGTCCGACATAGATTATTTCATTGTTATTCAGATTCTCAAATTTCGTTTCGATTGATTAAGTTTTGAAGGAGGAAAGAGTCGAGAGCGGAACCTCGACTTTAAAGATTTTTTTGAAATATCTTTTGACTGAGTTGTTCTTAATGGACAATGTTTTTTCGATAAATCTAGTTAATAACACTTGTATATTCAACTAAAATTCCCAAGTTGAAAGGGGGGCTCCTTTCCATTTTAGCATTTTCGCTACCGTATCCTCTTAAGCTTTATTTCTCCCCGTGCGGAGCCAGGGCGGATCGCAAGTTAGAAACAAATCACTGCAGAGTGTAAACGTAGTGTGTGCTCTCATCCAAATATATAATCAGGTTTGGGACATTGAACCCCGGATTAGGAACCACTGAACCGTACGGGGGTTACCGGACCACGCGCGAACCGTACCGACGCGGCGAGATGTTACTCTACTTATGACACAGCTTCGTTTACTATAGACGGACAACAATGTTGAAAAATGTAGGGCTCAGTGGCCAATAAATTGTCTTCGTGAAACGCGTGTCTTCCTTTCCTATACTTTGACGTCGGCGGAATCATCGACGAGCCATAACACTTAAAAATTGATTGTAAATGTAGGGTCGATGGTTTAATAGGCTAAATTTAATAGTTTCCTATACTTAAAATAATATATTTTCCCCCTCACTAGCTCGGAAATACGTGTTTTGTCCTTTAATACCAGCGGGTAAAAACGCACTTTATCCACTAGTGAGTAAAGTAATTTGACCTTGAATAAAGTCAAATTAACTGCTTTAAAATTGATAAAAGTAGGTAAATCTAGTAATAAAGATGATTGACCTGTGGAAATACTGGAAGCAGTTATAAACGCATTTTTTGCGTTGTAGTTTCCTCGCTATAGTGAGGGGAAAAGTTTTGTGTTACACTCGGGTGCAAATATATTTTACTTCTCGTCTGTTAAAAACTCGCAAGTTCAGGATTCTATTCTCGAACCACTCAATTCCACACTCGGCGTTAAAATACAACTTTGCCCCCTTGTAACAAATAACTTATAAAATAAACTTATAACAAATAACTATTATGCAGTTCACGAAATAAAGCACCACATAATTAGAAGACAAATACGGACATTAGTTATGTTTAAACATAATTTCTATTTAATAAGTCAGAGAGAAAGATATAAAGTAAATGAATTGACCGTGACGTCACTCCTCAGTATTTCATAGTAATTCCATATTAGCAAATCGTTTTTACAGTTCTTAAAAAGAAGCTGATTTGACTAGTAGGAAATTAGCCCATTCCCATAGAAAATTTAAATTTCGCTCCTTTCTTAGTTCCAAGATTTCTTTAACCGTCTATCTATCCATACTAATATTATAAATGGGAAAGTGTGTGTGTCTGTTTGTTTGTCCGTCCTTCACGGCAAAACGGAGCGACGAATTGTAGTGATTTTTTAAGTGGAAATAGTTGAAGGGATGGAGAGTGACATAGGCTACTTTTTGTCTCTTTCTAACGCGAGCGAAGCCGCGATCAAAAGCTAGTATGTCAATAAGTGTTTTCTATGAAAATATACTGGTCACAAGAAGCGAGATGTATCTATAGTAAGTATATAGTTGCTAAGCAACGCTAACACTAGTGAAAATATCATGGTCAAAGTTGTGATAGCCTTACTTACAAAGTATGATGCATGCACGCAGTCGAAATGACACAACGCATTACACAATCGTGTTAATTAATGTTAATTAGCTCTCTCAATGGAGGAGAGGGGTCAAATGTTAAATAATGTTCACACACGAGGGTACCGATACGTCACTATCAGATATTTATGTAGGTATACTTATTAGGAGCTAGATTGTACATCTCGGCATTCGCAACGGCTCGTGAAAGCCTGGAGTCCGCTTTGACAACTAATCCGAAAATTTGGCGTAGACACTAGTTTTACGAAAGCGACTGCCATCTGACCTTCAACCCTAAGCCTTATTGGGATTAGTCTGGTTTCCTCACGATGTTTTCCTTCACCGAAAAGCGACTAGCAAATATCAAATGACATTTCGCAAATAAGTTTCGAAAAGACTCATTGGTACGAGCCAGGGTTCGAACCCACGACCTCCGGATTGAAAGTCGCACGCAGAAGACGAGCAATACATAGTACAATTTCTAGCTTGTGACCAATTGGCCAAACTTTTGTGTAAAGATGGTCCATTTCGTGACACCAAATAGTCACGATATTTAAGTTGTGAATGAAATAGCTGAAGAATGGAAGAAAAGAGAGGCCTTTGGCCCGGCCACAGTATAATAAAAAGTACTATCGTACAGTATGGCCACTCCCGCTCCCCGCTGAAAGTGCTACTCACCCCCTTTCGGTTACCTCACAGTTACCTCCTGTCAATAACGCGAACAGTGGACCTGTCATATTTCACTCATACAAGCATGGTACGTGTTCACCTACACGAGCTTAGACTGTGTGCTAGGAACGCGCCTCTTTCATATATTTGATCGCCAGTGTCCGAGATGACCCGGCAGTGGGTCATACAATAGGCTAGGTACCTTTAGGTTTCCTAAATGGGTACCTACTTTAGGTGACGTTGGATGTGTTGAGCTTACACGACTTACCCAATTTTTGTAATAATGTCATAAACTATAAACTTAAATTTTAGGTAATTTGCGCGAAGGAAGGTAGGTACCTCCTACCGGGTGTCATGTACTGACTACCTCAAACTAACACCTGTAATGCACATGACTTTAATGTTATAGATTAATAGACTTTCTAAGTTAAGTCTATATCTACTTATTTGCTACTAAATTAGTAGCAAATAAGTAGATATAGAAACTACTAATTAGACACAATTATTTTTCATAACAATAAAATACCTGTATACAGTGTGTAAATTTAATACGGGCGAATCTCTTAACGGTGGTTAGTATACATAATACATATAGAATATTATAGTTTAATTTAGTTAGCTAACATGAAATGTAAATTTAAATTTCATCCATATAAAATAATTCAGCCTCCAATATATGTACAGTCGTGTAAAAATATGGGTGTACACACATCTTACTCAAAAGTACGTCCCATAGATTCTTAGTCCATAATAGTTTACCATATTTATGAGACGATTTTTTCGATACATATTTTTGTATTTGACTGTACCACCCTAATGCAAATTTTCATGACAGTTTCTTTTCAAAGCTCATATGGCGTTGTATATCATTAACTGTCAGTCATCACAAGTATCACAACTATATTCAAAGTAAAGCTGAAAAAAAAAAAAAATAATGGAAGGTGTGAAAATTAACCTAGTTAACTTAAAAACATCTCTTAATTATTTTTTTCATTTTTAACCCCCGACGCAAAAACGACGGGGTGTTATAACCCCCGACGCAAAAACGACGGGGTATTATAAGTTTAACGTGTCTGTCTGTCTGTTTGTCTGTCTGTCTGTGTGTGTCTGTCTGTGGCATCGTAGCTCCCGAACGGATGAACCAATTCCGATTTAGTTTTTTTTTTGTTTGAAAGTTAAGTTAGTCGGGAGTGTTCTTAGACATGTTTCATGAAAATCGGTCCACTATGTCGCGGTCGGGGTTTTTTTTTAATTATAATTTTGTGGTTAGGTTAGTCATTTGATAACATACATACATACATACAATCACGCCTGTTTCCCCTAAAGGGGTAAGCAGAGCACATGAAACTGCTAAAGTTACAGTGCCACTCTTGGCAAATAAGGTTGAAAAAAAGCGAAACTGTGACATTGCAGTGACAGGTTGCCAGCCTCTCGCCTACGCCACAATTTAACCCATATCCCACAGTCGCCTTCTACGACACCCACGGGAAGAAAGGGGGTGGTGAAATTCTTAACCCGTCACCACATTTGATAACACTGATCAATTCTGTCGGGTTTAATTTATCGCCCGTATAGTTCTTACACACTGTATATACTTCCCAATGTTTCGAACTAACCTGTCCAGGTGTGTGCGATTGTTATCATTTTCCCATGTCCAAAAAGTAAAACTGTGTCAAGAGGCTTATTATATTAGCAAGATTATCTGACAATCTGACACAATTGGGAACGGGGTATGAATCCGAATGAAAAAAATCATAATCTTATGAAATATCATACAATTTCGGAACTGTCCACACATAGTCTTATTTTTAAAGATCATGATTTTTTTTAGATTATTTATTAGGGCCCCATTGACAGTACGATTAATCGCTTCGATCGATCGGACAGATATCGTGACGATCGGTCGCATCGTTGCTCGCACAGAGAACCTCCTATAGAGTAGAAATCTTGTATATTTTGTTCGCGATACGAGTCACCAGTGTTTGGGGTGCGAGGAGCGGGCGGGGAATGTGTTAAGCGCGCTGTGATTGGCCGTTTCAAGGACGGCGGGCAGTCGCGCCAGATGAAAAGGGACAGAAGTATGACTGTCCCTCTACTGACGCGTAAGTGGCCAATGTAAGTTGACCTATGCCGGCTCTGAATAAATTATAAATATGACTTATTTGTGGAATGTAATGCCGTCTGTTTTTAAATTTGAGCTTCTTGTTACCTTTCCACACCATTTCACACTACAGGTGGACATCTTTAAGGCATCAAAATACCCTTTTCCAATTTTTTAGTGCGAAAAACACGCGCTGCTTTCGGGTCTGTTACTTGGTCGATACTGATCGGGCACGGCGAGCGCCCGCGCTTATATCAGTGCAAATACTAGGAAGGTTGGCGACCGCGAGTCGTCTTGTAATGGATGTCTATAGGGGTTGGTCTGTGGTTGCTCGTTACGATCTTACGATCGATCGTCTACTCGAACGAAACGGAATAATAAAGTCAGTACGTAAAAGTATGAGATAAAAAATCGAATCGGCGGTGGCAAACGGCCACAGACTTTCGATCTGTCGTTGCGATACTCATGATGTCATGATTGCACAGGATTTTGTTGCGATGTCCGACATTGTATACGATCAAGTAAATTGTTAACGATATTGAAATACACTGATCGTAAAGATAAATCGTACCGTCTATGGGGTACTTTAACTTAATTTTGTACATGAGTTTTTTTTAAGTTTTTTTTTAAATAATGTAATGGACTTTGGTCGAAATATAGATTTTTTAAAATCTATATTATTATGACTAAACTTGGTTTAAACGATCAAGTTCTAAAATGTAGTCGAACCATGCAATATCGTGTCATGAACGTAGCATTATGGAATTGGCCCCTAAAATGCATAGCATTATAAAGTAGAGCATCCTTCCCTCCTTCACGCATCACCTACGACACACAATATCCATACACTCACACATGCAACGGTTTAACAGGTGGGCACGCACACAGGTGTATGCATGGGTACAGGAGGTTTGAAAAAGGTGAGAAGCGATTTTTGAAAAAGGTGAGAACTGAGAAGCGAGAACCCCCGACGCAAAAACGACGGGATTTTATTAGTTTGACGTGTCTCTGTCTGTTTGTTTGTGTGTGTCTGTCTGTGGCATCCTCCCGCGAACGGATGAACCGATTTAGGCACGCCACAGACAGTCTTAAAAAAAGACTTATATGCAATCTGTCAGTTCAATCTGAAAATTATGTCAGTTTGAACTAGGGCTCCCGGTCGTGACCGTGTATCGTGAACACGTAGCCGTACGCACGTTGCCGTGATACACGGCAACGGATTTCTGGTTCGTTCGTCACGTGAAAATAAATCACGTGAAATTAGGGTACGTACGTTCGTAGATCCGTCCGTACGTACGTACGAATTCACGTGACACGCCCGTTCGGTCCGCCAGCGGCGTTTCATGAGAGAAGATAAGATCGGATGCAGTCTCTATAAGTTACGAATAAAAATGTAGGTATCGTGAGGTTATATCTTAATTACTTTTGAATTAAAATTTATATTCAATACTGCGGTTTTTCAAATATTAATATGTAAGTAATAAATAAATATAACCAAATAAACGATCCGGGGTTTCCGATAGGCTTAATTTAGAAGTGGTTATAAAAATACCAACGATATGGGTAGGTAACCTTTTGTAAGGGTAACTGCTAGATTTGGTAACCGTTTCAGATAAAGTTTCCTTCCAGTCATTTGAGTTTTTTACTCTATCCAAAGGTTTTCAACAGTTATAATTCTAAATTCGACTTATTATTAAATAACCACTGTTAGCATTGTCTCTACGCTACAACCGACGCTTCGAGTACAAATTCAAAAAATGCTTATACTTTCACTAAAATATTACTTTTATGTTTATTAAAATGGCACTATACCATGACTATACCTTATCCTTTGTTAAGCTTATCTGTTGAGTGGTTGTGGTTGAAAAATACCATGCGTTAACGTGGTAATATGGGCTTAACCGTGCACCGTGATACCCTTGAATCTGCTTATTATGTGTCTGCAATGTTCGTTGACAAAAACTCTCTAGTTACCCTCTGATTAATAAGATTTAATAGGAAGATAAGTATTCACGGTACCATTCAATTATTGATGCAAGGAGTAAGACATTTGTCAATTTAGTATAAAAATTAAGAATGTGACGATAGGATGACATCCACGGAAACGTAATTTTAACACATACCTAGTTAATAATTATGTTATACATTTTACGCGAACTTACTTAACTGTTATAGCCACTATTTAATTAGGTAATTAGTGTAATTACGTTATATAGTAATAAGATTGATGGTAGTAAAAAAAGTCTACTTTAAGAGGGTTCAAGGCGCAGGATTATCATTTTATTAAGATGTAAACACTGTTTTATGACTGATATATTGTTTCAAAAATAATAAATAGGCACTGCTTAATAAAGTGAGCTTCGTTATACTATTTACATGCAATAACTTTAAAATTATTTTTTCATGGTATTTAAACTTAGACCTTTGCTGCTTTCATTTACTTATTATGGATTACACCTATTTAAAAAATTGACTTACTCGTTTGATGTCGTAACAGTAACAGTAGATTTCAAATGAACTGACGTCAAATGCCTCGCGATAGATCCTGTAGTACCATGACGACACGGAAACTCATTGTTTGTCCGATACTTGCAGAGACTACATAAAGTTGAATCTCCGACTCTGGTGGCATATCTCCACATCAAACTTTTCTTCGTTGTTAAGAGTTTCAAACATTAACAGTAACAATACAAAAAATTAACAAAACAACAAGACAATAACTTTTAAATTCACCGCTAAAGTAAAATGTCAAGGCCTTCAAGTGTTGATCAACTGGGATCTTACAAGTGACAAATTGAAATAAACTAAAATTCTAAACTGCCTCATCCAGATTAAATAAAAAATCCTAAAATGTAAAAATAACACATCGCTCACTTCACTCAGCTTCACGTACAAAAGGCTGCTCGTAAATTTTACTGTCTTTATTACCACGTGGTGGAACTGCGCTTATTATTTGCAAAATACCACCACAGTAAGATAGCTGAGCTCGTTCGTCAAACAATACAGTGCTATAAAGGAATATACTATCTAAAAGTATTATTTAATGTACCGAAACTGATAAGAACTGCAGCTGTCATTTTTTTTGTCTTAGCCGTGGCCCCGCGCACATGTGTGCATATTTTTTGCCTGGAGTATAATAGTCATCATAAACTTGCTCTTTTGTTCACCTACACTCCTGTTTGTCTTGTTTACATTTAAGATTACGTTATATGCTTACATAAGAGCAAGCTTAAATATTAATTAATTAAAGCCACTTGGTAGGTTTTCATTTTCATACATAATAAATGAAAGAATAAATGTGAAAACCTTAAGAATAACATAATAATGCTTGACCAGAAATATATGGCTAAGCGTCGTGTTGCTGAATTTCATCAGAACTATTGTCCCGGATCCGTAAGTTCACATTTTTGACACATTTGTTTTGAAGTACATATGTTGCGATGTGGCTAAGGCGTATCGTTTGCCAAATCTAACGATTAATTTCGAATTGGTTGAATCGATTAGGCCCTATGGACAAGGAGGCGCTTAAACAAATATACGATTTCTATCAACTTACTGAAATGTCATTTGAATCGAAATTACACGCTGCCACAGCACTAGTTTAAAAATAAAAATTAATGATAAATGGTTTAATAAGTAAATCTTGCGTTATAAATTAATATCGTAAAATACTTACTAACGAAGATCCGCAAAAATGTAACATGTTTTAGATTATGTTTAAAGTAAGGGAAATATTATTTTTCTACTCGTCGATTGTAATCTGTCAATTAGGACACCACAGACTAAACTATAAGTGCTAACTTTTCAGTGTTGGATACTCTATGGCAGTTCCGACTCAACTATAATAATATATGTACTTAATCTCATTATAGTTGACTTTAAGTTAACTGTAATAATTTCAAAAATAGAACATCATACAACTTATATACTAATTTGCGATACCTGGCAAATTTTTCTGCATCTGAAATACATTTTTTTTATTTGTGGCATTATCGGCCAATCAGAGACGGTTGTTACAAACAATTGGTTACTAGGTAATTCGATGTTGATACAACGGTGAACGACGCTATTAACATTAATTTAAACTTGCATGAATGATGATATTTCCGTCCATTGATGATGAAGATGATGACTCGTAGAAAAAGTATTGTATATAATAGTGATATAATTAAGTTTTTCACTCTCGTACCGTACTGTTAGGCCACTCAGCAAAGCTTCGTGGCCTAAACATGGTACTCGACTGAAAAGCTTTGTATTATATCGCGATTGTATAAAATACTATTTTAAGTACTTGATTTTTTTAACCATTATTACAGGATTTTACGTTTTGTGGACGCTGTCATGTGTGAAAAAGAGGTTCTTACACTTCTTACAGCTCTGGGACAATAGTTACTCCATACTATACTAAACTGTCACCACATACAGTTTTAAGTTAGTGTCAAGTATTTGAGGATTCTGACGGCACATGTCAAAAAATAAACAATATTAAGACGTAACGTAACACAGGTTGACATTTACCATACAGGTATATAGATAGTGTAAGGCATCGGACAGTTTGCTAGTTTTAATTTCAATAAAATCGGAAACAGAATAACGCCGTAAATCACTTAATCTTCTCTTATAAAATAAACTCCCGGGGAGCCGCGTCTGTCTGTGTGTTCGTGATAAACTCAAAAACTGAACGGGTTTTCATATGGTTTTCACTTATGAATAGAGTAATTCTTGAGGAAAGTTCAGGTATATAATTTGGTAAGTTTTGTTTTTGAAAGTTTGAACTGACAGGTACGTGCGTACAGGTAGGTACAAATATTTTTTAAGATTATGAATTTTAAGACTGTCTGTGATGTGCCTTAGATTTGGTTTGTTTCTGTTTGAAAGCTGAATTAGTCGGGAGTGTTCTTAGCCATGTTTCGAAAATCGGTAGTTAAATTAAACTATGTCGGGGCTTTTTTTTTAATTTTAATTTTGTGGTTAGGTTATTTTACCATGCTATAGGAAGTAGCGTGGATAGGAGGGATCAAGCGGTAAGAGCGTGCGACTTTCAATCCGGAGGTCGCGGGTTTGAACCCCGGCTTTTTGAAACTTAATATGTGCGACGTGTGGTGTGGTGGTGACGGGTTAAGAATTTCACCACCCCCTTTCTTCCCGTGGGTGTCGTAGAAGGCGACTATGAGATATGGGTTAAATTGTGGTGTGGGCGAGAGGCTGGCAACCTGTCACTGCAATGCCACAGTTTCGTTTTCTTTTAACCCCTTATTTGCCAAGAGTGGCCCTGAAGCTTTAGTAGTTTCATGTGCTCTGCCTACCCCTTTATGGGTTACAGGCGTGATTGTATGTTTATATGTTGTTATAATATGTGCGAAACGTCATTTAATATTTACGGGCCGCTCTTCGGTGAAGGAAAACCTGGATCCCAATAAGGCCTAGCTTAGTTACCCTTCGGGTTGGAAGGTCAGATGGCAATCGCTTTTGTAGAACTAGGGCTACGCCAAATCTTGGAATTAGATGTCAAAGCAGACCCCCGATGTAAGTTGGCAGCGATTTTACAGTCGCGCCGCTGCAATAATACATTAGGCAACAAGGGGCGGAAGTGCAATATTCTTACGCCCCGAGTTACACTAAATGTTTTTATCATACATACATAGGTACTAATTAATTGATTAAGAAATGGTTACTCTAAATATAACCATTAATTTAATCTTGCACCACATTTTAATAGATAATTTTTATTTGAATTATAAAATACCTGCACGTACTAAAATCCTGACAAAATTTACATCAGACTGTATATCTTATCACTACTGGACTAAAACATATACGTAATCGACAAACTTATCTTTGCAACTACATTTTAAAAACAAAATCTTATACCAATAGCATTACAGTTTAATTTCTAACGACACCACAGCATTCTACATTTTGTCACGTAAAGCACAGACCAGTATAACCTGATCTCCCTTCCCGCTCTAACTTACTATAAAAGTAGAGAGAAAAGGGCGATTTCTATACAATTTCACAGACCAAGTTCCAACGGTTACTCCTTGTTCCGATTTTGAAAATTCAATTTCGTATTCATACTTGTACCGCGGCGCGAAACGGACGTTTCCCGCGTAAAGTTTTGTTTTTAATTTTACTTTTTTTATTGTTCAGTTTTGGTGGCCAGTGTTTTTACTTTTTATAGTTTTAAGTGCAGTATTGGATTGTTTTTTTTATGTAAGTTTTTTGTGTTTTTGTAGTTAATAGTAAATTGCGTAAATTTTACGTTTGTTGCCTTTGGAGGTTGTAGGTGTTTAAGATTCACTATTGCATATAGCTATCGTGATAATTATATTATTGCGACATATTTAAACTTTTATTACCTAGTTTTTTATGTAAGGGTATTAATCTAAGTATTTATTTATTTAAAATCCATGTTTATTTACGGCTAAATAAACAGTTATGTAAACAAATTATTGCACAATAGATAATTATTAGCCAGAATTTTTCTTAAACATCCTTGAAATATTATATTATCCTCCTTGCGTTATCCCGGCATTTGCCACGGCTCATGGGAGCCTGGGGTCCGCTTTGACAACGAATCCCAAGATTTGGCGTAGGCGCTAGTTTTTACGAAAGCGACTGCCATCTGACCTTCCAACCCGAAGGGTAACTAGGCCTTATTGGAATTAGTCCGGTTTCCTCACGATGTTTTCCTTCACCGAAAAGCGACTGGCAAATATCAAATGACATTTCGTACATAAGTTCAGAAAAACTCATTGGTACGAGCCGGGTTCGAACCCGCGACCTCCGGATCGAAAGTCGCACGCTCTTACTTACGCCACCAGCGCTTCCTTGAAATATATAGAAAGTATAATAAAAAATGCCCTACCGAATCTATGTAACTCTTTATTACCTAGATAGCAGGTAGCTTACACTAAAGGACATATTTTATCTACAATTTTATCATATAAAATCATTGACTAACACAACAAAGATATACGTTATCTATCTTATCACGTACTATCACAAAGACAATGATAACACATCATTTTTAACATAATATGTATTTTATAAACAGCTAACTAAAGTATACAATTCTTTATACGGTTTTCTTAAATAAATAGTTACATAGGTACGTACACCTATGAATCATATAGCTTCACTTTTTATTTTATCATATAATAAATTTGTACTTATCTTGGCTAATTACAAATTTTGCGAAACAAAAATGACCTTCAGTGTCATATGAAAGTAATTAATTATAAAATTGAATCGCTTTCAGCTATTAAGGGCTGCCTAAATCGTCAGTTTTGATTATTTGGTCCATCCTATTCTTAACTTGCAATATGTTATATTATAATTTTCAATTCTATTAGCACCATCTAGCCTAGAATCAACCAAAGGTGTAGTACATTTCTCTTGGCGGTTTTTCTTAGACTTTATATGTCTATACGGAGTAATAGATATCTTTGCTCAAATGCTCAAATTGTAGGTAGGGCATAGCGAATGATATTCCGCTTTGTGTGGTAGGGCTCAACACACCGGATATCATCTCGCTCGAATCTAGAGCAGAGCTCAACTGGGGTAGTACGTAGACCGCGGCCAAATAGCACTAGACCCTACTCATAGTGTTGTGTTCCTGCCGGTGAGTAAGGCTGCCAGAGCTCAACGAGGGTGCGGTGTGCTGGTGACGGAAGGACCTGCGGAACTAATTGGTCCCGTCTATTGTCCTGAGTCGTCGGCGACCCGTACCCTTCTACGTTGGCAACGCGCATGTGACACTCCTTGAGTTGCAGGCGTCCATAGGTTACGGTGACCGCTATCCATCAGGCGGACCGTATGCTTGTTTGCCACCGACGTCGTATAAAAAAAATGCTTATTGCTAACTGTAACTTAGTAATTCTTCAAAGAACTTATCATAGTTTCGCAAGACATAATAATATATATAAAGATAAAACTATTAACTAACGAATACAAAGACCTGTCCATTTTTAAATTGCTAAGTACTTATTTGCTCAAGTGTTTAACTACATAGTAGAGAAGTGTGTCATTGTTTTGCGAAATGCATACATTATATTTATATATTACTAGTAGGCAAAAGATAAGAATCCAAGAACACGTTAAAATGGTTTACTGCGTTTATAATATTACACTGCGGTGTTTTTTCAACATATCTACGTAAATTAGGTATATATAACATATAATATACACCGTGTTTTTTTGTTTTCCGTTAAATTCGACACGTCGTTAGATTCATTATCAGGAACCATCGTATAAGTATATCAATTATAGTTAAATTCGCAAAAAAAGCAAAAAAGAGAGACTCTTAAGAATAACATTCAAGTTAGTGTCAAGTGATTGACGGCACATATCAAAACAAATAACATTAGGAAGCAATTATCTTTATTTTTTTAATAACTCGATAACCGCTAGTTTCTTAGAGAAATTAATTGTATTTAATGTAATGAATCTTCACTTAAAGTTAACAGAATTCAATAAGAACAGGGTGTATATTAGGTAGGTATTTTCGGTAATACCCCACCTGCTAGGTAAGGGGATGGAACAGTTGTTCGGTCGTTGGTTGACAGGTGCGTGCGTTGCACGCGTTCTAATTCCAAATTTGAAATTCGAAACGTGATTGGTTATTGGCAAAGAGAATCGAATATTGTACAGAATTAATGTCAAAGTAAAATGTACCTAGTCACAGTTAATGTCAAAGTAAAATGTACCTAGTCACAGTGCATAGACTGCCTTTTTGAGTGTGTAACAAAAAATCATATATTGTTATAGGGGCATTTTAAGAATTTGGGACCCCCCAATTAGTGTAAGTTAAGCATGAAATTTCAATAAAAATATTGTTTTTGTGTTAATAACATAAACTTTAAGCGATAATTTATATACAGAATGTGAAAAAAGTAAATTTTTATACAGATTATATTTCCGAGCTCATATAACCCGGCAACCTTCAAATCAAGAGTGAACAGGCATCTTCTGGGCGAGCTCACTCCATCGTAGGCCACGTCTTTGCTAGTCTGTGGCTAGTCTGTGGTCAAGAGGAAGCCCATTTATAAAAAAAAAAAAGACTATGCTTCATTATCGTCACAAAACTGACAGCGAGTTAATTTTTGTTAACAACTTACGCTAATTGGGGGGACCCAAATTCTGAAAATGCCAATAGGTGTCTTGTATATCTACATCTAGGTCATAAGACCAGTAACTTTTCCCACGGGGATGGTAAAGTTGACCTTTGGCGAGACCCTTATGGATACAGTCCAGCGGTTCCGCCTTTGCAACTTTGCTAAGTAATGCGCCGTTGCTTAAGTTTATTGAGTGTGACGATGGTGGCATGTTTTAGTAACTACTATCACATTAACACACAGATGTATGAATACACGGTGTATCTGTATATGTTTTTTTTTTAATTAGTATCAAATTGTAATTGACATTTCTATATAAAAATCATACTTGACGATCATAATATAAATTCGTATAGATTATGGTAGAATAATTTATAATGTAATTTAATATTATGAAATAAATAAATCTAAATCTAAATCATGAGGAAACTGAATAATATGCTAGTTTCTTACTAGTCAAATCAGCTTCTATTTAAGAACTGTCAAAACTATTTGCTAATATGGAATTAGGTACTATGAAATACTGAGGAGTGACGTCACGGTCAATTTATTTACTTTATATCTTTCTCTTTGACTTATTAAATAGAAATTATGTTTAAACATAACTACTGTCCATTTTTTTCTTCTAATTATGTGGTGCCTTATTTCGTGCAGTGCATAAAATATTTTTCCCCTCACTAACTCGGAAACACGTGTTTTGTCCTTTGATACCAGCGGGTAAAAACGCATTTTATCCACTAGTGGATAAAGTAATTTGACCTTGAATATAGTCAAATTTTCTGCTTTCAAATTGATAAAACTGGGTGAATCTAGTGATTAACATGATTTACCACCTATAGAACTACTGGAAGCCGTGATAAACGCGTTTTTTGCGTTGTACTTTCCTCGCTATAGAGAGGGGAAAAGTTTTGTGTTACACACGGATGCAAATGTATTTTACTTCTCGTGTGTTGAAAAACTCGCCAAGCTCAGGATTCTATTCTCGAACCACTCGCTTTGCTCGTGGTTCAACTATAGAATACTTTCGCTTGCTCGTTTTTCAATTCCACACTCGGCGTTAAAATAAAACTTTGCACCCTTGTATAACAAATAACTATTTTATGTGAAGATACATCCAATGTTTTTTTTTTTTGCCACATTTTGCTTAAACTTATACAGGGTGCCCGGTAATTAATGGACAACCTTTTAACCACCAAGAGGGCACCTTACACTGGTCCAGAAAATCGACTTTAAGGTTTAGTAAAAGTCGCCTGGTTTTCGAGATTTTCACACTTTTTAAAATTTTAATGGATATTAATGGACAACCTTTTAACCACCAAGAGGGCACCTTATACTGGTCCAGAAAATCGACTTTGAGGTTTAGTAAAAGTCGCCTAGTTTTCGAGATTTTCACACTTTTTAAAATTTTAGGTAGTATTAAAACCTGAGGTAGTATTTGAACCTTAATGTCGATTTTCTGGACCAGTATGAGGTGCCCTCTTGGTGGCTAAAAAGTTGTCCATTAAGTACCGGGCACCCGGTATATTTTTTTCTTTCTTTTAAACTATTCGGTTTCCTCATGTTACAGGGTGTATAATTTTAACATTCCAGGAATTAAATAATGGATTATCGGAAAGAGTTACCGTGAGCTACTAGGAAACTCAAGAAAATGGCGGAAAACGAGGGACCTGTCGTCGTGGACGACCTTCCGATCTCATTCCAGGTATAATTTTCTTACTACCTACCTACATACGTACAGACATACATATCGATACATGTATTTGATAGTTATAGATTTTGCCAAAAAGAATTCTTCATTAAAAATCGAAATAAGATGTCATATATTAAAGAAAAAAATGACGAGCACCACCAGTGGTGAAGGCCGGATTCGAACCGGCGTCTTTTAGCAATCCGGGCCAAACGCCATCACCCCTAGGCCACCTCGCGGTGTGGCGAATTTTTAATTTATATATACAGAGTGTAACAAAAATGGTGGTGATCCGTTTAAGGGCGTACTCAGTATCGTATTCTTATCAGGAAAAAGTAGAAGAAAATTTTTTTTTCGCTAAAAAAATTTTCACTTTTGTATGAGCCGGGCCGCGCGAATCGATCGAATCTCCATACAAAGATAAAAAAATTTTTGCGAAAAAAAATTTTTATCCTACTTTTTCCTGATGAGAATACGATACTGAATACGCCCTTAAACGGATCACCACCATTTTTGTTACACCCTGTAGTAGTGTGACTACATAAAAAACACAAATCAAAAATATTTGTTAAAACAATTTGATTTGTTCCCATAGTTGCGTAGAATTATTCATTGTTAAATTTTGCCAAAATAAGGGAAACCTTCAGAGGGTCATTTATACTGAAAAACGTCGTACGATACACGAAATTCAGTAATCAGTAATCAGTAATTCTTTATTGCTATCATATGTACATAAGTTGGTACATTTCAGTAGGTATAGCACAGCTATGAACCCTGTAAGGGCACTGCAAATATAATTTTTATTAAGCAGAAACGTCTGCTAACGATTCTAAACATTTTTATATTAAAGGAAAGAACAACACACAACAAAACAACAAGATGTAATAGTCTGTCGGTAGATGGCGCTAGACGTCACCCTAAGACGTGTGTACAAAAAGGAAAGGCATGGAAAGATTTGCGAAGTCCGGCGTGGCTTCCGTAGCTCAATTGGTAAGAGCATTGCACGGATTGCAAAAATGGTGCGGGTTCAAGTCCCGCCGGAAGCGTAAATTTTTCCATTTTTAACACGCTTTTATTAGGTCGTCGTGTATGTAACTAACTATGTAATGGAATCTGCGGAGGCTAATTTAACCATCTTCCAAGGATCGTAGCGTAATGAAAATTGGCAGCTATATGTAGTTCCGATGACAATACAATAATATGGTACTGTTGAGCTGATCTGATGATGGAGTCGGAAGATATGAACTGGAACTACATGATGGAACATCGTATCATAGCCGTTTTTGGGTTTCTTAGAAAAGTCTTGTAATGAACTTTGACTACTTACAATTAGGTTTCAAGGTCTGATGATGAAGCCGAAAGATATGAACTGGAACTACATGATGGAACATCGTATCATAGCTGTTTTTGGGTTTCTTAGAAAAGTCTTGTTATGAACTTTGACTACAATTAGGTTTCAAGGTCTGCTGATGGAGCCGGAAGATATGAACTGGAACTACATGATGGAACATCGTATCATAGCTGTTTTTGGGCTTCTTAGGAAAGTCTTGTAATGAACTTTGACTACAATTAGGTTTCAAGGTCTGATGATGGAGCCGGAAGATATGAGCTGGAACTACATGATGGAACATCGTATCATAGCTGTTTTTGGGCTTCTTAGAAAAGTCTTGTAATGAACTTTGACTACGATAAGGTTTCAAGGTCTGATGATGGAGCTGGAAGATATGAACTGGAACTACATGATGGAACATCGTATCATAGCTGTTTTTGGGCTTCTTAGAAAAGTCTTGTAATGAACTTTGACTACGATAAGGTTTCAAGGTCTGATGATGGAGCCGGAAGATATGAAATGGAACTACATGATGGAACATCGTATCATAGCTGTTTTTGGGCTTCTTAGAAAAGTCTTGTAATGAACTATGACTACGATTAGGTTTCAAGGCCTGATGATGGTGCCGGAAGATATGAACAGAAAAGGGGGGGCTCGTGGGGCGAAGCCCCCGCATAAAAGAAAGATCAACGTTGTATTTAAAACAAGTTGGGTTAGGGTTTTCTTGTTACCCTTAAGAGCAACGAAAAGGGGGCTCGGGGGCGAAGCCCCCCGCATGAAAGAAAGATCAACGTAGTATTTAGAATAAGTTGGGTTAGCGTTTTCTTGTGACCTTTAAGAGCAAACAAAGGGGGGCTCGGGGGGCGAAGCCCCCCGCATGAAAGAAAGATCAACGTAGTATTTAAGATAAGTTGGGTTAGCGTTTTCTTGTGACCTTTAGGAGCAAACAAAGGGGGGCTCGGGGGGCGAAGCCCCCCGCATGAAAGAAAGATCAACGTAGTATTTAAGATAAGTTGGGTTAGCGTTTTCTTGTGACCTTTGAGAGCAAACAAAGGGGGGCTCGGGGTGCGAAGCCCCCCGCATAAAAGAAAGATAAACGTTGTATTTAAAATAAGTTGGGTTAAGGTTTTCTTGTGATCCTTAAGAGTAAAGAAAAGGGGGCTCGGGGGCGAAGCCCCCCGCATGAAAGAAAGGTCAACGTAGTATTTAGAATAAGTTGGGTTAGCGTTTTCTTATGACCTTTCAGAGCAAACAAAGGGGGCTCGGGGGGCGAAGCCCCCCGCATAAAAGAAAGATCAACATTGTATTTAAAATAAGTTGGGTTAAGATTTTCTTGTGATCCTTAAGAGTAAAGAAAAGGGGGCTCGGGGGCGAAGCCCCCGCATGAAAGAAAGATCAACGTAGTATTTAGAAAAAGTTGGGTTAGCGTTTTCTTGTGACCTTTAGAGCAAACAAAGGGGGGCTCGGGGGCGAAGCCCCGCATGAAAGAAAGATCAACGTAGTAGTATTTAAGATAAGTTGGGTTAGCGTTTTCTTGTGACCTTTAAGAGCAAACAAGGGGGCTCGGGGGCGAAGCCCCCGCATGAAAGAAAGATCAACGTAGTATTTAGAATAAGTTGGGTTAGCGTTTTCTTGTGACCTTTAAGAGCAACCAAAGGGGGCTCGGGGGCGAAGCCCCCGCATGAAAGAAAGATCAACGTAGTATTTAAGATAAGTTGGGTTAGCGTTTTCTTGTGACCTTTAAGAGCAAACAAAGGGGGGCTCGGGGGGCGAAGCCCCCCGCATAAAAGAAAGATAAACGTTGTATTTAAAATAAGTTGGGTTAAGGTTTTCTTGTGATCCTTAAAGAGTAAAGAAAAGGGGGCTCGGGGGCGAAGCCCCCGCATGAAATAAAGATCAACGTAGTATTTAAGATAAGTTGGGTTAGCGTTTTCTTATGACCTTTAAGAGCAAACAAAGGGGGGCTCGGGGGGCGAAGCCCCCCGCATAAAAGAAAGATCAACGTAGTATTTAAAATAAGTTTGGTTAGGGTTTTCTTGTGACCCTTAAGAGTAACGAAAACCCCCGCATAAAAGAAAGATTAACGTAGTATTTAAAATAAGTTGGGTTAGCGTTTTCTTATGACCTTTCAGAGCAAACAAAGGGGGGCTCGGGGGGCGAAGCCCCCCGCATAAAAGAAAGATCAACGTTGTATTTAAAATAAGTTGGGTTAAGATTTTCTTGTGATCCTTAAGAGTAAAGAAAAGGGGGGCTCGGGGGCCGAAGCCCCCCGCATGAAAGAAAGATCAACGTTGTATTTAAAAAAAGTTGGGTTAAGGTTTTCTTGTGACCTTTAAGAGCAAACAAAGGGGGGCTCGGCGGGCGAAGCCCCCTGCATAAAAGAAAGATACGTTGTATTTAAAATAAGTTGGGTTACGGTTTTCTTGTGATCCTTAAGAGTAAAGAAAAGGGGGCTCGGGGGCGAAGCCCCCCATGAAAGAAAGATCAACGTAGTATTTAAGATAAGTTGGGTTAGCGTTTTCTTGTGACCTTTAAGAGCAAACAAAGGGGGGCTCGGGGGGAAGCCCCGCATGAAAGAAAGATCAACGTAGTATTTATAATAAGTTGGGTTAGCGTTTTCTTGTGACCTTTAAGAGCAAACATAGGGGGCTCGGGGGCGAAGCCCCCGCATGAAAGAAAAATCAACGTAGTATTTAAGATAAGTTGGGTTAGCGTTTTCTTGTGACCTTTAAGAGCAAACAAAGGGGGCTGGGGGGCGAAGCCCCTGCATAAAAGAAAGATCAACGTAGTATTTAAAATAAGTTTGGTTAGGGTTTTCTCGTGACCCTTAAGAGTAACGAAAAGGGGGGCTCGGGGGGCGAAGCCCCCCGCATAAAAGAAAGATTAACATAGTATTTCAAATAAGTTGGGTTAGCGTTTTCTTATGACCTTTCAGAGCAAACAAAGGGGGCTCGGGGGGCGAAGCCCCCCGCATAAAAGAAAGATCAACATTGTATTTAAAATAAGTTGGGTTAAGGTTTTCTTGTGACCTTTAAGAGCAAACAAAGGGGGCTCGGGGGGCGAAGCCCCCTGCATAAAAGAAAGATAAACGTTGTATTTAAAATAAGTTGGGTTAAGGTTTTCTTGTGATCCTTAAGAGTAAAGAAAAGGGGGCTCGGGGGCGAAGCCCCCGCATGAAAGAAAGATCAATGTAGTATTTAGAATAAGTTGGGTTAGCGTTTTCTTGTGACCTTTAAGAGCAAACAAAGGGGGGCTCGGGGGCGAAGCCCTCCGCATGAATGAAAGATCAACGTAGTATTTAAGATAAGTTGGGTTAGCGTTTTCTTGTGACCTTTAAGAGCAAACAAAGGGGGGCTCGGGGGCGAAGCCCCTGCATAAAAGAAAGATCAACGTAGTATTTAAAATAAGTTTGGTTAGGGTTTTCTTGTGACCCTTAAGAGTAACGAAAAGGGGGCTCGGGGGCGAAGCCCCCCATAAAAGAAAGATTAACATAGTATTTAAAATAAGTTGGGTTAGCGCTTTCTTGTGACCTTTCAGAGCAAACAAAGGGGGCTCGGGGGCGAAGCCCCCTCATAAAAGAAAGATCATCGTTGTATTTAAAATAAGTTGGGTAATGGTTTTCCTGTGACCCTCAAGAGCAAATAAAGGGGGGCTCGGCAAAAAAGAAATACTTAAATTTTGTTTGAATTAGTTGAAATGTGACAATATTTTTTTCTAATCGAGTCAAACAAAATCCCACTAGCTGAGAGCTTCAAAACAATGTATGGCGAAAGTATGTCTCTCTAATGTCTTCAAAAAGTCCGCAATGGCACATGTCTATATTGTCTATCTTTTACGGATAACTTACTAGGTATAAACATATTTATGATAATACCGTAATAAGAAGGTAGACTCTAGTTATTATTAAGTAGCAATTAGCAATAAGTACACGTTAAGCCACAAATGACATGTAAAATCCGCCTACTTGAAATAAATTTATGTATAAATGTTAAAAGTTATTCATTATTAATGACTAAAAAGTATAAAATAAATTAATAGTTTAAAAAACACTATAAAACACGCTTTTATAAATGCACGTAAAAGCCAAAAATAAATTATGGATCGTTCAAGTTGTCTCTATTTGTGAGCTGAAGTTTAAAAACTATGTGCTTTTAATTATAATATTTGATTGTAAAAGCGTGGGGCGCTGGAACAGGAAAGACTTTCTTGTAAACAAATACTAATCCGAACTTCCTGGCGAATGAAGTTGCATAAGAACATAACGTTTACATATGCCGCCTAAGGGTTACCAAAGAGAACCAAAGTTATCTCGTCCACGAACAAGAACTCTGCATCCTGTCACTGTAGACACTTTCCCCTTTTGTACTTTGATTACCGGAAAAAAGCGGCGTTCTAAGTGTCGGTGACTGTTGACTCTCCTCGCTACTAGCGCATATTTTGTCTGAGTTCGACAAACTGGTACTTTGAACACTGACTTTTAATTGATTTGACTGTTTAATGTAGAACCTACTAGTCATGCTGCAACTCCAGTTAGCGCGTCAATCTGTGTAACCTCCTTCCCGTAACATAGCATAATTTGATTTAGCAGCAAGTTATACAAAAAGTCTTGCCTGTTCCAGCGCCCCACGCTTTTACAATCAAATATTATAATTAAAAGCACATAGTTTTTAAACTTCAGCTCACAAATAGAGACAACTTGAACGATCCATAATTTATTTTTGGCTTTTACGTGCATTTATAAAAGCGTGTTTTATAGTGTTTTTTAAACTATTAATTTATTTCCTTTAATATAAAAACACTGCAAATATAGTTCATAACTCGTGTCGATTTAAAACACTCCCTTCGGTCGTGTTTTAATTTATCGCCACTCGTTTCGAACTTTCTTTTTTCCGCACTTGTATCGTAATGCACTATTGTCATCTTTTCTATAATCTAAATATGTGAGTATGCACGGAAAACGTCCCACTTTGTCGATTGCTATAAAGCCGCTCTGTCAGTTTATTCATATATAACCTAACCACAAAATTAAAATTTTGAAAAAACCCCCGACCGCGACATAGTGGACCGATTTTCATGAAACATGACTAAGAACACTCCCGACTAACTCAGTTTTCAGACAAAAAAAAAATCTAAATTAGTTCATCCGTTCGGGAGCTACGATGCCACAGACAGACACACACACAGACAGACAGACAAACAGACAGACAGACACGTCAAACTTATAACACCCCGTCGTTTTTGCGTCGGGGGTTAAAAAATACAAGTAAAGCTTTAACCTCGCCTTAATGGTAACCGACAAAGTGGGACGTTTTACTAAACACACTCACATATATTTAACAAAACAAACGAATTGATTGATTGATTAAGGCCTATTCTTCACCGGCCCATTTGGCGTTTTCTAGGAGAATTTCCCCAAGTAGGTACTTAATATAATAATTCGATTACACACGTAATCATGTAATCAATAATGAAATGATTACTGATAATTGTTCTGCAGTAGGAAATCCGATAGTTATACATTTGATCGTGTGTTTTATAAATTCTTCAACAAAAAACTTTATTAATGAACACAAGTCAAATTATAATCTATTGAAAATATTTCAACTTGTGCTGTCTTAAAGTAGTTTTTATATAAATTGAAATTCAGGCACCAGAGGACTTGGTCACTTTTTCTTTCATAAAACTTTACGTTTACGGTTTTTAATTTGTTCATTACTTTTTAATTTGTTCTATACTAGCTTTTGCCCGCAGCTTCGCTCGCGTTAGAAAGAGACAAAAAGTTGTCTATTTCACTCTCCATCCCTTCAACTATCTTCACTTATGGAAAAATCACGTCATAGGTGGCGCTTCGTACAATTCTTAGTATGAAGGTTGCTCCGTTTATCTGTATTTTTGACGTGATTTTTTAAGTGGAGATAGTTGAAGGGATGGATAGTGACAAAGGCTACTTTTGTCTCTTTCTAACGCGTGCGAAGCCGCGGGCAAAAGCTAGTCCTATATAAATAATCCTTGGTATAAATAAATAATAAATAAATAAATATTATAGGACATTCTTACACAGATTGACTGAGGCCAACGGTAAGCTCAAGAAGGCTTGTGTTGTGGGTACTCAGACAACGATATGTTTTTTTTTTTCATTAGCCTGTTGTAGTGTCCCACTGCTGGGCAAAGGCCTCCCCTCGCTTCTTCCACTCAACCCTGTCATGTGCGTAATTCTGCCAGCTTGGATAGAATGCGTTCAAGTCATCCCGCCATCTCTTTTTTGGTCTAAAGAACGATATGTATTTTTTTTAAATTCAAAACTGAATTAGTAAGTACCTAACACTTCATTAAAGCCTGTCTAACGTTCATTTTATCGCACTTCTGTACCGTGAGTCATCCTTTTAGCAAAGGGTATAATGTACAAAGTTTAAAATGGCGTAACGATTAAAAATCGTTCCGCTCTGATGCCCCGTTGGCTCACACCTGTGTCACCTGTGTGTACTAGCAAAGACATATTATAAAGCATGGGGGCCGATTTTTGAGTCTCACGCGTTCAGCACGCTCAGCTGAGTCGGGCATACTGCCAGGATACCGGGTTGGCAGTATCCAATGAGGATTACCTCCACCTCTGACAAAAAAAAAAAGTCTCACGCGTTCAAATTCAGAAAATTGTCACTGAAAATAATAGGCAATTCACCGTTTTCAACCGGTATTTTAGTGACAGTGAGACTCAAAAATCGACCCCGTAGCCGAATGGCATTTCTACGAAGCGAAACGAAAACGAAACGCCGCGAAAAGTAGTTTGGCTCTGTCGCGCCAATACGCACTAGCGATAGGGATAGATATCTACGAGCGTTTCGTTTCGTGAGCGTTTGTGCCATTCGGCTATGTACCTTGACCAGGGGGGTTACCATGACGTGCAGCCGTTCAGTTTAGGTTGAGAGAGAGGGACGGAGCTATGTAACTGCTATAGCGGTGTCCCTTTCTCTCAACCTAAACTGAACGTCTTTAGTACGTCATAGTAACCCCTCAGAAATATATGACTATTGTCAAGGGGGCGCTGTTATTATGATGTATGCGATAACAGTTCAGTATGAAGAAAATAGTTCTAATGAAATTCCGCAAGATGGCGCGTAGTCTTATATGTCTGGTCAGGCAGTCAGAAAAAAACCGGCCAAGAGCGTGTCGGGCCACGCTCAGTGTAGGGTTCCGTAGTTTTCCGTATTTTTCTCAAAAACTACTGAACCTATCAAGTTCAAAATAATTTTTCTAGAAAGTCTTTATAAAGTTCTACTTTTGTGATTTTTGTCATATTTTTTGAACATATGGTTCAAAAGTTAGAGGGGGGGGGGGGGGACTCACTTTTTTTCCTTTAGGAGCGATTATTTCCGAAAATATTAATATTATCAAAAAACGATTTTAGTAAACCCTTATTCATTTTTAAATACCTATCCAACAATATATCACACGTTGGGGTTGGAATGAAAGAAAATATCAGCCCCCACTTTACATGTAGGGGGGGTACCCTAATAAAACATTTTTTTCCATTTTTATTTTTGCACTTTGTTGGCGTGATTGATATACATATTGGTACCAAATTTCAGCTTTCTAGTACTAACGGTTACTGAGATTATCCGCGGACGGACGGACGGACGGACGGACGGACAGACAGACATGGCGAAACTATAAGGGTTCCTAGTTGACTACGGAACCCTAAAAACGTAGGTACCTCGGAACCATCGAGAGAAATGAACGGTCGCCTAGATGGCGCTACACCTTTGGTTGATTAAGGGCTAGATGGCGCTAAGGCTAACGCTATTAATATTACTTACTATTTGACCATTTTAACAATAAGTCCATGTTTTAACACATATTAAGTTAAGTATATGGGCCCATTTGTCAAAACAGGTTTAAAAGTTCCTGTGACGAGAGAAGGCTATTTGCAGATTTATTTAGGACTATATACATAATTATTATGTACTAGCTTTTTCAGGACGCTTAAACGAATATAAATTACAAAAAGATGTCACAAAAATTGAAATAAAACGTCACTGCTTCCACCCCCATTTTAGGTACCTTTTGGGAAGTGGTCTTCCGGGTTACAAACGGAACAAAATGTATAATTTACAGATATAATAACATAAAATGTAGCCTATACCACTCTCTATCCCTTCAACGACAACTATTATTTTATACTTTGACACAAAAACAGAGATGTTAAAATCACGTCAATGTGCGTCGCTGCCGTTTTGCTTCGTGAAAGATGGACAAACAAACAGACACATTGCACACTTTCCCATTTATAATATTAGTATGGATTATGTATAGGAATGTTAATTATTGCTGTAGATACTTCATAATTGTAATTTTGCACTTGCCCAGTTTCTATTTGTGATACCTAGCTTGTTATTGGTTCGTTGTTTTACTACTATTTTGTAACTTTAGCCACAGTATAATAAAGAGTACTATCGTACAGTATGGCCACTTCCGCTCCCCGCTGAAAGCGCCGCCCACCCCCTCTCGGTTACCTCACAGTTACCGCCTGTCAAAAATACGAACAGTCAACCTGTCATATGTCTCTCATACAAGCATGGTACGCGTTCACCTACACGAGCTTAGAATGTGTGCTAGGAACGCGCCTCTTTCATATATTTGATCGCCAGTGTCCGAGATGTGCTTTAGCTGTAAGTGTTTCTAATAAATGAATAACTACGGTTAACTAACCTTAGTAATCTCAAAACTAAGTAGTCACAAGAGGTCACACACTTACCTCATTTGTTCCTAGGATACGGTTAATCCATGCATCAGTGACGTCACATCCGGTCTATACAATATGGCGGCCATGGTCCAATTAGTTCACTATAGAGTATAGTTGTTTGAATGTACTGTTAATCTTTTATGAGTTAATTATTCGCGAACATATCGACGAATGAACTTAATTCGATTAATTATTAAAAAATCGTTAGTAGTGAATAAAACTTTTTCAATAATTCTATTCTTATACAAATTAAACTCGGAATTTTTAGATGGAATTTTCTTTTTATAATTGGGCTTATTTTTAAGTAAATATATTTATGCAGGGAACAAATCAAATTATTTCATTAAATATTTTTTGATTTGTTTTTTTTTTAAGTAGAGAGCCCTTAGAGTTGGTCAAAGGCGCCTAGCCTTCAAAGATAACAGACTAGAGAAATTTCGAAGGTTACCTCGGCGGTCGGGGTGGTGATGGTGTAGCGGTTTATCACGTCAGCCGCGTTAGCTGGAGACCCGGGTTCGATTCCCGGCTTCGCTTTGTTTAGTTATTTATAAATATTTTTTAAGGTTCGAGAACTTTAAAACCCTACATAAAAGATGTCAGGACAAGCTTGGCGACGCGCCACCAGTGGGCTTGATCGTTTGTTTAGTTATTTATAAATATTTTTTAAGTTTCACATTGTTATTATTTTACCATTAAATAAAATATTTAGGTTGTATAGTTAAAGTGTATAAGAAATAGAACGAGAGACGAATAAAGTAAGTCTAAGTAGTAAAGGCGTCATTTTTAATTTTAATTTGTAATTTACATTTAATTATTTATTAATTTAAACAAGCGGCCCATATTGCAATAAGCTTATTAGAATTATGTAAAGGTGAAAAAAATATTGTTTTTGGCGAAAGTTGAAGTCACGGCTTCTCGTTCCAGAGTAATGTAAACTATATTGTAATGCAGTCACTGCACTTTAATAACTAATAAATGAATAATATAAAAATAAGTTATATAGCGCTTACGCAATATTTGAACGGTGCCTTGCCTATTTCAGGCGTCTCACCTTAACGTTTTCTATGGATTTTTTTTGCGATTTCGGTTGCTCAGTATGGCCTATAAGTACTTTCATATTATTCGTTATTTAAATGTTATTACAGTTGATTAAAATAAAATTAAAATTTTGAAAAAATACCAATTTTCATGAAACATGGCTAAGAACACTCCCGACTAACTCAGCTTTCTTAAACAAAAAAAAAAAACTAAATCTAAATCGGTTCATCCGTTCGGGAGCTACGATGCCACAGACATACACACACACGACAGACATACAGACACGTCAAACTTATAACACCCCGTCGCTTTTGCGTCAGGGATTAAAAAAACCCTATAAAAAGGAATACTCAGCACGCGAGCAAGCTTAGCCGTTTTTTGCACAAAAATGTAGCTATGCATCATAAGCATCAAAATAGCGACGCGGTTAGCATACTTATTACAGAATATGTCCCGTTAGACGACAATAGAAAGTGTGGCCTGTTTTGAACGAATGGTTGATAATAAATAGGCACTTTCGTTGAAAGGGTTGTACAAGTGTAATTATAAATAAATAAATAAATATTGCGGACACCTTACACAGATCAACTTAGCCCCAAACTAAGCAAAGCTTGTACTATGGGTGCTAAGCGACGATATACATACTTAAATAAATATATACTTTATCTCCGTCGTTAGGGTGCGCGCCCACGGGGGACACAGTTGCTCGGCGACTTTCGTATTTGTATGAAAGTTGCGTCGCCTCGTGTGCGCACTTTCATACTAGGCCATGGTCGGGACAAAAAAGTCGCTAGCAACAGTTACCCGTGTGCGCGCTCTCTTAGCGGACCGATTTTGATTTTTTTTTTGATTGAATGCATACAGATTGATCCCATTTTTCTCAGAACCCAGTTCTGATGATAGGATCCTGGAGAAATCGAGGGAACTCCTCAAATCTGAAAGGCACACATATGGTGGTGTTTGTGGTTTTTAAGGAACAGCATGCATTTACGTACGGAATAGTGACATTTGGTGCAGTGGAATTGCTGATGATGGTCAGAACGGATCTCCTCAAATCTGAACGGCACACTTATAGTGACTTTGGTATTTTTATAAGAACAGCATGCACTTACGTCCAGAACAGTGACATTTGGTGCAGTGGAACTGCTGATGAAGATCTGAACGGCACACTTATAGTGACTTCGGTATTTTTATAAAAATAGCATGCATTTAAGTTCATAACGGTGACATTTATTTAGTTATGTTTGTTAAGCATATTGAGTTTTCAAGTCAAATTTTGTCAAGCTTCGATTTCTTATAATCGGATTCATGAGGATTTGAGGAAACTCCTCAAACCTTAACGGCATACATATACCGACAACCGGGGTGACTTTAGGAAATTTTGGGGTTACTTTGATGGTGTTTCAATGGCTTTAAAATTAACATTATTCATTATTTACTGAAACTGTTCATATAACTAGTTAGATCAATAAATACTCTTGTAAATGTACCATAGAAAATCCCGAATTTACTTACAGTATGACTTAAAAACTAAATTTTCAAAGTAGCCCCTGCGTTTTAAAGTCACCCCAGTTGACCGTATTCATTTGTGTTGCCATCAAATAATTAAAGCATTAAAAGCAGTTTTAAAAAATACCTACACATTTCTACATAATCCAATATTAGCAAGTAGCTTTCACCAGAACCCTAAAGGCGGCGGTTTTTTTTTTGTTCAAAAATTATTATCTTATTCGGATCGGACGGAATGCGAAACCGCTCTTATTTGTATATTCTGAAATTTCTGAATCAGTTTGTAATTATGTATTCTGATGTTTCAGGTGAAATACCTAGGCCAGAGCGATGCACGAGGGTTATGGGGCATCAAGCATACGAGGAAACCTGTGGACCTTATGGTGGCTGCGGCTAAGGCTCTACCACCAGGTACAATACTTCACAGATGTACTATGATAGTTGTGGGGTACGAGGTAGCCGGTGGACCATATGCTGGCTGCAGCTAAGGCTTTCCCACCCCCACTAGGTATATTACACAGACAGATCATTATCGTTCGACAAATCATTCAAGTCAACACAGAGTCCAGTATACTTACCTTTTAATTCATGAGCGCACCTACGGCAACTACAACACATCTGATGTTTCGGGTGTCCATGGGCGACAGTGATCACTTACCATCAGGCGACCTGTCTGCTCATTTGCCTCTTATCGCATAAAAAAATGAAACCTTTTTTTTATACTACGTCGGTGGCAAACAAGCATACGGCCCGCCTGATGTAAAGCGGTCACCGTAACCTATGGACACCTGCAACTGAAACAGTGTCATATGCGCGTTGCCACCCCATGAGAAACTTGTACATTCCCTTTTGCTGTGTTAAGTACACAGCAAAAAGGAGTGTATAAGTTCTAAGGAGGGTTCGGGTTGCCGACGACTCAAAGGACAATAGATGGAACAAGTTAGTTCCGTAAGTCCTCCCGTCATCAGCACACCGCACCCTCGTTGAGCTCTGGCAGCCTTACTCACCGACAGGAACACAACACTATGAGTAGGGTCTAGTGCTATTTGGCGGCGGTCTTCCGTAAGGCGGAGGTACTACCCCAGTTGGGCTCTGCTCTAGATTCGAGCGAGACGATATCCGCTGCTGTGCCCTACCACACAAGGCGGAATATCATTCGCTATGCCCTACCTCCTACAAAATACCACCTTACTCGTATTCAAAATACCACCATTAATCAATAACTTCAACCTTTCCAGGTCAAATCCTCCCCATCGTGAAACTGATCATCTCCGTCGATGGCGTCCATTTGGAGAGCATCCACCACGGCCCGAAGCGAGACTTCGAACACATGTCTGCCTTCTTCAATATCGAGTCCATCTCATACGGAGTCCAAGACCTGGTCTACACTAGGGTTTTCTCCATGATCATTGTTAAAGACAACGCTGATGTGAAGGGCTTGAATCCGTTTGAGTGTCATGCGTTCGTCTGTGAATCCAGGTAAGGTCCACTCACTCACTCACTCAATCACCATTTACTCACTCACTCACGCAAGGTCACTTTAAATCATCCAATGACAATAAAACAGTCATCATTAATATCATCAGCATTTCATCGGCCACTGCTGAGCATAGGCCTCTCTTCTACGTCAGTTGTCCCGGTCCTGAGCTAGTCTCATCCAGTTTTGACCCGCAATTTTCCGGATGTCGTCCACCCAACGAGCCAACGGATGCCAAGCGCTTGTGACATCTGTAAATGGCTACCATTTAGTCCACCTTCCACCACTCTGCCTAAAGCAACATGTCCCGCTCAACTCCATTTTAGTTTGGTAATGACGAATTCGTCATTCGTCATTACCAAGACAGTCATAGACATTAAGATCAGTCAAGTATCCAGTCCGGACCGAGACTTCGAACACATGTCTGCCTTTTTCAATATCGAGTCCATCTCATACGGAGTCCAAGACTTGGTTTACACTAGAGTTTTCTCCATGATTATTGTTAAAGACAACGCTGATGTCAAGGGATTGAATCCGTTTGAGTGTCATGCGTTCGTCTGTGAATCCAGGTAAGGTCCACTCACTCACGCAAGGTCACTTTAAATCGTCCAATGATAATAAAACAGTCATTACTTAGTCATTATCATCATATCAGCCTTTCATCGCCCACTGCTGAGCATAGGCCTCTCTTCTACGCCGCTCACCGCTGTCGCGCTTAGACCAATGTCGTGGCTGGGCTGCCGCATTACATAGTGCATGTCAAACAATTGAAGCTCAGGGGGGCTACCATGAAGTGCTAAAGCCGTTCAGTTTAGGTTGAGAGAGAGGGACGGAGCTATGGAACTGCTATAGCTTCGTCCCTCTCTCTCAACCTAAACTGAACGGCTTTAGCACTTCATGGTAACCCCCCAGCTCATGAATACAAGTGTCCTGAATCGACGTTGCTTAGAGTGCTACGCATCGCAAGCGTCTACTCAGGCATAACTCTAAGAAATTTTGTAAAATTTCTATCATAACTCTGTTTTATCAATCATCATGGGCCTTTAAATCTATTACAGACTATTATTAAAACAGTGTCTTGTTAGGTTGCAGAGCGTCAGCATTTTTCATGGCTGTGTAAGCCAATACGGGAGCGGCCGACGCGACCACAACCCATGCAAGTGTAATGCGCCCGTGACGAACAGGTGTCGGGATGCTGACGCTTGACTCGCTTGATTGTTTTTTTTATTTTTATTTATTATAAATGGGCTTACTCTTGGCCACAGACTAGCCAAAGGCAAGGACGTGGCCTACGATGGAGTGAGTTCGCCCAGAAGATGCCTGTTCTTTCTTGATTTGAAGGTTGCCGGGGTATATGAGCTCGGAAATATAGCAAAATCTATTGTGAGTGCCTTAAGCCACGCCTCATCGTGAATTTTACGCCCGTCGAACACCAGTTTGCGCCATTTTTCCCTGTCCTCAGCAATGCTTTATAATAACTATAAAATAAAAATAATACGTATGTTTTCTGTTACTTCCAGAAATGCGGCGAGGCGACTGACGTATGCACTTGCAGCTGCGTTCCAGGACTACTCGAGAAGAGTTAAGGAATTGCAGACCACTCCAGGTAAATTACAGCTAAAGATACAAATACTTTTCATCGTCGCACCGCTCGCCATCAACAGGGCGCTCATCCACACACCTTACAACCTAAATGGTCGCGCACCGTCCGGTTTCAGAGGAATTTCCTCCCACGAACGTTCCGGCTGTGGAATGAGCTCCCTGTCGAGGTATTCCCGATGAACTACAGTATGGGGTTCTTCAAAAAAGGAGTGTACAAGTTTCTAATGGGTCGGCAACGCGCACGTGACACCCCTTGAGTTGCAGGCGTCCATAGGTTACGGTGACCGCTTTCCATCAGGCGGG
This sequence comes from Leguminivora glycinivorella, assembly GCF_023078275.1. NCBI lineage: Eukaryota > Metazoa > Arthropoda > Insecta > Lepidoptera > Tortricidae > Leguminivora > Leguminivora glycinivorella. The sequence goes on from NC_062994.1 coordinate 10,576,716, forward strand.
CCGTATACCTGTTTGCCACCCGTGGTATAAAAAAAATATGAACCGGTGAACTCGCCGCTAAAAAGCCTGTGGCGTCTCCTCTGTCTGTGCGTACACACTAAGCAGCGTCGACTGAGGACACTTGAATGAGCTTCAATTGTTTTTTAACATGCACGCCGCGCGCCCTCCCCGCTGCACGCTCAATATGAGCGTGTACTTATGTAGGGTTGCAAAAAAACGGTTTTCTTTCTGGCTTGAAAAAAAAACATGAAAAAATCATCATCATCATCATTGGAACACCCTGAAAATGATAGCGGACAAGCCTTGTAACTAAACCTCCGCTCACCTTACTTATTTACTTACTTACTTGACTAACCAACATTATAGTTAACCCCCCTTTAAATATACCCCTTAAATTTGGCCTTGTGATCGTCTAGCGTGAATAAGTAGAACCCTTCGATGAGAACCGCGATAACCTAGATCCTTTAATGAGTATCAGCTGTATTTTTGACTAATTTATTTAAAATTTTATTTATTTATATTTTAGAGAAGAATAAAGGTTATTGTAGCATAATAATATAGTGTTATAGAAGAGTATTTTATCAGGTTTAGGCCTAGAAAGTTATGAGTGAGAAAATTAATGACGTGATGAAGGAATTTTAGAATAAAAGTTAGTGAGTGAAACATACATGAAATAAATATTAAAAAATATTTTAGAAAACAACCGCTACGCTCTATTAGTGATCCTGGCTTGGGTACGAACTTGCGTTGCGGAATAGGATCCTTAATCTCAATCAAACTGCTTTATTGAGAGTCCTATGCCAAGTAAGCCTGAAGGGCTATCTATCTACGAACTAACCCCTTTTTATTTTGTTTCTTTTCCCTAGCTAAACCCCCCTTTTCCCCAATACTGCTAATAGACCATAACTTCTCGATCTTTCTAATGTTTTATCGAAACACCGAGCAGTTGCTAACTTTTATAAGAAATAAGTAAGTCAAACTTTTCTAAGCTTTAGACTTTCCATCAGTGGACGGCGCTCGCATGCCACTGGGCCCTATAACAAACAAATCCTTTTATTCCAAAAGACAGTTTGTTTCCCTAGCCAATTTGATAGAATTTACCTTGAAAAACTAGTTAGCAACACTAAGTGTCCCGCAGCCACACCGAAAAATCAGAAATTGCTACCACAATTATTAATTTCACTCAAATAAATTAAGTAATAAGAGTTTTTATAAATTACCAGTTTTACCACATATTTTAAGATAGTAAACACCACATTTAAAGTCCATTTAAACCATATAAATAGTAGTAGTTAAATTATTTCTCCACAATACACGTTGACCAATTCCAAGACCAATCATAAAAAAACTCTACTTTCATAGAAATAGTGTGTGACGCTACCCTAATCCTATTGTTTTCCCTACTCTAACATATCTGAAACACAGACCCTCACTTACCATAGATCTTGTGTTCAGAATATGTACAAGTGTATCCCTACTAGAACTGTACAGTTCAGCCAGCGAAGCTGAGATAGGCAACCTATAGGCTTGTGTCGGTCAGATCCCCCCCTCTGCTCTTGCCCGCGGGCTAGGGTAGCAGAGAGTAGATCGCCCTATCCGTGTATATATCCAGTATTCTAGGACACACCAGTACCAGCCACATGAGAGACCCAGCTGCGATCAACTTTACTTAGATGTGGATCGATCACAACCGAAATCCCCAGCAACCAACGCCAGCATGGACCAGAGCACCGAGTAAATAAATATATATATATATAGGACCCCAGCCTCAAATACTGCCGACTTCAGTGAGCAAGGATTACTCCTAATGTCTTTCGTCAATCGTGAAAGTCCTCACTTCCATCTAACAGTTGGACTCTTTGAGACCGGTGAGAAAATACGCCTTTTGTAAGTAAATAAAGACGCCCAAGCCTCCACTTGGAACAAAAAGACCCCTAAACGCCTTATGTTTAACACCGTAAGGTATAAAGCGCTTAGCCGGACAACAGTCTGTCACAAACAATGATCTGGCTTATAACTTTCACAAAATAACCCCATAGAAAATTACTAAGTTCAATTTTACTGACCAACTAAACAAACGAATGACGTTTCCTTTACGTGCTATAATCTAAGCTTAGTTTTGCAAGAATTACTCCCTACAAAACCAAACACAGACTTATCTCCAAGCACCAGCCATACATCGACCCAGTCTTTGTATTGCTTGACGGCACTCATGAAACAAAGCACAGAAAACTTCACTATACACAACAATTTAAATATAACACTACACTATAAATAGAACACTAAATTAACCCCACAACTGACAGTAAAGCAATTCCACCACAGGTCTAAGTTCAACTGTACGACGATATTGTCCCCGCACAATCAAACAAAGACACAATTTCAAAGTTTACAATCACTTAGAATAATTTCCAAGTAAAAACAAACAGAGAAATAATAGCAGAACAACTTCACTCACCAGTATAACACACGAAAGCCAGAGACACTGTTAGTCTTGTGGATATTGTAAGAATGACACGCGTCGGCTCGCTCCGACCCTTTTATAGCCTCTATCTCCGACTTAAATCCGACATCCGACATCCGACATATCTCCGACGTAAATCCGACCTATCTCCGACATCCGACTATATCCGACCTATATCCGACATATCTCCGACCTTTCTCCGACATCCGACGTATCTCCGACCTATCCCCGACGTATCTCCGACATCCGACCTATCTCCGACGTATCTCCGACTAGGCGGCTATTAAATCGCGCACATAAGAAAAAGATCATAAATGCTTTGTTTACTAAGTCATATGCCCTACGTAATAAAGTTCACGATCATCACGCGGATGTTTGCCTATTAACACGTGCAGATTGCAGCTGTTTTAGAAAGAGACAGAGCTATTGGAATTGATACCTATGTAGTCCAATAATGGAGCGTTAAGTAAATCGATAAATACTTTTACGTAAATATTATTTTGTGAAAGATTGTTTAAATCAATTTAGTAAGTAACTTCGCTATGAAAGATCACATTTATTCCTAATTGTTACATTGAATGATATATTCAGAAAGTATAATAATCAATATCAGTGATTATTACCTCTTTGACTTGTAAATGAAACCAAGACATAATATCGGAACGTTACGCAGCTGACAACTGTCAGTGTCAGTATTCCGTCCATGTGAACGTAGTTTGTTGATAAATACGGTTTTCCAACCTGTTTTGCATCAAATAATAGTGAATTTTATGAATGAAGACGTGACTATACATGTGATAAAGCTTCAAAGGTATTATTTATCAAAATATCCGATGAAATCCCAAAGGAAATATGCACCAAAAAGTTGGTCAAGGAAAAGTTGATTCGCCGTAAGTTTTATATGTAATAACGAGTCCATTTCCTCGTCATAGACGCTTGTTCTGTTACAACTCGCCCCCAAGATTGATTTTTTTTACAAATTACAAAGTAGTTTTGTAAAAAATTGCAATCTGATCTAGCAAAAGAAGCAATAAAACTGAATAAAAGAATAAAAGAAAAATATTTCTAGATCAGTCGGAAATATCCCCCCATTTCTAATCGTGTGGTGTGTTTTCCAATACTATGCAACTGCTAGCGACTCAGTTTTGAAATCAGCTCATCAGAATCTCGACAATGAACCATGATAACTCCTTCCTCAGAGTCCACGCATCGCCAGGGATATCAGGTTGTGAATCTGATAGGTCCTACTAACCCGTTCTTGCTAGCTCGTTCCCCGGTCGCGGCGAATATTCATTCCATCCACACTGTTGGACCGGAATAATTATCGTAATAATTTCAACGAGTTCACAATAACTTCCCACGCAATTACGAAGAAACCTTTAGAGCTCTCATTATAAGTCCAGAGCCTTCAATCTCCATTGTCGGAACTCAAACCAATTCCTCTACCTAATCACTCCAGCCACATGTTTTGGCGCATGTCTCATACTTGAATAAAATATACTGACTTAAGATCTGTTTGGATGTGTTTTTTTTTTTTTTTTTTTATAAAACAAACCTTAAATGACATAAGCATGTACCTCAACTTGGTACCATATCATGATCAAATGAAGAAATGTTTTGATGATACTAAACTTCACAAATTCGAACACATAACAAGGAAACAAATATTGAAAAGAGCCTCGTTCTCACTAGACGATATCGGCCCTAAAATATGTCGATTGTCAAATACATCCCATTCAAGATGAGGTGTGTGGTTTTAGTATGGGTCTTATTACCTTGTGAGTGAGTAGTCACGAAAAACTACCCTTGAAATGGGTCGAATCCAAATGGATTTTAACCTAACCGATAAGAATTTTATGGCTAATGTGTTTCCCAAAATTCCCCCCGCTGTTTATTCCCCGCAAATTCCGACCAAACTAGTTTTGACCACTTTCCAGCGCTGTCTGTCTGTATCAATCCACTCATTCCATAAAAAAAATCATTCGAGACACACTTCATTCAGTCATTCATCCCATTCAAAACATTCTTACATCTATAAACATTCATCATCTCTAAATTATTCACACACACACACACACAATGTAACCATTCTTACTTCCTCATTCGCTCTTTCACTCGATCTCAGCAGAAAGCCAACGCTTTTAAAAGTAATCAAAATAACGAATAAAAATGGAAATAAAATTACACAATAACCTCAAAAATTCACGTATCCCATTTTACCCCACTCTACCCTGACTCGAAGGCAAAGAAAATTTCAATTTATTTATGATAGGTTTCATTTTATACGTCTATATTTAATTTTATAAAGTAATTACTAACCGCAAACAAATTTGACAATGTGTGAAAATTGTTTGATGCACATACTAAAAATAAAATGTTCGTACGAAACAAAATATTATATTTTATGTTCACATTTTAACTAGAGTCAATTACTGTAAGTTCACTACCCTACTTTAAATTTTCCTGTCTTTGTTTTTTTTTCCTGCAGTTCATAATGCAAAATTGATAGCATAAAATGCAAAAATTTATAAAAGTAAGTACAGTCACTTAAGCAAAATAGTGGCCCTCCCTACTCCGATCTTTGTAGGATAAAATACTGACCGAGTTATGCTTAGGAACGAGGATCTGCACTGGTGCCTACCGACATCGTACAGTATACCACCCTATATAATGTAAAAAAAATGATAACGCATAAATAATAAATATCACTGCTAACTGTAATAACTAAAATGAAAAATAGTTTATCCACCGCTCTGAATTTTCTAATGTCTACCCCAGGTAGACTAGATACTATATGTCCAATTATGATTATATTAAAAGAATCCAACCATACAATGAATGTTCAATACATTCTCTATACAAAAAAAAGATTAAAAAAAAATTGTTGTCCACATAATGAACCGACTTCTTTATCTAGATAATAAAAAAGATCCGTATTATAAATTTACATCCACCATACACCACTTTATAATCCTAGGAATGAAACTACTAAATGACAGTGAAACTTTACGATGGGCTAGCCAATAAGGCCCTTTATCACACAGATCACTATAGAAATAAAATTAATTTTAGTCAAAATTTTGACTTCTACCACCCTGATAATAATAACACTGCATCTCAATAAAATTTTGAAGAACTCACGACGCATTTAAAATAATGATAATGATGATGATGATAGGAAAGAAAAATAATAATGTACCACATAAGTATGCCACACTGAAAGAAAACTTTTACTAAATGGTCATTGACTTGTAACCAATGTACACATAAAATTTACATTACACATCATGTAAAGTTCATAATAAACGCATAATACAATTTTGCAAAAAAAAGTAATTGCAGTTTTGAAGTGGTTTTCATATTTTCAATTTTTTCCCGCAAAATATGATGTATCCTTAATTTTGATATGGTTTTGATATTTTTTGTAAAATATAATGTAACATCAAATTTGATGTGGTTTTGATAAAATATATTCCTTTTTTTTTCAAACTATCTGCAAAATTTTATTTTGGTTTTAATTGCCTTATGATAAAATACAAAATAATGTCATAAGTAGGTTCAAAATACTTTTATTTGATTGAATAATAATATAACAAAATAATGATTTTTTTCTTGAAACGAGCTTAAAACTTGTATTGTCCTATTCTATGTCTTCAATATTGTATAACATGCCCCGAAAGTTTTGTAACCTCAGACAAATTATTCCTTCTTCATGGCATTTGCAGCTGCAGCAAACTTTGCAAATTGTTAACAAACACGACAATGGGCTGAGGAACTTGGTTAAAGTGTCTCTCTTCCTTTTTTTTTTCTTTTCATACTTGGCTAGTTCTATGATGAGTTCTTGAGTAGCTAATGACGATGATTAGATCCTGCTGGCCTCCTGGTAATATTTCAAAATTTTCCAAACTATTCTCTTCTCAGTCGGTGTCATAACTAGGGTTTGCAATCCGGATATTCGAATATCCGAATTATTCGAATATCCGCCAATATTTTTATCCGAAAATATTCGAATAATCCAAGTGAAATTATCCGGATAAACGGATAATTTCTATAAACATTATTTTTTATTTATAAGTAATATATTTAATAGATAGACGTCACTGAAACCAATTTCGATCAATTCTTAATACGGACAATGTTATTGCTAACAAGTTAACACCTATTTATCTTCAACTTCCCTTCCCTTGGTCCCTTGTTTTTTTGAAATTGAAATTTAGCGCCTCACTCCGAATTTAGCTGTTATCAGTTCCATGGCAATTTAGTACGCCAGAATTCCCTCCACTTCACTAAGAAATATAAGGTATTTTCCTTTTAAGTCCTTAGTTACATTCATACACAAAAAACGGTCTAATTACTACTTATACTTTGAAATCTTAGTCGATCTACTGATCAGCTTGGAAACTAAAACCCATCAAATCGCTGCCGAGCAATTTGAGGCGTTTTGGATTTGAATATTTAAATAAGTTCGCCTTTGTACCTCCTCCTTCTTCATTTTTTTAAATTTTATGTCTTGTATATTTTATGTTGGTGGTACAATAAAGAATTTGTTACGTACTTACTTATTTATCACCTCTCCCCTTCCATTGGTACTTTGGTACCAGCCACTGTGCAACTAAGGTCTAAAATGATCCACACCTGGATAGGAAGTGTCTTCAACTAATTGGTCTTCTCTTTTTTTGGTTATTCTGTTTTGAACTAAGACCCTAACCGACTATTCTAAGACCCTAACCAGGACGCTTTTGTTTAGAGCCTATTACGAAAAGAGTTTTCAACTTTTTATATTAAGTATCCGATCCGGTCCAAGATGGCATCTGGTACGGGCGCAGGCATTTGTGCAAATGACTAGTGACTACTGTGGTAGTATCAGCATGGGCAATTATGCCACTGTCTTTTAAGCCACAGAGGCTTTTCGAGACATATCCAATAATTACCTTTGTACATAAGAATATAGACAAACCCAAGGAAAGAATATCTATATACTCAGCGACAGTCAGGCGGCACTCAAAGCCTTCACATCACCCAGAGGTGACTCTTGACTGGTATTAAACGGCATCCAAGCTCTTAACAAGCTTGGAAGGCAAAACAAGGTGCGACTGGTATGGATACCGGGGCACGAAGGCTTTATTGGCAATGAAAATGCTGATGAACTTGACAAGGCCAGGTCTGAAGACAACGTCACAAGGAACCATTAAAACGGCTATGAAGGACCATACAAAGGCTAATCACCAAAAAGAGTGGGATGCCCTGGTAGGTCTGAAGCATTCAAAGCTCTTTATGCGGAGGGTAGAATCTGGATGGAGCAAAAAGCTAGGAAAGCTAGGCAAAAGACAACTCCAAATTATAACGGGGGTGTTCATAGGCCATTACGGGATCAAAGGAATGTTGGCCAAGATGGGACACGCTGACTACACAGATTGTCGCATGTGCGGCGAAGAGGAAGAGACCGTCAGACATCTAATGTGTGAATGTCACGCCCTCGCCAGACAAAGAATGAAGAACTTTGGAGCAGGCTACCTAGTGAGAGCTACCCATGAGCCTCATCATCCGATACGTGGAGATGGTCGAGAAGCTCCTGAATAGCTGAAGGATCTTAAGATCTAAGGGGTAATTGCACAAAAGATCCCGATGGGTCGAAGTGTATCCGGAAGGGCCCCGCAGATTTAAGATGAGTATCCGATCCGATCGAGCGAAGGACCGACTCCTATACATTCTCGAAATCATTCAAGGCGCCATCTTTGATTTTTGCCTTTGACATCCTTCCTATATCCGATATCGGAACGGATAATATGACAACGCTGTATCGCCTATAACCATCATCATATCCAATGATGTTGTCTAACGTTCCACTCTACACAAGCCATCCTCTCTACCATCCATTTTCAAGGTAAAGGTGTTGTAAGAAAAACTTCTCGTTATATCTAACACCTAACTAATCACTACTACTAACTGTCTTATATCGACAGCTCACCATCTGATTGCAAGATTCTAATCATAGAACTAAAGATAGAGAGCAAGGTGTGTTTTAATTTCTACAGTTTGCTGATTTATGCAAAAAATAAATAAAAATGTAGGTAAATTTCGCATTATGGCGCTCATCTATCTCAGCCGTTATCAATTCCACGCTTATACGCACCTGTAACATTAATTTTGTTCCATTTAATAAATTATCCGAAATTATCCGAATTATTCGAATATTCGAATAATAAAAATTGTATTATCCGAATTATTCGAATATTAAAAATCCGCCGGATAATGCAAACTCTAGTCATAACCCAGGACACCATGAAACCTCTTCCGAAGACACGTTGCACACTTGATCACAATCAGCATAACCGCAAAAGATCCAGTTACTTATTTTTGAACACAGCAAGTAACTTGAAACCAATGAATATTTCTTCAACTCTAAAGTTGGCTAGTCCTTATTTGTCCAATTATTGGTCAAAAAATAAAATATTGCATAAATCGAATATCATAAACACTTGTTATTTCACTAGCGTTACTAAGCATGCACTTAAACACACACTGAAGTTTTCACCGCATGTTTCCACCGTCCTCGCTGATCCACTATGTTCAATGACAGAACACTGCTGTGGTAAGAATCTATCTTAGGTTAAAACTAAAGTTAAGTTAAAGACTTCCAATAAACAGAGGGAAAGATAAAATAAAAATCACAAGCGTTAAAATATTTTCCAAAAAAAAAATATGCCAACTAAGGTTGCAGGACCGTCTAGGTACTTTAACCATATGAGACGTACGTCTCATTTACGTTCACCTACAATTATTATTATTATTTTTTTTTTCTCAAGTATGATGTCTGATCACCAAGTGACTTTAATTTTTCTAACTCAAAAATTACTGCAGACTATAAAACTCCGTCTTGTTTGCTCAATAAAACTAGAATAGGGTAAATTAACTGGGGTTTTGAACACTTACATATATGTATTTTTCTTGATCGGCATTTTCTGTTCCATTCTTCTGTTTAGTGTGGCATAATATGGCACCACTAACAACATAATCATATCGAAAATCTTCAGTAACACATTGGTCCTATGAGCAGGTATGAGACCAGGCTCAAAAACTCTTACTCCTCCGTTAGTTGACATCAAAAGCCGGGTACTTCAACTCGAACGTCCCACGAAATATCTCAATGTTCACTTCATGTTTTTCGCGTCCAAACTGTTGCTAACTCTGTCTCCATGTACTCAAGTCTTGCACTATTGCACTAACACCTTTTTTAACTAACTAATTATGGCCTAAAACTAATTGAAATTACTATGTTTTCACTAACAGAGCTCTTCGTTTCAAAACGTAGTTAACTCTCACATTTCTCTACGTGTGATAATAAGACGTCACTAAAAATCACACATGCTCCTACACTATCAATTACACTAATTATTTGAAGCTACATAACACTATAATTTCAGTGAAATCGGTTTTCTTAAATAAAATTTAATAACTTCGCGCTCAGATTTTTTTTCGTAAGGAACTGTCACTGTCAATATTGTCATCCTTAACCGTTTTTTTTTTCTTTTACAATTGTCCTCATGGGCGTATTTTCATTGTAAACACACTATAGTGTTTTGTGTAGTCACAAACATTAAATCAACAAAACAATTATTTGATATCATAAATTTAGCCTATCATAATGTTCAAATATTTGACTAGTTATTAGAAATATATTGATTTTTTTTTTTTCATAATTTAATGAAATCGAACGAAAACTATCGTGTAAATTTGTCAATGCGTAGGAAATCGCGTGTGCGCATCGGTTTACAAAAGTGTGACCACATTAAAAATATATTGTGAGATTCTTTAAGGATCTAACAGACGGTCGGACCGCACTTGTAAGGGGACATGTGTTAGGCCCTATTTACAAAATACCGTTCAAAATCTACACAACTTGAATAGTTTGATGTGATTTAAGCAATAGAAAATTAAATTAACAAAATCTTTTGTATTTAAATACATCTATTGTATTAATTTTACTATAATGAAGTAGAGAAAAATGAAGTAAAGTTTTGTAAATGACAACACCGGACAATAAATTACTGAATTACTGAATATTTTTTTTTTGTCGAAAATTGTATGACCGATCAAGCGTACCAACTTAAAAACAATGATAGTTTGTGTAATGTCACCGATAGAACACCTTTTGGCGAAGATATATGTTATCTGTGGTTAAATTATTTTCTCTAATCTATGTCATGCTTACCGCTAATATGCCGCTTGTTCGCGAAAAAATGGCAGATCCGTTTTTGTTTTCTTTAGCTCATTATTAATTACGTGATCTACAACTAGAATTATTTAAATATTCGCTTTATTTTACTCGGCTTAAACAAACGACAGACAATTCTGCGCCGACGCCGGTCATGAACCGTCCATATTCGCCATTTTGTCATTTAGCAAACTAAGAAAATGCAAACAAAACATTATTTGCCCTAAACACGCGTTACTTCTAAATAATTTTGTCGACAAAGTGAGCCTGTTTTATCAAATCGAACTCTGAACTGCAATTGCAATGTAATTTTCCGTTAGCGAAAGTGAGGTTACGAAATTGACATGACATTATTGTTGGAAAAAAAAAACGTGAATGCAATGGACATGTGTTTTGTTGTGTTTCTCATCAAGATAATAGAAGAATTTAGTGCTCATACTCATGATCTAATGAGCAAACAGCCCATGCAAAGGATGTCTTAACGGGCTATGCCTCAATTGATAAAGTGAACTAATTGCCTACTTCAAAAGCGGTTTTGCATGAAAGGTAAGCTTTTGTTTTATTATTTGATGTGTTTTCAAACAAGTCGTCGTTTTCGAAACCCAGCAGAACATACTTGCGAACTACAACGACTAGACCGAATATATATGGTGAAATGTTGCTTATTTCATTGTTCTGTCGTCAGATAAGTTATTGATAGTAAATTTCCCCACGTTACTCGTACTTTCTGACTTTCACATTTCCTAAGAGGATCTTAAATATTCTAAATGTACGTGAAATAGTCCTAACTATCAAAATATATTTGCTACTTTCAATGAGGTTTATATGATTGTTCTTCTTTTTTTTTTCTCAACCATGAATGGCCTAGATAAATATAAACAATCTTAATGATACGTATTTATAAATAAGATTCCTTAAACATACATACACCCTTTTTTAACTAATCTTTCAATATGTACAATTTCAGGTTTTACCCGAGAGGCCACGCTTCAGGTTGGACCGTCTTCCATATATCTACTGACTTCATATAGATGAAAGGTACTATGTTATATTATAATAACACATTCTAATTATTAAATTTTAAAAGTGAGCAGCTCATGGCCTTAATATTATATCTAGAAAATTTAAGCGAAGTATGCAAGACGGCGAGGCATGAGCTACCGGGTAAAAATCAAACTTAACTGACTCATCCTCATTTTATTGGCTAAGCAAACTTCTTACTAACTTATTTATGTACTAACTCATGTAGTTATGAACTGCAAGGCAGAGGTTCTCAAACTTTTTAATATTTTTTTTTTTTTGTAAATTTTGCTGTATACTTTGTATTTTCTGACACAATATTTCTCACGGGCGTGTCTTAGTTCCAAAAATTAAGCGACGCGCCCCCGTGAATAGATAAATGAAATAATATTGAACCCAATTTGGCAGAACCCCACTCTAAACAATACCCCTTTCTTACACTATCTATATGAATATTTCTAATGTCTGACTATTTCCTTTCAGTGTACTGAGGACTCACTAATCTGCACTACCAGTAACAAAGTAATCCGACAATCAGACTGGACCCGGTCATGTTAGGTAAGTTTACATACTTAATGCGTACCACATACTACATACTTTTTCTGAACCTCAGTAAAATATGGTTTTATAAAGATAATAGTGCTTATTATTTATGCCTACTTAACAGGAATATTACAAATTTCAATCAATTTTCATGAAATTCATTAAGCAATTGTGACAATGATCAAGCAGTGGTGGAGTTAAGGTATGGCAAGGTACGACCTCCCAGATGCTGGTAATTTCGTAGGAAATCTGGTGACGATTGTGTAGCTATTTAACTTAACTAATAAAATATGTATGTTGGCATATGCCTGATCCGTGAAATATTGCGACAGTGTAAGGTTCCGTATAAAAGCTGTGTACACAATCTAAGTGAGATAACATGTCATGTGTACCAGTTGAAAATATTGTTCATACATACATACTTGTTTGTACTATAGCAAAAATATATACTTATAGAAAGTTGAAATTCGCACTGTGCATTTAATTTATTGAAATAATTGGCAGATATAGGCTACAGTGACCTCTCACCATCAAGAGGGACGTATGCTTGTTTACTACGGATGTAATATGAAAATATATGATGACTTATAAGCTAATGAACTAAATTAGTCCTAACATGATTAATACGTATAACCTAACAGACAGACATTTGTTCTCATAGTGAAAATATTCAGTATAAAGACTTTGTCAATTTATTGTATGATGTATGAAATCCTGTGAGACAATACGTATATTATAGAGTTACAACTGAAATGCAAACAAACCATCCATCGAAGGAGGTACTGTCATAGTATAACATGCGTGTAGCTATTCAGTATTCATAGAAAAATGGCGGGACGCCCCATATAATATTGTACTTCAGCGCGACAACGAATAATCGCGCCCCCATAGCAATTAGACTAGAGCCTATCTTCTTGTATTACTAGGTCTTAAATCTAGGGCTTAGGTATCCTAGGTTATCTGAGATAATATAATCTTACATCTAGATTATGATAACGACCTACTTACTGTCCTAACTAGTAGTTATCCTGCCTATAAATGAAATTCTGTATAACAGACGCCTGCCAGGAACATACATATAAGAGTGTTCATGGACTATATAGGACAGCGTCGAAGCTATCCGATCTCCGGTGTGAAGTGCAAACGTGATGTGAGCTTTCAAAATAACCCTGAAGATGGCAGAGCCTGCTATGAAAATGTACTAGACATATAGAGAACTATTTGTTTTAACATGAAATTCTATTGCTATTGTACATAGCGTACACACTTATGTTTCCAATTCCGGTCACTAGGTGGCAAACTCTTCTAAAGTGCTACAGCTCCGCACCTCCTATTATTTTAGATACATGGGTATTTTTCTACAAGTACCTAGTATTTTACGTACTAGCCCTGCCTATACAACAGCCATAAAACATACATTAAGACACAGAATAAATAATAGTACTACGCACAGGCGCAAAGGAACGTCAAGATGTGCCAATGCCAACAATTGCTACGTAGCAATGCAACCCGAATGGTGCTAAAATTGCCTAATCGGGACAATATTTAGTTCAACCACTGCGATTATGAGCTAATTTCCTAGAAATAGATTTTGTCTAAGTTTACTACGCTACTTTAATTTTATTATTTTATTTTTACAGATACCAGAGGAAGACGAAAATATAATTGATTCTGTACTGATGCATAACTTCGCTCGGAACGCGGCAAGAATTAACAATGGAAGAAAATACTACAGACGTGTTTATTAACAATAAAGTTATTTTTGTTTTTATGAAATAGCGATTGAATAAAAATATTAGGTATATGAGTTTTATTTAGAGATGAAATAAGTCAAGAAATACAGCACACCCACTCGTTTTCACAACAACAAATGTAGCCTGGTAAGGCTAATTCCTATTATTTATTTATAAACCTTGGTATCCAAGATGTGTTCTACAGAGCACATCTTAGATCCCTTGGGCACGGAACCAAATGTAACTAAACCTCCGCTCACCTTACTTATTTACTTACTTACTTGACTAACCAACATTATAGTTAACCCCCCTTTAAATATACCCCTTAAATTTGGCCTTGTGATCGTCTAGCGTGAATAAGTAGAACCCTTCGATGAGAACCGCGATAACCTAGATCCTTTAATGAGTATCAGCTGTATTTTTGACTAATTTATTTAAAATTTTATTTATTTATATTTTAGAGAAGAATAAAGGTTATTGTAGCATAATAATATAGTGTTATAGAAGAGTATTTTATCAGGTTTAGGCCTAGAAAGTTATGAGTGAGAAAATTAATGACGTGATGAAGGAATTTTAGAATAAAAGTTAGTGAGTGAAACATACATGAAATAAATATTAAAAAATATTTTAGAAAACAACCGATACGCTCTATTAGTGATCCTGGCTTGGGTACGAACTTGCGTTGCGGAATAGGATCCTTAATCTCAATCAAACTGCTTTATTGAGAGTCCTATGCCAAGTAAGCCTGAAGGGCTATCTATCTACGAACTAACCCCTTTTTTATTTTGTTTCTTTTCCCTAGCTAAACCCCCCTTTTCCCCAATACTGCTAATAGACCATAACTTCTCGATCTTTCTAATGTTTTATCGAAACACCGAGCAGTTGCTAACTTTTATAAGAAATAAGTAAGTCAAACTTTTCTAAGCTTTAGACTTTCCATCAGTGGACGGCGCTCGCATGCCACTGGGCCCTATAACAAACAAATCCTTTTATTCCAAAAGACAGTTTGTTTCCCTAGCCAATTTGATAGAATTTACCTTGAAAAACTAGTTAGCAACACTAAGTGTCCCGCAGCCACACCGAAAAATCAGAAATTGCTACCACAATTATTAATTTCACTCAAATAAATTAAGTAATAAGAGTTTTTATAAATTACCAGTTTTACCACATATTTTAAGATAGTAAACACCACATTTAAAGTCCATTTAAACCATATAAATAGTAGTAGTTAAATTATTTCTCCACAATACACGTTGACCAATTCCAAGACCAATCATAAAAAAAAACTCTACTTTCATAGAAATAGTGTGTGACGCTACCCTAATCCTATTGTTTTCCCTACTCTAACATATCTGAAACACAGACCCTCACTTACCATAGATCTTGTGTTCAGAATATGTACAAGTGTATCCCTACTAGAACTGTACAGTTCAGCCAGCGAAGCTGAGATAGGCAACCTATAGGCTTGTGTCGGTCAGATCCCCCCCTCTGCTCTTGCCCGCGGGCTAGGGTAGCAGAGAGTAGATCGCCCTATCCGTGTATATATCCAGTATTCTAGGACACACCAGTACCAGCCACATGAGAGACCCAGCTGCGATCAACTTTACTTAGATGTGGATCGATCACAACCGAAATCCCCAGCAACCAACGCCAGCATGGACCAGAGCACCGAGTAAATAAATATATATATATATAGGACCCCAGCCTCAAATACTGCCGACTTCAGTGAGCAAGGATTACTCCTAATGTCTTTCGTCAATCGTGAAAGTCCTCACTTCCATCTAACAGTTGGACTCTTTGAGACCGGTGAGAAAATACGCCTTTTGTAAGTAAATAAAGACGCCCAAGCCTCCACTTGGAACAAAAAGACCCCTAAACGCCTTATGTTTAACACCGCGAGGTATAAAGCGCTTAGCCGGACAACAGTCTGTCACAAACAATGATCTGGCTTATAACTTTCACAAAATAACCCCATAGAAAATTACTAAGTTCAATTTTACTGACCAACTAAACAAACGAATGACGTTTCCTTTACGTGCTATAATCTAAGCTTAGTTTTGCAAGAATTACTCCCTACAAAACCAAACACAGACTTATCTCCAAGCACCAGCCATACATCGACCCAGTCTTTGTATTGCTTGACGGCACTCATGAAACAAAGCACAGAAAACTTCACTATACACAACAATTTAAATATAACACTACACTATAAATAGAACACTAAATTAACCCCACAACTGACAGTAAAGCAATTCCACCACAGGTCTAAGTTCAACTGTACGACGATATTGTCCCCGCACAATCAAACAAAGACACAATTTCAAAGTTTACAATCACTTAGAATAATTTCCAAGTAAAAACAAACAGAGAAATAATAGCAGAACAACTTCACTCACCAGTATAACACACGAAAGCCAGAGACACTGTTAGTCTTGTGGATATTGTAAGAATGACACGCGTCGGCTCGCTCCGACCCTTTTATAGCCTCTATCTCCGACTTAAATCCGACATCCGACATCCGACATATCTCCGACGTAAATCCGACCTATCTCCGACATCCGACCTATATCCGACCTATATCCGACATATCTCCGACCTTTCTCCGACATCCGACGTATCTCCGACCTATCCCCGACGTATCTCCGACATCCGACCTATCTCCGACGTATCTCCGACTAGGCGGCTATTAAATCGCGCACATAAGAAAAAGATCATAAATGCTTTGTTTACTAAGTCATATGCCCTACGTAATAAAGTTCACGATCATCACGCGGATGTTTGCCTATTAACACGTGCAGATTGCAGCTGTTTTAGAAAGAGACAGAGCTATTGGAATTGATACCTATGTAGTCCAATAATGGAGCGTTAAGTAAATCGATAAATACTTTTACGAGCCTGATTGTCCGCTATTGCTACACTGGGCGGGATTACATTCCCCTTTGACCACCGTACAGTGGTAGCTCTGTAGGTTAACTTTATATGTAAATATTTTAGATTTAGGCTCCTACTAACCCTTAATTAATTGTCATTTTCATTCATGTATGTACTAACAAAATATGTGTCTCTGTTACACGAAATAAATAAATAATATAATAATATTGGTCACGACATCTTAGCAGATGATTGTTGCAGTTTATTGTGTGGTGCCGGTACATCGTCTTTGGTGGCTTAGTAATCCGATGGCAGCCCGACACCTTTTGCCACATCTGTCACAGGTGAAACGCGAGTCAAGAGGAGGAGGAGCTCTAGAACGGAGCCTTTTCTGCTTAAGGTTGTCGAGCCAGGCTTTGTCGTGCTCCGTCACCCCGTCGGATAAGTCACGGCGCCATTCAGGTCTCATGCTAGCGCGTGTCTCCCAACTGTCTAGGTTTATACTAAAAGATTTCATATCCCGTTTACAGGAATCTTTGAACCTTAACATACCGGATGAAAAAATACCGTGAAAAAAAAACAGTTTTTTTTCTGGAGTATGTTTTTTTTCTCAAGGTCGAAATCTCAAAATTTGCAAAACAGTTAATACTTTTATACGGTTTTTTAGACTTTATGTTAACTATTAAACGAATTTCATTTAATAACTTTAATTTCTGGTTTTATAAAAGTAACATTTGCACAATCTGTAGTTAGTAGTTGTCACTGTTTACTGTTGGCAACACCACCGCCTCTCCACGCTCCACGCCGCATCGGGGATTCCCCAATAAACGTTTGCATACTGAATGTTTATCGAATTAAAATGTACATTATTGTTATTGAAACGTTACAAATCACGAAAAACCGTTATTGTCGTATTATTTGTTCATCTGAAAAAAAAAACATATTTAGAAAAAAAAACCAAGACATTCTGAAAAAAAAAAACATTTGGTTCTTTTTTCTATTTGCAACCCTATACTTGTGTCTGCAGTCTGCCAAATAAACGATTTACCTAATCTATATGGTCTATCTACTCAGGCTTAAAGCTAGGAACACACTACGCGGACGTCCGTCGTGAATCGACCGCGGACGGGAATCTGGACAATGGAAATACACATAACCGTGCAAACTATCGGTCGACGGACGCGGACGTGGCCTTGAGCGCATGGACGTCCGATCGAAATCTGGCTCGCTGGATCTTTTGTTCCGTGCACACTGATAGGTCGCGGTCGCGGTCGTTTTACGACGGACGTCCGCGTAGTGTGTTCCGAGCTTCGGTTAGGCCTAAGTTAAATCGACGCTTCATAGCGTGCACGCAGGAATAGGGTTGTAAATAGAAAAAAAACCAAAAGTTTTTTTCAGAATTATGAAAAAAAACATGAAAAAAAACCGAGCACCATGGTTTTTTTTTCTAAATATGGTTTTTTTTTTCAGATGAACAAATAATACGACAATAACGGTTTTTCGTGAGTAGTAACGTGTTTCAATAACAATAATGTACATTTTAATTAAATTAACATTCAGTATACAAACGTTTATTGGGGAATCCCCGATGCTGCGTGTAGGGTGGAGAGGCGGTGGTGTTGCCAACAGTAAATAGTGATAACTACCAACTACAGATTTCGTAAATGTTACTTTTCTAAGACCAGAAATTAAAGTTATTTGATTAAATTGGTTTAATAGTTAACATTAAGTCTAAAAAACCGTAAAAAGTATTAAATACTTTCCAAATTTTGAGATTTTGTACTTTAGAAAAAAAACATACTCCAGAAAAAAAACTGGTTTTTTTTCACGGTTTTTTTTTTAAATTTTTTATTTCAAGCCAGAAAAGAAACCGTTTTTTTGCAACCCTACGCAGGAACACTAATTAAGGGACAAGTATTGTATATGGCTAACAGCAGATACCACACTTATAAGTATCTTATAAGTATGTACTTTCTATACTTTAAAGCTAACGATATAATACTGGGACAGACAAAGCCCATACCCCTGAAATGTATGCACCTTTTAAGCTTAAAACTAGATGGCGCTGGAAGTTTCCAAAATCATATTTTCCCCAAATATTTTTGCGAGTTTAATTTTTTTTATAAGAACAAATGACATAATATTTCTTTATTTTAAAATCATGATATCACGTCAATACACATTTTGAAAAAAAAAATCAAATTGTAGGAGTCATCAGTGTAGTTAGTTACGAGTATGATTATAGTATTAAATAGATGACGCTAAAAAATGGAGGTACCTACGATCTATAGTATGACGATTGTAAAATAATTTTTGCTTTAAAGTAATATGTGTGAAAAATATACGTTAATTACGAGAATCTGTAATTTATTCTTTCAGAACTGGACGAGAGGCCACCAAGTCTAAAGAAAAGGTTCGCGATCGACTTACGGACGCCAGAAGAAATTGAAGCCGATTTGGAAACTGAAGCTTAAAAACTGAACAAACTTGAAAAAATAACGCGTTTATTATATTGCGACAAAGAAACTCACGTACATACATACAAACATGAACACTGAAAACAATACACTCTTTTTTTGGGGCAGTCGTGTAAGGTAATAATAATTTATTATCAAAAAATAACGCCTCTATTGAAGGTTTTTTTTTAGAAGAAGTATTTTATGTTTTGGTGAAGTTAGAAACTATTTAATTAATAACCGGTTGTACTCACGTTATTACAATATATTGCGACTGTTACGACATATTTTAAGCATATATGTAGAAGTGCTCGCGGCGGCTACGCTCCTAGCACTGCCCGCACCGCTCGCCACCCGGCCCGCTGCGCGCGCGCTGACAGG
Source organism: Leguminivora glycinivorella (assembly GCF_023078275.1). Lineage (NCBI taxonomy): Eukaryota > Metazoa > Arthropoda > Insecta > Lepidoptera > Tortricidae > Leguminivora > Leguminivora glycinivorella. The sequence continues at coordinate 10,596,399 of NC_062994.1, forward strand.
GCAGGGCGGGATGAGTAGAGCAGTCTGCAGTCCGTTATTAATTAAATATTCGAATATATCTCACGAAACTTTAACGTCTATAGGTTAGAAACTATTGGTTTATCCAATCAAACAACCAATAAATGTAAACGTTGTACATAGTTCACCATTATGTAAGAATTAAGCGAAGTACTTACGTATAGTATTTGATTTTACTTTATGAAACCTCCAACGCGGTTATTCCTTGGTAGTCTATTTCGTCAATGACATAGATAGATATTGAAAAACAATGGAATACATTTCAGTCTAGAAATTTGCCACTTTTTTACAGTTTTTTTTTTTTTTTTTTTTTTATTTTAAAAATAAGCCAAATATTGTATTTATTGTCACATTATTTTTGTGCCTATTTTGTAAAGATTGTACGTAATTCACCATAATAAATAACGTATAGTAGGTATTTGATTTTACTTTATGAAACCTCCAACGCGGTTATTCCTTGATAGTCTATTTACAAACACAACAGTAACAATGGAATACATTTCAATCTAGAAATTTGCCACTTTTTCTACAGTTTTTTTTACTTTGATTTAAAAATAAGCCAAATATTGTATTTATTGTCACATTATTTTTGAGCCCATTTTGGGGATAATGCCTTATAGAGGCTATTTAGTATAAAATATAAATGTTTAAAGTGAGGTGGGGTAAGACCAACATAGTTTATTTTACTCGAGGCAAGAGTAACAGTATGAGGATTTTCTACAAGAGTTTGTGTTGTCCTTGCGTTTTCCCATCTTACCTTATATTTGTTAGATTTTAAGACTATAAATACCAAAACACACCATTTGTGATTTAGTTCATAGTTTTAATTGTAGCAAACTGTATTTTTTCTTAAATAATAAAATAAAGAATCAAAGTACATAATATACATATTATAGAAGAAGAGTTTTATTTACAAACCATAACATCTTTATTTTAAACCTTTCAAATGTGAAATTGTGGGAATTGTCGAGAGATGGCAGTCTATGCACTGCGACTACACAGGAATTCTCTTATACTCGATTGTCATTTTCAAATAATACAACATTTTTAAACTGCTTACTTTTATTGCATAATCTCCATAACAAATACTGTCTTAACGAAGCCTCGTCGTAAAATATTCCATGTTATTTTTATTACTTTAACGCCCTTATTCCCTCCAACTTCATACAGATCCTCATCGCCAGAACAACTTCTACTTCTATCCTGTCCACGGCCGCTTTATCTCTCATCAAATTATCATCTTCTGTCATTTTCTTAGCTCTTTCTTCTATGAGACTCATCAACCGTGCCATTACTAGATGTAGAAATACTTCTAGATATTCTTTATCCGTTTCCAGGTATAGCTGTTTGATGTTTTGAAACCAACGCTGTTCTTTGTATGTAGTGATAGTTGATATTTGTTTTATGGCCGTGTGGAGCTGTAATTAAATAGTACATTACGATTCAAGTGCAGAAAAGAGGAAGTTGGAAACGAGTGGCGATAAGTTAAAACACGACGAAGGGAGTTGTTTAAATCGACACAAGTCACGAATTTCCTCGTCGTTTTCAGTACGAAGCGAAAAATTTACTACTTTGCGCACTAGTGTGGAAAAAAAGAACCATATTTTTTTATGAAATAGGAGGCAAACGAGCAGACAGGTCGCCTCAGAGGTGTTGGAGGTGCGTTGGCGATATGTATCTACTGAAGATATTATTTAAAAATTCATGTCTATGACTTAATTGCGGAGGATTATAGTAGATTGCGTCTCAAGAGTGCAAAATTGCATATTTATAATAGAAGTATCGAGGGTTTTTAAAATAACTAGAAGCTTAAGCGCCGTGAAAGATTCGAGTGAGCTACGCTCATGATGGAATATTTTTCCGCTAAGTATGTGACATGAAAGCAAAAATCCTTCTGAGCAAAAACGAAGTCACTTTCATCCTTCCGATGGGATTAGGTTTATCTTTCTTAATAAAGAAAGACCTCATGAAGTTATGAGTAAAATACTTAGAACGCCGAAGTGACCGAGTGGCATCAGATCGCAAAGGATAGGAGCAAATTGAGGAGTCTAGTTTCGGATGCCAAAATCCACTTCGGGTCGCTAAGCCAGCACAGTAAGTAAGTTAAATACCTACATACATACATAAATACATACAATCACGCCTGTGTCCCATGAAGGGGTAGGCAGAACACATGAAACTACTCAAGTTTCAGTACCACTCTTGTGGCAAATAAGGGGTTGAAAGAAAACGAAACAGTGATATTGCAGTGACAGGTTGCCAGCCTCTCGCCTACGCCACAATTTAACCCATATCCCACAGTCGCCTTCTACGACACCCACGGGAAGAAAGGGGGTGGTGAAATTCTCAACCCGTCACTACACGGGCACAGTTAAATACTTACATCATTCAAACACATATTGAGACAATCTAATGCTTCTTTAAAATCCTCAACATCGCTCCTTGATCTGGACACTGCCCTAGCTTTATTCAGTTCAACATACATTCTCTGAAGAGTGTTGATTTTCTTCCCTTTCTTAGTTTTAGGTAAGACGGAAACTTTTTTTCTCCTATCCCCATTTAACTTTGCTCGTCTTCGGGATTGGTACTCTTTTGTTTGAAGTGCGATTGTTTTTTTAGCTGTTTCGTAGAGGTCTATGACGAATTCTAGAAGCTTGGCGTCTAATGGATGTAGTCTTTTGCCTTTTAGTTTCCTTTCCCTGTATTAAATAATATCGTGATTTAGTAAAAATATTAACTTATAAGTATACTTATTATACTTACCCTATCATCTTACGAAACACAAGCGATTGTGACGATCTTTTCACTGCTAGACAGCCACCTGCCGATTTTTATCAATAATACTTAGGTAACTAAGTAGTACGATAAAGTATGGAATGGGAGGCGTAGACTGAATTTACGATTTTTTTACGTTTCGGCGGGTGGAATGGCAGCCCACAATACAGCAGTAGCCGACGTCCACGATGGTGAATTATACGAAGTAAGAGTATACGAAGTATAGTTCACCATTGGTCATGGAAACGTGTTTTTGGATGTCAATAAATAAACCATTTACGTATTAAGTTATAAAATACTCACGTCATATTTTGTAATTTTTCCAAACCAGCTCGAATAAGAACAGTGGTGCCAAGCCAGTCATAATTTAGTAAGCTTGCATCGTTTCTATTTACTAATTTTTTCAGACTGTTGATATGTGTCTCCAAATAATCATGAGAAATTGATTTTTCATGCTTCTTATCAAGGACATGAAAATTTGGATAATTTATATCTCGGTGGTCAAACGAAGATATTTTTCTGTTTGTGTCTGTGTTTTCCATTCCTATCCTTAATATGGAAACGAGATTGGTGTTTCTTGTCCTTATTATGTTTCTTTTTATTTTCTTTTATTTTAGTTCCTTCGAGTTTGCCTTGAGATCTTTAACCAGATTAACTAGTCGTTGAATACCTTTATTTTTGAGCCGTTTATTGTGAATTTCTAAGGAATTTGCTATATCTTCATAAGTTTCTTTGTCTGAATCACTTTTATCATCCTTTGAATTATTTTTAGGAGTTGGTGCTTCATTATCATTAGCTTTATCAACGAGATTCTGTAAAACAGCACCAAAGTTCGTAAATAACTCTGTAATCGTTTTCTTTTCACTTTTGTTTGTATCAATACCGTTATCACCCTCATCGCCATTTTCCTCTGTTATTGTAATAATATCTTTACCAAGGACATCGTGTAATGATTTATCATTTAATTTCTTATTGTATAATTTAGTTCTTATCTTCTTCAAAGTATGTTTCAAAGGTTTTTCGATAAAGGCGGTGTCTCCTGAAGATTCATCAGATATATCGCTTAATATTACATCTTCTAAATCAGAACTTTGTTTGATTTTATTATTTAATATGATTCTTTCTTTAACATCCTTATATCGCAAACTCTTTCCATTGTCAGTGGAATAAACATCGAGGTTGGTGGATGTTGAATGTGTTTCTTTAATCTCAACAATGGATTGTGGTTCAACTTTTCCTTTTAGAATTTTTTGGTTATTATAATAGGCGTTTTCTGGGTCATAATTGTATACTGGTACTAAATGTGGCTTTGTTTCGGTGATTTCTTTATTATGTGTATCGGATTCGGAAGAATTCGACTCTGAAACAGTAAAATGTTTTCTAGAAATATTTTTAACACAGCAAAGTTAAAGCTTACCTCAGTGGCGGTCAATTTTGCTTTATATAATCGATACCTCTGGGTTCAATTGGCGTAAAGGACATTTTGGCGAAAATGAGTTATATATACAGTTTTGTTCAGAATTTCAAGCGCTATCGATCTGTGTAGTTAAAATTTCGATATCTCTTAAAAAGTTGCCTTTACGACCAAGATTTTCTACTATGGACTTGCAAAAATAGCTTTTCTGAAGGGGCGTAAATATCAAGTCATTAATTATAAATTATTATTTGTGTCGTAAAGGAAATCTACAAATAAAAATATAGTCGTAAGTCACCTTGATATATATTATTGCCCTTTAAGCCCTTACTTTTTAAGGATCACTTTCTATAGTAGTGTGGTAAAGTTGGGCGTAAAGGACAAGTTTTTTTGTTCTTCGTCCTTTACGACCAGCACTAAAAATATTTTATCCGCAACTGTAATCGATATCATTGGGTTCAATTGTCGTAAAGGACATATAATGCAGGTTTCCAAGAGAAAGATAAACCCACTTTTTTGTTTTTTTGGCCTATATTTGTGACGTGTATAAGAAAAATATGCAGATTACGAGTATATTTAACCTAGTGTAACAACCGTAGTGATAAACGAAACGATTTAGAAGATAGATGGTTGTAAAGGACACGTCAAAAGCTATTAACGTCCTTTACACCCATGATTTGATAGGGTCGTAAATGACGGTCTTAGATGATTTTTATACAAAACCGGGGCGTAATTGTAACCGAAATGGTACAAATGTTGTGCTAAGTTTACAATTAAAAACTGGAAAAATGTGTCAAAACGTTTATAGGAGGTAGGGCATAGCGAATGATATTCCGCTTTGTGTGGTAGGGCACAGCACAGCGGATATTGTCTCGCTCGAATCTAGAGCAGAGCCCAACTGGGGTAGTACCTCCGCCTTACAGAAGACCGCAGCCAAATAGCACTAGACCCTACTCATAGTGTTGTGTTCCTGTCGGTGAGTAAGGCTGCCAGAGCTCAACGAGGGTGCGGTGTGCTGATGACGGGAGGACTTACGGAACTAACTTGTTCCGTTTATTGTCCTTTGAGTCGTCGGCAACCCGAACCCTCCTTATAACTTGTACACTCCTTTTTACTGTGTATAGTATGAATTTTTTGAAACGAACGTTTCTAAACAAAGGTATTGTTCCTTTTGTGTTGAGCGGGAGCTTCTGTATTTGCACGCGCTAAGACAACAAGAAGCAACTGTATCCTGATAATTGTAAGGTTCAAATCTGTACAGCATCAAATTTGAGATAGATTATTTTGGAAATGTGAAGCGATAGACCACACCGCTATAGGTGCGAAAATACAGCGTTTCTAATACTTTGATACTTGGTGGTGGTGCTGTAAGTAATGAAACACGTATATTATCACTGTTATTTTTTATTAATGATTTTGTTAACAATCAACAATTGTATATAGCAATATATAAATAGTAATTACATAAATATTAGGTACAAGTCTTGATAAATAAAATAACATAAATAACTAAACAAACCGTAAACCGTATTTATAACAAAACATAACAATGGCGGTCAGATTGAAAAACCTTATCAGTGTTTATTGTCACTTTGCGATGACACCTTAAGGTGCCAGGTGCTTATCAACCTTTTAATCGTAGTTTCGCTGTTTAAACGTGTTATTTTTATTATACAGACTGACATATTACCGATGATTATTATAACTATATGTACTATACTTACACCATCAAGTATCAAAGTATTAGAAGCGCTGTATTTTCGCACCTATAGCGGTGTGGTCTATCGCTTCACATTTCCAAAATAATCTATCTCAAATTTGCTGCTGTACAGATTTGAACCTTACAATTATCAGGATACAGTTGCTTCTTGTTGTCTTAGCGCGTGCAAATACAGAAGCTCCCGCTCAACACAAAAGGAACAATACCTTTGTTTAGAAACGTTCGTTTCAAAAAATTCATACTATACTTAACACAGCAAAAGGGAATGTACAAGTTTCTAATGGGGTGGCAACGCGTATGTGACACTGTTTGAGTTGCAGGCGTCCATAGGTTACGGTGACCGCTTTACATCAGGCGGGCCGTATACTTGTTTGCCACCGACGTAGTATAAAAAAAAAAAAAAAAAAAAACTTAATATGGCATAGAATAGACATTAGTTTAATGCAGTGTATTATTTATCTAAGCTATCTTAGAAACAAAAAAGAACAAGACTATTTTATATCCAGTTTTGTAATAAAGAACCAAAATTTGCTTAAAAACGATCTACTAATACTTTGGCAACAAGCTCAAAGTTATTTTTTTAGTATTCGCCGCTGTTGAATAGTCAGTAGGTTACGCATTCAGCCTTTAATTCTAGCGGGGAAACGCTTTCGTAGTATTATTATACTGCGACGAGATGTAGGTAATTTAAAAAAAACACTATGGTAATCAGGGTACGTACCCACAACGTATGCACAAACGCTCACGATAATATCTATTTCGTAGCTTTATATTTTTTTCGTAGCTATAGCTATAGCTTTATCGCTCTTGCGTATTGCACCAGACTGCATTTTTGTCGGCGTCTGGCGTCGACGATTGCCATTCAGCTACGCCGCCAGTAAACTTTAACAGTAGACTATACTAACATTTAGTGCGACAATAACAGGTGCGTTTCGCTAGCGAATGAGCGTTAGCGTTTGGTGACTTGGCTATGTACCCACAGGTACTTAAAGCATTGACTATAATATTTCTAGGATTGAACTCATAATTAAGATTATTCTTACTTAACAGGTTAAAGACTAAATAACAATCTTCTGTTTTAAAATTATCAAAAATATGCATCAACATAGTAGGTAGTCTTGACTACAGTTACTATTATTTATTAGTTGGTCACAGTTTGTATACGCGTCTTAACTTGCGTTTATAAATTGGTACTTAACTCTTAGTTATTCTTAGAACTTCTTTCTACTTTATACTTAAAATTACTGTCGTATTAATATAGTCTACTGTTCACAGTTGCTGATTAAAGTTTACGTGATTACCATTAGTGTTTTTATATTTACTTAAACTACGAAAGCGTTTCCCTGCTAGAATTAAATACTGAATGCGTAACTTATTGAGAGTTGAGACAGCGGCGAGTACTAAAATAATAACTTTCCAAAATACTAGATAGTTTTTAAGCAAATGTTGTTTCTTTATTGCAAAACTGGATATAAAATAGTCTTGTTCTTTGTCTCTGCTAAATATTTAGATAAATATACACTGTAACACTAATGTGGCTATTCTATGCCATATTAACTACGTTTTGATACATTTTTCAAGTTTCTCAATTGTAAACTAAGCTAAAAACAGTTGCCATTTGTACCATTCCGGTTACATTTACGCCCCGAATTTGTATAAAAATCATCTAAGACCGTCATTTACGACCCTATCAACTCTAATTGTTCAAAAAAATCGTGGGTGTAAAGGACGTCCATAGCATTTTGACGTGTCCTTTACAACCATCTAACTTCTAAACCGTTTAGTTTATCACTACGGTTGCTACACTAGGTGAAGGATACTAAAAATCTACATATTTTTCTATATACGTCACAAATATAGGTCAAAAAACTAAAAAGATATAAACATTTTTCTAAAAAAAAAGTTGTTTTTTGCTTCTCCTGAAAACCTGCATTTTGTCCTTTACGCCAATTGAACCCAAAGGTATCGATGATACATTTTTTTTATAAATATAAATACAATGTCAATACGTGAGCATAATTAGGGGTAGTAAATCAATCACGTATTATTTTTTGCGACAATTTAAATATATTGGGTGGTTGTCATATAATTATTACTTATTATATGTATTTTTTATTGTACCTACCTATAAATAAATATGAATGGGCTACTAAATATTCGAACTTGTCATATTAGTACTAAAGCTGACCGTTCACTATACTACTAATTTATTTAATTTGTTACAACGTTTACATTACCTGTTGACGAAGCATGATAGGCATTACGTGTTTCTTCATTTACATTGCTTATTTGAGCACTGCTAACTGTACCTTTATTATTTGTTTTTTCAGTAACTTTACTAACTGTAGTGCTTTTGTTAATCCTAGTATCGACTTTTGGTGTAGATGTACTCGTTTTATCAGATATTGTACTGCTGTCCCCAGTTACATTCACATTATCTATTATTGCAATTGGATTAAATGTTTTTTCATCACTAGTAAATTTAGTGTCAAATAGTTTTTTACGTGTTTGTGGACTTTCCTTATATTGTGTTGTAGTATCAACAACAACACCGGTCTTTGCGTGTGTGGCTTTAGGAGAAGAGTTAGTTGAACTAATTTCTGTGATATTTTCTAAGACTGTGTTGTTTTCTAGTGTAGATGTATTTGTGGTTTTATGATCTTCTAGTGGCTTTTCGATATTAAGTTCCAATGTGTTAGAAGCAACGCTTTGTGTTTTGGAGCTATCATTGTTCAAGGTTGAAGTTACGCCTAAAGCATAATTTGTAGTTTTATTGCTCTCTGCATTATAAAAGTCCGTGCTGACGGTAGTAGTGTCATTTGTGGAACCTGCACTAGAATTATCAGCTCTTATTTGCTTGGTATCTTTATCTACATTTTCTAACGTAATGTTAAAATCACTTGAACGTCTCCCAGTTCTTCTGTGTTCAATTGAAGAATCATTGACGTTTCCAGATGTTGTATTTAAACTTACATTTTCCCGCTTAATTACATCTACTTTTGATTCGTTTTTCTCTTGTGGAACTGTGTTTTGTGTTTTAATAGCTGTGTTGTTATGATTACTTTTATGATGGCTAGTGTTTTCATTGTCATACTGATACTGTACTATTACAGGAATATTTTGACCATATTGTACTACTTGATTACCTTCGTTTTTCCTTCTTGTCGCCTCTGATTTGTCGTCTCTACTTCGTAAGGTCAGGTCTACATGGGGTTGATTCTCAATTCTTGCAGTAGTATCATTAGAACTTCGCCTATGATGACTTTTAAGATTATCTATTTCGGATCTCAAAATACTTTGAATAGATTTTCCCTGATCTTCCAAACGTTTTTCATAAACTTCCACAGTTGTGTGATTCGTGTCAGTCAGTTCTGGCGTCTTGACTTCAGGGACTTCATTTTGTATCCTTTTCTCTACCTTTTGAAGGAATTCCTGCTTTTCTTTTTCGGGTAGTGAGTTAATAAATTGGGTGTCGTTATTATCGTTGCCACTGATTATTTTGAAGTTTGTTAATGTGATTATGATGAATAAAGTTAGCATTTTGTTACTTTAATCTCATGTTGGAATGAAACTGCTGGTTTGGAAGTTATTCGCTCGACCGTGAAGCGGATCGAGGCATAAAATTTGTTGATAAGGCTATGAAATCGCTTTTGTTGCATGAGTTTTCTCGTTATAGATACGTGTGTCGGATTGTCTCATTTACGTCTTACGTTTTCAATTAAAATGTTTGCTTCTACAAAACAGCATATAAAAAACAACATAAACTATATCTTACTTATTTTAAGTTATGAAAAAAAGCAAAAAAAAATCTTTGAATAAAAAATTATGAACATTTTTTATTTGTCACTAGCTATTGCCCGCGGCTTCGCTCGCGTTAAATTCGAAAATTGCGGAATGCTCCATAGAAACTTCCACCCCCCCCCCCATTTTATGGAAGTGGGGGGTCACAAAGAGACAAAAGACAAAAACCTATGTCACTCGATCTCCATCCCTTCAACTACCTCGACTTAAAGAATCACACACACTTTCCCATTTTTTGGACTAACAGACAAGTAAAATTTATCGTACATATATGTACAAGTTCATATAGGCCAAGTTATGTCATATGTTTGTTTAGCAAACTTTTACATAAACACACACACACACACACCAATATGAAATGTAGGCATTCGCGCGTAAAAAAATGACGTCATACCTACATCCCATGGGCTGGAAGAGATCCCTTATAGGGATAAGTTCGCCTTTGTACCTCTGTTCCTGTAAACTGTATATGAATCTGTTGTACACGAGTAGTACTAAATATTGTTGAGAAGCTTTCTGTGTAATACATCATACATTAAATATAAGATCTTACCATCCCATAAATTAAAATGCGACCGCCTAAGGACGCGCATACACTAAAGCACACAGAGATGGCGCCACAAAAAAAAATTAGCTTTCGATTATACTTGTAGATGGCGTTGAGTGTAACTTTTGACATAGATTTATGGCTCGAAATTGACACTTAACGCCAATCTACAAATAATCGATGGCAACGAGGCATTTTTGTGTGGCGCCATCCCATATATGTGTGGTTTAGTGTATGCGCGTTCTTAGGCGGTCGCATTTTAATGTATGGGATGGTATGATTTTCTTATATTGAATTTATGATTACACTACCGCAATGTCTCGCAAATGCAACAGCTTAGGTATCCCAATTCTGTACCGGGTCTCCCTAAAACCAACGCCAACATGAAAAGGGGTGATAGCACCGAATTAAGCACCTAAAGTAAAGTGTGTGTCTGTTAGTTTGTCCGTCTTTCACGGCAAGACGGAGCGACGGAGAGATTTTTTAGGTGGAGATACTCGTAGTTGAAGCGATAAAGAGTGACATAGGCTACTTTTGTCTCTAATGCGAGCGAAGCCACGGGCAAAAGCTAGTTTATTTATATTTATTTATTTATTCTCTACCTTCTTAATTACATGGGTAAAAGTGGATATAACTGAAACATAATCAAAGCTGGTTTTCCTTTTAATTCATAATTCAATTAATCTTATTATTGCATTTGTAAACCTAAACTTAACCTACACATCAGCCTTAAACCTAAATAACCCTCTTTTTAACTTTCTTCCTTTCGTCTTTAAACTCCTTTCTGCAAATAGCCTGGCGTTTTCAAAATCCTCTTCAGTATTATCCACTGTACCTACTTCATCATTAACATTTTCTATCTTAGGTTCAATTTCTATTATTTCCGGATTCATATACGGTAGCTCCATATTTTTATCAGCTACATCTTCTTTTTCAACTTCTTTAACGACTTCTTGTAAAAGGCTTTGTGCTATCAAGTTTTGTTTTCTTTTATTGGCTGGTTTCCTTCTATGTTGTTTTATTCTTTCCCTATTCCTTTCTTTAATTTGTTGGTTGACCATTTCTGAGTCTTTGTTAGTATCTGTGTTTGTCATGTTTTCTGTGTTTGTCATTTCTTTGTCATTTGTTTCGGATTTAGTGTCATTTGTTTCTTTACCAATTTCCATGTTTAGATCGTAGTAATTTGGTGAGTCTGCGCAGTCGATAGCATCTCGTGGCCTTGTACAAACCAGGACTTCCTGAAAATATTAAATTATACATTGAAATGTACTTCACACACATAAATAAGAATATAATATTAAGATAAAATCTAGACATAAATACTTAATAACTTTTGGAAACTTCCAGTGTGTGATAAACTAGACTTTATTAATTTTACTTTTGATCACGTAATTCATGTGCGAAATGCCCTGTGATATTTTCCAGTCGCATTTCGGAGAAGGAAAACATGGTGAGGATTTGAGGAAATCAAACTAATCGCAATAATTTGGTTGGACCTAATGGAAGGTCATATCGTCACTACTTTTAAAAAATCTCGTATCTCACGCTGTTCCTCAAAGTTAAAACGCAGTAAGTCTATATGCATTCCATACAAGTTTTTTTAAAAGTAGTGACGATGTAGCAGTCGCTTTCGTAAAACTAATGCCTACGTGGAAAGGGACGGTGTTTCATTGCCGTCTGAATACTCTATGTCGAAATGCACAAGTGTAAGTATAAGTATTTTTTTGTCATTTAAAGTCCACTTGCTATAAACAGCCTACGAAGTCAAAGAGTACTGGTATTCGTTAGACTTATATTGACCGGGATATAGACCGTGATTACCTTTTTGATTTTTGTCGAGCTCCCGATATTTCGACGCATTCAAAACTCTTACTGGTATTCGTTTTCTAATTGCAAAAAGCATACTTACCAACGTCAAATACACCTTACAATGTCAAAGAGCCCTCGTAACTTGTCACCGTTAGGTTACAAGTGTTACTAGAGATAGATGCATTGACTGATGATAAATACCTGGTTGAAAACAGTCTCATTGGGGCAGATAAAGCTCCATCTATATATGTAATGCTTCGTCCATGCCGTTTGTGTGGGTAGACATTCGTGGAACCCTTGGCAATCGTTGTCTACTTGCAAAAAGCATACTTACCAATATCAAATGTACCGTACGGTGTTAAAGAATCGTTGTAATTTGTCACCGTTAGGTTAGGTCTTACTAGAGAAACTGATGATAAATACCTGGTTGAAAACAGTCTCATCGGGGCAGATAAAGCTCCATCTATATTTAATGCTTCGTCCAGATGCCGTCTGTATGAGTAGACATTCGTGGAACACTTGGCAATCGTTATTTACTTGCAAAAAGCATACTTACCAATATCAAATGTACCTTACGGTGTTAAATAATCTTTGTAATTTGTTACCGTTAGGTTAGAAGTCTTACTAGGGAAACTGATGATAAATACCTGGTTGAAAACAGTCTCATCGGGGCAGATAAAGCTCCATCTATATTTAATGCTTCGACCTGATGCTGTCTGTATGAGTAGACATTCGTGGAACACTTGGCAATCGTGGTCTACTTGCAAAAAGCATACTTACCAATATCAAATGCACCTTACGGTGTTAAAGAATCGTTGTAATTTGTCACTGTTAGGTTAGGTCTTACTAGAGAAACTGATGATAAATACCTGGTTGAAAACAGTCTCATTGGGACAGATAAAGCTCCATCTATATGTAATGCTTCGACCTGATGCTGTCTGTGTGGGTAGACACACGTGGAATATTTGGCAGTCATTGTCTACATCTGCATAGTATCCGTACGTTCTGTTCTCGCAGCTAGAAGAAAAGACAATAGTTTTTTCACCACACCAACTGGTAAAGGCTCCACAAGGGGGCAAAGTAATTTCATACAAATTTGAACTCGATGTCTTAATCTGGCTGCTACATTTTACCTATAAATGATGATTTTGAATCATAAATATTGAATAAATTGATGGATTTGATTGCCGAAAATTTGTGCACCGATGATCTAAACTTCTGAAAGGTACTTGAGCCAAACTATAAATGAGAAAGTTTCGGTACTTTTATGTGTATTTTACTTACTCTATCCAAGAGACACATTTATAATAAGCCTAATTTAGGTAATTCACTTTAAATACATAGTATGTATTAAGAATTGCCATACCCTACCAGGGTGCCATGTGATCCTATGTACTTAAATATGCAATCAACTTTGTAACCATGGTTCGCAATAAATGATTATCTTATCTTATCTTATCTCACCTAAAAGTATCTGTAATATTTTCCCGAATAGACGACGCATTCGCTGGCAGATTTAGAGTATCTGACTTTGTTTGATTCTCCATTGCCTGAAAAGAAATACTACAATTATTTCTAGAGAACGGTATAAATGATAAAAAACCGGCCAAGAGCGTGTCGAGCCACGCTCAGTGTAGGGTTCCGTAGTTTTCTGTATTTTTCTCAAAAACTACTGGACCTATCAAGTTCAAAACAATTTTCCTAGAAAGTCTTTATAAAGATCTACTTTTATGATTTTTTTCATATTTTTTAAACGGGTCCATATTGGCTCATATAAAATGATTTGTTATAAAATTATTGTTTATACCGATTTGTGCTCCGAATGATCATTTCTCATAATTTTACTTATCTTAATTTTGTTTCATTATTATCAATAGTACTACTATCACTGTTCATAATAATCATTTAGTCGAAAAATTTTAATCATAAATTCTATACAAATATTTAATAACATTCATAATTTTGTGTTTCAGAAAATCATTCATCATAAAATTATTTAAAAAGTTTTGTGGAAGTTCTATGAAAAACTTGTGCCATTTATAGAAGCGCGCTTGAAGCTTTTACAGTGACATATACAATTTACATTAAAAATTCGTTTCTGGTTCGCTCACGGTCAACCTAACACGCTCCTCCTCGCTACGCTCGTCGTCGCACCTAACTGGACTGTCACATGTGATGTCTGTTCTGTTAACAATAATATAACGATAAATTATATTACTCGCAATCGTTATGATCAATAAGTATATAAACATAAACATTAGTATAAAACGTATTTATGATGAATGACATTATGAACATAAGTCATTCGAAGTTACGATAGTTATTAACATAAAATTGTTATAAATAATGATCGTTATAATGTAAAATTGTATGAGAAACATTTTCGGACTACCAATAATCTATATAACAATTTTATATGAACTTTGGCGCACCCTTTTTAAACATATGGTTCAAAAGTTAGAGGGGGGGGGACGCACGTTTTTTTCCTTTAGGAGCGATTATTTCCTAAAATATTAATATTATCAAAAAACGATCTTAGTAAACCCTTATTCATTTTTAAATACCTATCCAACAATATATCACATATTGGGGTTGGAATGAAAAAAAATATCAGCCCCCACTTTACATGTAGGGGGGGTACCCTAATAAAACATTTTTTTCCATTTTTTATTTTTGCACTTTGTTGGCGTGATTGATATACATATTGGTACCAAATTTCAGCTTTCTAGTGCTAACGGTTACTGAGATTATCCGCGGACGGACGGACGGACAGACAGACATGGCGAAACTATAAGGGTTCCTAGTTGACTACGGAACCCTAAAAATTGGAATAGAGTTAGATGACGCTACACTTTTGGTTGATTTTTTTTTATACTACGTCGGTGGCAATCAAGCATACGGTCCGCCTGATGGAAAGCGGTCACCGTAACCTATGGACGCCTGCAACTCAAGGAGTGACACATGCGCGTTGCCAACCCATTAGAAGCTTGTACACTCCCTTTTTAACCCCCGACGCAAAAACGAAGGGGTGTTATAAGTTTGACGTGTCTGTCTGTGTGTATGTCTGTCTGTCTGTTTGTCTGTGTGTGTGTCTGTCTGTGGCATCGTAGCTCTCGAACGGATGAAACGATTTTGATTTAGTTTCTTTTGTCTGAAAGCTGAGTTAGTCGGGAATGTTCTTAGTCATGTTTCATGAAAATCGGTCCACTAGGTCGCGGTCGGGGGTTTTTTCAAAATTTTAATTTTGTGGTTATGCTGTGTTAAGTACACAGAAAATAACTCAGCTTTCAGACAAAAAAAACTAAATCTAAATCGGTTCATCCGTTCGGGAGCTACGATGTCACAGACAGACACACACACAGACAGTCAAACAGACAGACAGACAGACGGACAGACAGACAGACATACAGACACGTCAAACTTATAACACCCCTTCGTTTTTGCGTCGGGGGTTAAAAAAGAGTGTACAAGTTACAAGGAGGGTTCGGGTTACCGACGACTCAAAGTTGATTCTTGATTTACAAAAGATTATGTCGAGAGATGGCAGTCTATGTGACTTGTACTATATCGTCGACCGTAGGTTCAATTAGGGTAGCCGCTAAAATGGCGAAAATAAGTTAAATAAGGTACCTACAGCGGGGCAAATCTCGACTGGGGGCAATTGTAACTAATCCATTGTTTTTCCATTATTAGTTATTACACTATGATTTTGATACAATCATGTAAAACGCATGTATCCACTGAATACGCCTAACATATATAACCGGTGAACACTATTTAATAATGCAAACATTGTAAAACATGAAAAAAATGGACCAGTTGTACATTTGGCCTGTGTGTGGTGTGGGTGAGCCTGTGTGGTGACGGGTTAAGAATTTCACCACCCCCTTTCTTCCTGTGGGTGTCATAGAAGTCGACTGTGGGATATGGGTTAAATTGTGGCGTAGGCGAGAGGCTGGCAACCTGTCACTGCAATGTCACAATTTGGATTTCTGTCAACCCCTTTTTGCCAAGAGTGGCACTAAAACTTAGTAGTTCATGTGCTCTGCCTACTCCTTTACGGGATACAGGTGTGATTATATGTATGTACATATTGATTGTGCATTATTGAACCTTTGAATCAGTTACTACTTACCCTTAATAATTTTCCCATGATTCCATATCCAAGTTCCAAGTCAATGTCATCAAAAGCCTTGGCGCATATCACACTGATAAATAAGACTAGTAAACATTTGGTACTCGGTTTCGCCATCCTCAGTTCATTAAAATGTATGAAAAATCTGAAAATAAAATAAAGGTAATTATTTTAAGTATTAAAAAGTTTACTACCTACACACTTTAAGATGAGGAAGGTTTACAAAAAATACTGTTGAAAAATTTCACACGCTCACACTACTGTTATTAAAATTATATCAAATTTAATTTTAAGTTTTAACCATTTTCATGGCAGTTTCGTTTGAAAAATAATTAGGTATGTAATAAATTAGGTAATTTAACCCAACGTTTTTCTCTTTTTTTTAACGAGTTATATTTTCGGTAAGTACCTATACCGTATCAGGCACATCAACGGCTTAAAATAATGTATTTTTCCATAATATTATATTTTAATAGTACAAAAACATCTCCTAAATTATAAAACTGTGACAGCGTGTCTATAAAATAGTTATTATTTTTTAATTATTTATTTTTAATTAATGTTCGAAAATATTAAAACAATAACTTTCAAACTTACCGAAATAAAAATTAAATTGTCACTCAACACATCCACAGCACAGTCAGCAAAAACACCGATATCAAATAAAATAAAAACAAAAGCTATCGCGTATATTTTCAAAATAGGAATGTGCGAAAATTGGCATCTCGCTCTTATATAAACGCGGATATACTCCGTGTACCGACTGCAAATTAGGGACCGGGGATTAGGTAGCGTTAGCATGCTCGACAAAAAGTTTGTCATTTTTGCGTTAGGTAGGATCAGGTTTTTTTTTTATTTTAATATTTTTTTGACATGTTGGTTTTGTTCATTTTGATTGTATCGTCATCATCATCATATCAGCCCTTTATCGTTCACTGCTGAGCATAGGCCTCCCTTCTAGTACGCCACTTGTCCCGGACCTGACCTTGTCTCATCCAGTTGTGACCCGCAATTTTCCGGACGTAGTCCACCCATATAGCCCACACCCACGGAAACACGTGTTTTGTCCTTTAATACCAGCGGGTAAAAACGCATTTTATCCACTAGTGGGTAAAGTAATTTGACCTTGAATAAAGTCAAATTAACTGCTTTAAAATTGATAAAAGTAGGTGAATCTAGTAATAAAGATGATTTACCACCTGTGGAACTACTGGAAGCAGTGATAAACGCATTTTTTGCGTTGTTGTTTCCTCGCTATAGTGAGGGAAAAAGTTTTGTGTTACACTCGGGTGCAAATGTATTTTACTTCTCGTGTGTTAAAAAACTCGCAAGTTCAGGATTCTATTCTCGAACCACTCGCTTCGCTCGTGGTTCAACTATAGAATCCTTTCATTTGCTCGTTTTTAGGGTTCCGTAGTCAACTAGGAACCCTTATAGTTTCGCCATGTCTGTCTGTCCGTCCGTCCGTCCGTCCGTCCGTCCGTCCGTCCGTCCGTCCGTCCGTCCGTCCGCGGATAATCTCAGTAACCGTAAGCACTAGAAAGCTGAAATTTAGTACCAATATGTATTTCAATCACGCCAACAAAGTGCAAAAATAAAAAATGGAAAAAAATGTTTTATTAGGGTACCCCCCCTACATGTAAAGTGGGGGCTGATATTTTTTTTCATTCCAACCCCAACGTGTGATATATTGTTGGATAGGTATTTAAAAATGAATAAGGGTTTACTAAGATCGTTTTTTGATAATATTAATATTTCCGGAAATAATCGCTCCTAAAGGAAAAAAAAGTGCGTCCCCCCCCCTCTAACTTTTGAACCATATGTTTCAAAAATATGAAAAAAATCACAAAAGTAGAACTTTATAAAGACTTTCTAGGAAAATTGTTTTGAACTTGATATCTTCAGTAGTTTTTGAGAAAAATACGAAAAACTACGGAACCCTACACTGAGCGTGGCCCGACACGCTCTTGGCCGGTTTTTCAATTCCACACTCGGCGTTAAAATACAACTTTGCCCCCTTGTACAACAAATAACTATTATTGGGCGCCCTTAGCATTAATCACCCTTTTTCACTATACCTTAAGATGACCTTGATCGCCTGACTGATTACTGCAATGAAAATAAATTAGAATTAAGTATCTCTAAATGCAACGTTATTAGTTTCACTAAAAACAAAAATAAAATTTGTTATGAATATAAGCTTTGCGGTGAGTCTTTACAACAAGTAGACCACGTACGAGATCTAGGAATATCTCTTGACTCCAAGTTGCATCTGGACCAGCATATAGAAATGATTGTCTCAAAGGGATACAAAATGTTTCAGTTTGTTACAAGAGCAGCTAAAGATTTTAAAAAAGCCACTACATATATTTATTTGTTTAATAGCCTGGTTCGCCCTCAGCTTGAATATGCCAGTATCATCTGGGATCCCTTTTATAATAAATATATAGAAGCAATTGAAAAAATACAATACAAATTCCTCAAAAATGTTAACTACAAACTTTATCAAAATAGGAAATTAACGTACAGTAGTTTAACACAAAAGTATGGAGTAATCTCTTTAAAAAATAGACGCGTACTCCTTCAAGCAATGTTCCTCCACGGACTATGCCAGAACAAATTCGACTGTGAACAGCTTGTCAATAAGATATGTTACATAGTGCCCAGAACTGTTAACCGCCGAGACGCGCGCGCTTACCGGCTGTTCGCGGTGGCCCCGTGCCGCACCAACGCCGGTGCGCGCGCGCCTCTTCGCAGGCTCCTTACTACGTATAATCAACTTTTTACCCACCTGGATATATGTCATCAAAATCCCGCTTGAAATTTTCCCTGCTGGCATGTTAATTCATAAGTACCTAGTTTAAGTTATTTGACTGTGTATATAACACATTTTTTTTTCTCTCTCTCTAGCACACACATTCCTATTCTATGTTGCATTTTTTTTTCTTCCTCTTTCTTTTCATGTTAAGATATATATTGTTGTTTTAATAATGTATCAAAAACTTAACTGTCTCCTATCTATTAAGCCAACCATAGTTTCTGATGTAGTAATTCGTGGATAATGTCGTTGGCTATACATTAAGTTCTTTTTTATTGTACTTATACATGTAATTATATATTGTATAGTTGTTTGTTATCCCTAAAATAAATAAAATAAAATAAAATAAAATACCTAGTTGGAAACCAATTGCAAAAAAATGTATAGCTAAACATAATTATACACGTGAAACTAAACTAGAAATTTAATAGGTTCCACTGGTACCAGAGCCCCGTGTCCCGGGCGCCAAATTTGAACTTCATCAAATGTAAGGGGAGCCAAATTAGAAGTATTTAGTTTTCCCCCCCTTAAATTAAGTCTAAATTCGGCGCTGTTTAGTCGCGTATGTATTCAATTCTACATTTCAATTTTTTTTATACTACGTCGGTGGCAAACAAGCGTACGGCCTGCCTGATGGAAAGCAGTCACCGTAACCTATGGACGCCTGCAACTCAAAGAGAATCATTAGAAACTTGTACATTCCCTTTACCAAAAAACCAAACTTATTTACCAAAAAAATATCATAATTATCTATTATCTACGTAACTAGGAATGAGAATAATCATTTCGAAAATTATTTTAATGCTGAGATTATCCTATTTTCTGCTTGCACGTCTTCTGGTTTATTTCTACAGTCGACTACAAAGAGATGTATCGAGTTTTTCACCTAACTGCACTGTAATAAGGTGAAAAAGTGGATACAATTATTTTAAGTCGACTGTACTTTGATGTGGTGTCAAATAAATGTCTTCTATTCTATTTTGTGTGTAGTGTGTAAGCATGGTGCTGATTTGCATTTGTGGCCACCTGACGAAGCCTGCATTTGCGGATGACTTTTAAATGTGATTAGTGTTATTGTTTTTAATTTAAGATTGCCTGTGTAATGTGTAAAACTTTGTGTTTTTAATTAATAAAGTTTGTTTGTATTAGCGTACAACAACTTCTATTTTGTTCAATGAAATATAGTCTTGAAAATGTCCCTTTTATACCGACGCTACCAAAAGCTGCGCCCGCGTAAATTTCTGATCGTCTGGCTCGAATTCTATCACATCCAACCTTGACTGATGTACGCCAGATCGATTCCACTCGCGATTGGGTGATACTATTCGATCAATATATTCGAAAGTTTTCGAACGAGTCCCGCACAGTACAAGTTAATATTAAATAAGCTTCGTGAAAGAAATGTCATTTGATATTTGCCAGTAGCTTTTCGGTGAAGGAAAACATCTTGAGGAACCTGGGATATCCCAATCACGATCCCAGTAGTTATCCTTCGGGTTGGAAGGTCCCCAACAAGCAAAATGATCCTGGAACGCAAACTTTTAAAGCTATTTGTTTTTATAACGGCGGTTAAGATTCGATCCGATGAAGACGTTATCAGACTTAAATAATGGAATTTCGCCATTCTTACATTGTTTTAATAAAGCCCAAACAGTTTTTAAATCCGTAATTTTTGAGTTTATAGCGAACACACACAGACAGACGCTGAGAGGGGAGGCACTGTTTTAATAACTAAGGAGTAGTACTTAGTGATAATGATAATATTGATGAAAACATACTAAACAGGACATACCTACTACTTTTACGATCTTTTTGGCAACATACCTCAACTATTTAGGTCAAAAAAGTCGGTCAAATTAATTCGCCAAATCCGACAGATCGGAATCGCGTCTAACTGTACCCCGACCGAAATCTTGCGCCGACTGTACATGCGTTGAATTACTAAATAAGGGATAGATGACATCATTGAGTTTAAATTTGAGTTTTTAAGTTTTTATCACAGCTATTTAGAAATAGAAACATTTCTATTTGTGTAACGAGCCGTTTGTTTAATGTAATTTAGTAGTAAGTAAGTAATATAATTATATTTATTGTAATATAGTGTATTGTTAATTAGGGATTATATTATAGACATTCGAATACAATGTATATTGTTACTGAATAAATGAATTTGACAACATTTCATTTTTCTTACCCCTTATTTTTATAATGGTGTGTAATAGTACTCAAAAAGTTAAGAGACCCGTATTTTTTCTTTTCTTTTTGTTTTGAGTTTAACCCCCTCATTTTTATTATTTCAGCGATTACTTGACAGTGACATTTGACATTTTTCCGTTGTGTTTGATTTCATAAAATTAAACCCTGAAATAAACTTTGAAAATAAATTGTTAGTTTAAAGAACCCCATCATAAGCAATAAAAAAAAATGAACCGACAAGATCCCTTAATTACATGTTTCGTGCCAACTTGTAAACATAAAGCTTTAATCACGCTTTAATGTCGTCCGAAAAATATTTCTTTTTCGTACCGCACGGAAACAGGGCAGAATGGTGCGCCACTGTTAATAAGACGAATGTAAATAAATTTGTATACAGAAACATGACAACTCAAGTGAAAAATCAATCGGAAAAAGAAGAACCTTCGAGGATAATTTATCTGTAGTAATAGACCTACCACCAAGTTCTGACTTCTCGGGACATGGGAGCTCCTCAGAAACAGAAGTGAACTCTGAAAGTGACATTAACAGTACCAAAAACTTTATACTGTCTTTGATTGAAAATAGTCTGGAATAGAATACGTATCCCAAAATCATGTTGGTGGATTATAGAATGGCTTGAAAAACGATGTAAAATGCTATCATTAAACATAATGTTGTGCAAGATAATAATATAGTACATTACGATACAAGTGCATAAAAAAGGAAGTTTGAAAAGAGTGGCAATAAATTAAAACACGACCGAAGGAACTTATTAGGGAGTACCTACGTCATTCAGAGTAAACTCCGAATATGTAAATGCATCATAGACTGCTTGTATGCAATAAAGTGAAGAAATCTTTGTACTTGACCGAACAATAAAACGAATTAATTAATTTATTTATTTTAGTTTTATTTGTATAAAAAAAAATCGTTTATTCTCAAAATAAACCCTTTTTTAATAACATTAAATCTTCTGCCAAACTGCAGGACAGTTTGTTGGCAGAGGGGACTCCCTTACATAATCTGAGTGGGTAGAACTATCTAAGTAAGTTTACGCTAGGTACAGTTTTGATGTATTGCTTACAGAAAGTTTTAACTTCAAATTATAAAAAATTGTATTTAAATACTTCTTCATGTTTCTGATTAAAAGGCTATCCATATCATTAAAAAGCAACTTTACTTATAAGGTCACTTATAAGCAAGAGCCATTCCTATGGCTTTACAAATAAGACCAATATAAGCTTGGTAATAAAACTAATAAATAAGTTCCTACAAGTAAAATTTAGTAAACTCAAAATAACATTATATACCTATATGAAAGAAATAACAGGCTTTTTCTTTTTTTTATGTATTTATTATTATTATAAATAAATAATAAGAAATCATTTCAACACTTATCAGTCAATATTATGTTAGTTTCTAATTAAAATACACAGAAGGGACGCACGAGCGTTTGCGTGGCGTCCGTTCTGCTTTTTACGACGTGCGTCCCTTCTGTGTATTTTACGCCTTAGTTATGTTATGTAAGCTGTCAGTGGTTAGAGCTGCAGAGAGAGGAACCGTCGGACTATTTGCGCTGTGTCCAAGATCACCGCCTTCTGCATCTGACCCTTGATCCAACCACCTAGCGAAAATCTCAAGATGTTGGTCGAGACTCTTCGCTATGAGACCGTTCGTGGAAACACAGTCTCACTTAACTTGGGCCGAGTCCAGTAACATCGGACCCGATATGACTGACGGCTCTTCGGTCCGCTTGATTAGCCACAAGATGAAACAAACGGAGTGTTTGCATCCTCCTTCTCTTGCAGCATAATTTTCACATTTCACATCTAAAATGATATCCTCGGCTTCATTGATTCGTGCAAGCACTGAATACAGTTTGGAATTAACGTTATGTTTGGGTGTGACCCTACACCTGACGAAACATGACCCTGTCTCTCCTCACTTCTGCGTATCCAATCGCAGTTTCTACGTAGGTGTCTCGGGGTAGAAAGAAGGGTTTTTGTTCCGTGAACGGCCGCAGAGTTAAAGCTATCGCTTTCGCATGATGCATGAGCATTATATTATCTACTCGTGGCAGATTGCGAGAATCTGCCACCTCGTAGCCCTCCGTAACTTTCATTAATGAGTTTAATCTCTGTAAAAATTGAACTCAAACGTATAAATTGACAAATAAGTTGAACAGACATAAACAATAAAATACCTATCATACCTGTCAACAAACTGTCAGTGTCAAACCGCTTCTTTCTTCTGACGACGGGCGGAATATAGGCACCGGAATACTTCTAATCTGCCTAACACTTGGTTTAGCCAGGTTATTTTGAATTTTCTCAAGAATAACTGAATCTAAAAATCCAATTTATTTTTTTATGTACTCAGCAAGCCCTAATCTACAAATAGACATCAATTTTTAGCCATTGTAAAAAAATGAAATGTTGTCAATTTACAATTTTATTGTCTTGAGCTTACCGCTTAGTCAATCTATGTAAAATGTAGGTAATATTTATTTATGTAGGTATACTAGTAGTTCCCCAAGTAACATTTTAGTGCTATAATTTTGGTTTTCGACGCCAAAAGCTACTATAGATGTCGTATAAAGGTTTTCGGCGTGACCGCTTGTCGTATAAAAGCCTCCAGTAACACCTTTTAGCTCTATAAGCTTATACCGCTAAAAGGTGTTATTAGGAAGTGATGTAAACGTTTATATCACCATTTTATAGAACCGCTATAGGCCTGGTCTATAACAGGATCAAATATGACTACTATAAATCTATATTATTGTATAATAGTGTTAGGAATCACTGCTATGCAATCAATTTGCGCTATTAAGGTTCCCGACAAGCCGCTATAGTTGTTGCGTTATACAGCTAAAAGGTGTTATTAGGAAGTGATGTAAACGTTTATATCACCATTTTATAGAGCCGCTATAGGCCTGGTCTATAACAGGATCAAATATGACTACTATAGAACAATATTATTATATAATGGTGTTAGAAATCACTGTTATGCAATCAATTTGCGCTATTAAGGTTCCCGACAAGCCGCTATAGTTGTTGCGTTATACAGCTAAAAGGTGTTATTAGGAAGTGATGTATACGTTTATATCACCATTTTATAGAGCCGCTATAGGCCTGGTCTATAACATGATCAAATATGACTACTATATAACAATATTATTATATAATGGTGTTAGAAATCACTGTTATGCAATCAATTTGCGCTATTAAGGTTCCCGACAAGCCGCTATAGTTGTTGCGTTATACAGCTAAAAGGTGTTATTAGGAAGTGATGTAAATGTTTATATCACCATTTTATAGAGCCGCTATAGGCCTGGTGTAGAACAGGATCAAATATGACTACTATAGAACAATATTATTATATAATGGTGTTAGAAATCACTGTTATGCAATCAATTTACGCTATTAAGGTTCCCGACAAGCCGCTATAGTTGTTGTGTTATACAGCTAAAAGGTGTTATTAGGAAGTGATGTAAACGTTTACATCACCATTTTATACAGCCGCTATAGGCCTGGTCTATAACAGGATCAACTAACCTACTAAAGAACAATAATTATTGTATAATAGTGTTAGGAATCACTGTTATGCTATCAATTTGCGCTATTAAGGTTCCCAACAAGCCGCTTATAGTATTTTTAGTAGTCGTATTTTAACAGAAATTAAAACCTAACTATACCACTATTTTGGGATATAGTGGCTTTGGAAAACACTGCTACAGTATTTAACACTGTAGTAGTGATATGAATACCATTATAGAGCTATTTTGCTGTATAATGAAGTTTTCAGGTTACGTTTATATAGCTTTGAAAAGCGTTAATAGTCGTTTTCTAATGCCTTTTATATCTCATCGCCGTATACGTCACAATTACTCTTTTATATCACAGAACTGTGGAATAATGGTTTCGGTATCTCTTTTGAAACACAATAGCGTTATAGCTGAGTTTACTATATGTTTTATAAAAAAAAACTGTTTAGAAGATCTTTCTATAGTAAAACATTGAAAACAAGTATTGTTTTTTTCTATATAAAGAACTTATAAGTTAAACTGGATCATAGTTAAAGTCTCATGCAACCCTAATTGAATCCACAATGGCGGGCTTATGGCAGTGAATGCGTATGATAAGTGACATAGTCGAACTATAAAAGCGTATGTTTTACTTCTTGGATCCATAGTAGAAACTATGGTGCCAATAATTTTATTGTATTAAATTATATTTATTTATTTTATTCAAAACAGGTTTAAATCGAGGGCGCACTTAAAATACTCCATTAAACTAATATTCTTTTAACGGTAAAATTTCCATCGCATACCTTTTTGCAGTAATGATGGAATTATACGAAATCCAAATTATTTTGATTGACACTAAACTTCACAAGTTCACACGCCACTTTTCATAAAGTTCCTCGTTTAGAACAGTTTTTGTTAAATATTACACACATTAAATTATTTTAGAAATTTCATTCATTCGCATTAAAAGGGACGGCAACTGCTATTACAGAACAAAAAACCTGTATAACGGAATCTCAAATGCTACTATAGCATAAATTGATACTATAATAGCGTTACTGTGTCCTCTATGTCAACAAATTAGCACAATAGTCATCATCACATCACCATTATAGACCTTAAACGTCACGGATGATACTGCTATAGCCCTATTATATCACTAAATGGCTGCATAATTGCGCCAAATCGGCTCTACAGTACCAATATAGACTATTTATAGGACTATTTAATGTGATTTAATTTGGTGCTCTCGACCACTATAGAACCAGAAATTGTTACTTGGGTCATACGTTCAAAAACTTTATTTTTCTGAAAACCAATTATAATGTAGGTATATTAATCATGATCAACCAAATCATGACGCTCAAAAAGGCGGCATATTGGAAAAATATAGGGCTCAAAGGCCATTTGTCTTCATGAAACGCGTGCCTTTGTAAATTTTGACGTTGGCGATAATCATTGATGGCGATAACCACTTAAAAATTGTTTGAAAATGTAGGTTTAATTCCCATGTAAAAATTTTAATTTCGCGCCTTTTTTTGTGCCAAGATTTGGTTGAACGTCTACAGCACGGGAAGCATGGTCGCGCGATAGACGATAAAATAGCAGGCCGTCCCTATCGCACTATTTGTAAGTGCGATAGGGACGGCCTGATATTTTATCGTCTATCGCGCGACCATGCTTCCCGTGCAGAAGTAAAAAATCCAGATCAACCATTTCATTTCGCCTTAACGGTCGGCGACCCCAAATCTTAGACATTTTAGCGGCAAAACACATAACTCTACTTAGATACGTGCGTCGAATACGTTACCCATGATGGATAGACAACGTCATAGTAAGTTCGACAAACTTTATATCTGGTTAACGTTACTTTGAAATGGTGTTACAATAATAATAACAATATTGAAGCGTCTCGAGCATCTTGAGAAACTCTCGCTAGGTGGTGATCTTGGACACGGCGCGGATAGTCCGACGGTTCCTCTCTCTGCAGCCCTAACCACCGATGTGCCACCGACAGTTTGGGCCCCCGCTGCTAGAAAAAGGCGCGAAATTCAAACTTTCTACTGGACGATAAAATACCCGCCTTTTCAAAGCCTCATTTGAGTAGCGGAAATGATTTGCCAGACTGTATTTCATCACATATTTAGACGGTCAAGCAAATCTTGCCACTAAAAAAAAGGCGCGTTAAACGATAAACCTTCGCCCTACTTTTTTTTTCAAGTACTTATAGATGATTCCGCCAACGTCAAGGTTGAGCTCTACATTTTTCACATATGCCGCCTTTTTAGAGTTCCGTAGTCAACTAGGAACCCTTATAGTTTCGCCATGTCTGTCCGTCCGCGGATAATAAATAAAAAGTGGAAATGCTTTGTAAGTTTAAATCCCCCCCCCCCCCCCACCCTACATGTAAAGTGGGGACTGATTTTTTTTTCATTCCAACCCCAACGTGTGATATATTGTTGGTTGTTGGTTAAATATTTAAAAATGAATAGGAGTTTACTAAAATCGTTTTTTGATAATATTAATATTTTCTTAAAAAATCGCTCTAAAGGGAAAAAAAGTGTGTCCCCTCCCTCTAACTTTTGAACCATTATGTTTAAAAAAATATGAAAAAAATCACAAAAGTAGAACTTTATAAAGACTTTCTAGGAAAATTGTTTTGAACGTGATAGGTTCAGCAGTTTTTACGAAAAATACGGGAAACTACGGAACCCTACACAGCGTTGCCCGACACGCTCTTGGCCGGTTTTTTTAGTGGCCAGATTTACTTGACCGTCTTTTCTAATGGATACAGACATCTAAAGCGCTGGTAGCCTAGCGGTAAGTGCGTGCGACTTTCGTTCCGGAGGTCGCGGGTTCCAACCCCGGCTCGCACCAATGAGTTTTTCGGAACTTATGTGCGAAATGTCATTTGATATTTGCCAGTCGCTTTTCGGTGAAGGGAAACATCGTGAGGAAACCGGACTAATTCCAATAAGGCCTAGTTACCCTTTGTGTTGGAAGGTCAGATGGCAGTCGCTTTCGTAAAACTGATGCCTACGCCAAATCTTGGGATTAGTTGTCAAAGCGGACCCCAGGCTCCCATGAGCCGTGGCAAATGCCGGGATAACGCAAGGAGGATGCGATATGATGATGACAGACATCTAAAATAGCATTCTGACGTAAAACCTAAGGTCATTGCCTCGGTACAGGATCCTATTATCATTCTAGGCAGGACGAACTTGTGATTCCAGCGTATCTCTGAATTGCAATAGATTACTATGTTGTACCTCTGATACTATCTGAGCTAGCTATTCACTCACGACACGTCTTCCGCATACTGCACCAACTTTATTTTATAGATTGACCGTCTATCAAATCTTTATGTAGGAGGTAGGGCATAGCGTATGATATTCCGCTTTGTGTGGTAAGGCACAGCACAGCGGATATCGTCTCGCTCGAATCTAGAGCCCAACTGGGGAAGTTCCTCCGCCTTACAGAAGACCGCAGCCAAATAGCACTAGACCCTACTCATAGTGTTGTGTTCCTGCCGGTGAGTAAGGCTGCCAGAGCTCAACGAGGGTGCGGGGAGCTGACGACGGGAGGACTTACGGAACTAATTTGTTCCGTCTATTGTCCTTTGAGTCGTCGGCAACCCGAACCCTCCTTTGAACTTGTACACTCCTTTTTGCTGTGTACTTATACTTAACACAGCAAAGGGGAGTGTACAAGTTTCTAATGGGGTGGCAACGCGCATGTAACACTCTTTGAGTTGCAGGCGTCCATAGGTTACGGTGACCGCTTTCCATCAGGCGGACTGTATGCTTGTTTGACACCGACGTAGTCAAGCGGCAAATTCAAGCAAAAATCTATATCAAACTATATCAGTGCAGTGTACTTACATTTCTAATCAATCAATCAATCCGCGTTCATTTATGGAACCACGCTACTTGTGGTCGCGATCCTCAGTACAGATGTACATTGAAGGGAACGAGGCAATATTGGCTAAACATTAGTTAACTAAATTATATCTAAAGATTTGCTATGACCTGGCTACACATTATTATATTATAACATTCTAAGTTTATAAATTGTGTTAATTTCGTTGTAGATCATCCGCGCTTTTTTGAAGACAATTGGCCGATGAGCTACCTACGCTTTTTTACATTTCTACGCGTAGTTTTAACCCCCGATTTGCATTTTTAAAACGACGCGGGTGTTATAAGTTTGACGTGTCTGTCTGTCTGTCTGTCTGTCTGTCTGTTTGTCTGTCTGTCTGTGTGTGTCTGTCCGTGGCATCGTAGCTCCCGAACGGATGAACCAATTTCGATTTAGTTTTTTTTGTTTGAAAGCTGAGTTAGTGAGAAGTGTTCTTAGCCATGTTTCATGAAAATCGGTCCACTATGTCGCGGTCGGGGTTTTTTTCAAAATTTTAATTTTGTGGTTAGGTTATAGACTCGCTAGTATGGATAGAGCTGAGGCCAGTAATAATTAATATACTTTATAGAATACGCAACTCATTTGTAAACATCATCACAAATTTTAACTATAAAACTCCCGTGAGACTCATACATATTTAAAAATATTTAAGCGGGTTACTCACGTATTAAGTCGATATAGCGTTCGACATGTTTCGGTTCAATTTCGAGAACCTTTCTCAAGAGTAGCGACCCGAAACCTGAAAAAATTGAACCGAAACATGTCGAACGCTATATCGACTTAATATGTGAGTAACCCGCTTAAAATATTTTTAAATCATCACAAATGTTACAAGATTTGATAGACCGTCTACCAATAAGATCGAAATTTTGCCTACGACTTCGTCTCGATGCCAATTGAATAGCGCCTGATAGAAAATTAAAAGCAAAATAATTTACAGCCGATGTCATTACATGATTATGATTACTTACACTTAGTGCGTTTCACATTATCCGATCCGATATCGGATGTCGGACCGATATCCCATACATCACAGGCCAACTGCCATGGGCTTGACACCGCGTCGATTTTTTCCATACATTGAAACCCTTCCGGCGCCATCTTGGATATTTTTCCATTGAAATTCCGTCATCCGATATCGGATCGGATGATGTGAAAACGGACTTAGGGTGAAAGTGGGATAATTAAGCCGCCACTCGGCCACAGTCTCCTGGCTGTAGTGGTAGGGAGATGGGATAGTGCACTTGTTAGGCTTCCCACAGACAGTCCTAAAAATTCATAATCTTAAAAAAAATTGTATGCAATCTGACAGTTCAAACTGACACTGACAAGACACTGACAGATCTGTCAGTGTCAATTTGCATACAAATTTTTTTTAAGATTATGAATTTTTAAGACTGTCTGTGGCAAGCCTTAGTGCGTTTTCACATTATCCGATCCGATATCGGATGTAGGACCGATATCCCATACATTACAGGCGCCATCTTGGAAGTTTTACATTGAAATCCTTCCGACATCCGATATCGGATCGGATGATGTGAAAACGGACTTAGGCACTGGACCTCACGACATCTTAGTTTAAGTAGGTACTGACATAATAGTAATTTAAGATTTAAGTTATTTTGTAACTAACAAACTATGGATTGTACTGTCCGAAAAAAATGCTTATTATTTATTTCATAATTTGTACCTTCATAAGGGATGGTTTCTGGGATACAAGAAAAGTGCTGGGCGAGGAAACATACTACACAAGTAACATGCTCTTTGTGCAAGCACCATGAGCTATCTATTTATTTCAAACATCATAATCCAACGAGATGAGCAAGAATCACTTCTACTTCATCTAACGCTAGAAACAGACGCGTAGAAGTGTATGTTTTTTTCTGTTTAATTGATAAATTGGGTTTGCCAGACTATAGCTATGCTCAACGTAGCTATTCGAACGTGCTATCAAAAATCTGCGCTGGCAACACTGTTGCATTCGTACGTCACACTGCCGTAGTTGTTTATCAATTTCTAGTGGATAATTCTTTGGATTTATTACAAATACTTAATCAAATGTGCATAAAAGATAGTTGGTTATAAATAATGTCGGATCAAGTAGACACTTACTGCCGCCTCTGCGCAGAAACAACTCCAATAGCGCAGCTAATATCAGCAGAAGATGATGTCGCCGTCACCTCAAAAATTCTCACAAAAATGCAGTGGATAAACATCGATATTACGTCCACTGTCCTCCCAACAACAATCTGTTTCTCATGCTTCGATTTATTAGAGAAAACCTGGGCGTTTCTACACAACACACGCACCGCGCAAGCGAAACTGACGTCCATTTTTGTAAAGAAAACAGCTGACGATCAAAGCGGATCAAAATCTCACGAAAAGATTCTGCAGACAATATTCCCGTCATCAAACCTGTGGATAAGGATTGGGAGGACTTCCAGACGACAAAACAAGAGGTAAAAGTAGAAAGTAGCGACCAGTTAGAGCATATAACAACTGTAGACGCCAATACACTCCTCCACATAGATTTTCAAGTTAAGTCTGAACAGATAAGCGATAATGAACATTACGACAATTCAATTGACTCCGATGGCTTCTCTACTGACAGCAATGTTCCATTGGTAGAGAAAAAGAAGAAGTCTAAACGCAAAAAGGATTATGGACTGAATGACTGCGGAGTATTACTAACTTGGGAAGAATATATGTGCCGCTGCGCTCAATGTGACGCCCAGTGTAAGAACATGGAATCATTACAACTACATTCCTTGCAAATCCATTCTTGCTGCTGCGTATTCAAATGCTTAGACTGCGATAAGGTAATATCCAGCTACAGATCCTTTATAAACCATGTGCGAACTCATAACAAAAGTCTCAGACGGTGTTGCGAATATTGCAACAAACGTTTCTCATCATCATCCTGCCTTAAGAAACATGTCTCCACGTCTCATCGAAAATCGTATCTAACAACATGTTCGAACTGCGGGACCAACTTTGAAACCCCAGAACTCCTTCAAGATCACATCTTAATATTTTCAAGAAGTCAAAAGAAGAATCGCAAACAGGAGACGTTGGATTCTGACCTCAAATGTGAGCATTGTCATAAAGAATTTAAATCTAGAAGTAATCTACAACAGCACAAACTAGTACATATGGAACGGAATAGAGAATTCGCTTGTCATATCTGCGGTAAAATGTTCTTCACTAAAGGTACGCTTAGCACACATATGAATACTCATGAAGACTCGAAGCCACACAAGTGTGAGTTTTGTCCATTAGCATTCCGAGCCCGCGGTAACTTAATCTCGCACATCAGTCTCCATTCAGGAGCGAAACCATTTGTCTGCGAGCAATGTGGTAAAAGTTTTAGAGTGAAACGGCATTTGAAATCACATTCCATAGTCCATACAGATTTGATGCCTTATGTGTGTGAATATTGTAATAAGCAATTCCGGTTCAAAACTCGATTGAATCTACATTTAAGACAGCACACAGGAGCTAAACCGTACACATGTATATTTTGTCAGCGAGACTTTACAAATGGCTCTAATTATAAGAAGCATATGAAGCGTAGACACAATATTGATACGTCAAAGAAGAAGTTTAACACTGTCGGGAAGGATGAGTTGGATAATCAGGCTACGATTCAGGCAGTGCAGGCCACAGTACAGGCCACGATACAAGCGATTCAAGCTACTCATGCCTGAGTGTTTTCTTATCGTTGAATAGAAATAGTATGTAACTAGAAAAGAGAATTTGGGTTGTAGCAAAAATATATTTTTTTTTGTTTTTTTCCTACCATGGCTTTTACTCCTTGCTATTTTGAGCCAGGTGGATTCTGCCAATGTCGTGGTGACTTTTGACTTTTGTAGTAATAAAAATATGGGATTGGTTGATGTGTAGTTTTGACAGATGGCACTATCATAGATTTTCCTGTCGTTCCTAAGAAAGTTGTATTCATGTTTTTTTTAGTTTAAGCCAAAACTCATAGAACCAAATTAGAGACAGGTGGACCTAATGACAATTTCATCTGAGTATTATCAGGGGCGGCTCACTCTGCGATTCTATCGCCGCGCTACAAGTACATCCTGGCGGCCGCGAGTTCGCGGCCTACTCAGGGGTGGCGCGCGTTCTCACGGAATGCATGTTTGCACTTTCTATTGTTACTTTACGTCGCGAGGTTTTTTTAAGCGATACCTGCGTGTGGAGTGGCTAATAAAATAGACATATTGAATAAAATAAATACCATAGGATATTCTTACACAGATCTACTACTGATTAAGTCCCACTGAAAGTTCATGGCTTGTGAATCTTGTGATGTTGGAACTTGAACAAAAATATATAAATACTGTATATGTACCTAGAAATTACCCAAGACTTGAATATAATAGTATAACATTTTATGTGAGTATTAATTCGTTTTAATCCATAGGTAACCCTATCACCGGACGCCGCGCACGTGCGGCTCGTTTCTTTGTAAGAATGTTGTTTTCGTGAACATCAAAGCAGTGGGCCTTCTGTACTTGTACTATTATATATTCTGTGGTATTATCTATATTATTTTTTACAAATCAAAGTACTGTGTACTGTTGTATATAGATTGTAAAGTACATATATTACCTGTGAAGACATTGTAACTAATTTGGCAAAATGAGCGGGTTGACCCATTCATATGATGATATTTGTTAATCAGGCATGCTCAAGGGAATTTTACCTCTCATTTAGTCCACGATATATATAGTCCACAGATGTAAGAAGCGCTTGGCATCCGTTAGCTCGTTGTGTGGACGACATCCGGAAAATTGCGGGTCACAACTGGATGAGCTAGCTCAGGACTGGGACAAGTGGCGCACTAGAAGAGAGGCCTATGCTCAGCAGTGGACGATAAAGGGCTGAGATGATGTCTATCTTTTACGGATAACTTGCTATCTCCATTTTTATGATTTAATCCCGTGAGCAAATAGGATAGAGTATTATAAAGAGTTACTGTCGAAGTAAAATGTGTAATCACAGTGCATAGACTGCCATCTCTTGACACAGGCTTAAAACTTTTGAACCTCCGTTTTGACAATTTGGCACATATTCTTAGCTTGAGATAATATATGTGTTAAAATGTCAAATATTAATATTAGCGCCATCTAGCTGAGCGTACCCCAAAGGTGTAACGCCATCTTGGCCACCGTACCTTTTTGTGTATGGTACGTACGTTTTTTAGGTTTTTTTCTTAGACTTTATCTGTCTATACGGAGTTATATATGTCTTTGCCTGTGAGTAACCGGGGCCGCTAGTTAAAATAATAGAATAGTGAATAATGTTATTGTGTTATTATTTTATTACGGACCAATGATTTGAAAGTTTTTTTTTATATTGTTATGAAAGCACGGAGTTGATTTAAAGTTTTAATTTGTAACATTTACAGACATGCAATGATTGTAATTCAATCGAGTTGAATAATTATAGTTAAAGCGAGGTACTCCGGTTAATGATCTTGTTTTCGAATGAATAACGTATTTTTTGCGACGTTTTTAGAACATTTTACCCTTTGAAATTACCTAATGGGCACATAAAGTACCTCTATGCGCACTAGTGCGTAGTGTGATAAAGTAGGCACCAGAATGTACTGAAAAGCTTATTCTGTTTCTGGTAATGTACCTATTGAAACTTATTTTTTCAATCCATAGCAATATTTTCGAGTTAATACCTAAGTGTTAAGGTCTGAGTGGTCGCTCGGAGCGGATATAATACAGCGTCGACTCAGGTCGCGTAGCCGAATGGCATTTCTGCGCCGCCGCAGAAATGCAGTCTGGCTCTGTCGCGCCAATACGCAAGAGCGATAGCGATAGATTATATTTGCATGCCATTCGGCTACGGGACCAGCGTAGCCGAATGCAGAAACGCTCACGAACGAAACGCTCGTAGATATCTATCTCTATCGATCTTGCGTATTGGCGCGACAGAGCCAGACTACCTTTCGCAACGTTTCGTTTTCGTTTCGCGACGTAGAAATGCCATTCGGCTACGGGGCCAGGGCACTTGTATTGTATGAGCTTCAATTGTTTGACATCGCGCCCCGCCCCCGCCCTGCTGCACGCCTAATAATGGGGTTACCCTCATCTGGCAGAATAATTTTAGTCCGAAACACACTTCGCATAACATGTTTCGCAGAAATACTTTCAGTCGAATGGTAATTTTGCAGAAAACCATAAATTAAATATAACAAGATCATACCATCCCATACATTAAAATGCGACCGCCTAAGACCGCGCTTACACTCCACCACACATAGATGGCACCACAAAAAAAATGTCTTGTAACTTTCGATTATACTTGTAGATGGCGTTAAGTGTCACTTTTGACATAGATTTACGGCTCGGAATTGACACTTAATGCCAATCTACACATAATCGGTGGCAACAAGGCATTTTTTTGTGGCGCCATCTATGTGTGGTGGAGTGTAAGTGCGTTCGTAGGCGGTCGCATTTTAATGTATGGGATGGTATGATCTTGTTATATTTAATTTATGAGAAAACTTAGTTGGCAAGTTGGCATTATTGCTACCACGCATAAGATACATTTGGCAGAATATTGTTTTACAGAACATTACTTTGGTCGACTTTGGTTTAGCATAATTGTATGTACCATAATAATCTTATAGCATAATATTACATTAGCAGAATTATTACTCGCTATCAGAAAAGAAAAACTGCCCCAGAGTCACCGTTAGGTACGACGACGAGCGAAGCGAGGAGGAGTGTTAGGTATCTTGCATCCCCAACACATCCAACTCGCTATCAAATAGCAAATTACAACTTTATGCCGCCTAAATATTATGCACAAATATTATCTGCAAATGTATTGTTCGACTAGAAGACTTGCTCAAGCTCATCAACATTATGACAACCATAGCTGGGCACCGTTAATCAAATAGTTAACTTCGATAATCGTTAATCCGTTACTTAAGAAGTTAACTTCGTTAATCATTAAAGCGATACATTTCGGTAGATTTAACGGAAGTTAAAGTTAATCGATAATCCGTTAACATGTCATAAAAATAGGACTTCACTGTAGGTATTATGTATTTCTATTTACTAAGTATCCACCAAAAACCATTAAAACCTGTGACACCAATCGGTAAAAAACCGAAATGTAATTACGGTCTCTTCGGGCTTTTACCGCCGTTGGTTGGCCAAAATCCTAGGTTTTACTTTGGATTGGTAATTATTGGGTCATTCATGCGGTCGCGATCGTGGTGCGTCGGTTCTTCAAATTGAGATTTGAGATGACAACTCGATGCTGTGGGCCACGATAACTTGGTAGAGTAATCTAAGGCCCGCGCCGGACTCTAACTCGATGCGTCGGTTGCGCGATGTCTGTCATGCCTGATGATTGCACTCATTCCCAGGTTAGTGATCGATCTAGCACGCCTAATAAGATTCTCGAATAAGTGATCCAAAGTCGCCAATTGGTCTTTAGACTGTTTATAACCGATGGATCTGCTTTTACCGATAAATCCTAGGTTTTGCCGTACTACGGGCTTTTACAGTAGCAGTAAGAACGTGGTTTTCGCGGCGCAGCGAGCCGCTTGGGGTACTGGATTAACGATTAACGGACTCGATGAAATTTAACGGAAGTTAACGAATCCGTTAACATTTTTTAAAGTTAACTTAAAAGTTAATCCGTTAATCGAAATGTTAACTTCGTTAATTAACGATTAACGGATTAACGAGTTAATGCCCAGCTATGATGACAACAGACGATTCGGTATTACAAAAATCTGCGAAATGATTTGTGCCAAAGCATATGCTGCGTAAAGTGTTTCTGCCAAGAACTAATATACGAATCAAATATATGCGTAAAAAGTTTCTGCCAGTTAACCCCAATAATGAGGCCTTAGGCACTGGTCCCATCGCGAGCTAGTAAGCTATGAGCTATCGGCTACAACAACGTACAAGAGATAGGCACTCCCGTGCAAATAAAAGAGACACGGCGATCAGGGTTCGAAAATATCGGATATTTATGATATATATCCATTTTGTATGGAAGGCATAGTATTATTTTGTTGCATTATTTATGAATACAACTTTAGATAAGGAAAATTCTACTAAAAAGCATAACATTTAGTAGAAAAACAGTAACAAACACAAAAAAAACTATATTTTTAACAATGTTACATTTTTTAAAACCATTTTTGTATTGCAATATTTATAAACAAATGATAAATATCGGATATTTATATATCCATTGATATATATCCTCGAACCCTGACGGCGATATTGATAGTTCACCGCTGGGCGAGTAACTATAAACATCGCAGCGTCTCTTTAATTTACACAGGAGTGATTATCTTTTGTTCGTTTTTCTAGCCGATAGCTTCTAGTTTACTAGCTCGCGGTGGGACCAGTGCCATACACTTAGAAATGTGTTGTTATGAGAATTGATAATTTGAACACCGTTTATCTATTTGATCATTATGACTTTGATGCTATTATTGTAACTATTATTTAGCATGTGTACTGTAAATATTATGTTAGTATTTATTATACGCGACTGTAGAGAAATAAAGCAATATTTTTAATACGTGAATGTTTTGTTTAATTCCGTTCACAACTTTATAGAATTTTTTTTTGACATGTATCAATCAATTAAAAAAACATCATAGAGAAATTTAACGTTTAAGTGGTTTAAAATAACCTAACCACAAAATTTAAAAAGAAACCCGGCATAGTGGACCGATTTTCACGAAACATGGCTAAGAACACTCCCGACTAACTGAGCTTTCAAACAAAGAAAAACTAAATCTAAGTCGTTTCATCCGTTCGGGAGTTACAATGCCACAGACAGACACGTCAAACTTCACCCCGCCGTTTTTGTGGTTAATAACACCTGCACATGGGACGCCGTCAAAATAGTTGCCAAATTAGGTTGGTCTTACTCTATAAATAATTTTAAATCTTGATTAGATAACTAAGCCTATTAATATTAAATCGAGATTTGGTACATTAGATGGTATCTGTCATAAGTGTCAAACCTAAGGTACCATAAGTACATTGAAGCTACTTAAGTCCAAAGATTGAAAGTGAATATTGAAATTATTACTAACCAGTTTTTGCCCGTGGCTTCGCTCGCGATAAATTCGAAAATTGGGGAATGCTCCACACACATTTCCACTCCCCATTTTAGGGAAGTAGGGGGTTGGAAAGAGACAAAAAGTAGCCTATGTCAGTCTCCATCCCTTCAACTATCTCCACTTAAAAAATCACGTCGATTCGTCCTTCCGTTTTGGCGTGAAAGACGGAGAAACAAACAGACACAGACACTTTCCCAATTTTCCCATTTATAATGGTGGTATGGATATGTCTTCTGGAAAAAATCTTGATAATATTTTTGCAATACGTAAGTATCAACCTTTGCCTGGCTCTCCTAATCTTCATCAAATGATAAGTTATCATTATCATAAGTGAAAAGACCATAAATATTGGTTGGATTTTCGTTATTGTTCAAATTTATATAAGAGTGTAGCTTGTCGAGCTTCAAGATGTTTATTTACATAGCCGTTATAGTGCTATTATGGTCATTATATTTGTACGGTACGCAAGGGTTCGACTATTGGAGAAAGAAAGGCGTCAAACATGACAAGCCATTACCATTTCTGGGCAACGCAGCTCGGTTGTTCTTTCAAAAACAGAGCATGACCGACTACTACACAGAGTTGTACAGACAAACTTGTCGGCTTCTACTTTGCGAGCTCCAAAGCACTTGTAATCCGAGACCCTGACTTGATAAAGAGTATCTTGATAACGGACTTCAACAAGTTCTATCCGAGAGGGTTGATCGCACACAAAACTGTCAGAGAACCGATGATGAAGAATTTTTTTTCGCTGATGGGGATCTGTGGAAGCTGTTGAGGCAGAGGATGACACCGGCGTTCACGTCGGGCAAGCTGAAGGCGATGTTCCCCCTGATCGTGGAGCGCACGGAGCGGCTGCAGCCCTCCGCCGCCGCCGCGCGGAGCTGGACGTGCGCGACCTCATGGCGCGCTACACCACAGACTTCATCGGCGCCTGCGGCTTCGGCTTAGACACTAACTCCATCACCGACGAATCCTCAACTTTCAGAAACCTAGGCAAGCGAATCTTCACGTTTACAATCAGGGATGGATTCGTCTTCCTTTTGAAGGAAGTGGCTACGGAATGGGCTAAGAATCTCGATTATTTAGCGCCAGAAATTGAGAAGAATACAGTAGCTTTAGTTAAAGGTATTATGGAGCAGAGAAACTACAAGCCTTCAGGGAGAAATGATTTCATAGACTTGCTTCTAGAATTGAAGCAGAAGGGGAAGATTGTGGGAGAGTCTATAGAACAGAGGAACGATGATGGGACGCCGAAGGTGGTGGATTTGGAGCTGGATGACCTGCTGATGGCGGCGCAGGTGTTCGTATTCTTCGCGGCGGGATTCGAGACG
This sequence comes from Leguminivora glycinivorella, assembly GCF_023078275.1. Lineage (NCBI taxonomy): Eukaryota > Metazoa > Arthropoda > Insecta > Lepidoptera > Tortricidae > Leguminivora > Leguminivora glycinivorella. The sequence continues at coordinate 10,635,537 of NC_062994.1, forward strand.
TCTTCCTCAGCGACCAGCTTTACTCTGCACCAGCTGGCTCTGCATCCTGAGGAGCAGGCCAAATGCCAGCAGGAGATCGATGAAGTGCTTTCTAGATATGATGGAAAGCTTTGCTACGATGCTGTTAAAGAGATGGAATATTTGCACATGTGTGTTAAGTAAGTATTTCTGTTTTCTACATATTCATGTGCATTATGTGCAACTAACCTAACCACAAATTAAAAATTTGAAAAAACCTCGGACATAAGTACCTAGTGGACCGATTTTCATGAAACATGGCTAAGAACACTCCCGACTATTTCAGCTTTCAACTAAAAAAACCTAAATCTAAATCGGTTCATCCTTTCGGGAGCTAAGATGCCACAGACAGACGCGCACACAGACACACACGTCAAACTTATAACACCCCGTAGTTTTTGCGTCGAGGGTTAAAAACTACGAATAGTTTCATCAAAATCCTGGTTGCCTTTTTCTGACAGCACCTAGTTTTACTTATCATTTTACTTTACAGAGAAGGCATGCGTTTGTTCCCGTCACTGGGCTTTCTGGTAAGAGAGAGCACAGCTACGTACCAATTCCCCGGTACGAATGTCACCATCGAACCTGACGTACACGTCGTTATACCACTGCAAGCCATCCAGACAGACCCACAGTACTTCAAGGACCCCGAGAAGTTTATCCCAGAGAGGTTCGCTCCGCAGAATTTGAGTGAGATTCAGAAGAACACGTATTTACCATTTGGAGAGGGGCCGAGAGCTTGCATTGGTAAGCTTAATATCTCAGTACTTAAATAAATAAAATATTATAGGATATTACACAAATTGAGTGAGTCCCACGGTAAGTAAGCTCAGGAAGGCTATTACTCTTAAAAAATCATAATCTTATGAAATCAGATCGAGTGCACGGATTTCCATACAATTTCGCAACTGTCCATACACAGTCTTATTTTTTAAGATTTTTTTTTTTCAGATTGATCTGACAGATCGCATACAAGTTTTTTTTTAAGATTATGAATTTTAAGACTGTCTGTTGTCGGCCTAAATCGTTTGAAAGGGCTTGATTATAAAACGCTCTTCTTCCACAGGTGAGCGCCTCGGTCTCATGCAGTCCCTGGCGGGCCTCGCGGCCGTCCTCCACAAGTACTCAGTGGCGCCATCTAAGAACACGCGAGTGAAACTGCTCGTGGACCCCGCCGCGCACGTTGTCCAGAGCGTCAAGGGTCAAGGGAGGCATTCCTTTGGCCCTTACTTTGAGGAGCTAATCTACGACAACGAACATTCTACAGTCTGTACTTATATATGTATCTTTAGGTATTTAAATACACTTTTAACAAAAACTACCCCCAAAAGGCACCCTATGCCAGTTGAGGGTAAAAGCGCACATGCGCGTTTTGAAAGCGGAGCGTTACGCCTGACATCCACTAAGGCGGAATCGAGCCGCGACGAATCGAGTTCTCATACATTTGAATGCGAATAATGCGATTCGACGCGTAGCTAGTGGATGCGGTTTCATTAGAAATGCAGAAAGCGAAGTAACTACTCTGCTGCCGATCTACCTCAGACTATCTGCGCCTTAAACACTGATCTGGAGAGAATACTAAACTGGACTAAATGTTACGGTCTCTCGGTAAACCCTACTAAATCCCAGGTAATAGTCATAGGTAGCTCAAAGCTTACTTCCAGGATTGACTTTAATTCTTTACCTGCCATTGTGTTTGATGGCGTACGGATTCCATTCTCTCCAAAGGTTAAAAATCTGGGTATCTTGATGGATCAGAGTCTTTCTTGGACAGCTCAGGTGAGTGAGGTTAGCAGGAAAATGTTCGCTGCGGCCGCATCTCTCCGTAGGCTTCGTAATCTCTTGCCTTACGCAACTAGGATTGCGCTTGCTGAATCTCTCTTATTGCCCATATTAGATTATGCCGACATTTGCTATATTGACCTTACGGAGGATCAACTCAATAAACTTGAGCGTCTGCAGAATCTTTGTATAAGATTAATTTTCGGCTTGCGCAAATATGACCACGTGTCTCACTTCCGTTCTCAGCTCAAATGGCTCCCTATTCGTCGCCGCCGGGACTCTCATATACTCGCCCTTCTTTTTGGCATTCTCTTTAACCCTTCTACTCCGCCTTATCTCAAAGAGCGTTTCAAGTTTCTCTCTTCTATCAGATGTTCTCAAACTCATATTCTTGCTCCCCCACCATCTACTTCTAAATTCTATAGCAACTCTTTTACCTTCCGGGCTGTACGGTTGTGGAATTCCTTACCAGTAGAATTAAGACTAGCAAAATCTCTTCCAATTTTCAAAAATCAGCTTAAATTATACTATCTATCTCTATCTTAAGTTGCCATTTTTATTTATTGTATTTATGTATGTATGTATGTATGTATTATGTGTATGTAAGGTATATTTATTTATGTATTCGGTATATATGTATGTGTGTTTGTGTTGGTATTCTCTATATTTTTTGTTCTTGCACTGCCTGTTAACTTTTGTTTCTGTTCCGTTTTTCCAGCTACCCTAAGGTTGTCTGGAAGAGATCGCTTTTTAGCGATAAGACCGCCTGTTGTTACCTAGTTATACTCTCACTAAACATTCTGTATACTTATAACATGTAAAATGGTGCAATAAAGAATATTTACTTACTTACTTACTACTCTGGCCTTGCCGGGGGCATCGCGCGCTTCAAACTGCGCCACGGAGGCCTGCTGGATGTGTGCGAATTTATCCATGCCTTCCCTCAATTCCCAACCGCATTAGGGTAGTGTTATAAATGTAAACAAAATTTATAGACGGTCAACGAAATCTTCACAAAGGTAACAAATTTTAAAAATCGCTGGCTAGCAACATTGGGGTTTAAATTGGTACAGCTGGGCTTAAGAGGGGGTCGTACGAAATCCTCGAAAAGTGCATTCGGCGTTTAACAAATGCTGCTCAGATTTCTAAATTAAATGAAATAAAATAAATGTAGTTATTATCTTAAAGAGTGTGTCTACAACTGTTGACTATTCAGAATCTCTAATTATTAAAGGTATAATAAATAAACCCACGCAAAGTTGACCTAAAATGAGAAAAACGTATGTTGCCGTTTAGTAAACTTTGTTAAAAAAATTCAATACTTTAGTTATAACATTAAGTGATTCTAAAAGCCAGATAAATGGACTAGAAGTTTTGAGGTTTTTTATATTTTTCCTCTCAAAGGCAACAAAGAAATTTTACCTTAAATTTAAACTATCGTAAAATTTCCATACATTCGCCATTGCTGTCAGAATTCTCCTTTCGATTAGATGCCGTGAGCGGCTCATCGGAGGCAGACGTGTCGCCGGTCGCTCCGCGTTGACAATTAAATTTGACAAATATTTTGACAGAAAATAGTGTACGTACACGAAAAACCATACCAGTGTAAAACTGTGCTCAAAATAAATAGGGTAAATCAAATATGTCAGGTGGAGATCCAATCTCATTTAAAGTTTAAAGGTGCATGGCTTGTGCATAAAAAATAAATAAAAATATATCACATTATTAAAGAAAATAACGAACACAACCGAATGAGTATAAATGATTTCATTCTAGTTCGGTTAAATTGAAAAAAGTTTCATGTTTTCTTTTACTCATTGGAATACATTTTTATTACGCTGGTATTAACAGTACGTCATTTTAAAAATATATATGACAGCACCTACGTCACATTTTGTCAACCAGGTTGTATGTAAACAATTACAATTTAATTTATTTTTACATATTTAGATACTTATTAATCGATTCTTACTTAGAATAGAAGAAAGGGAAAGGCGGGCGGGTATATAAGTACCTATATTCCGTATGGTGTGCTTCTGGTTCAAATTTATATATAAAAAAATGTTTCAATTTCATTAAAGATTACCCTGTGCATACCACGAACACGTAAGTAACCGTAAGTTGATCGTTGTTTAGAAAGTTAACGCTCGTTTTGAATGGTACTTCTCCATTCAACTAGACCAGATGTTCATGGAACAGTCACCAGCATAAGTATATGACTATGAACGGCCGTGACAACATATCCGATTCTCTATAGGGGCCATAAGTATATGACGACATATTCCCGGCAAAAAATTGTGATGCTTCGTGTCCGGCAAAAACATAGTCTCTCTTTCTAGCGTTTTGCTAGCGTAGCGTCGGGCCAACTGTATGGAAAAAGGCGCGGCTTAGCCATACAGTTGGCCCGACGCTATGATCGCGAGACGGTAGATATGGGAGGGTCCTTATCCGTATATCTGATCGGGTCGCTTAAAAATATTTGTTTCCTTATAAAAATCTAAATTACACTCTCACTCGCATAATTATCTATCCATTGTTAAAGCAAATATATATCTTACGGGCTAGAAATCATTAATATGTAATTAAAGTGCAATAACAAACCCTACCTTACTTGCCTTAGAGCGGTAAATTGTATGAGGTGATTTGACATCTCACGAAACACGTGCAGTATTATATTGTCATTGCATATGTCTGTCTCATCTGTTCTTAAACTATGACAACTAAACTTATTACAAAATCTGATATCAGAAGCCTTTTTACAAGCTTTTATTCAACTTGCCTTGTTAGTATCTTAGTTTGGGTCAAAACGTAGAAGCTAAATTTGACCTACTTTTCGGTTTCCGATTGAACTGAAATTTTGCACACATGTAAATCACGTGACAATGCAATATTATGGTATCATGGAGGTGATCTGATGATAGAGCAGAAAGGTGGTCAGAGGAACTCTGTTATGAAACGTCGTATCCCCATTGAGTAAGTAAGGGGTTTTTAGAAACATCTCGGAGAGCAATAGATGATTGTTGGAAGAAAGGTACAGTCGGCTAAGGTAAAGCTTGTGCCAAAAATGAAATTTTTGCAAAAAAACTTATTATAAATTGGGAGGTGTAATTTTTTATTATCTCTGCATTTCATTGAGAAGAAAAACCGGCCAAGAGCGCGTCGGGCCGCGGTCAGTGTAGGGTTCCGTAGTTTTCGACATTTTACATATTGACAATTTAAAAAATACCGTAATTTGGGGTGAATATTATATGGTTCCGGGGGTATATAATGATATTATATTTTTCCACATAAATTCCTTCTATTTTCCGCAATAAAAAGTAGAAAAATAATATATTTAGGGCCATGAAAATGTCTGTCAAAGTTGGCATTCAAATTTATTGGATTATTTACTCATTTTAACTTCATTTTTGTGTGAAATTTTGCTCAGAATTTGTTCGTTATCCTTTTGAATGTAGTGTATACCTACACTTCTAAAGTTTATGTTTAACAGAAAATCATAAGACATAATTATCGTCACTACCTTAAAAAAATCTCGTATCTCATGCTTCTCCTCAAAGTTAAAACGCAGTAAGTCTATATGTATTCCATACATACTTACTACAATTTTCTTTTCATTGATAGACGAAGATACAAGTTTTTTTAAAAGTAGTGACGATATTTTACTTTTTTCATGGTTTTCATGAAGAAAGCGATGCAACTGTGTTGGGGAACTTTTACGGGATGAATAAATATCCGCGGTCTGAGGGGTGAATAGGATCAGGAATGGGGGGAATCGGGTCGCAAAGGGGGTGAATAGGTTTACGAAGGGGGTGATTAAGGTTGGAAGAGGGGTGAATTGGGATGTGTGGTCAATGGTTGTCAAATTGTATAAAATATATTATATAACTTACCTAAAGTGATGTTTTTATAAATGCCCTCTCTGTATATGGACGCAATTTATACGTCTATGTATTGCTTCGTAGTTAGACTAGATACAAGAAATTAACATTGAGAAATGTTAATTACACTTCTGTCAACCTCCACGTTTCACCAATGGTTACTATAATATAAATGGATTACTTTCTGGCATACACCGCACAATAAAACACAACACACTTCACCATATCAGAACTACACCTGGACCCCCTGTTTTCAGTTCACCTCGTAGGTTGGCGCCTGACAAATTAAAGATCGCCAAGGAGGAGTTTTCTTCTATGCTCGCTAGTGGCATAGCCAGACCCTCCGAGTCCCCTTGGGCTTCTCCCTTGCATTTGGCCCCTATAAAGGACAATGGTTGGAGACCCTGTGGCGATTATAGGATGCTCAACGCGCGAACAGTACCTGATAGGTATCCTATTCGCCATATCCAGGATTTCGCGCAGAGTATCACAGGCTGTCGTGTGTTTTCAACTATTGACCTTGTTAAGGCATATAATCAGATCCCCGTTAACCCTGACGATATCCCGAAGACCGCCATTACCACGCCGTTCGGTCTTTTCGAATTTCCGTACATGTCGTTCGGACTTCGAAATGCCGGGCAGACGTTCCAGCGCTTCGTGGATGAAATGTTGCGGGGACTTGACTTTTGTTACAGCTACCTGGACGACTTCTTAGTCTTCTCAAAGGACGAGAAGACCCATGAAGCCCATCTTCGTCAGCTGTTCGTCCGTTTGCGGGAGTATGGCATGGTGGTGAATACTGCCAAGTGCGTCTTCGGAGCCTCAGAGGTAACATTCTTAGGTTACCGCATCTCTGCCGAAGGCACAAGGCCTCTCCCGTCCAAGGTCGACGCAATCAAGGACTTTCCGCCACCCAAGAACGTGCGGGAGCTCAGGCGTTTTCTGGGTATGTTGAACTTTTATCGCAGGTTCATACCCAGTGCTGCTCAGAACCAGGCTCCTCTGAACGCTCTATTGGCGGGTTCGGTGAAGGCTTCGCACCCGGTTCACTTCACGTCGGCGGAGCAGGACGCATTCGATCGCTGTAAGCAGGACTTGAGTCAGGCCGCTCTTTTGGCACATCCGGATGCCCAGGCGAAGCTCAGCATCGTCACGGATGCATCAAACGTGGCCATGGGGGCAGTGTTGCAGCAGTTCAACGAGGAGAGGGGCTGGGAGCCGCTGGCTTTCTTCTCGCGCAAGCTGAGTCCTGCCCAGCAGAAATACTCGCCGTACGATCGCGAACTCCTTGCGATTTATGAGGCGATTAAGTATTTCCGGCACATGGTCGAAGCCCGTGACTTCACCATCTACACTGACCACAAGCCGTTATGCTTTGCGTTTCATTCTCGCAAGGAGAATTGCTCGCCCAGGCAAGTCCGTCACCTGGATTTCATATCGCAGTTCAGCACAGACATCAGGCACATCTCGGGTAAGGACAATGTCGTAGCTGACACTCTCTCTAGGATCGAGGAGATCACGCAGCCCGTGGACTTGAGCAAGCTGGCTGCAGCTCAACGCAACGATCCGGAGTTGGAGCAGCTACTCAAGGAAGACAACTCGTTGCGCCTGACTAAAGTCCAAGTGCCTGGGTCTGATGCTGAGCTGTACTGCGATGAGAGCTCCTCAACTGCCAGACCTTACGTTCCAGCAGAGTTGAGGCGTCAGGTCTTTGAAAGCCTGCATTCCTTTAGCCATCCAGGGGCGAACGCGTCTGTGAAGCTCGTGGCAGACAGGTACGTCTGGCCTGGGGTGAGAAGAGACTGTCGCGAATGGACCCGGAACTGTCTGGCTTGCCAGCGTTCGAAGGTCACTCGGCATGTCTCCACACCACTGTCATCGTTTGACGTCCCTAAGGGCAGGTTCTTGAATATCCACATTGACCTAATTGGGCCACTTCCACTTTGCCAAGGTTTTAGGTACTGCCTCACTGCCATTGACCGTTTTACGAGATGGCCTGAGGCAATCCCAATACAGGACATGTCTGCCGATACCGTCGCACAAGCTCTGCTGCATGGCTGGATAGCTCGCTTCGGGTGCCCGGTGGATATTGTCACCGACAGAGGGCGTCAGTTCGAGTCTGCGCTCTTCAAGAAGCTGTCCGAGCTGGCAGGGTTTGTACATAAGCGTACCACCGCTTATCACCCAGCGTGCAATGGGATGGTGGAGCGTATGCACCGCCATTTGAAATCTGCCATCACGTGTCACGCCACCTCCACCTGGGTTGAATCACTCCCGTTGGTGTTGTTGGGCATGAGGAACGCGTTTAAGGAGGATCTCCAAGCAACTTCTGCGGAGCTGGTCTACGGTCAGCCCTTGCGTATGCCTGGTGAATTCTTCAACCCAGGGGCTGATCCATTACCAGATGTGACGGATTACTTGTCTCGGCTTCGCACGTTCACAAGGAACCTGCACCCGACACCAGCTTCTCGTCATGTAGGTCAGCGTCGTACGTTTGTTTTCAATGACCTGGCAACGTCTTCGCATGTGTTTCTGAGGGACGATACCCTATGCAAGTCGCTAAAACCAGCGTACACGGGACCCTATGAGGTTCTGAAGAGAGAACCGAAGGTGTATACCTTACTCATTAATGGTAAGTCTGTGACGGTATCTGTAGACCGGATAAAGCCAGCCTACATACTTCACGACACACACACCACTCACACTACACATAAAACACAGAACAACTCACATAAAACAACCACCACCAGTTCAGCTTTGAATGAGGAAGATGTCGTCAAGCGTACGCGTTCCGGTCGTGTAGTACGTTTCCCTGACTATTATCGCCCTTAGCAGGTCTCTGGAGGGGGGTGATGTGGGCGTTCTGCCACAGATTTTATGTATTTTATTAATTTTAATGTTTTTATTGTTTTACATTTTACAGTTTTACTTTTTACAATTTTTATTCATCAATCAATTCAAATTAATTATTTATATCAAATCATTTTAATTTTATTTATTTACAATGAATTTAATTATGTCAAATGAATTTATTTTATATCCTAATTATTCAATTAACGATTATGTACATTAATTTTAATTGTTGATTAGCATTTAATGAATTTTTCCCTTTTAACCTTTTATTCATTACTATGAAATAATTAATCTGAACTATGAATTATGGAAAATAAAATGTTAATGTCACATATTTTGTATGTTGAAGCGGACAAACAGATTCTTGTTATTAGTAGATAGTTTAGCGCGCGGAGCGACTGCACACAGCTGATAACGTCGCGGCGTGACCGGTTCCCGGCCAGCCGCCCTGCGCCCGCGCATGTTCCCCCGCGCCCCGCGCTCACCAGTCTATCTGCCTCTCTGACGCACAGCGCACGCCACCGCGCTGCTCGGTTGCATTCCAATCGCATTCCTTTGTGCACTCGCTCGCGCTTTATACATTTAAGTGCTTTTGCTTTGCCTATCTTGCATTTCCCCTTCTGTAAATTTAAACTGTTCGCTTACGCATGTGTGTGCTCAAGAATAAAGCTTCAAAACGTATCCTGCTTGTTTGCTTTCTACGCCTGGAGCTATACCTACTGCAAGTAAGTGGAACCCGTGGGAGATATCACTACGCATCCCACATTTTAAAATAATAATCATATTAAGTATGAAACTATACAACTGGGGAAGAAATAAAATTATTTTATTGAATAATTTTTGATTTGTTCTTTTTCAAGTTTATATAATTAAATAATGAATTCTCAATTCGCTCAAAGGTTGGAAGAGACACCTTATAGGGATAAGTTCGCCTTTGTACACCATAACTATACTGTATTTATATGTCCTAACTTGTCTTATGTACAATAAAGTGTTCACATACATACATACATAAATTGAAATAGATATCATACACGAAAGAAAAAACGACAAGGCCCACTGGTGGCCGAGCCGGGAATCGAACCCGGGTCTTCAGCTTACGTAGCTAACGTCATTACCACTAGGCCACTCGCCCGCCGTGTGGTACCCAACGAAATGTCTCTAGTGAATGTTATCTCTGATAGGCACATTTTGACCACCTCGTATATGAATCTTTAAGGCCCATTTGCACCAACCACTTAACTCAGTGTTAGTGGGCTATCAACTGTCAAATTCCATGTAAAATGGTGGGTTGACCCTCAGGTTAATCCTCCATCTTCGTTGGTGCAAGTGGCACTTCGAGGATTACGGTATAGCGAGCGGGTTCGATTCCCGGCTCAGCCACCAGGGGGCCTTGTCGTTCTTACTTTCGTGCGTGATATCTATTTCAATGCATAAGCAAGAAAACGGTTATGACTTTATTTTCAAGTAAGTAATTTTTACTGATAAACTTTTTTTGCCATTTAATTTTGTAAGGTATGCTCCCGCCGAAGATCAGCGCTGATGAAAAGGCACCAAAGAAAACACGTCCGTTCCATACAAGATTTATTAGCAGACAGCGAAAATATAAACCTACCCACAATCAGTCGCCGCCTAATTACTAAACTACACACATATGTCACAAATTTATTTCAAAAAAACTTAAGTCATTATCAGTTTGCCGTTAATATTTGTGGGGTTTGAAATTGGACCAGAAGTGATATTAAAAAAAACTATACATTTATAACCTTTTTAATTTTGGAAGTCGGTTAAAAAATCCGGCCAAATGAGAATCGTTTGTAATGAACTATTCATAAGAGCTTGTAACTAGGCCTACATGAATAAAGATATTTTGAATTGAATTGAATCTTTTTTCGCACAATTGTAAAACTAAATTATCTTTACTAGTTACCTCCAAAATACTAAATGAAATGACATCTATTGCGACTTAAGTAGTTTGCATAAATTAGTAACCCAATTTATCTAGAGACGGCGCTCCACTTTGGGCTACTTAGTACATCGTTTTCTGAATATTTTGGGTTCATGGGGTCGGAACGGGTATGAACTACCGTAATTTGTGGTGAATAGGGCCAAAACCGACTTTTGAACGTCGATAGCACTTTTTTTTATATGTGCCATGCTAATTTTTTACACAAAAAATCTTGCAGCGGTGTGAAATTCGGTTTGCATTTGAAAATATGTCGTTTTATTTAGTAATTTTCGCTCACCCCAACGTTGGGGTGAATAGGGAAAAGTGCTAGGGTTGACTCTTTTGGACTACGAACAAAACCTGACCTGTCACGAGCATATTCTATTTATTTTACCAAAAAATAAGGAACTAATATGTTATGAGTAGTCGGTTATGTATTAATAAAATAAATTTATCGAAATCTAGACATATGATAACCTTCAACCAACTTTATAGTTAGATGGTGCTCTGAGGACGCAGTGAACAAGTAAGTATGGTCGTGGGCAGTGCGGATAACGTGTCAAAATATAATCATAGTTTGTTGCTATTTTTCATGTTTAAATAACTTCTAAACTAACGTAGTGACGTTAGTAACTTATTATTAATCTGTGGTTTACCCACTGGTATTCAAGTAAAGGGTCCACAGTGAATATTAGCTAGCCAGAAATGTGTTTCTGCTTAGCTATACCATTGTAAGAATTGAGTTTTGTATCATAAAGTCAAACTAGGCATTTATTACTAATGAGTAATGATTTACCTACTCTGTGGGGTGTCTTTGATCACTTGCATGGGGTAACATTGACCATAATGACACATAGTTGATTATTGTCTGATTATGTCACGGTACTTGTTGAGGCTGATAATTTGATCTCTTCGTATGATAAATATTGAAACAATTGCAAATAAAGTTGGTTTTTCGAAGATGGTAGGTAATTTTTATTTTTGATCAAAGTAACCCCAAAATAGCGTTAAAGAGTTGTAATATTTGACTTTGCGAACCGTTTTTTTATCTTTTCTTGAGATAAAATACCTTTGCACAGGGGATACATTCGATTACCATTAAAAAAAACATAGAGTATCAAAGTAACCCCAATGTCAGTTTAAGTTTGATCTCATAGTTTTTTTTTCTGCGTACATTATTTTGTTACTTTTCTAGAATTTTAGCTGGAAAGGACTAAAAAAGTTGTTGGTCCCTTTTTTTTCTTTCTTTACATTTAATGGATAAAAATAATCATTAAATGTAGATATAGCTACTAGGGATTGCAATCCAGCAGCATTTTCAATCCAGCTGGATTTTTGCTGGATCGGCGCTAATCCAGCTGGATCCAGCGCGGATCCAGCAGGTAGAAAAAATGTCAAAAAAAAAATACATTTTGCTATACTATAGGGCTGTTATTACTAAACTTATTTGAAATAGTTAAAGTAAGGATGAAAACGCGCAATTTTTAAGCATAATTTATTAAAAAAAAAATTAAAACGGTTCTCTTATTTTTCTCCGAAAATTGTATGACCGAATATCACTTCCCAGCGCACGTTTCGCGGAATTTTATTCCGCCGAATGTTCATTTCCCAAATTATCATATTGTTTTTTTTTTAATTTGTCAACCTTGCATTTACCTACCAACTTAATGTTTGGCCGTTTTTAGGGTTTTTTAAAAGGCCTTTTTTTAAAAACCAAACTTTCATGTTATCTAATGTTTTACTTGACGTAATATACAACTAGTTGTTTATTGTTATACACCAAATGTTGTATTGAACACCGACAATATCTATGGCGTATTTCCAAAAATATGCAATAATGTCTCCTATGAACTTCTAAATTTATTGACAGGGATGCAATTACGTATTTTACTTACGTATATATATTTTTAAATAGTTACCTACTTACTTTTTTTACAAGAATATTGTTTAATTTATTGTTATTACATTTTAAAACTTTTTTCCGGTTGTTCACGGTCAACCTAACACGCTCCTCCTGGTTTCGCTCGTCGTCGTCCCTAACTGGACTCTGTCATATATGATTATACTGCCAACATAGTCCGTGAACAGAAAACTGCTACCTTGCTCCCTCCTAACCTAACAGGGAAAAAAACTTGAAATTTATTTGTAAAAAGTTGGCATTAATTTTTGTAACCATTTTTAATCCTTATAGCAATCTACATAAATAAAAAATGGCATTAAAAGTGTAACAACGATGAAGCGAAGGTACTACAATAAGTAGGTACGTTAATAATGCTATCAACATTTTGGCACAACATTTGGGCATTCACTAGTTCACATTGAAAATTACTAACTTACTTACTAGTACTTAGTTTTACTTACTTAATATTTATGAAAAAATAAGCCTCTAAGTAGGTATAATTATACGTAGACAAATATCAATCAATATTCTGATCTAAACATAAGTTGAATCTTAAAAGAAAATTTGCGGTAACAGTAAATAATTAAATACTATAAATACATTTCGAGATCTTCAGTAGTTATAATGCAGTGTCAAACTACTTTATTACGTTTTTGAAAAAAAAAATAACACAATTGTAGCGAAATAGAATTATTTTGTGCTAAGCGGCCACGGGCTACACGCGGGAACGCGGAACCGTTTTAAACATGACGTAAAATAAGTTAATTACGCATTTTATTGCAATTTTTTTTATTTGCGGATCCGCAGCGCTGGATCCAGCGCTGGCTGCTGGATCCAGCAGACCGAAAAATGCGCTGGATCCAGCTGGATTGCTGGATGCTGGATCCAGCAATTGCAATCCCTAATAGCTACCCATTAAATGTAGAAGCTAGAGAAGTTACACAAACAGTAGTTGTTAACAAAACTCGCTCTAGCGGGACTGTAGTCCAATTAGGAGTGCCACAAGGCTCAATTTTAGGTCCATTCCTGTTTTTGGTTTATATAAATGATTTGCCATGTATAGTGAAAAACTTTTGTGAAATAGTACTTTTTGCTGATGATACATCACTGCTTTTTAATGTTGACCGAAAATCTACGGATTACAATGTAATTAATAGCACGTTAGCTGATGTACTGCAGTGGTTTACTGTCAACAATTTACTTCTTAATTCTAAGAAAACCAAATGTATTCGATTTTCTCTGCCGAATGTTAAACCAATCGATACAAAAATACTTTTGAATGATGAATGCTTAGAGATGGTAGATACAACACTGTTTCTTGGTTTAACATTGGACAAAAATCTACAATGGAGTCCTCATATAAAGAAACTAGCAAGCAAATTAAGTTCAGCCGCATACGCCGTTAGGAGAATCAGGCAACTGACTAATGTTGAGACAGCTCGCCTAGTGTATCATAGTTATTTTCACAGTGTAATGTCATACGGTATTCTGGTTTGGGGCAAAGCAGCTGACATACAGACTATCTTTGTATTACAAAAGAGAGCCATTCGTTCTATTTACAACTTAGGAACACGTGAATCAGTAAGAGAACTCTTCAAAGAAATTAATATCTTAACTGTAGCTTCCCAATACATTTATGATAGTATAATTTATGTTGTTAAGAATTTAGACTGTTTCACTAAGAATTCTGATATCCATAATTATAACACTAGAAACAAAAATAAGCTTGCCATAAAGAAGTTTCGTGTCCGTAAAGTACAGAAGTCATTTGTTGGGCAATGCATTCATTTTTATAATAAGTTACCTGACACTGCTTTGAGATTACCCTCCCAGCTCTTAAGAACTACTTAAAAAAATCATTGATGTTAAAGGCTTATTACAGAGTCAAGGACTATTTGACAGACAAACATGCATGGCCCGAACCAGAAACTACAAAAAACGAATAGCAATTAAAATAATTGTATTATGTATAGAGGACACATTTCAGATAAGAAAGCACATCAAATATTTTATATTTTATGTTGTGTAGGTAAATTACATATTTAATGATATTGAGATTCATATTATCTTTTTCTTCTATGACAATTTGATATGTTTTCTCTGAAGAAGAACGACGTATTATTAAGCAATAATATAATTTATTGAAATTGATTTCCATAGAGTACCTAGTCTGTTCATATTCTTTGATGAATACTTTTGCATGTTAAATTGTATGTTGTTATTTAATGCATGTTAATTATAAGATGTAATGTTTTGAAAAGAAGTTGCCCGCCGAGTTTCTTGCCGGTCCCATAGTGGATACCCCCCTCCCAACTGAGGGGGACTGAAATCTTCTCGAGGCTGAGGCGTAGGGTTAGAGCCGGCGTAGCTTTATTTGACGTTCATATGCGCATTGTAATATGCCTACTTGAAAAATAAATATTTCATTTTCATTTCATTTTCAGTTTAAATTCCCAAATTGGTCAATGTAACCCCAGTTTACGGTAGACACCGTGAACCTATTCTAATAATTCTCTTTTTATTTGAAAGAAAAATCGTTACGATACTAAAATATGCAATCTAAGATGCTTTTCATATACAGGGTGTCCCAAGACTATGGGACATGAACGGAAAGTACCTTAAATATCGTAGATAGGGTATTTTGCTACAAGAAGACTTTATTTTATTTTTAAAACTAAGTAAAACTCCATTCATAGATTTTTAAATAATTACATGGTTAAACCGGGAATCAAACCCGCTACACGAGAAAAAAAAAACATCCTGTAATTTTGTAATACCGATCGATAGGCTTCATCATAAAGATTATCTTTCTCTAAATAACATAGTGTCGGAGATAAAAGGAAGACCATGAATTTTAACATTTTACATGGCAGACTCCTTAGCCTTAAAATTTGTCCATACATTAAAAAAAAAAAAAATTTTTTTTTGAATGCAGTTTTACCAAGTTTTAAAAATAAAATAAAGTCTTCTTTCAGCAATATATCCTATCTGTGATATTTTAGGTACTTTCCCTTCATGTCCCATGGTCTTGGGACACCCTGTATAGTTAAAAACTTAGTTCAGAATTTTTTTTTGCACAACTTTTATAAATTGTTCTGCCTATCAAGTTTAAAATAATTTTCCTAGAAAGTCTTTATAAAGTCCTGCTTTTGAGATTTTTTCATATTTGAGAAAACAGCCCTTATTGCCTGAAATACGGCAGTGATATTGACATTGACATTTGCTTTTTCTTTGATGGTATTTTGACTGCACTGTTGTATTTTTTGCCATGCTAATTTGAACCTTATCTCTGAGCGATGTTGTTTAATTTTCAGTCACGTCACAGATGTTTATGACATAACATCTAGGTATTTAGCCATTTAAAAGAAACTACATGGGGCTTTACAGACGTGGCGACTGCAACTGGTACAGGGCCTAAGCCATAATTTAAAATTATGTTGTGATTTTTATATGTATTTGTGTTTTATTTAATACCAAGTATGAGTTTCAACATTTTCAACTCAAGAAACTGAAATTAAGAGAAGAGACTCGGAAATTGGGTAAGATCAAGAGTCTGATGCAGATGGCGATGGCGCGGTATTGGATAAGATAAGATATGCGTCGATATTCCCTGTCTTTCTTTGTGTCTCTGACTTGACTGCTGCTAGCTGTACTCTATTCATTAGGTTTTTATTTTATACACATACTTTATTTTTGTATTAAACTAAATGATAAAAAAACCTAACGACAATAAGAATAAAGAAAATATCTGATAGTCTTTAATACAACCCGCATATACGTAATGCACAGCACAGGCCTCTGAAGACCTGCAAGGCAATCATGGTCGCGCGATAAATGATAAAACATCGGACCGTCCCTATTGCACTTACAAATAGTGCGATAGGGCTGAATGTTTTATCATTTATCACGCGACCATAATTGTCTGCCTGGAGGTATCGGCCTTCACAGACGACTTTGAATAATGTTTGCGTAAAAGTAACGCAAAATGAAGTGCAAAGTAATTTAGAATACACCTAGATAAACAATCAACTGAGTAAGGAACGTTAATTATCTACATATTTAGGTAAACTTAAGTCACATGAGACATGAACAGAGAAGGAAATTTTCTCTGTCCTCTTGTATGCTACCTTTTTTACAATTTTAATTTCTCAAAGGAGGTCAGTAGCTGACTACAAACTCAAAATAACACTCTTGAAAAAAATTAAGGGTCACTGACCTTTCACAGTAAATTGAGGTAGTGTGAGTGAAGGGTGTTTGTGTGTGTAATGGGGTAATTTGACAGATTCTGAAAATTCTCCCTGCTCTACCCCCTCTTAAAGGACTCGCATCCAGGCCATAATATTAAAAAAAAAAATGGTACAGCTGGGCAAAAAAATGTAGACGTAAAACGTGCGTAAAACTATTTTTTTATCACACCAACACTTTTCTCATACAGAAGTGTCAAAATATTTTGATAGTTGCCACATGCAAAAGCAGTTTACATAGACGGTGGCGCCGGGGTATTTTTTTTGCCAAGCTGCAATTGAAACATGACAATTAGGCCGACAACAGACAGTCTGAAAAATTAATAATCTGAATTTGGATTTGTATGCAACCTGTCAGTTCAAACCATGGACCTTCAATAGGGACTGAGCTCACACTTTTTTGCCATACTAAATTGAACTTTATCACCGGTGCAGAAAGGCGTTCTTATCAGACTAGTAAAAGTGTGTCCACATGAGAGGGTCAAAGTTGGGGCTGGTGTCCCTCTCGCACGTGTGACCAGTGTTAAAGAGATTACTATAATAGTTGTATTTTTACCAGTATGATAACTAAGTTTATAATAAACTTCTTAAACTATTTTTGTTTTATATCGAGGCAAGGATATTAATACCTTGCAACGAATTGGTAAGTCATTATTATGAAGCCATAAAACCAAAGATTTGCGCAATTTAAAAAAAACCTTTAATTCGGTATTAGTAGATTTGGTAGTAACTTTGAATATTGACTGGTAACCCCAAATAATGACAGTGATGACGTCATTCAAATAATTTTGACACTGGCAATAAGTGCGAGAGGGATACCAGCCCCAACTTTACCCTCTCATGTGGACACACTTTTTGGCCTAACAACTCAATCTAGCTTAATAATATATAAATCTATGGTTCAAACTGACACTGACAGATCTATCAGTGTCAGTTTGCATACAAATCTTTTCTAAGATTATGAATTTTAGACTGTGCCTAAATGATGTAGGAAGTTGTAAATAAAAATAAAAGTATGTAAGATATGCAATTTATACAATGCGTATTTAGTAAAATATAATAAATGCGAAGATACTTCGTAACTCGTTTCGAATTTCTTTGCCACGCTTGTAAGTATCGTAATGTACTAATTATAGTTTTAGATAATGTTATTAATTGCTAGATATTGTATAATTATGCAGATAATTATTTCGCATTAAATACTTATCTATCTACTTATTTCACTATCTACTTAAATCCCTTCTTCAGTGTCTATTATGGCTTGCCACAGACAGTCTTAAAAATTCATAATCTTAAAAAAAAATTATGCAAATTGACACAGACAGATCTGTCAGTGTCAGTTTGAACTGTCAGTTTGCATACAATTTTTTTTTATAATTTTTTTTTTTTTAAGATTATGAGACTTCCGGTACGGGCGCCATCTTAGCGGTATCGTGTCGTGAATAATTTCTCCTTCTTTTGCTCATTAATTTTGTTTAAAGTGTAATATCGATAGCTTATTATGCAGTAAACTAATGTTATAGTGAGAAGCTGATGAAGAATTAATCTCGAAACGCGTTTAGCCCCTCTTTTGTCGTCAACGGCCGATAGTCCACGTGCCCTTGTAAAATCTAGCTATCAATTTACAAGTGCCAACTAGAGATGGGTAGTGAGTAAATACTCAAGAGTAAATATCGAGTAAATACTCAGTATTTACTCAAAATACCCGTATTTACTCGTTTTTACTCAAATTGATGGGTATAAACTATTTCGCGTGCTGAAATGGAAATACAAATTAGAAATATTGGTGTATTTTGTTATCGACTACTAAGTTAAGTAATCAAATTTATATTAATTTTATTTTAAAGACGTGCTCTCCATACATGTAACTATTTTTCACAAAAATAAAATTCAGAAATTACCAGTGTGTTATACATCATCTGATAGGTCTTTAAAAATTAATTGAATGTTTCTAAAAAAGTTTTTTAATAATATGAACAGTTTTGGAATAAAACGATAATTAAGGCCGAAATAATGTTTATACCTTTATAACTTTCGAATTCGTTGTTGGAAAAATATCCAGAAACCGTCAAATTATTGGCCATATAATACAAAACACAAAACTAGTACTTTAAATGTCACCAGCTGAGCCATTTTTGAGTTTTCTTTAGAAAACCCTTAATAAAAGGTCGTAAGTGCCACATTAACAATCACTTCCGAACGTCATGCCGTTATCTAGAACATCAATTTCATTGAAGTTTCATACTTTTACTGTAAATACCTGCTTTCTTAAAACAAAACTGCTAACTAAACATTATCACTATTTTTTTCTCACAAAGATTACCTTTTTTTCGACAAACTAAGACTCCCATAAGCTTCTAATAATATAAATCTCATTTAAACATGTCCACACAGTTAAAATAAACACGACTAAGTACTTAAATCTCATTTTTTAAATTATTTTTAGGTAACAGTTTATACTCACCCAAATGAGTAAATACGAGTATTTACTCGGTGCTTTGAGTAAATTACGGGTAAATACTCAGTATTTACTCACCCCTACCCATCTCTAGTGCCAACTACCGAACACTGTCGTACTTACCGTACCAAAATCTAAAACAATTAGCTTATAGAGTGTGGCTAATGAAATATTGCCCCAACTTTTGGCGGGAAATTCAAAAAATCTAGGGCTGGTCACACTTGGTATAGTAGGAGATATAGTTTTGATACTAGAAAATATTTTTGTTTTCTGTGCACACTTAATATTGAAAATCAATAGAAATTGCTAATATATGTACAGAAATTTGACAAAATCTGTTAGCATTTGACGTATTAACCTAAAAGTTTTACGATGGTTATTAGCATTTAAATATTAATAATTAACGTGTATTACAAGTAGTAATGGGGAATGGATGAAAAAATTAAAAGTGCCTGTTCAAATCCTGGCTCGTACCAATGAGTTTTTCGGAACTTACGTACGAAATATCATTTAATATGTACCACTAGCTTTACGGTGAAGGAAAACATCGTGAGGAAACCTGCATACATCAGCGAAGAAATTCAAAGATTTATGTGAAGTCTCCAACCCGCATTGGGCTAGCGTGGAGACTATATAGCCCGAGCCCTCTCAGACATGAGAGGAGGCCTGTGCCCAGCAGTGGAACGTATATAGGCTAAATTATATTATTTATTTTATTTTTTATATTTTTATATCAAATTACTACTGACCAGTCACTTCACTGATTTCTTCTAAATATTGGTTTTTCGTAAGTAAGTCGTTACGTTCCAATATTTTTATTTTATTAATGCTTTCCAGAGCTTCTTCGAGTTTCTCCTTGTCTTTACACTCTTTTCCTGTTTATGAGATTTAAGTTTTATTATATTCACATACTTAATCAAAGTTATAGGCAAATGTTAGAACTAGTACTTAAAGTATCAAAATATTAATAGAGCACCGACCTACTATATTGTTTACGACTTGTAAACATTACAGTTTTTCATTATATGCCGCTTCACGTCGACTTCGCTCTTGGTTGTAATTATTTATTAGCTTAAACAGCAAATTGCGGACCTCGCTTGGTATCGTCATTGTTATAATATTTAAGATTTACCCTTAATAACCCGCGAACAATTTGAATAAGTGACATAAATTGACAGCAGACTTTTAGCCTTTTTTTTTAAACCATAGACAATTGGTGATACCACAAGGAAATATCTGTCAACAATATTTGGCTAGCCAGACTCTATCACCTTGACACTGGCAAAATAGTCCCACCAATGGGACTGAGGCCATTTAATTTTAAAAATCTAATCTAATCTTAAGATTATGAATTTTTAAGACTGTCTGTGGCAAGCCTATGACATTGATTCTACACAGCTCGTGCTAATTCGCAAGAGCTCTGTTCAGTCAAAAATACGAAAAAAAAACAAAGGCGCCATTTTCTTAAAATGGCGGGAGCATTTTGAAACAGTCCTTATTAGCATGCAGACGAAGTTGCGGCCATTTAAGCTAGGAACATACTACGCGGACGTCCGTCGTAAATCGACCGCGACCGCGACCGATCAGTGTGCACAGAAGTGGCACAGAACAAAACATCCAGCGAGCCAGATTTCGATCGGACGTCCATGCGCTCAAGGCCACGTCCACGTCCGTCGACCGATAGTTTGCACGGTTATGTGTAATTTCATTGTCCAGATTCCCGTCCGCGGTCGATTTACGAGCTTTAAGCTAGGAATATACTACGCGGACGTCCGCCGTCGAGCGACCGCGACCGCGACCGATCAGTGTGCACGGTCACCAAAACATCCAGCGAGCAGTGGCGATGAGGCAACTGCGAGGGGGTGGGCGGTACTTTCAGCGGGAAGCAGGAGTGGCCATACTGTACGATAGTACTCTTTATTATACTGTGACATTACGATGTTGCCACTTTTAATTTCTGCTCTTTTTGGTCAGACTGTAACCCAAATCTCACAGTCGACTTCTACGACACCCACGGGAAGAAAGGGGCACAAAACACCCAACTAGAAGCAAGCGCGGATCCAGCTTCGTGCCCAGGGGGGGGTCACGTGGTAAAGGCCCAGGCCTCAGGCGGGGGTCACGTGGTCTATTTGTATGGCCAACCTAGGCTCCAGGGGGGTCATGCATGACCCCCATGACCCCCCCCCCCCTGGATCCGCGCATGACTAGAAGCCTAATGCAAGCGATATTGTTCGAGACGCAAATCACCAAACCTTGCGGGGCGAGGCGGGAGCGCACGGTGCTGCCATTGGTCGTTTCAAATCCGCGAGTCGCCCTGTAAGGTGACAATATATCAAGGGTCTTGAAAACCAGCCAGTTGAGGCAAGGGTGTTCTGTGGTTTTTTTTTACTTTATCAAATCCAAATGTAACACTTCATTGTTTGTAACAAATGGGGTAGTGGAAAGGGGGTATTCCTTAACCCACGGCACGGGTACTTATAAACATCTACTCGCGAGGCACCAACGAGAGCGGCAGTCCACCTTTAATGTTCTGTACTATGAAGGAGGCGGGGTCGACTCGAGGCGCGCGGGTGTTGACAGAGGGCGCCACTGAGCACTGGCGGAGCAGCGCTGCCAACCCCGCCAGCGACTGCATCAAACCCAAACGCTCTCCTGCAAAAAATGTTACATTCTTTAAAGCTTGAGTGGACGCTCGGAGCGTTTGGTTCGGCGGGGTGGACGAGCGTGCCGCCATATGCAGTGTCCACTGAGGACACTTGTATTGATCTTCAATTATTTGAGACGCACGCCGCGCGTCCCGCCACGCTGTACGCCCAATATCAGCGTGCACTCAGGCCTTACGGCTCAGTCACAACATTGGTCTTTTTAAGCGCGACAGCGGTGAGCGGCGGTCATACTTTGGAGCGAGACATAGCGATGGGACTTTTCATTCGCACGCATGGCTGCCGCTCACCGCTGTCGCGCTTAGACCTATGTCGTGGCTGGGCCGTTACACTTCTAGCGAGGCTACTTTGCACCATTGGCACAAAAAGTTTTACTCCTTGATTTTTGAGAACATTTAAACAGTCTTATTTATCTTATCCAGCCCGTCGTCACTCCATAGTATGATAATATCATCAAGCAATGATTCCCAACATTACGACACAAAAAAAATGCTATCAAATCAAAATGACATCTATTATTAATAGTACTAAAGTCCATTATATTTTGGTAGCAAAAATACATAGATAATAGAGTTTCATATTTCCTTAGTCTATGGCCTGACCTACGTGTTTTTTTTTCAAAACGTCAAGTCGTCAATGTCAAATCTGTCGTAACTTGTTTGAATTTTGTAAGTAAATAATAAAATAACTAAAGTTATTATTGAAATTTCGGGCAAACCAATAAGAAAGTGTGAAATTTGTGATGGTGGCTTGTTTTTGCCTAGCTTTGCACTGGATATATGCAGGTCGGTAACTAGTATTTTATTATATTTTCGTTTCGAGTTGCTAACAGTTACCTACTCATTTAATCAATTTAAAGTAGTACTTATCATGTACAGTCTACGATTTAAGCGAAAACATTCTGTAAATAAGTTTTTTCGTAAACAAACAACCTAAAATACCAATAGAGTGTGACCAACTTATCGATAATCTCTTTATTTCAGATGACGATTATGGGTAATTTTAACAGGTAACGAAGAATCGGCATATTTATCCATCTCCTGTAGCCTTACCATGACTTTTTTGAGTTAAAAAATACGTTACGTTTTCAGTGAGAGTTACGGAAAATGTATGGAAAAACTGAACAGCGCTCCAAGCGGAAACGCTCACGTACTAAAATTTTCATCGGTACCATAAGTTATTAACGTGTTTACTCCGAGTTTTCAATACGTTCCTAACTTTACAGCTAAGGCGCTCTCTTTCTGATTGTATGAAGTCAATAGAACCAGAACTATTTGACAGTCTCTAGTGAAAACTCAATACTTTACGTGAGTAATCATGACAGTCACTAACGTAAAAGTAAACCACCAATTCACTCTGATGTGTCACTGTCAAATTATATAACAATCCCACAACATTTTCACGATTATATTTGCAATTTTAAATGCAATTATGACTAATATGTATTAATGTATAATATTACGTGAAATTAAAGAACAGCTTAAATGTAGCAGTTAGTCAGTAGTTCGATAAAAAGATAAAACAGTGATGAAACCAGTGTTTGATACTTTTACAAAGGTAATGAGTTATATTTATTCATCATTTTGTACTGTTTAGCTACAGTTGAGATGATTATATTGGTTGCTTTCAGAAAAAGAAGATATTATTGAAAACAATATTTCCATGCCAGCCGTATGGTATTCAGCAAACCCAACGTAGAAGATTGTTCAAATTGATAATGATTGAGGCAGTTAAGAATCAACTGATTACCTACAGCAGCAGGCAGTACCAATTCATGGGCATGTTAGTTCCTCAATGCACAATACTTGTACCTGTAGTCACCATAACACCATATCTCGTGGGTATATATTAGAAGTGAACCAAAGGAAAAAAAAATTAACCTATTACTGAAATAAAGTATCTCATTCTGTGACTTTGTTTATTTTGTAATATTCTTGAGTAACAGGCTAAGTATTTAATAAATTGATGTGAAACGAAAACTAAAAACCTAAAATTCAGCGTTTTCGTACATATCAAACATCAATTACAACGACATCGACATAGGTAACAACAAAGTCTAAGGTAAGGTATAGAACTTTTGAAGGTGATTAGGCCATTATGGGGTGTATTTGAAGATTATAATTTGATACAAAAGTGAGTAGAAAAAGCATTTTGAAACAAGTAAAAATTGTATCTATTTTTTGGCAGGGCACGTAGCCAAATGCACAAACGATTATGATTAACATCGTTATCGTAGCTTAGCTATCTCTATCACTTTTCCGTATTGACATGACAGAGCTAGACTGAATTTCGATCGGCGTTTAGCGCATAGATTTAAAGTCCATGGTTCAGCGTCAACGATTGACATTTCAGCTAAGTCCTAGTGTCAAAGTTGACAAAGCTAATTTTTTTTTAAATTTATTGGGAGCATTTGCAACTTGGCAATCAGCACAAACATACAATATTTAATACAACATACAGCAGAAGAAACAATTACAGGAATAACAATTACTTTGTTAATCATAAAAGTAATATTGCACATATTGAAATGCTAAACTTATGACTATTTAGTAACTACACAATACAATGTTTTATGAATGAAAAGAAGTATTTTTAAACAATTACAAATTATTTACAAAGCGCCAATAGTGTGCATAATAAATTCATAAATTATAGGGTTTAATGCCTACAGCCTTCAAGTTCATTTACCGGTTCATTGCTTGGCGGAAAATCCCAACAAACCCTAATAGGGATAGGGGTAGGGTTAGGCACAGGGATAGGGGTAATCGGTCGGCAATCGGTAATTGTAAGCGATAATGCGAGAAAGTACTTTTTACCCATCGACAATAGTGCCCAGATACGGAGCTATGTGAGTTCTGTTGTACAATATGTAATTTCCTCAGTGTATATAGAATACATTACCTACTCTTACCTACTACCTACGCTGTGGTTGCTGTGTCACATTTGTACAACCACTGCAAGCATTTCTTTTTTAAAAACAATAGTAATATGGGTAATTGAAAAAAAACGCAGACAAACGTCTGCATAGAAACCTACGGATCCAAATGAAAATGTTATTATTTGTATATGTTTGAATAAGAATTCTTTTAGTACGCGAGCGAAACCGCGGGCAAAAGCTAATTTTATATAAGATGCTATGTACCCTTTTTCTGTAAAATATATTTCTATTTCTTTACTACTCAAGAACATCACAAATAAACAAAGTCAATTAATGAAATACTTTATTTTAGTAACAGGATTATTTTTTGGAGTTCAGGTTTTTTCCTTTATTGGAGCACTTCTATACATATACCTGTGATGATCATGGCCAAAAATACCATTAAGTGCATCGCGGAACAAAAACACCTATAAATTGGTACTGCTCCCCTCTGCTGCCCTAAGGTTTTGAGTAGCATAACTGCCAGAGTGCCACAGTATTAATATCAATTGAACCATCTTCCATGTTGACTGAATACCATACGGGTTTGTTCGGAAATATTGATTTCAATCATAGCTTCCGTCATCTTTCTGAAACCAAAAACTGCTTTGAGCATTATAATCATCTCAATTGTAAATAGTACAATATGATGGCCAAAAATAACTCATTACCTTATTTGATTTGTTCACTGGTTTATCTTTTTATTCAATTTTAGCTAATCTTGAATTTCACGTAATAGTATAAATTAATGCAATATGTTAGTCATAATTTTATTTAAAACTGCAAATATAATTGTGAAAATTCCGTGTGATTTTTGTATAACTTGACAGAAATGTCACGTCAAAATGGTTTGAGGCCTACTACCGAATACCGAAGTTATCGACATGTGGACATGAGTCTCTTTTACTCTTATCAGTATAAAGTGAAAGAGGAAGAATCCCTCAGTGCGTATGTTTCGAAATTTGCAGTAGACCCTATATTGACAGATTTCGATAGGTAAATTACATTTACTTATGATTTTAGTTCCATCGCGTAAACACCAGAGGCGTAGCATTCGCCTATAGTTCTTTCTCCGTTTATTGATAAACTTAGAAAGGGATAGAAGCAGCTTCTTTGGCGTGAAGTTAGGCACAATATATTGTAAACAAACGTAAACTCACTTACTTTCTGAGTAAAGTAATACGGCTCTCACTTGGGCAGCCCATGGTAACGGTACTGTATGAAGATAATGTTGGGCAAAGGTTTTCAAGGCTTTTTGCAGTAAATATTAACTTTCCCTGGTAAACATGCAAGAAACACGAAGATTGAAGCAACAAATATTGGCTTATAACAAAACTCTTAATTAGGAGGCAGTGCCAAATTATGAACGTCAAGCACAGTAAATCATAGGAATTTTCTGCAAACGCCTCAAAATTAGTTCAACTGAGAAGTGCTGTAAAGTAGTTGAAAAATTACTTCATGTAAAAGAAAAGTGATAGTATATTTTGCTTCTGTTTTATTCATTTTATACAGGGGCGTATTAAAGGCGGCAGGCTCTTTTTAGAATAGCGAAGCAGCGTTTTTTCTTAAATTTCATACTTTATCGTCACTTAACGGGGCGGTAATCCTGACTGGCTCAGGATGCCAACGCCAAATCCTTGAAATACGCCTCTGACAGCCATCCCAGACATTTTTTTAAATATATGTATAAATATCTTATTAATCTTATCTATACATTTAAACGAGCAATTCTTGTATATTTATTTATTTATTTATACCGGCGATCTGAAACCGCTATAACGATTTCGCTGTTTGTTATGTGGGGGTTTTCGGGGGTGAAACATCGATCTAGCTTAGTCTAAGGACTCTAAGGTCACTGGAAACGCAAAATTACGAGTTTTTGAACCCCGAGCGAAGCTCGGTCGCCCAGTCACTATTTATTTATGTGTGCATATACGGAAGATCTCCCTGAAGTTTTACTGTCAACGTTTTTAAATTGTGCTACACCGCTGATTAAAAATAAGGTAAGAGTTAATTGGTCTTACCCGGTGTTTGGGTAACATTGCTCCTGAATTACATAATACGCCTCACGCCTGTTTCCCAGAGGGGTAGGCAGCGATCACGGATTTCCATTTATAATCCTGACAACCACTTTCGCTTCACACACTTTCATAACGTTTCTCATACACGCTCGTCGGTTTCGAGTACTTCTGACCTGACCTTTTTGCAATATTTCCCCGAATTGATCAAGAAAAGTTCGCCGTTCTAGGTGTTCCACTTCCAACTGACCCTTCCACTCTTTTTTCATATACTTTCTTCGTTAATCTCCTCTCATCCATCCTCTCTACATGCCCGAACCACCTTAACATACTCATCTCAATCTTGGTCACCACATCTACATCCACTCCACACCTGAATCTCCTTCTCCCAAATAAAAAAAAAATAAATAAATTAAAATGTAAATAACAAATAATAATAAATAAATATTATAGGACATTCTTACACAGATTGACTGAGGCCCACGCGGTAAGCTCAAGAAGGCTTGGGTTGTGGGTACTCAGACAACGATATATATAATATATAAATACTTATATACATAGAAAACATCCATGACTCAGGAACAAATATCTGTTCTCATCACACAAATAAATGCCCTTACCGGGATTATGAAATGAAAACAGACTTCTTACCTATGCAAGCCCGAGGTCCTTCACCGAAAGGCAAATAAACATGTTTAGGGATCTCTCCAGCGAACCGCTCCGGACGAAACTGCCCCGGATCCTTGAAGTACTGATCGTCATTGTGCAGACCCTGGATTGAGACTAGGATGTACACGCCAGCGTCTATGCTCACGTTGGTTCCTTTGAAGGTGTAGGGTCTTACGCACTGGCGGATGAGGAAGCCTAGTGATGGCAGCATCCGCATGCCTTCTCTGGAAAAAGGACATAAATTTTGAAGAAACCTTGACGCTAGGCCGGGAAAACGCTAGGTTGAAGACTACCCCGACATAGTGGACATTCCCGACTACCTAATTTAGCTTTCAAACAAAAAATGCTATTAGTATCTGATCTGCTGCTGAGCTGATCTTTGTTTAAACAGGTCAGGCCAAATGTGAAGGCCAGACATACTTTTCCATATGACACACTTGCTCGTATCTTAGTATAAAACTTACTTGAAACACATTTCTAAATACTTCATTTCTTTGACGGCATCGTAGCAAAGTTTCCCATCATATTTTGCGAGGACATTGTCGATCTCCTGCTGACACTTGGCCTGTTTGTCTGGGTTCAGTGCCAGCTGGTGCAGAGTATAGCTGGTCGCTGAAGAGGACGTCTCGAACCCCGCCGCGAAGAACACAAACACCTGCGCTGCCATCAGCAGCTCATCCAACTCTAGCTCAGCCTTCTGTGGTGACCCATCACGATTCCTGCTCTCCAACGACTCTCCAACAATGGTGCCTTTCTCTTTAAGTTCCAAAAGCAGATCAATAAAGTCGTTTCTCCCCGATGGCTTGTAATTCCTCTTCATCATTATCCCCTTCACTAACCCTACCGTAGTATCTTCAATATGCAACGGCAACAGTCGTAAATGCTTGAACTTTTCCGGGAATATCCACTTCAGTCCAGAGATTATAGCTTGTTTTTTTGTAGGGCTGAAAATGCTTTTACCTAGCTGACGGAAAGCTGACGTGTCGTCGTTGATGGAGTCAGTGTCTAAGCCGAAGCCGCACGCGCCGATGAAGTCTGTGGTGTAGCGCGCCATGAGGTCGCGCACATCCAGCTCCGCGCCGCGCGCCGCGGCGGCGGCGGCGGAGCGCTGCAGCCGCTCCGTGCGCTCCACGATCAGGGGAACATCGCCTTCAGCTTGCCCGACGTGAACGCCGGTGTCATCCTCTGCCGCAGTAGCTTCCACAGATCCCCGTCAGCGAAGAACAAGTTCTTGAGCATCGGTTCTATCACTTTCTTGTCCACGTTTAGTGCTCTCGGATAAAAGTGCTGGAAGTCAGTTGCTAAAACTTGTTTTATCAATTCAGGGTCTCTCACAACTAGAGCATTCATACCACAGATAGAGAATCCGACGAGCTGCTCTTTTGGATACTTGTAATACAACTCTGCGACGTATTCTGACAAACAGAGGTGGTGCGTGATAACCCGATATATGGATCCAAAAAGAGGGAAACATATCTCATGTTTTACTCCTTTTATTGCCCAATAGTTGTATTTAATCGAATTTAAAAACAATAAAAACACAATCACTACAATGATACTAACTGATAAAAACATTTTTAAAGATAATTGCAGACTGTATAAATGGTTTATCAACGCAAAACTGCACTGAGACTGACAAAGTTGGCGATTATTTAGCGTCTATTTATGTTATCGGACATTCAAGGTGATGTAAATATGTAGCTCTAGAGTGACCTGTGGCGTCCGAATATTCAACAACAACAACATTATCATTTTATTAATAAGTATACCGACGGGCAACAACCAATACTTCTTTTATTTAAATCTAAATATATAAAAGAAGAAACTGACTGACTTGCTGACTGACTGATATATCAACGCACAGCCGAAACCGTTGGGCCTAGAGATTTCAAAAGCACGTCGGTTGCTTATAAGATGTAGAGGAGCACTAAGAAAGGATTTTTCAAAATTCACATCCTAAGGGGGATGAAATGGATTACGAAGACAACGTTTGAATAAGATTACTTTTAGCAGTTCAAACTGCAAAAATCACGCTAACTTTTATGATACCATGCCAATCGAAATAATGGCCATAAAATAATGATTCTTCTCAAGGAACATAGCATTTTATAAAAGATAGTAATAAGGTAAAATGTTTGAGTGCTTTAGTTACTTATACACACATACATACAATCACGCCTGTATCCCATGAAGGGATAGGCTGAGCACATGAAACTACTCCAGTGCCACTCTTGGCAAATAAAGGGTTGAAAGAAAACGAAATTGTGACATTGTGTGTGTACTTACTTATATCCTATCTTATATACTTGTTTGCCACCATGTGGTATAATAAAAAAAAACATAGGTTTGGTAATTTATTTATTTAGACCTTTGGGAAACAAACAGAGGCAATACATATAGTCAAAGAGGATCAAAGTGTTATAAGGTAGCAGTGGCGGCTGGTGAAAATTTCTGGTAGGCAACACTGAGCAAAAAGAAACCTATCTTAACATTAGGTACTTTACTAGTAACCAATTTTAGGCAAGCCGGTGGGAATCGGCTTGTATGGACCAGCCGCTGCTGTAAGGTAGACCCAGCTATTAACGCCCCCTTAAGGCAATTTTACAATCAACCCTTATTTTTAAGTATACAGATTGCCCTAAAATTTTATTTTTTAATTTTATATGCTAACTAGCTTTTGCCCGCGGCTTCCCTCGCGTTAGAGAGAGATCAAATGTCAGCAATTCCCGTCAACTTTGTACAAAAATTAAGGGAAAAGTTAAATTTGTTTTTATTAATTCCTATTTTGTTACCAAGATTTTGTTGATGAATTGAGATTTTATTAAGTTTTATTTCGTCATTAAGGTTCTCTAGTATCTATATTTTCTTAATTATAACAATTATCCTGTATATATCTTACGAAAGTCGAATTATATTACTAAATGTTGGTAACAAAATAGGATCAATTAAAATTTGCTGACGTGGCATTGTACAAAGTTGACGGGAATTGCTGATGTAGCCTGTCACTCTCCAACCCTTTAACTATCTCCACTTAAAAAATCACGTCAATTCATCGCTCCGTTTTGCCGTGAAAGACGGACAAACAAACAGACACACACTTTCCCATTTATAATATTAGTATGGATTTAATGTTTATAAAAGATAAATATTAAGCGATCTGTACTTAAATGAAGGATTTAGATTTAAATAACATACTATAAAATTGATGAGTCGGTTGTTACTATTACCGCCCCATAATAATGGCTGTGAAGCTATTAACGATTTTTAGCAGCTATTTCCGATCGTATGTGAGATAAGGTATTTGTGCTCAGTGTGTATCGTATATTCTTACTAACTGACGTGTTTAGCTGTAGGTGGTATAGTAACCCGATGATGTACCTATGGAAAGCTTATTTTTTTACATTTAAAAAAATACTGTAAGGTTGGATAAAAGAAACAGGAAACAGAGGGGCAACTGAAACACTTTAAAAAGAACTGGAATCGATATCACTATGAATCTGAGTCCGATTATGTCTTTTTAAATTGGACTGACTTCTAAATCCTTTGTTGCACACGTCACACGAATATGGTTTCATATCACTATGAATCAGAGTATGTTTATTTAAATTTGACTGAGTTCTAAATGCTTTTTTGCACACATCACACGAATATGGTCTCATATCACTATGAATCCGAGTATGTATTTTTAAATTAGACTGAGTTCTAAATGCTTTTTTGCACACATCACACGAATATGGTTTCAAATCACTATGAATCAGAATATGTTCATTTAAATTTGACTGACATCTAAATCCTTTTTTGCACACATCACACGAATATGGTCTCATATCACTATGAAAAGTTGTATGTCGCTTTAATTTTGATTTTGTTCTAAATCGGTTTTTACACAAATCACACGAATATGGTTTTGTACCCCTATGAATCTGTGTATGTTCCTTTAAATGGGACGCAATCTTAAATCGTTTATTGCACACGTCACACGAATATGGTCTTATGTCAGTATGAACAACTGTATGTCCTTTTAAATGAGACATATTTGAAAATCCTTTTTTACACACATCACACGAATATGGCTTTGTACTGCCATGAATCTGTGCATGAATCTTTAAATCATACGCTTTCCTAAATCGTTTCTTACACGTGTTACAAGAATATGGTTTTACATCAGCACGAACCATCTGAGTATGTTGTTTTAAACCAAGCAGAGTTACAAATCCTTCTCTATACACGCTACATGTATTTTGTTTTATAACACTATGTGTCCCTATATGTCTTTCTAAATTCCTCTTCGATATAAATCGTTTTCCGCATACGTCGCAGTAATACGGTCCTATGTCACTATGCAACCCTGTATGTTTTTTGACACAAGTTAAAAACCCTTCTTTCTTTATGTCACATGAATGTGATGCATGTGGGTTTACAACACTATGATGCAATGTGTGTTGTTTTAAAGAATTGACAGTCAAAAATCCTTTTTTACATATATCACACGAATATGGTCTTATATGAGTCAGAATATGTCGTTTTAGAGTAGCCTTAGTTCTGAATCGTCTTTTACACACATCACACGAATATGACTGTGTAGGTCTATGAATCTGAGTATGCAGTTTTAAATAAGCGTCAGTTTTAAATTGTTTTTTACACACTTCACACGAATATGGTCCTATGTCACTATGTATACCTATATGATTTTTAAAATCATAAGCAGTTTTAAATCGTTTTTTGCATACGTCGCAATAATATGCATAAATATTAGGGTGAACTCTTCTATGTTTATTCAATAGGTATCTACTTCGGAAACGCTCTGCACATATTTCGCAACAGTAAGATTTTTCTCCTATGTTATCGCATTTAGAGTCCTTAGACTTTGACTGTGTAGAGTGAGTTTCTATATGAATTTTTAAGGTATTTTTTTGATGAAATGTTTCACCGCAAATGTCACACTCATACATATGAACTCCTGACTTTTCATACAATTGTTTAGTGCGATCTACATTTATATGTCTCATAACATGTTTCATCAAGTCTGAGTCTAGAGCAAATTTTTCGCCACAAAATTCACAAGTAGGTTCGTTCTCACAGTCAATGTCGATGTTTTTCTCTTCAGTGTCCGATTCCTTCTCCGGACTCGGGTCTTGTGAACGCTGTGCGGTCGGCATATGGATATGAGTCATGATATGTTGATCCAAATCTGATTTCAGAGCAAAACTATCTCCACAAAGACCACAAGTCGGTTTCCCATTGTCAACTCTAGTGTGTATATCCTCCGCATCAATTTCCGTATCCGTGTGTTGCGTGTCGTTGGCGGCAAGAGCCTCTTGGTGTCGGAGCCGTTCGAGGCGCACGCGGCAGTCCTGGATCGCGTATTTTCGGCATAAAGCCCGCTCCTGCTCTTGCTGGCACTGACCAGCAAATGCTAAAACATTTTAGACAGTATTAATAATGATAAAATATCACAAACATATTTTTACTGTAATCACATTAGGTACTCTGCAAAACACCTACAATTTTTCCACAGTAAAATAAAGTGTTTGCTCACTTTTCTTCAGTTATATTTTGAATTTAATTATTTTATGTTTCATATCCGTAAATCATTAAGAACAGCTGCAGAAAGTATTCAAACGCACAGCCAATTTATATATGCCATTTTAATAATGATTACAGGCACAACACAATACAAATTTCTATCATTTTTAGGGTTCCGTAGTCAACTAAGGAACCCTTATAGTTTCGCCATGTCTGTCGTCCGTCCGTCCGTCCGTCCGTCCGTCCGTCCGTCCGTCCGTCCGTCCGTCCGCGGATAATCTCAGTAATCGTTTGCACTAGAAAGCTGAAATTTGGTACCAATATGTATATCAATCACGCCAAGAAAGTGCAAAAATAAAAAATGGAAAAAAATGTTTTCTTAGGGTACCCCCCGTACATGTAAAGTGGGGGCTGATATCTTTTTTCATTCCAACCCCAACGTGTGATATATTGTTGGATAGGTATTTAAAAATGAGTAAGAGTTTACTAAGATCGTTTTTTGAAAATATTAATATTTTCGGAAATAATCGAAATAATTGAACCATATGTTTAAAAAATATGAAATAAATCACAAAAGTAGAACTTTATAAACACTTTCTAGGAAAATTGTTTTGAACTGATAGGTTCAGTAGTTTTTGAGAAAAATACGGAAAACTACGGAACCCTACACCGAGCGTGGCCCGACACGCTCTTGGCCGGTTTTAATTCGGTCATCAACTAAATACACTGACTAGTGCTAGTTGTGACCAGTGCTAGTTTTCTTGGGATTAAAATAGACTCTCACTTAAATTGGAAGACTCATATTGAAGTTGAACATATAAATAATAATTATTAAGATATCCAGTAGTTGCTATGCCTTATCTCTACTTGCTCAAACATGTTGAGAAAATATTGTACTAAATGCTTACTATGGAAATGTCTATCCCTTACTTACATGCAGAGTTATCTACTGGGGTAATTCTGTAGATGTACATAAAACATTCAAATTACAGAAAAAATGCTTAAGAACTGTATATCGTATGTACACAGAAGATTCACTTCGTGACGTATTTAAAGAAAAACGTATTTTGACATTAGCAAGTATTTATATCTTAGAGCTATGTATAGTTATAAAGAGTCAAGCTGCATATTTTGTTAAAAAGTCATCATTAAAAAATAATATAAGAGACCAATACAAATATGACCTATATCTTCCACGGGTTAACAACTCTATGTACAAAAAGAGCATGTTTATTATGGCTATCCATATTTTCAACCATCTTCCTCTCAATATCAAAGCGCTAGACGGAATTATGTTTAAATGTAAGCTCTAGAGCTGGCTGATTGAGCAAGTGTTTTATGACACAAAAGAATTTTTTGCTAGTTAATAAGACACCTATGTAATGTTAGATAATAAGCTTAGTTATAAAATGGGTAGGTTACCTACCATAATTGTACGCCCTAGCAGGCAACTGTTGATACTTCTTGAATAACAAAAAACACCTATGCATGTACACAGTTATACAATAAAATTCTATTCTATTCTATTCACTCACCATTGCCCTGCGCACTGGCTTCCTGTTCCATGCTCGGAGGTCTGTGGATATGATCTATGACATGTTTCACTAAATCTGATTTTACACTGAATCTTTCACCACAAAGATCACATAATGGTTCTTTCTCTTCAGTGTGAAATTCATCTCTAAATGTAAATTTATCAGTATCGGACTCAGTGTCGCTACTAGTTGTGCCTTGTCGCTTAGCTAGCACATCGATATGTGGGATGTGTTCAAGTGTCACAGAGCAATCTCGAAGCGTATGGCCAATGCGACCTGCACAACAAACATCAAATTATGGTCAATCTCTGTAGATATGGCTGTCTGTGGGATCTGTGGCACAGACTCCGGCTGCATAACCTCATCCTTCACTCTACCGTCACACAAGCCATGTATCACATCGCTCACAATATTTTCAAAGCATGAGGGATCTTCCTTTATTTCGTATTCACTCGTTGTGTGTTGCAAACAATCTTCCATTTCGTCACTGTCTGACTGATGTTCATTCTGTGGTTCTTCGTTGATGTGCACTGCTAAGTAAAACGATTAAGATTAGACTCAGAACAAATTTACTTGGCAACGATTTTAATAGCATATACAAGAGTTAAGTAAACGCCATAATTACAAAGAAGATAGTTCTGTAAAAATTGCACCGGCGAGGCTGTTAGAATCACTGCCAATGTCGTGAAGCCAAATGCACGCGAGAAACACCCGGACACTCACCTCGCGCCGCGCCGGGCGGCCGCCGCTCGGGCTCAGCTTCTGGCTCAGCGGGCTCCTCCTTCAATCGCACAAACTCGGACACTTCGGTTACAAACTCCATTCTAGTTCCATACAAGTAAATTTTTGATAGTTACACTATGTACCTATTACGATGATCAAAATAATATTAAGTACTTTATAGAAAACATTAGTGAATTAATAATGTTCACTTGTATAGTTACTTTCTACATTTACTATCGTATTTTATACAAGATATCAATTTCTATTTACATTTTTCTACAACTACAACATAACCTTAAACACAAAATGTCAACTTAAAAATCGTAAGGGCCCCCATAGACGGGAGACAAAACTGTTTTGTCTCCGTCGCTCGGTCTATCTATGGGCTAGTATGAAGGTGCGCACACGAGGCGACGCAACTTTTCATACAAATACGAAAGTCGCCGAGCAACTTTGGCGCCCGTGTGCGCGCACCCTAACAGACGGACGTACCTGACGCAGCATTGGTCCGGTCACCACAATATACGATGTGTTCGTCTGTACTGACCTCACATACAAATCCAGTGATGAATTTGTGATTAAGTTAGTTTTTTTCGTGATGAGATCAAATAGCTGGACATCATCTCCAAATCTGCATTGATCTTTAACGTAGGTAAATAATATTGGACTGTAACCACAAAATAAATAGTACTTCTAGTAGGTACTACTAACGTAGTAAAGCAACTTATGGAGAAAAGTCACGAATACAACCGTCCTTTCTGCATGGCATTCGTAGATTACGAAAAGGCTTTCGACAGTGTCGGACATTGGGTTGTGTTTGACTCTCTCTATCGCTGCTCAGTTGATGCTCGCTATGTGGATGTGCTCCGGGAGCTATACAGCTCGGCAACAATGCAAGTCCGGCTTCATAGACTCAGTGATCCAATATCCATCCGTAGGGGGGTGCGCCAAGGAGATACCATTTCACCCAAACTTTTTACGACGGTACTAGAAGACGTCATAAAAACGCTTAAATGGGACAAAACTGGTATCAACATCCATGGTGTCTTCTTGTCGCACCTGAGGTTTGCCGACGATATTGTATTGTTCGCCGAGACCCTAGAAGAGCTCCAAGGCATGGTCGAACACCTGTACCATGCTTCTTTGAAAATAGGTCTTAAGATGAATATGTCCACGACTAAAGTAATGACGAACATCTCTGGTGATTCGGTCTCAACCATTATGGTGGGGAACGAAGAGCTAGAGTCTGTCAAGCATTACGTCTATCTTGGACATGTTCTATCTTTTGACAAAACACAACAGGAGCAGGAGATCTCTAGGAGAACCCAGCTGGGTTGGGCGGCATTCAACAAGTTGGCGGACATCCTCAAAACCTGTTAACATTCCACAATGCCTGAAGACTCGCCTCTTTAACCAATGTGTCTTGCCCACCATGACCTACGGTGCCGAAACATGGACGCTCACTAAAAAGGCTGTGCATAAGATCCGAGTTGCACAGAGAGCCATGGAGCGCGCCATGCTCGGTATCAAGATTCAAGATCGGGTGAGGAATGCCGAGATCCGTCGTCGCACCAAGGTGCTAGACGTGGGTTTCGTCATTACCAAACTAAAATGGAGTTGGGCGGGACATGTTGCTAGGCAGAGTGATGGCAGATGGACTAAAATGTTAACAGAATGGTGGCCGCTCGCTCACAGATGTAAGAAGCGCTTGGCATCCGTTAGCTCGTTGGGATGGACGACATCCGGAAAATTGAGGGTCACAACTGGATGAGACTAGCTCAGGACCGGGACAAGTGGCGTACTAGATGAGAGGCCTATGCTCAGCAGTGGGCGATAAAGGGCTGATATGATGATGATGAAATAGTACTTATGAATAGAAAGGACACTTCCTAAAAAAACCAAAGCTAAACAGCAGCTCACGGACGAAACTTGTGTCCGTAACACATCTGCAATCTATCTCTAAGTATCGCTCTTGCGTACTGGCGCACCAGAGCCAGACATGGGGTCACGTATGAATTGTTTGCCATGATGCCAACGGCCGCTTTCTACCACCGCCGCGCTTACCGTCGGCTGCGTGCTCCTTCTCTCACCCCGGGGAGCCTGCACTGCACTGTGCGGTTTAAGAGTTTCCTCCCACGACCGACTGTGGAATGTTTCTTGCCGGTCCCATAGTGGATACCCCCCTCCAACTGAGGGGGGACTGAAATCTTCTCGAGGCTGAGGCGTAGGGTTAGAGCCGGCGTAGTTTAATTTTGACGTTCATAAGCGCATTGTAATATACCTACTTGGAAAATAAATATTTCATTTCATTTTAAATCAGCTCCGTGCCGTTTTACTAAGGGTGTACAACATGGAATTCTTCAAAACAGGAGTATATTATACAGATTGCGAAAGGGCCAGCATCGTGCAAGTAATACTTCTGGAGTTGCAAGCATCCTTAGGCTACGGTGACTACTTACCACCAGACGAGCCGTTGGCTTGTTTTGCCACCATGTGGTATTATTCAAAAATCATAGGTTTGGAGATTATGGAGGTTATAAAACGAAACAATTTTATTACGGTTCAGTATATTATATTTGTAAAACACTGTAAATGATAGACAGATTGATAGCGAGATGCAAAACTTGCAAAATCTATGTGTTGAGTTTTTGGTGAATTAAGGCATGCATGACTTCATAACATGCATACAGTAACTGGTCGAAAACTAAAAGCATTTCCCGTGTAATTAATAATATTTATAAATTAAACGATACTGAATAAGAGCAAGTGTTGGTTATGATATAGGGAAATAGGAATGATTATATAAAAATAATGAAATTAGAGTTTTGAACGATTCACGGTTATTTTCATTAGACTTATATTGACCGGGATTTAGACCGTGATTACCTTTTTGATTTTTGTCGAGCTCCCGATATTTCGACGCAGTTGCATGCATCATGATCACGGAAAACTGACGAAGGCGGGTGGATGTTAAAGTTGCATAGACAGCGCGCGATCTACCCTCCTTCGCGCGCGTCGGCTGCGTTCACTTTCAGCGTTACCACTGGTCGCATTCACACTCGATGGTCTGTCCAAACACACTACACTCACAGTGTCACTACGTTTGTTCAATTCTGACTTCACCGGTTTTTTACACAAACAAATCACTGGATTCCATACATTAGATAGTTTGATGCCATCCTCACGATTGAAATTTTTATATTTGTGAAGCTCAATGGCTTCTCTTACCAATCTCGGTATGTAGTGGCGTTCCGTCGAAATTACCTTAGGACTATGCAGCTCGATCCAATGATTTGCACCCGACTCAATGAGATGTTGAGCAATAGCAGACTTGCACGGACGCACTTGCTTGACTTGGACGGTCTAAATCCCGGTCAATATAAGTCTAATAATGAAATTGTAAATGTAGGTATTATTTACGTGTAATATAAAAAAGTCAAACTTTCTTTGTCAATAAGAAAATAACTTTGTTATTTTGCACTAAATTATTTATCTATAATAAAGTGAATTTTTATACGTATTAATATTTTATTGTAAGTGAATTAAGAAAAATAAATTCAGCACTTTCAGCGGTAATAACAAAGATGATTTGAGGTCTATTTAAAACATTGACCCGTAATAGCCATAAATTGATAATACAAAGGTAGGTAGGCATAATATTATGATAAAAAACTGTCCTTTTTCTAACCAC
Source organism: Leguminivora glycinivorella (assembly GCF_023078275.1). Lineage (NCBI taxonomy): Eukaryota > Metazoa > Arthropoda > Insecta > Lepidoptera > Tortricidae > Leguminivora > Leguminivora glycinivorella. The sequence continues at coordinate 10,674,360 of NC_062994.1, forward strand.
ATAAAGCCTGGAATCCCGCGGCATATCCACACTACGTGATCCATACGAGTGATGACCTCTCCTCTCAGATGAGTTGAGAGTAGCGTTCGACATGTTACGATCTATTTTCGAGGATCTTTCTCAAGAGTAGCGACCCCGCCTTTATATGTCGAGAGCGCGAGGCACAGACTTAATACGTGAGTAACCCGCTTAAAATATTTTTAAATATGGTTTTGTATCTCTATGAATCTGGTCTTACTTCGACATGGACCAATGTATGTCGTTTTAATAGAGACATAGTTATAAATCCTCTTTTACACACATCACATGAATATGGTCTTACATCACTATGGAGAAGAGTATGTAGTTTTAAATAAGCCTCAGTTCTAAATCGTTTTTTACACACGTCACACGAATGTGAACGTGTAGCTCTATGAGTCCGTGCATGTCGATTTAAAACAGCCTTAACCTTAAATCTTTTTTTACAAACATCACAAGAATATGGCCTTGTATCACTGTGTAATAGTATATGTCGTTTTAAATAAACCTGAGTGTTAAAGCGTTTTTTACACACATCACACGAATATGATCTTAAATCGCCATGAATCAGAATATGTAGTTTTAAATAATCCTTAGTACTAAATCGTTTTTTACACACATCACACGAATATGAAGGCGCTCTATGAGTCAGTGTATGTCGATTTAAAACAGCCTTTAACTTAAATCGCTTTTTACATACGTCACAAGAATGTGGTCTTAGGTCACTATGTATCCTTGTATGACTATTAACTTCGGAAACAGTTTTGAATCGGTTTTTACACACATCACAAGAATATGGCCTTATATCACTGTGAAACAGTATATGTCGTTTTAAACAAGCGTCAGTTTTAAATCGTTTTTTACACACATCACATGAATATGGCCTTATATTACTGTGAAACAGTATATGTCGTTTTAAAAAAGCGTTAGTTTTAAACCGTTTTTTACACACATCACAGGAATATGGTCGTTTGTCACTACATAAACTTGTATGTCTTTTAAAATCAGAAGGAGTTTTAAATCTTTTTTCGCATACGTGGCAAGAATATGAACTTATATTATAATGAACTCTTCTATGTTTATTCAATCGGAATTTACTTCGGAAACGCTCTGCACATATTTCGCAACAGTAAAATTTTTCTCCTATGTTATCGCATTTAGAGTCCTTAGACTTTGACTGTGTTGAGTGTGTTTTGATATGAATGTGTAAGGTATTTTTTTGCTGAAATGATGCTCCGCATAAGTCACACTCATACATATGAATCCTAGTATCTGATTCCTTGTTCGGACTCACGTCTTGTGAACGTCGTGTCGTCGGCATGTGAACACCAAACATGATATGGTTTTTCAAATCCATTTTCCGTGCAAAACTATCTCCACAAAGATCACAAGTCGGTTTCCCATTGTCAACTCTAGTGTGTATATCCTCCGCATCAACTTCCGTATGCGTGTGTTGCGTGTCGTTGGCGGCAAGAGCCTCTTGGTTTCGGAGCCGTTCGAGGCGCACGCGGTCCTGGATCGCGTATTTTCGGCATAAAACCCGCTCCTGCTCTTGCTGGCACTGACCAACAAATGCTAAAACATTTTAGACAGTATTAATAATGATAAAATATTACAGACATATTTTTACTGTAATCACGTTAGGTACTCTGCAAAACACCTACAATTTTTCCACAGTAAAATAAAATGTTTGCTCACTTTTCTTCAGTTATATTTTTAATTTAATTTTTTTATGTTTCATATCCGTAAATCATTAAGAAAAGCTGCAGAAAGTATTCAAACGCACAGCCAATTTATATATGCCATTTTAAAAATGATTACAGGCACAACACAATACAAATTTCTATCATTTTTAGGGTTCCGTAGTCAACTAGGAACCCTTATAGTTTCGCCATGTCTGTCTGTCCGTCCGTCCGTCCGTCCGTCCGTCCGCGGATAATCTCAGTGACCGTTAGCACTAGAAAGCTGAAATTTAGTACCAATATGTATATCAATCACGCCGACAAAGTGCAAAAATAAAAAATGGAAAAAAGTATTTTATTAGGGTACGGCCCCCTACATGTAAAGTGGGGCTGATATTTTTTTTCATTCCAACCCCAACGTGTGATATATTGTTGGATAGGTATTTAAAAATGAATAAGGGTTTACTAAGATCGTTTTTTGCTAATATTAATATTTTCGGAAATAATCGCTCCTAAAGGAAAAAAAAGTGCGTCCCCCCCCTCTAACTTTTGAACCATATGTTTAAAAAATATGAAAAAAATCACAAAAGTAGAACTTTATAAAGACTTTCTAGGAAAATTGTTTTGAACTTGATAGGTTAAGTAGTTTTTGAGAAAAATACGGAAAACTACGGAACCCTACACTGAGCGTGGTCCGACACGCTCTTGGCCGGTTTTAATTCGGGCATCAACTAAATACACTGACTAGTGCTAGTTGTGACCAGGGTGGCTAGCCGAATGGCACAATCGCTCACGAAACGCTCACGAAACGAAGCGCTAGTAGATATCTATCTCTATCGCGCTTGCGTATTGGCGCGACAGAGCCAGCGGCGTATCGCTTTCGTTTGGCGTCGGAGAAATGCCATTCGGCTACGGGGCCAGTGCTAGTTTTCTTGGGATTAAAATAGACTCTCACTTAAATTGGAAGACTCATATTGAACATATAAATAATAAGATATCCAGTAGTTGCTATGCCTTATCTCTACTTGCTCAAACATGTTGAGAAAATATTGTACTAAATGCTTACTATGGAAATGTCTATCCCTTACTTACATGCAGAGTCTCTGCTGTAATCTACTGGGGTAATTCTGTAGATGTACATAAAACATTCAAATTACAGAAAAAATGCTTAAGAACTGTATATCGTATGTACACAGAAGATTCACTTCGTGACGTATTTAAAGAAAAACGTATTTTGACATTAGCAAGTATTTATGTCTTAGAGCTATGTATGTTTATAAAGAGTCAAACTGCATATTTTGTTAAAAAGTCATCATTAAAAAATAATATAAGAGACCAATATTGTGTTTTATTTTTCGTTCTAGGTTCCTGACCTATCCTTCCAAAAATTAAATCAAAAATCACCGAACACTCGTTTAAAAAAAAAAAAGTCAAAAGTCACCACGACATTGGCAGAATCCACCTGGCTCAAAATATCAAGGAGTAAAAGCCATGATAGAGAAAAAAAAAAGAGACCAATACAAATATGACCTATATCTTCCACGGGTTAACAACTCTATGAACAAAAAGAGCATGTTTATTATGGCTATCCGTATTTTCCACCATTTTCCTCTCAATATCAAAGCGCTAGACGGAATTATGTTTAAATGTAAGCTCAAGAGTTGGCTGATTGAGCAAGTGTTTTTTTTTTTTTTTTTTTTTTTTTTTGAGGTGAGTGATGGGAGTTTAGAGGAATCCTCTATCATATCCACAAGAAATGACGCCGGAAATGATAGCAAGTGTTTTATGACACAAAATAATTTTTTGCTAGTTAATAAGACACCTATGTAATGTTAGATAATAAGCTTAGTTATAAAATGGGTAGGTTACCTACCATAATTGTATGCCCTAGCAGGCAACTGTTGATACTTCTTGTATAAAAAAAGCACCTATGCATGTACACAGTTATACAATAAAATTCTATTCTATTCTATTCACTCACCATTGCCCTGCGCACCGCCTTCCTGTTCCATGCTCGGAGGTCTGTGGATATGATCTATGACATGTTTCACTAAATCTGATTTTACACTGTGTCTCTCACCACAAATATCACATAATGGTTCTTTCTCTTCAGTGTGAAATTCACCTCTAAATGTAAATTTATCAGTATCGGACTCAGTGTCACTACTAGTTGTGCCTTGTCGCTTAGCGAGCACATCAATGTGTGGGATGCGTTCAAGTGTCACAGAGCAATCTCGAATCGTATGGCCAATGCGACCTGCACAACAAACATCAAATTATGGTCAATCTCTGTAGATATGATGCTAAATTTAAATCTTTCTTATTTACTCAAGGATTAAACATTTGGCATAATATAGAACTAGTACCAATATAAGGAGTGCATCATTACACAAGAATTCAGAACTTACCATGAACTACTAGAGTGACATCAGGGCGATATGGGCACTCCGCACCCAGCACAAGCTCATCTTTAACATCATGGTCCGTGTACAGGCCGGCCAGCATGGCTGCTTCGCTCACACACTCACTGTCCGAGCAGGAGGCTGTCTGTGGGATCTGTGGCACGGACTCCGGCTGCATAACCTCATCCTTCACTCTACCGTCACACAAGCCATGTATCACATCGCTCACAATATTTTCAAAGCATGAGGGATCTTCCTTTATTTCGTATTCACTCGTTGTGTGTTGCAAACAATCTTCTATTTCGTCACTGTCTGACTGATGTTCATTCTGTGGTTCTTCTTTGATGTGCACTGCTAAGTAAAACGATTAAGATTAGACTCAGAACAAATTTACTTGGCAACGATTTTAATAGCATATACAAGAGTTAAGTAAACGCCATAATTACAATGAAGATAGTTTTGTAAACATTGCACCGGCGAGGCTGTTAGAATCACTGCCAATGTCGTTAAGCCAAATGCACGCGAGAAACACCCGGACACTCACCTCGCGCCGCGCCGGGCGGCCGCCGCTCGGGCTCCGCTTCTGGCTCAGCAGGCTCCTCCTTCAATCGCACAAACTCGGACACTTCGGTTACAAACTCCATTCTAGTTCCATACAAGTAAATTTTTTATAGTTACACTATGTACCTATTACGATGATCAAAATAATATTAAGTACTTTATAGAAAACATTAGTTAATTAATAATGTTCACTTGTATAGGTTTTTTCTACATTTACTATCGTATTTTATACAAGATATCAATTTCTATTTACATTTTTCTACAACTACAACATAATCTTAAACACAAAATGTCAACTTTTAAAAATCGTAACAGACGGGCGTACCTGACGCAGCATTGGTCCGGTCACCACAATATACGATGTGTTCGTCTGTACTGACCTCACATACAAATCCGGTGATGAATTTGTGATTAAGTTAGTTTTTTTCGTGATGAGATCAAATAGCTGGACACAAGAATATTATATACCAATATAATATTCTTGGCTGGACATCATCTCCAAATCTGCATTGATCTTTAACGTAGGTAAATAATATTGGACTGTAACCACAAAATAAATAGTACTTCTAGTAGGTACTACTAAAGGCCGGTTCACACGTATTAAGTTGTCAAGTAATTAACTAAATTTTAACTTAATTTTAAGCGACTTAATTTTAAGTAAGCGTTTACACGTCGTAAACAGCTAAGCTCTTTAGTCATCTCGAAATGGACGATCAACAGCGCTTTCAAGTCATTCATTCAGTAATTTTTTTTGTGTTTTTTTTTTCTGTTTCAAACCGACAACGAGATCGGACGTGACAAATGTTTAATATTTAATTTTAATTTTATTGTCACTTACAAAAATCGCGAACACAGACAATTAAACGGAGTGCACAATATTAACTAGGTCAAACGTTTGATTCTTTCTTTTATGTAGAAGAATGTTAAAATGAAAATGGGAGACGACAACCCTTTCAATCGGAGTGGACTAACGCCGCGAAGCCCAACAAAACCACAACCAGCTGAACCTGCCATCGAAGAAGAAATGGAGCAAGATGTTGGCCCCCCGAAGATGATTCCTACCGTGGATATCCATGGGTGGATTAAAAACATAGAGCATGCCCTACAAACGATCTCCACTCTAGCATCAAACTCGACCGGCAAGATAAACGCTGAGCAAAGGACCAAAATTCAGGACATGTGTAGACAAGTTACTCACTACGCCGCGGCTATGGCAGTGGAATACCAAGGCCTGAAAGGCAACGCTCGTCTCTCTTACCACGCCCATCAAGCCCAAAAAGAAACAAGAGAGCTCTCAAAACAATTCCAGGAACTCAAAAAGAGCATTGACGAATCCTCGAAATCCACCCCAGTACCTGTTACCTTTGCCGATGCCCTCAAAAATAATGATAAAAGGTATGTCCAGCCCACAAATATTAGCTCGGTAACAATTTTTCCTACGGATAAACTAAAATCTAGCGAGGAAACGAAAACACTGGTACAGAAAATAATTCGGCCGGAAGAGCACAACTTGCACGTACGAGGTCTAAGAAAAATCAAGAATGGTGGTATAATAATAAGCACCGAATCGAAGGAGGACATCGCCAAGCTTAAATCTGTGCAGTTAACCTCCTCTGGTCTCATTGTGGACGAAGCGCAAAAACGGAAGCCCAGAATCGTGATTGTCGGAGTCCCCTCAAGCATGGAAGAGACAGAATTTTTTAAATGCCTCTATCATCAAAATATATCCGATAAAAGCAACTGGACACTAGAAACATTTTTGGCCTCGTCTAAACTTAGCCACAAATCTGGGAGAAAAGATGCCGACACCTGCAATTACATTATAGAAGTCCCTGCAATTATACGGAAAGCCCTAATTAAAAACAACCGGGTATTTGTAAACTGGTCCTCTTGCCCAGTTCGAGATTTTACCTTAGTCACTCTCTGTTTCCGTTGCCAAGGTTACGGACATGCCGCTAAAACTTGCCGAGCAGTATCCAACACATGCGGACATTGTGGCATTATAGGACACGACAGAAAAGAGTGCCCCAACAAAGACGAGCCCCGAAATGTGCAACATGTATGCAGTACAAAAAGCCCTGTGACCACCGAACTGGCGATGCTGAGTGCCCAGCAAGAAAACTTGCCGAAAAAAGGTTTGTTGATTCAATAGATTATGAAGGCGCCTAAGAGCGTCACTACGAGTGTAATATTATTGCATTCTATTTTATACTTTCTCTTAGATAAGTAATAACCTAGTTTTTTTCCTAAATTTATGACTAATAGTGTATTAGCTGATTTAGATAGCCTCTCTGTGTCGGAGTGCATAACATGCGATATAGAAGATTGTAAACAATATATTCTCGCCCACCCTAATCCTCTGACTATATTAACCCAAAATATACGCAGTATTTATAAAAACTTCGATAACTTCAACGTATTTCAACATAGGCTTGGCCACGAAAGTGATATAATCATTTTGACAGAATGTTGGTTAGCAAATCAGAAAAATCTACCGAATATGCCAGGATATAGTATGTATCACAGTAAGACAAATTGCAACCAAAACGACGGAGTAGTAGTATATATCAAGACCAACTTAAATATATCAGTTGAAGAACCTGATATCTCAGACTGTAGTCGTCTAACAATTAAAATCGGCACAGATCTTGCCATAATTGCCTTATACAGACCACCTTCTTTTAGAAATACAAATAGCTTTATCGAGTCCCTCGATGTCTATTTGGGATCCCTAAAATCTTTTAAAACTACTGCACTAATAGGGGACATAAACATTAATATTCTACCGGAGAATAGCGACCCCATGTCGCAAAACTATTTGAATCTATGTTCATTTCATGGAATGCTTCCCGCCCACATGCTTCCAACACACAAAAGCGGCTCTTGTTTGGACCATATCATGCTTAAAACAGTTTACCCCGCTCTTACAATCGTTACCAATTCTACAGTTACCGACATAATGCTGCACTTTGACCCTCTTTCGTAAAACACATAAAAATACGAGTAAGCAACTTTTTGCGTCTAGATTAAATAAAAACAAGCTAGAAAATGACTTACGTTATCTCCGTGACTTCGTGTTCGAGAAAGCAACGATGCTTTCTGAACAGAACAAAAACCAAGCCATAATTTAGTTTTATAAAAACTAAAATAAAAATAATACCAAAATTGTGGGTACACTGAGAGAAAATACAACCAGTTTCATGTTCGTTCAACAAATTTTTTGGTTAAAATAGCACCTACGTGCTCTTTGGTTCAAACAACAAGCTACTTGTCATTTGAATCGGCAATATATATATTTGAATCAACAAGTCGATTTTATAAAAACAACCTGACACATATTGTTTTAAACATACGTTTGGCTGATTTAAACGGATAAACCGCAACAAGTCGAACTTGTTAAATTCACAATGCAAATTTCTCTCAGTGTAGATTTCACCCATATGCGCGTCTTACTTAGTGTTATCTCGCGGATAACATTCAGTAACTAATGTTCATATCAACATGTGTTCGTAATAGAATCACCATGTCTTACATGAGTTATGCCTTCGTGTTGACTCACGGTCAACCCCCCGGCTGCCTTCGTGTTGACTCACGGTCAACCTCCAGGCTCGCGTCTTGTTAAAAGTACGCGTTGTGTGATCATCCGTAGATGATGATAAAAATACTAGTCCACTGTTTTTCTTGGTCAGTGCGTTTTACGCTTTGGCATTGCCAACGACCAAGATAAACTTAGTATCAAAAGATAGTGCAGTGGACTACGCGTGCGTCTGTTGCCGTGCACGAAAAAATAATGAGGGTGCCACCGCCGGTTGACACCGACCTGAGGGTGGGGGGGAGAAGGTTTAGAGGCAATTGAAATACTTATTTTTTATAAATCTTTAAAATAAGCGTGCAATATGTTGCCAGTAGATTAAATAAACTACAATAATGTAAACTTAATAATTATATCGAACAATGAAGCGAGGAAATATAATGTTAGCCATTCAAGCTATTCATTCCTATTAATCATAACAAACGCACGAGATATACATACTGGTATTGTCTTTCAGCCATCGCCCGTCTGAATATATATGATGTGTTTAATAAACATGAACAGTTTCGTTTTCTTTCAACCCCTCATTTGCCAAGAGTGGCACTGAAGCTTTAGTAGTTTCATGTGTTCTGCCTATCCCTTTATGGGATACAGGCGTGATATATGTTGTAAGAAAATAATTGTACAACCATTGATATGTTATTGTCTGTATGTTGTACCTACGCCATGAAATTAGCTAAAAGTTTTCCAACACAACTGTGATGTTAAGTTTAAGGGTAAAGAAATTATGACAGAAAGTTTATAGTCGGTGTATGAAGAATTTTGTCCGGCACTGTACATACGTAAGGTAGGTACTACTTCGTTCACTCTTTAGCTAGTATCTAACTGTAAGTTTGTTTACCTTTTCACCTAAAATATGTAATGTAAAATACCCTGTAATGGACGGTGATGCCATTATGGACAAAAAAAACAAATATTATAAACACTGACAGATCTGTCAGTGTCAGTTTGCATACAAAACTTTTCTAAGATTATGAATTTTTAAGACTGTCTGTTGCCGGCCTAATACCAGCGGGTAAAAACGCATTTTATCCACTAGTGGTTAAGTAATTTGATCTTGAATAAAGTCAAATTAACTGCTTTAAAATTTATTAAAGTAGGTGAGTCTAGTAATGGAGATGATTTACCCCATGTGGAACTACTGGAAGCAGTGATAAACGCATTTTTTGTGATTTGTAGTTTCCTCGCTATAGTGAGGGGAAAAGTTTTGTGTTACACTCGGGTGCAAATGTATTTTACTTCTCGTGTGTCAAAAAATTCGCAAGTTCAGGATTCTATTCTCGAACCACTCGCTTCGCTCGTGGTTCAACTATAGAATCCTTTCACTTGCTCGTTTTTCAATTCCACACTCGGCGTTAAAATACAACTTTGCCCCCTTGTATAACAAATAACTATTGTATGTCCAGCTTTTGCACATTGTAATTTTTCCTCAGTCACCCGTTGACCACGAACGATGTAAAGAGTTCGAAACGTCGGGATGAATTTTAAGAGGATACGATACCGAAGCACGAATTCAAATTTGAGATTTTTAGGTCTTTATCGCCGTCGCGCTGACGGGGGTGGAACCCACAGAGGGGCCCTGTGTGCGTGCGCGCGGCGCACGCACACACCCGCGTCCGCGGCCGGCGCAAGTACTTACTCGCGCACAAGCGTTCTCTATATTTGTCTAGTTTCGGACTTCTGTTCTGATGCATAATGTTTTGGACTCCGTGAAGATATTAAGTGTACTGATTTGACTAAAATGCAAATTTGTAATGTTTTAAGGAATGGTAGAAACAATTCCTTATCTTATACATAATGTGATTATCTTAAAAGAAGATTTCTTTTAAGATAGTCACATTGTTAGCGAAATAAAGTTATTCGGTATGTAAAAAGCTAAAACCTTTTCGATTTCAAAGAGAAGCCATATTATAGGAGTAGGTACGTACAATCAACCAATTAATCTGAATCCTAGGTCATAGGCCAATCTAGACCCTTTCACAGTAAAAGTAAAACTGACTTCTGTAGCAAATAAAGGACGGTGTCAATACGACAGGGTTCTAGAGTGGCCTAGGATTCTACATAATTGGTTGACAGTATCTACCTACCAAAAATGTATGTGAATCTTATTCTTTTTTTTTTGCACATGTTTGACAGAAGTAACTGCGTAGGAAAATTTAACTAGGTAACAATTTGGTACCTATTATACTTACCAGACACCGGATTATGTTCCAAGGTAATTAGAACTTTTTAGCAGAATTCTAACAATAAATCTGCCAAAGCATAAGGACCTTTTTCAGATGGAAAGCTACATATGCATCTTATATTTCTAATTTTCTAGGGTTGTGTATATGTCGCAGTAAGATAGATAAAGCCGTTATATAGTTATAACCCTAGGGATATAATTATACGTCGTAACATAGTTAAACGAAAGCGATTTATTGCTATCTTACTAGGAATATAACTATAATACGTTACTAGTTTAGTCAAATAGTTATATGACTGGATTCAGTTTAGTGAAATGATTGTAGACAGGAGTGTGGCGGTGCGGCGGAGGTATAGTTATAACCCTAGGGATATAATTATATGCGTTAAACAAACAAACCACAGTGAAGAATTGTTTAGGGCAAGAATTTGTTAATTATTTCCAATTCAATGTGCTTATTCTCTCTAAACACACAGACGGATGGACAGAGTCGCGACATAAGGGTTCCTTTTGATTTTTTTTTGGTATAGAACCATAAAGAACCGGGACTCCCGGTTCCAGTCCCACTTAGAGACGTATTATAATTATATCCCTAGACTAAGTTTAATCCAGTGATATAATTATATAACTAAACTAGTACCTACCGTATTATAATTATATTCCTAGTAAGATGGTTATAAATTGCTTTTGTTTAGCTATGTTACGGCATATAATTATATCCCTAGGGTTATAACTATACCTCTGCCGCACCGCCGCACTCCTGCCTACAATCATTTCACTAGACTGAATCCAGTCATATAACTATTTTACTAAACTAGTAACGTATTATAGTTATATTCCTAGTAAGATAGCAATTATTCGCTTTCGTTTAACTATGTTACGACGTATAATTATATTCCTAGGGTTATACCTATATAACGGTTTTATCTATCTTACTGCGACATATACATATTACCTACCTAGCATTAGAAATACAAGGCTTAGCACAGAACAAGACCAACCATAAAAATGCTTAACTAATTTGCCAGCTAAATTTAAACCTAGGTATCGGTACTTAAACGTATAGATACTTTTGATATTTTTATTATTTAAAACTTATTTATACTTACATATCAGCATTTCTGTTACCATAGAATTAAAACGTATATAACACTAATTTCATCTACCAACTAAGGGCATCTGTAATCTACATACAAATAAGGCCCGGTTAAAAGTCTCGAAATGTTATGTACATTTTATAATTAGATAAGTGTAAATGGGTCAAAAAATTGGGTCCATGTGCAATTGTGCATTAAGTAGGTGCACTTTTCCCAAATTGCTGCATGTATGAAATAAGGCCCATCAGTAACTTAACAAAAAATAAGGTATTTACATACCGAATTAAGCGTAATTGTGTCGCTTAACTTCAAACCTGGATAAATCCATTCTGCTACAAGGTTAATATATATTTTTTTATATATTCAATCTTAAAGCAGAATGGATTTAAGTACCCAAGTTTGAAACTAAGCGACACAATTGATAGTATGTATCTAGGAGATATTTTCTTTACAAAATCGTATTATTCAAGAGCGCTATGATAAACTCACGTCGAAATAAAGTAAAATTTACAATATTTACCGATGAGATTGTGCTCTGTGTATAATGGTAAACATTAATAATATGAAAAGTAATTGTTTCAGTCAGAGCATCTTCACTCGTCAATTTCGTCTTACTCTTTAGTTGTGAAACATGGGTGACAAAGGACGGTCGCCGGAAGGAAAAGAATAAAAATATACGGATACCTATATATATTATAATATTTATCCCGTAGGACAGCCAGGTTACTTCAAAGTACTTTAATTAACTACCTAATTTTAATGTTGTCTTCGGTTCCCGTCGTCGTTCGTCGTTCGTCGAATCCCGGTAAGGGTATTTATTTGTGTGATGAGCACAGATATTTGTTCCTGAGTATGTATTTGTCTATTTAAATATGGTTTTGTATTTATGCGAGAGGCTGGCAACCTGTTACTGCAATGTCACAGTTTCGTTTTCTTTCAACCCCTTATTTGCCAAGAGTGGCAATGAAGCTTTAGTAGTTTCATGTGTTCTGCCTACCCCTTTATGGAATACAGGCGTGATTGTATGTATGTATGTTATGTATTATTAATTTATTTATTAGTAAAAACATGTTTACATGACATTACAGTAAAACCAATGCGTCACGAAACTTAGATAACAAAAAAGAAAAAAAATCAGTAAGTAAGAACATGAAAAAAAAAAAAACAATAAAGTTTAAAACTAAAGAATTTATTTGGGCGATGACGTAACAGCGTGGCTCCGTTGCGTCGTTTGCCCCGGTGTAGGATTCGGCAAGTTGCCCCGGAATCGCCGAAAAACCACACCTTTCGGCCAGAAGTCTGCGCTCGCGATGGTGTCCTGCGCTATATCGTCGCCTAGCACCCATAGTACAAGCTTTGCTTAGTTTGGGGCTAAGTTAATCTGTGTAAGGTGTCCCCAATATTTATTTAATTACTTACCATAATCATAATGTAATAAAATGTGCATTTTTTCGTGGTTACCAACATGCATACCAACCATAAAAATGCTTAACTAATTTGCCAGCTAAATTTAAACCTATAGGCTATTTAAACGTATAGATACTTTATATACTTTTATTATTTAGATCTTATTTATACTTTTCGGCAAAGCATTTTTGTTACCGCAGAATTAAAACGTTGGTAATACTCATTTCATCTACCTACTAAGGGCATATGTAATGTTGCTTGTGCAAACAAGGCCCGGCTATTAAGTTTCGAAATGTTATGTACATTTTATAACTTGATAAGTGTAAATGGTTCAAAAATTTCGTGCAGTAAGTAAAAAAGTAAAAAGTAAGTATTATTAAACAGAATAACTATGGGTCTTATTTGATGCAGGTATGAAATAAGGCCCATGCCGCCCATGTGTCCACATGTTCACAACCTTCGATACCCAAGAAGTAGCGTTGCGGAAATAGAGAAGAGATAATTTAGTAGGAGGTAGGGCATAGCGAATGATATTCCGCTTTGTGTGGTAGGGCACAGCACGGCGGATATCGTCTCGTTCGAATCTAGAGCAGAGCCCAACTGGGGTAGTACCTCCGCCTTACAGAAGACCGCAGCCAAATAGCACTAGACCCTACTCATAGTGTTGTGTTCCTGTCGGTGAGTAAGGTTGCCAGAGCTCAACGAAGGTGCGGTGTGCTGATGACGGGAGGACTTACGGAACTAACTTGTTCCATTTATTGTCCTTTGAGTCGTCGGCAACCCGAACCCTCCTTGGAACTTGTGCACTCCTTTTTGCTGTGTACTTAACACAGCAAAAGGGAATGTACAAGTTTCTAATGGGGTGGCAACGCGCAAGTGACACTGTTTGAGTTGCAGGCGTCTATAGGTTACGGTGACCGCTTTACATCAGGCGGGCCGTATACTTATTTGCCACCGACGTAGTATATATAAAAAAAAAAAATAGAGATGGATCGGATATAATCTTCAAAGATGAGCTATCATCAGCGCCAGTATTTGAGTGGTGGCCTCAGAGTGGAAGGCGACCCCGCAAACGCCCAGTACTTATGATACACAATACACATAAACACAATACATTATAATATATATTGCCCCGTAGGACAGCAGGCTACCCAACACTACTTTAATTAAGTACCTAATCTTGTCCCTTTAAACTTAATATGAAATAAAGTCTGCATATCTTGACCACATTGACCTTGACGCACTGCTTGTTAAGACTTGAACCCCTCTAATTTAGAGTACCATATCCTAAATGCATAGTCCTGAATAAATGTGTTTTAGACGACAGACCGTAGTATAAATACTTATCACAAAAATTGATGATTGAATTCATGAACACAATGTTTACACAAAGTTATAAAACTTAAGAAGCGAGCGATGGGCCTTATTTAGAGAAGTAACTATTTAGGGCATTTTGTGATTCTATGTCTGCGAAGAAAATATACAAAACGGCATGATTGACAAAACTTAGAAGAAATATAAGCACTGGGCCTTATTAAGGGCAGGTACTGGTACTAACCTGAATAAACTATGTATTACTAAATAAGGCCCATCGTTTTTTTAAATATTTTAAAACATGACTTAAATTATTAATATTATGTCTGTTTTTATTGTGTGTAAATAAGTACATATAATACGACTAATATAACTACTTACCTAATTGGTGTTCGGCAGAATAGTAATAAATAAACAATGATGACCGAATACCAAATTTTCGGCAAAATGGCTGAAAAGACCGAATACCAAATAGTTGCCTAATATTCGTGGAATCTATCGTAAAACACAGCATAACTTTATAATTGTTACTAGTAAACCAATGACGAGAAAAGTTATGCATGTATAAAATAAACCTATACCTGTATGCAATTGTTACGTACCTATACTTATAAAAATATGGACTTAGTATTTCCACAGAATATATAATACAGATTCAAACTTTCACGATTTTTACACATATTTAATATTGCAAACGGGACTTAATCGCGTATTTACTATGTTTTAAACACTAACCTCCGACGTTTCAAGGACGGCATTGTCCCCGTGGTCTCGGAGCAGACTGGTCTTTTTTGGACCACCAATTTTAAATATGAACATATAATAGTACGTATTTCTAACTAAAAATTTCGTCAAACACGGTATGTCGATATTTCGACGTAGTATATCGATAACTTTTCACATCACTAGATTATCGACATTAGATGTCGAGTATTTCCCATCACTTTATTTCAGTGTACGTATATAAAAACTTAGCCCCACCCCTAAATTTGGTGCGATAGGGACAACTGCAGCTCAGGCGCGAAATCGACTGTTTCCTCCTCCAAAACTTAACCAATCGTTACGAAATTTGGAAATCAGAATGACAAGGAAATTATCTGTGTCGGACCGTTTCGTTTTTTTGGATAATTGATCTCAGTTTTGAATACCACGCCTTTCTTTCTGGCAAATTCAATTAAGCCGTTTTGGCCAACTTTGAGAGGCTCTAATTCCTTTTAAAACAAAAATATCAAAAAAAGCAAAACGGTCCGACACAGATATTGATAATAAAAGTCTGTGTTGAAAAAACCATTGATCTAGCTTCAAAAACCAGAGAGGAAACAGGCGAGAGCGTTTGTATGGAGAAATGAGGGGTATCGTAGCGTCTTAAATTCATTATACGCGATTGAATCCGTTTCCATAGTTTTATTTCATGAGTAACTATCGCGGTAACCGATGACAATATTAACCCAAAATAATTTTATTTGGGGTAAGTATATCAAATTGACTCATTCAGTATTAGTTGGCCTTAAGGTGGCTCGCCTAGGTTACCCGAAGCTCAGGCTGCGTTAGATGGCGTTAATCTGCAAATTACCAGTCTTATTTTTTTTGTGGAGTCGTACAGGCATTTATATACTTTCAATTATGCTTCGCGAACATTTAATATTAAAATTGACGTATTACAACTAACATTCAACTTCTCATTGTAACGTTAATCCCCTTAATGTAAATAAATTTACTATTTTACACTATTTTTAAGTACCACTCACACATACAAACAGTGTTTTTGTATTCCTTCTAGTCGATAATTTCACGCGGCGACAGCTTGTTTAAATAGCCTTGCGGTAAATACGTGCCATCGCATGATTTGCATGGAAGTACTGGGTTCGAATCCAGGACTTTTTCTCTTTTTTTTTTTAAATACTACGTCGGTGGCAAACAAGCATACGGTCCGCCTGATGGAAAGCGGTCACCGTAACCTATGGACGCCTGCAACTCGAAGAGTGTCGTATGCGCGTTGCCGCCCCATTAGAAACTTGTACACTCCCCTTTGCTGCGTATGCACAGCAAAAAGGAGTGTACAAGTTCAAAGGAGGGTTTGGATTGCCGACGACTCAAAGGACAATAGACGGAACAAATTAGTTCCGTAAGTCCTCCCGTCGTCAGCACCCCGCACCCTCGTTGAGCTCTGGCAGCCTTACTCACCAGGAACACAACACTATGTGACACTATTTTTTGTTTTATTATTATACATAAATGTATATGTACTCGTACAGTAGTTACTGAGCGTTTTCCACAAAAAAGATTAAAAACCTATTATCTTACATGGTAATAATTTTTGGGTTCGTCGAACTCAGAATTTCTAACATAATTATCCTAATCTGATATTTTAAAAAATTCCAAAAAGTATAGATAAATTTTAGTTTCTAAACTACGATCCGAATGATTTTTTTTTCTAATTGTTTATTTTGGATGGAGCAAGGGTATTCAAATCGCTTTTGAAATCTTAAATTAGTAAATGAAAATGCAATAGTTAACTGAGTAACGTAATGCTTTAAAAACTCAAGTGGACTTTTTTTATCTAAGGAGTGATTTCGATAAAATATTATATTTAGCGAGGGTATTAAAAGTTGTGTTTTATATCTCAACTTAATAAATAGAAAATCAAAATGACAATAAAAAAATCAATATGTTCTCTAAGATAAAATTGATACCTTCGGCTCTCCATTCTTGCTCGGTCAATAAAAAAAACGAAATTTATATCCAAAAAAATACAAAAAGTTTATAGAATCCTGGGAATCGAACGCACCTTCACGGCGTGACAGACGATTGTTCCCCAACGACGCCATTACATAACACGCTGTTACCGACGAAATTGGGCTATACATATATAATTATTTAAATATAAATAATAATGTCAAATCCATACTAATATTACAAATGGGAAAGGGTGTGTGTCTGTTTGTTTGTCCGTCTTTCACGGCAAAACCAGAGCGACGAATTGACGTGATTATTTAAGGGGATTTAGTTGAAGGGATGGAGAGTGACATAGGCTACTTTTTGTCTCTTTCTTACGCGAGCGAAGCCGCGGTCAAAAGCTAGTTTATTATAAATGGGAAAAGCTGGTTACTCTATAATCTGAAGTGGAAGAATTCGTTGTTTCACCAAAGAAAATGTGTGTTTGTTTGTTTGTCCGTCTTTCACGGCCAAACGGAGCGACAGATTGACATGTTTTTTAAGTGGAGATAGTTGAAGGGATGGAGAGTGACATATGCTACTTTTGTCTCTTTCTAACGCAAGCGAAGCCGCGGGCTAAAGCTAGTACAGCACGGGTAGCATGGTCGCGCGATAGACGATAAAATATCAGGCCGTCCCTGTCGCACTATTAGTAAGTGCGATTATAGGGACGGCCAGATGTTTTATCATTTATCGCGCGACCATAATTGCCTGCCTGGACCAGATTATATTGATGATAATTTGATGATAATTATTATTTGTAACCAATTAGTTAATATTGTCTTCAGTTACCGCGATAGTTACTCATGAAATAAAAACTATGAAAACGGATTAAATCGCGTATAATGAGTTTAAAATTCATCCCGATGTTTCGAACACTTTTACAGCGTTCGTGGTCAACGGGTGACTGAGGAAAAATTACAATGTGCAAAAGCTACCCATATTCTTGTATATAACCATTTAGTTGTTGAAGAAAAACATTCACACAACAATAACATAGGTCAACCAGCTCAGTAAATGCAATACATTACTAATACTATGCCCACACTTTGACCTATGTATAATGTATTATACCAGACGTGTAATATTTTATTTTATCAACAAAGGCATAATAAAGGATTGTATTGTATTTTTGTATGAAAATAAAAAATAGGAAAGCAATATAGTAATAGTCAAATATTCCATTTAAAAAATATATTAAAAAAAATCCAAAAAAAGTTCAAATGATTAAAAAAAACTGCGGGATGGAACTCAGAATCACCTGCTTCATAATCGGTGCATTTGACCAAGACGCCATTTCGATTTACATTAGCAGTGCCGAAATATACGATATGTATCTTTATTGACAAAATGCGTCATTATTTCTGAGTCTGCTTGAGTTAACTAAACCAATATCTTTAATAATTACTTGTCAAGAGCCAAGTGTCACTGATGACAATGTCAATTAAAAATGCGCGAAATATGACGGCTCTGTGTCTGTACACAAAATTTGGCACGCACATTTACGTAAAATTAATAAAAAATTCACATGGATTTGTCCATGATTTCTGTATGAAACAATGTATTTCATTCACTACCGCGACGACGGATAATGTATAGTAGATGTATGCGCATATTTTTATTTAGTTGTAGTGTGCGGTGACTAAATAAATGGTAGATGTTTTTTGTATGGAAAGCGAGCCACCTTAAAAGTAAAATTTGAAACTTATTTTACTGTCGACAAAGGGGGATCCATTTACTGGAGAACTGCTGTCCATGATTGGAGAAAAAACACCTCGTTTTAATTTGTAAACTAAGTATAAAGAAACCAATAGGAGTATCTATTCTGCAATACGCTTGAAATGTAAAAGAAGGATAAGACATTCAAGTTTTAACACGCTTAGCGATAGAATTTAAACACGAATCAGTGAAATATCATAAATAGGCAAAATTTTATCTTAAACTGTGATGCTAGATGTGTGATGAAAAATCGATCTAACTTGTCTTTGGGTCCCGGAAAACGCGAATTTTCGAGTTCTCATGCGTTTTTCTTCGCGCGCCATCTCGTGTGGAGTAGTTGTATTATTAAGACACAATTCTTTCGGTCGATGTAGGTACTACTTATTGCAAAAAATCGATGGAATCAGGCGTTACTTTGCGGAAATCCATGTTAATCGTAAACTAGAACTTTCCTTTGCTAATCCGCGAATAGATAACGTGCAAGTCAATCAGTGCTAACCTGTTATAATTACTTGCGTATTTTTTACATGCAATTAATTTTCCCACCCTCCCACCGCAAAAATAAAAATAAATACGCAAATAAATATAACAACCCACCACCAAAAATACAAAACTCGACACGTGTTTCGCCTCTCTACGAGGCATCCTCAGGAGCTGATGTTGACGGTCCGAAGTCCCGCAACTGACTGATCGTCCCCAGAATGGTCGGCCATATTTATACTTTGTCCACCCCCTACCAAGCAAGTTAGATGGAAAAATTCGTAATAACGGCGATGACGCAACATTCAACTGCTCATTAAGGATTAACCCCTATTGTTGTACCTAATTATCTCCAACTGTTCCAGAACCCCCAAACGCAGCCCTTTCTCACATACATGTAAAACATCAAAAGAATGATTCTCTGATACAGTATGGTCACTCTCTATCAAATGCTTTGCAAAATTGGATCTCTCTGGATGGTTGTGCCTGTATGATGCCATATGCTCCTTATACCTAGTAGTGAAATTGCGGCCCGTTTGGCCCACGTACACTTTGTTACAAACATCACAGCTCAACTTATAAACCCCAGATTTTTTCCCTTTCTCGATCCTATCTTTGCCGTTACAAAGCTTGGAGTGCAAAGTGTTATTTGTCCTAAAGGCCACAGGAATGCCGTTTGACTTCAAAATCTTATAGATGTCCTCTGACACTTTGCCAACATAAGTAATGCTCGCTTGACACCTCTTAACCGGTTCAGAAGGACGTGCCGCATACAACATATTGTTAACCATAACCATTCGCTTCTTTCTGATGATGCCATCAACGATTGATTTATCATAACCGTTCGAAACTGCCAAGTGGTAAATATTGTCCAATTCGGCTCGATAGTGTTCTTCAGAAAGAGGCACAGACAACATCCTATGCACATAACAGTGAAAAGCGGCCAACCTATGCTGCCAAGGGTGTGTAGAAGAAGCTGGTATAACTGTATCAGTATGTGTAGGCTTGCGGTAAATTTGAAATTGATGGCTATTATTAACTCTAGTAATGGTCAAATCTAGAAAATTCAATGACTTGTCTTGCTCTAGTTCCTTCTTAAACTTGATCTTTGGATGTTTACTATTAAGCCCAGTTACAAATTCATCCAGCAGGTCCATACTCCCCGTCCAACAAATAATCAAATCATCTACGTATCTGAAGTAATACAATATATTATCATTCCCTGCAATATGCTGGTTCTCAAAGTGGTCCATAAAGATATCCGCCATTAAAGGACTCAGTGGAGAACCCATGGCTAAACCATCACTTTGCAAATAATACTGTCCCCCGAATCTAAAATAATTATGTTTCATACATATAGCAGTTAGATCTATCAACTCATCTACCTCCCCCGGATGTAAACGTTGCTTTTCAAAAAGGTCCCTTAGAATATCCAAAGTCTCCCCATACGGCACATTCGTAAACAAACTATCTACATCCAACGAAAGCAAGACAGCATTATCTGGAATAATAATATCTTTGATCTTTTCTATTAACTGCAAACTATTCCTCAAACAAAACTTCGGCTGGAACTGAGACTTTTCTCTAATAATGTGATTCAACCTCTTAGCTAGATTATAAGTTGGTGCACCCAAATATGAGACCACTGGACGAACTGGAATGTTATCCTTATGAATCTTAGGTAACCCATAAAGAATAGGAGCTCGTGGATTCATTGGCACAACCATGCTCTTCTGATGTTCAGTTTCAAAAACAAACATAGAGTTCTTAATTGCCTGTCTCAGATCTTTCTGGAATCCTGAAGTTGGGTCTCTCTGCAAACTCGAAAAGCCATCACCTTGAATCAGATCAAGAACTTTCTGATTATAACTTCCTTTCTCCATAATAACAATGCAATTTCCTTTGTCTGCTTTCGAAACTACCAAATCATTTTCTCGCACTTTCTGTTGAATAGTTCTCAGTGCCAAACCATCAGAACTAAATCCACCACCCTGTGCCAGAACAGTACTCTTAATAACATTGGCCACCATGGTCTTGGTATCTAAATCACCACGGCCCCGCACTATCGCTACCTCTGAATCCACAGCCAAATTCTCTAACGTCCCCTGAGTTATTTTTGGCTGGAAATTATATTTCAACCCTTTTCCTAAAAGCTCTACTTCATTCTCCGAAAACTCCACATCAGTTAAATTTTTCACACGAGGATGGAAGTCATGGTGAGGTGTTGGTTCCGTTTCCCTCCCCCTCAAAAACGAACTCGAACTCGGGAGGGTGGGAAAATTAATTGCATGTAAAAAATACGCAAGTAATTATAACAGGTTAGCACTGATTGACTTGCACGTTATCTATTCGCGGATTAGCAAAGGAAAGTTCTAGTTTACGATTATTGCAAAAACTAGATGGCACACAGGTCAAGGCCCCGTATACGAAGCAACAAACATTGAGGTGTAATATTTTTTCAAGACATTTCATATTACTGAAAAGAATACTTACCACGAATAGAAAATTACACAATTTTTTTGAATGACAATTTTTGTGGCGAAACGCGCGCCATCTCGTGTGAAGTAGTTGTATTGTTAAGACTGAGAATTCTTTCATATTCATATGGCGACACAGGTCAAGGATACGAAACAACAAAGATTGACCTTATGATTAGCGGTTGACAAAACTTGCGTATTCATTAAGTGATTTAATTATTATTACGAATTTTAAGCTTCTTCCGTTATCTCAGTAGTATTTTTAAAATTCAATAAGTACTTCAAACAGAAGTGATATTACATTCTAGAATTATCTGGAAATAATAGGCACATACCGCCATCTGTTAATTGTAATCCGTACTAGCAAGTACTGTTATTTTAGAACTACGGACTACTACAAGTTGAACTTGTACACTCCTTTTTGCTGTGTACTTATACTTAACACAGCAAAAGGGAGTGTACAAGTTTCTAATGGGGTGGCAACGCGCATGTGACACTTTTTTTTAAGTTGCAGGCGTCCATAGGTTGCGGTGACCGCTTTCCATCAGGCGGACCGTGTGCTTGTTTGCCACCGACGTAGTATAAGTAAAAATGAGCAATTCTTGGACATTTATTTATTTATAGACATATGTCGCAGGGAAATGGCCAAAACAGAGATTTCATCAAATCACTAAGGGATATGATCAAATCACGCAGCATGTCAAAATGTCGAATCCATTTTATCATTTCTCTAGAAAATTTCCGTCATTTGACTAAATCCCTGATTCTGTTTAGTGAAATCACAAAATTGACCAACAGACACGCCACGTTTTGTCATTTCACTAGATTTGTTTAGGGATTTAATAAAATCCCTGAACCACGTCAGTAAGTTGACGAAACGAGCTTATATATAAAGTCAACTATTAGTTTTATTATTTCGCTAAACAAGTTCAGTGAAAAGACAAAATGTTTTAGAAAATAATTTAAAATGAAACATTTTTAGCTTTGTTTCTTCACTTATTCTATTTTTTTTTCTTATTTATAGAAAACCAAAAACTTAAAAACGGATTCAATTTTACCATTTCACTAATCTAGTTACGGATTCAATCAAATCAAGTGACAAAGGCAAGAGTCTAATAAGTTTAATTAGATATATTAGATTCTAGGCTTTGTCATTTCACGAAATCAGTTCAGACATTTGATCAAATCACCAGTTGAGACTTTATCATTTCCCTAAATTTAGGAAATGTTAAAACTAGTTGACTTTTTGAGTTCGTTTCGTCAACTCACTGTCGCGGTTCAGGGATTTTATCAAATCCCTAAACAAATCTAGTGAAATGACAAAACGTGGCGTGTCTGTTGGCCGATTTTGTGATCTCACTAAACAGAGTCAGGGATTTAGTCAAATGACTGAAATTTTCTAGCGAAATGATGAAATGGATTCGCCATTTTGACATCCTGCGTGATTTGATCAAATCCCTTAGAAACTTGATCAAATCTCTGTTTTGGCCATTTCCCTGCGACATATAGGTACACCGACGTTCGCGGAAACCGCTCTAACGATTTCGCTGAAATTTGTATGTGGGAGTTTTCGGGAGTGAAAAATCGATCTAGCGTAGCCTTAGCACCATCTCGTGTGGAGTAGTTGTATTGTTAAGACAGAATTCTCGGGCGGTGAAATTAACGACCATATTTTACGTATACTAAAACATAAAATATATTTAATTTCGCCGCCCGCGCGGCGGCTGCGCATAGCTCAGCGTTGAGGTCGATCTAATGTTCGCAGACAGATCGCATGTGTCAGGGTTTCGAATCCCGGCCAGAAATTAAGTTTTTGTCTTTATTTTTTTTATAACAGTTTTTTTTATATTAAAGACGTGATATAACAAAATAGAACCCAGATATTGTTGTTTTAAACCAAACAGAGTTACAAATCCTTCTCTACATACGCCACATGTACATATATTATAACACTATGACACTATGAGTCCCTATATGTTTTTCTAAATCTTTTTCCCCTCACTAGCTCGGAAAAACGTGTTTTTGTCCTTTAATACCAGCGGGTAAAGCTAGGAACATACTACTCGGACGTCCGTGGTCGCGCGACCGCGGACGCGGATCTGGACATGGAATATAGATACACTAAAGCTAGGAACACACTACGCGGACGTCCGTCGTGAATCGACCGCGGACGGCAATCTGGACAATGGAAATACACACAACCGTGCAAACTATCGGTCGACGGACGTGGACGTGGCCTTGAGCGCATGGACGTCCGTTCGAAATCTGGCTCGCTGGATGTTTTGTTCCGTGCACACTGTTCGTTCGCGGTCGCGGTCGTTTTACGACGGACGTCCGCGTAGTATGTTCCTAGCTTTAACCGTGCAAACTATCGGTCGACGGTCGTGAACGTGGCCTTGAGCGCATGGACGTCCGATCGAAATCTGGCTCGCTGGATGTTTTGGTCCGTGCACACTGATCGGTCGCGGTCGCGGTCGCTCGACGGCGGACGTCCGCGTAGTATGTTCCAAGCTTAAAAACGCATTTTATCCACTAGTGGATAAAGTAATTTGACCTTGAATAGAGGCAAAGTTTGGGTTAATCTAGTGATACATACATACATACATACAATCACGCCTGTATCCCATAAAGGGGTAGGCAGAACACATGAAACTACTAAAGCTTCAGTGCCACTCTTGGCAAATAAGGGGTTGAAAGAAAACGAAACTGTGACATTGCAGTGACAGGTTGCCAGCCTCTCGCCTACGCCACAATTTAACCCATATCCCATAGTCGCCTTCTACGACACCCACGGGAAGAAAGGGGGTGGTGAAATTCTTAACCCGTCACCACACAGGCTCTAGTGATGAAGATGTTATACCGCCTGTGGAACTACTGGAAGCAGTTATAAACGCGTTTTTTGCGTTGTGCTTTCCTCGCTATAGTGAGGGGAAAAGTTTTGTGTTACACACGAGTGCAAATGTATTTTATTGTACTTCTCGGGTTGAAAAACTCGCAAGCTCAGGATTCTATTCTCAAACCACTCGCTTCACTCGTGGTTTAACTATAGAATCCTCTCGCCTTTTCAATTCCACACTCGGCTTTAAAATACAACTTTGCACTCTTGTATAACTATTTCCGCATACACTCAGTTCAACCTTACTTGTCCAATCATGTAAACAAACACTGCTGGAAAACATTATCTCACTCTGGAATTGTACATTAACCATCACTTAAAATGTTATTATACACTCAAATAAACTCACAAAGTATTGAAATCAATCAAAAAACCACTGAAAAATATCATTTCTAAAACGATTTTCATTAATAATTATAATTACGAACGGATGACATTAAAAACTCCTGACATTACGAAGTCTAGATTGTCTATGAGTCGTAATGTTGGGATGACAACTTATCGTTATGAACGATCGATATTAACGTTTGAGTTTGTATAGCTTGGAAAAAATGCGTTGATTTTAACTGCAATAATTTATCAGATTTATTAACCGACTTCGTTACGTTTTATTTCCTACCTCTTTACAATGAATATTTTACTATCAGTATATTTTTGTTGTATTAATGTTAATGTCAGGTACTATAAAATGAATAATGTAATAGCCTTTTCCATATGATTGTTGCAAATGTGACGACCTCAATTAATTTTGGTTTTTACATAGATGTTGTGTGACGTAAAATTGAAAATCCTCTGATGTCGTTAGCAGCGTTTATTTACAAATTATCGTTAATACATCATTTTTACGACATTTCCAATCACTAGTAATTGTCTTTGATCATATTTGACGTTTCGTTTGTTTACATGATAGGACAAGTAAAGATGAACCGACTGTACGTCGCACGAATACGGTCCTATGTCACTATGCAACTGTGTATGTTGTTTGACACATGTTAAAAGTCCTCTTTTACCTTTTACATGTCACATGAATGTGAGCTTACATCGCTATGACATAGTGTGTGTTGTTTTAATGAAGTGACAGTCAAAAATCCTCTTTTACATATGTCGCATGAATATGGTCTTATATAACTATGAAACAGAATATGTCGTTTTAGAGTAGCCTCAGTTCTGAATCGTCTTTAACACACATCACACGAATATGACTGTGTAGGTCTATGAATCTGAGTATGTAGTTTTAAATAAGCGTCAGTTTTAAATTGTTTTTTACACACTTCACACGAATATGGTCCTATGTCACTATGTATACTTGTATGACTTTTAAAATCAGAAGCAGTTTTAAATCGTTTTTTGCATACGTCGCAATAATATGCATAAATATTAGGGTGAACTCTTCTATGTTTATTCAATAGGTATCTACTTCGGAAACGCTCTGCACATATTTCGCAATAGTAAGATTTTTCTCCTATGTTATCGCATTTAGAGTCCTTAGACTTTGACTGTGTTGAGTGTGTTTTGATATGAATTTGTAAGGTATTTTTTTGCTGAAATGTTGCTCCGCATAAGTCACACTCATACATATGAATCCTAGTATCTGATTCCTTGTCCGGACTCACGTCTTGTGAACGTCGTGTCGTCGGCATGTGAACACCAATCATGATATGTTTTTTCAAATCCGATTTCAGTGCAAAACTATCTCCACAAAGACCACAAGTAGGTTTCCCATTGTCAACTCTAGTGTGTATATCCTCCGCATCAATTTCCGTATCCGTGTGTTGCGTGTCGTTGGCGGCAAGAGCCTCTTGGTGTCGGAGCCGTTCGAGGCGCACGCGGCAGTCCTGGATCGCGTATTTTCGGCACAAAGCCCGCTCCTGCTCTTGCTGGCACTGACCAGCAATTGCTGAAACATTTTAGACAGTATTAATAATTATGAAATATCACAAACAGATTTTTACTTTAATCGCATTAGGTACTCTGCAAAACACCTACAATTTTTTCACAGTAAAATAAAGTGTTTGATCACTTTTCTTCAGTTATATTTTTAATTTAATTATTTTATGTTTCATATCCGTAAATCATTAAGAAGAGCTGCAGAAAGTATTGAAATGCACAGCCAGTTCACATATGCCATTTTAAAAATTATTACATCTTCCGGTACGACATCTGTCAAGTGATAACCGCTTTACGCCTCGTCTAGATATTTTTACGAAAAAACAGTGCAAAAACAACTCGCGCATTCATAAAACGTTGAAAATCCTTAAAGTATCCACTAAAGTCAGTGCCGAAATAGAAATCCGCGGAAAAAAGTGCCGTTCAGAGCGAAAACAGTGCAAAAAAAGTGTCTCAGACGCGTATCTCTATAACTATACATACACATAACCTAAAATAACGGCAGTAAACAACTTCCGATCAATGACATTAGAGTTACAAGGTGTTACCAGTGGAAAAAGAAAATTAACTTAAAATAGTGATACCTGCTTCGAACCAGTGATACCAGGAGCTAAATTTTCTACCATAATAGTAGAAATAGGAATAAAAATGTCAACTGAAGAATTAGTAAACACGGTTTTAAAGAGAATGAACGACAATATGGTCGTGCTCAGGAACGACTTCGAAAAACACACAACTTCTATTACAGAAAGTATCAAAACAAGTGTATCAGCAACCATAGAGGAAAAATTAGCCCCACTGTTGGATGAAAACGCGAAAATAAAACAAGAAGTAACAGTGCTAAAAAACAAAGTTCACAACCTAGACAGGGAAACCAGGAAAAATAACTTAATACTCCACGGAATCCAAGAATCTGAAGGGAACCATACCGAACTAATAAAATTGGTCATTGATACTCTAAACTTGGTGATAACTGACGACGAGACAGAAACTTTCGACAAGTGGGAGATAAGTGAGGCACGCAGGCTAGGAAAAAAGATGGAAAATAAGCGACGACCAATACTGATAAAATTAACCCTAGCTTGGAGACGAATGCTAGTGCTGAAGAACAGCAATAAATTACCAAAAAATATATCAACAAAAGAAAGGAACTCAACATCAAAAAACAAGAGGAAATCGAAAAGGGCAACATTGCCGTAATCCGGTATGATAAACTCATAATAAAGGGCAAATCAAAGCAGGACAAATCAAATGAGAAAAGGAAAAGATCACCAACCAACTCACCAGTATCTGATGAAAACAACACACACAAAAAGAAAGTAATCCAACTGGCCCCCTCAAAACTAAACAAAACAAGTACACTTGAGTTCACAAACCGATCCCGCTCAAATTCTCTATCATCAACAAGTAATCAACAATAGCAATCACAGAAAAACAGACCCCGGAAGAACAACAATTCTATTCTAACAACAACAACAAACAAACAACAACAAAATCATCTCCCAATACGGCAGGTCACCGCGGGAGTATTAGATCATTACCCTCTAGCAAAGCAAAAAGATGTAAACATAAATATATCAACATTAAATACCAGAACACTACGAACTCCAGAAGCATTACTAGAGTTAGAAGTAGCTCTAGAAAACATAAGGGACATTCTGGGTATCAGCGAAATGAGAAGGCCCCAAGAAGCAATTGAAGAGAGACAAGAGTACATAATGTTTACCAAAGGTGAAAAAGGCGGACAAAGGGGAGTAGGCTTCTTAATTAAAAAACACCTGAAACACCAAATTATAGACATAACTGGAATCTCTGACAGAATAGCCATTCTTAACATCAAGTTGCCCAGTTATAGTAAAACCTGGTCAATCATACAAGCATACGCTCCAACGGAACAGGCTGATCAGTTAGCAATCGAAAGCTTCTACGGGGACTTGTCAGAAGTGGTCATGAAATTTTCTAAAAAAAAACAATATTATATTAATGGGCGACTTAAATGCACAAATTGGTGTAAAACAAAACAACATGGAACATATAATAGGAAATTTTGGGTTCGGTAAAAGAAGTGCAAACGGACAGAAACTAGTAGAGTTCTTAATGGAACACAACCTATACCTCCTTAATAGCCTATTCAAAAAAAGGGAGAGCACTAAGTGGACTTGGAGGTCCCCGAACGGAAAACATAGAAATGAAATAGACTACATTGCAAGCAACCACCCAAAAGCATTTACGGACACCTCGGTAATACAAAATCTTAATTTCAACACAGACCATCGACTAGTTAGTGTAAACTCAGATTGAACCCACCAAAAGCACCCAGAAAGTACAAAATCAAATCTCAAGGTACTATTGACCCTAACTGCAACGACTTAAAGCAATCATTGTTGGAAAACCTCCACAAACTTACTAATGAAAACACTAGCATCAAAGAAAGTTACCAGAAACTGGAAGAACATCTAACAATTCCCAAAACCATCAACCCTAACAAACAAAAACATCAACTCAGCGAGAAAACTCTCCACCTTATAGAAGAAAGGAAAAATCTAATAGACGGACCCCTTAAGAAAAACAACCTCAAGCAAATAGCCGAAACTAGCAAAAAAATAAAACAAAACATAAGGAGGGACCGTAAAATTAGAAGACTACAGACTTTAGAGAAACACATAATCAGAACAGGGGGAGTGCGCAAAGCCTGGAAAGAGCTAAGAGATATAAACAAAGAATGGATCCCGAAAGTGAAACGAGGAAAAGATACTGTCACTAAAAGGGAGGATATAGTCCAAGCAGCGACGCAATTCTATGAACAACTTTACAAGGACTTCCCTACATGCCAAACAGAAAACCAAGGCGGTTCTATACAACCTCAAGATACTAAAATTGAATTGGAACCAGAAATTTTACAATGCGAAGTAGTCAAGGCTATCCAGACTCAAAAGTTAGAAAAGGCAGCAGGACCCGATAACATCTACAACGAGCTTCTAAAAGGGATGGCTACAGAACTAGCTCCTATACTCACAAAATTATTCAATAGAATATTGATCAACCAGTGGATACCCACACAGTGGGAAACATCGCACGTCATTCTACTTCATAAGAAAGGCTCAAAGGAAGACATAGGCAACTACAGGCCGATAAGCTTGATGTCCAACCTATATAAAATTTTCTCGAAAGTCATATTAGGTAGAATAAGTAAAAAACTGGATGAAAACCAACCAATCGAACAAGCTGGTTTCAGGAAACAATTTTCAACACTAGACCACATCCATACAGTAAAACAGGTGGTGGAGAAATATAATGAGTACAAGAAAAAACTATATTTGGCATTCATTGACTATAACAAGGCGTTCGACAGTATAAGTCATGAGGCCATGTGGGAGAGTCTGTCAAGTCAGGGTATTCCAGGGATCTACATTAATATTGTTAAAACAATATACACAAACAGCAAAGCAAGAGTACAACTAGAAAAAACTGGTCCAGAATTCAGAGTCAGAAGAGGTGTGAGACAAGGAGACCCAATGTCCCCCAAGCTATTCTCTGCCGTCCTCGAACACACTTTCCGCAAACTAGACTGGGAACATATGGGCCTCAACATAGACGGCAAGAAACTAAACCACCTTAGATTTGCGGACGATATTGTTTTATTTGAAGAAGATCCACAAAAACTGCAAGCTATGATCCAGATCCTATGCAATGAAAGCAGAAAAGTAGGCCTGACGATGAATACCACAAAAACGAAAGTAATGACCAATTCATCTAAAATTAAAATAATTGTAGATATGACCTCCTTAGATTATGTAGAAGAGTATACATACCTGGGCCAAATAATATCTCCGGAAGACCTCACAAGCAAAGAAATAATTACAAGAGTAACAAATGGATGGAAAAAATACTGGTCTATGAAGGAAGTCATGAAGTCTAAAAACCTGAGTATGACAGTTAAAAGAAAAGTATTTAACACATGCATCTTACCCTGCATTACATATGGATGCGAGACATGGGCACTCACCAAGGAGCACCGGGACAGGCTCATGTTCTGCCAGAGGTCTATGGAACGAAGTATGATGGGGATATGCAGATTGGACAAAGTTCGAAACGAAGACCTTAGGGAAAAAACAAAAGTAACCGACATACTATTGAAAATTGACCAGCAGAAGTGGAGATGGACCGGCCATATGCTCCGTGACAAGCAGGAGAAATGGAGCCAAATCATAACAAATTGGTACCCTAGAGGTTGTACTAGGGGCCAGAAAAAACCCCGAATGAGATGGGAGGACGAACTGAAGCTTACATTGGGCTCGAAGTGGAGAAGAGTGGCCCAGGATAGACGTCAATGGAAAGAGCTAGAGGAGGCCTTTGCCAAGCGGCACACTGAACTAAGAGACATTCTCTAATTCAGAAAAAAGGGGCTTAATAGATAGATAGATAGATAGATTAATAATTATGAAATATCACAAACAGATTTTTACTTTAATCGCATTAGGTACTCTGCAAAACACCTACAATTTTTTCACAGTAAAATAAAGTGTTGGATCACTTTTCTTCAGTTATATTTTTAATTTAATTATTTTATGTTTCATATCCGTAAATCATTAAGAAGAGCTGCAGAAAGTATTAAAATGCACAGCCAATTCACATATGCCATTTTCAAAATTATTACATGTACACTACAAATTTCTATCATTTTTAATCCGGTCATCAACTAAATACACTCACCATTGCTTTGCCCTCCGCCTTCCTGCTCCGCGCTCGGTCTGTGTACATGATCCATGACATGTTTCACTAAATCCGACATTACACTGAATCTTTGACCACAGAGATCACATAATGGTTCTCTCTCTTCAGTGTAAAATTCATCTCTAAATGGAAATTTATCAGTATCGGACTCAGTGTCACTACTAGTTGTGCCTTGTCGCTTAGCGAGCACATCGATGTGTGGGATGCGTTCAAGTGTCACAGAGCAATCTCGAAGCGTACGGCCAATGCGACCTGCACAACAAACATTAAATTACGGTCAATCACTGTAAAGTCGCCGTCAATAGAACTTGTGAACAATGTAAACAAACCTTGTAGTCAAAATGTCTTTAAGAGGATACGGTAGCGAAAATGCTAAAATGGAAAGGAGCCCCCTTTTCAACTTGGGAATTTTAGTTAAATATACAAGTGTTATTAACTAGATTTATCGAAAAAAAATTGTCCATTAAGAACAACTCAGTCAAAAGATATTTCAAAAAAATCTTTAAAATCCTTTCCTTCTTCAAAACTTAATCAATCGGAACTAAATTTGAGAATCTGAATAACAATGAAATAATCTATGTCGGACCGTTTCGCTTTTTTGGTTAATTGTTACCAATCTTGAGTATCACACATTTTTTGCGCCACAATGAAAAAGGCCGTTTTTGGAATTTTTTGATTGGCTCTAGAATCTTTAAAAAGCAGAATATCAAAAAAATCAAAACGGTCCGACACAGATAAAAATAATAACAATCTGTGTTGAAAAAATCATTGCTCTATCTTCAAAAACCAGGGAGGAAATAGTCGAGAGATATGGAAAATTGACCCCTACCGTATCGTCTTAATTTCCCTTCTCATCAGATACTGGCTAAATCCATGTGTTATTTAATCAATTCATATCACATTATGACACAGACCAACCTCTATAGACATGCATTACAAGACGACTCGCGTTCACCAGCCTTACTTGTATAATTTGCCATGATATAAGCGCGGACGCTCGCCGTGCCCATTCAGTAACCGACCCGAATGCAGCTCGTGTTTTTCGCAATAAAAAAATTGAAAAAGGGTATTTTGATGCCTTAAAGATGTCCACCTGTAGTGTGAAATGGTGTGGAAAGGTAACAAGAAGTTCAAATTTAAAAACGGGACGCTATTACATTCCACAAATAAGTCATATTTATAATTTATTCAGAGCCGGCATAGGTCAACTTACACTGGCCACTTACGCGACAGTAGAGGGACAGTCATACTTCTGTCCCTATTCATCTGGCGCGACTGCCTGCCGTCCTTGAAACGACCAATCGCAGCGCGCTAAACACATTCCCCTCCCGCTCCTCGCGCCCCAAGCACTGGTGATTTGTAGCACGCACAAAATTTACAATATTGGCAATCTATAGGAGGTTTTCTGTGCATTATGATCCTCAACCTTTAAAATAATAAAATTATGTTAGAGAATATTGATATTTTATAGAATGGTTTGTTTACATTGTTGACAATTTCTATTGACGGCGATTTTAGCTATGATGCTAACTTTAACCAATGTACTAAGAGCCCACAGCCGCCCCACCCTACTTACTAAGTCAAGGATTGAACATATGGCATAATATATAATTAGTATCAGCATGGAGAGTGTACCATTACACAACAATTCAGAACTTACCATGAACTACCAGAGTGACATCAGGCCGATATGGGCACTCCGCACCCAGCACAAGCTCATCTTTAACATCATGGTCCGTGTACAGGCCGGCCAGCATGGCTGCTTCGCTCACACACTCCCTGTCCGAGCAGGAGGCTGTCTGTGGGATCTGTGGCACGGACTCCGGCTGCAAAACCTCATCCTTCACTCTACCGTCACACAAGCCATCTATCACATCGCTCACAATATTTTCAAAGCATGAGGGATCCTTCTTTATTTCGTATTCACTCGTTGTGTGTTGCAAACAATCTTCCTTTTCGTCACTGTCTGACTGATGTTCATTCTGTGGTTCTTCTTTGATGTGCACTGCTAAGTAAAACGATTAAGATTAGACTCAGAACAAATTTATTTGGCAACGATTTTAATAGCATATACAAGAGTTAAGTAAACGCCATAATTACAAAGAAGATAGTTCTGTAAAAATTGCACCAGCGAGGCTGTTAGAATCACTGCCAATGTCGTGAAGCCAAATGCACGCGAGAAACACCCGGACACTCACCTCGCGCCGCGCCGGGCGGCCGCCGCTCGGGCTCCGCTTCTGGCTCAGCAGGCTCCTTCTTCAATCGCACAAACTCGGACACTTCAGTTACAAACTCCATTCTAGTTCCATACAAGCCAATTTTTGATAGTTTCACTATGTACCTATTACGATGATCAAAATAATATTAAGCACTTTATAGAAAACATTAGTGAATTAATAATGTTCACTTGTATAGTTTTTTTCTACATTTACTATCGTATTTTATACAAGATATCAATTTCTATTTACATTTTTCTACAACTACAACATAACCTCAAACACAAAATGTCAACTTAAAAATCGTAACAGACGGGCGTACCTGACGCAGCATTGGTCCGGTCACCACAATATACGATGTGTTCAGAGGTCAGTACATACAAATCCGGTGATGAATTTGTGATTAAAATAGTTTTTTTCGTGATGAGATCAAATAGCTGGGCATCATCTCCAAATCTGCATTGATCTTTAACGTAGGTAAATAATATTGGACTGTAACCACAAAATAAATAGTACTTCTAGTACTACTCACGTAGTAAAGCAACTTATGGAGAAAAGTCACGAGTACAACCGTCCTTTCTGCATGGCATTCGTAGATTACGAAAAGGCTTTCGACAGTGTCGGACATTGGGTTGTGTTTGACTCTCTCCATCGCTGCTCAGTTGATGCTCGCTATGTGGATGTGCTCCGGGAGCTATACAGCTCGGCAACAATGCAAGTCCGGCTTCATAGACTCAGTGATCCAATATCCATCCGTAGGGGGGTGCGCCAAGGAGATACCATTTCACCCAAACTTTTTACGACGGTACTAGAAGACGTCATAAAAACGCTTAAGTAAATGGGACAAAACTGGTATCAACATCCATGGTGTCTTCTTGTCGCACCTGAGGTTTGCCGACGATATTGTATTGTTTGCCGAGACCCTAGAGAGCTCCAAGGCATGGTCGAACACCTGTACCATGCCTCTTTGAAAATAGGTCTTAAGATGAATATGTCCAAGACTAAAGTAATGACGAACATCTCTGGTGATTCGGTCTCAACCATTATGGTGGGGAACGAAGAGCTAGAGTCTGTCAAGCATTATGTGTATCTTGGACATATTCTATCTTTTGACAAAACACAACAGGAGCAGGAGATCTCTAGGAGAACCCAGCTGGGTTGGGCAGCATTCACAACAAGTTGGCGGACATCCTCAAACCTGTTAACATTCCACAATGCCTGAAGACTCGCCTCTTTAACCAATGTGTCTTGCCCACCATGACCTACGGTGCCGAAATATGGACGCTCACTAAAAAGGCTGTGCATAAGATCCGAGTTGCACGGAGAGCCATGGAGCGCGCCATGCTCGGTATCAAGATTCAAGATCGGGTGAGGAATGCCGAGATCCGTCGTCGCACCAAGGTGCTAGACGTGGGTTTCGTCATTACCAAACTAAAATGGAGTTGGGCGGGACATGTTGCTAGGCAGAGTGATGGCAGATGGACTAAAATATTAACAGAATGGTGGCCGGTTACAGATGTAAGAAGCGCTTGGCATCCGTTAGCTCGTTGGGTGGACGACATCCGGAAAATTGAGGGTCACAACTGGATGAGACTAGCTCAGGACCGGGACAAGTGGCGTACTAGAAGAGAGGCCTATGCTCAGCAGTGAGCGATAAAGGGCTGATATGATGATGATGAAATAGTACTTATGAATATTGAATAGAAAGGACACTTCCTAAAAAACCAAAGCTAAACAGCAGCTCACGGACGAAACCTGTGTCCGTAACACATCTGCAATCTATCTCTAAGTATCGCTCTTGCGTACTGGCGCACCAGAGCCAGACATGGGGTCACGTACGAATTGTTTGGCATGATGCCAACGGCCGCTTTCTACCACCGCCGCGCTTACCGTCGGCTGCGTGCTCCTTCTCTCACCCCGGAGCCTGCACTGCACTGTGCGGTTTAAGAGGAGTTTCCTCCCGCGACCGACTGTGGAATGTTTCTTGCCGGTCCCATAGTGGATACCCCCCTCCAACTGAGGGGGTACTGAAATCTTCTCGAGGCTGAGGCGTAGGGTTAGAGCCGGCGTAGTTTTATTTGACGATCATAAACGCATTGTAATATGCCTACTTGGAAAATAAATATTTCATTTCAGCTCCCTGCCATTTTACTGAGGGTGTACAACATGGAATTCTTCAAAACAGGAGTATATTATACAGATTGCGAAAGGGCCAGCATCGTGCAAGTAATACTTCTGGAGTTGCAAGCATCCTTAGGCTATAGTGACTACTTACCACCAGACGAGCCGTTTGCTTGTTTTGCCACCATGTGGTATTATTCAAAAATCATAGGTTTTTTTTTTTTATGGGATAGGAGGCAAACGAGCAGACAGGTCGCCTGATGGTAAGCGATCACCGCCGCCCATGGAGACAGGTTTGGAGATTATCGAGGTTATAAAAAGAAACAATTTTACGGTTCAGTATATTATATTAGTAAAACACTGTAAATGATAGACAGATTGATAGCGAGATGCAAAACTTGCAAAATCTATGTGTTGAGTTTTTGGCGAATTAAGGCATGCATGACTTCATAACATGCATACAGTAACTGGTCGAAAACTAAAAGCAATTCCCGTGTAAGTAGTAGTAGTAGTAGTAGTAATACACTTTATTGTACAAAGATAAGAACACACACAGTAAAGAAAAAAAGAACACACACATCATTTGTACAAAGGCGAACTTATCCCATTAAGGGATTTCTTCCAGTTAACCTTAGAGCAGTTAAAGGAGAATTGGAGATGGTAGACGTTCCTAAGCTAAACCTATACCTAACCTACAAACTACAGCAATATAGACGTTATATCATATAAATAAATAAATAATAAGTAATAATATTAATAGTAAGTAATAATATTATAAATTAAACGATATTGAATAAGAGCAAGTGTTGGTTATGATATAGGGAAATCTAAATATATAAAAGAAGAAGCTGACTGACTGACTGACTGACTGACTGACTGACTGACTGACTGACTGACTGACTGACTGACTGACTGACTGACTGACATATCAACGCACAGCCGAAACCGCTGGTCCTAGAGATTTCAAATTTGGCACGTAGGTTCCCTATATAGTGTAGAGGAGCACTAAGAAAGGATTTTCCAAAATTCACCTCCTAAGGAGGTCAAATGGGGGTTCAAAGTTTGTATGGGGAAACAAGATTAGTTTGACTAATTTATTCGAAACTTCACAGGAAGATTCCTTAAGACATATGACTGAATACGTGTTTCAGGTTTTTTGAAAATTTAACCCCTAAAAGGGTGAAAAGGGGTGATAAAGTCAAAAAATCAATATGGGTATCGTTTTTATGGTTTATCGGGTCGCTGATCACGATAAATACAACGTTTTTAAAATCTAACGAGGCGGAAGTGAAATACCTTCTCCCCTGTAGTGGTGCAATGGGGTTTAAATATCAAAAAAATATATAAAAGAGGATATTGACTGACTGACCGACATATCAACGCACAGCCGAAACCGCTGGTCCTAGAGACGTCAAATTTGTCAAGTAGGTTCCTTATATAGTGTAGAGGAGCACTAAGAAAGAATTTTCCAAAATTCACTTCCTAAGGGGGTCAAATGGGGGTTCAATGTTTGTATGGGGAAACAAGGTTAGTTTGACTATTTTATTCGAAACTTCACAGGAAGATTCCTTAAGACATATGGCTGACTACGTGTTTCAGGTTTTTTGAAAATTTAACCCCTAAAAGGGTGAAAAGGGGGTGATAAAGTCAAAAAATCAATATGGGTATCGTTTTTATGGTTTATCGGGTCGCTGATCACGATAAACACAACGTTTTTAAAATCTAACGAGGCGGAAGTGAAATACCTTCTCCCCTGTTGTGGTGCAATGGGGTTTAAATATATAAAAGAAGATATTGACTGACTGATTGACATATCAACACACAGCCGAAACTGTTGGTCCTAGAGATTTCAAATTTGGCACAAAGGTTCCTTATATGGCGTAGAGGAGCACTAAGAAAGGATTTTTCAAAATTCTCCTCTTAAAAGGGTGAAATGGGGGTTCAAAGTTTGTATGGGGAAACAAGATTAGTTTGACTATTTTATTCGAAACTTCACAGGAGGATTTCTAAAGAAATTTGACCCCTAAAGGGGTGCAAAGGGGGTAAAGTCAAAAGCACAATATGGGTATCGTTTTTATGGTTTATCGGGTCGCTGATCACGATAAATACAACGATTTTAAAATTTAATGAGGTGGAAAAGAAATATTCTCCCCTGTTGTTGTGCAATGAGGTTAAAATATCCAAAATAGCCATAAGTATAGCTTTAGTTTTTATCTTTACTTCTGGTTCAAGAGATTTCAAATTAACACGGAAGTTCCTTAGAGGAGCACTAAGAAAGGATTTTTTATAGTTCACCTCCTAGCATGATAATTTGACAGGGGCAAGGACAGGGACAGGGACAGGGACAGGGACAGGGACAGGGACTGGGACAGGGACAGGGACAGGGACAGGGACAGGGACAGGGACAGGGACAGGGACAGGGACAGGGACTGGGACTGGGACTGGGACTGGGACAGGGACAGGGACAGGGACAGGGACAGGGACAGGGACAGGGACAGGGACAGGGACAGGGACAGGGACAGGGACAGGGACAGGGACAGGGACAGGGACTGGGACAGGGACAGGGACAGGGACAGGGACAGGGACAGGGACAGGGACAGGGACAGGGACTGGGACTGGGACTGGGACAGGGACAGGGACAGGGACAGGGACAGGGACAGGGACAGGGACGGAACGGGGACAGGGTTAGGGATAGGGATAGAAATAGGGGACGGGGACGGGGATAAAATGCAGGTGGCTCAGTGGGAAGGTATTAGTAAGTAGGCATCGGCGAGTATCCTGCATCCGTAATAACTATTACATTCAATGTGCTGTAAGAAGATCGTTGTTTGCTTGCCTTTTATATGTTTACGTTTGCAATAAGTATAAGCAAAATGGAAAAAATTGTAAGCGATAATGCAAGGAAGTACTTTCTACCCTACCGACCATAGCGTCGAGATACTGGCTATGTGGGTTGTATGAAGTTTCCCCAGTATAAATATTTAAATAGGTAAAATACATACATATTCGTACCTACTACCTACGCTGTGGTCGCTTTGTAATAATTCTACAATCATTGCAAGAATTTATTTTAAAGCAATAGTAATATGTGTAAGGTACAGTCAGCCAAAACCGGACCGTACAGCAAATAGATCAGTTACAATGGCCCTCCAGTCGAGAATTGCCCCGCTTTACCTTAATCGAAATAATCGCGGACATCTGTACCTACAAAGAAACCTACGGATCCAAATGAAAATCTTATTTTTTGTAAACGTTTCAATAAGAATACTTTTATTACGCGGGCGAAGCCGCGGGTAAAAGCTAGTGATTATATAAAAATAATGAAATTGTAAATGTAGGTATTATTTACGTGTAATATAAAAAAGTCAAACTTTCTTTGTCACTATGAAAATGACTTTGTTATTTTGCACTAAATTATTTATCTATAATAAAGTAAATTTTTATACCTATATTTTATTGTAAGTGAATTAAGAAAAATAAATTCAGCTCTTTCAGCGGTAATAACAAAGATGATTTGAGGCCTATTTAAAACATTGACCCGTAATAGCA
Organism: Leguminivora glycinivorella; assembly: GCF_023078275.1. NCBI lineage: Eukaryota > Metazoa > Arthropoda > Insecta > Lepidoptera > Tortricidae > Leguminivora > Leguminivora glycinivorella. The sequence continues at coordinate 10,713,412 of NC_062994.1, forward strand.
ATAAATTGATAATACAAAGGTAGGTAGGCATAATATTATGATAAAAAACTGTCCTTTTTCTAACCACATAAAGCCTGGAATCCCGCGGCATATCCACACTACTACGTGCAGGGCCGGATTAAGGGTAGAGCGAGTGGAGCGGCCGCTCTAGGCGCCACATGGTAGGGGGGCGCCAAAATCGAGAATGTGGAAAAATCCATACAAAAAAATTATACATTGCGCGGGCGCACACATATCACAAAATGGCGAGAGGAGTCTGGAATTAATAGAACTATTGAAAATCTAGATTTGTAATTCAGATTAAGTGGAAAGTTGCACCACATAGCCAACAAATACCAACATTCATAACGGCGCTATTGCTAGGGCACCGTAAAAGGAGGATTCTAGCCCTTGACGAACCGCATTATTTTGCGGCCCAGTGACAAAGCTACGTCGTTATCCAAATGCAAAAATATGAGTCTATCCGATAGTCCAAAGCGAAGTGCCTCATAAAGCCAAAGGCGTAAAACGTCTCAGAGAGGCGCAATGTTGTGAGTCACAGGAGATGAGCGAACTTCAAAGGACTAAGATCCCGAAGGGCACTTAGGAGGCAAAATACCAAAATGGGCATCCTGACGGTGACGATCGAGTTCGCAGTTAATGTCTTAATTATAACTCTTAGTACCTACAATAAAAATAATAGTGATGGCGAAATATAAGGCCTAAAAGTCGGGAACATAAGCGCCCTGTGAAGTCAAAATACCCCAAAATATGCCAAGAGACCGCAGCTCTGCAGTTAATCAAAGCTTGGAAGCTCGCTGCTTCCCCGCCAGCGGGCTGAGTCTTAATAAATTGCGACAATACAAAAAAAAAATAGCGCTCGCTTCACTCGCGCTTACTATTTATGTCAGTTCTCTTTTAGTTGCTTAGAAAAAATTCCGAGGTCGCAAATGCTCGCGTTTTCATTTCAAGTCTGCTTTCCTGACTTGGCCACTATAGTACTTTTGTTTTTTATTTTATGTACATGATATCCACTTTTAGTCCCATGTAACTATACTACTGTGCGACTGAGAAAGTTCAACCCTTGTCTCCTTTCGTACTCCGTATGATGAAATCCATAAATTCTGTATTGCGTTATTAATCTTTAAATTACGGCATTACTATGAGAAAGATTTCGCGCTCGCTACGCTCGCGATTTTTTTTTTATCTACATTGTAAAACTTCTTCCCAAGGGCGCCGAAACTTAAACTCGCTCTACCCTGATCGAGTGCACGGGCCGGCGCTGACTACGTGATCCACACGAGTGATGATGATGACCTCTCAGATGAGTTGAGAGTAGCGTTCGACATGTTACGATCTATTTTCGAGGATCTTTCTCAAGAGTGGCGACCCCGCCTTTATATGTCGAGAGCGCGAGGCACATGCTATATCGACTTAATACGTGAGTAACCCGCTTAAAATATTTTTAAATATGGTTTTGTATCTCTATGAATCTGGTCTTACTTCGGCATGGACCAATGTATGTCGTTTTAATAGAGACATAGTTATAAATCCTCTTTTACACACATCACATGAATATGGTCTTACATCACTATGGAGAAGAGTATGTAGTTTTAAATAAGTCTCAGTTCTAAATCGTTTTTTACACACGTCACACGAATGTGAACGTGTAGCTCTATGAGTCCGTGCATGTCGATTTAAAACAGCCTTAAACTTAAATCTTTTTTTACATACGTCACACGAATATGGTCTTAGATCACTATGTATCTTTGTATGTTTATTCAAATCAGAAACAGTATGAAATCGTTTTTTACAAACATCACAAGAATATGGCCTTATATCACTGTGTAACAGTAAATGTCGTTTTAAATAAGCGTCAGTGTTAAATCGTTTTTTACACACATCACACGAATATGATCTTAAATCGCCATGAATCAGAATATGTAGTTTTAAATAATCCTTAGTACTAAATCGTTTTTTACACACATCACACGAATATGAAGGCGCTCTATGAGTCAGTGTATGCCGATTTAAAACAGCCTTTAACTTAAATCGCTTTTTACATACGTCACAAGAATGTGGTCTTAGGTCACTATGTATCCTTGTATGACTATTAACTCCGGAAACAGTTTTGAATCGATTTTTACACACATCACAAGAATATGGCCTTATATCACTGTGAAACAGTATATGACGTTTTAAACAAGCGTCAGTTTTAAATCGTTTATTACACATATCACATGAATATGGCCTTATATTACTGTGAAACAGTATATGTCGTTTTAAATAAGCGTCAGTCTTAAACCATTTTTTACATACATCACATGAATATGGCCGTATGTCACTATGTATACTTGTATGTCTTTTAAAATCATAAACAGTTTTAAATCGGTTTTTACACACATCACAAGAATATGGCCTTATATCACTGTGAAACAGTACATGTCGTTTTAAATAAGCGTCAGTTTTAAACCGTTTTTTACACACATCACATGAATATGGTCGTTTGTCACTACATAAACTTGTATGTCTTTTAAAATCAGAAGGAGTTTTAAATCTTTTTTCGCATACGTGGCAAGAATATGAACTTATATTATAATGAACTCTTCTATGTTTATTCAATCGGAATCTACTTCGGAAACGCTCTGCACATATTTCGCAACAGTAAACATTTTCTCCTATGTTATCGCATTTAGAGTCCTTGGACTTTGACAGTCTTGAGTGTGTTTTGATATGAATTTGTAAAGTATTTTTTTGCTGAAATGATGCTCCGCATATGTCACACTCATACATATGAATCCTAGTATCTGATTCCTTGTCCGGACTCACGTCTTGTGAACGTCGTGTCGACGGCATGTGAACACCAATCATATGTTTTTTCAAATCCGATTTCAGTGCAAAACTATCTCCACAAAGATCACAAGTCGGTTTCCCATTGTCAACTCTAGTGTGTATATCCTCCACATCAACTTCCGTATCCGTGTGTTGCGTGTCGTTGGCGGCAAGAGCCTCTTGGTTTCGGAGCCGTTCGAGGCGCACGCGGCAGTCCTGGATCGCGTATTTTCGGCATAAAACCCGCTCCTGCTCTTGCTGGCACTGACCAGCAAATGCTAAAACATTTTAGACAGTATTAATAATGATAAAATATTACAGACATATTTTTACTGTAATCACGTTAGGTACTCTGCAAAACACCTACAATTTTTCCACAGTAAAATAAAATGTTTGCTCACTTTTCTTCAGTTATATTTTTAATTTAATTATTTTATGTTTCATATCCGTAAATCATTAAGAAGAGCTGCAGAAAGTATTGAAATGCACAGCCAATTTACATATGCCATTTTTAAACTATTACAGGCACACTACAAATTTCTATCATTTTTAATCCGGTCATCAACTAAATACACTCACCATTGCTTTGCCCTCCGCCTTCCTGCTCCGCTCTCGGTCTGTGTACATGATCCATGACATGTTTCACTAAATCCGACATTACACTGAATCTTTCACCACAGAGATCACATAATGGTTCTTTCTCTTCTGTGTAAAATTCATCTCTAAATGGCAATTTATCAGTATCGGACTCAGTGTCACTACTAGTTGTGCCTTGTCGCTTAGCGAGCACATCGATGTGTGGGATGCGTTCAAGTGTCACAGAGCAATCTCGAAGCGTACGGCCAATGCGACCTGCACAACAAACATTAAATTATGATCAATCTCTGTAGATATGATGCTAAATTTAAATCTTTCTTATCTACTCAAGGATTAAACATGTGGCATAATATAGAACTAGTACCAATATAGGGAGTGCATCATTACACAAGAATTCAGAACTTACCATGAACTACTAGAGTGACATCAGGGCGATATGGGCACTCCGCACCCAGCACAAGCTCATCTTTAACATCATGGTCCGTGTACAGGCCGGCCAGCATGGCTGCTTCGCTCACACACTCCCTGTCCGAGCAGGAGGCTGTCTGTGGGATCTGTGGCACGGACTCCGGCTGCATAACCTCATCCTTCACTCTACCGTCACACAAGCCATGTATCACATCACTCACAATATTTTCAAAGCATGAGGGATCCTTCTTTATTTCGTATTCACTCATTGTGTGTTGCAAACAATCTTCCTTTTCGTCACTGTCTGACTGATGTTCATTCTGTGGTTCTTCTTTGATGTGCACTGCTGAATAAAACGATTACGATTAGACTCAGAACAAATTTATTTGGCAACGATTTTAATAGCATGTACAAGAGTTAAGTAAACGCCATAATTACAAAGAAGATAGTTCTGTAAAAATTGCACCTGCGAGGCTGTTAGAATCACTGCCAATGTCGTGAAGCCAAATGCACGCGAGAAACACCCGGACACTCACCTCGCGCCGCGCCGGGCGGCCGCCGCTCGGGCTCCGCTTCTGGCTCAGCGGGCTCCTCCTTCAATCGCACAAACTCTGACACTTCAGTTACAAACTCCATTCTAGCAACTATTATATATTCTGTGATTCTAGTTCCATACAAGTAAATTTTTGATAGTTACACTATGTACCTATTACGATGATCTAAATAATATTAAGTACTTTATAGAAAACATTAGTGAATTAATAATGTTCACTTGTATAGTTTTTTTCTACATTTACTATCGTATTTTATACAAGATATCAATTTCTATTTACATTTTTCTACAACACAACATAACCTTAAACACAAAATATCAACTTAAAAATCGTAACAGACGGGCGTACCTGACGCAGCATTGGTCCGGTCACCAGAATATACGATGTGTTCAGAGGTCAGTACAGACCGGTACATACAAATCCGGTGATGAATTTGTGATTAAAATAGTTTTTTTCGTGATGAGATTAAATAGCTGGACATCATCTCCAAATCTGCATTGATCTTTACATAGGTAAATAATATTGGACTGTAACCACAAAATAAATAGTACTTCTAGTACCACTCACGTAGTAAAGCAACTTATGGAGAAAAAGCACGAGTACAACCGTCCTTTGTGCATGGCATTCGTAAATTACGAAAAGGCTTTCGACAGTGTCGGACATTGGGTTGTGTTTGACTCTCTCCATCGCTGCTCAGTTGATGCTCGCTATGTGGATGTGCTCCGGGAGCTATACAGCTCGGCAACAATGCAAGTCCGGCTTCATAGACTCAGTGATCCAATATCCATCCGTAGGGGGGTGCGCCAAGGAGATACCATTTCACCCAAACTTTTTACGACGGTACTAGAAGTCGTCATAAAAACGCTTAAATGGGACAAAACTGGTATCAACATCCATGGTGTCTTCTTGTCGCACCTGAGGTTTGCCGACGATATTGTATTGTTCGCCGAGACCCTAGAAGAGCTCCAAGGCATGGTCGAACACCTGTACCATGCTTCTTTGAAAATAGGTCTTAAGATGAATATGTCCAAGACTAAAGTAATGACGAACATCTCTGGTGATTCGGTCTCAACCATTATGGTGGGGAACGAAGAGCTAGAGTCTGTCAAGCATTACGTGTATCTTGGACATAACACAACAGGAGCAGGAGATCTCTAGGAGAACCCAGCTGGGTTGGGCGGCATTCAACAAGTTGGCGGACATCCTCAAACCTGTTAACATTCCACAATGCCTGAAGACTCGCCTCTTTAACCAATGTGTCTTGCCCACCATGACCTACGGTGCCGAAATATGGACGCTCACTAAAAAGGCTGTGCATAAGATCCGAGTTGCACAGAGAGCCATGGAGCGCGCCATGCTCGGTATCAAGATTCAAGATCGGGAGAGGAATGCCGAGATCCGTCGTCGCACCAAGGTGCTAGACGTAGGTTTCGTCATTACCAAACTAAAATGGAGTTGGGCGGGACATGTTGCTAGGCAGAGTGATGGCAGATGGACTAAAATGTTAACAGAATGGTGGCCGCTCACAGATGTAAGAAGTTCTTGGCATCCGTTAGCTCGTTGGGTGGACGACATCCGGAAAATTGAGGGTGACAACTGGATGAGACTAGCTCAGGACCGGGACAAGTGGCGTACTAGAAGAGAGGCCTATGCTCAGCAGTGGACGATAAAGGGCTGATATGATGATGATGAAATAGTACTTATGAATAGAAAGGACACTTCCTAAAAAACCAAAGCTAAACAGCAGCTCACGGACGAAACCTGTGTCCGTAACACATCTGCAATCTATCTCTAAGTATCGCTCTTGCGTACTGGCGCACCAGAGCCAGACATGGGGTCACGTACGAATTGTTTGGCATGATGCCAACGGCCGCTTTCTACCACCGCCGCGCTTACCGTCGGCTGCGTGCTCCTTCTCTCACCCCGGAGCCTGCACTGCACTGTGCGGTTTAAGAGGAGTTTCCTCCCGCGACCGACTGTGGAATGTTTCTTGCCGATCCCTTAGTGGATACCCCCCTCCAACTGAGGGGGGACTAAAATCTTCTCGAGGCTGAGGCGTAGGGTTAGAGCCGGCGTAGTTTTATTTGACGATCATAAGCGCATTGTAATATGCCTACTTGGAAAATAAATATTTCATTTCAGTTCAATTAATTTCAGCTCCCTGCCATTTTACTGAGGGTGTACAACATGGAATTCTTCAAAACAGGAGTATATTATACAGATTGCGAAAGGGCCAGCATCGTGGAAGTAATACTTCTGGAGTTGCAAGCATCCTTAGGCTACGGTGACTACTTACCACCAGACGAGCCGTTTGCTTGTTTTGCCACCATGTGGTATTATTCAAAAATCATAGGTTTGGAGACATAGCTGGGCACCGTTAATCAAATAGTTAACTTCGATAATCGCTAATCCGTTAATATAAAAGTTAACTTCGTTAATCGTTAAAGCGATACATTTCTACAAATTTAACGGAAGTTAAAGTTAATCGATAAGCCGTTAATCTTGATAAAAAAAATATTTTACTGTAGTGTGCGTAAGTTTATATGTTACTGTAAAAGCCCGAAGTTCGCCAAAATCTCTTAAAAATCCCAGCTGCCAATTGGTAAAAGCGAAATGTTAATAAAATATTCTCTATGGACTTACACCGACGTTGGTTCGGTAAATCCTAGGTTTTAAATTGGTGACCTGTAGATATTGGGTCATTCATGCGGTCGTAGTCATGGTGCGTAGGTTCCTCGGATTGAGACACTTCTAATCGAAGTTGTGATCCACGGTAACTTGCTAGATAGCGCGGCCCGCCGAACCCTGGCTTGATGCGTCGGTTGCGCGATTTGTGTACGCCTTGATGATTTACATTCTATTTCCCAGTTAGTGATGGGTGCAGTAGGACTAATAAACTTTAGCAGGTGTCCAACAAGTGACCGAAAAGGCACCAATTGGTCTGTAGACTGTGAATTTACGAGAAAATCCAAGATTTCGCCGTACTCCGGCCTTTTACAGTAGCGATCAGAGCAAGTTTTACTCGGCACGCGCGAAACTGGATTAACGATTAACGGACTCGAAGAAATTTAACGGAAGTTAACGAATCCGTTAACATTTTTTAAAGTTAACTTAAAAGTTAATCCGTTAACCAAAATGTTAACTTCGTTAATTAACGATTAACGGATTAACGAGTTAATGCCCAGCTATGTTTGGAGATTATGGGGGTTATAAAAAGAAACAATTTTACGGTTCAGTATATTATATTAGTAAAACACTGTAAATGATAGACAGATTGATAGCGAGATGCAAAACTTGCAAAATCTATGTGTTGAGTTTTTGGTGAATTAAGGCATGCATGACTTCATAACATGCATACAGTAACTGGTCGAAAACTAAAAGCAATTCCCGTGTAAGTAATACTTAATATTTATAAATTAAACGATACTGAATAAGAGCAAGTGTTGGTTATGATATAGGGAAATAGGAATGATTATATAAAAATAATGAAATTAGAGTTTTGAACGATTCACGGTTATTTTCATTAGACTTATATTGACCGGGATTTAGACCGTGATTACCTTTTTGATTTTTGTCGAGCTCCCGATATTTCGACGCAGTTGCATGTATCATGATCACGGAAAACTGACGAAGGCGGGTGGATGTTAAAGTTGCATAGACAGCGCGCGATCTACCCTCCTTCGCGCGCGTCGGCTGCGTTCACTTTCAGCGTTACCACTGGTCGCATTCACACTCGATGGTCTGTCCAAACACACTACACTCACAGTGTCACTACGTTTGTTCAATTCTGACTTCACCGGTTTTTTACACAAACAAATCACTGGATTCCATACATTAGATAGTTTTGAAGCCATCCTCACGATTGAAATTTTTATATTTGTGAATCTCAATGGCTTCTCTTACCAATCTCGGTATGTAGTGGCGTTCCGTCGAAATTACCTTAGGACTATGCAGCTCGATCCAATGATTTGCACCCGACTCAATGAGATGTTGAGCAATAGCAGACTTGCACGGACGCACTTGCTTGACTTGGACGGTCTAAATCCCGGTCAATATAAGTCTAATAATGAAATTGTAAATGTAGGTATTATTTACGTGTAATATAAAAAAGTCAAACTTTCTTTGTCAATAAGAAAATGACTTTGTTATTTTGCACTAAATTATTTATCTATAATAAAGTGAATTTTTATACGTATTATTATTTTATTGTAAGTGAATTAAGAAAAATAAATTCAGCACTTTCAGCGGTAATAACAAAGATGATTTGAGGTCTATTTAAAACATTGACCGGTAATAGCCATAAATTGATAATACAAAGGTAGGTAGGCATAATATTATGATAAAAAACTGTCCTTTTTCTAACCACATAAAGCCTGGAATCCCGCGGCATATCCACACTAGGTGATCCATACGAGTGATGACCTCTCCTCTCAGATGAGTTGAGAGTAGCGTTCGACATGTTACGATCTATTTTCGAGGATCTTTCTCAAGAGTAGCGACCCCGCCTTTATATGTCGAGAGCGCGAGGCACATGCTATATCGACTTAATACGTGAGTAACCCGCTTAAAATATTTTTAAATATGGTTTTGTATCTCTATGAATCTGGTCTTACTTCGGCATGGACCAATGTATGTCGTTTTAATAGAGACATAGTTATAAATCCTCTTTTACACACATCACATGAATATGGTCTTACATCACTATGGAGAAGAGTATGTAGTTTTAAATAAGTCTCAGTTCTAAATCGTTTTTTACACACGTCACACGAATGTGAACGTGTAGCTCTATGAGTCCGTGCATGTCGATTTAAAACAGCCTTAAACTTAAATCTTTTTTTACATACGTCACACGAATATGGTCTTAGATCACTATGTATCTTTGTATGTTTATTCAAGTCAGAAGTAGTATGAAATGGTTTTTTACAAACATCACAAGAATATGGCCTTGTATCACTGTGTAATAGTATATGTCGTTTTAAATAAACGTGAGTGTTAAAGCGTTTTTTACACACATCACACGAATATGATCTTAAATCGCCATGAATCAGAATATGTAGTTTTAAATAATCCTTAGTACTAAATCGTTTTTTACACACACCACACGAATGTGAAGGTGCTCTATGAGTCAGTGTATGTCGATTTAAAACAGCCTTTAACTTAAATCGCTTTTTACATACGTCACAAGAATGTGGTCTTAGGTCACTATGTGTCCTTGTATGACTATTAACTTCGGAAACAGTTTTGAATCGGTTTTTACACACATCACAAGAATATGGCCTTATATCACTGTGAAACAGTATATGACGTTTTAAACAAGCGTCAGTTTTAAATCGTTTATTACACATATCACATGAATATGGTCGTTTGTCACTACATAAACTTGTATGTCTTTTAAAATCAGAAGGAATTTTAAATCTTTTTTCGCATACGTGGCAAGAATATGAACTTATATTATAATGAACTCTTCTATGTTTATTCAATCGGAATCTACTTCGGAAACTCTCTGCACATATTTCGCAACTGTAAGATTTTTCTCCTATGTTATCGCATTTAGAGTCCTTGGACTTTGACTGTGTTGAGTGTGTTAGAATATGAATTTGTAAAGTATTTTTTTGCTGAAATGTTTCACCGCAAATATCACACTCATACATATGAATCCTATTATCTGATTCCTTGTTCAGACTAAGGTCTTGTGAACGTCGTGTGGTCGGCATGTGAACATCAATCATGATATGTTTTTTCAAATCCGATTTCAGTGCAAAACTATCTCCACAAAGATCACAAGTAGGTTTCCCATTGTCAACTCTAGTGTGTATATCCTCCGCATCAATTTCCGTATGCGTGTGTTGCGTGTCGTTGGTGGCAAGAGCCTCGTGGTGTCGGAGCCGTTCGAGGCGCACGCGGCAGTCCTGGATCGCGTATCTTCGGCACAAAGCCCGCTCCTGCTCTTGCTGGCACTGACCAGCAAATGCTAAAACATTTTAGACAGTATTAATAATGATAAAATATCACAAACATATTTTTACTGTAATCACATTAGGTACTCTGCAAAACACCTACAATTTTTTCACAGTAAAATAAAGTGTTTCCTCACTTTCCTTCAGTTATATTTTTAATTTAATTATTTTATGTTTCATATCCGTAAATCATTAAGAAAAGCTGCAGAAAGTATTCAAACGCACAGCCAATTTATATATGCCATTTTAAAAATGATTACAGGCACAACACAATACAAATTTCTATCATTTTTAGGGTTCCATAGTCAACTAGGAACCCTTATAGTTTCGCCATGTCTGTCTGTCCGTCCGTCCGTCCGTCCGTCCGCGGATAATCTCAGTGACCGTTAGCAGAAAGCTGAAATTTAGTACCAATATGTATATCAATCACGCCGACAAAGTGCAAAAATAAAAAATGGAAAAAAGTATTTTATTAGGGTACGGCCCCCTACATGTAAAGTGGGGACTGATATTTTTTTTCATTCCAACCCCAACGTGTGATATATTGTTGGATCGGTATTTAAAAATGAATAAGGGTTTACTAAGATCGTTTTTTGCTAATATTAATATTTTCGGAAATAATCGCTCCTAAAGGAAAAAAAGTGCGTCCCCCCCCCCCCCCCCCCTCTAACTTTTGAACCATATGTTTAAAAAATATGAAAAAAATCACAAAAGTAGAACTTTATAAAGACTTTCTAGGAAAATTGTTTTGAACTTGATAGGTTAAGTAGTTTTTGAGAAAAATACGGAAAACTACGGAACCCTACACTGAGCGTGGCCCGACACGCTCTTGGCCGGTTTTAATTCGGTCATCAACTAAATACACTGACTAGTGCTAGTTGTGACCAGTGCTAGTTTTCTTGGGATTAAAATAGACTCTCACTTAAATTGGAAGACTCATATTGAACATATAAATAATAAGATATCCAGTAGTTGCTATGCCTTATCTCTACTTGCTCAAACATGTTGAGAAAATATTGTACTAAATGCTTACTATGGAAATGTCTATCCCTTACTTACATGCAGAGTTATCTACTGGGGTAATTCTGTAGATGTACATAAAACATTCAAATTACAGAAAAAATGCTTAAGAACTGTATATCGTATGTACACAGAAGATTCACTTCGTGACGTATTTAAAGAAAAACGTATTTTGACATTAGCAAGTATTTGTGTCTTAGAGCTATGTATGTTTATAAAGAGTCAAACTGCATATTTTGTTAAAAAGTCATCATTAAAAAATAATATAAGAGACCAATATTGTGTTTTATTTTTCGTTCTAGGTTCCTGACCTATCCTTCCAAAAATTAAATCAAAAATCACCGAACACTCGTTTAAAAAAAAAAGTCAAAAGTCACCACGACATTGGCAGAATCCACCTGGCTCAAAATATCAAGGAGTAAAATTTCCAGTGTGGCATTACCAGCTTTTTTGTCGTCAGCTCATAGCTCGTCCAGTCTCATAGGAAAAATCCTACGAACAAACTGTGAGGCTGCGGGCTTGGCTGACGCCAAAAATGCTTGGTCAATTGCTTGCCCCGGTCAAAATTTTCCCGAATATCCAAATTCTCAAAGGAGCTGGGACGACATTATATGTAAATTGACCGTTAGTTCCCTCCTAGCCCAATCCGACACTGAGGGACGAGCCAGACTCCTAGCAGCTGGAACCAGCGAAGCAGGGTTCTGGCTCCATGCACACCCTTCCCCAAATTTGGGCACATTTTTAACCCCCGATACTCTTCGTATTTCAGTTTCTCTTCGTCTTGGGGTCCCGGGGTATAGGTTGACCGACTTGGGCACCACGGCCTTTCCTGCCAACGAAGCGCTGGCCGCTTCTCGAGGCATGCTGCCCTCAACGACGTGATCCGCCGGTCTCTTGCGTCAGTCAATGTGCCGGCCCTTTTAGAGCCGACCGGCATATCTAGGACGGACGGTAAGAGACCGGATGGGATGTCGTTGGTTCCGTGGAATATGGGACGGGTGCTGGTTTGGGACGCAACTTGCGTTGACACACTGGCCCCGTCTCATCTCCACCGAACCTCTGTGAGGGCAGCGGCAGCAGCAGAGGCGGCCGAGAAAATAAAGGTAGGAAAATACAGCGGTCTCGGCGCCGAATATATTTTTATTCCATTCGGCGTCGAGACCCTTGGTCCGTGGGGCCCTGGCGCTCTGAGTCTCTTCAAGGACTTATCGAAGAGACTAAGAGACGCCAACGGCGACCGAAGAGCTGGCAGCTTCCTCGCTCAGCGTATTAGCTTGACAATCCAGCGAGGAAATGCTGACAGCGTCTTCGGTACTATGCCACAGGGGCCGTTTTTAGATTTACTTTAGTTTAATTTTAGATTTATTTAGTTTAATTTAATTTTAATTTTATTTTAAGTTTAATTTTAGATTTAATAGTTTAGTTTTATTGTAAGGTAATTTTATGTTTTACAAACACATGTATAACAGGAGTAAAAGCCATGATAGAGAAAAAAAAAAGAAAGAGACCAATACAAATATGACCTATATCTTCCACGGGTTAACAACTCTATGAACAAAAAGAGCATGTTTATTATGGCTATCCGTATTTTCCACCATTTTCCTCTCAATATCAAAGCGCTAGACGGAATTATGTTTAAATGTAAGCTCAAGAGTTGGCTGATTGAGCAAGTGTTTTATGACACAAAATAATTTTTTGCTAGTTAATAAGACACCTATGTAATGTTAGATAATAAGCTTAGTTATAAAATGGGTAGGTTACCTACCATAATTGTACGCCCTAGCAGGCAACTGTTGATACTTCTTGTATAAAAAAAGCACCTATGCATGTACACAGTTATACAATAAAATTCTATTCTATTCTATTCACTCACCATTGCCCTGCGCACCGCCTTCCTGTTCCATGCTCGGAAGTCTGTGGATATGATCTATGACATGTTTCACTAAATCTGATTTTACACTGTGTCTCTCACCACAAATATCACATAATGGTTCTTTCTCTTCAGTGTGAAATTCACCTCTAAATGTAAATTTATCAGTATCGGACTCAGTGTCACTACTAGTTGTGCCTTGTCGCTTAGCGAGCACATCAATGTGTGGGATGCGTTCAAGTGTCACAGAGCAATCTCGAAGCGTATGGCCAATGCGACCTGCACAACAAACATCAAATTACGGTCAATCTCTGTAGATATGATGCTAAATTTAAATCTTTCTTATTTACTCAAGGATTAAACATTTGGCATAATATAGAACTAGTACCAATATAGGGAGTGCATCATTACACAAGAATTCAGAACTTACCATGAACTACTAGAGTGACATCAGGGCGATATGGGCACTCCGCACCCAGCACAAGCTCATCTTTAACATCATGGTCCGTGTACAGGCCGGCCAGCATGGCTGCTTCGCTCACACGCTCCATGTTCGAGTAGGAGGCTGTCTGTGGGATCTGTGGCACAGACTCCGGCTGCATAACCTCATCCTTCACTCTACCGTCACACAAGCCATGTATCACATCGCTCACAATATTTTCAAAGCATGAGGGATCTTCCTTTATTTCGTATTCACTCGTTGTGTGTTGCAAACAATCTTCTATTTCGTCACTATCTGACTGATGTTCATTCTGTGGTTCTTCTTTGATGTGCACTGCTAAGTAAAACGATTAAGATTAGACTCAGAACAAATTTACTTGGCAACGATTTTAATAGCATATACAAGAGTTAAGTAAACGCCATAATTACAATGAAGATAGTTTTGTAAAAAGTACACCGGCGAGGCTGTTAGAATCACTGCCAATGTCGTGAAGCCAAATGCACGCGAGAAACACCCGGACACTCACCTCGCGCCGCGCCGGGCGGCCGCCGCTCGGGCTCCGCTTCTGGCTCAGCGGGCTCCTCCTTCAATCGCACAAACTCTGACACTTCAGTTACAAACTCCATTCTAGTTCCATACAAGCCAATTTTTGATAGTTTCACTATGTAAGTAGGTAAATATGTACCTTAATAGGAATCGATGATCAAAATAATATTAAGCACTTTATAGAAAACATTAATAGTGAATTAATAATGCTCACTTGTATAGTTTTTTTCTACATTTCTATCGTATTTTATTCAAGATATCAACTTCTATTTACATTTTTCTACAAATACAACATAACCTCAAACACAAAATGTCAACTTAAAAATCGTAACAGACGGACGTACTTGACTGCAGCATTGGTCCGATCACCACAACATACCAGATGTGTTCAGAGATCTCTGCACATACCCGTCTGTACTGTACCCGGTGATGAATAATTTGTGATTAAGGCTCCCCACAGACAGTCTTAAAAATTCATAATCTTAAAAAAAACTTGTATGCAATCTGACAGTTCAAACTGACACTGACAAGACACTGACAGATCTGAACTGTCAGATTGCATACAAGTTTTTTTTAAGATTATGAATTTTTAATACTGTCTGGCTTCCCACAGACAGTCTTAAAAATTCATAATCTTAAAAAAACTTGTATGCAATCTGACAGTTCAAACTGACACTGACAAGACACTGACAGATCTGTCAGTGTCAATTTGCATAAAATTTTTTTTTAAGATTATGAATTTTTAAGACTGTCTGTGGGAAGCCTCTGTGGGGAGCCTAAGACTCCGCGCACACGGGCGACAAAACTGTTTTGTCTCCATCGCTCGGTCTATGTCTATGGGCTAGTATGAAGGTGCGCACACGAGGCGACGCAACTTTTCATACAAATACGAAAGTTGCCGAGCAACTTTGTCGCCCGTGTGCGCGGAGCCTAAAAGTTTTGTGCTAATGGGAAACTGGAAAGTGGGGAAATTGATAAAATATTAAAAAGTTCCTCTATTTTTCTGACGATAGGAATAATAACCAATTCTATATTCAGAAAAAAGTTGCTGATTTATGTTCGTGATTAAATCGCATTAGTAGAAATCGTCTCCAAATCTGCATGGGTTTTTAATGAAAATAAATAATATTGTGATGTAGACTGAAATCACAAAATAAATAGTGCTTATAAAGTTATGACTAACTTCCTAAAAAAAACCGAAGCTCACGGACGAAATCTACTGGTGCTACTGTACCTAGTCTTACTGTGGTCCCTGACTCATCAGGTGCCTACATGTGTTGTTGTGGTCATAGGTTGTGGTGACTGGTCATGCGTCATAAACGAATAGTTTGACATGATGCCAATAACCTGGTAGCCACCGTCTACCACCGCACCGATTGCCGTAGGCTGGGTGCTAATTCTTACGCCCCAAAGCCTGCACTGCACTGTGCGGTTTAAGAGGAATTTCCCCCCGAGAACGCTCCGAACTCCGAACTGTGGAATGACCTGCCGAGGTTTTACTGAGGGTCTACAGTATAGAGTTCTTCGAAAAAGGAGTATACAGATTGGCAACGCGCAAGTTACACATCTGGAGTTGCACGCGTCCTTAGGCTACGGTGACTGCTTGCCACCAGACGCGCCGTATGCTTGTTTGCCACCATGTGGTTTTATTAAAAAAATCATAGGTTTGGGGATTATGAAGGTTATAAAAAGAAACAATTTACGGTTTAGTGTTTTACTTATATTTATTTATAAAACACGGTCAAATGATAGACAGATAGAGTAGCAAAACTTGAAAAATCTTTATGTTGACTTTGTAGCAGCACAGCACAGAGGCCCTTTCAGACAATTTACTCTAAATGTAATGTGACACTAACCGGCGATTATCCCTGCACCCAAGGACAAGCCCCGGTTATAGTGTTAACTGTCGAAAGAAAAATGTAATAATTTTTAAGAAAAAAAACCGCCTTCCTTTGGGGTTCTGGTGATAAATCCTTCAAATGTTGGATTATGTTATCAATTCGTCTGTATATTTTTTAATGTTTGTTATTCGATATCTCCGTCATTTCTGAACCAACTTTGAAATTTGCATGATTCTGAAGTACTTACAGTGAGAATGATTATCAGAACGGAACTCTAACCAGGGGCGGCTGACTATTCATCAGCAATTCCTCTGCACCAAATGTCACTGTTCTGGACGTAAGTGCATGCTGTTCTTATAAAAATACCAAAGTCGCTATAAGTCTGCCGCTCAGATTTGAGAAGTTCCATTCTGACAATCATCAGGGGCCTGTTGCATAACAATTTACAACTCATATTACAAGCGGTAGTCCCCCTCCAATTCATTTTATAAGAAAGAGAGTTCCGCTTGTAATATGAGTTGTAAATTGTTATGCAACAGGCCCCTGGAGTTCCACTGCACCAAATGTCACTGTTCCGTACGTAAATGCAAGCTGTTCCCTTAAAAACACAAAAATCACCATATGTATGCCTTTCAGATTTGAGGAGTTCGCTCGATTTCCCCAGGATATGGAGAAAAGTCACGAGTACAACCGTCCTTTGTGCATGGCATTCGTAGATTACGAAAAGGCTTTCGACAGTGTCGGACATGGAATATTACATCCTTCTGAGTGGCTCGACATGGCCGACGACAAAAGCGTATTCATCAAAGCAATAGTAGCAATATATAAACCAGAAGAAAATCATACGACAGCGAGTCAGCGGGACTTCTAATCCTCAAGCAAACAACATCTGAAGATGATATTGATCCTGCTGGATACAAGAGATATATTGCGAAGACAGAAACTAAAGCGACGAGTAGCATAATATATCATCAACGCTCTCCTTCGACGACATTACCTACCCCTCCTACCTTCCAATATTGGCTCAAGGCTGCATAGCCGGTCGATTGCTATCCCTACCTCATCCCTAAGCGTGTCACTCCCTACAAAATTACGTCCCCTGGTACGCCGGCTAGTCCGGAGCAGGCATGTCCTGGCTGGGTGTGGCGTCTCTTGTCTTGTCTTGTTGTCTTGTCTTATACTTATTATTTATTTAACTTATTAAATGAGAACACGTTCATATTGGAAGCCATCTTTTTATTGGCAGCATACACAAAGATGGTCCATACACAAACCACTAAACTTGCTCTTGCTTGGTGGCCTTGAGGAACGGGACAATGACGTCATCTTTTTCGTGCATGCAGCCCGTAGTAACGAGTAAAGCTAGGAACATACTACGCGGACGTCCGTCGTCGCGCGACCGCGGACGGGGATCTGGACAATGAATATACACTAAAGCTAGGAACATACTACGCGGACGTCCGTCGTAAAACGACCGCGACCGCGACCTATCAGTGTGCACGGAACAAAACATCCAGAGAGCCAGATTTCGATCGGACGTCCGTGCGCTCAAGGCCACGTCCGCGTCCGTCGACCGATAGTTTGCACGGTTATGTGTATTTCCATTGTCCAGATTCCCGTCCGCGGTCGATTTACGACGGACGTCCGCGTAGTGTGTTCCTAGCTTTAACCGTGCAAACTATCGGTCGACGGACGTGGACGTGGCCTTGAGCGCATGGACGTCCGATCGAAATCTGGCTCGCTGGATGTTTTGTTCCGTGCACACTGATCGGTCGCGGTCGATTTACGACGGACGTCCGCGTAGTATGTTCCTAGCTTTAGACGTTATCACGTCAAAAGGGGCATGTTGTATAGTCTATGGTTGGTCCGTGGTCGCATGAGAAGAAAAAAATAAAATTGTCTTTGATCTGAACCGGTGTTTGAAATGTTTGAATAGCTCAGCAATTCCCGTCAACTTTGTACAATGCCACGTCAGCAAATTTTAATTGATCCTATTTTGTTACCAACATTTAGTAATATAATTCGACTTTCGTAAGATATATACAGGATAATTGTTATAATTAAGAAAATATAGATACTAGAGAACCTTAATGACGAAATAAAACTTAATAAAATCTCAATTCATCAACAAAATCTTGGTAACAAAATAGGAATTAATAAAAACAAATTTAACTTTTCCCTTAATTTTTGTACAAAGTTGACAGGAATTGCTGAGCTGCGCTCCCAATTCCCAAAATTGAAATAAATTAATTAAAGCCATCCATGGTCAACGCTTATCGCCAAGGAACAATACAACCATCAGGCGTTACATTATCCTTGTTTGCCACCATGTGGTATTATAAAAAAAACATAGTATTCATAGGTTTGGTGATTAAGGGGGTTATAAAGAAGTATAAGTACCTACAATTTGACGGATTAGTATCATAATTATTTGTATGTCCTTTCCAGTTCTCGGGACCATGGGGTCCCGGACTTTTGGGAGGCGTGCGTGGGGCCGAAGCCAACAGCGCAGAGGCCCTTTAAGACAGTTTAATTTAAAAAGTAATGTGACACTAACCGGCGATTATCCCTGTCTGCACTATAGTAATGCACCCAAGGACAAGCCCCGGTTAATGTAGAACTATTGTAAGAAAATGGTACAAAAACAAACCGGGCTATTAGGTTGAGTTGCTGGTGGATTGGTAACCGGTACTATCGGAAATACTATGGCACCTGCCTTGCTCATATGTTATAAAACATGACAAAATAGGCAGGCGGTGACTCGCCAACTCACTATATGGGTCCCCGAAAACGGCCGCTCGCACGGAGCGACAAGGGGACAACATTTCGTGAGCGGCTCAGGGTGCGGAGAGGTGTGCGCCGCTTTCTACCCAGTCTGTACGAAACAGCCACTGTGCTAACTCGCGTCTTATGCATATTTCACTTCCACCCTGCAAGCATATAGCTCTGGCACCCCACTCTGGACGGCCGGTTAAGGCAATCCAGAGGTGAGAGTCCTGCGGCCCCTGCTCAGTGTTCACTCCGGCCGGCCAGTGAAGGCAAGCCGGAGGGAGGGGCCTGACCGACTCTTGGGGGCATGGGACCCAAGGGACGCCACTTCCCATTCAGCTCGCCACAAGCTTATTATTATATTCATTAATAAAACACGGTAAATGATAGACAGATTGATAGAGTTGCAAAACTTGCAAAATCTATATGTTGACTTTGTAAATTAAGTAGGCAGGCATAACTTATTTAAGTTACGTAATTAAGATAAGTAGGTTGTACTACTTCGGTCCAGTTGAGTTCGTTGCTAAGGCTCCGCGCACACGGGCGACAAAGTTGCTCGGCGACTTTCTTATTTGTATGAAAAGTTGCGTCGCCCCGTGTGCGCACTTTCATACTAGCCCATAGACCGAGCGACGGAGACAAAACAGTTTTGTCTCCCGTCTGTGGGGGGCCTAAGAAGATACTACGTATGTGTTGACAGACCTAATGTACTCCTATGATCTACACGACCGTGTAGTTTTGTGACCGCGAGAGACAGCCTCTCAAACATTCCATAAAAAATATGGTTTTTGACGTTATTTATTTTATTTATCGTATGGCAAGTTTACAATCTTACATGCAAATCACAACTTAAATTTAGCATTCCGTAAATAGTCGATAGCGTCGCTCGTGAGGTTTTTGAAGTCCGAGGGTGGCCCTTTGTACTTAGTTAAGGGGCATTCGAAAACGATGTGGTGCACAGTTTGTTTAGGGTTTCCGCAGTCGCATTTCTCTGTGTCAGCCCAACCCCATTTTTTCCGCAGATAGGCGCAGTGACCAATTCCGGTTCGTATGCGATTTAGGGAACACCAGACACGACGCGTTTCTTTAAAACCACTTGGAAATTTACGGGGCTCGATGTGGAATAGATCTGACGTTACGCCTTTTGCTGACCACTCCTCCATCCAGGTGGTTTGGACGTTCCAGTCAGTTGGGAATTCGTGCGCAAGCAAGGCTGGAGGGTTGCGAGACTTAAGTCTAGGCGATTTGAATATGTTTAAGTCTGCGTTGATAGGTAGATCGGGCGTTGCACGGATTTTCTCAACTTCTTTGTGGAGGTGTTGACGGCGTCGGAGGTGTGGTGGGATAATGTTGCTGAGGGCCGGTAGCCAGTGTGCAGGAGTTGGTTTCATACACCCGGTAATTAGTCTCATGGTGTGGTTAAGTTGGCTGTCCACGATTTGGGTGTGAGCGCTGTTTATCCAGGTCGGGGCACAGTATTCTGCAGTGGAGTAGACTAAAGCTAAAGCAGTTGTTCTCAAGCAGCCCGCTGAAGCTCCCCATGTGGTGCCCGTTAGGTTCTGCAGTATGCTGTTTCGAGTTCTCAGTTTTGCTGCGACGTTCTGCAGGTGGGATTTATATGTTAGGCTTCGATCTAATGTGACTCCAAGATACTTTGGGTGGTGGTTATGTGTCAAGGCCGTGTCACCAAATCTGACATTGAGCTCCCTGCTGGCGAGGCGGTTACTGAGGTGGAAGCAGCATACTTCAGTTTTGGATCCATTTGGGCGTAGGCGCCATCGAGCGAAGTAATCCATCATAGTGGAAAGATCCCGTTGCAAGGTGCGTTCTGTCTCCTCTATAGCTCGGTCTTGTGAGACGAGGGCAAGGTCGTCTGCGTAAGTAAACTTTCTCGACTGGGTATCAGGTACGTCGTGTGTGTAAAGGTTGAATAATATAGGGGCCAACACTGATCCTTGCGGTAATCCGTTATTGAGAGTTCTAGCTCGGCTAGCTTTGTCACCCAGGAATACTTGAAAGGGTCTGTTGGTGAGGGCGTCCTCTATTATTCTGTATATTTTGATGCAGGGGATAACTTTTAGCAGTTTGAACAAGAGTCCTTGGCGCCAAACGGTGTCATAGGCGGCGGTGAGGTCTACGAAGGCCGCGGAAGACTTCACGTTTTCGTCGAAGCCCTTTTCTATGTGTGTAGTTAACGCTAGAACCTGGTCGTTACAGCTGCGGCCAGGGCGGAAGCCAGCCTGTTCCTGGGGGATTTGTGCTTCGATCGCTGGCGCGATTCGGTTGTAGAGCACTCGCTCGAAGAGCTTATATGTTACACTCAGGAGTGCTATTGGTCGGTAACTTTCAGGGTTATCCGCTGGTTTTGCCGGTTTCAGAATTTCTGTTATTTTTGCATATTTAAGCGGGGCAGGGATTTTTCCTGATTCAATCATCTGCGTGAAAAATGCTGCCAACCATTGCTGCGTGCGGGGACCACAATATTTAATGAATTCTGGGAAAATGTTGTCTTGTCCACAGGCCTTATTTATTTTAATATGTTTTATCGCCGCAGCAACTTCAGTGTTAGTTATAGGGCGACTGTAATTCCAATCGGAAGTAGCGTGGGATTTCATCTCTTTCAACTGTTTCCAGATCAGGCGGGTATGCACTTTTCCGCTGGGCATTTTTGACAACTTCACGATCCTGTTGGCGATAGCGCTTGGATTAGCTTTTGCGTGCCTAGCCGAACTGTTTGTTCCCGAGGTGAAGCGCTTAAGGAGATGCCAGGCCTTGCGGCTGGAATGCGTAAAGTTCATACTACCTACGGTACTTTCCCATTTTGTTTGGCGTGCTTCGTTCAGGGATCTGATTAGTTCATGGGCAGTATTTCGGTCGCCAGTCTGATTAAACTCGCCCCACAGTCTTTCAGTGTTGTCATTCCAGCATGGGATGTACTGCTTGCGATAGCCGCGGGGTATATATTTTTTGGCCGTTGTTAGTATTAGTTTCTGGAATCGTTCATAGTTTCCTGGCAGAGGCGGTATCCATCTAACAGAATCGTCAAGGTGGGCAGCGTATGCTTTCCAGTTAGCCTTCAGGAAGTTCCACCTGGGTGCAGGGTATGATTGGGTCATTGGTATCTTTAGGCCAATTTCAAGCAACACGGGGCGGTGTTGACTATGCGGGAAGTCCTGTAGGACAGTTCTCGTCACTGGTAGTGGGTTGCGTTCAGTGTCTTGGGAAGCAAATACTAGGTCTGGATTGTACTCGCGTCCCCATCTGGCAGACTTGAAGGTCCCCCTGCCTTTGTTTCCAACCACGAGAAAGTAGTTTTCTTCGTCGGCCCAGTCAACGATTGCCTCTCCGTTTCCATCATTAGTTGCATAACCCCAGCTGGTGTGATGACTGTTGAAGTCGCCTGCTACTATTGATGGGTGGCCTAAGCTGGGTATAGCTGGATTAGGCCAGGTGCTGTTAGGGGGTTTGTATATATTACAGATTTTAATGCCTTCTACTTGGATAACTGTGCGTGCTATATTTCCGATGTCGATGGTATTTGTTATTAAGTTAGTTGACCTTGCCAGTGCGTTTCTTACGTAAGACACAGTGCCATATTGAGCATGGTAGGTGGCACCAATCATCGTGAAGCCGGGTATGTTACCTCGACGAGCTAGCTGCGACGCGTCGGCTGCATGGGTTTCTTGCAGCAAAATTACGTCCAGTTTTTTCTCTACTGCGATTCTAGTCAGGCATTGGGTCTTAGCTAAACTTATACTCTCTATGTTTAACGAGCAGACGCGGACTGATGGTCCTAAGTCCCTTGTCTGAGGGCACTGAGAAGTGCCATTTGTGTCAGCACTGGGGAGTGCCGAGGGCATTTGGGAAGCATATCGGAGCATAATGATAGTGTAGGTGAACACAGTAAGATTCGAACCGTGAGATCTCTAGGACAGTACGGTTGCCAGTTTTATTGCGCTTTTAGCACCACCAGGGGTCACGTGTAGGGAGGCGGTGGGTAATCTCCTACGGACGTGGCGCAAAATCGACCCCCCGATGACGTGATAACGTCTAATAACTCGTTACTACGGGCAGCATGCACGAAAAAGATGACGTCATTGTCCCGTTTCGCAATATAGCTTTAGCGCCATCTATTGGCGCGCGTTGGAACTAAGCGGCTGATCGATGCGCTCGGTATGGTTATAGCGTGTGGCCTGAGTAAAGCACCACAGCTGGGACAGATGGCGCGCCCGTGTGTTGTTCTCGTTAAGCTGAGTTTAGACCAGCAAGTTATTGCTGCAAGTTTTGAGACGCAACTATAGGTAAGAGTGAGTGGCAAATATCTGCATCTCTTTCTAACATATACTTCTGTCTCAAAACTTGCAGCAATAACTTGCATGTCTAAACTCAGCTTTACAAAATTAATTATTTTAATTTATACGACTTTTTACAGAACATATCCCGTCTGAACTCATCATAGATTTAGAATTATTAAACTAGATTGTGTAGTTAGGTCAAAAAGTGTGTCCACATGAGAGGTCATTGTTTGGGCTGGTGTCCCTCTTGCACTTACTGACAATGTCAACATTATTCAGTGAACGTCGTTTTTAATTATACAAATCTTTGATTTATTGGCATCAAAATAATTACATTGTAATTACATTGTAATTATTTTCCAATTCTTTGAAATATATCGAAACCCTAGTTTGAATATAACACTAAAATAATATAAGAAGTTATAAAGTCAGGTAATATATATATATATAAAAATACTACTATTATGGCTCATTAACACTGGCCACACGTGCGAGAGGGACACCAGCCCAAACAATGCCCTCTCATGTGGACCGTTTTCGATAGTTCAGAATAGCGAAAACGGTCACCTTTTTGTCTCAGTAATAAGCAGAGCCCGGAAAATCCATAGCAAAACAAAAGACTGTCGCAATCAAACTAGGGTGAGAAACATTTTTTTATCGATATCGAGTAAGTTTTGTCTAAAAAAAATCATACCGATATGTTTAGGTACGTACGTTATTTTATAATTATTCACGCCAAACGCAAAACAAGTAGTAAGTTAAGGGTTTGTTTTATATGTGTTATTATTTCATCTAAAATACAACGTAACCTATATTATCATAATATACGTTATTTTATAATTATTCACGCCAAACGCAAAACAATAATTATAAAATAACCTACGTACCTAAACATATCGGTATGATTTTTTTTAGACAATACTTACTCGATATCGATAAAAAAATGTTTCTCACCCTAGTTTGATTGCGACAGTCTTTTGTTTTGCTATGGATTTTCCGGGCTCTGGTAATAAGGTTCAATTTAGTATGGCAAAAAATGTGATTCCGCTGTCCCCTGTCTTTGGAACTCACTGACAATGACATTTGGGCCGCTAAACATGGTACAATAGGGACTGAGCTCACACTTTTTTGCCATACTAAATTGAACTTTATCACCGGTGCAGAAAGGCGTTCTTGTCAGACTAGTAAAAGTTTTTGGCTTAACAACTCAATCTAGCTTAATATATATAAATCTATGGCATAGAACAACATGTCGGGTCCCTATATATAGGTCTAAGGTTTTATTTGAAAATTGAAATGGTCATACAATGCCAAAAATTGTAAGTATTTGCAATATTACTTTCTATTATAGTAAAACATATATTTTTTAAGGATTATAATATATATACGTATGTTTTTTCATAGCCAAATCTGGTCTGTTTTGGCAAACATTGCCATCATTGCGGTAAATGGATGGAGCGAAGAGCTTTGAGGAAAGATTGTAAGTATTCACTTCTGATAATTGTGTTAAAGGTTTTTTATCTATCTACTCACACCAGTATTCCCAAAAGTTATTGGCAAATCACTAGAAAGAGTGCAGAGGAAGTTCTGTAGGCACATTTACAAACGACTGTACGGATATTACCCATATATGTATCCATCTCTATTCGTAACAGGAATGGTTGGTCTTCAAACTCTAGAAACCAGACGGAAACTGCTGCATATTATGCATTACCGCCAACTGTTTCACCATAGAGTAGATGACGCATCCGTGCTTGAGAGAATGGGGCTGCAAGTGCCAAGAGCGAATGTGGTGGTTGGCATGCCGGGCGCGGTGCCGGCGCGGCGGCGGCGGCGCCTGTTCGCAGCGGCCGGCGCACCGCTCGAGCCCGAGCTGCTCTTAACTGCATCATGTTGGAGACAGACGATATTGACATATTTGCTGATAGTGTTGGTGTGTTTTACAGAAAACTCTTAAGGTTCATAGACTCTACACTCCTTAGGTGATTAATGTAATAACCATAGTTTAACTTTTAAGTGTGTTTGCTTTTATTTATGTCAATTTAACATGTATACTTTTGTGTATTTTTAATAAATAAATAAATAAAAAAACGTGAAAAAAGTCCCAGAATCGGGCCCCTTCTAATTTTCATGTTTTAACAGTTTAAATTGCCACGCTCAAATTGCGATGGAGACTAATTTCGACTAATTGGTAGTCTTAATTGTCCGGTCATATTTTATACGAAAATCAACAACACTAGCTATGTACTTACTCGATTCGAGGATTTGTATCGATATTAATACCACATTTAGTGGTACTGGCTCTGGAAAGGTACTATTTTATTGAACGTCATTGTATATTATCGATTATTTGATTGAGCATTTAGGCCCCTATTGTTCTATTCTAATTATGAACCCACACGACATGCACCTATTATAGACACAGTATCCACAGATTTTTAATAGACACGATTCCCGTCACTGCTTAGTATGGAGACCGGTTTTAATTACCCTGCTGACATCTTGTAAGTGTTTTTTACACAAACAGACAGATCTACATAAAAATGAGTGTTTTATTTGGTTTCCTTACGCTTTCACAAACCACAATATATCTGGTTTACCTGTGTAGGTTCACTGTAACCAATCTTATTATTAATAGTTGGAATTTGGTTGGAATTCCCCCTTGGCGGGATGATTATAACTATTTCTGCCTTTTCATATAAAACTCTCATTTTAAAGTATACGGAATCTTTATTTTTGGATGAGTCAGAAAAAATAAAACTTAGATAACTAATCTACCTACAGCATGAAGGTAAAAATTGTCAGTAGTTAAGCAGCTTATGTATATATAAATTAGACTTACTTCCAAATCGTTTTTTTTTTTCAAAAATCAAACGAATATCTCAGAACACTATGACTATGGTTTCACATGGATGGAGGAATATGATTTTATACAACTATGACTCAGTGTATGCTTATTCAAATAATTCTTAGTTTTAAATCCTTTTTTACATACATCACAGGAATATGGTATTTTATCGCTATGAACCCGAGTATGTCGTTGTAAATAATTCTTAGTTCGGAATCGTTTTTTACACACATCACAAGAATATGTTCTCATATAACTATGACACAGTATATGTTTATTTAAATAAAACTTAGTTCTAAATAGTTTTTTACACACATCACACGAATATGGCTTTGTACTGCTATGCATCTGTGTATGCCTCTTTAACTGATACGCAGTCCGAAATAGTTTCTTACAAGTTTCACAGGAATATGGTTTTATGTCAGTATGAACCAATGTATGTTTATTTAAACAAGCCTTAGTTGAAAAACGTTTTTGACACACATCACACGAATGTGGTCTCATATCACTATGGCACAGTATATGTTTAAATAAAGAAGCTTCAGTTCTAAATAGTTTTTTACACACTTCACACGAGTATGGCTTTGTACCGCTATGAATCTCTGTATGTCTCTTTAAATCATACGCATCTCTAAATCGTTTCTTACACATGTCACACGAAAATTGTCTTATGTCAGCATGAACTAGTGTATGTCGTTTCAATCCTGACATATTTAAAAATCGTTTTTTACACACATTACATGAATATGGTCTCAAATCACTATGATACAGAATATGTTGTTTTACATTAGCCTTACTTCTAAATCGTCTTTTACACACATCACACGAATATGAAAGTGTAGCTCTATGAAACTGTGTATGTCGATTTAAATATGCCTGACATTTAAATCGTTTTGTACATACGTCACACGAATATGGTCGTATGTCACTATGTAACCTTGTATGCCTTTTTAAATCATAAGTAGTTTTAAATTGTTTTTTGCATACGTCGCAATAATATGAACTTAAATTATGGCGAACTCTTCTGTGTCTATTCAATCGGAATCTACTTGGGAAACGCTCTGTACATATTTCGCAACAGAAAGATTTTTCTCCTATGTTATCGCATTTGGAGTCCTTAGACTTTGACTGCGTTGAGTGTGTTTCGATATGATTTTTTGAGGTATTTTTTTGCTGAAATATGCCGCCGCAAATGTCAGACTTATACATATCAACTCCTGACTTTTCATACAATTGTTTAGTGCGATCTACATCTATATGTTTCATCACATGTTTCATCAAGTCTGAGTATAGAGTAAATTTTTCGCCACAAAATTCACAAGTAGGTTCGTTCTCACAGTCGACGTCGATGTTTTTCTCTTCAGTGTCCGATTCCTTGTCCGGACTCGGGTCTTGTGAACGCTGTGCGGTCGGCATATGGATATGAGTCATGATATGTTGATCCAAATCTGATCTCAGAGCAAAACTATCTCCACAAAGATCACAAGTCGGTTTCCCATTGTCAACTCTAGTGAGTATATCCTCCGCATCAATTTCCGTATCCGTGTGTTGCGTGTCGTTGGCGGCAAGAGCCTCTTGGTTTCGGAGCCGTTCAAGACGCACGCGGCAGTCCTGGATCGCGTATTTTCGGCATAAAACCCGCTCCTGCTCTTGCTGGCACTGACCAGCAAATGCTAAAACATTTTAGACAGTATTAATAATGATAAAATATCACAAACATATTTTAACTGTAATCACATTAGGTACTCTGCAAAACACCTACAATTTTTCCACAGTAAAATAAAGTGTTTGATCACTTTTCTTCAGTTATATTTTTAATTTAATTATTTTATGTTCCATATCCGTAAATCATTAAGAAGAGCTGCAGAAAGTATTCAAACGCACAGCCAATTTATATATGCAATTTTAAAAATGATTACAGGCACAACACAATACAAATTTCTATCATTTTTAATTCGGTCATCAACTAAATACACTGACCAGTCCTAGTTGTGACCAGTGCTAGTTTTCTTGGGATTAAAATAGACTCTCACTTAAATTGGAAGACTCATATTGAACATATAAATAATAAGATATCCAGTAGTTGCTATGCCTTATCTCTACTTGCTCAAACATGTTGAGAAAATATTGTACTAAATGCTTACTATGGAAATGTCTATCCCTTACTTACATGCAGAGTTATCTACTGGGGTAATTCTGTAGATGTACATAAAACATTCAAATTACAGAAAAAATGCTTAAGAACTGTATATCGTATATACACAGAAGATTCACTTCGTGACGTATTTAAAGAAAAACGTATTTTGACATTAGCAAGTATTTATATCTTAGAGCTATGTATGTTTATAAAGAGTCAAGCTGCATATTTTGTTAAAAAGTCATCATTAAAAAATAATATAAGGGACCAATACAAATATGACCTATATCTTCCACGGGTTAACAAGTCTATATACAAAAAGAGCATGTTTATTATGGCTATCCATATTTTCAACCATCTTCCTCTCAATATCAAAGCGTTAGACGGAATTATGTTTAAATGTAAGCTCTAGAGTTGGCTGATTGAGCAAGTGTTTTATGACACAAAATAATTTTTTATTACACCTATGTAATGTTAGATAATAAGCTTAGTTATAAAATGGGGAGGTTACCTACCATAATTGTATGCCCTAGCAGGCAACTGTTGATACTTCTTGTATAAAAAAAGCACCTATGCATGTACACAGTTATACAATAAAATTCTATTCTATTCACTCACCATTGCCCTGCGCACCGCCTTCCTGTTCCATGCTCGAAGGTCTGTGGATATGATCTATGACATGTTTCAGTAAATCTGATTTTACACTGAATCTTTCACCACAAAGATCACATAATGGTTCTTTCTCTTCAGTGTGAAATTCATCTCTAAATGTAAATTTATCAGTATCGGACTCAGTGTCGCTATTAGTTGTGCCTTGTCGCTTAGCTAGCACATCGATGTGTGGGATGCGTTCAAGTGTCACAGAGCAATCTCGAAGCGCACGGCCAATGCGACCTGCACAACAAACATTAAATTATTATTATTATTTATATAATTCAGGCAGGCAGTTGAAAAAACAACTGATATGGCCTGTATCCTGGTATCTTTTTCTAGGTTTATCTCATATTATTATGTTTGTCTAATTTGTTCTTATGTTTGTTTGTTTAATTATGATCAATCTCTGTAGATATGATGCTAAATTTAAATCTTTCTTATCTACTCAAGGATTAAACATGTGGCATAATATAGAACTAGTACCAATATAGGGAGTGCATCATTACACAAGAATTCAGAACTTACCATGAACTACTAGAGTGACATCAGGGCGATATGGGCACTCCGCACCCAGCACAAGCTCATCTTTAACATCATGGTCCGTGTACAGGCCGGCCAGCATGGCTGCTTCGCTCACACACTCCCTGTCCGAGCAGGAGGCTGTCTGTGGGATCTGTGGCACGGACTCCGGCTGCATAACCTCATCCTTCACTCTACCGTCACACAAGCCATGTATCACATCACTCACAATATTTTCAAAGCATGAGGGATCCTTCTTTATTTCGTATTCACTCATTGTGTGTTGCAAACAATCTTCCTTTTCGTCACTGTCTGACTGATGTTCATTCTGTGGTTCTTCTTTGATGTGCACTGCTGAATAAAACGATTACGATTAGACTCAGAACAAATTTATTTGACAACGATTTTAATAGCATGTACAAGAGTTAAGTAAACGCCATAATTACAAAGAAGATAGTTCTGTAAAAATTGCACCTGCGAGGCTGTTAGAATCACTGCCAATGTCGTGAAGCCAAATGCACGCGAGAAACACCCGGACACTCACCTCGCGCCGCGCCGGGCGGCCGCCGCTCGGGCTCCGCTTCTGGCTCAGCGGGCTCCTCCTTCAATCGCACAAACTCTGACACTTCAGTTACAAACTCCATTCTAGCAACTATTATATATTCTGTGATTCTAGTTCCATACAAGTAAATTTTTGATAGTTACACTATGTACCTATTACGATGATCTAAATAATATTAAGTACTTTATAGAAAACATTAGTGAATTAATAATGTTCACTTGTATAGTTTTTTTCTACATTTACTATCGTATTTTATACAAGATATCAATTTCTATTTACATTTTTCTACAACTACAACATAACCTTAAACACAAAATATCAACTTAAAAATCGTAACAGACGGGCGTACCTGACGCAGCATTGGTCCGGTCACCAGAATATACGATGTGTTCAGAGGTCAGTACAGACCGGTACATACAAATCCGGTGATGAATTTGTGATTAAAATAGTTTTTTTCGTGATGAGATTAAATAGCTGGACATCATCTCCAAATCTGCATTGATCTTTACATAGGTAAATAATATTGGACTAAGGCTGTGCATAAGATCCGCGTTGCACAGAGAGCCATGGAGCGCGCCATGCTCGGTATCAAGATTCAAGATCGGGTGAGGAATGCCGAGATCCGTCGTCGCACCAAGGTGCTAGACGTGGGTTTCGTCATTACCAAACTAAAATGGAGTTGGGCGGGACATGTTGCTAGGCAGAGTGATGGCAGATGGACTAAAATGTTAACAGAATGGTGGCCGCTCACAGATGTAAGAAGCGCTTGGCATCCGTTAGCTCGTTGGGTGGACGACATCCGGAAAATTGAGGGTGACAACTGGATGAGACTAGCTCAGGACCGGGACAAGTGGCGTACTAGAAGAGAGGCCTATGCTCAGCAGTGGGCGATAAAGGGCTGATATGATGATGATGAAATAGTACTTATGAATAGAAAGGACACTTCCTAAAAAACCAAAGCTAAACAGCAGCTCACGGACGAAACCTGTGTCCGTAACACATCTGCAATCTATCTCTAAGTATCGCTCTTGCGTACTTGCGCACCAGAGCCAGACATGGGGTCACGTACGAATTGTTTGCGCTTACCGTCGGCTGCGTGCTCCTTCTCTCACCCCGGAGCCTGCACTGCACTGTGCGGTTTAAGAGGAGTTTCCTCCCGCGACCGACTGTGGAATGTTTCTTGCCGGTCCCAACTGAGGGGGGACTGAAATCTTCTCGAGGCTGAGGCGTAGGGTTAGAGCCGGCGTAGTTTTATTTGACGATCATAAACGCATTGTAATATGCCTACTTGGAAAATAAATATTTCATTTCAGCTCCCTGCCATTTTACTGAGGGTGTACAACATGGAATTCTTCAAAACAGGAGTATATTATACAGATTGCGAAAGGGCCAGCATCGTGCAAGTAATACTTCTGGAGTTGCAAGCATCCTTAGGCTACGGTGACTACTTACCACCAGACGAGCCGTTGGCTTGTTTTGCCACCATGTGGTATTATTCAAAAATCATAGGTTTGGAGATTATGGAGGTTATAAAAAGAAACAATTTTACGGTTCAGTATATTATATTAGTAAAACACTGTAAATGATAGACAGATTGATAGCGAGATGCAAAACTTGCAAAATCTATGTGTTGAGTTTTTGGTGAATTAAGGCATGCATGACTTCATAACATGCATACAGTAACTGGTCGAAAACTAAAAGCAATTCCCGTATAAGTAATAATATTTATAAATTAAACGATACTGAATAAGAGCAAGTGTTGGTTATGATATAGGGAAATAGGAATGATTATATAAAAATAATGAAATTGTAAATGTAGGTATTATTTAAGTGTAATATAAAAAAGTCAAACTTTCTTTGACACTAAGAAAATGACTTTGTTATTTTGCACTAAATTATTTATCTATAATAAAGTGAATTTTTATACGTATATTTTATTGTAAGTGAATTAAGAAAAATAAATTCAGCACTTTCAGCGGTAATAACAAAGATGATTTGAGGTCTATTTAAAACATTGACCCGTAATAGCAATAAATTGATAATACAAAGGTAGGTAGGCATAATATTATGATAAAAAACTGTCCTTTTTCTAACCACATAAAGCCTGGAATCCCGCGGCATATCCACACTACGTGATCCACACGAGTGATGACCTCTCAGATGAGTTGAGAGTAGCGTTCGACATGTTACGATCTATTTTCGAGGATCTTTCTCAAGAGTGGCGACCCCGCCTCTATATGTCGAGAGCGCGAGGCACATGCTATATCGACTTAATACGTGAGTAACCCGCTTAAAATATTTTTAAATATGGTTTTGTATCTCTATGAATCTGGTCTTACTTCGGCATGGACCAATGTATGTCGTTTTAATAGAGACATAGTTATAAATCCTCTTTTACACACATCACATGAATATGGTCTTACATCACTATGGAGAAGAGTATGTAGTTTTAAATAAGCCTCAGTTCTAAATCGTTTTTTACACACGTCACACGAATGTGAACGTGTAGCATACAAGTTTTTTTTAAGATTATGAATTTTTAAGATCTCTATGAGTCCGTGCATGTCGATTTAAAACAGCCGTAAACTTAAATCTTTTTTTACATACGTCACACGAATATGGTCTTAGATCACTATGTATCTTTGTATGTTTATTCAAGTCAGAAGTAGTATGAAATCGTTTTTTACAAACATCACAAGAATATGGCCTTGTATCACTGTGTAATAGTATATGTCGTTTTAAATAAACGTGAGTGTTAAAGCGTTTTTTACACACATCACACGAATATGATCTTAAATCGCCATGAATCAGAATATGTAGTTTTAAATAATCCTTAGTACTAAATCGTTTTTTACACACACCACACGAATGTGAAGGTGCTCTATGAGTCAGTGTATGTCGATTTAAAACAGCCTTTAACTTAAATCGCTTTTTACATACGTCACAAGAATGTGGTCTTAGGTCACTATGTATCCTTGTATGACTATTAACTCAGGAAACAGTTTTGAATCGGTTTTTACACACATCACAAGAATATGGCCTTCTATCACTGTGAAACAGTATATGTCGTTTTAAATAAGCGTTAGTTTTAAACCGTTTTTTACACACATCACATGAATATGGTCGTTTGTCACTACATAAACTTGTATGTCTTTTAAAATCAGAAGGAGTTTTAAATCTTTTTTCGCATACGTGGCAAGAATATGAACTTATATTATAATGAACTCTTCTATGTTTATTCAATCGGAATCTACTTCGGAAACGCTCTGCACATATTTCGCAACAGTAAAATTTTTCTCCTATGTTATCGCATTTAGAGTCCTTGGACTTTGACAGTCTTGAGTGTGTTTTGATATGAATTTGTAAAGTATTTTTTTGCTGAAATGTTTCACCGCAAATATCACACTCATACATATGAATCCTAGTATCTGATTCCTTGTTCAGACTAAGGTCTTGTGAACGTCGTGTGGTCGGCATGTGAACATCAATCATGATATGTTTTTTCAAATCCGATTTCAGTGCAAAACTATCTCCACAAAGATCACAAGTAGGTTTCCCATTGTCAACTCTAGTGTGTATATCCTCCGCATCAATTTCCGTATGCGTGTGTTGCGTGTCGTTGGCGGCAAGAGCCTCTTGGTGTCGGAGCCGTTCGAGGCGCACGCGGCAGTCCTGGATCGCGTATTTTCGGCACAAAGCCCGCTCCTGCTCTTGCTGGCACTGACCAGCAAATGCTAAAACATTTTAGACAGTATTAATAATGATAAAATATCACAAACATATTTTTACTGTAATCACATTAGGTACTCTGCAAAACACCTACAATTTTTTCACAGTAAAATAAAGTGTTTCCTCACTTTCCTTCAGTTATATTTTTAATTTAATTATTTTATGTTTCATATCCGTAAATCATTAAGAACAGCTGCAGAAAGTATTCAAACGCACAGCCAATTTATATATGCCATTTTAAAAATGATTACAGGCACAACACAATACAAATTTCTATCATTTTTAGGGTTCCGTAGTCAACTAAGGAACCCTTATAGTTTCGCCATGTCTGTCTGTCCGTCCGTCCGTCCGTCCGTCCGTCCGCGGATAATCTCAGTAATCGTTTGCACTAGAAAGCTGAAATTTGGTACCAATATGTATATCAATCACGCCAAGAAAGTGCAAAAATAAAAAATGGAAAAAAATGTTTTCTTAGGGTACCCCCTACATGTAAAGTGGGGGCTGATATCTTTTTTCATTCCAACCCCAACGTGTGATATATTGTTGGATAGGTATTTAAAAATGAGTAAGAGTTTACTAAGATCGTTTTTTGAAAATATTAATATTTTCGGAAATAATCGCTCCTAGAGGAAAAAAAAGTGCGCCCCCCCCCTCTCACTTTTGAACCATATGTTTAAAAAATATGAAATAAATCACAAAAGTAGAACTTTATAAACACTTTCTAGGAAAATTGTTTTGAACTTGATAGGTTCAGTAGTGTTTGAGAAAAATACGGAAAACTACGGAACCCTACACTGAGCGTGGCCCGACACGCTCTTGGCCGGTTTTAATTCGGTCATCAACTAAATACACTGACTAGTGCTAGTTGTGACCAGTGCTAGTTTTCTTGGGATTAAAATAGACTCTCACTTAAATTGGAAGACTCATATTGAACATATAAATAATAAGATATCCAGTAGTTGCTATGCCTTATCTCTACTTGCTCAAACATGTTGAGAAAATATTGTACTAAATGCTTACTATGGAAATGTCTATCCCTTACTTACATGCAGAGTTATCTACTGGGGTAATTCTGTAGATGTACATAAAACATTCAAATTACAGAAAAAATGCTTAAAAACTGTATATTGTATGTACACAGAAGATTCACTTCGTGACGTATTTAAAGAAAAACGTATTTTGACATTAGCAAGTATTTATGTCTTAGATCTATGTATGTTTCTAAAGAGTCAAGCTGCATATTTTGTTAAAAAGTCATCATTAAAAAATAATATAAGAGACCAATACAAATATGACCTATATCTTCCACGGGTTAACAACTCTATGTACAAAAAGAGCACGTTTATTATGGCTATCCGTTTTTTAAACATCTTCCTCTCAATATCAAAGCGCTAGAC
This sequence comes from Leguminivora glycinivorella, assembly GCF_023078275.1. Classification (NCBI taxonomy): domain Eukaryota; kingdom Metazoa; phylum Arthropoda; class Insecta; order Lepidoptera; family Tortricidae; genus Leguminivora; species Leguminivora glycinivorella. The sequence continues at coordinate 10,748,368 of NC_062994.1, forward strand.
GGAATTATGTTTTGAATGTAAGCTCAAGAGTTGGCTGATCGAGCAAGTGTTTTATGACACAAAATAATTTTTTGCTAGTTAATAAGACACCTATGTAATGTTAGAATTGTAAGATAATAAGCTTAGTTATAAAATGGGTAGGTTACCTACCATAATTGTACGCCCTAGCAGGCAACTGTTGATACTTCTTGTAATTGATATAAAAAACACCTATGCATGTACACAGTTATACAATAAAATTCTATTCTATTCTATTCACTCACCATTGCCCTGCGCACTGGCTTCCTGTTCCATGCTCGGAGGTCTGTGGATATGATCTATGACATGTTTCACTAAATCTGATTTTACACTGAATCTTTCACCACAAAGATCACATAATGGTTCTTTCTCTTCAGTGTGAAATTCATCTCTAAATGTAAATTTATCAGTATCGGACTCAGTGTCGCTACTAGTTGTGCCTTGTCGCTTAGCTAGCACATCGATGTGTGGGATGTGTTCAAGTGTCACAGAGCAATCTCGAAGTGTACGGCCAATGCGACCTGCACAACAAACATTAAATTAAGGTCAATCTCTGTAGATATGTGCTACATTTAAATCTTTCTTATTTACTCAAGGATTAAACATGTGGCATAATATAAAACTAGTACCAATATAGGGAGTGCATCATTACACAAGAATTCAGAACTTACCATGAACTACTAGAGTGACATCAGGGCGATATGGGCACTCCGCACCCAGCACAAGCTCATCTTTAACATCATGGTCCGTGTACAGGCCGGCCAGCATGGCTGCTTCGCTCACACACTCCTTGTCCAAGCAGGAGGCTGTCTGTGGGATCTGTGGCACCGACTGCATAACCTCATCCTTGACTCTACCGTCACACAAGCCATGTATCACATTGCTCACAATATTTTCAAAGCATGAGGGATTTATTTCGTATTCACTCGTTGTGTGTTGCAAACAATCTTCTATTTCGTCACTGTCTGACTGATGTTCATTCTGTGGTTCTTCTTTGATGTGCACTGCTAAGTAAAACGATTAAGATTAGACTCAGAACAAATTTACTTGGCAACGATTTTAATAGCATATACAAGAGTTAAGTAAACGCCATAATTACAATGAAGATAGTTTTGTAAACATTGCACCGGCGAGGCTGTTAGAATCACTGCCAATGTCGTTAAGCCAAATGCACGCGAGAAACACCCGGACACTCACCTCGCGCCGCGCCGGGCGGCCGCCGCTCGGGCTCCGCTTCTGGCTCAGCAGGCTCCTCCTTCAATCGCACAAACTCAGACACTTCGGTTACAAACTCCATTCTAGTTCCATACAAGTAAATTTTTGATAGTTACACTATGTACCTATTAAGCTAGGAACATACTACGCGGACGTCCGTCGTAAATCGTCCGCGACCGCGACCTATCAGTGTGCACGGAACAAAACATCCAGAGAGCCAGATTTCGATCGGACGTCCGTGCGCTCAAGGCCACGTCCGCGTCCGTCGACCGATAGTTTGCACGGTTATGTGTATTTCCATTGTCCAGATTCCCGTCCGCGGTCGATTTACGACGGACGTCCGCGTAGTGTGTTCCTAGCTTTACGATGATCAAAATAATATTAAGTACTTTATAGAAAACATTAGTGAATTAATAATGTTCACTTGTATAGGTTTTTTCTACATTTACTATCGTATTTTATACAAGATATCAATTTCTATTTACATTTTTCTACAACTACAACATAATCTTAAAGACAAAATGTCAACTTTTAAAAATCGTAACAGACGGGCGTACCTGACGCAGCATTGGTCCGGTCACCACAATATACGATGTGTTCGTCTGTACTGACCTCACATACAAATCCGGTGATGAATTTGTGATTAAGTTAGTTTTTTCGTGATGAGATCAAATAGCTGGACATCATCTCCAAATCTGCATTGATCTTTAACGTAGGTAAATAATATTGGACTGTAACCACAAAATAAATAGTACTTCTAGTACTACTCACGAAATAAAGCAACTTATGGAGAAAAGTCACGAGTACAACCGTCCTTTGTGCATGGCATTCGTAGATTACGAAAAGGCTTTCGACAGTGTCGGACATTGGGTTGTGTTTGACTCTCTCCATCGCTGCTCAGTTGATGCTCGCTATGTGGATGTGCTCCGGGAGCTATACAGCTCGGCAACAATGCAAGTCTGGCTTCATAGACTCAGTGATCCAATATCCATCCGTAGGGGGGTGCGCCAAGGAGATACCATTTCACCCAAACTTTTTACGACGATACTAGAAGACGTCATAAAACGGACGGACCTCCTTCAGACGGTGGCAGAGCGCCTGGACGGTCCTTTCCAGCTTCACTGGGATAGGCTGCATAGGACGTCTAACTGACGGTTTGTGATATTTTAAACTGAAATAATAATTTAATTTAAATAATTTAAGTTGTTCTAAGAATTGTGATATTTTATTTTGATATTATTGTTTAATTTTAGTGTATTATTCGTTTTTGTGTGTCATGTCTCAATTATTTTGTTCTTTGTTGTTTAAATGTATTATGGATTATTAATCTGAAATAAATGAATTATTATTTTCCTTTATTTATTTTGCTTCTTAGGTTAAGATTTTTATAATATTATTGGTATGTATATCAAAATCTTAATTATAGTTGATTCGTTACTGCTAGCGCCATCTATGCTCCCAATGTATAAAACTTATTGAGTATCGTTACTTGTCAAATAAATCAGTCTGTTGCGAATATTCACGGTGTTTTATTAGGTTATGGGTTATGGATTTGGCAACATGTGTCTTCCCAGTACTGTTCCAGCTTCAGAGGAGATCACATACTCGGAGGCTCTCGAGGGGCCAGAGAAGGAGCAGTGGAGACGCGCCATATCTGACGAACTGCAGTCGTTCGAGGACAATGATGCGTGGGAGCTTGTCAAGAACCCCGGTAATGTGTCGGTAGTGAAGTGTCGGTGGGTCTTTAATAAAAAAAGTGATGTGGACAATAATGTGCGTTATCGTGCGAGGCTCGTGGCCAAAGGCTTTACGCAAAAGCCTGGTGTTGACTATACAGACACTTTTTCTCCTGTTGTGCGTCATTCAACTTTGAGATTGTTATTTGCTCTTAGTGTAAAGTTAGGAATGAGTATAACGCATTTAGATGTTACTACAGCTTTCTTAAATGGTTTTCTCAAAGAAAACATATACATGTCAATTCCTGAAGGTTTTGCAAACAAAAGTGGGGGAAAAGTGTTAAAACTTAAGAGAGCTATTTACGGGTTAAAGCAGTCTTCTCTAGCCTGGTATGAGAGGGTTAAAGACTGTCTTTGTAAATTGGGCTTTAAAAACAGTCAGTATGAACCGTGTTTGTTTGCAAAAACTACTGGGAAAGTTAAGATAATTGTCGGGCTCTATGTAGATGATTTTCTGATTTTTTCAAACAGTGATAGTGAGACTGAAAAATTGAAAAATGTATTAAGTTCACAGTTTAAGTTAAAGGACCTAGGCCCTGTAAGACAGTATCTTGGCATGAGAATAAATTTAAATAAAAATAAAGATGTAATAACTGTAGATCAAGAACATTATATTGAACAGTTAGTATGTAAATTTCAGATGTCAGAATGTAAACTGCAAACTACTCCTATTGAGCCTAAGTTAAATTTGGAAAAAGCTGAAGGAAGTTTACCTAATGTGCCTTACCAAAAGTTAATAGGAAGTTTGATGTACTTGGCGGTCTTAACAAGGCCAGACATAGCATATGCGGTAAGCTATCTAAGCCAATTTAATCATTGTTATACCAGTGAACATTATAATTATGCAAAACGAATTTTAAGATACTTACAGTGTACAAAAACCTATTGTTTGAAGTACAGTAATAATAATTGTGATTTGCAAGGTTTTGTAGACAGTGACTGGGCAAGTGATGCTATAGACAGGAAGTCTTATACTGGTTTCTGTTTTGTTATGTCTGGATCAGCTGTTTCTTGGCAAAGCAGAAAGCAGAAGACTGTTAGCCTTTCAAGTACAGAATCAGAGTACACAGCTTTGTCAGAAGCTTCTAGAGAAGCTGTTTACTTAAGAAACTTATTACATGAAATTATAGGTGAATATCATGTAATTAATTTAAATTGTGATAATCAGAGTGCTTTGAAATTAGCATCTAGTTGTCAAAGTCATAATAGATCAAAACATATAGATGTACGCTATCACTATATTAGAGATGTTGTTAAGTGTAACTATGTGAATATTAAGTATATACCTACAGAGGAAATGCCTGCTGACGTACTTACCAAAGGTTTGTGTTCTGTTAAACACTACAAGTTCATGAAAATGATTGGTATTGTTCCTTTGTAGATTTATCTCATTTACCCAATTATGTATGGGATTTTTTGTAGTTGAGTTTTTTTTTTGTTTGGATGTGTATCCATGTATAAGAATTTAGCTTATTTTGATAAGTGGGGGTATTGGTATGTATATCAAAATCTTAATTATAGTTGATTCGTTACTGCTAGCGCCATCTATGCTCCCAATGTATAAAACTTATTGAGTACCGTTACTTGTCAAATAAATCAGTCTGTTGCGAATATTCACGGTGTTTTATTAAATATGAATATAAAAGTAAAATACAAAGACACATACAAAACAATATAAAAAACATATAAACACATTATAAAAAACCTAACCTAGGGTGCCGCCAGCAGCTGGGCAGGGCCCAAGCTGCCGGTGGTTAGGGCCGCAGAGAGAGGAACCGTCGGACTATCCGCGCTGTGTCCAGGATCACCGCCTTCTGCATCTGGCCCTTGATCCAGCCACCTAGCGAGAGTCTCTTAAGATGTTGGTCGAGACTCTTCGCTATGAGACCGTTCGCTGAAACGACTATCGGAACAATGATCGTTGATTCAACATCCCACATGGCGGTTATCTCGTGGGCCAAGTCTAGGTACTTACTGGACTTGTCCTTCTCGGCTTTCACGAGATTCTCATCATGGGGGATGGTGATGTCAACGAGCACTGCCCGGCGTTGCGGGCGATCTATTATCACAATGTCAGGCTTATTGGCTACAATAGTCCTGTCAGTGATAATAGATCGATCCCAATAGAGCGTGGCACGACCATTTTCGAGAACTGGCGCAGGTAAGTACTTGTAGTACGGTACTTCGCGGTCCACAAGGCCGTATTGAAGAGCAAGTTGCTGGTGAATAATCCTGGCTACGAGATTATGTCTGTGCAAGTACTCGCCGTTAGCAAGATGAGAACAACCGGAAATGATATGCCTGAGTGACTCTCCGGGACGGCGGCATGCCCGACAAATGTCGACCGTACCGTCCTTCAGGATATATTTCCGGTAGTTGTTCGTCATCATAACTTCGTCCGCAATTGCACAGGCAAAACCCTCGGTTTCTCCGAAGAGGTCCCCAAATCGTAACCAGTTCACCGATGCGAGCAGGTCTACATCGGGTCCCGTGAGGGCCTTGTAGAAACGCCCGTGTAGCTGCTTGCTCTCCCATACCGCCTTGCGGTCCGCAGTACTTAGTACCACAGGTTTGCGCCAGTTCTCTTTCGCCAAGGAGAGCGGCGTGAGGTTTCCGTCAACTGCCACCACATCACGATGCATCCCACACTCGTTGTTAAGGAAGTAATTCCTGAGATTGTACACCTCACGGTTGTGGAGATCTTTGGCGTTTAGGAAGCCTCGACCTCCGCATTTCCGTGGGATGTACAATCTCATAACAGACGAGCGCGGGTGTAACATACGATGTGTGGTAAGCAGTGAACGGACCCTCCGATCCAGGGCGTCCAGCTCAGTCTGGGTCCACCGTAGTATGCCAAAGGAGTATGTGAGTAGAGGCATTACCCAGGCGTTAAAGGCGCGCACTTTGTTGCCTCCTGACAAAAGACTGTTAAGGACTTTTGTCAGCCGACTGAAAAAGCGCTCCTTCACCGACCGTCTAATGCCAACATCCTCAATACCCAACGACTGTGACATACCAAGGTACTTATAGGTTTCTGATTCAGAGATAGATCTGAACGACGTCGTCTCAGAAAGTTGTAAATTTTCTGAATTTACAACCTCCCCCCGCTGTACATGCATGACCGCACACTTATCGACACCAAACTCCATTCTGATGGCGGTACTGAAAACTTCTGTGGTTTTCAATAGCACCATCAGGTCTTGGGCGTTCGGTGCAAATAGTTTGAGATCGTCCATGTACAGAAGGTGAGAGATGACTTCACCCTCTCTCCGAAGCCGGCAACCTAGCCCAGAATCCTTCAGCAGCGTGCTGAGGGGATTCAGAGCTAGGCAGAACCATAATGGACTCAAACTGTCACCCTGGAATATTCCTCGCTCAATCCTTATGAAGTCCTGCGGGCCAGGGGGGCCATCCCTGCCTCCTGTTTGACGAAGGACTGTGGTCCACTGCCTCATACATGCAGCCAGGAAGGATATTAAAGCTGCATCAAGTTTATACAGCTCCAATACCCTTCTCAGCCATGAATGAGGCACCGAATCATAGGCCTTCTTATAGTCAATCCAAGCGGCCGAAATGGCCCCCTTGTTCCGCCGAACTTGTTGGCAGATGGTCATGTCTATGAGGAGGAGCTCTTTAGTACCACGGGACCCAACCCTACATCCATTTTGAGCGGGAGCCAGAATGTTGTTAGCGACAATATGCGCGTTAATTTTTGCTCTCAAAATGGATGTAAGGAGCTTGTAAAGTGTAGGCAAGCACGTGATGGGTCTGTAGTTTTTTGCTTCCGTGGTACTACCGGACTTATAGAGCAGGAAAGTAACACCAGTTGTTAGGGAAGGTGGGAGATTATTATTATAAAAACGCTGAAATGGGACAAAACTGGTATCAACATCCATGATGTCTTCTTGTCGCACCTGAGGTTTGCCGACGATATTGTATTGTTCGCCGAGACCCTAGAAGAGCTCCAAGGCATGGTCGAACACCTGTACCATGCTTCTTTGAAAATAGGTCTTAAGATGAATATGTCCAAGACTAAAAGTAATGACGAACATCTCTGGTGATTCGGTCTCAACCATTATGGTGGGGAACGAAGAGCTAGAGTCTGTCAAGCATTACGTGTATCTTGGACATATTCTATCTTTTGACAAAACACAACAGGAGCAGGAGATCTCTAGGAGAACCCAGCTGGGTTGGGCGGCATTCAACAAGTTGGCGGACATCCTCAAACCTGTTAACATTCCACAATGCCTGAAGACTCGCCTCTTTAACCAATGTGTCTTGCCCAAATATCAAATATGGACGCTCACTAAAAGGCTGTGCATAAGATCCGAGTTGCACAGAGAGCCATGGAGCGCGCGCGCCATGCTCGGTATCAAGATTCAAGATCGGGTGAGGAATGCCGAGATCCGTCGTCGCACCTAGGTGCTAGACGTGGGTTTCGTCATTACCAAACTAAAATGGAGTCGGGCGGGACATGTTGCTAGGCAGAGTGATGGCAGATGGACTAAAATGTTAACAGAATGGTGGCCGCTCACAGATGTAAGAAGCGCTTGGCATCCGTTAGCTCGTTGGGTGGACGACATCCGGAAAATTGAGGGTCACAACTGGATGAGACTAGCTTCAGGACCGGGACAAGTGGCGTACTAGAATTAAGAGAGGCCTATGCTCAGCAATGGGCGATAAAGGGCTGATATGATGATGATGAAATAGTACTTATGAATAGAAAGGACTCTTCCTAAAAAACCAAAGCTAAACAGCAGCTCACGGACGAAACCTGTGTCCGTAACACATCTGCAATCTATCTCTAAGTATCGCTCTTGCGCACCAGAGCCAGACATGGGGTCACGTACGAATTGTTTGCCATGATGCCAACGGCCGCTTTCTACCACCGCCGCGCTTACCGTCGGCTGCGTGCTCCTTCTCTCACCCCGGAGCCTGCACTGCACTGTGCGGTTTAAGAGGAGTTTCCTCCCGCGACCGACTGTGGAATGTTTCTTGCCGGTCCCATAGTGGATACCCCCTCCAACTGAGGGGGTACTGAAATCTTCTCGAGGCTGAGGCGTAGGGTTAGAGCCGGCGTAGTTTTATTTGACGATCATAAACGCATTGTAATATGCCTACTTGGAAAATAAATATTTCATTTCATTTTAAATCAGCTCCGTGCCGTTTTACTAAGGGTGTACAACATGGAATTCTTCAAAACAGGAGTATATTATACAGATTGCGAAAGGGCCAGCATCGTGCAAGTAATACTTCTGGAGTTGCAAGCGTCCTTAGGCTACGGTGACTACTTACCACCAGACGAGCCGTTGGCTTGTTTTGCCACCATGTGGTATTATTCAAAAATCATAGGTTTGGAGATTATGGAGGTTATAAAACGAAACAATTTTATTACGGTTCAGTATATTATATTTGTAAAACACTGTAAATGATAGACAGATTGATAGCGAGATGCAAAACTTGCAAAATCTATGTGTTGAGTTTTTGGTGAATTAAGGCATGCATGACTTCATAACATGCATACAGTAACTGGTCGAAAACTAAAAGCAAATCCCGTGTAAGTAATAATATTTATAAATTAAACGATACTGAATAAGAGCAAGTGTTGGTTATGATATAGGGAAATAGGAATGATTATATAAAAATAATGAAATTGTAAATGTAGGTATTATTTAAGTGTAATATAAAAAAGTCAAACTTTCTTTGACACTAAGAAAATGACTTTGTTATTTTGCACTAAATTATTTATCTATAATAAAGTGAATTTTTATACGTATATTTTATTGTAAGTGAATTAAGAAAAATAAATTCAGCACTTTCAGCGGTAATAACAAAGATGATTTGAGGTCTATTTAAAACATTGACCCGTAATAGCAATAAATTGATAATACAAAGGTAGGTAGGCATAATATTATGATAAAAAACTGTCCTTTTTCTAACCACATAAATCCTGGAATCCCGCGGCATATCCACACTACGTGATCCACACGAGTGATGACCTCTCAGATGAGTTGAGAGTAGCGTTCGACATGTTACGATCTATTTTCGAGGATCTTTCTCAAGAGTGGCGACCCCGCCTCTATATGTCGAGAGCGCGAGGCACATGCTATATCGACTTAATACGTGAGTAACCCGCTTAAAATATTTTTAAATATGGTTTTGTATCTCTATGAATCTGGTCTTACTTCGGCATGGACCAATGTATGTCGTTTTAATAGAGACATAGTTATAAATCCTCTTTTACACACATCACATGAATATGGTCTTACATCACTATGGAGAAGAGTATGTAGTTTTAAATAAGCCTCAGTTCTAAATCGTTTTTTACACACGTCACACGAATGTGAACGTGTAACTCTATGAGTCCGTGCATGTCGATTTAAAACAGCCTTAAACTTAAATCTTTTTTTACATACGTCACACGAATATGGTCTTAGATCACTATGTATCTTTGTATGTTTATTCAAGTCAGAAGTAGTATGAAATGGTTTTTTACAAACATCACAAGAATATGGCCTTGTATCACTGTGTAATAGTATATGTCGTTTTAAATAAACGTGAGTGTTAAAGCGTTTTTTACACACATCACACGAATATGATCTTAAATCGCCATGAATCAGAATATATGTAGTTTTAAATAATCCTTAGTACTAAATCGTTTTTTACACACATCACACGAATATGAAGGCGCTCTATGAGTCAGTGTATGTCGATTTAAAACAGCCTTTAACTTAAATCGCTTTTTACATACGTCACAAGAATGTGGTCTTAGGTCACTATGTGTCCTTGTATGACTATTAACTTCGGAAACAGTTTTAAATCGGTTTTTGCACACATCACAAGAATATGGCCTTCTATCACTGTGAAACAGTATATGTCGTTTTAAATAAGCGTTAGTTTTAAACCGTTTTTTACACACATCACATGAATATGGCCTTCTATCACTGTGAAACAGTATATGTCGTTTTAAACAAGCGTCAGTTTTAAATCGTTTTTTACACACATCACATGAATATGGTCGTTTGTCACTACATAAACTTATATGTCTTTTAAAATCAGAAGGAGTTTTAAATCTTTTTTCGCATACGTGGCAAGAATATGAACTTATATTATAATGAACTCTTCTATGTTTATTCAATCGGAATTTACTTCGGAAACGCTCTGAACATATTTCGCAACAGTAAAATTTTTCTCCTATGTTATCGCATTTAGAGTCCTTGGACTTTGACTGTGTTGAGTGTGTTAGAATATGAATTTGTAAAGTATTTTTTTGCTGAAATGTTTCACCGCAAATATCACACTCATACATATGAATCCTAGTATCTGATTCCTTGTTCAGACTAAGGTCTTGTGAACGTCGTGCGGTCGGCATGTGAACATCAATCATGATATGTTTTTTCAAATCCGATTTCAGTGCAAAACTATCTCCACAAAGATCACAAGTAGGTTTCCCATTGTCAACTCTAGTGTGTATATCCTCCGCATCAATTTCCGTATGCGTGTGTTGCGTGTCGTTGGTGGCAAGAGCCTCGTGGTGTCGGAGCCGTTCGAGGCGCACGCGGCAGTCCTGGATCGCGTATCTTCGGCACAAAGCCCGCTCCTGCTCTTGCTGGCACTGACCAGCAAATGCTAAAACATTTTAGACAGTATTAATAATGATAAAATATCACAAACATATTTTTACTGTAATCACATTAGGTACTCTGCAAAACACCTACAATTTTTTCACAGTAAAATAAAGTGTTTCCTCACACGAAGACGAATGAAGGATTCGTATAGGAGGTGCAAGCACTAACTGCTCGCCCTTAGAGTTGGTCAAAGGCGCCTAGCCTTATCAGAGATAACATACACTAGAGAAATTTCGTCGGGTACCACGGTGGGCGGGTGGTCTAGTGGTGAAGACGTTAGCCGCGTAAGCTGAAGACCCGGGTTCGATTCCCGGCTCGGCCACCAGTGGGCCTTGTCGTTTTTTCTTTCGTGTATGATATCTATTTAAAATTTATAATTTATATATAGTAGTGTGACTACTTGAAAAAAGAACAAATCAAAAAAAAAAAAAAAATATTCAATAAAATAATTTGGTTTGTTCCCTACTTGTATAGATGGTAGCACCATCTCTCTCGCTATATCGTAATCCTGCAAAGGATTCGAATAGGAGGTGCAAGCACTAATTGCTCGCCCTTAGAGTTGGTCAAAGGCGCCTAGCCTTATCAGAGATAACATACACTACAGAAATTTCGTCGGGTACCACGGCGGGCGGGTGGTCTAGTGGTGAAGACGTTAGCCGCGTAAGCTGAAGACCCGGGTTCGATTCCCGGCTCGGCCACCAGTGGGCCTTGTCTTTTTTTTTTCTTTCGTGTATGATATCTATTTAAAATTTATAATTTGCTCAAACATGTTGAGAAAATATTGTACTAAATGCTTACTATGGAAATGTCTATCCCTTACTTACATGCAGAGTTATCTACTGGGGTAATTCTGTAGATGTACATAAAACATTCAAAGTACAGAAAAAATGCTTAAGAACTGTATATCGTATGTACACAGAAGATTCACTTCGTGACGTATTTAAAGAAAAACGTATTTTGACATTAGCAAGTATTTGTGTCTTAGAGCTATGTATGTTTATAAAGAGTCAAACTGCATATTTTGTTAAAAAGTCATCATTAAAAAATAATATAAGACCAATATTGTGTTTTATTTTTCGTTCTAGGTTCCTGACCTATCCTTCCAAAAATTAAATCAAAAATCACCGAACACTCGTTTAAAAAAAAAAAGTCAAAAGTCACCACGACATTGGCAGAATCCACCTGGCTCAAAATATCCAGGAGTAAAATTTCCAGTGTGGCATTACCAGCTTTTTTGTCGTCAGCTCATAGCTCGTCCAGTCTCATAGGAAAAATCCTACGAACAAACTGTGAGGCTGCGGGCTTGGCTGACGCCAAAAATGCTTGGTCAATTGCTTGCCCCGGTCAAAATTTTCCCGAATATCCAAATTCTCAAAGGAGCTGGGACGACATTATATGTAAATTGACCGTTAGTTCCCTCCTAGCCCAATCCGACACTGAGGGACGAGCCAGACTCCTAGCAGCTGGAACCAGCGAAGCAGGGTTCTGGCTCCATGCACACCCTTCCCCAAATTTGGGCACATTTTTAACCCCCGATACTCTTCGTATTTCAGTTTCTCTTCGTCTTGGGGTCCCGGTCTGCGCCCCCCATCCCTGCCCCTGTGGCCATGAGGTTGACCGACTTGGGCACCACGGCCTTTCCTGCCAACGAAGCGCTGGCCGCTTCTCGAGGCATGCTGCCCTCAACGACGTGATCCGCCGGTCTCTTGCGTCAGTCAATGTGCCGGCCCTTTTAGAGCCGACCGGCATATCTAGGACGGACGGTAAGAGACCGGATGGGATGTCGTTGGTTCCGTGGAATATGGGACGGGTGCTGGTTTGGGACGCAACTTGCGTTGACACACTGGCCCCGTCTCATCTCCACCGAACCTCTGTGAGGGCAGCGGCAGCAGCAGAGGCGGCCGAGAAAATAAAGGTAGGAAAATACAGCGGTCTCGGCGCCGAATATATTTTTATTCCATTCGGCGTCGAGACCCTTGGTCCGTGGGGCCCTGGCGCTCTGAGTCTCTTCAAGGACTTATCGAAGAGACTAAGAGACGCCAACGGCGACCGAAGAGCTGGCAGCTTCCTCGCTCAGCGTATTAGCTTGACAATCCAGCGAGGAAATGCTGCCAGCGTCTTCGGTACTATGCCACAGGGGCCGTTTTTAGATTTACTTTAGTTTAATTTTAGATTTATTTTATTTTAAGTTTAATTTTAGATTTAATAGTTTAGTTTTATTGTAAGGTAATTTTATGTTTTACAAACACATGTATAACAGGAGTAAAAGCCATGATAGAGAAAAAAAAAAGAAAGAGACCAATACAAATATGACCTATATCTTCCACGGGTTAACAACTCTATGAACAAAAAGAGCTTGTTTATTATGGCTATCCGTATTTTCCACCATCTTCCTCTCAATATCAAAGCGCTAGACGGAATTATGTTTAAATGTAAGCTCAAGAGTTGGCTGATTGAGCAAGTGTTTTATGACACAAAATAATTTTTTGCTAGTTAATAAGACACCTATGTAATGTTAGATAATAAGCTTAGTTATAAAATGGGTAGGTTACCTACCATAATTGTATGCCCTAGCAGGCAACTGTTGATACTTCTTGTATAAAAAAAGCACCTATGCATGTACACAGTTATACAATAAAATTCTATTCTATTCTATTCACTCACCATTGCCCTGCGCACCGCCTTCCTGTTCCATGCTCGGAAGTCTGTGGATATGATCTATGACATGTTTCACTAAATCTGATTTTACACTGTGTCTCTCACCACAAATATCACATAATGGTTCTTTCTCTTCAGTGTGAAATTCACCTCTAAATGTAAATTTATCAGTATCGGACTCAGTGTCACTACTAGTTGTGCCTTGTCGCTTAGCGAGCACATCAATGTGTGGGATGCGTTCAAGTGTCACAGAGCAATCTCGAAGCGTATGGCCAATGCGACCTGCACAACAAACATCAAATTACGGTCAATCTCTGTAGATATGATGCTAAATTTAAATCTTTCTTATTTACTCAAGGATTAAACATTTGGCATAATATAGAACTAGTATCAATATAGGGAGTGCATCATTACACAAGAATTCAGAACTTACCATGAACTACTAGAGTGACATCAGGGCGATATGGGCACTCCGCACCCAGCACAAGCTCATCTTTAACATCATGGTCCGTGTACAGGCCGGCCAGCATGGCTGCTTCGCTCACACGCTCCATGTTCGAGCAGGAGGCTGTCTGTGGGATCTGTGGCACAGACTCCGGCTGCATAACCTCATCCTTCACTCTACCGTCACACAAGCCATGTATCACATCGCTCACAATATTTTCAAAGCATGAGGGATCTCAATCAATCTTTAAGCGTTATGGCTCCATCGATGTTGTCGATGATTCCGCCAACGTCAAGGTTTAAGAAGGCACGCGCTTTATGAAGACAATTGGCCGGTGAGCAATCAGCTGGGTAGATCAGATGAGGATCGAATGTAGATCTGCCTAAAACAGAACCAGGACAAAACAAACAAATATTATTAGACTATCTACTACAAATACAGGTTATTATTTTTTATATATTTACCTAAGACATACACAAAGGGCGAGTTAACTAACGTGAGGAGGAAATCAATGTTAACTGGGCGAGGAAATTTAGGGGGGAGGATATCATATAGGGGAGTTACAAGACGATTACAATCCCAAAATATGTGATTGAGCGTACCTTCCGCTAGTCCACATTCACACAGAGAGTTGTCTCGTATACGCATTTTTTTTAAACGAACCGGAGTGCAAATGTGGCCTAGCCGAAGGCGGATGATAGTAGAAGTAATTTTTTTCGACATAGCCTTCCGTGTACCAGCAAACCACGGTTTACAAGGTATATTTGGTTGGATTCTACGATAATGTTTAGCAATTTCTAGTTTGGTAGTTTGCCATCGGGTGTTCCAGGCATCTCGCAAGTGGGACAGAGCTTGGGCTTTTATGTCGCGAGGGAAGCAACGGTCATGGACGTTATTACCAATTGTTATCGCTTCCTTGGCACAACGGTCTGCTATTTCATTGCCTGTTATTCCGCTATGGCTTGGGATCCAGGCCAGGGTTACCTGTATATTCTCCATATAACATTTATGAAGCAGGTCTTTGGTTTGAAGACTGATACTGAAGTTATCTTTAGCATGAAAAGGTTTTTTAGCTATATCTTGCAAGCAGCTCAACGAATCAGTTAAAATAATGGTTTTGTTAAGGCGGTGGGAATAAACGTATGAAACAGCTTCCATCAAGGCAACCGCTTCACCAGAGAAAACCGAATTACCAGGAGGAAGTTTAAAACTCAGAATAATTTTGTATTTGGGGATCCACACTGCAGAGCCTACAGGGCCGTCGTTATTTATCTTGGACGCGTCTGTAAAAATAGTCAAGTGGTCTGGAAATTGATTTGCAATTATCTTATTAAAGATACTATCAGCACCGATTTGGTTTTTATAAATGCCTAAGCTATAAATTACATTGGGCTGATATATAAGGCTATCGTAACTCGTTTCGAAAAGCGGGTTTATATAATTTTGGAAAATTGGAGCCGGTAAATCTAAATACTTTTTGTAACTGTTAACCAGTAAAGGAGGCGTTTTACATGACCAGTACTGAGAGGTAGCAACAAGTTCATGTAAAGTTTCTAAGATTGGAAGCAGAGGATGGGACGCTGTTTGAAGCGTCTTGAACAAAAAACGGTCAGCCAAGAATTGTCTCCGTAAAGAGTAAGGGGGATCCATGCATTCAACCTGAAGACCGATTGTCGGGGAAGATCTCATAGACCCTGTAATTATTCTTAAACATCTTGCTTGTATACAATCTAATCTACTTATTGCTTTCTTGTTACATGGTTCCAGGATAATGCTGCCATAGTCAAAGTGGCTCCTAATAATTGCATTGTATAAAAGTTTCTGACAATATGGATGAGAACCCCATCTCACACCGGACAAACGACGCATGATATTAATATTCTTTTCTACTTTTTGACACAAGTATCGAAGATGACTTACACCCAAAAGCTTTCCATCCAGAATGATGCCCAAAAATTTCACCTCGTTTACAACCCTGACATTTGCTTCCTCAACTACTATATTAACTTCCGGCACATAACGTTTTCTGGTAAAAATGACCGCATTACTTTTTTCGGCTGATAAGGAAAGGCCATGGTCAGATAGCCACGAGCTTAAATAGTAGAGAGCAGAATTCAGTGATTGCTCAGCTTCTGAAAATACCTTAGACGAAGCATAAAGGACAATGTCATCAGCGTACTGTAAAATTTTGCAGAAACAGTTAACAGAGGTGTCCAGGTCGGAAGTGTAGAGACTATAGAGGAGGGGGCTGAGTACCGACCCCTGAGGCAGACCCTTCCACACTAGATTAGCTGCTGACATTTTCCCATTGGCTCGAACAATAATGGAACGACCCATATACATATTACATATAATGTTGATGATCCTCACAGGGATACTCAGATTAAGCAGTTTCTGCCTGAGTATAGGAAGATCTACATTGTCGTATGCGGCCGTGATATCCAAAAAGGCACCGATAACGTGCTTGCCCTCAGTAAGCGACAGACGAATGTCCGAGGTGAGAACGCTCAGGCTATCTGTAGTACCCATACCCTTTCTGAAACCAAACTGGGTTTTTGATATGATGTTTTTACTTTCTACGATCCACTCTAATCTATTTTTTACAAGATGTTCCATTATTTTTGCTATTACTGATGATAAGGCAATAGGCCTATATGAATTTGGACTAGCTGGGTCTTTACCAGGTTTTAGTATTGGTAATATTATCTGGGTTTTCCAGGAGTCTGGGATATTACCTGTTAAAAAAATGTTATTAAGAATTTCTAAAAATGTTTTCTTTGTACATTCAGAGCTTTGGACCAAAAAGGAGTATGGGATTCCATCACATCCCGGAGTAGAGTCTCTGAGGTGGTCAATCGCGCAGCAAAGCTCAGCAAAAGAAAAAGCCTCATTCATTTTTTCTGATGGCGCCGCACTAGAGCAGTACCCTCCAATACCATCCTGGCTTGGAACAAAAGGAGGAGCCAACCTAGATATAAAATCTTCAATCCAGATAGATTCATTAGAGGTGATATTATTATTGGTTTGAGAGTGCCGAAAAGCTTTAATCTTTTTCCATATCAAAGTGGAAGGAGTTCTTGGGGACAGTGATTCACAAAAGGTACGCCAACCCTGAAATTTCTTTTTATTCAAGAATCTCCTAGTTTTGGCAGAAACATGCTTAAAATTGATATAATTATCCAGGGAAAGGTCTTGAGCAAAAAGAGACTCCGCTTGTTTACGCTCCTTAACTGCGGCAGAGCATTCGGCATCCCACCAAGCTGGAGATGGAAGTTTGTTGTGAGCAGAATTTTTCAAAGGGATAGAGTTATTAGCCGCTGAAAGAACTGCCTCAATGAATGAATTATACCTATCCATGTTATTTGCATGACTTGTGCTGGGAGAATTTGCCAAACAGAGGTCCAGCTCAGATCTAAACTTAGACCAATCAGCTCTACATATGCTATATTTAAGAAGTGGGACCTGTGGGGGCGTTGGGGTGATCAGAGAATGCAGAATTATTAAGATTGGAAGGTGGTCGCTCCCAAAAGAATTAGAACAAACTGTCCATACCAAAGATTGTACCAAGCCAGGTGATGCCATTGTTAGGTCAGGGACACTTACATTTTGCATAGGCGAGACTCTACGTGTTGGGGTTCCGTCGTTTAAAACGCATAGGTTAACATTGTCCATAAGATCTATTACATACCTGGAATTCGCGTCATAATCTACTGATCCCCACAGGGGGTGGTGGCAATTAAAATCACCTAGTACTATAATTGGGGAAGGCAATGACTGCAAAATAGAATCAATTTCTTGAATTATTTCTCTATTAGGATGTGGGATATATACAGAAATAAATGATAAGTTGAGACAGCGGACTGCCACGATATTGAAATTAGGTGAATGGGGAGGGAGAATAAGTTGTGAGAAGGTTATATTTCTTTTAATTAAAATAGCACAGCCAGCATGCCCGTCATCCCTGTCATCCCTAAGACAGGAGTAGCCTGTAACCCTAAAGTGGGATCCAGGCGCCAACCAAGTCTCCGAGATGGCAAGGATAGAAGGGCTATGTAAATTAATTAAATTTATAATTTCATGCTTTTTATTTTTAATACTTCTAGCATTCCATTGTATCAGGTTGTGTGAGGCCGTTTTGTATGGCTTTATTAATCGAAGCACAGATTTGAGCCTGGAAGGCTTCTAGAGCACTGTACGGTAAGATGTCTCCAAATCTGCTCAGGAGATCATCAATAATCAGTGACACGCCATAGCTAAGGTTGTCATTAGGTGTCTCTGAGACCTGCTGTCCCAGTGCACATCCATTTGATTGAGACGATTGAGGGGTGGATGTGATGTTTCTGTGAGCCTCTACATCATAAGACTTACCAAGCACAGGCTTGGGTCTTCTTTGCACTAGGATAGTTTTTCTATATGACTGAGTCGTCTGAGTTGTTGGGGAATTTTGAGATGATGAAGACTGCGCTGGACTTTTAGATGAGGGGGAGAGCGACCTGATTTCTCGGTTTGGTTGGTTTGCTTGGCTAGTCTTTGCAATGTCAGCAAATGATGTTCTAACTGGACGGAAGCGTCTCGCAGCTTCAATATATCCTATATTTTCTTCTACCATTACCAACTTGATAGACCTTTGGCGGGCAAATTCTGGACAGCTTTGGTTGGTTGCGGCATGCGGGCCCGAACAGAAAAGACAGGATACCTCAGCATCAGGGACTGAACACTCAGTTGTTTCGTGATTTTGCGAACAACGTGAACATCTAGGATTGGAGCGGCATTGTTCTTTAATATGGCCGAATCTTACACATTTTCTACATTGAATTATAGGTAGTTTATATGTGGAGACGGGTAAGGACATGCTAAAGCTATAAATTTTTTCAGGTAAAACCTGTCCGAGGAAAGTTAGTGCAACTGTTCCTGTGGGTTCCCAAACACGACGACCTTCCACTTCTCTTTTCTTATTTAGCCTACGTGCCTTGACCACTGGGCCAGACCCTGTAGGGCATTCAATGCTATTTACGAATTCCTCCAGGGTCCAGTCCAGAGGAATTTGCCTAACTACCCCCATGCGAGATACCTGGAACCGCGGGATTGCTGCAGAAAGCTTATGCGTCGTCAAAATGTCATGAGATAGAAATGAATTTGCCTCTGACGCTGTTGCGAAGTGGATTTCCATTTTTGTTTTCCCTAATGCTTTTATTTCTTTGATGCCTGGTACTTTATTATTATATATTATTTGGGCCATTTTTAAGGCTTTCATACGACTTGAAGTGTTCGTGCTTTCGGTATCCTCTCGGGACACATGAACTACAAATGGGCCTAAATCAGTCGGTGCATACTTGTAATCGTTAGCGTTTTCATATCCCGGACGGACGTACGTATGTTGAATGGACGCGCTTGGGGGACTAGATTTTTTTCCGTGAAGATCTGCTCCACTATCATCTTCAGAACTAGGACGCTTTTGATTACCCGAAGGGCCACCATTTTTATCTGGAGGCACGGCGTCTTCTCCCGTATCCATGTTTACACTACCATACACCAACAAAACTTACCTTAAGTGGTTATTAACCCACAACCAACACAAATATTCAATCCTCAGTGATTATTAGCAGGAGAAACCACACAAAGTCGAGAATTTAAGCCCGGCACGTGCGTTAGCAAAAACCGCTGACAACGGAACCCTCTCGCACTTGCTGACAATGTCAACATTATTCAGTGACGTCATCACTGTCATAAATTGGGGATACCAGTCAATTTTCAAAGTTACTACTAAATCTACTAACACCCAATTGAAAGTATTTTTTAATTATACAAATCTTTGATTTACTGGCATCAAAATAATCACATTATAATTATTTTCAAATTTTTTGAAATATATCGAAACCCTAGTTTGAATATAACATTAAAATAAAATAAGAATTTATAAAGTCAGGTAATATACAGATAAAAATACTACTAATATGGGAACCTCATTAACACTGGCAACACGTGCGAGAGGGACACCAGCCCAAACAATGCCCTCTCATGTGGACCGTTTTCGCTAGTCTGATACGATCGACTTTCTGTTTCAGTAATAAGGTTTAATTTCGTATGGCAAAAAATGTGATTGAGCTGTCCCCTGTAAAGGTCTTTGCAGATTGCATACAAGTTTTTTTTAAGATTATGAATTTTTAAGACTGTCTGTGGGGAGCCTAAGGCTCCCCACAGACAGTCTTAAAAATTCATAATCTTAAAAAAAACTTGTATGCAATCTGACAGTTCAGATCTGTCAGTGTCTTGTCAGTGTCAGTTTGAACTGTCAGATTGCATACAAGTTTTTTTTAAGATTATGAATTTTTAAGACTGTCTGTGGGGAGCCTAAGACTCCGCGCACACGGGCGACAAAACTGTTTTGTCTCCATCGCTCGGTCTATGTCTATGGGCTAGTATGAAGGTGCGCACACGAGGCGACGCAACTTTTCATACAAATACGAAAGTTGCCGAGCAACTTTGTCGCCCGTGTGCGCGGAGCCTAAAAGTTTTGTGCTAATGGGAAACTGGAAAGTGGGGAAATTGATAAAATATTAAAAAGTTCCTCTATTTTTCTGACGATAGGAATAATAACCAATTCTATATTCAGAAAAAAGTTGCTGATTTATGTTCGTGATTAAATCGCATTAGTAGAAATCGTCTCCAAATCTGCATGGGTTTTTAATGAAAATAAATAATATTGTGATGTAGACTGAAATCACAAAATAAATAGTGCTTATAAAGTTATGACTAACTTCCTAAAAAAAACCGAAGCTCACGGACGAAATCTACTGGTGCTACTGTACCTAGTCTTACTGTGGTCCCTGACTCATCAGGTGCCTACATGTTTTGTTGTGGTCATAGGTTGTGGTCATAGGTTGTGGTGACTGGTCATGCGTCATAAACGAATAGTTTGACATGATGCCAATAACCTGGTAGCCACCGTCTACCACCGCACCGCTCGCCGTCGGCTGGGTGCTCATTCTTACGCCCCGAAGCCTGCACTGCACTGTGCGGTTTAAGAGGAATTTCCCCCCGAGAACGCTCCGAACTGTGGAATGACCTGCCGAGGTTTTACTGAGGGTCTACAGTATAGAGTTCTTCGAAAAAGGAGTATACAGATTGGCAACGCGCAAGTTACACATCTGGAGTTGCACGCGTCCTTAGGCTACGGTGACTGCTTGCCACCAGACGCGCCGTATGCTTGTTTGCCACCATGTGGTTTTATTAAAAAAATCATAGGTTTGGGGATTATGAAGGTTATAAAAAGAAACAATTTACGGTTTAGTGTTTTACTTATATTTATTTATAAAACACGGTCAAATGATAGACAGATAGAGTAGCAAAACTTGAAAAATCTTTATGTTGACTTTGTAGCAGCACAGCACAGAGGCCCTTTCAGACAATTTACTCTAAATGTAATGTGACACTAACCGGCGATTATCCCTGCACCCAAGGACAAGCCCCGGTTATAGTGTTAACTGTCGAAAGAAAAATGTAATAATTTTTAAGAAAAAAAACCGCCTTCCTTTGGGGTTCTGGTGATAAATACTTTCAAATGTTGGATCATGTTATCAATTCGTCTGTATATTTTTTAATGTTTGTTATCCGATATCTCCGTCATTTCTGAACCAACTTTGAAATTTGGATGATTCTGAAGTACTTACAGTGAGAATGATTCTCAGAACGGAACTCTAACCATCAGGAGCGGCTCACTCTTCATCAGCAGTTCCTCTGCACCAAATGTCACTGTTCTGGACGTAAGTGCATGCTGTTCTTATAAAAATACCAAAGTCACTATAAGTGTGCCGCTCAGATTTGAGGAGTTCCATTCTGACAATCATCAGGAGTTCCACTGCACCAAATGTCACTGTTCCGTACGTATATGCAAGCTGTTCCCTTAAAAACACAAAAATCACCATATGTATGTCTTTCAGATTTGAGGAGTTCGCTCGATTTCCCCAGGATCCCACCACCAGAACTGGGTTCTGAGAAAAATGGTACCAATCTGTATGAATATACATTCAATAAAAAAAAATCAAAATCGGTCCAGTAACGACAGAGATATCGAGGAACAAACATAAAAAAAATACAGACGAATTGAGAACCCCTTCCCTTGAGATTTCGAAGGCGGTTAAAAAAGAAACCGGGCTTAATAGCTACGCTCGCGGTTCAATATTGGAATTTTTCGCTTGCTCGGGTATCAATATTGGTACGTGCGGTTAACCAACAACTTTACCCCCTTGTAAAACAAATAACTAATAATTATGTTTGTATGAATTACACAGAACAGACATGTGCGACGTGCGACTGCCCTAACATAGAACAATAAGTACCAGCAAAGCACTTGGCCATGTAGGGTCTGGTCTGGCGATTAAAGCGCGCCCAGCGCTTCTTCATTCAGCAGCGTATAGTCTGATCTTACATTCCTCCCTAAATTCCTTATAGGGTCGGGCGCAACCCGGTATACAGGCGCGTGTTCTTACATTCAGCAGTAAAGATGGGATTCGGTAAATATTCGGTATTCGGCATATTCGGCAAGTTTCTCAATGTTCGTATTCGGCCGAATACTTCGGTTATATTGCTGAATATTATTAGGGTATTAATTCATTGGATAAAATGGATAATGACATCCTATTTCAGCATTCTAAGGAACCACCAAAGGAGTTAAAAATGCATTCAAATTAAAATATAAGTACCTACAATAATTATGTAACAAAGTAAAAATAACGTAGCTTAAGACACAAAAACAAAAATTTTCTTATGCACTAAATTGTAGGAACATTAAGAGCCTTAGTGCCCATTACCAATCATTGAAAAGTTTTTAACTCTAAGCCAGGATTTCAAATTTGGCGGAACCGAATATTCGGCCGAATGTTCGGTTCGGTAACAGCTGAACCGAATGTACGGCCGAATATTCGTATTCGGCCCATCTCTATCAGCAGTAAACTTGACCCTGTAGAGCCGGGCGCAGCCCGACGTACAAGCGTGCGTAGCGCGCTTTTACATTCAGCAGTGCAAAGTCTGACCTTCATTCACCAGTAACCCTGTAAACTCTAGTCTAGCCTACGTCTTTAGACATAAGCTAGACTAGACATAATGTATTCCTTAATATATACTTATTATACTATGGCTTTTATCATAAAAGCTCCTTAAGTTAGTGTGAAATTGTTTATATTATAGAAACTAGTTATAAGGAAAATTGCTACACACCAACGGGGTCCATGTGTATCCACAATTTGTGAATTCTATGTAAATACCATGGTTTGCAAAAAAGTTCTTACTTACTTACTTACACTAAATGTTATTCTGTGTTTGAGCCACAGACCAACCCAACAAGACGGCCCTTACAGGGCGACTCGCGGTCACCAAGCATACGAAAAATCAGGTGTATAAAAGTTTAAACGAGCGCGACACCGATCAGTAGCGCCCAAGTATACGACCCGCTAACAGTGTTCGTGTCCGCTTGGGAAAAAATCTTAAATAATTAAATTTGGTTGCAAACAATGGTCTCTTGCAGCTTAAAGTGGTGTGGCAAGTCTTCTAACACTTCCACATATAAAAAAAATGGAATAACATTCCACAGTTAAGTCAAATTAATTATTTTGTTGAATATTGTTTATTATCCGCGGAGTTCATTTATACTGGTCAATATGGTTGTATTGAGCGGCGCCGAGGCGCGTCCATCCCTTTTTGCCTAGTTAACATTGCGATCATGCTATCCCTTTCACGTAAACGACTAGGGATGGGGCCATGTTAGTTTATGTCTGTTGCGGGAACTTCGTACTACCGTTCGTACCATGTGCTACTATTTTATGAAATATAAAAGAAAGCAGATTTGTAATTGTGAATCTAGAATCTGTAGAGTCTGTAGTGTTATTTAGTCGATTGATTAGTTTAGAATATTTAGTTGGTAATTTAACTTAGTAAACGTAAGTAAAAATGCACAGTTTAGTTATTACTGTTATTAGTTAATACTCCAATTGCTAATTCGAGTCCAAAAAAACTACTACGATGTTGCCACTGCAATAAAATGTTTGTAAAATAGTATAATCCTTTTTTATAAATACACACGCCAAGATAAATTATTTATTATTTATTTCAATCCTTTGATTTATATATTTAATAGTCTTTTATTATTTACATAAATACTAGGACGCTCGATTTTTTCTTTTTTCCGTGATTTTTAGTTGTAAAGTTGGTATTGCGCTTGTATCACTTCAGATATCAATAACATTTGGTGCTATATTTTGCGGTATAGAACAAACTGTTGATGATATAGATGTTGTGACCAATTTTTTATACATATATTTTACAATTAGCTAATCGGAGAAATAGTGTATAGTGGGCTTTATGGTTGCCACGGCCGCCATTGTTTTGGAAGCGGCCATGACACCATGGTCTGCCAAACTGTATTTGAATTTATTATTATGTATGATACACAGATATACAGACTACATCTCTGATATATGATAGACAGACGTTAATATGCAAGTAGCGTTTTATTGACAACCGACACTTATGAACCTTTTAGATAAAAAATGGCACATGTAATGATCTATGTATTGTTTTACCTTAAAGAGAGTATGTAAGTAAGTTTGAGTAATGTTCTTCAATTTATGGTTCCAAATCTCCTGAGGAGTCTCAGAGATACATTGGGCACTCGTTCAATACGCTAAGGAAATACCTTTCGTGAGCCCCTGACTTCGCCACGCGCCATTCTGAGAGCCAGTTCAGGTGCTACCCTTCAGCAATAACATTCTAATATTGGTAATGGGTTGTTAGACTCCAAATGACTAATTTAATAAACATTGGCGAAAATTGCACCTGACTGAGATAGGGCAGCTTTAGTGCATACATTTGTCTGGTTTTAGTTTTATTATTATTAGCAACGTGAATGAAGGTGATGTTGATTGTCACATATACACGTAATATAATGCGAATTACCAACATTTATCATTAGTGGCGACCGGTGGAACTAATTTGACGTATGAGAATTAAAACAAAAAAACTAAAACAAATTTTCTTCACAATTTTATCATCAAGTATTCTTGGATTTCTTACGTGCCAAATAAAGAATGTAGAAGGTTGGCGAAACCTGAAAAGTATTTTGACAGTGACATTGACAGCTGTGACATTGACGTATCTGTCGTAGTTTTTTTGGACTCGAATTAGCAATTGGAGATTAGTAATGATTTTTATTGAGGTGCTATCACAATCATCATCCTCCTTGCGTTATCCCGGCATCGGCATTCGCCACAGCTCATGGGAGCCTGGGGTCCGCTTTGGCAACTAATCCCAAGATTTGGCGTAGGAATCGAGGTCAACATCATAATCAGATATGAAATTTAATCTATGGCCGCGTCTCTGGTCCATCAGCAGATCAGCTCCATGATACCATAATATTGCATCGTCACGTGATTTACACAATTATGTGTGCAAAATTTCAGCTCAATCGGTTAAAAATATCTGCTTTAAAAGTCGCATGATTTCACCTGAATATACTAATATTGCAAGTTAAATAAAAGCTTGCAAAAACGCCTAACTTGCGCATTTCTTACCATTACTTGTAGAAATAATACTTTATAACTAAAGAAATATAAATAAGTTAGAAAAACTGCTATAATATTATAATTTGTTGCAAAACAAATTCACCACAGTACTAGTACCGGGACCATTGTCTATAATAGACATGTCCCATTCTCATCCCTACGGCCAAGCGTAAAGGCGCGCCATTATTTGAAACGACCAATGGCAGCGCCGTGCGCTCCCGCCTCACCCCGCAATGATTGGTGATTTGCGTCTCGAACAATATCGCTTGCATTACGGCTCAGCCACGACATTGGTCTAAGTGCGACAGCGGCGAGCGGCGGCCATACATTGAAGCGAGACACAGCGATGGGACTTTTCATTCGCACGTATGGCTGCCGCTCGCCGCTGCCGCGCTTAGACCAATGTCGTGGCTGGGCCGTTAGGCTTCTAGTGGGGTGTTCTGTGGTTTGAGCACTGACTTCAGCTCTGCGTGGATCTCAGCCTACGGCTTTCTCGATAGCGGTAGTTCGCACGTTTCACGTCGTCAACTATTGCGGCTGTGTCTATGACAGAATAGTTTTTTCATTTGTTTTAATATTTTTATGAATCCGAGTATGACTCTTTAAATTAGACTTTCTCCTAAATCGTTTTTTACACACATCACACGAATATGGCCTTATATCACTGTGGAACAGCATATGTCGTTTTAAATAAGCGACAGTTTTAAATCGTTTTTTACACACATCACACGAATATGGTGTTATATCACTGTGGAACAGCATATGTCGTTTTAAATAAGCGTCAGTTTTAAATCGTTTTTTACACACATCACACGAATATGGTCTTATGTCAGTATGAACAAGTCTATGTCTTTTCAACTTATATATAGTTAAAAATCCTTTTTTACACACATCACAATAATGTGTTCTTACATCACTGTGACGTAGTAAATGATTTTTTAAACCACTCTTAGTTAAAAATCCTTTTTTACATATGTCACAGGAATATGGTCTTATGTCAGTATGAACAAGTGTATGTCTTTTCAACTCAGATATAAATAAAAATCCTTTTTTACATATGTCACAGGAATATGGGCTTATGTCAGTATGAACGAGTGCATGTCTTTTCAAAACAGATATAGTTAAAAATCCTTTTTTACATATGTCACAGGAATATGGTCTTACTCTTATGTCATTATGAACAAGGGTATGTCTTTTCAACTCAAATATAGTTAAAAATCCTTTTTTACACACATCACAATTATGTGTTCTTACATCACTGTGACGTAGTGAATGCTTTTTTAAAAACTTTACAGTTGAAAATCCTTTTTTACATACGTCACAGGAATATGGTCTTATATTACTATGAATCAGAGTATGTTGTTTTAAATAAATCTTAGTTCTGAATCGTTTTTTGCACACATCACACGAATATGGTCGCATGTCACAATGACGCAGTACATGTACATTCAAAGCACTCTTTCCTATAAATCCTTTTTTACATAATTTACACGAATATGGTTTTATGGCAGCATGAACAAGTGTATGTCGTTTTAAACCATACATAGTCACAAATCCTTCGCTGCATACATCACATGAATATGGTTTTATGACACTATGAATCCCTGTATGTCTATTTAAATCACTCTCAAAATTAAATCCAATGTCCGATTCCTTGTCCGGACTCGGGTCTTGTGAACGCTGTGTGCTCGGCATATGGATATGAGTCATGATATGTTGATCCAAATCTGATTTCAGAGCAAAACTATCTCCACAAAGACCACAAGTCGGTTTCCCATTGTCAACTCTAGTGTGTATATCCTCCGCATCAATTTCCCTATCCGTGTGTTGCGTGTCGTTGGCGGCAAGAGCGTCTTGGTGTCGGAGCCGTTCGAGGCGCACGCGGCAGTCCTGGATCGCGTATCTTCGGCACAATGCCCGCTCCTGCTCTTGCTGGCACTGACAAGCAAATGCTAAAACATTTTAGACAGTATTAATAATGATAAAATATCACAAACATATTTTTACTGTAATCACATTAGGTACTCTGCAAAACACCTATAATTTTTCCACAGTAAAATAAAGTGTTTGCTCACTTTTCTTCAGTTATATTTTTAATTTAATTATTTTATGTTTCATATCCGTAAATCATTAAGAAGAGCTGCAGAAATTATTCAAACGCACAGCCAATTTATATATTCCATTTTAAAAATGATTACAGGCACAACACAATACAAATTTCTATCATTTTTAATTCGGTCATCAACTAAGTATTTATATCAACTGACCAGTGCTAGTTGTGACCAGTGCTAGTTTTCTTGGGATTTAAATAGGCTCTCACTTAAATTGGAAGACTCATATTGAACATATAAATAATAAGGTATCCAGTAGTTGCTATGCCTTATCTCTGCTTGCTCAAACATGTTCCGAAAATATTGTACTAAATGCTTACTATGGAAATGTCTATCCCTTACATACAGAGTTATCTACTGGGGTAATTCTGTAGATGTACATAAAACATTTAAATTACAGAAAAAATGCTTAAGAACTGTATATTGTATGTACACAGAAGATTCACTTCGTGACGTATTTAAAGAAAAACGTATTTTGACATTAGCAAGTATTTATGTCTTAGATCTATGTATGTTTATAAAGAGTCAAGCTGCATATTTTGTTAAAAAGTCATCATTAAAAAATAATATAAGAGACCAATACAAATATGACCTATATCTTCCACGGGTTAACAACTCTATGTACAAAAAGAGCACGTTTATTATGGCTATCCGTTTTTTAAACATCTTCCTCTCAATATCAAAGCGCTAGACGGAATTATGTTTTGAATGTAAGCTCAAGAGTTGGCTGATCGAGCAAGTGTTTTATGACACAAAATAATTTTTTGCTAGTTAATAAGACACCTATGTAATGTTAGAATTGTAAGATAATAAGCTTAGTTATAAAATGGGTAGGTTACCTACCATAATTGTACGCCCTAGCAGGCAACTGTTGATACTTCTTGTATAAAAAAAACACCTATGCATGTACACAGTTATACAATAAAATTCTATTCTATTCTATTCACTCACCATTGCCCTGCGCACTGCCTTCCTGTTCCATGCTCGGAGGTCTGTGGATATGATCTATGACATGTTTCACTAAATCTGATTTTACACTGAATCTTTCACCACAAAGATCACATAATGGTTCTTTCTCTTCAGTGTGAAATTCATCTCTAAATGTAAATTTATCAGTATCGGACTCAGTGTCGCTACTAGTTGTGCCTTGTCGCTTAGCTAGCACATCGATGTGTGGGATGTGTTCAAGTGTCACAGAGCAATCTCGAAGTGTACGGCCAATGCGACCTGCACAACAAACATTAAATTAAGGTCAATCTCTGTAGATATGATGCTACATTTAAATCTTTCTTATTTACTCAAGGATTAAACATGTGGCATAATATAAAACTAGTACCAATATAGGGAGTGCATCATTACACAAGAATTCAGAACTTACCATGAACTACTAGAGTGACATCAGGGCGATATGGGCACTCCGCACCCAGCACAAGCTCATCTTTAACATCATGGTCCGTGTACAGGCCGGCCAGCATGGCTGCTTCGCTCACACACTCCTTGTCCAAGCAGGAGGCTGTCTGTGGGATCTGTGGCACCGACTGCATAACCTCATCCTTGACTCTACCGTCACACAAGCCATGTATCACATCGCTCACAATATTTTCAAAGCATGAGGGATTTATTTCGTATTCACTCGTTGTGTGTTGCAAACAATCTTCTATTTCGTCACTGTCTGACTGATGTTCATTCTGTGGTTCTTCTTTGATGTGCACTGCTAAGTAAAACGATTAAGATTAGACTCAGAACAAATTTACTTGGCAACGATTTTAATAGCATATACAAGAGTTAAGTAAACGCCATAATTACAATGAAGATAGTTTTGTAAACATTGCACCGGCGAGGCTGTTAGAATCACTGCCAATGTCGTTAAGCCAAATGCACGCGAGAAACACCCGGACACTCACCTCGCGCCGCGCCGGGCGGCCGCCGCTCGGGCTCCGCTTCTGGCTCAGCAGGCTCCTCCTTCAATCGCACAAACTCAGACACTTCGGTTACAAACTCCATTCTAGTTCCATACAAGTAAATTTTTGATAGTTACACTATGTACCTATTAAGCTAGGAACATACTACGCGGACGTCCGTCGTAAATCGTCCGCGACCGCGACCTATCAGTGTGCACGGAACAAAACATCCAGAGAGCCAGATTTCGATCGGACGTCCGTGCGCTCAAGGCCACGTCCGCGTCCGTCGACCGATAGTTTGCACGGTTATGTGTATTTCCATTGTCCAGATTCCCGTCCGCGGTCGATTTACGACGGACGTCCGCGTAGTGTGTTCCTAGCTTTACGATGATCAAAATAATATTAAGTACTTTATAGAAAACATTAGTGAATTAATAATGTTCACTTGTATAGGTTTTTTCTACATTTACTATCGTATTTTATACAAGATATCAATTTCTATTTACATTTTTCTACAACTACAACATAATCTTAAAGACAAAATGTCAACTTTTAAAAATCGTAACAGACGGGCGTACCTGACGCAGCATTGGTCCGGTCACCACAATATACGATGTGTTCGTCTGTACTGACCTCACATACAAATCCGGTGATGAATTTGTGATTAAGTTAGTTTTTTTCGTGATGAGATCAAATAGCTGGACATCATCTCCAAATCTGCATTGATCTTTAACGTAGGTAAATAATATTGGACTGTAACCACAAAATAAATAGTACTTCTAGTACT
The DNA here is from genome assembly GCF_023078275.1 of Leguminivora glycinivorella. NCBI lineage: Eukaryota > Metazoa > Arthropoda > Insecta > Lepidoptera > Tortricidae > Leguminivora > Leguminivora glycinivorella. The sequence goes on from NC_062994.1 coordinate 10,778,422, forward strand.
ACTCACGAAATAAAGCAACTTATGGAGAAAAGTCACGAGTACAACCGTCCTTTGTGCATGGCATTCGTAGATTACGAAAAGGCTTTCGACAGTGTCGGACATTGGGTTGTGTTTGACTCTCTCCATCGCTGCTCAGTTGATGCTCGCTATGTGGATGTGCTCCGGGAGCTATACAGCTCGGCAACAATGCAAGTCTGGCTTCATAGACTCAGTGATCCAATATCCATCCGTAGGGGGGTGCGCCAAGGAGATACCATTTCACCCAAACTTTTTACGACGATACTAGAAGACGTCATAAAACGGACGGACCTCCTTCAGACGGTGGCAGAGCGCCTGGACGGTCCTTTCCAGCTTCACTGGGATAGGCTGCATAGGACGTCTAACTGACGGTTTGTGATATTTTAAACTGAAATAATAATTTAATTTAAATAATTTAATTTAAGTTGTTCTAAGAATTGTGATATTTTATTTTGATATTATTGTTTAATTTTAGTGTATTATTCGTTTTTGTGTGTCATGTCTCAATTATTTTGTTCTTTGTTGTTTAAATGTATTATGGATTATTAATCTGAAATAAATGAATTATTATTTTCCTTTATTTATTTTGCTTCTTAGGTTAAGATTTTTATAATATGAATATAAAAGTAAAATACAAAGACACATACAAAACAATATAAAAAACATATAAACACATTATAAAAAACCTAACCTAGGGTGCCGCCAGCAGCTGGGCAGGGCCCAAGCTGCCGGTGGTTAGGGCCGCAGAGAGAGGAACCGTCGGACTATCCGCGCTGTGTCCAGGATCACCGCCTTCTGCATCTGGCCCTTGATCCAGCCACCTAGCGAGAGTCTCTTAAGATGTTGGTCGAGACTCTTCGCTATGAGACCGTTCGCTGAAACGACTATCGGAACAATGATCGTTGATTCAACATCCCACATGGCGGTTATCTCGTGGGCCAAGTCTAGGTACTTACTGGACTTGTCCTTCTCGGCTTTCACGAGATTCTCATCATGGGGGATGGTGATGTCAACGAGCACTGCCCGGCGTTGCGGGCGATCTATTATCACAATGTCAGGCTTATTGGCTACAATAGTCCTGTCAGTGATAATAGATCGATCCCAATAGAGCGTGGCACGACCATTTTCGAGAACTGGCGCAGGTAAGTACTTGTAGTACGGTACTTCGCGGTCCACAAGGCCGTATTGAAGAGCAAGTTGCTGGTGAATAATCCTGGCTACGAGATTATGTCTGTGCAAGTACTCGCCGTTAGCAAGATGAGAACAACCGGAAATGATATGCCTGAGTGACTCTCCGGGACGGCGGCATGCCCGACAAATGTCGACCGTACCGTCCTTCAGGATATATTTCCGGTAGTTGTTCGTCATCATAACTTCGTCCGCAATTGCACAGGCAAAACCCTCGGTTTCTCCGAAGAGGTCCCCAAATCGTAACCAGTTCACCGATGCGAGCAGGTCTACATCGGGTCCCGTGAGGGCCTTGTAGAAACGCCCGTGTAGCTGCTTGCTCTCCCATACCGCCTTGCGGTCCGCAGTACTTAGTACCACAGGTTTGCGCCAGTTCTCTTTCGCCAAGGAGAGCGGCGTGAGGTTTCCGTCAACTGCCACCACATCACGATGCATCCCACACTCGTTGTTAAGGAAGTAATTCCTGAGATTGTACACCTCACGGTTGTGGAGATCTTTGGCGTTTAGGAAGCCTCGACCTCCGCATTTCCGTGGGATGTACAATCTCATAACAGACGAGCGCGGGTGTAACATACGATGTGTGGTAAGCAGTGAACGGACCCTCCGATCCAGGGCGTCCAGCTCAGTCTGGGTCCACCGTAGTATGCCAAAGGAGTATGTGAGTAGAGGCATTACCCAGGCGTTAAAGGCGCGCACTTTGTTGCCTCCTGACAAAAGACTGTTAAGGACTTTTGTCAGCCGACTGAAAAAGCGCTCCTTCACCGACCGTCTAATGCCAACATCCTCAATACCCAACGACTGTGACATACCAAGGTACTTATAGGTTTCTGATTCAGAGATAGATCTGAACGACATCGTCTCAGAAAGTTGTAAATTTTCTGAATTTACAACCTCCCCCCGCTGTACATGCATGACCGCACACTTATCGACACCAAACTCCATTCTGATGGCGGTACTGAAAACTTCTGTGGTTTTCAATAGCACCATCAGGTCTTGGGCGTTCGGTGCAAATAGTTTGAGATCGTCCATGTACAGAAGGTGAGAGATGACTTCACCCTCTCTCCGAAGCCGGCAACCTAGCCCAGAATCCTTCAGCAGCGTGCTGAGGGGATTCAGAGCTAGGCAGAACCATAATGGACTCAAACTGTCACCCTGGAATATTCCTCGCTCAATCCTTATGAAGTCCTGCGGGCCAGGGGGCCATCCCTGCCTCCTGTTTGACGAAGGACTGTGGTCCACTGCCTCATACATGCAGCCAGGAAGGATATTAAAGCTGCATCAAGTTTATACAGCTCCAATACCCTTCTCAGCCATGAATGAGGCACCGAATCATAGGCCTTCTTATAGTCAATCCAAGCGGCCGAAATGGCCCCCTTGTTCCGCCGAACTTGTTGGCAGATGGTCATGTCTATGAGGAGGAGCTCTTTAGTACCACGGGACCCAACCCTACATCCATTTTGAGCGGGAGCCAGAATGTTGTTAGCGACAATATGCGCGTTAATTTTTGCTCTCAAAATGGATGTAAGGAGCTTGTAAAGTGTAGGCAAGCACGTGATGGGTCTGTAGTTTTTTGCTTCCGTGGTACTACCGGACTTATAGAGCAGGAAAGTAACACCAGTTGTTAGGGAAGGTGGGAGATTATTATTATAAAAACGCTGAAATGGGACAAAACTGGTATCAACATCCATGATGTCTTCTTGTCGCACCTGAGGTTTGCCGACGATATTGTATTGTTCGCCGAGACCCTAGAAGAGCTCCAAGGCATGGTCGAACACCTGTACCATGCTTCTTTGAAAATAGGTCTTAAGATGAATATGTCCAAGACTAAAAGTAATGACGAACATCTCTGGTGATTCGGTCTCAACCATTATGGTGGGGAACGAAGAGCTAGAGTCTGTCAAGCATTACGTGTATCTTGGACATATTCTATCTTTTGACAAAACACAACAGGAGCAGGAGATCTCTAGGAGAACCCAGCTGGGTTGGGCGGCATTCAACAAGTTGGCGGACATCCTCAAACCTGTTAACATTCCACAATGCCTGAAGACTCGCCTCTTTAACCAATGTGTCTTGCCCAAATATCAAATATGGACGCTCACTAAAAGGCTGTGCATAAGATCCGAGTTGCACAGAGAGCCATGAAGCGCGCGCGCCATGCTCGGTATCAAGATTCAAGATCGGGTGAGGAATGCCGAGATCCGTCGTCGCACCTAGGTGCTAGACGTGGGTTTCGTCATTACCAAACTAAAATGGAGTCGGGCGGGACATGTTGCTAGGCAGAGTGATGGCAGATGGACTAAAATGTTAACAGAATGGTGGCCGCTCACAGATGTAAGAAGCGCTTGGCATCCGTTAGCTCGTTGGGTGGACGATATCCGGAAAATTGAGGGTCACAACTGGATGAGACTAGCTTCAGGACCGGGACAAGTGGCGTACTAGAATTAAGAGAGGCCTATGCTCAGCAATGGGCGATAAAGGGCTGATATGATGATGATGAAATAGTACTTATGAATAGAAAGGACTCTTCCTAAAAAACCAAAGCTAAACAGCAGCTCACGGACGAAACCTGTGTCCGTAACACATCTGCAATCTATCTCTAAGTATCGCTCTTGCGTACTGGCGCACCAGAGCCAGACATGGGGTCATGTACGAATTGTTTGCCATGATGCCAACGGCCGCTTTCTACCACCGCCGCGCTTACCGTCGGCTGCGTGCTCCTTCTCTCACCCCGGAGCCTGCACTGCACTGTGCGGTTTAAGAGGAGTTTCCTCCCGCGACCGACTGTGGAATGTTTCTTGCCGGTCCCAACTGAGGGGGGACTGAAATCTTCTCGAGGCTGAGGCGTAAGGTTAGAGCCGGCGTAGTTTTATTTGACGATCATAAACGCATTGTAATATGCCTACTTGGAAAATAAATATTTCATTTCAGCTCCCTGCCATTTTACTGAGGGTGTACAACATGGAATTCTTCAAAAAAGGAGTATACTTATTATACAGATTGCGAAAGGGCCAGCATCGTGCAAGTAATACTTCTGGAGTTGCAAGCATCCTTAGGCTACGGTGACTACTTACCACCAGACGAGCCGTTTGCTTGTTTGCCACCATGTGGTATTATTAAAAAATCATAGGTTTGGAGATTATGGACGTTATAAAAAGAAACAATTTTACGGTTCAGTATATTATATTAGTAAAACACTATAAATGATAGACAGATTGATAGCGAGATGCAAAACTTGCAAAATCTGTGTTGAGTTTTTGGTGAATTAAGGCATGCATACAGTAACTGGTCGAAAACTAAAAGCAATATCCGTATAAGTAATAATATTTATAAATTAAACGATAGTGAATAAGAGCAAGTGTTGGTTATGATATAGGGAAATAGGAATGATTATATAAAAATAATGAAAATGTAAATGTAGGTATTATTTAAGTGTAATATAAAAAAGTCAAACTTTCTTTGACACTAAGAAAATGACTTTGTTATTTTGCACTAAATTATTTATCTATAATAAAGTGAATTTTTATACGTATATTTTATTGTAAGTGAATTAAGAAAAATAAATTCAGCACTTTCAGCGGTAATAACAAAGATGATTTGAGGTCTATTTAAAACATTGACCCGTAATAGCAATAAATTGATAATACAAAGGTAGGTAGGCATAATATTATGATAAAAAACTGTCCTTTTTCTAACCACATAAAGCCTGGAATCCCGCGGCATATTCACACTACGTGATCCACACGAGTGATGACCTCTCAGATGAGTTGAGAGTAGCGTTCGACATGTTACGATCTATTTTCGAGGATCTTTCTCAAGAGTGGCGACCCCGCCTCTATATGTCGAGAGCGCGAGGCACATGCTATATCGACTTAATACGTGAGTAACCCGCTTAAAATATTTTTAAATATGGTTTTGTATCTCTATGAATCTGGTCTTACTTCGGCATGGACCAATGTATGTCGTTTTAATAGAGACATAGTTATAAATCCTCTTTTATTGTAAGTGAATTAAGAAAAATAAATTCAGCACTTTCAGCGGTAATAACAAAGATGATTTGAGGTCTATTTAAAACATTGATCCGTAATAGCCATAAATTGATAATACAAAGGTAGGTAGGCATAATATTATGATAAAAAACTGTCCTTTTTCTAACCACATAAAGCCTGGAATCCCGCGGCATATCCACACTACGTGATCCATACGAGTGATGACCTCTCCTCTCAGATGAGTTGAGAGTAGCGTTCGACATGTTACGATCTATTTTCGAGGATCTTTCTCAAGAGTAGCGACCCCGCCTTTATATGTCGAGAGCGCGAGGCACAGACTTAATACGTGAGTAACCCGCTTAAAATATTTTTAAATATGGTTTTGTATCTCTATGAATCTGGTCTTACTTCGGCATGGACCAATGTATGTCGTTTTAATAGAGACATAGTTATAAATCCTCTTTTACACACATCACATGAATATGGTCTTACATCACTATGGAGAAGAGTATGTAGTTTTAAATAAGCCTCAGTTCTAAATCGTTTTTTACACACGTCACACGAATGTGAACGTGTAACTCTATGAGTCCGTGCATGTCGATTTAAAACAGCCTTAAACTTAAATCTTTTTTTACATACGTCACACGAATATGGTCTTAGATCACTATGTATCTTTGTATGTTTATTCAAGTCAGAAGTAGTATGAAATCGTTTTTTACAAACATCACAAGAATATGGCCTTGTATCACTGTGTAATAGTATATGTCGTTTTAAATAAACGTGAGTGTTAAAGCGTTTTTTACACACATCACACGAATATGATCTTAAATCGCCATGAATCAGAATATGTAGTTTTAAATAATCCTTAGTACTAAATTGTTTTTTACACACATCACACGAATGTGAAGGCGCTCTATGAGTCAGTGTATGTCGATTTAAAACAGCCTTTAACTTAAATCGCTTTTTACATACGTCACAAGAATGTGGTCTTAGGTCACTATGTATCCTTGTATGACTATTAACTTCGGAAACAGTTTTAAATCGGTTTTTACACACATCACAAGAATATGGCCTTCTATCACTGTGAAACAGTATATGTCGTTTTAAACAAGCGTCAGTTTTAAATCGTTTTTTACACACATCACATGAATATGGCCTTATATCACTGTGAAACAGTATATGTCGTTTTAAATAAGCGTTAGTTTTAAACCGTTTTTTACACACATCACAGGAATATGGTCGTTTGTCACTACATAAACTTGTATGTCTTTTAAAATCAGAAGGAGTTTTAAATCTTTTTTCGCATACGTGGCAAGAATATGAACTTATATTATAATGAACTCTTCTATGTTTATTCAATCGGAATTTACTTCGGAAACGCTCTGAACATATTTCGCAACAGTAAAATTTTTCTCCTATGTTATCGCATTTAGAGTCCTTAGACTTTGACTGTGTTGAGTGTGTTTTGATATGAATGTGTAAGGTATTTTTTTGCTGAAATGATGCTCCGCATAAGTCACACTCATACATATGAATCCTAGTATCTGATTCCTTGTTCGGACTCACGTCTTGTGAACGTCGTGTCGTCGGCATGTGAACACCAAACATGATATGGTTTTTCAAATCCGATTTCAGTGCAAAACTATCTCCACAAAGATCACAAGTCGGTTTCCCATTGTCAACTCTAGTGTGTATATCCTCCGCATCAACTTCCGTATGCGTGTGTTGCGTGTCGTTGGCGGCAAGAGCCTCTTGGTTTCGGAGCCGTTCGAGGCGCACGCGGTCCTGGATCGCGTATTTTCGGCATAAAACCCGCTCCTGCTCTTGCTGGCACTGACCAACAAATGCTAAAACATTTTAGACAGTATTAATAATGATAAAATATTACAGACATATTTTTACTGTAATCACGTTAGGTACTCTGCAAAACACCTACAATTTTTCCACAGTAAAATAAAATGTTTGCTCACTTTTCTTCAGTTATATTTTTAATTTAATTTTTTTATGTTTCATATCCGTAAATCTTTAAGAAAAGCTGCAGAAAGTATTCAAACGCACAGCCAATTTATATATGCCATTTTAAAAATGATTACAGGCACAACACAATACAAATTTCTATCATTTTTAGGGTTCCGTAGTCAACTAGGAACCCTTATAGTTTCGCCATGTCTGTCTGACCGTCCGTCCGTCCGTCCGTCCGCGGATAATCTCAGTGACCGTTAGCACTAGAAAGCTGAAATTTAGTACCAATATGTATATCAATCACGCCGACAAAGTGCAAAAATAAAAAATGGAAAAAAGTATTTTATTAGGGTACGGCCCCCTACATGTAAAGTGGGGCTGATATTTTTTTTCATTCCAACCCCAACGTGTGATATATTGTTGGATAGGTATTTAAAAATGAATAAGGGTTTACTAAGATCGTTTTTTGCTAATATTAATATTTTCGGAAATAATCGCTCCTAAAGGAAAAAAAGTGCGTCCCCCCCCTCTAACTTTTGAACCATATGTTTAAAAAATATGAAAAAAATCACAAAAGTAGAACTTTATAAAGACTTTCTAGGAAAATTGTTTTGAACTTGATAGGTTAAGTAGTTTTTGAGAAAAATACGGAAAACTACGGAAACCCTACACTGAGCGTGGCCCGACACGCTCTTGGCCGGTTTTAATTCGGGCATCAACTAAATACACTGACTAGTGCTAGTTGTGACCAGGGTGGCTAGCCGAATGGCACAATCGCTCACGAAACGCTCACGAAACGAAGCGCTAGTAGATATCTATCTCTATCGCGCTTGCGTATTGGCGCGACAGAGCCAGCGGCGTATCGCTTTCGTTTGGCGTCGGAGAAATGCCATTCGGCTACGGGGCCAGTGCTAGTTTTCTTGGGATTAAAATAGACTCTCACTTAAATTGGAAGACTCATATTGAACATATAAATAATAAGATATCCAGTAGTTGCTATGCCTTATCTCTACTTGCTCAAACATGTTGAGAAAATATTGTACTAAATGCTTACTATGGAAATGTCTATCCCTTACTTACATGCAGAGTTATCTACTGGGGTAATTCTGTAGATGTACATAAAACATTCAAATTACAGAAAAAATGCTTAAGAACTGTATATCGTATGTACACAGAAGATTCACTTCGTGACGTATTTAAAGAAAAACGTATTTTGACATTAGCAAGTATTTATGTCTTAGAGCTATGTATGTTTATAAAGAGTCAAACTGCATATTTTGTTAAAAAGTCATCATTAAAAAATAATATAAGAGACCAATATTGTGTTTTATTTTTCGTTCTAGGTTCCTGACCTATCCTTCCAAAAATTAAATCAAAAATCACCGAACACTCGTTTAAAAAAAAAAAGTCAAAAGTCACCACGACATTGGCAGAATCCACCTGGCTCAAAATATCAAGGAGTAAAATTTCCAGTGTGGCATTACCAGCTTTTTTGTCGTCAGCTCATAGCTCGTCCAGTCTCATAGGAAAAATCCTACGAACAAACTGTGAGGCTGCGGGCTTGGCTGACGCCAAAAATGCTTGGTCAATTGCTTGCCCCGGTCAAAATTTTCCCGAATATCCAAATTCTCAAAGGAGCTGGGACGACATTATATGTAAATTGACCGTTAGTTCCCTCCTAGCCCAATCCGACACTGAGGGACGAGCCAGACTCCTAGCAGCTGGAACCAGCGAAGCAGGGTTCTGGCTCCATGCACACCCTTCCTGTGGCCATGAGGTTGACCGACTTGGGCACCACGGCCTTTCCTGCCAACGAAGCGCTGGCCGCTTCTCGAGGCATGCTGCCCTCAACGACGTGATCCGCCGGTCTCTTGCGTCAGTCAATGTGCCGGCCCTTTTAGAGCCGACCGGCATATTGAGATATGATGAAGTTGGAGGGTTGTATGGAGGTTAAGTAAAACCGGTCATTATGGATGATGTGTGTTGTATTGTCAATAATCAATACAGAAGAGAGAGCAAGTAAAACTAAACATACTTTATATAGTAAATTATTGCTTACATGCTATTTTATTCACATACGTGTGTCACATGTATGTTGCAGACAGTAACGTTAAGTTACTGTTAAAGTGTTAATTAGGGATATACTACATCTCCCCGTAAAGTTACTCTTCACCCCCACAAAGGAAGAAAAAAAAAATGTGACATACGTGTATGAATTTACATTTTTTTTTAACTTATTTATTTTCAAATAACATAAACTTATTTTTTATATCAAATACATCTTAGTGTTATTCTTATGAGTTATATATATCTGATCATTTTTTGAAATCTTAACATTAGGTGACATATCTTCTATAACCTCATAAGGTCCATTATAAATAGAATCTAATTTATTGCCTACTTGATTTTTCAAAAGTACTAAGTCTCCTGGTTTATATTGAACAGAATTCATTTTCTTATCATACATTAATTTTCTACTAAATTTACTAGACATTAAATTATTTCTAGCTTCTGATTGAGCTCTTTGTAACCTATACTTAAATTCTTTAGGATAACTATCATAATTATAGAGAGGGTCGATAGAAGAAATTAAATTATTGGGCAAACGGCAGTGTTTGCCGAAAACTAATTCGAATGGCGTATACACCGTGTTTCCGGTAACACTCAAAACCTCAGACACCCCAACTGATTTTTATTTTTTTAAACTCATCTAGAGTATTCATCTTTTAATCTGATGGTTACTTTTTTTTTAATTGAATTTTTAATTTTCTGTACAGCTCTACTTGACTTTTAGCTCTACACTCAATAAAATAATTGCTAACTTCCACCATAAACCATAAAACTATTTATTTGTGTACGTTACTGCAACGACATAAGGTTTACCAATAGACAGCTAAGATGTCATTGTAAAACACTTTAAAGCTTTGTCACAGTAAACTTCAAATTGGACAGGTAATCGCAGTAAGCAAATTTAAACCCAATATTCAAAATGACAAGGTTGTAATTAGGTACGAGTTCAATTTGTTATGACTTATGATAAACATTAAGTTTAAACTGACAAACAACGTCAAACTCGTAGCGGAAAAAATAATCGTTCAAGTAACCAGCCAGTATTAATACCCCTAAATACTGAAAAAGGTAAACAACCTCTAGCAATTCGATATACACAATGTTGTCTTACGAGTACAATAGAATAGGCACTTAAAAAATAACTAATAATACAAATTTAAATAAAAATATTACCCCCCTCAAGATATAGCTCAATCGATTCGACTCTCGATTCTGAACAAACTGTTTTCAGGTTTTTAGTGTTAAGTGAAACACGGTGTATTGTGTCTCGGTATGCACGGTGGTGTTATATGAGAAACACCAATAACTTAACCAAGTGCTCCAATCGGTGCGGTTGTTACTACATTGAATCCTAAGATACGCACCTAGATTTTTGTGTGTGTTTTCAAGCGCTCCTATGGTTTCGTGGTGATAAGCAGTAGAGTGTAGCTTATTAACACCTAATAATTTACAAATATCGCTAAATACACTAGACATAAATTCGGTACCTTGATCCGTTATAATGTCGCTTGGAATGCCATATCTTAAAACGAAATTATTTACAAAAGCTTTACTTACAGATTCAGTGTCTTTTCTTTCTAACGGGTATGCTTCTACGAACTTAGTCAGTTCACACTGAATTGTTAATACGTACTTATAGTTATAATTATCTATTTCTAAAGGTCCAAGTATATCTAAAGAAATTCTTTCAAAAGATGAGCTTGGTGTCGAAGTGATCACCATTGGTTCCTTAATGTACTTATTAGTGTGCTTGTTGTATTGACAATGTGCACATTTCTTAACGTACTCGTATACATCGTGGCTCATTCTTGGCCAGAAGTAGTGTTGCTTTATATTATTAAGCATTCTATTAACCCCCGCGTGTCCACTGGTGGGTAATAGGTGGAAATCGTTTAAAATAACTCGTATTTCATCTTTATCGTATACTTTTGTAACACCTCTTGTTACTAAGATCCTAGGAATATCACATTTATAGCTAGCTAAAAATTCATTTACTGTATGTGCATTTCGATTATTCTTTATAATTATAACTTCACTTATGTTTTGCTCCTTGCAAAATTGTTCTAATTCCCTCGCTAACACGCCTACGGCAGATAACGATCGGGATGTTAGATACATGCACGATTTGCTTGGTACGTACCAAAAATTTCCTTTACTACTCATTATTCCATTTCGACATGTCTTGTAGTTAGAGTTTAGTATTAATTCAATATAATTTTTTGGTGCTTTGATGATTTCCACCACTCTAGGTTGATCAAGCCTATCGTGTGCGGGATCATCTGTCACTAAGCTACCTTGATCACACGTTTGTTGTTGTTCTTGCTGCGCGCGTAACTTCCGTGATTGAGCTCTCGTTATGACTGATACAACGTTTGTCCTAATATTTTTTAAATCATCACTATTCATCGGTAAACGACTCAATGCGTCTGCAGCTGCATTGTTTCGTCCCGGAATGTATTCAATGTCAAAATTAAATTCCTCCAAATATAATCTATATTTGGTTAATCTGCTCGAAGGATCAGTCATTCCGAAAAGATAAATTAAAGGTTTATGGTCTGTGACAATTTTAAACTTTTTCCCATAGAGATATGGTCTAAAATGTCTTGTCGCCCAAACTATAGCTAGCAATTCCAAATCTATTATTGGGTATCGCGTTTCAGCTGGCTTAAGGTTTCGACTTGCATACGCGACTACTTTGCCATTAGAATTAGACAAAACTGCTCCTAAGCCTATCTTTGAAGCATCTGTATGTAAGGTAAACACATTATTTTCAGAAAAATCAGGGTAATCTAGAACTTGTGGACCTGTAAGTATTTCTTTCAATTTTATAAAAGCTGTTTCACACTCTGGGGTCCAGTTGAAAACTGCATTTTTCTTAGAAAGTTGATTTAATGGATAAGCGATGTTCGCGAAATTTTGAATAAACCAGGGACCGGACAACCCCTTCCGCGCTACAAGCCTTTCATTGGGAATCCCTAACGTAAGGACGACCCAATCGAGAGACTCTCCCTTTCGAACTGCAAGCCCATTCATTTGACTAGCCCTTACAAAAAACTTAGCAAAACAATAAAGCTAGCCCTGTGCATTGGCTTACCGCTATCCGATACGGCTTGCAAGCCTTTAATAAGGGTTACCCTTATTTTAAGCGCTATTTATAAGGCTTTCCCTTTTGTTGAAGCGTAGTCGAGCCTTGCGTGAAAGAGACAGGATTATGAATCTAAGCTAGTGTAAGAGGCGGAAGGAAAATGCGCTGTTGCCACTCCGCACTATGCGCCCCATTTTTAATTTTGCAACGAAACATGTTTTCGTTGGATAGAAGTAGAACACGGCTAGAAATTATTTTTAATGAACTGGGAGACAAGGGACTGAGGATCGCCTGATGGTAAATGATCATCGTCGCCCATAGATCAGTATGTATGTTCGTACGTATGAATGTATGTAGGTATGTATGAATGTATGTAGGTATGTATGTATGAATATAAATATATAAATATGTAAATATGTGCATACAGTGTGCATACAGTGTTGGCCGAAAATCAATACAATTAACCATTATCATCACACATTGAAAACGTTAATTGCCAACATAAAAATAAGCCGTTTTCGTCATCCAACTCGCCTTGATGAGTTAATTGGGTGAGCAGTTCCTAAGATAGAGCTGATGCTGAACCCTGGCTTTTCCCAGGGGAACGCGTGTTTGGTTTAACATAGGCAAGCGCTGTTTTCGTCATCGGACTTGTTTTGATGAGTACTTGAGTGAGCAGTAACCAAGGTAGAGCTGATGCTGAACCCTGGGTATTTCTAGGGGAACTCGGGTTTCGTGCAACATAGGCAAACGCTGTTTTCGTCATCGGACTTGTATTGATGAGTACTTGAGTGAGCAGTAACCAAGGTAGAGCTGATGCTGAACCCTGGCTTTTCCCAGGGGAACGCGGGTTTGGAGTAACATAGGCAAGCGCTGTTTTCGTCATCGGACTTGTCTTGATGAGTACTTGTGTGAGCAGTAACCAAGGTAGAGCTGATGCTGAACCCTGGCTATTCCTAAGGGAACTCGGGTTTCGTGCAACATAGGCAAACGCTGTTTTCGTCATCGGACTTGTATTGATGAGTACTTGAGTGAGCAGTAACCAAGGTAGAGCTGATGCTGAACCCTGGCTTTTCCCAGGGGAACGTGGGTTTGGAGTAACATAGGCAAGCGCTGTTTTCGTCATCGGACTTGTCTTGATGAGTACTTGTGTGAGCAGTAACCAAGGTAGAGCTGATCCTGAACCCTGGCTATTCCTAGGGGAACGCGGGTTTGGAGTAACATAGGCAAGCGCTGTTTTCGTCATCGGACTTGTTTTGGTGAGTACTTGAGTGAGGAGTAACCAGGGCAGAGCTGATGCTGAACCCTGGCTATTCCTAGGGGAACTCGGGTTTCGTGCAACATAGGCAAACGCTGTTTTCGTCATCGGATTTGTATTGATGAGTACTTGAGTGAGCAGTAACCAAGGTAGAGCTGATGCTGAACCCTGGCTATTCCTAAGGGAACTCGGGTTTCGTGCAACATAGGCAAACGCTGTTTTCGTCATCGGACTTGTCTTGATGAGTACTTGAGTGAGCAGTAACCAAGGTAGAGCTGATGCTGAACCCTGGCTTTTCCCAGGGGAACGCGGGTTTGGAGTAACATAGGCAAGCGCTGTTTTCGTCATCGGACTTGTCTTGATGAGTACTTGAGTGAGCAGTAACCAAAGTAGAGAGCTGATGCTGAACCCTGGCTTTTCCCAGGGGAACGCGGGTTTGGAGTAACATAGGCAAGCGCTGTTTTCGTCATCGGACTTGTCTTGATGAGTACTTGTGTGAGCAGTAACCAAGGTAGAGCTGATGCTGAACCCTGGCTATTCCCAAGGGAAAGCGGGTTTGGTGTAACATAGGCAAACGCTGTTTTCTAACTACTTGATGTTAATATTCACTTCTGGTAAGATTTTTGTTCAATTAATATTATGTTTTTATGCCTAACTTGAGATTGCATGAAATATTTCTATATTATAATGTACCGAAACCAGAGTTGCCCTAGATACCGCCAGGGCTCAGCTACAGCGCTGTCTTGCGCCACTGCGCACCCAAGTCCTCGTCAAGACATGTCCGATGACGCAAACAGCGTTTGCCTATGTTACACCAAACCCGAGTTCCCCTAGGTACAGCTAGGTTTCAGCATCAGCTCTATCTTGGGTACAGCTCACCCAAATACTCATTAAGACAAGTCCGATGACGAAAACAGCGTTTGCCTGTGTTACACTAAACTCGAGTTCCCCTAGGTGCAAACAGAGTTCAGCATCAGCTGGACTTTGGGTACTGGGTACTGCTCACTCGAGTACTCAAGACAAGTCCGATGACGAAAACAGCGTTTGCCTGTGTTGTGTTACACTAAACCCGAGTTCAACTAGGTGCAGCCAGAGTTCAGCATCAGCTGGACTTTGGGTACTGCTCACTCGAGTACTCATCAAGACAAGTCCGATGACGAAAACAGCGTTTGCCTGTGTTACACTAAACCCGAGTTCCTCTAGATGCAGCCAGGGTTCAGCATCAGCTGGACTTCGGGTACTGCTCACTTGAGTACTCATCAAGACAAGTCCGATAACGAAAACAGCGTTTGCCTGTGTTACACTAAACCCGAGTTCCCTTAGGTGCAGCCAGAGTTCAGCATCAGCTGGACTTTGGGTACTGCTTGCTCGAGTACTCATCAAGACAAGTCCGATGACGAAAACAGCGTTTGCCTGGGTTACACTAAACCCGAGTTCCCCTCGGTGCAGCCAGGGTTCAGCATCAGCTGGATTTCGGGTACTGCTCACTCGAGTACTCATCAAGACAAGTCCGATGACGAAAACAGCGTTTGCCTGTGTAACACTAAACCCGAGTTCCCCTAGGTGCAGCCAGGGTTCAGCATCAACTGCACTTCGGGTACTGCTCACTCGAGTACTCATCAAGACAAGTCCGATGACGAAAACAGCGTTTGCCTGTGTTACACTAAACCCGAGTTCTCCTAGATGCAGCCAGGGTTCAGCATCAGCTGGACTTCGGGTACTGCTCACTCGAGTACTCATCAAGACAAGTCCGATGACGAAAACAGCGTTTGCCTGTGTAACACTAAACCCGAGTTCCCATAGGTGCAGCCAGAGTTCAGCATCAGCTGGACTTTGGGTACTGCTCGCTCGAGTACTCATCAAGACAAGTCCGATGACGAAAACAGCGTTTGCCTGGGTTACACTAAACCCGAGTTCCCCTAGCTGCAGCCAGGGTTTAGCATCAGCTGGATTTCGGGTACTGCTCACTCGAGTACTCATCAAGACAAGTCCGATGACGAAAACAGCGTTTGCCTGTGTAACACTAAACCCGAGTTCCCCTAGGTGCAGCCAGGGTTCAGCATCAACTGCACTTCGGGTACTGCTCACTCGAGTACTCATCAAGACAAGTCCGATGACGAAAACAGCTTTTGCCTGTGTTACACTAAACCCGAGTTCCCATAGGTGCAGCCAGGGTTCTGCATCAGCTGGACTTTGGGTACTGCTCACTCGAGTACTCATCAAGACAAGTCCGATGACGAAAACAGCGTTTGCCTGTGTTACACTAAACCCGAGTTCTCCTAGATGCAGCCAGGGTTCAGCATCAGCTGGACTTCGGGTACTGCTTACTTGAGTACTCATCAAGACAAGTCCGATGACGAAAACAGCGTTTGCCTGTGTTACACTAAACCCGAGTTCCCATAGGTGCAGCCAGAGTTCAGCATCAGCTGGACTTTGGGTACTGCTCGCTCGAGTACTCATCAAGACAAGTCCGATGACGAAAACAGCGTTTGCCTGGGTTACACTAAACCCGAGTTCCCCTAGGTGCAGCCAGGGTTCAGCATCAGCTGGACTTCGGGTACTGCTCACTCGAGTACTCATCAAGACAAGTCCGATGACGAAAACAGCGTTTGCCTGTGTAACACTAAACCCGAGTTCCCCTAGGTGCAGCCAGGGTTCAGCATCAACTGCACTTCGGGTACTGCTCACTCGAGTACTCATCAAGACAAGTCCGATGACGAAAACAGCGTTTGCCTGTGTTACACTAAACCCGAGTTCTCCTAGGTGCAGCCAGGGTTCAGTATCAGCTAGACTTCGGGTACTCATCAAGACAAGTCCGATAAAAAAAACGGCCAAGAGCGTGTCGGGCTACGGTCAGAACCTATCAAGTTCAAAACAATTTTCCTAGAAAGTCGTTATAAGGTTCTAGTTTTGTGATTTTTTTCATATTTTTTAAACTTATGGTTCAAAAGTTAGAGGGGGGGGGACGCACTTTTTTTTCCTTTAGGAGCGATTATTTCCGAAAATATCAATTTTATCAAAAAACAATCTTAGTAAACCCTTATTCATTTTTAAATACCTATCCAACAATATATCACACGTTGTGGTTGGAATGAAAAAAAATCAGCCCCCACTTTACATGGGGGGTACCCTAATAAAACATTTTTGCCATTTTTTATTTTTGAACTTTGTTGGCGTGATTGATTTGATATACATATTGGGACCAAATTTCAGCATTCTAGTGCTAACGGTTACTGAGATTATCCGCTGACGGACGGATGGACAGACAGACATGGCGAAACTATAAGGGTTCCTAGTTGACTACGGAACCCTAAAAAGCAGCGTTTGCCTGTGTTACACCCGAGCAAAGCAGGAGCCTATCATAACTATAAGTATTTGGTATTGAAAATTGAACCTTATTTTATCTACAGCCGTTTCCATTAAACAGAAACGCGCAAATATCACACACAGTGCCGCCATAGGTAACGATCGTTTGTTATTTCGTTCGGAGTAATGTGTGCTTTATGAGCGAGGTACAGGATTTAAACTCGCACGATATGATCTATAAGGGAAAGCAAATAAAACCCAATATAAGGCTCACCCTTATGGCGTTAGGCTGAGCCGATGATAAGGGTTTTGAAAGGGTATTGGGCTATTTTAGGTAAGCGCTTTCGTTAGGGCTTTAAAAGCAAAATGAAAGGGTATCGCGTCAAAAGGGTAGGGTAAGTTAAGCCTAACGAAATACCCATACAAAACCCCGTATAAGGGATAGCGGGCCGGTCCCTGGATAAACCGTCTGTAATAATTGGCAAATGCTACGAATCTTTTAACCTCACCTGTATTTGTTGGTCTTGGATATTTATTTAATGCTTCTACTTTTGCTGGATCGGGTTCTACTCCATTTGAAGTAATTTTATGGCCTAAATACATTATGTCTTTTCGCAAAAATTCACACTTTAATGGATTTAGCTTAAGATTTGTACTTCTCAATCGTTCTAACACTCGAATAAGATTATGGTTGTGTGACGTCATGGAGTTTCCTATGACAATGCAATCGTCTAAATATATGAAACATTGTTTGTAATTTAATCCGGACATGGCAATAGTCATAAGTCTAGAGAAAACACTAGGGCTTGTTCGCAGTCCCATGGGACATCGCTTCATTTGATACATCTTATCGGTCGTAAACGCTGTATACTTTCTAGATTCTTTGTCTAAAGCTAGTTGGTAATAACCTTGAGAAAGATCAAGTTTTGAAAAATATATACTACCTGCAAGGGAATCTAATATTTCTGTTATATTGGGTAGTGGGAACTTATCATCCTGTATCTTATTGTTAAGCTGCCTATAATCAACAACCAACCTCCACTTCTTTTCTCCTAACTTATCACATTTTTTGGGAACTAGCAAAACTGGGCTGGACCATTCTGAAGTGGTCTCCTCTATTATATCGTTATCTAGCATATTTTTAATCTGAGTTTGAAGTTCATTACGTAAGGCATGTGGTATTCTGTATGGCTTTACGTATACTGGACTTGAATTTTCTTTTAACTTAATTTTGTGCTGTAGCAAGTTAGTTGTAGTTAGCTTGTCGCCGGGCAGGTGAAAAACATCTGCGTATTTTGCGCAAATTTGTTCTATGCTTAATTGTTCCTCTTTATTTAAATAAGTCTCTAAATTTAAAAGATCTAATAATGTTTTTACTCTATCAACACTAATTTTCCTTGAATCAAAATTGCAAATATCAAAATGACATAATCTGTGTACATTCAAACTTGATAAATCTAAACTGACTGACTTATCTGTCGTATTTAATATTCGTACTGGTATTTTACCTTTCTCTGGTCTTGAAATGACACCTGCTACAAAAACGCCTTCTTGCATTTCTTCCGATAGTACTACACAATCATCGGTCAGCTGTGACGCGATGTGAGTCATAATTTCGCAGCGAGGTGGTATGATTTGAATAGAACTACTTTTAGAATACACGTTCATAGGTATTGAGACAGTTTGACCTTTGTTCTCTAAAAATAATGCATTATGTTTATAACTTATGTCTGCATTGTAACGTAAGAAAAATTTTTCACCTAAAATAGCTTCAGCTGAGCATTGCAAATTCTTAAAAACATGAAACTTTCCTTTGCAAACGAAACCGTTAAAGTCTAAATCTAAATAAATGTATCCATCTGAAATTAAATCTCCACAAACTCCAGTAATAGTAATGCTATCTCCTTGTAATCGTTTAAGGAGATCGGGTTTGTCTTGCAAATATTCATACCTAATAGCACATAGGCCTGCTCCACTGTCGGCCAAAAGTTTTAATTTATGTCCTTTACCTACAATACAATTTACCGTTCTATAATTATTTTTGTTATAGTTAAATATCGCACTATTCATGTTAGTCACGAAAAAACTGCTTATTTGGCTTTACGTTTTCATTTGCCGATCGTATGTGTTGTGCACGTGAATGCGCGGGCGCGGGCCGCGGCGGGGTCGCGCGCGCAGGTCGGCGAACGCTGGATGCGCGGTCAGCAAAAGGCTGTGGCCGCGTAGCTCTATTTGTCGGGAAGTGTTGCGAAATACTTGCATTACGGCTATTATTAGAATAATACCGTGTTCTAAATGTATTTCTGTCTGTATTATAACTTTTACTCCTATCGTAACGATTAGAATAATTATTCCTGTTCCCGTTGTTATGATAATTATTACGAGAACTTCCCCGTCTGTAATGTAGGATCTGATCGTCCCGTGGTGATGAACTGTACTCATCAATGGCTGTCTTAATAGCTTCAGGCAAAGATGTAAATTGCCTAGAGGATATTATTGTGCTTAATTTCGGGTCTGAAAGACCATTTGCAAAGCGCTTAATAGCTGACTTTTCGTTCAGTGGCCGCAGTACGTCGTACCTACTGTCGTTACTGTCGGCCTGAGAAATAGTCAAATTGACAAAAAGATCCTCAATTTCAGCTCCGAAAGCTTCTATTGTTCTCCTACCTTGTCTAGCTCTGTACAGCTGAGCCTGAATCGATTCGGATGATTTTTTAGGAAGCAAAAATGTACGCATATTCGAAACGAGTGATTCTACACTATTGTATGACGTCTTTAACCTGAGCTTAGCGCTAGACGAAAGTCTTGTTTTTAAAACAAATTCTATCAATGTCCGCTGAGATTCGGTATTAATAATCGTACTGTACATAAGAATACCATCTATTAACTGTTTAGTTGCATCCTCTTGCCCTGTCATGACGGGCAACAAGGCGATGGCCGTTTTAACATCAAAACTAGGTTTAGCCATTTTTCCGTCTGTTTGGGAATCTATATCAAAGAATAGTAACGATAACTTAATCCTCTCGTAAGTGTCTTTGACTTCGCCTATAAGTCTATTACCTAATTCTATTTCTGAAGAACTAAATTCATCCTGCTTTTTCTTTAACTGAGACACAATATCCGCAAAATGGTTATATAATTCATTTGATTCCTCTAATTTCCTTCTACCTATTTCTTTCCGTCGCCTCTCTGGACCTAACTTCGAAATATCCTCTTTTAACTTATTTAGTTTATCGCGTAAAGACTGTAATTCTAATAACATAATAAATTTGTCACCTCAATTAATTAAAAAAAAAAAAATACTGCAAAAAGGATCCCTATAAATTGCTAAATAACATGACAAAATAATATAACTAACTTACATAGATAGCGCAATGTACTTCGCTTAGTAGGTCATGTTGAATTGTTGACGCTGCATTCCGCGCTGGCACGGGCGGGCGGTCGGGCTGTCGCGTGACGCTGGCTGGCAACGTGAAGGTGCGTTTAAACGGCGCGTGTTAGCACGATCTTACGCGAGCCGAGCCGTCCGTGTAGATGCGGCTCGGCTCAATACGAACGCGAGCCTGTGCGTTTACACGGCGCGAGGTAGCACGATCCTACGCGAGCCGAGCCGTCCGTGTAGATACGAACGAAAGCCTATTATATTGTTGCGATTTTTGTGACCGAGATGTTTTGGGTTCCATATTGATGGTTCCTCTTCATATAATTCAATAAAGCTTTGAATCATATCATTGCTCCACTCCATAATTCGAACACATGAAAACGCCGATAAATAAATTTATAGTTTAAAAAACTCTAGAAAAACACGCTTTTATAAATGCACGTAAAAGCCAAAAATAAATTATGGATCGTTCAAGTTGTCTCTATTTCTGGGATGAAGAGTAAACTATGTGCTTTTAATTATAATATTTGATTGTAAAAGCGTGGGGCGCTGCAGTCGTGCTGCAAGTCCAGTTAGCGCGCCAATCTGTGTAAACTGCTTCTCGTAATATAGTTTAACTTGATTTCTCAGCAAGTTATACAAAAAGATTTTCCTGTTACAGCGCCCCACGCTTTTACATTATAATTACAAGCACAGAGTTTACTCTTCATCCCAGAAATAGAGAGAACTTGAACGACCCATAATTTATTTTTGGCTTTTACGTGCATTTATAAAAGCGTGTTTTTCTAGAGTTTTTTAAACTATAAATTTATTTTATACTTTTTAGTCGTTAATAATGAAATATCTTTAAAATTTAAACATAAATTTATTCCAAGTAGGCGAATTTCGCAAGCCATTTGTGGCTAACACGTATTGCTACTTAATAATAATTAATACCACCTGATGTATAGGTACCAAGCTTATCGCAATAAAGTTTTTCATTGATTCATTTAATTTTTATTTTTATTTCAATTTCTATTTTATTGAGCCCACATTCTTTCCATCTCCGCCAGTGTGTCTGTATTGCATGGTGTTTTACCTGTCAGCTTTAGAAATATCTTTAAAATTTAAACATAAATTTATTCCAAGTAGGCGAATTTCGCAAGCCATTTGTGGCTAACACGTATTGCTACTTAATAATAATTAATACCACCTGATGTATAGGTACCAAGCTTATCGCAATAAAGTTTTTCATTGATTCATTTAATTTTTATTTTTATTTCAATTTCTATTTTATTGAGCCCACATTCTTTCCATCTCCGCCAGTGTGTCTGTATTGCATGGTGTTTTACCTGTCAGCTTTAGAACAATCTAGCTCTTCTATCTGGAGAGCACTAAGTAATTTTACTCTACTCAGGGCCACATGAGCCTGTCCAACCGCAAAAGTAAGGGACCCTAAATACACCACTGCGTAGTGCCTTGCATCTTGTGCACGGTAGATGCCCAACTTGAAATCACTAGGAGTCAATGCCGGCCAGTGCCGGCCTGTGCAATCGATTAGGGTTGTGTGGGTTGGTTGAGCGAATTTGAGTTTCGGCAGGTTTGGGAAGAAATTTTAGCATGTAGGGAAAAAATCGCGATCGCGAGCGTAGCGAGCGCGAAATTTTTTTCATAGTGCTGCGCTAATTTGAAGATTAATGCAATACGGAACTTAAGGATTTCATCTTACTCTGTAAGAGGATAGAGACAAAGGGTTGAATTTTCTCAGTCGCACTCTAGTATATTTACGTTGGGTTAAACGTTAAACCTGGATATGGAACGTGGACGCGACATTTTGCTAAGCAACTAAAAGACTGATAGTGGCTCTGGGAACTGTAGACCTTCGCGACATGCTTAGCAGTAGCGTGGCGTGAAATTTTTCGTTGATAAAGCCACCCCCCCAACCCCCACCTTATTTTCGCTCTTAAGGGTCGCAAGAAAACCCACACTCACCTTTTTATATAGTACGTTAATCTTTCTTTTTTTCCGGGGCCGAGCCCCCCTTTATTTACTCTTAAGGGTCACAAGAAAACCCTAACCCAACTTATTTTTAATATTACGTTAATCTTTCTTTTATGCGGGGGCTTCGCCCCCGAGCCCCTCTTACTTTTGCTCTTAAGGGTCACAAGAAAACCCTTAACCAACTTATTTTAAATACTACGTTGATATTTATTTAGGCAATCATGGTCGCGCGATAAATGATAAAACAGCAGGCCGTCCCTATCGATGCCCGATGTTTTATCGTTTATCGCGCGACCATGATTGCCTGGCTGGGCTGCATATTTAAGGGTCACAAAAAAGACCCTAACCTGACTTAGTTTAGATATACTGATTCGGTCTTTCCTTTTTCTGCTCATAAGGGTCGCAAGAAAACCCTAACCTAGCTTAGGCCTCGCTTCGCTTCGGTCAATAATAGGTTTGTTATAACGTTGAAAACGTAACGTTCGAAGTTCATTACGTGGCCTTTCTCACAAGCGCAAACAGAACTATGAAACGATATGCCATCATGGAATACCAGTGCCTATCTTCGGGCTTCATTATCAGACCTTGAAACCTAATCGTGGTCAAAGTTCATTATAAGACTTTTCTAAGAAACCCAAAAACAGCTATGATAAGAAGTTCCATCATGTAGTTCCAGTTCATATCTTCCGGCTCCAACATCAGACCTTGAAACCTAATCGTAGTCAAAGTTCATTACAATACTTTTCTAAGAAACCCAAAAACAGCTTTGATACGATGTTCCATCATGTAGTTCCAGTTCATATCTTCCGGCTCCATCGTCAGACTTTGAAACCTAATCGTAGTCAAAGTTTATTACAAGACTTTTCTAAGAAACCCAAAAACAGCTTTCATACGATGTTCCATCATGTAGTTCCAGTTCATATCTTCCGGCTCCATCATCAGTCTTTGAAACCTAATCGTAGTCAAAGTTCATTACAAGACTTTTCTAAGAAACCCAAAAACAGCTATGATACGATGTTCCATCATGTAGTTCCAGTTCATATCTTCCGGCTCCATCATCAGACTTTGAAACCTAATCTTAGTCAAAGTTCATTACAAGACTTTTCTAAGAAACCCAAAAACAGCTATGATACGATGTTCCATCATGTAGTTCCAGTTCATATCTTCCGGCTCCATCATCAGATCAGTTCAACAGTACCATATTATTGTATTGTCATCAGAACTGCATACAGCTGCCAATTTTCATTACGCTACGATCCTTGGAAGATGGTTAAATTAGCCTCCGTAGATTCCATTACATAGTTACATACACGACGACCTAATAAAAGCGTGTTAAAAACTTAAAACTCGACTTCCGTCGTCGCGCGCTTTGTACCATCTGTTTAGACGGCGCGTATTAACACGAGCCGAGCCGAAGATGGCGCGCGCGCCTTTGATCCGTGTCGAAAAAACCGACAAGTGATGGATCGCGCTAATATAATCCGCATCTATAATCGATGAAGGCAAACCAGGTAAGCTTACATCGTTTTGTATATTTATTTCTTAATATACACTGTTATAACGGTGAGAGTAGTGTCACTTGTCAGTCATGTTTAAGTATGAACTTGAGTTGAAGGATACCGATACCTACTCTAATAGTAATAAATCAAACCTGCTTGTGGTTATTTTGTTCATAGTAATATTATAAATGGGAAAGTGTTGTTTGTCCGTCTTTCACGGCAAAACGGTGACAAATTGACGTGATTGTGGAAATAGGTGAAGGGATGGAGAATGACATACGTAACTTTTTGTTTCTTTCTAACGCGAGCGAAGCCGCCGGCAAAAGCTAGTAGGTACATACGTGTCTTGATGTAGTTTAGTCGTGAACTAAAATGTAATTAGGTTACCTGTGTTATTTTGCTATAAAGAACGTTAATAAGATTGTCTTCTGTACTGTGGAGTATACACTCCTATAACCCTAGTTTGGGCACTTGTCTACCAGACATTGCCTGTGTCATGCAAAACTTTTTGTTTCTTTTTAAATAAATTTACTTACTAGTTATTTCAAACTCTCAAACAAAGAGTAGCCTAGCCATTGCAGTTCTCTATTGCTTATGTACCATTTCAAAATGATACTATTCCTATTTTCATATAAAATTATGTACAATGAGTTCTCATGATAGTATTAATTAGTCAGAGAACCTATTAAATGAAATTGCATTGTACAATCTATCCGTTAAAATTACGACTATCACATAATAGCTAAAAATTAAAGAAAAACATGTTAATTAAAACTATTTTATTTATGTCTGATGTGTCTTTTTCAGATTCTGACAATTCCATCTTCAGCTTGGGACCGAGCCAGCAGAGGGAGGCAGCAAACTGTAACAAATGAAAACTATAAACTACCATCATTTTGAGCAAATTTAAATAAATATTTTTAATAAGAGGGAAGTCTAGTTTAATTTTCCTAAATAAACATTATGATTTGTTTTATTTGCCCAGTTGAAATGTACATTACATTACATACATTTTTTATATGAAAAATTTATGTAAAAATGTCATTTGAACTCACTCCAGTTGGTTAGTGAAGTGAGGAGGCAGTAATAAATGATTACTTGGTTAGTGAAGTGAGGAGGCAGTAATAAATGATCTATTATTGCAAATTTAATAGGACATAGCAATTCTATTTTTACTTAGATTCCATTCCATTTTGTCCTTGCCCGATGTATGGCAGCAAGTCAAATGTGACAAGGACGGGCTAAATGAAAATTAATACTAAAGGAAGCTTGGGTAAAATATAAAATTATTTTACAAATAGGTACATCCATGAGTGTAAAATATACCTAAACCATACATTTTTGTGCTAGGTTCCTTTGCATATTATATTGTAGAATAAAATAGTTACCGGAGTAATATAAGGGACAGTTGAGTGGCAATAAAAAATACAATTGTACTTGCCTATGTTGTTATGTTATTTGTGATGGTCGGCGGGGTGAGCTATTTTCATACTAAATTACTAATATGATAAATTAGTAGGAAAATAGCTAACATCTGGCGATTAGATATGGAAAAAAATTGGTATCCCATATCTAATTTAGTGCTTATATATTTCAACATGTTTAAATCATGATTATGAATAGGTAAGTAATACAAACATTTTACCTGTGATGACTTTTCTTCACTTGATGGCCAAATTAGACACAACTTTTCCAGTAACATGCCAGCATAGGTCATCGCTTCATTAAAAGTTTCATTACTGCCAGACAACATTTTTACCTGAAAGTAAATTATAAACTGATAAAAATATATAATAAAATAATTTGATTTGTTCCTACATTGAAAGTAAATTGTTATTTTTAATTAACGTAGCCTGCAAAACATGATATATTATATATTTCAACATTATAATTTTGCAGCATACTTATCAAACAAACACTGCAGTATATCTACAGGTAATAACATGAGGGTGACTGTAGTAATGCAAATACAATAGGATAGTTATTGTTATTCATCTCCAGGTGGAGACCATATTATTATTAATATGCTTTTGATACCACCTTACTAAGCTAAGGTATCTTATATTTAACCTGGTTGTAGAAATAACTTAAATTTAAAGTGGTCTAGCACAACCGTGCGTTCTCACGCGCGAGTCCTTTCCTATATATCTAGTACGATTTGAAGTACATATGGAAAGCCTGGTAAGAGACGTCGGCAAGTAAGTAATGAAAACTAAAGGGTTTACATACCTATTTCTACCACCTCGCCTCTGAAATATTTCCCTATATATATGCACTTTTTCTTTGACACGATCAAAAGTCAGTTACCTCCTTCAATTTAGGTATATAAGTAGACCGCATTGCACACAACACATATTATTTTGGTTTTGCGCCACTTCATAATAATTTTAGCTTGTCAATTTAATTAAACATAATACATTTTTCTGAGAAAATGTAAGAACAGGCAACAAACACTCGTCTCAGAGGGTTCATATCAGTTCATGAGTTGCTGTCAAAAGCCAGCTGATGTGAGGCGGCCATCTTGTATTATAGCGCTAAAATCCCGTTAAACTGGGGTCGGGCTCATTTTAAAATTTCGAGGATTTACACAAGAGATGATGCACTGTTTAGCGTTAATGTGCGTTTATGAATAAGGTTTTTTGACATCGGCACATCAACAACGTTTTAAATAGGTTGTAACTTTTTATGAATAAAGCAAGGAACACACTACGCGGACGTCCGTCGTGAATCGACCGCGGACGGGGATCTGGACAATGGAAATTACACATAACCGTGCAAACTATCGGTCGACGGACGCGGTCGTGGCCTTGAGCGCACGGACGTCCGATCGAAATCTGGCTCGCTGGATGTTTTGTTCCGTGCACACTGTTCGGTCGCGGTCGCGGTCGTTTTACGACGGACGTCCGCGTAGTATGTTCCTAGCTTAAGGCCGTAAATATCTATCTATTGATAAGAACAGTAGGCGCCGTAGTAACACTAAGTAGTAACATTAATTACCATTCGTTTAGATGTTTTAAATTCTACATTAGCTTTAAAAATATAGAGCACCGAATATTCGGCCGAATGTTCGGTTCGGTAAGATCTGAACCGAATGTTCGGCCGAATATTCGTATTCGGCCCATCTCTATAGTTTAGACATAAATTATAATATACACATTACACAGTAACCCTCTTATTCGTAAACGTTCCTAAAGTTATCAAGCCTGTCGCGGACTCCCGCGATGTGTACATATTACAACAGGCAACACATATGACAGCTTCAAATTAGTCTATGGTAAGCTAGACGTTTCCTTTTCCTTTTTGATTGCGCCATCTTTATGTCAAAGTTAGTTTGGGAACGTGCGATGTAAAAGTTATAAAGTGCCTCGTGAAAGCCTCATGCATCTTCCCTTCGGCTCTCCAAAAGCTAAGTATAATATGAATATAAGAGATATAAAAGAGGACGTGTTGATCCCACTCATATATTTATTTATTTGGAGCTCGAGATGCATACCATGTTTAATACTTGAGTCATGTTTGAATCATGTATCTTATTTAAGACTGAATATGCTTACCGATCACTGTGATTAATGTGTTGAGACTGTTGACTTAATACAGAAAGATGTTCATGAGATTAGTGAGAGAACTGAGAGAGAATGATATCGTTTGTGCGTGAATTGAGTGTTGCGCACGTTTGTTTATGTTACTAGTGAAATATTAAGAATGACTAAGATACCTGGTTGCGACAGGTATGCTTAACCTTTAAGAGGAATTTGAGACCTTACACAGCTAAAGGCATCATGGCCTGGGCGAGATTGCGCCACATAGAGAAATGTATACTTTGTGAACGAGACTTGTCACCTTACTGTAGCTAGCAGACTTATTAACTGATTATGGTTAAGTAGATTAGATGCCTGTGACTAGATCTACTAACAACTTTTATTGTGAATTCCACATGACATGACTTACTTAAGCCTTGAGAAGTTTTACCTGACAAATGTGCTTCCAGACTAAGCTTCAATGACACATGATACAATGTATTGTTTATTTATGAGTATATAAAGGATGGTTGCGACCAGGTCCTCATGACTATTTACTATTAGAGGCTGCGGCCCGACTGCGGTCAACTTGTATAAGAGGCTGCGGCCTGACTGCGGTCAACCTGTATTAGAGGCTGAGGCCTATAAGGTGAAAAAGGATGGTTGCGACCAGGTCCTCATGATTATTTACTATTAGAGGCTGAGGCCTATAAAGTGAATGAGGATGCTATCCTTCATATAGAGGTTGTATTGCCTTCACCATGGTCGGTGATGAAATAGAGGAATTACATTTGAATATGAGGCTGTGTAGCCTTCTTACGGATATTGAACGAATGCGTAACGTTGTGTTACAACCTGTGCAATTACTTATGTGTTGACATACAAATATGATCATATTATGCGTTATAACCAATCTTAATAAATCCAATATATGGATATATCATACCATGTTTTACAAGCCATATTATTATTATTATTTTAAACCCAAATCGGTTCATGCTATGAGCCAGTAACTACACTAATATAATTCTACAACATAAATACATTCATATATATCATAATTCCCACATGGATAAGGAATAATAAGGACCAAGTCCTCAGGATTGTTTCCCATTTGATTGAGACAGTAAAACGACAATGGCAATCATGATACTTAAATATATTCTTGGTATTACTATAATAATAATTGTTCATGTTATAAATACATAGGTTGTGTACCTTAGTGACCCATGGTCATAAAACTATTTTCTATACAGGTGGTGGCCTATAATCCGGTGGAAGCTATCAGCTGTGCTGAGAGCTTATGGGCGAGAGAGCCACCGTGGTCATATCTTCAGCTCAAGGTATGAATCATTTCCTTCTCAGTGTAACCAACCTCTTATCTCAACAATATTAGCGAAGCAGATGATGATGATTTGTTATATTACTAAAATGATGCACATGTCAGGTCAAAGGTAGAATTGTACCTCATTATCTAGGACTGAAATCGTCCTCCCAAACTCACAAGCAAATGAGAGCTCAGGCAAGAAACTCATAGAAACGTTTTGTATCAGAGTCGATACAAAGCCGATAAAGTTCGTTTGTCCCTTTCTATCACACCGATACGTCGGAAAGGAACAATAGTTAAACCTCCGCCAAAATAACCACCTTTCACTGCCCACATCTACTTTAAAAATATGTCACTCCGGACCACATATGATGTGCATAAAAATCTTTAATAAACTTCCTCAATCTATAAAACAAATAGACAGTATTAAATTATTCAAAAAATCTCTTAACACATATCTAATAAGCAAAACCTTTTATACATTGCAAGAGTTTTTTGATGACAGAATGTTTAATTAATACCTATTATAACAAAATTAAGTAGCTAAAAGTATTATTAATAACTTGTAAAACCTAATTTGTAATTTATTTATATACCTACTATTAAGTAGTTGTAAGATTGCTGCGCCCTTGCAGGGTCATATTACTCCCACATGTTATATGTTTGTAATATGTTTGCAATAAATGCTTTGTTTGTTTGTTTGTTTGTTTTACAAGGGGGCAAAGTAGTTGTTTAACGGCACGTGCCAATATTGATACCCGAGCAAGCGAAAGATTCCAATATTGAACCGCGAGCGTAGCGAGTGGTTCAAAAAATGGAATCTTGAGCTTTGCGAGGGTCTCAAGGCACGTAGGTTAAACAAACTTTGCCACCGAGTGAAACACAAAAATTTTCACCACGCCAACACGAACACAATACTGACTATAAAACATCAATTTAAATCAAATCCAGCAATCTATTCAATATTTATGATTCAAAATAATTATTTGTAGGTAAATTCTACCAGCCAGCTCAAGGCATCAAGTTAAAATTTGTATGAAATTACTTTGCACTCTTGTGGATAAAATGCAATTTTGCTATCCGTTTTCGAATAGCAAAATTGATCTTTACCAGTTGGTGTGGTGAAATAGTTATTTGTTATACAAGGAGGCAAAGTTGTATTTTAACGCCGAGTGTGGAATTGAAAAACGAGCAAGTGAAAGGATTCTATAGTTGAACCACGAGCGAAGCAAGTGGTTCGAGAATAGAATCCTGAACTTGCGAGTTTTTTAACACACGAGAAGTAAAATACATTTGCACCCGAGTGTAACACAAAACTTTTCCCCTGACTATAGCGAGGAAACTACAACGCAAAAAATGCGTTTATCACCATCTCATCACTGCTTCCAGTAGTTCCACAGGTGGTAAATCATCTTTGTTTCTAGATTCACCTTCTTTTATCAATTTTAAAGCAGTAAATTTGACTTTATTCAAGGTCAAATTACTTTACCCACTAGTGGATAAAATGCGTTTTTACCCGCTGGTATTAAAGGACAAAACACGTGTTTCCGAGCTAGTGAGGGGAAAAGAGTTTATACATACATACAGTGCCGGACAAAATGCATCATACACCGACATATAAAATAAACTTTCTATCATAATTTACCCTTACACTTAATATCACAGTTGTATTGGAAAACTTTTAGCTAATTTCATGGCGTATAATATACAGACAATAACATATCAATGATCGTACAATCATTTTTTTACATGAGTATACAGGATGTATTTTTTACATCAGTACTTTTGGCTCTGGACTAATTTGATCATACAGTAATTAAAATACGAATGAAATGCAATGTAGTAGTGTGTATGGCTTTTATCTGCTTTAGATATCGCTGATTGTCTCGGAGGAACATTTTCAGTTAGAAACTGAAGGTATTTATCTAACCCAAGCTTTTTCCTGTGTGTCTACTAAAGTGGGTATAATTCAGAATGACATTTGATATTTTCTTTATTTTTCCAAAAATTTCCTTAAATTTTGGCTTGGATTGATTACATGAGACTATATATGATCAAACGAGCTTCGCAAGCGAAGTTCGATCGATATTATATGACTCGCTTCATTGGAAGATATAATTATTAAGTTTACATTATTGTAGTTTATTTAATCTACTGGCAACATATTGCACGCTTATTTTAGAGATTTATAAAAAATAAGTATTTCAATTGCCTCTAAACCTTCTCCCCCCCACCCTCAGGTCGGTGTCAACCGGCGGTGGCATCCTCTTTATTTTCAGAGATTATTCCAAGCAAAACTTTGGAATCTGGGTGTATCGGGAGGGAGGGTAATTATTAGGGTGGAGCGAAAAAACACTTTTCTGGAATTAGCAAACCTAATAGTTATCAATCAATGCCCCTTAGTCTATGAAGCCTTTGTGCAAATTTTCAGCTTTTTAAATCAACATTTTCTGCCTCCCCACTAGGTTTGAAATTTTGAAAATCTCATACAAACCTGAAAATTCAACTTTTAGATAAAAAATGTTTTTCGGTAGTATTATGTTCAGTATACATTATTGATACATATTATTACAAGAAACTACCAAAAATTGCGAAAATAGCGTTAAAAATCGCCAATTTTCAGTATTTTAGCTGCTATTTTGGCGAATGTACTGAAACTAGACAAACTTTGGCGATTCTTGACGCTATTTTCGCAACTTATTTTAGTTTCTCATAATGATATGTATCAATAACATATACTAAACATAATACTGCCGAAATTTTTTTTTATCTGAAAGTTGAATTTTTAGGTTTGTATGAGATTTTCAAAATTTCAAACATAATGCGGAGGCAGAAGATGTGAATTTAAAAAGCTGAAAATTTGCATAAAGGCTTCATAGACTAAGGGGCATTGATTGATAACTATTAGGTTTGCTAATTCCAGAAAAGTGTTTTTTCGCTCCACCCTAGTAATTATATCTTCCAATGAAGCGAGTCATATAATATCGATCGAACTTCGCTTGCGAAGCTCGTTTGATCATATATTATATTTCCTCGCTTCATTGTTCGATATAATTATTAAGTTTACATTATTGTAGTTGTTTAGAGACAAAGTTTTGCATGGATGGCAATTGTGAAAACAACATTAAATATTTATTATTCAATTTTGTTACATAATTATTACTAAACAACTAGCAATTAAAGAATTATGTAATTTATACACAAGATCAGTCTTATTCAGTAACACAGTTCATAATTAATTAAAAAACTGATCATGCAAATAGGTCTTCGTCAACTATTTGACGATGGCAGAATTTAGGAAATATTTGCGAGGTTGGAGGTCCAACCCGCAGTTTTTCTGATAATGTCAAACATTGACCCCTGCCGAAACGGCAGTAGACGTGGTAGCATGGCGAGTGCCTGTGTGCACTAAATGTTGCCACGTCCATCCCGATCTCCGCTAGTACTTGTTTTATCCACCTGCTTATTGACTGTGCCATCGCGTCCCTGTGAGGGCGCTTCGCAGTTAATAAGAGGTGTTCTGAGTTCGGAGGCCTTTTATCGCTTGTTAGAGTGAGATACTCGCGAAGGACCGAAGTCGCGCGACACGTTTCTTTAAGGTACGAAAGGAACAGTATAAGTATGTCGGGGCAGATGGTTATATCTAGGGATGTTACGAATATTTGCATTCGCATTCGCATATGCGAATGATTCGCATTCTTTTAAACATTTGCATTGACATTCGCATTCGCTTCAAACGATGCGAATGTTTTGCGAATGCGAATGTGTGCAAGTCGCAGCTTGTTCCTCGCCCGCGCCGCCCGCTCCAATTGCTACTTGTCGATTGTCGACTCGCGCATGCGCAGATAGCTCAAATTCGTACGGCGTGAAGTTCGTACTCGGCATTTTGACCAATAGTAAGCATTTTTTTTTTACCTAGCGGGTTGTTGGTGATTGCTTGGTTTTTTATGAAATTCAGCGATATTCGCATTCGCACATTCGCATTCTGAATATTCGCATTCGCGAATGTGACACATGCGACATTCGTGACATCCCTAGTTATATCTGACACGATAATTTTTACCCCATTTGGGTAGTGTATATTCACTCATTTAATCAGTAAGGATGTTGGCACGCGATGGGCAGTGCATAATGCCAATAATACGACAAGCTTTTTAGTACCTAGGTAATCTGCTCTAAAGATATAGTCGTATTTGGATACCATTCATCAATGTAATCCAATACTATTTTTGGATCCCAAGAGTGAGTAAGTATATTTTGGAAAATTAGGTCTCATTTTAAATATGCGTTTTAACAAACGTTTAACATATTCTTTTTTTTTTTTTTGGTCCTGAGAAACAGGGATAATGCTGACCTTATGATTCTTTATGGATCCATAATATGACGATCCTGATGTGATCAAAATGACCACCATAGTTTAAACCATGTTTAAACGAGACGTTATATTGCTGAATGGTATTTTTAGAAATAGATGCGATCACATGAAGTTTCCTCAGATAACCTTTACCGGAGAGCACCGCTGCACCCAGGAGAAGGCGCTTGTGGAACGGATTCCTGGTGCTGTGATCAGAACAGACCTTATGTTCTTCGGGGCTCATGTAAATAATATCGGATTTTACTAGTGACATTAACAAAGGAAACTACGCTTGGGATTGCCAGACGGGGAAGCTAAACTTCCTGTTACTTTGTCATAAATTATCTTTTTTAAAGATTTTTAAAATGATCGGCAATGGAGGGAAACTATAAAAGTCTAGTGTAAAAGCATCTACAGCTGATGCATCTGGGTCTTTCCACCTTGATAAGTAAGTGTACATTTGGCATTGGAGCGAGAAGAGAAAAGATCAATATCAGGCTCTCCAGCAGTATACATTAGGTATGCGTAGCAGTATAAACGCTTCATGAGATAGTTCCCATTCAGTATCGAGATTCACATTTCGTGATACCCGGTCTACTTCTATATTGTCTTTCGTATATTTAATATTTATATACGATGCAAAAAAAACCAAAGGTTTCGCTTCTTCGCACCACTGCCAAATCCGTCTGAAAGGGTCGTTCAAATTTCGAAATTGAACGCTGCCCATGCGATTTTCATCGCTTATATCAGTTATAGCATTCGTATTATCTATACGAATTAATATAAAACAGTCACAACGACGGTCATTAGAGAAATATTAAGAGGTAAACATAATGCTAACATTTCCAATTGGTTTATGTGGAAAGCTCTTTCCTCGGATCTCGACGCTCCGTGTGCTCCAAGTGCATATTCATCCCCCAGTTCGGATCATTTAATATTAGTTTCGGTAATTTAATTTTCTTACTATAGTTTGGGTCGCGTTTTGCAAGGCTAGAAATTTTTGGCGTTCTAGAATTTTAGTATATAGCCACCCAAATTTAGCTGCTGCAGGGCATGCGTCAATAAGTACTCCGATCAGTTGAGATAATTCTCTAACGGAACAAGAGTGTAGTGACAGAGATTTTCTAACCATCACGTTGATTTTCTTACGTTTTTCCCGTAGGTAAAAAAAAATCGACTGAGTTTGAACATAAAACCTAAGTCTCGACAAACCTGTCGCGGTTTTAATGTCCTATTAGTATAGTTTATGACAAAGCACAAGCATTCTAGTAGGTTAACGTTTACGTTTCGTAAACACTACATAAGAGTACCCGACACATAAAATACCGCGCTAAAAAACCATAAGACAAAGCCGTAAATTCGTTCAAGTTAATAAACTAGGGTTTTCATCTTCAAAATGGACGCTCAGATATTTGCGGCAATGTCTCGCAATAACATTCGAATCAGTGGGTAAGCTTCCTTCAAATCAACAGTAGCCATGAAGCTACCTGTTGGTAAGTATAAGCTTAACAGTTGGTCTGTGGTTTTCCATTTTGAAATGTTCTCTATGAATAAATTTGTTCAGCTTTTCGAGATTTGGAATAAAACGTTTGGTGTCATAGATTTTTGTGACAAAAACGTTCTCGAAATAAACTGGTCATGCTGTGGGATGCATCCAGCTGAATTAAATTTTGGACGTACCTCCATAACGGCTTTTTCACTACTTGTCCAATTTATTTGGGGTACAACGTCTTGAAAATCCGGTCATAGGCAATCCGGCAATCAAAAGTTACAGAGCAACCGTTTTTAAGCGAATCTAAAATAACTTCATTTGATGTTATTTTTGACCAGCAATCATAAAAAAATATTTTATTTTACCAGCGTGAGGTAACTGACTCATTGTTGAGGACTAGCACGGGGCTTGCTCTGGCCCGCTGGTCTGGCAGGAGGGTTCGGGGTTGGTTGACTGCTGTCCTCTGGGCCCCCCCCCCCCCCGGCGTTTTCGACGTAACGAGGAGGGCCTGACCCGTTTCCCTGAAACTGGTATTGGTTGCGCCAACTTGCGCGCCGACGTTGTTGTCGAAGTTGATGGAGCCGTGTTGCTCTCTCCCGAATATACAGACTTTTTTATCTGTAGCCATTGTTTCTCAATTACTTTTGAGGCTTTTATGTTTTCTGGGAGTTTACTTCCACAGAGTAAATCGCCCGCATCTTGAATTATGGTCAAGAAGGGTTTTTATAACCTGGGTGTGACAAGCCTTGTATTGTACGTGCTTGGGTTTTGCAATAATGCAAGTCTGATAAGATGCGACAACTGTCGCTTAACAGCTTGGTAGCAGTGATCTTATATATCATCAGACGTCAATAGAACAGTAATAGCTCGGTTTATGGCTGTAACGCCTACACCCAACTGGCAGCTGCCACAAACAGCATGGCTGTAATGCCCGCAGAAATTTCTGCATGAAGCATCTAAATATACAACGCGCTTCCCACCGAAATTATCGAATTGAACGATTCATTATTCGATAAAAAACTCAAATCGCTATTAATTGAATTGGCGTGTTATAACATAGACGAATTCATGAATAGAGAAGTGGCCAACCCAACCACAAAAAAATATTAAAATTAAAGTTCATAATTCATATAAATAGTTAATAATAAAACTGTATAATGTATATTTTTATCATGTGAAATGTACTAATACTGATTTACTTAAGTTTAGATTATTGTATTTATACTTACTTATAAAAAATGACGTGTAAAATATCATATTTTATCAATAAAAAATCTGAATCTGAATGCTTAAAAAAGCGTACAATTTTCGGAGATAAGGTATTCTTTTAATATCTTATCCTTCAAATCTTTGGTAAACCCTTGCGGACTAATGATAACCAAGGGGAGGCTAAGTTACCGTGAATTTTTCCCCAAGTATGGGTGTATGGTCGGTATATAGCCTCACCTAAACACGGTAACCAGGTCTGGGTCCAAATCAGGTACTTTGGAGCTGAATTGTCAGGAGTTGAGCCTGGCGCCGTACCCGCAGGGTGTTGCGTCTTCAGGTAAGATCTCCGGAACATTCTCGATGTATGGAGAATTCGAGTCCTGGTAATCGAGTTGGTTGTCCGGAATGTACCATTTCGGTCTCCGTGACTTCTTGTTCGAGAAAGCAACGATGCTTTCTGAACAGAACAAAAACCAAGCCATAATTTAGTTTTATAAAAACTAAAATAAAAATAGTACCAAAATTGTGGGTACACTGAGAGAAAATACAACCAGTTTCATGTTCGTTCAACAAATTTTTTGGTTAAAATAGCACCTACGTGCTCTTTGGTTCAAACAACAAGCTACTTGTCATTTGAATCGGCAATATATATATTTGAATCAACAAGTCGATTTTATAAAAACAACCTGACACATATTGTTTTAAACATACGTTTGGCTGATTTAAACGGATAAACCGCAACAAGTCGAACTTGTTAAATTCACAATGCAAATTTCTCTCAGTGTAGATTTCACCCATATGCGCGTCTTACTTAGTGTTATCTCGCGGATAACATTCAGTAACTAATGTTCATATCAACATGTGTTCGTAATAGAATCACCATGTCTTACATGAGTTATGCCTTCGTGTTGACTCACGGTCAACCCCCCGGCTGCCTTCGTGTTGACTCACGGTCAACCTCCAGGCTCGCGTCTTGTTAAAAGTACGCGTTGTGTGATCATCCGTAGATGATGATAAAAATACTAGTCCACTGTTTTTCTTGGTCAGTGCGTTTTACGCTTTGGCATTGCCAACGACCAAGATAAACTTAGTATCAAAAGATAGTGCAGTGGACTACGCGTGCGTCTGTTGCCGTGCACGAAAAAATAATGAGGGTGCCACCGCCGGTTGACACCGACCTGAGGGTGGGGGGGAGAAGGTTTAGAGGCAATTGAAATACTTATTTTTTATAAATCTCTAAAATAAGCGTGCAATATGTTGCCAGTAGATTAAATAAACTACCCATACAACCATTTCAGTCGCAAAATCTTCAAATCAGTAACTAACTGTCAAATGTGACATAACGCGTGGTAACGTCGTGCAAACAATGCGACCGTATTGATACAATAACAAAATGTAGTCGTCGTGTGCACTCGTTACGGTAACAAAATGTGTACGAATTTGTGGCTGTCAATGTCACTGTCAGAATGACTTTTAACGACACTTTATTAGTCGACGTTTGCACACATAACGGTAACAACATGTGGACGAATTTGTGGCTGTCATTGTCACTGTCAGAACGGTTTCTGACAGTGACATTGACAGAATTTGTACACACATGTGTAGGTCTGATTACCGAACTGCTCCTAAACCACTGTATCCGCAAATGACAATCTGAAATACGAAGGTTTCTCAAACTGTCTTGTGAAGTTGTGGACTGGTTGCTTTGAATCATTTAAATATGAGCGAATTAAATAATAATAAACGACGACGACCATTTAAGCACTCTTCGACATTTTATAGAAATGTGGGAAAGTTAAGAAAAGTGCAGAATGATAATACAAATAGATAAGCACTTTATAGTTACTTAATGTATTAAATATATAATTTTTAATTCTTATTGATAAAAATGAAGTGTAGTGTTACTTTACACAATAAAAGTAGGAATCAAATGAAATAGAGTATTTACTGTGATATTAATAGAATTTCTGTTGCGCAATGGTAGTTTTTTTCAGTACAGATGCTGCTTTTTTAACGCAGTAGTGCGAGCAAATCAAGCAATGAT
Organism: Leguminivora glycinivorella; assembly: GCF_023078275.1. Lineage (NCBI taxonomy): Eukaryota > Metazoa > Arthropoda > Insecta > Lepidoptera > Tortricidae > Leguminivora > Leguminivora glycinivorella. The sequence goes on from NC_062994.1 coordinate 10,816,100, forward strand.
TCTTTTCTTGTCTGGTCGAAACTCTTAGCTTAGATTTAGGTACTGAAAATCGTCGTACGATACACGTGCGAAAAGGACATCCACAACTCGTGTCGATTTAAAACACTCCCTTCGTTCGTGTATTAATTTATCGCTACTCGTATCGATTTTCCTCTTTTCCGCACTCGTATCTACAAGTATTTTGTTTGGGTTACAAAAAAAAACACATTATTTACTCTACTACGTTTTATTTATGTCTCTTTAACATTACAAATTTGTAGACACTTATCTATACAAAAATCTTGACAAAAGAAGTACAGATCGCTGAAATTAATGTTTATAGTAATATTAATGACGACTACTTCAACAAGTGTCAATTGTGAAATGCCGCAAAATACTAGTTGCTCTATAGAAGACCATAATAATATGATCCCCGATCCTTTACAACCCAGCAGCTCGGTACGCACGTTACAATTTTTTTTAATCTTCTTTAGTGAGGGCAACTGAGTACGACGGCATATTTAATTGTTTAGAAAGTTTGAGGATACCTGGAAAAAATTAATACAAGAAGCCATTTTGCTTTCGGTCACGCGTGTACGCTGCGACCATTTTGCGACCGTTTGTCGACCGTTTGGTGACCGTTTGGCGACTGTTTTTTACATGGAATATTACCGTCTTAATCCATATTTTAACAACTTTATTGGTTTTCTAGGCATTATTTTTATTATTTCAGTATAGTATATGCACCGGAGCACTAAAACTTCACCAATCAATATACATAACACGCAAACACCGAGTAGTCAATAATATTATTACTGGTTAAACTGAGGTAAATTGATGGCGCGTTGATAAATTTAGACTTATTTTATGAAATCACTCGAGCAATTTAATTGGCCATGGTAATTAGCCCACATTATATTACAAATGCAAACAATATTTTATCTTTAACAAATTCTTACGCCATTACATTTTAATGTCAAATGATTTTATTTCTTTTTTACTTTGACGTCTCTGACAGTCGCCATTTGAAAAGAATGAAATGAACGAATGATTTTGGGAAAGTAGTCGCCAAACGGTAACAATGTGTGCACGCGTAGTGCACACTTCTGTCACTTCTGTGACCATTTTGTGCCTGTTACCAATCGTCCCCATTTGGGTCGCCGCGACTAAACGTCGACCGTACTGCGACTAAGCATTGAGACCCGAAGACCTGTGTGTACACAAAATAGGAGGATTTGCGTAGGAACGGCGACCGATTATGGTTATATGGGTACAATAATGTAAACTTAATAATTATATCGAACAATGAAGCGAGGAAATATAATGTTAGCCATTCAAGCTATTCATTCCTATTAATCATAACAAACGCACGAGATATACATACTGGTATTGTCTTTCAGCCATCGCCCGTCTGAATATATATGATGTGTTTAATAAAGATGAACAGTTTCGTTTTCTTTCAACCCCTCATTTGCCAAGAGTGGCACTGAAGCTTTAGTAGTTTCATGTGTTCTGCCTATCCCTTTATGGGATACAGGCGTGATATATGTTGTAAGAAAATAATTGTACAACCATTGATATGTTATTGTCTGTATGTTGTACCTACGCCATGAAATTAGCTAAAAGTTTTCCAACACAACTGTGATGTTAAGTTTAAGGGTAAAGAAATTATGATATAAAGTTTATAGTCGGTGTATGAAGAATTTTGTCCGGCACTGTACATACGTAAGGTAGGTACTACTTCGTTCACTCTTTAGCTAGTATCTAACTGTAAGTTTGTTTACCTTTTCACCTAAAATATGTAATGTAAAATACCCTGTAATGGACGGTGATGCCATTATGGACAAAAAAAACAAATATTATAAACACTGACAGATCTGTCAGTGTCAGTTTGCATACAAAACTTTTCTAAGATTATGAATTTTTAAGACTGTCTGTTGCCGGCCTAATACCAGCGGGTAAAAACGCATTTTATCCACTAGTGGGTAAAGTAATTTGATCTTGAATAAAGTCAAATTAACTGCTTTAAAATTTATTAAAGTAGGTGAGTCTAGTAATGGAGATGATTTACCCCATGTGGAACTACTGGAAGCAGTGATAAACGCATTTTTTGTGATTTGTAGTTTCCTCGCTATAGTGAGGGGAAAAGTTTTGTGTTACACTCGGGTGCAAATGTATTTTACTTCTCGTGTGTCAAAAAATTCGCAAGTTCAGGATTCTATTCTCGAACCACTCGCTTCGCTCGTGGTTCAACTATAGAATCCTTTCACTTGCTCGTTTTTCAATTCCACACTCGGCGTTAAAATACAACTTTGCCCCCTTGTATAACAAATAACTATTGTATGTCCAGCTTTTGCACATTGTAATTTTTCCTCAGTCACCCGTTGACCACGAACGATGTAAAGAGTTCGAAACGTCGGGATGAATTTTAAATTCATTATACGCGATTGAATCCGTTTCCATAGTTTTATTTCATGAGTAACTATCGCGGTAACCGATGACAATATTAACCCAAAATAATTTTATTTGGTATGGTATATCAAATTGACCTACCTACCTACCACCCACCACCTACCACCACCACCTACTGACATTATATAAATTTATCAATTTCCGCTACCTTAAGGTTGTCTGGAAGAAATCGCTCTTTAGCGATAAGACCGCCTGTTGTTTACCTTTGTTCGTGTTTTTTCCTTGTTTTGTATTGTTGTATTTTATCAAGGTGTGCAATAAAGAGTATTGTATTGTATTGTATTGTATTGTATTGACTCATTCAGTATTAGTTGGCCTTAAAAGTAAAATTTGAAACTTATTTTACTGTCGACAAAGGGGGATCCATTACTGGAGAACTGCTGTCCATGATTGGAGAAAAAACACCTCGTTTTAATTTGTAAACTAAGTATAAAGAAACCAATAGGAGTATCTATTCTGCAATACGCTTGAAATGTAAAAGAAGGATAAGACATTCAAGTTTTAACACGCTTAGCGATAGAATTTAAACACGAATCAGTGAAATATCATAAATAGGCAAAATTTTATCTTAAACTGTGATGCTAGATGTGTGATGAAAAATCGATCTAACTTGTCTTTGGGTCCCGGAAAACGCGAATTTTCGAGTTCTCATGCGTTTTTCTTCGCGCGCCATCTCGTGTGGAGTAGTTGTATTATTAAGACACAATTTTTTCGGTCGATGTAGGTACTACTTATTGCAAAAACTAGATGGCACACAGGTCAAGGTCCCGTATACGAAGCAACAAACATTGAGGTGTAATATTTTTTCAAGACATTTCATATTACTGAAAAGAATACTTACCACGAATAGAAAATTACACAATTTTTTTGAATGACAATTTTTGTGGCGAAACGCGCGCCATCTCGTGTGAAGTAGTTGTATTGTTAAGACTGAGAATTCTTTCATATTCATATGGCGACACAGGTCAAGGATACGAAACAACAAAGATTGACCTTATGATTAGCGGTTGACAAAACTTGCGTATTCATTAAGTGATTTAATTATTATTACGAATTTTAAGCTTCTTCCGTTATCTCAGTAGTATTTTTAAAATTCAATAAGTACTTCAAACAGAAGTGATATTACATTCTAGAATTATCTGGAAATAATAGGCACATACCGCCATCTGTTAATTGTAATCCGTACTAGCAAGTACTGTTATTTTAGAACTACGGACTACTACAAGTTGAACTTGTACACTCCTTTTTGCTGTGTACTTATACTTAACACAGCAAAAGGGAGTGTACAAGTTTCTAATGGGGTGGCAACGCGCATGTGACACTTTTTTTTAAGTTGCAGGCGTCCATAGGTTGCGGTGACCGCTTTCCATCAGGCGGACCGTGTGCTTGTTTGCCACCGACGTAGTATAAGTAAAAATGAGCAATTCTTGGACATTTATTTATTTATAGACATATGTCGCAGGTAGGGCTGCCATCTCGAATTTCGCCAAACCCGGACAAAGATACAAAAAACCCGGACATTTGGCGTAAATCGCATTTTTTTCCCGGACGGGTCAGAATTTATTTTTAAAAAACATGACCTTTAATTTTCATCCATTTCCCGGACACTTCTTGACTCCCCGCCCGGACGGCCTCCAAACTAGGACAAATCCGGGGAAACCCGGACGGATGGCAGCACTAGTTGCAGGGAAATGGCCAAAACAGAGATTTCATCAAATCACTAAGGGATATGATCAAATCACGCAGGATGTCAAAATGTCGAATCCATTTTATCATTTCTCTAGAAAATTTCCGTCATTTGACTAAATCCCTGATTCTGTTTAGTGAAATCACAAAATTGACCAACAGACACGCCACGTTTTGTCATTTCACTAGATTTGTTTAGGGATTTAATAAAATCCCTGAACCACGTCAGTAAGTTGACGAAACGAGCTTATATATAAAGTCAACTATTAGTTTTATTATTTCGCTAAACAAGTTCAGTGAAAAGACAAAATGTTTTAGAAAATAATTTAAAATGAAACATTTTTAGCTTTGTTTCTTCACTTATTCTATTTTTTTTCTTATTTATAGAAAACCAAAAACTTAAAAACGGATTCAATTTTACCATTTCACTAATCTAGTTACGGATTCAATCAAATCAAGTGACAAAGGCAAGAGTCTAATAAGTTTAATTAGATATATTAGATTCTAGGCTTTGTCATTTCACGAAATCAGTTCAGACATTTGATCAAATCACCAGTTGAGACTTTATCATTTCCCTAAATTTAGGGAAATGTTAAAACTAGTTGACTTTTTGAGTTCGTTTCGTCAACTCACTGTCGCGGTTCAGGGATTTTATCAAATCCCTAAACAAATCTAGTGAAATGACAAAACGTGGCGTGTCTGTTGGCCGATTTTGTGATCTCACTAAACAGAGTCAGGGATTTAGTCAAATGACTGAAATTTTCTAGAGAAATGATGAAATGGATTCGCCATTTTGACATCCTGCGTGATTTGATCAAATCCCTTAGAAACTTGATCAAATCTCTGTTTTGGCCATTTCCCTGCGACATATAGGTACACCGACGTTCGCGGAAACCGCTCTAACGATTTCGCTGAAATTTGTATGTGGGAGTTTTCGGGAGTGAAAAATCGATCTAGCGTAGCCTTAGCACCATCTAGTGTGGAGTAGTTGTATTGTTAAGACAGAATTCTCGGGCGGTGAAACGACCATATTTTACGTATACTAAAACATAAAATATATTTAATTTCGCCGCCCGCGCGGCGGCTGCGCATAGCTCAGCGTTGAGGTCGATCTAATGTTCGCAGACAGATCGCATGTGTCAGGGTTTCGAATCCCGGCCAGAAATTAAGTTTTTGTCTTTATTTTTTTTATAACAGTTTTTTTTATATTAAAGACGTGATATAACAAAATAGAACCCAGATATTGTTGTTTTAAACCAAACAGAGTTACAAATCCTTCTCTACATACGCCACATGTACATATATTATAACACTATGACACTATGAGTCCCTATATGTTTTTCTAAATCTTTTTCCCCTCACTAGCTCGGAAAAACGTGTTTTTGTCCTTTAATACCAGCGGGTAAAGCTAGGAACATACTACTCGGACGTCCGTGGTCGCGCGACCGCGGACGCGGATCTGGACATGGAATATACACTAAAGCTAGGAACACACTACGCGGACGTCCGTCGTGAATCGACCGCGGACGGCAATCTGGACAATGGAAATACACACAACCGTGCAAACTATCGGTCGACGGACGTGGACGTGGCCTTGAGCGCATGGACGTCCGTTCGAAATCTGGCTCGCTGGATGTTTTGTTCCGTGCACACTGTTCGTTCGCGGTCGCGGTCGTTTTACGACGGACGTCCGCGTAGTATGTTCCTAGCTTTAACCGTGCAACTTATCGGTCGACGGTCGTGAACGTGGCCTTGAGCGCATGGACGTCCGATCGAAATCTGGCTCGCTGGATGTTTTGGTCCGTGCACACTGATCGGTCGCGGTCGCGGTCGCTCGACGGCGGACGTCCGCGTAGTATGTTCCAAGCTTAAAAACGCATTTTATCCACTAGTGGATAAAGTAATTTGACCTTGAATAGAGGCAAAGTTTGGGTTAATCTAGTGATACATACATACATACATACAATCACGCCTGTATCCCATAAAGGGGTAGGCAGAACACATGAAACTACTAAAGCTTCAGTGCCACTCTTGGCAAATAAGGGGTTGAAAGAAAACGAAACTGTGACATTGCAGTGACAGGTTGCCAGCCTCTCGCCTACGCCACAATTTAACCCATATCCCATAGTCGCCTTCTACGACACCCACGGGAAGAAAGGGGTGGTGAAATTCTTAACCCGTCACCACACAGGCTCTAGTGATGAAGATGTTATACCGCCTGTGGAACTACTGGAAGCAGTTATAAACGCGTTTTTTGCGTTGTGCTTTCCTCGCTATAGTGAGGGGAAAAGTTTTGTGTTACACACGAGTGCAAATGTATTTTATTGTACTTCTCGGGTTGAAAAACTCGCAAGCTCAGGATTCTATTCTCAAACCACTCGCTTCACTCGTGGTTCAACTATAGAATCCTCTCGCCTTTTCAATTCCACACTCGGCTTTAAAATACAACTTTGCACTCTTGTATAACTATTTCCGCATACACTCAGTTCAACCTTACTTGTCCAATCATGTAAACAAACACTGCTGGAAAACATTATCTCACTCTGGAATTGTACATTAACCATCACTTAAAATGTTATTATACACTCAAATAAACTCACAAAGTATTGAAATCAATCAAAAAACCACTGAAAAATATCATTTCTAAAACGATTTTCATTAATAATTATAATTACGAACGGATGACATTAAAAACTCCTGACATTACGAAGTCTAGATTGTCTATGAGTCGTAATGTTGGGATGACAACTTATCGTTATGAACGATCGATATTAACGTTTGAGTTTGTATAGCTTGGAAAAAATGCGTTGATTTTAACTGCAATAATTTATCAGATTTATTAACCGACTTCGTTACGTTTTATTTCCTACCTCTTTACAATGAATATTTTACTATCAGTATATTTTTTGTTGTATTAATGTTAATGTCAGGTACTATAAAATGAATAATGTAATAGCCTTTTCCATATGATTGTTGCAAATGTGACGACCTCAATTAATTTTGGTTTTTACATAGATGTTGTGTGACGTAAAATTGAAAATCCTCTGATGTCGTTAGCAGCGTTTATTTACAAATTATCGTTAATACATCATTTTTACGACATTTCCAATCACTAGTAATTGTCTTTGATCATATTTGACGTTTCGTTTGTTTACATGATAGGACAAGTAAAGATGAACCGACTGTACGTCGCACGAATACGGTCCTATGTCACTATGCAACTGTGTATGTTGTTTGACACATGTTAAAAGTCCTCTTTTACCTTTTACATGTCACATGAATGTGAGCTTACATCGCTATGACATAGTGTGTGTTGTTTTAATGAAGTGACAGTCAAAAATCCTCTTTTACATATGTCGCATGAATATGGTCTTATATAACTATGAAACAGAATATGTCGTTTTAGAGTAGCCTCAGTTCTGAATCGTCTTTTACACACATCACACGAATATGACTGTGTAGGTCTATGAATCTGAGTATGTAGTTTTAAATAAGCGTCAGTTTTAAATTGTTTTTTACACACTTCACACGAATATGGTCCTATGTCACTATGTATACTTGTATGACTTTTAAAATCAGAAGCAGTTTTAAATCGTTTTTTGCATACGTCGCAATAATATGCATAAATATTAGGGTGAACTCTTCTATGTTTATTCAATAGGTATCTACTTCGGAAACGCTCTGCACATATTTCGCAATAGTAAGATTTTTCTCCTATGTTATCGCATTTAGAGTCCTTAGACTTTGACTGTGTTGAGTGTGTTTTGATATGAATTTGTAAGGTATTTTTTTGCTGAAATGTTGCTCCGCATAAGTCACACTCATACATATGAATCCTAGTATCTGATTCCTTGTCCGGACTCACGTCTTGTGAACGTCGTGTCGTCGGCATGTGAACACCAATCATGATATGTTTTTTCAAATCCGATTTCAGTGCAAAACTATCTCCACAAAGACCACAAGTAGGTTTCCCATTGTCAACTCTAGTGTGTATATCCTCCGCATCAATTTCCGTATCCGTGTGTTGCGTGTCGTTGGCGGCAAGAGCCTCTTGGTGTCGGAGCCGTTCGAGGCGCACGCGGCAGTCCTGGATCGCGTATTTTCGGCACAAAGTCCGCTCCTGCTCTTGCTGGCACTGACCAGCAATTGCTGAAACATTTTAGACAGTATTAATAATTATGAAATATCACAAACAGATTTTTACTTTAATCGCATTAGGTACTCTGCAAAACACCTACAATTTTTTCACAGTAAAATAAAGTGTTTGATCACTTTTCTTCAGTTATATTTTTAATTTACTCGTAATTATTTTATGTTTCATATCCGTAAATCATTAAGAAGAGCTGCAGAAAGTATTGAAATGCACAGCCAGTTCACATATGCCATTTTAAAAATTATTACATCTTCCGGTACGACATCTGTCAAGTGATAACCGCTTTACGCCTCGTCTAGATATTTTTACGAAAAAACAGTGCAAAAACAACTCGCGCATTCATAAAACGTTGAAAATCCTTAAAGTATCCACTAAAGTCAGTGCCGAAATAGAAATCCGCGGAAAAAAGTGCCGTTCAGAGCGAAAACAGTGCAAAAAAAGTGTCTCAGACGCGTATCTCTATAACTATACATACACATAACCTAAAATAACGGCAGTAAACAACTTCCGATCAATGACATTAGAGTTACAAGGTGTTACCAGTGGAAAAAGAAAATTAACTTAAAATAGTGATACCTGCTTCGAACCAGTGATACCAGGAGCTAAATTTTCTACCATAATAGTAGAAATAGGAATAAAAATGTCAACTGAAGAATTAGTAAACACGGTTTTAAAGAGAATGAACGACAATATGGTCGTGCTCAGGAACGACTTCGAAAAACACACAACTTCTATTACAGAAAGTATCAAAACAAGTGTATCAGCAACCATAGAGGAAAAATTTGCCCCACTGTTGGATGAAAACGCGAAAATAAAACAAGAAGTAACAGTGCTAAAAAACAAAGTTCACAACCTAGACAGGGAAACCAGGAAAAATAACTTAATACTCCACGGAATCCAAGAATCTGAAGGGAACCATACCGAACTAATAAAATTGGTCATTGATACTCTAAACTTGGTGATAACTGACGACGAGACAGAAACTTTCGACAAGTGGGAGATAAGTGAGGCACGCAGGCTAGGAAAAAAGATGGAAAATAAGCGACGACCAATACTGATAAAATTAACCCTAGCTTGGAGACGAATGCTAGTGCTGAAGAACAGCAATAAATTACCAAAAAATATGTATGTCTCTGAAGACTTTCCAAGGGAGGTTATCAACAAAAGAAAGGAACTCAACATTAAAAAACAAGAGGAAATCGAAAAGGGCAACATTGCCGTAATCCGGTATGATAAACTCATAATAAAGGGCAAATCAAAGCAGGACAAATCAAATGAGAAAAGGAAAAGATCACCAACCAACTCACCAGTACAACACACAAAAAAAAACAAACAAAAACAAAGTAAACACACAAAAAGAAAGTAATCCAACTGGCCCCCTCAAAACTAAACAAAACAAGTACACTTGAGTTCACAAACCGATCCCGCTCAAATTCTCTATCATCAACAAGTAATCAACAATAGCAATCACAGAAAAACAGACCCCGGAAGAACAACAATTCTATTCTAACAACAACAACAAACAAACAACAACAAAATCATCTCCCAATACGGCAGGTCACCGCGGGAGTATTAGATCATTACCCTCTAGCAAAGCAAAAAGATGTAAACATAAATATATCAACATTAAATACCAGAACACTACGAACTCCAGAAGCATTACTAGAGTTAGAAGTAGCTCTAGAAAACATAAAATGGGACATTCTGGGTATCAGCGAAATGAGAAGGCCCCAAGAAGCAATTGAAGAGAGACAAGAGTACATAATGTTTACCAAAGGTGAAAAAGGCGGACAAAGGGGAGTAGGCTTCTTAATTAAAAAACACCTGAAACACCAAATTATAGACATAACTGGAATCTCTGACAGAATAGCCATTCTTAACATCAAGTTGCCCAGTTATAGTAAAACCTGGTCAATCATACAAGCATACGCTCCAACGGAACAGGCTGATCAGTTAGCAATCGAAAGCTTCTACGGGGACTTGTCAGAAGTGGTCATGAAATTTTCTAAAAAAAAAACAATATTATATTAATGGGCGACTTAAATGCACAAATTGGTGTAAAACAAAACAACATGGAACATATAATAGGAAATTTTGGGTTCGGTAAAAGAAGTGCAAACGGACAGAAACTAGTAGAGTTCTTAATGGAACACAACCTATACCTCCTTAATAGCCTATTCAAAAAAAGGGAGAGCACTAAGTGGACTTGGAGGTCCCCGAACGGAAAACATAGAAATGAAATAGACTACATTGCAAGCAACCACCCAAAAGCATTTACGGACACCTCGGTAATACAAAATCTTAATTTCAACACAGACCATCGACTAGTTAGATGTAAACTCAGATTGAACCCACCAAAAGCACCCAGAAAGTACAAAATCAAATCTCAAGGTACTATTGACCCTAACTGCAACGACTTAAAGCAATCATTGTTGGAAAACCTCCACAAACTTACTAATGAAAACACTAGCATCAAAGAAAGTTACCAGAAACTGGAAGAACATCTAACAATTCCCAAAACCATCAACCCTAACAAACAAAAACATCAACTCAGCGAGAAAACTCTCCACCTTATAGAAGAAAGGAAAAATCTAATAGACGGACCCCTTAAGAAAAACAACCTCAAGCAAATAGCCGAAACTAGCAAAAAAATAAAACAAAACATAAGGAGGGACCGTAAAATTAGAAGACTACAGACTTTAGAGAAACACATAATCAGAACAGGGGGAGTGCGCAAAGCCTGGAAAGAGCTAAGAGATATAAACAAAGAATGGATCCCGAAAGTGAAACGAGGAAAAGATACTGTCACTAAAAGGGAGGATATAGTCCAAGCAGCGACGCAATTCTATGAACAACTTTACAAGGACTTCCCTACATGCCAAACAGAAAACCAAGGCGGTTCTATACAACCTCAAGATACTAAAATTGAATTGGAACCAGAAATTTTACAATGCGAAGTAGTCAAGGCTATCCAGACTCAAAAGTTAGAAAAGGCAGCAGGACCCGATAACATCTACAACGAGCTTCTAAAAGGGATGGCTACAGAACTAGCTCCTATACTCACAAAATTATTCAATAGAATATTGACCAACCAGTGGATACCCACACAGTGGGAAACATCGCACGTCATTCTACTTTATAAGAAAGGCTCAAAGGAAGACATAGGCAACTACAGGCCGATAAGCTTGATGTCCAACCTATATAAAATTTTCTCGAAAGTCATATTAAGTCGAATAAGTAAAAAACTGGATGAAAACCAACCAATCGAACAAGCTGGTTTCAGGAAACAATTTTCAACACTAGACCACATCCATACAGTAAAACAGGTGGTGGAGAAATATAATGAGTACAAGAAAAAACTATATTTGGCATTCATTGACTACAATGTTTTCAATGTAATTCTTAATCAATTTAATAACAATTTCAAAGTGAAATCTATTAGTGGGTCAAAAGTTAAAACAAAGTTTAGTGAATGGGCTACTGTAGGTATTCACAAAAGTAGAAAAAGACTTTATGAACTTTATGGTGAGAGAGAGCTGAACAAGAATTCAGAATTCCTGGACTATGTAAGAAACTACTCAAGAATCTTCAAGAAAGTGTGTTTAACTGCCAAGAAAAACTTTATTAGTTCTAAATTGAAAGTGTCGGACAACAAAGTGAAAACAACTTGGAGTATTATAAATAAAGAAGCTGGTAAATGTAAATCACGCGATTGTCAAGTCAACATTGTATCAGATAATCAACAAATAGTGTCGAACAGCGATGTTGCCTCGGCATTCGAAGATTATTTCTCAAATATAGCCGTTAACACCACAAAATGTTTACATTCTTCTGCGGCTCAAGCCCATTCATTACTTTGTGCTAATGTTAAGAAATGTAATAATTCATTTGAATTTAGTCAAGTAGACTCTGTAAATATTGTTAAAACATTCAAGTCACTCAATTTAAAGAAAACGGAAGACTTATGGGGAACATCAGTTAAAGTAATTAGTCATGTCATAGATATAATAGCACCTTACTTGGCCGTAATATATAATATTTCAATTTCACAAGGCACCTTTCCAGATCTTATGAAATGTAGCAAAGTTATACCGCTTTTTAAATCGGGTGATTCGAGTGATATAACCAATTTCCGTCCCATATCAATACTTCCTGTACTAAGTAAAGTCTTTGAGAAGCTAATGTTAAATGATCTACTGGGACACTTCAACAGACATAGATTACTTACAAGCAAACAGTTCGGTTTCACAAGGGGCCGTTCCACGACCGATGCTGCTTCGGTACTCATTAAACATATATATAATTTTTGGGAAAATTCTTGTGATGCAATTGGCATATTTTGTGATCTTTCAAAAGCCTTTGATTGTGTGGATCATGGAACGCTCATTTTGAAATTAGAACACTATGGTTTGTCTATAAATGCCCTAAACTTTATGTCTTTTTACCTTAGCAATAGAACACAAACAGTAGTTGTTAACAAAACTCGCTCTAGCGGGACTGTAGTCCAATTAGGAGTGCCACAAGGCTCAATTTTAGGTCCATTCCTGTTTTTGGTTTATATAAATGATTTGCCATGTATAGTGAAAAACTTTTGTGAAATAGTACTTTTTGCTGATGATACATCACTGCTTTTTAATGTTGACCGAAAATCTACGGATTACAATGTAATTAATAGCACGTTAGCTGATGTACTGCAGTGGTTTACTGTCAACAATTTACTTCTTAATTCTAAGAAAACCAAATGTATTCGATTTTCTCTGCCGAATGTTAAACCAATCGATACAAAAATACTTTTGAATGATGAATGCTTAGAGATGGTAGATACAACACTGTTTCTTGGTTTAACATTGGACAAAAATCTACAATGGAGTCCTCATATAAAGAAACTAGCAAGCAAATTAAGTTCAGCCGCATACGCCGTTAGGAGAATCAGGCAACTGACTAATGTTGAGACAGCTCGCCTAGTGTATCATAGTTATTTTCACAGTGTAATGTCATACGGTATTCTGGTTTGGGGCAAAGCAGCTGACATACAGACTAAATTTGTATTACAAAAGAGAGCCATTCGTTCTATTTACAACTTAGGAACACGTGAATCAGTAAGAGAACTCTTCAAAGAAATTAATATCTTAACTGTAGCTTCCCAATACATTTATGATAGTATAATTTATGTTGTTAAGAATTTAGACTGTTTCACTAAGAATTCGGATATCCATAATTATAACACTAGAAACAAAAATAAGCTTGCCATAAAGAAGTTTCGTGTCCGTAAAGTACAGAAGTCATTTGTTGGGCAATGCATTCATTTTTATAATAAGTTACCTGACACTGCTTTGAGATTACCCCTCCCAGCTCTTAAGAACTACTTAAAAAAATCATTGATGTTAAAGGCTTATTACAGAGTCGAGGACTATTTGACAGACAAACATGCATGGCCCGAACCAGAAACTACAAAAAACGAATAGCAATTAAAATAATTGTATTATGTATAGAGGACACAGTTCAGATAAGAAAGCACATCAAATATTTTATATTTTATGTTGTGTAGGTAAATTACATATTTAATGATATTGAGATTCATATTATCTTTTTCTTCTATGACAATTTGATATGTTTTCTCTGAAGAAGAACGACGTATTATTAAGCAATAATATAATTTATTGAAATTGATTTCCATAGAGTACCTAGTCTGTTCATATTCTTTGATGAATACTTTTGCATGTTAAATTGTATGTTGTTATTTAATGCATGTTAATTATAAGATGTAATGTTTTGAAAAGAAGTTGCCCGCCGAGTTTCTTGCCGGTCCCATAGTGGATACCCCCCTCCCAACTGAGGGGGGACTGAAATCTTCTCGAGGCTGAGGCGTAGGGTTAGAGCCGGCGTAGCTTTATTTGACGTTCATATGCGCATTGTAATATGCCTACTTGAAAAATAAATATTTCATTTTCATTTCATTTTCATTTTCAACAAGGCGTTCGACAGTATAAGTCATGAGGCCATGTGGGAGAGTCTGTCAAGTCAGGGTATTCCAGGGATCTACATTAATATTGTTAAAACAATATACACAAACAGCAAAGCAAGAGTACAACTAGAAAAAACTGGTCCAGAATTCAGAGTCAGAAGAGGTGTGAGACAAGGAGACCCAATGTCCCCCAAGCTATTCTCTGCCGTCCTCGAACACACTTTCCGCAAACTAGACTGGGAACATATGGGCCTCAACATAGACGGCAAGAAACTAAACCACCTTAGATTTGCGGACGATATTGTTTTATTTGAAGAAGATCCACAAAAACTGCAAGCTATGATCCAGATCCTATGCAATGAAAGCAGAAAAGTAGGCCTGACGATGAATACCACAAAAACGAAAGTAATGACCAATTCATCTAAAATTAAAATAATTGTAGATATGACCTCCTTAGATTATGTAGAAGAGTATACATACCTGGGCCAAATAATATCTCCGGAAGACCTCACAAGCAAAGAAATAAGTACAAGAGTAACAAATGGATGGAAAAAATACTGGTCTATGAAGGAAGTCATGAAGTCTAAAAACCTGAGTATGACAGTTAAAAGAAAAGTATTTAACACATGCATCTTACCCTGCATTACATATGGATGCGAGACATGGGCACTCACCAAGGAGCACCGGGACAGGCTCATGTTCTGCCAGAGGTCTATGGAACGAAGTATGATGGGGATATGCAGATTGGACAAAGTTCGAAACGAAGACCTTAGGGAAAAAACAAAAGTAACCGACATACTATTGAAAATTGACCAGCAGAAGTGGAGATGGACCGGCCATATGCTCCGTGACAAGCAGGAGAAATGGAGCCAAATCATAACAAATTGGTACCCTAGAGGTTGTACTAGGGGCCAGAAAAAACCCCGAATGAGATGGGAGGACGAACTGAAGCTTACATTGGGCTCGAAGTGGAGAAGAGTGGCCCAGGATAGACGTCAATGGAAAGAGCTAGAGGCCTTTGCCAAGCGGCACACTGAACTAAGAGACATTCTCTAATTCAGAAAAAAGGGGCTTAATAGATAGATAGATAGATAGATTAATAATTATGAAATATCACAAACAGATTTTTACTTTAATCGCATTAGGTACTCTGCAAAACACCTACAATTTTTTCACAGTAAAATAAAGTGTTTGATCACTTTTCTTCAGTTATATTTTTAATTTAATTATTTTATGTTTCATATCCGTAAATCATTAAGAAGAGCTGCAGAAAGTATTGAAATGCACAGCCAATTCACATATGCCATTTTCAAAATTATTACATGTACACTACAAATTTCTATCATTTTTAATCCGGTCATCAACTAAATACACTCACCATTGCTTTGCCCTCCGCCTTCCTGCTCCGCGCTCGGTCTGTGTACATGATCCATGACATGTTTCACTAAATCCGACATTACACTGAATCTTTGACCACAGAGATCACATAATGGTTCTCTCTCTTCAGTGTAAAATTCATCTCTAAATGGAAATTTATCAGTATCGGACTCAGTGTCACTACTAGTTGTGCCTTGTCGCTTAGCGAGCACATCGATGTGTGGGATGCGTTCAAGTGTCACAGAGCAATCTCGAAGCGTACGGCCAATGCGACCTGCACAACAAACATTAAATTACGGTCAATCACTGTAAAGTCGCCGTCAATAGAACTTGTGAACAATGTAAACAAACCTTGTAGTCAAAATGTCTTTAAGAGGATACGGTAGCGAAAATGCTAAAATGGAAAGGAGCCCCCTTTTCAACTTGGGAATTTTAGTTAAATATACAAGTGTTATTAACTAGATTTATCGAAAAAAAATTGTCCATTAAGAACAACTCAGTCAAAAGATATTTCAAAAAAATCTTTTTCTCCTCCCGAACTGTTATACGTCATTTACACGGTCGTGCATAGATCTTTAAAACCCTACATAAAGGTCTATTCCCCAAAGCCAGTCTCCGCCGGCTTTCCGCGCATGCGCACAGTATCGAAAAAACTGAAAACGCATTGTTCGGCTCTGTAACCATGGCAACGCCTTATAACGACACTGCGCGAGTGCGCGGAAAGGCTTTGGGCAGCTGAGCTGACAGTGCAAACCTTTGCGTCAAAATACAGGAAGCAGTGTGAATTTCACGAAAGTTATTCAAGAAAACTATTAAAAACTAAGTGCATGGTCGTAGAAAAAGTATTGTATGCAACGGTGTTTAACTGGGTCAAAAAATACTCGTGTCGTCTCAATAACAATTTTCGGCTTCGCCTCAAATTGTTACCCACGCCACTCGTCTTTTTTGACCTCCTTTAAACGCCTGTTGCATAAAATACTATTAAAATCGATGTTCCGCTCTCGACTCTTTCCTTCTTCAAAACTTAATCAATCGGAACTAAATTTGAGAATCTGAATAACAATGAAATAATCTATGTCGGACCGTTTCGCTTTTTTGGTTAATTGTTACCAATCTTGAGTATCACACATTTTTTGCGCCACAATGAAAAAGGCCGTTTTTGGAATTTTTTGATTGGCTCTAGAATCTTTAAAAAGCAGAATATCAAAAAAATCAAAACGGTCCGACACAGATAAAAATAATAACAATCTGTGTTGAAAAAATCATTGCTCTATCTTCAAAAACCAGGGAGGAAATAGTCGAGAGATATGGAAAATTGACCCCTACCGTATCGTCTTAATTTCCCTTCTCATCAGATACTGGCTAAATCCATGTGTTATTTAATCAATTCATATCACATTATGACACAGACCAACCCCTATAGACATGCATTACAAGACGACTCGCGTTCACCAGCCTTACTTGTATTTGCCATGATATAAGCGCGGACGCTCGCCGTGCCCATTCAGTAACCGACCCGAATGCAGCTCGTGTTTTTCGCAATAAAAAAATTGAAAAAGGGTATTTTGATGCCTTAAAGATGTCCACCTGTAGTGTGAAATGGTGTGGAAAGGTAACAAGAAGTTCAAATTTAAAAACGGGACGCTATTACATTCCACAAATAAGTCATATTTATAATTTATTCAGAGCCGGCATAGGTCAACTTACACTGGCCACTTACGCGACAGTAGAGGGACAGTCATACTTCTGTCCCTATTCATCTGGCGCGACTGCCTGCCGTCCTTGAAACGACCAATCGCAGCGCGCTAAACACATTCCCCTCCCGCTCCTCGCGCCCCAAGCACTGGTGATTTGTAGCACGCACAAAATTTACAATATTGGCAATCTATAGGAGGTTTTCTGTGCATTATGATCCTCAACCTTTAAAATAATAAAATTATGTTAGAGAATATTGATATTTTATAGAATGGTTTGTTTACATTGTTGACAAATACAAATACAAAATACAAAATACAAAAATTCTTTATTTCTTTAAACACATGGTCATAATTTAGGGGATGGAGCCGCCCGGTAAGCAAGGAGTTGCCTGTGTTGGGAGGCCCCGCTCTTCCCTAGGTTAACAGTATCTACATTTTTTTTTTTTTTTTTATCACTAAGCTGGATATCAAAATACATTTTTTGCTAAACTTAACTAATAACTAAAAACATTAGTCTACTTGCTACATATATTTACATAAATTTAGAAATAAGACTAAGATTAAATTTAAATTTAAACATTCTTAATATTTTTGAGAATAAAATGTAAATGCCTAGGTGTGTGTGTGTGTGTGTGTGTGTGTGTGTGTGTGTGTGTGTGTGTGTGTGTGTGTGTGTGTGTGTGTGTGTGTGCGTGTGCGTGTGTGTGTCTGTGTGTCTGTGTGTGTATATGTCTGTCTGTTTGTTGGTTATACATATATATTAGTTCTGTCAGATTAAAATAAATATTAAATAAAATAAAGATTTAGTACTCTGGGATTAGAATTTTTTCCGTTTCCTCGTATGATTTCTGTTTTAACCATTCAGTCAGGACTAATTTGCACTGTTTTTGTGACTTTGAGTGGATGTCTAATTCTTTGTTTATTTTGTTATATAAATAGGCAGATTTTGCATTAAACTGCATCCATGCAAAGTGCGTTCTCGGACATGTGTACTTAGCTACGTGAATAATACGTCGACTGTTTTTGTAGTTAGGATTAAATGGTATTTGTTTATGTGTTTTTAGTGTTGTTTGTAGTATATATAATTTCCTGGTCGAAAGAAGACCACTGGACCGAAACAATAAGTCAGTTGGGAATCTATTTTTTTTGAACAGCATTACTTTTATCAGTGCTCGTTGTGCTCGTTCTAGGTCAATAAGACGACTTTTTGCAGCGCCGCCCCATACGGGTATACAGTACATGATGATAGATTGTACTAAGGAACTATAAATTTCGTTTAAAACATTTCGAGATTTGCAAGAGGCTGCTTCCGATTTTTTGGAACAATGTACCTAAGTGTCTTAAAGATCCAGATCATTTTTCTCACTCTGCTGGTGATTTGGTCGACGTGAGAATACCAGTTCAAGTGTTGGTCTAAAATTACACCTAGATATTTATGTTCAGTTACGTTTTCTATTATGGGACAATTGCAGACAGGAGAATTTGTTTGTTGACACGAGTGTATTTTAAGGTCCAGAGCAGGTGTTGGTTGCGTCGAATTTGTGATACTAAAGGAAATATATTTTGTTTTACTAGTGTTGAGTGTTAACAAATTTGTTTTTAGCCATTTAGAAATTTTGGCCATACCTCTTTCAGCATTAACATTGACAATTTCTATTGACGGCGATTTTAGCTATGATGCTAACTTTAACCAATGTACTAAGAGCCCACAGCCGCCCCACCCTACTTACTAAGTCAAGGATTGAACATATGGCATAATATATAATTAGTATCAGCATGGAGAGTGTACCATTACACAACAATTCAGAACTTACCATGAACTACCAGAGTGACATCAGGCCGATATGGGCACTCCGCACCCAGCACAAGCGCAGTGACGGTCTAACTATAACAATGATTAAGTTGACCTTACCACATTCACTTGCTGCTGTTACTGCTATCATAAATACTTCAATGTCATCCGGCAGATTCCCGGTAGCCTGGAAAACATCTATCGTCAAACCTATACCCAAAAAGGTATCTCCACAGACCTTCGCCGACCTTCGCCCGATAAGTATTTTGTCAGTGCTTTCTAAGATTCAAGAGAAAGTGGTGAATGAGCAGGTACAAAAGCACCTAGAGGATAACAAAATATTACCAGAAGCTCAATCGGGATTTCGTAAAAATCATAGCACTACGACAGCTATTGCACATCTGGTGGATGAGACGTTAAAGGCTTCTAACGACGGACTAGCGACACTCCTCGTGTTATTAGACTTTAGCCGTGCATTTGATAGCATATTGATTCCTGTACTACTAAATAGAATGAAGACCTACGGATTTTCAGAGTTACTTTGTCGATGGTTCTGTTCCTATTTCTCAGGCAGAAACCAAATAGTTGAGTGCCCTAACCAAGACGGTAAAATTGCTCGCTCATCACCTCGGATTCTTGACAGAGGAGTAATCCAAGGGTCGATATTGGGTCCAACCTTATATAGTCTGTACACTTCGAACCTCCTCGAGGTAATTAAAAATTGCTCGTACCACATGTATGCCGACGACACCCAGCTGATGAAGCATATACGCCCCACTAGAACTGACGTCGACCTTGCAGTATCGCAAATTAACGCGGATTTAGAGGCTGTAGTAGGCTGGTCTAACGACAATGGCCTCATCATCAACCCTGGAAAGTCAGTCTTCATGGTGTTAGGAACAAAAAAACAGATAGCTGAGGTAAAAGGCTTCAACATTGGTTTGAGAGTTTCGGGGCTGTCTATTTCAGAGGAGAGTCAGGTGAAAAATTTAGGTATCGTGATGGACGAATCACTTCGTTTTGAAGCACACATCAATTCGAAGATACCAAAATGCTATGGTGCTTTAAACTCGCTGTATAAACTTAGACCCTACCTAACGCAGAATGTTCGTGAACGCTTGTCGGATGCCCTAGTTCTATCCCAACTTGATTATGGAGACGTAGTTTATGGTCCGTGCATAAGAAAAAGAACAGAACGTGCGATCCAACGAGTTCAAAACTCATGCATCCGCTTTTGCCAAGATGTCCCTCGGCGCTCACATATTAGCCCTTACCTTAATAAAGCAGGAAAACTAAATATGTCTAACAGACGAATATTAAAACTTGCAGCGCTGGTATTTACGCTTAAACAATCTGGCATCCCACCTTATCTTGCGCGTAAACTTGAATGGAAGCCGAACCGAAAGGCCAGAGGCCTGCGGGAGAAACAGGAGCGTACCTTCCTTCCATTGTTTCGACTCCAGTCATTTAGAGGCAGTTTTCGTTATGCTGCATCTAAATGCTGGAACAATTTGCCGCCACCCATAGTTAACTGTAAGTCCCTGGCGGTTTTCAAAAAACGTTGTAAGGCTTATTTACTGGACCTCCAGAAGGAAGTAACATACACTTTTGGTTGAGACTTTTCTCTTTCGCGCTCTTTACTTGATTCCTAAAAATATCACTCTACGACATCATCTCTCTTTTTATCATCTTAAGAAAAATATTTTTAGATAGTACCTAATTCCACACACCTTGCATTTGTTCAGTTTATGCTATCCTGTCCGAAATGGCGTTAATGTTTTTACTGTTAGTTATTAGTTAGCTAGCTATAAATCTGGTGGTGGCAGAATAACAGCGTCCGTTGCTGGCAGTCCTTGTGGCCGCTGCGCCTCGAGGCCCTCTGGCACAGACATTAGCTGAGCCACCTACCTTTTCAATTAGTTTGTAAGCATGCCTGTGTACTTTTATAATGTACCTGTGTTCAAACTTTTGAATAAACGTCTTTATTATTATTATTATTATTATCTTTAACATCATGGTCCGTGTACAGGCCGGCCAGCATGGCTGCTTCGCTCACACACTCACTGTCCGAGCAGGAGGCTGTCTGTGGGATCTGTGGCACGGACTCCGGCTGCAAAACCTCATCCTTCACTCTACCGTCACACAAGCCATCTATCACATCGCTCACAATATTTTCAAAGCATGAGGGATCCTTCTTTATTTCGTATTCACTCGTTGTGTGTTGCAAACAATCTTCCTTTTCGTCACTGTCTGACTGATGTTCATTCTGTGGTTCTTCTTTGATGTGCACTGCTAAGTAAAACGATTAAGATTAGACTCAGAACAAATTTATTTGGCAACGATTTTAATAGCATATACAAGAGTTAAGTAAACGCCATAATTACAAAGAAGATAGTTCTGTAAAAATTGCACCAGCGAGGCTGTTAGAATCACTGCCAATGTCGTGAAGCCAAATGCACGCGAGAAACACCCGGACACTCACCTCGCGCCGCGCCGGGCGGCCGCCGCTCGGGCTCCGCTTCTGGCTCAGCAGGCTCCTTCTTCAATCGCACAAACTCGGACACTTCAGTTACAAACTCCATTCTAGTTCCATACAAGCCAATTTTTGATAGTTTCACTATGTACCTATTACGATGATCAAAATAATATTAAGCACTTTATAGAAAACATTAGTGAATTAATAATGTTCACTTGTATAGTTTTTTTCTACATTTACTATCGTATTTTATACAAGATATCAATTTCTATTTACATTTTTCTACAACTACAACATAACCTCAAACACAAAATGTCAACTTAAAAATCGTAACAGACGGGCGTACCTGACGCAGCATTGGTCCGGTCACCACAATATACGATGTGTTCAGAGGTCAGTACAGACCTGTACATACAAATCCGGTGATGAATTTGTGATTAAAATAGTTTTTTTCGTGATGAGATCAAATAGATCGAGATGCCTGGCAACCCTAGCCATGTAAACATTAGTATCGGGAACTCCTATGCATTTTAATACGAAATAATTACTTACAAGTTTAAAATCTAAGTGGTAGTGTATTCAACGGAAACATAGAGGCACCAAGCACTGGATGTTTACACAAAAACAAGTCACTCAAGCACAAAATATCTATGAGATTCACCGGTAAGCCCAACATATTATCCGTTAAACACTGGACTTTATTTAAAATAAACAAAAACCGAGACCTATTCGTTTGTTTTCGGCAAAAATAACGGGACCGGTCGCAGATGATTGGAATATTATATGACAGTGACAGTCTGACAGCTGAAGAAAACGTTCCGTACCTCGCAGACTCACTACTTAGTGTTGCCAGCGCCAAAACAACCACATTGCAATCGATAAATCGATAATCGATTTGAAGTAAATTAAAGAACCAACTAAATACTACCTAAAATGGCATCCAAAACAAATTGTGTAAAATGCGGTAAGGAAACACTAGATAAACACTTTTTAAAGTGTTCAATTTGCAAAGGCTCATACGATTTAACCTGCGCTAAGAGAGGAAAACTTTATGATTTAATGGACAGGACGCGGAAAAATGCATGGATTTGTATTAAATGTAGACCGAATCCTAGTATTAAAAAAACTGGTACGAAAACTAGTACACCAAAACAAGATATTGCGTCTCACTCTTCTTCTACATCCTCAAATCAAAACAAGAAAAGACAAACTAAAAAAGCTGAGGGCAACTTGACAAAATCTTCACCCAAGCAACAGAAGCCATCTGACAACACATCATCGGCAAAGTCCTCTCCCCAGCAAGAGCATAAAGATAACAACTCATCTAACAAGTCTTCTCCCCTGCAGCAGCGACCATCTAACAATTCATCGTTGGCAAAATCTTCGCCTCAGCAGCAGCAACTATCTGATAACTCGTTGGAAAATTCTTCTCCCCAGCAACAACCATCCCATAATAATTCATCTTTGAAAGAATCTTCTACCCAGCAACAACCATCATCTAATAAATCACCGGATAATGTCACTGTACGAAAACGTCAAGTTCTTGTGCAAAATATGGAAGCAAAAGAAGTCGAAGACATCGTGACTATCGTGAGTCCTGCACAACCGCAAGGACATGAACCACTAGACAATTCATTTGATTCGTTATCCCAAGAGGAAGATGGCTCAGGCCATTCAGATTTGGAAAATACTATAAATACAAGCTGTCCTGAATTATCAATAA
Organism: Leguminivora glycinivorella; assembly: GCF_023078275.1. Lineage (NCBI taxonomy): Eukaryota > Metazoa > Arthropoda > Insecta > Lepidoptera > Tortricidae > Leguminivora > Leguminivora glycinivorella. Next base: position 10,839,420 of record NC_062994.1, read on the forward strand.
GTCGAAAGATGTATACAAATGCCGAAAAATTTCAGGAGGAGCACTTTCAAGTACAAAGTTGAAGTGATGGAAGGCACCCGACGTGGTAAACACTTAAAAATGAAAGCGAACTCACCGGGGGATGCGATAGATACGAAGACGGGCGGAGCGCCAAGCGACGTGCGTTCAGCGTGGGATCGAGATCTGCACTGCGCGGCGGGGAGCGCCGGCGCATCGGGCGGCGTCCAAGGCCGCGACTATCCAGGACCGGTTGAAGCGGCGCGCGGTGATAGCTGACTGCAGACGACACGGCCGGTGCCGGCGGGCCGGCCGGGCACTCGAACGAGTAGGTATTTGGTAGGTATTGATGTTTATGTTATTTATAGGATTAAGTATGTATTTTATCTATCCACATTAATGCGTATGTATGTATGTATATGTGTAAATTATTATGTATGTGTCTATTATGAATTTAGTGTTGTATTTAATTATGTAATTATGTTTATGTGATGTATTTATTAGGTATCGTGTACTATATAAGTATATATGTAATTTATATGTGATATTTATGTATATAAGTAAATAATACGTATTTATAAGTATATACATATAGGTGGCATCGCCACATCAGTCCCCCCCAGAGACCGTCTCACGGGCGATAATAATCTGGGAAGGTAACACGGCGGCCTGATCTAGTATTTCTTACTATGTTTTCCTTCTGTGGTTCTTTTTCTATTTCTTTCTTACTAACTGTTCTTTTTCTTCTCACAGGTTTCAGCGTGTTTTCTTTTTCAGGCTCTTTTTCTTTTCCAGGTGTCGACTCGTCTAACAGGTATGCTGGTTTCAAGCGATCAATGGTTACGGTGATGATCTTCCCGTTGACCCGTATTTTAAAAATCTTCTCTCCTCTTTCCAGCACTGCATGTGGGCCTGTGTATGCTGGCTTTAGCGCTCCACGCACAGCGTCTTCCCTCAAGAAGACGTGGGTGGATGATGCCAAGTCCTTGAATATGAACGTCTTCTTCTGACCATGCCTTGAGGTAGGCACAGGTTGAAGTTTGGTAGTTATATTCTTCAGGCGTGCTGTGAAGTCGGTGAGGTCATTTGTGGTGTCAGTGCTGGGCTGGAAAAATTCCCCAGGCAGTCGGAGCGGTTCACTACATAAAGACGACGGATGGTCCTCCAGTCCACTGCACACCTAGAAGGTTAGCACCTGACAAGCTTAAGATAGCCAAGCAGGAGTTACCAGTGAAGTGATGGAAGGCACCCGACGTGGTAAACACTTAAAAATGAAAGCGAACTCACCGGGGGATGCGATAGATACGAAGACGGGCGGAGCGCCAAGCGACGTGCGTTCAGCGTGGGATCGAGATCTGCACTGCGCGGCGGGGAGCGCCGGCGCATCGGGCGGCGTCCAAGGCCGCGACTATCCAGGACCGGTTGAAGCGGCGCGCGGTGATAGCTGACTGCAGACGACACGGCCGGTGCCGGCGGGCCGGCCGGGCACTCGAACGAGTAGGTATTTGGTAGGTATTGATGTTTATGTTATTTATAGGATTAAGTATGTATTTTATCTATCCACATTAATGCGTATGTATGTATGTATATGTGTAAATTATTATGTATGTGTCTATTATGAATTTAGTGTTGTATTTAATTATGTAATTATGTTTATGTGATGTATTTATTAGGTATCGTGTACTATATAAGTATATATGTAATTTATATGTGATATTTATGTATATAAGTAAATAATACGTATTTATAAGTATATACATATAGGTGGCATCGCCACATCGTAATCTATCAGGAAACACTAGCACACACAGTTTACCGAACATACACTCAGAAGTTCAAAATTTTATAGTCGAAGACTTAAAGGGACAGATTGAAAATCTCAAGGAGCAACTGTTGGGAGCGGATAGTGAAATTCAAAAGCTGCTGGGAGAAAAATATAAATTAGAAGATGCCTTGGCGGAAACCCGCAAAAAGTGTGACTTATATCGAAGTCTATTGAAAGGAACAGCACCGGTATCTCCAATGGTGACACCGAAAGTTCGGGCAAGAGGCAGAAAACAAGTACCGATAACAGATAAGCAATTCATTTCAAGCTACCTAAAACCTAACCAATCTGATGAATTAAAACGCCCAGATGAAGAAAAAAAGGAATGTCCGGATCTAGGTAAAGTAAAAAATCGGTCAAGACAAACTAGCATAGACGATCAAGAAGAACAAGATTATCTCAGCCTCAGCAGGACGCCGATGAGGGAGAGTGCCCGTCGGGAAGACATTACCTCAATGCGACCTGACCCGATATCTAAAGTTCACAAACCTAAAAATCAATTGTGTATTGTGAGTAATCAAGGAACCAGTGGAATTTTGAATGCCATAGAATATAACTTAGATAGAGAAGCTAATTACTGTCACTATGTTGCGCCTAATTGTAGCATTATAGAGTTACTTTCAAACCTAGATAACAAATTGAATAGTTTTACCATGAATGACTACTGCATCATTTTTATTGGTGAAAAAGATATTAATGAGTCTCAAAATAGTATCAATCTAGTAAACTGTATTCGAGAATCGCTAAGTAAAATCACACATACCAACAAAATTATTTGTCTTCCTACATATGTGTGTGGAGCGCTTATATATAATTATAAAGTGGAAATGTTTGGTAGCTTACTTGCGATGGATATGCAAACTAACCATTATGCCTATTTATTTGACACGAATCGGGACCTAGCTTTAGACATGTTTTCGGATTATTCGGGTAGGTTAACAAAATATGGAATGAGAGCAGTATTTTCTAGTCTTAGACAATTTATGGACGAGATTCACACCTGCATGAGTAATGATGAAAGTATACGTAACCAGTTTTTCGAGGCATCAATAACGTCTCGACTCAATGTTACCGAGAACGATTTTAGCTTGACTGATAAACCCACTGACAAAGTGGTAATTAATGTGTATCATCAGAATTTGTGTGGCATTAGCAATAAAAAACTCGACTTGGAATTATACCTGGATAGCTTACCTGTAGTTCAGCATTTTGTTTGTGTCACAGAACATTTCTTAAACAAGGTTACAGTGCCTCTTTTTGTCCTGCCTGAGTACTATCTAGCAACTTATAACGTAAGAACCAATAAAAAAAGAGGTGGCAGTCTAATTCTATCTCGTAACGATAAAAAAACTGAAGAGTTGTCAATGTGCAATAAACTGTATTTAGCAGAGGCATTCGAGGTTTGCGGCATTCGAGACGTCGAAACAAATATTAATGTAATATGTTGCTATCGTAGTCCTCGTGAGTCTAACTTTGAAATTTTTATGGAAAAACTAGAACTAATGCTAAACCACTTTTTCAACAAGAATTGTCTAATATGTGGTGATTTTAACATTAATTTACATTTAAGGGACAGTAGAAGTACAGCGTTGTTAACATTATTAAAGTGCTACAACTTCAGACCTTTAGTGATAACTTCTACTTTCTTGCGAAATAACTCAGAATCATGCATTGATAATGTGTTTACAAATTTAACAGAGTCCTCAATATTAAGTATAGACGTAGACCACAACGGTCTTGCTGACGGACACGCTGGTCTGCTGTGTAGAATAGAGACCGATTCCATGTATTCTTCAAAATTGCAGTCACAACCATTGATTCGAAGAGAACGAAGGTGTTTTAACGACATTAATAACAATAAATTTAGACTTAAACTGCTAAATCAAAATTGGTACGATTTAGGCATTAACAATTTTATTAAGAAATTTATGTACACTTTTAAAAGTAGCTTTAAGAAAACACTAAAAGCCTCAAAGGTAAACAGGAAATGTAAGTGGATATCGAAGGGCTTAAAAACTTCCAGCAAAATGAAACGATTTCTAACGATCATTGATAAGGAACACCTTGACAGTTCAATGGCTACATATCGTGGCAAGTACTTAAAGTTATACAGACAACTAATCCGAAATGCTAAAAAAAACGCTGTACAGGCACAAATTAATACAGCGAAAAATTCGAGCAAAGCCATATGGAAAATAGTTAACCAGCATAGAAACAAAACACCCTCTATTTCAAATAATAACTTGTTACTAAAAACAGATAAAATTATAAGTGACCCACAAGAGCAATGCAATATTTTTTGTAAAATATTTGATCACACTAGTGGAGGTGTAGCGGACCAACAAGCAGCGCTCAAGTTCCTACATCGACACGTGGCTAGGGTAACTGACGAGATGACCCATAGCGCAGTTACTCCATATGAGATATCTCGTTTAGTTAAGCTAATGGAGTCTAAGTCATCTGTAGGTTATGACGGCATACCGATAAAAATCATTAAGGATAATATTGATTTATTGGCAGAGCCACTTGCTAACTTTTACAATCAATGTTTTGAACTGTGCACGTTTCCAGATCAGTTAAAAATAGCTAGAGTACTGCCGATCCATAAAAGGGGACCAGTCAATATTCCCAATAATTACAGACCTATTTCATTGTTACCAATCTTATCAAAAATTTTTGAAAAATTATTAAAAGACAGGTTGCTTCATCATCTCAATAGATATCAAATTCTAAACACTCGGCAATTTGGGTACCGTAAAAGAGTTGGAACTAGTGAAGCTATTGATGAGCTAATTAAAGATACGGTACTTCAACTTAATAGTGGGAAGAAGGTAGCAGGGGTATTTTTGGATTTAAGCGCGGCTTTCGATACTGTGGACCATTCAATCTTGTTGAGTAAATTAGAATACTATGGAGTGAGGGGAAATGTGCTTAAATTATATCAGTCTTATTTAGGAAATAGAAAACAGTTTGTAGAATTAAGACACATTGAAAACAATTACGAGACGGTGCATAAATCACGTATGGTTGATATAAGACGAGGTGTTCCTCAAGGATCTATTTTGGGACCTATATTTTTTGTCTTATTTGTTAATGATTTAATAAATTATATCCATGATTCCATTCCAAATTTGAAGTTAGTGTTGTTCGCTGATGACACCAATGCTATAGTGTCCGCGGATTGTATAGAAGAACTAAATGAAATAATGAATAGCGCTCTTAAAGCATTTTCTTCTTGGTTTTCAGTGAATAATCTTACCTTGAATAGTAGCAAAACTAAATCAATTTTATTTAATACTAGTCCTAGATGCACCGATTCCTTATCCCTTAGTATAAATGGCGATATCATAGAACAAGTTGAGGTAGTAAAATTCTTGGGGGTTTTGATTGACTCTAATCTAAATTGGCAGCCGCAACTAGAAGAGTTAAACAATTCATTAAGTTCAAGTTGTTTTGCTCTGAGAAGCTTACGGGAAGAAACCAATATTGAACAACTCAAGTCGGTCTACTACGCCCTTATTGAATCTAAACTGCGGTACAGCATTAAATTATGGGGAAACAGTTACCTATATAACACTCAAAGTGCTTTCTTGGTGCAGAAAAGGGCCATACGAATTATTGTCAGAATACCGCAGTGGGAATCGTGCAAGCCGCATTTTAAAAAACTTAAAATATTGACTGTGCCTTGCCTATACATCTTGGTTCTCCTATCAGGGCTTGTCAAAAATTTGGAGGAAACTGAAAGTGATTATGACAGAGCATTGAGATTTGCAACGAGAAGAAAAGACCTTAAAAATAGTTTAGTGCCTAAATTAAAAATTGTGCAACATTCAGCAAGCTACCAGGCAGTTCATCTTTTTAACAAACTACCAATTGAGTTTAAGCAGATCTCTGATTGTAAACTGTTCAAGCGCAAGTTAAAGGCTTTTCTAGTAGAAAAATGTTATTACTCAATTAATGATTTTCTAAATGACATGTTTTAATTGGTTTGTGATAATTACTTATTTATTTTATTTATGTTTTCTTTGGTAATTGTATACAATGTAAATAACGTGGTTATAAATTGTTACTTCTGTTTTATTTTTACGTTTATTGCTATATAGTTATGGACATTTAGTGTAGTAAATACTAGTAGGATGAATATTTTTGTAGTAGTTTTAGTATTGTGTTGTATGTAATTATTATATGCATGAATGAATATTCGACACAATGTTTATTGTTAAGAATAAATAAAATAAAATAAAATAGCTGGACATCATCTCCAAATCTGCATTGATCTTTAACGTAGGTAAATAATATTGGACTGTAACCACAAAATAAATAGTACTTCTAGTACTACTCACGTAGTAAAGCAACTTATGGAGAAAAGTCACGAGTACAACCGTCCTTTCTGCATGGCATTCGTAGATTACGAAAAGGCTTTCGACAGTGTCGGACATTGGGTTGTGTTTGACTCTCTCCATCGCTGCTCAGTTGATGCTCGCTATGTGGATGTGCTCCGGGAGCTATACAGCTCGGCAACAATGCAAGTCCGGCTTCATAGACTCAGTGATCCAATATCCATCCGTAGGGGGGTGCGCCAAGGAGATACCATTTCACCCAAACTTTTTACGACGGTACTAGAAGACGTCATAAAAACGCTTAAGTAAATGGGACAAAACTGGTATCAACATCCATGGTGTCTTCTTGTCGCACCTGAGGTTTGCCGACGATATTGTATTGTTTGCCGAGACCCTAGAGAGCTCCAAGGCATGGTCGAATACCTGTACCATGCCTCTTTGAAAATAGGTCTTAAGATGAATATGTCCAAGACTAAAGTAATGACGAACATCTCTGGTGATTCGGTCTCAACCATTATGGTGGGGAACGAAGAGCTAGAGTCTGTCAAGCATTACGTGTATCTTGGACATATTCTATCTTTTGACAAAACACAACAGGAGCAGGAGATCTCTAGGAGAACCCAGCTGGGTTGGGCGGCATTCAACAAGTTGGCGGACATCCTCAAACCTGTTAACATTCCACAATGCCTGAAGACTCGCCTCTTTAACCAATGTGTCTTGCCCAAATATCAAATATGGACGCTCACTAAAAGGCTGTGCATAAGATCCGAGTTGCACAGAGAGCCATGGAGCGCGCGCGCCATGCTCGGTATCAAGATTCAAGATCGGGTGAGGAATGCCGAGATCCGTCGTCGCACCTAGGTGCTAGACGTGGGTTTCGTCATTACCAAACTAAAATGGAGTTGGGCGGGACATGTTGCTAGGCAGAGTGATGGCAGATGGACTAAAATGTTAACAGAATGGTGGCCGCTCACAGATGTAAGAAGCGCTTGGCATCCGTTAGCTCGTTGGGTGGACGACATCCGGAAAATTGAGGGTCACAACTGGATGAGACTAGCTTCAGGACCGGGACAAGTGGCGTACTAGAAGAGAGGCCTATGCTCAGCAATGGGCGATAAAGGGCTGATATGATGATGATGAAATAGTACTTATGAATAGAAAGGACACTTCCTAAAAAACCAAAGCTAAACAGCAGCTCACGGACGAAACCTGTGTCCGTAACACATCTGCAATCTATCTCTAAGTATCGCTCTTGCGTACTGGCGCACCAGAGCCAGACATGGGGTCATGTACGAATTGTTTGGCATGATGCCAAAGGCCGCTTTCTACCACCGCCGCGCTTACCGTCGGCTGCGTGCTCCTTCTCTCACCCCGGAGCCTGCACTGCACTGTGCGGTTTAAGAGGAGTTTCCTCCCGCGACCGACTGTGGAATGTTTCTTGCCGGTCCCATAGTGGATACCCCCCTCCAACTGAGGGGGTACTGAAATCTTCTCGAGGCTGAGGCGTAGGGTTAGAGCCGGCGTAGTTTTATTTGACGATCATAAACGCATTGTAATATGCCTACTTGGAAAATAAATATTTCATTTCAGCTCCCTGCCATTTTACTGAGGGTGTACAACATGGAATTCTTCAAAAAAGGAGTATACTTATATTATACAGATTGCGAAAGGGCCAGCATCGTGCAAGTAATACTTCTGGAGTTGCAAGCATCCTTAGGCTACGGTGACTACTTACCACCAGACGAGCCGTTTGCTTGTTTGCCACCATGTGGTATTATTAAAAAATCATAGGTTTGGAGATTATGGACGTTATAAAAAGAAACAATTTTACGGTTCAGTATATTATATTAGTAAAACACTATAAATGATAGACAGATTGATAGCGAGATGCAAAACTTGCAAAATCTGTGTTGAGTTTTTGGTGAATTAAGGCATGCATGACTTCATAACATGCATACAGTAACTGGTCGAAAACTAAAAGCAATATCCGTATAAGTAATAATATTTACAAATTAAACGATAGTGAATAAGAGCAAGTGTTGGTTATGATATAGGGAAATAGGAATGATTATATAAAAATAATGAAAATGTAAATGTAGGTATTATTTAAGTGTAATATAAAAAAGTCAAACTTTCTTTGACACTAAGAAAATGACTTTGTTATTTTGCACTAAATTATTTATCTATAATAAAGTGAATTTTTATACGTATATTTTATTGTAAGTGAATTAAGAAAAATAAATTCAGCACTTTCAGCGGTAATAACAAAGATGATTTGAGGTCTATTTAAAACATTGACCCGTAATAGCAATAAATTGATAATACAAAGGTAGGTAGGCATAATATTATGATAAAAAACTGTCCTTTTTCTAACCACATAAAGCCTGGAATCCCGCGGCATATCCACACTACGTGATCCACACGAGTGATGACCTCTCAGATGAGTTGAGAGTAGCGTTCGACATGTTACGATCTATTTTCGAGGATCTTTCTCAAGAGTGGCGACCCCGCCTCTATATGTCGAGAGCGCGAGGCACATGCTATATCGACTTAATACGTGAGTAACCCGCTTAAAATATTTTTAAATATGGTTTTGTATCTCTATGAATCTGGTCTTACTTCGGCATGGACCAATGTATGTCGTTTTAATAGAGACATAGTTATAAATCCTCTTTTACACACATCACATGAATATGGTCTTACATCACTATGGAGAAGAGTATGTAGTTTTAAATAAGCCTCAGTTCTAAATCGTTTTTTACACACGTCACACGAATGTGAACGTGTAACTCTATTGCTCCCCACAGACAGTCTTAAAAATTCATAATCTTAAAAAAAAACTTGTATTTTTTTTTTAAGATTATGAATTTTTAAGACTGTCTGTGGGGAGCCTATGAGTCCGTGCATGTCGATTTAAAACAGCCTTAAACTTAAATCTTTTTTTACATACGTCACACGAATATGGTCTTAGATCACTATGTATCTTTGTATGTTTATTCAAGTCAGAAGTAGTATGAAATCGTTTTTTACAAACATCACAAGAATATGGCCTTGTATCACTGTGTAATAGTATATGTCGTTTTAAATAAACGTGAGTGTTAAAGCGTTTTTTACACACATCACACGAATATGATCTTAAATCGCCATGAATCAGAATATGTAGTTTTAAATAATCCTTAGTACTAAATTGTTTTTTACACACATCACACGAATGTGAAGGCGCTCTATGAGTCAGTGTATGTCGATTTAAAACAGCCTTTAACTTAAATCGCTTTTTACATACGTCACAAGAATGTGGTCTTAGGTCACTATGTATCCTTGTATGACTATTAACTTCGGAAACAGTTTTGAATCGGTTTTTACACACATCACAAGAATATGGCCTTCTATCACTGTGAAACAGTATATGTCGTTTTAAACAAGCGTCAGTTTTAAATCGTTTTTTACACACATCACATGAATATGGCCTTATATCACTGTGAAACAGTATATGTCGTTTTAAATAAGCGTTAGTTTTAAACCGTTTTTTACACACATCACAGGAATATGGTCGTTTGTCACTACATAAACTTGTATGTCTTTTAAAATCAGAAGGAGTTTTAAATCTTTTTTCGCATACGTGGCAAGAATATGAACTTATATTATAATGAACTCTTCTATGTTTATTCAATCGGAATTTACTTCGGAAACGCTCTGCACATATTTCGCAACAGTAAAATTTTTCTCCTATGTTATCGCATTTAGAGTCCTTAGACTTTGACTGTGTTGAGTGTGTTTTGATATGAATGTGTAAGGTATTTTTTTGCTGAAATGATGCTCCGCATAAGTCACACTCATACATATTATGAATCCTAGTATCTGATTCCTTGTTCGGACTCACGTCTTGTGAACGTCGTGTCGTCGGCATGTGAACACCAAACATGATATGGTTTTTCAAATCCGATTTCAGTGCAAAACTATCTCCACAAAGATCACAAGTCGGTTTCCCATTGTCAACTCTAGTGTGTATATCCTCCGCATCAACTTCCGTATGCGTGTGTTGCGTGTCGTTGGCGGCAAGAGCCTCTTGGTTTCGGAGCCGTTCGAGGCGCACGCGGTCCTGGATCGCGTATTTTCGGCATAAAACCCGCTCCTGCTCTTGCTGGCACTGACCAACAAATGCTAAAACATTTTAGACAGTATTAATAATGATAAAATATTACAGACATATTTTTACTGTAATCACGTTAGGTACTCTGCAAAACACCAACAATTTTTCCACAGTAAAATAAAATGTTTGCTCACTTTTCTTCAGTTATATTTTTAATTTAATTTTTTTATGTTTCATATCCGTAAATCATTAAGAAAAGCTGCAGAAAGTATTCAAACGCACAGCCAATTTATATATGCCATTTTAAAAATGATTACAGGCACAACACAATACAAATTTCTATCATTTTTAGGGTTCCGTAGTCAACTAGGAACCCTTATAGTTTCGCCATGTCTGTCTGTCCGTCCGTCCGTCCGTCCGTCCGCGGATAATCTCAGTGACCGTTAGCACTAGAAAGCTGAAATTTAGTACCAATATGTATATCAATCACGCCGACAAAGTGCAAAAATAAAAAATGGAAAAAAGTATTTTATTAGGGTACGGCCCCCTACATGTAAAGTGGGGCTGATATTTTTTTTCATTCCAACCCCAACGTGTGATATATTGTTGGATAGGTATTTAAAAATGAATAAGGGTTTACTAAGATCGTTTTTTGCTAATATTAATATTTTCGGAAATAATCGCTCCTAAAGGAAAAAAAAGTGCGTCCCCCCCTCTAACTTTTGAACCATATGTTTAAAAAATATGAAAAAAATCACAAAAGTAGAACTTTAGGAAAATTGTTTTGAACTTGATAGGTTAAGTAGTTTTTGAGAAAAATACGGAAAACTACGGAACCCTACACTGAGCGTGGCCCGACACGCTCTTGGCCGGTTTTAATTCGGTCATCAACTAAATACACTGACTAGTGCTAGTTGTGACCAGTGCTAGTTTTCTTGGGATTAAAATAGACTCTCACTTAAATTTTAAGACTCATATTGAACATATAAATAATAAGATATCCAGTAGTTGCTATGCCTTATCTCTACTTGCTCAAACATGTTGAGAAAATATTGTACTAAATGCTTATTCAATTCAATTCAAAATATCTTTATTCATGTAGGCCTAGTTACAAGCTCTTATGAATAGTTCATTACATATATATTATGATCTTAATCTAACCTAATTATCAGAGCAATTTATTGTTGTAAATTATTGTTCATAATAATATTGAGTCTATAATATACAATTTCATATAAAAATAATCGTTAAACAAAAAATATATAATTAGGTATATGTATATATAAAAATACATGTCTAGAATATTTCTAGGAAAAATCCAATGTCCAAAAAAATACAATATTAATTTCATCAACAATAATAATAATAATAAACGTAAAAATAAGAAACCATTTCGAATAATAATTAATCCCACGTTGTTTTATCATTCATGTAGTCTTGTGTTGTATAATAAGCTTTGGAAATGAGTACACGCTTTACATGATTCTTAAATTTATTAATTGACAAGTCAGTAATATGATTCGGAAGTTTATTATAAAATCGAACACAATTACCCATGAATGATTTTTTAATTTTACAGAGCCGTGTGAAGGGCACCGCGAGTTTATGTTTATTTCTAGTATTTATATTATGTACATCACAGTTTTTCTTAAAATTACAAATGTTTTTATGTACATACATAATATTCTCATAAATATATTGACAATGCACTGTCATTATATTAATGTCCTTAAATTTATCTCTAAGTGAGTCTCTATGGTTCATTTTATATATTGCTCGAATAGCCCTCTTCTGCAGAATAAATATGGTATTTATCTCTGAAGCACTGCCCCAAAGTAAAATACCATATGACATAATGCTGTGAAAGTAACTAAAATAAACTAATCGAGCTGTTTTCACGTCTGTTAACTGACGGATCTTGCTCACTGCAAAAGCTGCAGAACTAAGTCTATTCGAGAGGTTAACAATATGGGGACCCCACTGAAGTTTAGAATCTAAAGTTATACCAAGAAAAACTGTACTATCTACCAGTTCTAATTCCTCATCCTTCACAACGACACTTGTTTGCTCATTCCTTACGTTACTATTAGTGACAAACTTAATACATTTAGTCTTTTTTTCATTTAATAATAAATTATTAGCATTGAACCAGTTCACTACTTTAGAGATAGCATTGTTTACATCACTGTGAGCTTGTTGCTGTCGTTTGAGTTTGAAAATAAGTGAGGTATCGTCTGCAAACAATACTATATCATGGTGGGTCTTTACAAGGAATGGCAAGTCATTTATGTAGATAAGGAACAGGAAAGGCCCCAATATTGATCCCTGTGGTACACCCATAGAGACCAATGACCCAGTTGATCTCTGTCCATTGACATCTACCCTTTGTATTCTACCATTTAAGTAGGACTTGAGTAAATCTAGTGCTGATCCTCTGACTCCATAATAATGTAGTTTCCTGATCAATGTTTCATGACAAACACAGTCGAAGGCCTTAGATAAATCACAAAAGATACCTAAAGCATCTTGTGACTCCTCCCAGGCATCGAAAATATGCTTAATTAGCTCAACACCAGCATCGGTTGTCGAGCGACCCCGTGTGAAGCCAAATTGCTTATTATGCATTAAATTATTAACGTTAAAATGTCGTACTAATTGAGAAAGAACTAATTTTTCAAATATTTTACTGAAAGTTGGCAGCACAGATATTGGTCTAAAGTTAGTGGGGTCAGAGTGGCTGCCGGATTTAAATAAAGGAGTTATTTTGCTATGTTTCATTAGATCAGGAAACTCGCCGCAGTCAACACTGTTGTTGAATATAACTGCTAAGTCAGGCGCTACAACCTCAACTAAGGATTTTACGGCATGGACGGAGACCCCCAGAGGTCACTAGTTTTTTTGACATTAATTGATTTAAATGCCTTTACTATATCTGAGGTACAAACATGTTCAAAATAAAGGTCTCTACAACACTCAGGAACGTTTTCCTCTAATAATGTGACGGCAGATAAGGGTGATGAATTTAAATCCTTAGTTGTGAATGCTGGTATCTCGGTGAAAAATTTTTCGAACTCTGTTGCTACTTCAAAATTGGAATCTATAATTTTGTTATCAATATTCAGTTTAATATCTTTTACTGCGTGTTTCGAGCGACCAGTTTCCACATTAATTACTTTCCACGTTGCTTTAATAATGTCAGAGCTATTTTTTATTTTATTACTAAGATAATTTCGCTTAGCGATATGACAATCTATCTTGAACTTCTTCGAATATTGCTTAACATGTTCTTTAAATTCATCACTCGTATTAAACCGCCGTTCTTCATACAAGGCATACAATGCACGTCTTCGTTGATGTAACTCTGCAGTAGCCCACTCACTAAAAACTGATGCACCACTAACTACGACCGATTTTGAAGTAAATATTGCATTATAATGTTGCAGAAAAGTGTGAAAGAATGAATTATACATACTATTAGGACTCATATCGGAAGACAGGAGGGTAGCGCCTGAACCAAACTTTGCTTCATTCGTTCCACGCGGTCGGAGGTTACTGGTACAAAAGTTATTTGTTTTCTCAAAGTATTTTTCCTTAATGTCTCAAATACTATCAATTGGCCTAAATGGTCTGATTCTAAGTTGCTAATTACATCTTTAGTAGTAGGAAAAATATCAGTGAAAATATTATCTATACAGGTGGCACTAGTGGCAGTCACTCTAGTAGGCTCCATAAAAATATGATTGAGATTACATGATTTGAAAAGATTCAACAATCTGATACTTATTGTTGAATTTTCCAAGATATTTACATTAAAGTCGCCGCATATAAGTATTTTTTTACTAGAAGATGATATTTTAAGTAGCACAGATTCCATAATTTTTTCAAAAGTTTCAAAATTACTTAATGGCGGCCTATACACACAGACAACAATAAATTGCTCCAATTCTACAGCACTTAGTTCTATAGTCCGTTCAACAGACATGGAAACAATATCCTTACGTTCCTTAAATTTTAACTGGCTATTTATTATAATTAACGACCCACCATGTATGGAACTATGTCTGGTGAACGAACTTGCCACCTGGTGATTATTAAATTGAGGCATTAATTCATTGTTTTTTAACCAGTGTTCAGTAATGCATAAAATGTCTACATAAAATTCGTTCATGAATAGTTCAATTTGTAAATCTTTTCCTCTAATACATTGAATATTTTGATGCACCAGGTGGATATACTTTCCTTGCTCACAGTATTGATTCTTATAGTTACTTAAAATTAAATTGCCAGAGACAGAATCTTTTGTCTTAGAAGCTAGTTTAAATCATTGGTTATGACTGGAACCAATTCCAAGTTCATACTTTGCTGCTCAATAGGAGCAGAGTTGTCTGCCAAATTTTTGGCAGAAATGTCAAATAAATAGGATAGCGATAAAGCTATTTGTCTTTTATAATAATTTGAAAGGTAACATTTACCTTTAGTCAAAAACACCATAGGTATATGGTATTTACTAACAAATTTGTTAGTGTCAATTATGCTAACCTTACTACTATATGTACAAAGATTATATAAAGCTACATTCAACTTATGTCTAGTGTTATTTTCTTTTTTTCTGCCTCTGACATCTGGTTACAATAGGGGAATGTAAAGAAAATAATTTCATGCACTGCCAATGAGTTTAATTGTTCATAATATTTTACTAAATTATTTTTGTTTACATTACCCCTATTCCCCATAAAGATAAGCAGTGTTGTCTTACTATTGATATTACTGTCGTTTAAAATTTGTTTAATGATATTTTCAAAGCTGCTATGAGGCAGACAGTTATTGATTGTACTAAGTCCCTTTAAGTAAAAATTTAAAAATGAGCTCATATTGCTCCCAATCTCATCACAGTACATAACAACATTAGGTTTAGGTGTGCTTTGTTGTGAAGTGTGGAAGGGGCCATTATCATTCATTTGCCCCTGCGGTAAACTGTCACACAGGCTTGGGTCAAGCGCACTGGTCGACAAATCTCCAGTCACTTGCTTACATGCACATGCCTGGGCATTTGTCAACGACTCAAACCGCTCTGAATTATGCTTAATCTGGGATATTAAATCATCCATGGCTGAAGAATATTCACTAATAACTTTTTTTGAATTCTCATTTATCACATCTAAAGATTTTATTGAATCCTCTAGGCTTTGAATTTTTAACTTTAATGCCTGTGTGTCAGTTTCATACTGTAATCTACTGTGTTCTAACTGAGCTGTATACAAATCTAACTTATCTACTAAACTTATATTAACTTTACAAAATCTCAATTTTTTAAAAAACAATTTATTAATTTTTGACATCTTTTGATTTTTTTTGATCAGTTTATTTAATTTTATATACTTCTTTAGTTTGTTTCCGCTGCAATTTACTAACCTTGGTGTAGTGGCATCATTGGTTAAGTCTGTAGTTACTGAAGGGTTTTCAATTGCTGCGGTAACCAACTGAGATGCAGGCCGGACCAGTTCCTCGAACAAGGTCTGAGTGTGTGCCGCAGCTGCTTGGTTTTGGGCCTCCCGTAGCTCATAGATGTGTTCGTGGGCGTCGTGCAGTGCTCTCTCCAATGAGTCGATGTCTTTCAGGGCCTGTTCATATGCAGCATTACACTCCATAAACCTGTCAACCGTCTCCTGAAGCCGGGCCCGCTCCGAGTTTACATTATTAAAATCACTCTCTAGTGTACACAGTTCCTTTTTTAACTTATCGTTTTTATCAATTATCAATAATAGCTCCTTCTCACTGTCTTCTCTTTCACTGAGCAATTGAGCACTAAACTCCTTGGATTGTTTTAATTCCAGCAAGGTAAGTTGGAGCTTATCACACTTCTCAGGCTCCTGCTGGAGAGCCGCTGCTGCAGCGGCGGCAGCTGCTCTGCGTGTTTGCATTGTAAATGGGTTTTTAAAAGAATTAAAAACAAAACAAAGCAAGGAATTGCCTACTCAAGCTCAGCGGTTACTTACATGAAATAGTGACGTTTCACTATGCCTACACTTGTTCTAGCCTTGTACAATGATTAACACTGAAAAAGAAACACAATCGGTACTAACTAGTGATAATAAGACTCAGAAAGTGTACAAAGGCGAACAGATATTTCAAATTTATAACCTATAACGGCTACAAACCTGAGACATCAAAGACACTTGTAAACGTCACTAAAGCACTTCACTACTTATATTTATACAAAACTTAATGTTAAATATACTAATTTCACGCTTTAAATACTAATTAATACTTAAAATATGCTTAAAAAATAATTATTTCAAAGGGACCTAGCAAAATCAGCTGCTTATCGTTTGACAGCCAGGGTTGCCATCCTTACTATGGAAATGTCTATCCCTTACTTACATGCAGAGTTATCTACTGGGGTAATTCTGTAGATGTACATAAAACATTCAAATTACAGAAAAAATGCTTAAGAACTGTATATCGTATGTACACAGAAGATTCACTTCGTGACGTATTTAAAGAAAAACGTATTTTGACATTAGCAAGTATTTATGTCTTAGAGCTATGTATGTTTATAAAGAGTCAAACTGCATATTTTGTTAAAAAGTCATCATTAAAAAATAATATAAGAGACCAATATTGTGTTTTATTTTTCGTTCTAGGTTCCTGACCTATCCTTCCAAAAATTAAATCAAAAATCACCGAACACTCGTTTAAAAAAAAAAAAGTCAAAAGTCACCATGACATTGGCAGAATCCACCTGGCTCAAAATATCAAGGAGTAAAAGCCATGATAGAGAAAAAAAAAAGAGACCAATACAAATATGACCTATATCTTCCACGGGTTAACAACTCTATGAACAAAAAGAGCATGTTTATTATGGCTATCCATATTTTCCACCATTTTCCTCTCAATATCAAAGCGCTAGACGGAATTATGTTTAAATGTAAGCTCAAGAGTTGGCTGATTGAGCAAGTGTTTTATGACACAAAATAATTTTTTGCTAGTTAATAAGACACCTATGTAATGTTAGATAATAAGCTTAGTTATAAAATGGGTAGGTTACCTACCATAATTGTACGCCCTATCAGGCAACTGTTGATACTTCTTGTATAAAAAAAGCACCTATGCATGTACACAGTTATACAATAAAATTCTATTCTATTCTATTCACTCACCATTGCCCTGCGCACCGCCTTCCTGTTCCATGCTCGGAGGTCTGTGGATATGATCTATGACATGTTTCACTAAATCTGATTTTACACTGTGTCTCTCACCACAAATATCACATAATGGTTCTTTCTCTTCAGTGTGAAATTCACCTCTAAATGTAAATTTATCAGTATCGGACTCAGTGTCACTACTAGTTGTGCCTTGTCGCTTAGCGAGCACATCAATGTGTGGGATGCGTTCAAGTGTCACAGAGCAATCTCGAATCGTATGGCCAATGCGATCTGCACAACAAACATCAAATTACGGTCAATCTCTGTAGATATGATGCTAAATTTAAATCTTTCTTATTTACTCAAGGATTAAACATTTGGCATAATATAGAACTAGTACCAATATAGGGAGTGCATCATTACACAAGAATTCAGAACTTACCATAAACTACTAGAGTGACATCAGGGCGATATGGGCACTCCGCACCCAGCACAAGCTCGTCTTTAACATCATGGTCCGTGTACAGGCCGGCCAGCATGGCTGCTTCGCTCACACACTCCATGTTCGAGCAGGAGGCTGTCTGTGGGATCTGTGGCACAGACTCCGGCTTTATAACCTCATCCTTGACTCTACCGTCACACAAGCCATATATCACATCGCTCACAATATTTTCAAAGCATGAGGGATCTTCCTTTATTTCGTATTCACTCGTTGTGTGTTGCAAACAATCTTCTATTTCGTCACTGTCTGACTGATGTTCATTCTGTGGTTCTTCTTTGATGTGCACTGCTAAGTAAAACGATTAAGATTAGACTCAGAACAAATTTACTTGGCAACAATTTTAATAGCATATACAAGAGTTAAGTAAACGCCATAATTACAATGAAGATAGTTTTGTAAACATTGCACCGGCGAGGCTGTTAGAATCACTGCCAATGTCGTTAAGCCAAATGCACGCGAGAAACACCCGGACACTCACCTCGCGCCGCGCCGGGCGGCCGCCGCTCGGGCTTCGCTTCTGGCTCAGCGGGCTCCTCCTTCAATCGCAAAAACTCGGACGCTTCGGTTACATACTCCATTCTAGCAAACAAGTCAATTTTTGACAGTTACACTATGTACCTATTACGATGATCAAAATAATGTTAAGCACTTTATAGAAAACACTAGCTTTCACCCGCAGCTTCACTCGCGTTAAAATCGAAATTGTGGAATGCTCCATACAAACTTCCACCCCCCATTTTAGGAAAGTGTGGGGTTAGAAAGAGACAAAAAGTAGCCTATGTCACTCTCCATCGCTTCAACTATCTTCACTTGAAAAATTACGTTAATTCGTCGCTCCGTTTTGCCGTGAAAGACGGACAAACAAACTGACACACACACTTTCTCATTTATAATATTAGTATGGATTAGTGAATTAATAATGTTCACCTGTATTGTTTTTTTCTACATTTCTATCTATCGTATTTTATTCAAGATATCAACTTCTATTTACATTTTTCTACAACTACAAGTACTACAACATAACCTCAAACACAAAATGTCAACTTAAAAATCGTAACAGACGGGCGTACTTGGCTTGACTCCAGCATTGGTGCGATCCGATCACCACAACATACCGATGTGTTAACTGTTAAGAGGTGTGCACAGACCCGTCTGTACTGTACCCGGTGATGAATAATTTGTGATTAAAAGCTTTGTGCTAATGGGAAAGTGGGGAAATAGATGAAATCTTTAAAAGTTCCTCTTTTTTTCTGATGATAGGAATAATAACCATTTCAATATACAAAAAAAAGTTGCTGATTTATGTTCGTGATTAAATCGCATTAGTAGAAATCGTCTCTAAATCTGCATGGGTTTTTAATGAAAATAAAAAATATTGTGATGTAGACTGAAATCACAAAATAAATAGTGCTTATGAAGTTATGACTTACTTCCTAAAAAAAACCGAAGCTCACGGACGAAATCTACTGGTGCTACTGTACCTAGTCTTACTGTGGTCCCTGACTCATCAGGTGCCTACATGTTTTGTTGTGGTCATAGGTTGTGGTGACTGGTCATGCGTCATAAACGAATAGTTCGACATGATGCCAATAACCTGGTAGCCACCGTCTACCACCGCACCGATTGCCGTAGGCTGGGTGCTAATTCTTACCCCCCGAAGCCTGCACTGCACTGTGCGGTTTAAGAGGAATTATTTCCCCCCGAGAACGCTCCGAACTGTGGAATGACCTGCCGAGGTTTTACTGAGGGTCTACAGTATAGAGTTCTTCGAAAAAGGAGTATACAGATTGGCAACGCGCAAGTTACACATCTGGAGTTGCACGCGTCCTTAGGCTACGGTGACTGCTTGCCACCAGACGCGCCGTATGCTTGTTTGCCACCATGTGGTTTTATTAAAAAAATCATAGGTTTGGGGATTATGAAGGTTATAAAAAGAAACAATTTACGGTTTAGTGTTTTACTTATATTTATTTATAAAACACGGTCAAATGATAGACAGATAGAGTAGCAAAACTTGAAAAATCTTTATGTTGACTTTGTAGCAGCACAGCACAGAGGCCCTTTCAGACAATTTACTCTAAATGTAATGTGACACTAACCGGCGATTATCCCTGCACCCAAGGACAAGCCCCGGTTATAGTGTTAACTGTCGAAAGAAAAATGTAATAATTTTTAAGAAAAAAAACCGCCTTCCTTTGGGGTTCTGGTGATAAATACTTTCAAATGTTGGATCATGTTATCAATTCGTCTGTATATTTTTTAATGTTTGTTATCCGATATCTCCGTCATTTCTGAACCAACTTTGAAATTTGGATGATTCTGAAGTACTTACAGTGAGAATGATTCTCAGAACGGAACTCTAACCATCAGGAGCGGCTCACTCTTCATCAGCAGTTCCTCTGCACCAAATGTCACTGTTCTGGACGTAAGTGCATGCTGTTCTTATAAAAATACCAAAGTCACTATAAGTGTGCCGCTCAGATTTGAGGAGTTCCATTCTGACAATCATCAGGAGTTCCACTGCACCAAATGTCACTGTTCCGTACGTATATGCAAGCTGTTCCCTTAAAAACACAAAAATCACCATATGTATGTCTTTCAGATTTGAGGAGTTCGCTCGATTTCCCCAGGATCCCACCACCAGAACTGGGTTCTGAGAAAAATGGTACCAATCTGTATGAATATACATTCAATAAAAAAAAATCAAAATCGGTCCAGTAACGACAGAGATATCGAGGAACAAACATAAAAAAAATACAGACGAATTGAGAACCCCTTCCCTTGAGATTTCGAAGGCGGTTAAAAAAGAAACCGGGCTTAATAGCTACGCTCGCGGTTCAATATTGGAATTTTTCGCTTGCTCGGGTATCAATATTGGTACGTGCGGTTAACCAACAACTTTACCCCCTTGTAAAACAAATAACTAATAATTATGTTTGTATGAATTACACAGAACAGACATGTGCGACGTGCGACTGCCCTAACATAGAACAATAAGTACCAGCAAAGCACTTGGCCATGTAGGGTCTGGCGATTAAGAGGGCATTCAACGAAAACGTCGTAATAATGTAAAATTGATAGTTTTAGTCGGCAAAATACTACACTTTCCGTCATCTAAAAGACTTATTAAGTTCAGGATTCGATTAGGACATCTTCTTAACTTACATGTTGTGAGACTGGATTTTTAAAAACTAACTCACTTAATTAATTATGATTTTTTTTCTGGTGCATGTTTAGGAAAACCCGCGAAAAGTGCTGACTTAGTCCGTCTAATTTGTAAAATTTGGATAGTTTTGAATGCTTCAAGTGGTAAATTTGTATTATGTATATCCTGTACTACAATCTTCTGAGACTACTTCTTTGTTATAAGGCTTTAGAATAGAGTAAATGAGGATATGATGAATCCAATTTGTTTCAGAAATCACCTCAGAATAAGTGTCAATTTCTTCGAAAACTTACGTGTTTTTGAAGTAGTTTTAATATAAAAATAATCTGCAACGCTTACTCAAACAGATTTTATGCAAAAGTTTTCTATTAATTGCAATTTAATATTTTTGACGATTTTTTAAAAATGCCTCCTTATTACCGATTACGCGCGCTTGCGATGTCAGTACCGCGGCAGAGCTTGTAGAGGCAGGACGTATGTTAGTCCGCTCCGCACGCGGCTCGACAATCGCGAAGTTATTTTGTCATTGTGTGCGGCACCCGCCGTGTCCAAAACCGCACTTGTGTGCGTGTTTGGCTGTACTGTTGCATGTATACTGCGACCGAAAACTTTGATCCTTGGGTTGACGACTTTGGTAACTAACTAATTAACTTGACTAATATTTTTAGTAAGTATTATTTATTATTGAATATCATTTTAGGTTACTGACTCGTCTCAACAAAATCTTTGACAATAGATGGTACTCAGGATCTGATGATGAAGTCAGATGGTAGTCATGAGTTCTCATCAACCAGGTCTTGAAACCATTTCGTGTTTGGGCTCGTTTGATTCGCCTCAACAAGATCTTTGACAAGAGGTGATGGTACCCAGGATTAGACATGCGCGCCGCCGCAGCGCGCCGCCGCTGAAAGGAGCCAGCGCGCCGCCGCCGCCGCCGATAGTTTGAATTTCGCGCCGAAATAGAGAACCATACGAGATTAATAATATTAAAATCCATTGAATATAAACAAACTAATGAAACGCGCGTACCCCGTGTCCCTTTAGTTTCATTATAGTATTTTATGCAATTAACCGTTGCTTATGAGAGGTTAAAAATGGCGAGTGCTGTGGGTAACAAATTAACAATTTGAGACGGTAGTATACAAAAAGCTCTTCCTAATATCCCCATTGTATAAACGCTCTCTTTGAATGTTCTACACATTCCAACGGCGCTGCGAAGGCTGACAGGTTCTAATCTAAGCCGTCAATAAATTTGCTGATAAACCGAACTGCCCGCCGCCGTTGGATGGAGTCAAGCGGAAGGAGCTGGTATTGCGGAGTGCCAGACCAGAGATGGGGGACAGTACTCAATATTAAGGTCGAACCTGCGCTTTATATAACAAAAGTCGCTGACGCTGACCCGGTAGTTTGGCCCTGTTCAATCGTTAATAGAACCCAAATCCCTTTAGCTTCATGTTTCACATGACTTCGAAACTGGATATGGTTCGTAATACCAGCACCAAGTATCTATACTTTTGGTTAGAGATGGTAAAAGGGATGCCCTGAAACTTTGGCGCCGTGACAAATGGTGTTTTCTTACCGGTAACTAGTTGAAAACGCACTAACTATACTTTGTTTTAACTGGGCTAGGTTAAGATTATCCAATTTTGAGACCAAAAACGTCTCGATCTCAAACACAAGGTTGCATCCTAATTCCTATACTCCGACAACAGCTCAGGGAGGCATTTTTGCACTACCTGTATAACGGCTATCGGTAGTGTTATCATCTGTATAGCAGTAAATATTGTTAGAAAACAATAAATCATTGAATTGCAGAAAGAACAAGGTAAACAGTACAGATCCTTAGGATATGCCAACGTTTATGAGCTTATAGTTCAAGCATACTCATTCCGATAGTGACGACTGAAATGGTTCGCCTAAACAGGAAGCAGGAACCAATGTGCACAACCCTTTAGGAAGACAGTACGAGGTCAGTTTAAAGAGAAGAGCCTTACGCCAAAACCTATAAAAGGCCTTTGTGATAACCAGGCTAACAGCCAGTGCTCTCTATAGCTGTGGCGCAACGACAAGTAAGGTAGACAAAGAGGTCTCCAGCGCCTCGACCATAGCGAAGACGAAGACCGTACTGCCGGGTGATATTGAGCTGGTGGTTTTCAAGGTACTTAAAACTGTTTTCAAACCAGCAAGCGGACATCCCTTTTCAACGCTTATTTGCTAGGTTGAACCCAGGCAATATTGAAAAGAAGACAAAGCGACCAACAGAGAGCAAGGAAAGTCCACTTTCTCTTTTGAGGAATGAGCCAGTGAGTCATCAGGTTTGGGCAAGGGTAAAAGTGCAAGGAAAACTTGCAGAAGGTCTTCTGAACAGTTTCCAGTTCTAGTTATCTAGTATAAGAACTGGGAGTCATCAGCATTGGCCAGTGGCCACAGCATCTCTCCAGATGATAGTTGCAGTACTTGCAGCGACTAAGTAAAAGGTAGGTATTATGAGTAGGCAGTCTACACTTCTACAGCCTACATCGGTTATGATGGCTGTACAAGCCAATGGCGGATCGGCATTTTCTGCCGCATCGATCACAAATGTGCCTTGACTCCTGGGGTGGTCCAGCAGCTCTACGGAGACGCTTTTGCTGGAGTTGGTCCAGCCTAATAAGCTCGTTATGCTTTATCATTCCCTCCCTCAAGCTACGATGCCACTCCGGTCTCATCTCCGCACGCTCCTCCCAGCTACAAGATGGAATATTGAAGCCATTCATGTCACGTTTGCAGGAGTCCTTGAAACGGAGAAAGGGTCGCCCAACCGGTCTCTTGGCTTCGGCAATCTGTCCGAGCATGACTTCGCCAGGCAATCTGTCAGGGTCCATTCTGTGAACGTGTCCCAGCCAACGAAGTCGTCTCTGTTTCAGCATAGCCGTTATGCTGTTGCATTGGGTCCTTGAAAGAACAGCTTCCGGTAACCCGATCCTTCCAAGTTATTCCTATTATGGTTCGAAGGCAACGCATGTGAAATGCATTTAAGCGATGCTCTTGTTTGGAATAGGTGGTCCACGTTTCTGACGCGTACAGCAGGATACTAAGGACGCAGGCTTTGTAAACGTGAACCTTGGTGGAAATGGTAAGCTTGTTATTAGCCCAAACTCGCTTAGAGAGTTTTCCAAAAGTTGTTGCGGCCTTTCCAATGTGGGTATCTATTTCCTTATTTATGCAGTAATTTGATGTTGTGGTTGATCCCAGATAACAAAAATTATCAACAGACTGAAGCGTTACTTGATCAAGTGTGATTGCTGGTGGTACATCGGTGCCCTGGACCATTATTACAGTTTTCTTGGTGTTCACACTCATTGAAACAGCTCGGCATGCACGACCAAACCCGTTAATCAACTCTTGTAGCTCTTCTTCCGAGTTTGCGACAAGTGCAGCGTCATCAGCATACAGCAGTTTACGGACTTATACATCATACCGCTTCCTAGTTGACTTTAGGAGGTTGATGTTGAATAATTTCCCATCCTTTCTGGTGTGCAGATGAACTCCGACATCGCATTCATCAAAAGCTGCCCTGAGTAGTGCCGAAAAGAAAATACCAAAGAGCGTTGGCGCCAGAACGCAACCTTGTCTTACGCCGCGCCTCATATTAAAAGCCGCCGAAGGGACACTGCTGCTGGTACCCATGCCTCTCACTTTATTACCCAGTGTCTTAAAAAACGGTTGCATAATATACTATAAATAAGATTTTCATTAATATTTAACCCCATGAAAGTGATATTTAAAAAGTTGAAAAAAAATCTCACGCCGCCGGCGTTACGCCGCCGCCGACGATTTTTTCGAGGCGCGCCGCCGCCCGATTTTTTCCGAGCGGCGCGCATGTCTACCCAGGATCTGATGATGAAGCCGGAAGGTAGTCATGACTTCTCATCAACCAGGTCTTGAAACCATTTCGTGTTTGGGCTCGTTTGATTTGCCTCAACAAGATCTTTTACAAGAGGTGATGGTACCCAGGATCTGATGATGAAGCCGGAAGGTAGTCATGAGTTCTCATCAACCAGGTCTTGAAACCATTTCGTGTTTGGGCTCGTTTGGTTCGTCTCAACAAGATCTTTGACAAGAGATGGTACCCAGGATCTGATGATGAAGCTGGAAGGTAGTCAAGAGAATTCATCAACCAGGTCTTGAAACCACTCCGTGTTTGGGCTCGTTTGGTTAGTCTCAACAAGATCTTTGACAAGAGATGGTACCCAGGATCTGATGGTGAAGCCGGAAGGTAGTCAAGAGTATTCAACAACCAGGTCTTGAAACTCTTCTGTGTTTGGGCTCGTTTGATTCGTCTCAACAAGATCTTTGACAAGAGATGGTACCCAGGATCTGATGATGAAGCTGGAAGGTAGTCAAGAGTATTCCACGACCAGGTCTTGAAACCACTTCGTGTTTGGGTTCGTTTGATTCGTCTCAACAAGATCTTTGACAAGAGATGGTAATCACTCTTTTATACTCTGGCGCATCCACTGTCTCAGTGTGTCAACAGTCAACTAAAGCAGGTAGGCGTAGCGTAGAGTTGTATTTCCTTACAAAAAACTAATACATAGATGTGGACCTTCCTGTGCTCCATGCAATTAAAACAACATAATATTTAAAAACCGGCCGAGAGCGTGTCGGGCCATGCTCTCAGACGGTTTTTTAAAGCCGCGTTGGTAAATAGCCGCTCGGCTCTTCCGTAGTTTTCCATATTTTTCAAAAACTACAGAACCTATGTTCAAAACAGTTTTCCTAGAAAGTTTATAAAGTTCTACTTTTGTGATTTTTAAATATTTTTTAAATATATGGTTAAAAAGTTAGAGGGGGGGGACACACTTTTTTTTCCTTTAGGAGCGATTATTCCCGAAAATATTAATATTATCAAAAAACGATTTCAGTAATTCATTTTTAAATACCTATCCAACAACGTTAGGGTTGAAATGAAAAAAAAACCACTCCCTACTTAATTGTAGGGGGGGTACCCTAATAAAACATTTTTTCCACTTTTTATTTTTGCACTTTGTCGGCGTGACTGATATACATATTGGTACCAAATTTCAACTCTCTAGTTCTAACGGTCACTGAGATTATCCGCAGACGGACGGACGGACGGAGGGACAGACAGACAGACATGGCGAAACTATAAGGGTTCCTAGTTGACTACGAAACCCTAAAAACACATTTTAAATATAAAAAAAAACTACTTAAAATTAAAGAAAACCGATCTTAGTTCCATTATATATATATATCATCATCATCTTCCTTGCGTTATCCCGGCATTTGCCACGGCTCATGGGAGCCTGCGGTCCACTTTGACAACTAATCCCAAGATTTGGCGTAGGCACTAGTTTTTACGAAAGCGACTGCCATCTGACCTTTCAACCCAAAGGGTAAACTAGACCTTATTGGAATAAGTCCGGTTTCCTCACGATGTTTTCCTTCACCGAAAAGAACCTAGAAAACATATCATATACAAAATGAAATAAAACTAAGAAAACGGATTATATTCATTATACGCGATATAATCTGATTCCATAAATTTATTTCATGAGTAACTATCGCGGTGACAGAAGACAATATTATATACACAATTTATTATATTATAAAAGTTTTTTAATTTATATCTTCCAAGGCTACACACGTTTTAATAAAAAAAACTGTGATAAGTTTAATAATTAAACTAGAAGGTCAAGTATTTATGCACGAAATCATGTATGCAAATATGTAATATATATGGTGGTGTTTTTACGCAAGTATCAATAATGGTTAGTCCGCAACGCTACTGACGGCGTGGCGGTACCGACCATGAATGCTATCCCTTTCGCTCTAGCCGCATGTAAGGTTGGTTCGAAGAGGATCGCACGCTATGTCTGTACCGCAGGCTACAATCGTTATGCTTCTGGTTATAGTGTGCGTCTGCACACAGGCGCACGCCAGCGCCGCCGGCGTCGAAATGCGAGCAAGCAGATTTTTTGAAAGCGCTCTTAAAGCGCGCCCAGCGCTTCTTCATTCAGCAGCGTATAGTCTGATCTTACATTCCTCCCTAAATTCCTTATAGGGTCGGGCGCAACCCGGTATACAGGCGCGTGTTCTTACATTCAGCAGTAAAGATGGGATTCGGTAAATATTCGGTATTCGGCATATTCGGCAAGTTTCTCAATGTTCGTATTCGGCCGAATACTTCGGTTATATTGCTGAATATTATTAGGGTATTAATTCATTGGATAAAATGGATAATGACATCCTATTTCAGCATTCTAAGGAACCACCAAAGGAGTTAAAAATGCATTCAAATTAAAATATAAGTACCTACAATAATTATGTAACAAAGTAAAAATAACGTAGCTTAAGACACAAAAACAAAAATTTTCTTATGCACTAAATTGTAGGAACATTAAGAGCCTTAGTGCCCATTACCAATCATTGAAAAGTTTTTAACTCTAAGCCAGGATTTCAAATTTGGCGGAACCGAATATTCGGCCGAATGTTCGGTTCGGTAACAGCTGAACCGAATGTACGGCCGAATATTCGTATTCGGCCCATCTCTATCAGCAGTAAACTTGACCCTGTAGAGCCGGGCGCAGCCCGACGTACAAGCGTGCGTAGCGCGCTTTTACATTCAGCAGTGCAAAGTCTGACCTTCATTCACCAGTAACCCTGTAAACTCTAGTCTAGCCTACGTCTTTAGGCAGCGTTCCCACTTATGCGTCGCGTGTCTCGGGGCGCGCAACGGGCGTCCGCGCCACGCCGCTTCAGTGTAATTCAAAAAACGTCTCCTCAGTACATTTTGTATAGGAAAGACGTAAGACGCGCCCCAGGTGGCGTGGCGGCGGCGGGGCGCGCGCCGCGCCGCTTGGCGGCGCGCCTTACGTCCTTCCTATACAAAATGTACTGAGGAGACGCTTTTTGAATTACACTCAGGTGGCGTGGCGCGGACGCCTTTTGCGCGCCGCGAGACACGCGACGCATAAGTGGGAACGCTGCCTTAGACATAAGCTAGACTAGACATAATGTATTCCTTAATATATACTTATTATACTATGGCTTTTATCATAAAAGCTCCTTAAGTTAGTGTGAAATTGTTTATATTATAGAAACTAGTTATAAGGAAAATTGCTACACACCAACGGGGTCCATGTGTATCCACAATTTGTGAATTCTATGTAAATACCATGGTTTGCAAAAAAGTTCTTACTTACTTACTTACACTAAATGTTATTCTGTGTTTGAGCCACAGACCAACCCAACAAGACGGCCCTTACAGGGCGACTCGCGGTCACCAAGCATACGAAAAATCAGGTGTATAAAAGTTTAAACGAGCGCGACACCGATCAGTAGCGCCCAAGTATACGACCCGCTAACAGTGTTCGTGTCCGCTTGGGAAAAAATCTTAAATAATTAAATTTGGTTGCAAACAATGGTCTCTTGCAGCTTAAAGTGGTGTGGCAAGTCTTCTAACACTTCCACATATAAAAAAAATGGAATAACATTCCACAGTTAAGTCAAATTAATTATTTTGTTGAATATTGTTTATTATCCGCGGAGTTCATTTATACTGGTCAATATGGTTGTATTGAGCGGCGCCGAGGCGCGTCCATCCCTTTTTGCCTAGTTAACATTGCGATCATGCTATCCCTTTCACGTAAACGACTAGGGATGGGGCCATGTTAGTTTATGTCTGTTGCGGGAACTTCGTACTACCGTTCGTACCATGTGCTACTATTTTATGAAATATAAAAGAAAGCAGATTTGTAATTGTGAATCTAGAATCTGTAGAGTCTGTAGTGTTATTTAGTCGATTGATTAGTTTAGAATATTTAGTTGGTAATTTAACTTAGTAAACGTAAGTAAAAATGCACAGTTTAGTTATTAGTTAATACTCCAATTGCTAATTCGAGTCCAAAAAAACTACTACGATGTTGCCACTGCAATAAAATGTTTGTAAAATAGTATAATCCTTTTTTATAAATACACACGCCAAGATAAATTATTTATTATTTATTTCAATCCTTTGATTTATATATTTAATAGTCTTTTATTATTTACATAAATACTAGGACGCTCGATTTTTTTTCTTTTTTTCCGTGATTTTTAGTTGTAAAGTTGGTATTGCGCTTGTATCACTTCAGATATCAATAACATTTGGTGCTATATTTTGCGGTATAGAACAAACTGTTGATGATATAGATGTTGTGACCAATTTTTTATACATATATTTTACAATTAGCTAATCGGAGAAATAGTGTATAGTGTGGGCTTTATGGTTGCCACGGCCGCCATTGTTTTGGAAGCGGCCATGACACCATGGTCTGCCAAACTGTATTTGAATTTATTATTATGTATGATACACAGATATACAGACTACATCTCTGATATATGATAGACAGACGTTAATATGCAAGTAGCGTTTTATTGACAACCGACACTTATGAACCTTTTAGATAAAAAATGGCACATGTAATGATCTATGTATTGTTTTACCTTAAAGAGAGTATGTAAGTAAGTTTGAGTAATGTTCTTCAATTTATGGTTCCAAATCTCCTGAGGAGTCTCAGAGATACATTGGGCACTCGTTCAATACGCTAAGGAAATACCTTTCGTGAGCCCCTGACTTCGCTACGCGCCATTCTGAGAGCCAGTTCAGGTGCTACCCTTCAGCAATAACATTCTAATATTGGTAATGGGTTGTTAGACTCCAAATGACTAATTTAATAAACATTGGCGAAAATTGCACCTGACTGAGATAGGGCAGCTTTAGTGCATACATTTGTCTGGTTTTAGTTTTATTATTATTAGCAACGTGAATGAAGGTGATGTTGATTGTCACATATACACGTAATATAATGCGAATTACCAACATTTATCATTAGTGGCGACCGGTGGAACTAATTTGACGTATGAGAATTAAAACAAAAAAACTAAAACAAATTTTCTTCACAATTTTATCATCAAGTATTCTTGGATTTCTTACGTGCCAAATAAAGAATGTAGAAGGTTGGCGAAACCTGAAAAGTATTTTGACAGTGACATTGACAGCTGTGACATTGACGTATCTGTCGTAGTTTTTTTGGACTCGAATTAGCAATTGGAGATTAGTAATGATTTTTATTGAGGTGCTATCACAATCATCATCCTCCTTGCGTTATCCCGGCATCGGCATTCGCCACAGCTCATGGGAGCCTGGGGTCCGCTTTGGCAACTAATCCCAAGATTTGGCGTAGGAATCGAGGTCAACATCATAATCAGATATGAAATTTAATCTATGGCCGCGTCTCTGGTCCATCAGCAGATCAGCTCCATGATACCATAATATTGCATCGTCACGTGATTTACACAATTATGTGTGCAAAATTTCAGCTCAATCGGTTAAAAATATCTGCTTTAAAAGTCGCATGATTTCACCTGAATATACTAATATTGCAAGTTAAATAAAAGCTTGCAAAAACGCCTAACTTGCGCATTTCTTACCATTACTTGTAGAAATAATACTTTATAACTAAAGAAATATAAATAAGTTAGAAAAACTGCTATAATATTATAATTTGTTGCAAAACAAATTCACCACAGTACTAGTACCGGGACCATTGTCTATAATAGACATGTCCCATTCTCATCCCTACGGCCAAGCGTAAAGGCGCGCCATTATTTGAAACGACCAATGGCAGCGCCGTGCGCTCCCGCCTCACCCCGCAATGATTGGTGATTTGCGTCTCGAACAATATCGCTTGCATTAGGCTTCTAGTGGGGTGTTCTGTGGTTTGAGCACTGACTTCAGCTCTGCGTGGATCTCAGCCTACGGCTTTCTCGATAGCGGTAGTTCGCACGTTTCACGTCGTCAACTATTGCGGCTGTGTCTATGACAGAATAGTTTTTTCATTTGTTTTAATATTTTTATGAATCCGAGTATGACTCTTTAAATTAGACTTTCTCCTAAATCGTTTTTTACACACATCACACGAATATGGCCTTATATCACTGTGGAACAGCATATGTCGTTTTAAATAATCGACAGTTTTAAATCGTTTTTTACACACATCACACGAATATGGTGTTATATCACTGTGGAACAGCATATGTCGTTTTAAATAAGCGTCAGTTTTAAATCGTTTTTTACACACATCACACGAATATGGTCTTATGTCAGTATGAACAAGTCTATGTCTTTTCAACTTATATATAGTTAAAAATCCTTTTTTACACACATCACAATAATGTGTTCTTACATCACTGTGACGTAGTAAATGATTTTTTAAACCACTCTTAGTTAAAAATCCTTTTTTACATATGTCACAGGAATATGGTCTTATGTCAGTATGAACAAGTGTATGTCTTTTCAACTCAGATATAAATAAAAATCCTTTTTTACATATGTCACAGGAATATGTGCTTATGTCAGTATGAACGAGTGCATGTCTTTTCAAAACAGATATAGTTAAAAATCCTTTTTTACATATGTCACAGGAATATGGTCTTACTCTTATGTCATTATGAACAAGGGTATGTCTTTTCAACTCAAATATAGTTAAAAATCCTTTTTTACACACATCACAATTATGTGTTCTTACATCACTGTGACGTAGTGAATGCTTTTTTAAAAACTTTACAGTTGAAAATCCTTTTTTACATACGTCACAGGAATATGGTCTTATATTACTATGAATCAGAGTATGTTGTTTTAAATAAATCTTAGTTCTGAATCGTTTTTTGCACACATCACACGAATATGGTCGCATGTCACAATGACGCAGTGCATGTACATTCAAAGCACTCTTTCCTATAAATCCTTTTTTACATACTTTACACGAATATGGTTTTATGGCAGCATGAACAAGTGTATGTCGTTTTAAACCATACATAGTCACAAATCCTTCGCTGCATACATCACATGAATATGGTTTTATGACACTATGAATCCCTGTATGTCTATTTAAATCACTCTCAAAATTAAATCCAATGTCCGATTCCTTGTCCGGACTCGGGTCTTGTGAACGCTGTGCGGTCGGCATATGGATATGAGTCATAATATGTTGATCCAAATCTGATTTCAGAGCAAAACTATCTCCACAAAGACCACAAGTCGGTTTCCCATTGTCAACTCTAGTGTGTATATCCTCCGCATCAATTTCCGTATCCGTGTGCTGCGTGTCGTTGGCGGCAAGAGCCTCTTGGTGTCGGAGCCGTTCGAGGCGCACGCGGCAGTCCTGGATCGCGTATTTTCGGCACAAAGCCCGCTCCTGCTCTTGTTGGCACTGACCAGCAAATGCTAAAACATTTTAGACAGTATTAATAATGATAAAATATTACAAACATATTTTTACTGTAATCACATTAGGTACTCTGCAAAACACCTACAATTTTTCCACAGTAAAATAAAGTGTTTGCTCACTTTTCTTCAGTTATATTTTTAATTTAATTATTTTATGTTTCATATCCGTAAATCATTAAGAAGAGCTGCAGAAAGTATGCAAACGCACAGCCAATTTATATATGCCATTTTAAAAATGATTACAGGCACAACACAATACAAATTTCTATCATTTTTAGGGTTCCGTAGTCAACTAAGGAACCCTTATAGTTTCGCCATGTCTGTCTGTCCGTCCGTCCGTCCGTCCGTCCGCGGATAATCTCAGTAATCGTTTGCACTAGAAAGCTGAAATTTGGTACCAATATGTATATCAATCACGCCAAGAAAGTGCAAAAATAAAAAATGGAAAAAAATGTTTTCTTAGGGTACCCCCCCTACATGTAAAGTGGGGGCTGATATTTTTTTTCATTCCAACCCCAACGTGTGATATATTGTTGGATAGGTATTTAAAAATGAGTAAGAGTTTACTAAGATCGTTTTTTGAAAATATTAATATTTTCGGAAATAATCGCTCCTAAAGGAAAAGTGCGTCCCCCCACCCCTCTCACTTTTGAACCATATGTTTAAAAAATATGAAATAAATCACAAAAGTAGAACTTTATAAACACTTTCTAGGAAAATTGTTTTGAACTTGATAGGTTCAGTAGTTTTTGAGAAAAATACGGCAAACTACGGAACCCTACAACACAGAAGATTCACTTCGTGACGTATTTAAAGAAAAACGTATTTTGACATTAGCAAGTATTTATATCTTAGAGCTATGTATAGTTATAAAGAGTCAAGCTGCATATTTTGTTAAAAAGTCATCATTAAAAAATAATATAAGGGACCAATACAAATATGACCTATATCTTCCACGGGTTAACAACTCTATGTACAAAAAGAGCATGTTTATTATGGCTATCCATATTTTCAACCATCTTCCTCTCAATATCAAAGCGTTAGACGGAATTATGTTTAAATGTAAGCTCTAGAGCTGGCTGATTGAGCAAGTGTTTTATGACACAAAAGAATTTTTTGCTAGTTAATAAGACACCTATGTAATGTTAGATAATAAGCTTAGTTATAAAATGGGTAGGTTACCTACCATAATTGTACGCCCTAGCAGGCAACTGTTGATACTTCTTGAATAACAAAAAACACCTATGCATGTACACACTTACACAGTTATACAATAAAATTCTATTCTATTCTATTCACTCACCATTGCCCTGCGCACCACCTTCCTGCTCCATGCTCGGAGGTCTGTGGATATGATCTATGACATGTTTCACTAAATCTGATTTTACACTGAATCTTTCACCACAAAGATCACATAATGGTTCTTTCTCTTCAGTGTGAAATTCATCTCTAAATGTAAATTTATCAGTATCGGACTCAGTGTCGCTACTAGTTGTGCCTTGTCGCTTAGCTAGCACATCGATATGTGGGATGTGTTCAAGTGTCACAGAGCAATCTCGAAGCGTATGGCCAATGCGACCTGCACAACAAACATCAAATTATGGTCAATCTCTGTAGATATGTGCTACATTTAAATCTTTCTTATTTACTCAAGGATTAAACATGTGGCATATTATAAAACTAGTACCAATATAGGGAGTGCATCATTACACAAGAATTCAGAACTTACCATGAACTACTAGAGTGACATCAGGGCGATATGGGCACTCCGCACCCAGCACAAGCTCATCTTTAACATCATGGTCCATGTACAGGCCGGCCAGCATGGCTGCTTCGCTCACACACTCCATGTTCGAGCAGGAGGCTGTCTGTGGGATCTGTGGCACAGACTCCGGCTGCATAACCTCATCCTTCACTCTACCGTCACACAAGCCATGTATCACATCGCTCACAATATTTTCAAAGCATGAGGGATCTTCCTTTATTTCGTATTCACTCGTTGTGTGTTGCAAACAATCTTCCATTTCGTCACTGTCTGACTGATGTTCATTCTGTGGTTCTTCTTTGATGTGCACTGCTAAGTAAAACGATTAAGATTAGACTCAGAACAAATTTACTTGGCAACGATTTTAATAGCATATACAAGAGTTAAGTAAACGCCATAATTACAAAGAAGATAGTTCTGTAAAAATTGCACCGGCGAGGCTGTTAGAATCACTGCCAATGTCGTGAAGCCAAATGCACGCGAGAAACACCCGGACACTCACCTCGCGCCGCGCCGGGCGGCCGCCGCTCGGGCTCCGCTTCTGGCTCAGCGGGCTCCTCCTTCAATCGCACAAACTCGGACACTTCGGTTACAAACTCCATTCTAGTTCCATACAAGTAAATTTTTGATAGTTACACTATGTACCTATTACGATGATCAAAATAATATTAAGTACTTTATAGAAAACATTAGTGAATTAATAATGTTCACTTGTATAGTTACTTTCTACATTTACTATCGTATTTTATACAAGATATCAATTTCTATTTACATTTTTCTACAACTACAACATAACCTTAAACACAAAATGTCAACTTAAAAATCGTAAGGGCCCCCACAGACGGGAGACAAAACTGTTTTGTCTCCGTCGCTCGGTCTATGGGCTAGTATGAAGGTGCGCACACGAGGCGACGCAACTTTTCATACAAATACGAAAGTCGCCGAGCAACTTTGTCGCCCGTGTGCGCGCACCCTAACAGACGGGCGTACCTGACGCAGCATTGGTCCGGTCACCACAATATACGATGTGTTCGTCTGTACTGACCTCACATACAAATCCGGTGATGAATTTGTGATTAAGTTAGTTTTTTTCGTGATGAGATCAAATAGCTGGACATCATCTCCAAATCTGCATTGATCTTTAACGTAGGTAAATAATATTGGACTGTAACCACAAAATAAATAGTACTTCTAGTAGGTACTACTAACGTAGTAAAGCAACTTATGGAGAAAAGTCACGAATACAACCGTCCTTTCTGCATGGCATTCGTAGATTACGAAAAGGCTTTCGACAGTGTCGGACATTGGGTTGTGTTTGACTCTCTCCATCGCTGCTCAGTTGATGCTCGCTATGTGGATGTGCTCCGGGAGCTATACAGCTCGGCAACAATGCAAGTCCGGCTTCATAGACTCAGTGATCCAATATCCATCCGTAGGGGGGTGCGCCAAGGAGATACCATTTCACCCAAACTTTTTACGACGGTACTAGAAGACGTCATAAAAACGCTTAAATGGGACAAAACTGGTATCAACATCCATGGTGTCTTCTTGTCGCATATGTCCACGACTAAAGTAATGACGAACATCTCTGGTGATTCGGTCTCAACCATTATGGTGGGGAACGAAGAGCTAGAGTCTGTCAAGCATTACGTGTATCTTGGACATGTTCTATCTTTTGACAAAACACAACAGGAGCAGGAGATCTCTAGGAGAACCCAGCTGGGTTGGGCGGCATTCAACAAGTTGGCGGACATCCTCAAAACCTGTTAACATTCCACAATGCCTGAAGACTCGCCTCTTTAACCAATGTGTCTTGCCCACCATGACCTACGGTGCCGAAATATGGACGCTCACTAAAAAGGCTGTGCATAAGATCCGAGTTGCACAGAGAGCCATGGAGCGCGCCATGCTCGGTATCAAGATTCAAGATCGGGTGAGGAATGCCGAGATCCGTCGTCGCACCAAGGTGCTAGACGTGGGTTTCGTCATTACCAAACTAAAATGGAGTTGGGCGGGACATGTTGCTAGGCAGAGTGATGGCAGATGGACTAAAATGTTAACAGAATGGTGGCCGCTCGCTCACAGATGTAAGAAGCGCTTGGCATCCGTTAGCTCGTTGGGATGGACGACATCCGGAAAATTGAGGGTCACAACTGGATGAGACTAGCTCAGGACCGGGACAAGTGGCGTACTAGATGAGAGGCCTATGCTCAGCAGTGGGCGATAAAGGGCTGATATGATGATGATGAAATAGTACTTATGAATAGAAAGGACACTTCCTAAAAAAACCAAAGCTAAACAGCAGCTCACGGACGAAACTTGTGTCCGTAACACATCTGCAATCTATCTCTAAGTATCGCTCTTGCGTACTGGCGCACTAGAGCCAGACATGGGGTCACGTATGAATTGTTTGCCATGATGCCAACGGCCGCTTTCTACCACCGCCGCGCTTACCGTCGGCTGCGTGCTCCTTCTCTCACCCCGGGGAGCCTGCACTGCACTGTGCGGTTTAAGAGAGTTTCCTCCCGCGACCGACTGTGGAATGTTTCTTGCCGGTCCCATAGTGGATACCCCCCTCCAACTGAGGGGGGGACTGAAATCTTCTCGAGGCTGAGGCGTAGGGTTAGAGCCGGCGTAGTTTTATTTGACGATCATAAGCGCATTGTAATATGCCTACTTGGAAAATAAATATTTCATTTCAGTTCAATTCATTTCAGCTCCCTGCCATTTTACTGAGGGTGTACAACATGGAATTCTTCAAAACAGGAGTATATTATACAGATTGCGAAAGGGCCAGCATCGTGCAAGTAATACTTCTGGAGTTGCAAGCATCCTTAGGCTACGGTGACTACTGACTACTTACCACCAGACGAGCCGTTTGCTTGTTTTGCCACCATGTGGTATTATTCAAAAATCATAGGTTTGGAGATTATGGAGGTTATAAAAAGAAACAATTTTACGGTTCAGTATATTATATTTGTAAAACACTGTAAATGATAGACAGATTGATAGCGAGATGCAAAACTTGCAAAATCTATGTGTTGAGTTTTTGGTGAATTAAGGCATGCATGACTTCATAACATGCATACAGTAACTGGTCGAAAACTAAAAGCAATTCCCGTGTAAGTAATAATATTTATAAATTAATTGGTTATGATATAGGGAAATAGGAATGATTATATCTCTGTTTAATTTGTTTTGTTTCTTGTGTATTACTTGTAAACTATGTGAGGTGTGCAATAAAGAGTATTGTATTGTATTGTATATAAAAATAATGAAATTGTAAATGTAGGTATTATTTACGTGTAATATAAAAAAGTCAAACTTTCTTTGTCACTAAGAAAATGACTTTGTTATTTTGCACTAAATTATTTATCTATAATAAAGTGAATTTTTATACGTATTAATATTTTATTGTAAGTGAATTAAGAAAAATAAATTTAGCACTTTCAGCGGTAATAACAAAGGTGATTTGAGGTCTATTTAAAACATTGACCCGTAATAGCAATAAATTGATAATACAAAGGTAGGTAGGCATAATATTATGATAAAAAAGCTTTCCTTTTTCTAATCACATAAAGCCTGGAATCCCGCGGCATATCCACACTATCATAATGTTTAAGGTCATTTACCCCGTGTGGCATCCAAATCCCCGATCACTAGTGATGACCTCTCAGATGTGTTACTCACGTATTAAGTCGATATAGCGTTCGACATGTTACGATCTATTTTCGAGGATCTTTGTCAAGAGTAGCGACCCCGCCTTTACATGTCGAGAGCGCGAGGCACATGCTATATCGACTTAATAGGTGAGTAACCCGCTTAAAATATTTTTAAATATGGTTTTGCATCTCTATGAATCCGGTCTTACTTCGGCATGGACCAATGTATGTCGTTTTAATAGAGACATAGTTATAAATCCTCTTTTACACACATCACATGAATATGGTCTTACATCACTATGGAGAAGAGTATGTAGTTTTAAATAAGCCTCAGTTCTAAATCGTGTTTTACACACGTCACACGAATGTGAACGTGTAGCTCTATGAGTCCGTGCATGTCGATTTAAAACAGCCTTAACCTTAAATCTTTTTTTACAAACATCACAAGAATATGGCCTTGTATCACTGTGTAATAGTATATGTCGTTTTAAATAAACCTGAGTGTTAAAGCGTTTTTTACACACATCACACGAATATGATCTTAAATCGCCATGAATCAGAATATGTAGTTTTAAATAATCCTTAGTACTAAATCGTTTTTTACACACATCACACGAATATGAAGGCGCTCTATGAGTCAGTGTATGTCGATTTAAAACAGCCTTTAACTTAAATCGCTTTTTACATACGTCACAAGAATGTGGTCTTAGGTCACTATGTGTCCTTGTATGACTATTAACTTCGGAAACAGTTTTGAATCGGTTTTTACACACATCACATGAATATGGCCTTCTATCACTGTGAAACAGTATATGTCGTTTTAAACAAGCGTCAGTTTTAAATCGTTTTTTACACACATCACATGAATATGGCCTTATATCACTGTGAAACAGTATATGTCGTTTTAAATAAGCGTTAGTTTTAAACCGTTTTTTACACACATCACAAGAATATGGCCTTCTATCACTGTGAAACAGTATATGTCGTTTTAAATAAGCGTTAGTTTTAAACCGTTTTTCACACACATCACAGGAATATGGTCGTTTGTCACTACATAAACTTGTATGTCTTTTAAAATCAGAAGGAGTTTTAAATCTTTTTTCGCATACGTGGCAAGAATATGAACTTATATTATAATGAACTCTTCTATGTTTATTCAATCGGAATTTACTTCGGAAACGCTCTGCACATATTTCGCAACAGTAAAATTTTTCTCCTATGTTATCGCATTTAGAGTCCTTAGACTTTGACTGTGTTGAGTGTGTTTTGATATGAATGTGTAAGGTATTTTTTTGCTGAAATGATGCTCCGCATAAGTCACACTCATACATATGAATCCTAGTATCTGATTCCTTCTTCGGACTCACGTCTTGTGAACGTCGTGTCGTCGGCATGTGAACACCAAACATGATATGGTTTTTCAAATCCGATTTCAGTGCAAAACTATCTCCACAAAGATCACAAGTCGGTTTCCCATTGTCAACTCTAGTGTGTATATCCTCCGCATCAACTTCCGTATGCGTGTGTTGCGTGTCGTTGGCGGCAAGAGCCTCTTGGTTTCGGAGCCGTTCGAGGCGCACGCGGTCCTGGATCGCGTATTTTCGGCATAAAACCCGCTCCTGCTCTTGCTGGCACTGACCAACAAATGCTAAAACATTTTAGACAGTATTAATAATGATAAAATATTACAGACATATTTTTACTGTAATCACGTTAGGTACTCTGCAAAACACCTACAATTTTTCCACAGTAAAATAAAATGTTTGCTCACTTTTCTTCAGTTATATTTTTAATTTAATTTTTTTATGTTTCATATCCGTAAATCATTAAGAAAAGCTGCAGAAAGTATTCAAACGCACAGCCAATTTATATATGCCATTTTAAAATGATTACAGGCACAACACAATACAAATTTCTATCATTTTTAGGGTTCCGTAGTCAACTAGGAACCCTTATAGTTTCGCCATGTCTGTCTGTCCGTCCGTCCGTCCGTCCGTCCGCGGATAATCTCAGTGACCGTTAGCACTAGAAAGCTGAAATTTAGTACCAATATGTATATCAATCACTCCGACAAAATGCAAAAATAAAAAATGGAAAAAAGTATTTTATTAGGGTACGGCCCCCTACATGTAAAGTGGGGCTGATATTTTTTTTCATTCCAACCCCAACGTGTGATATATTGTTGGATAGGTATTTAAAAATGAATAAGGGTTTACTAAGATCGTTTTTTGCTAATATTAATATTTTCGGAAATAATCGCTCCTAAGGAAAAAAAAGTGCGTCCCCCCCCCTCTAACTTTTGAACCATATGTTTAAAAAATATGAAAAAAATCACAAAAGTAGAACTTTATAAAGACTTTCTAGGAAATTTGTTTTGAACTTGATAGGTTAAGTAGTTTTTGAGAAAAATACGGAAAACTACGGAACCCTACACTGAGCGTGGCCCGACACGCTCTTGGCCGGTTTTAATTCGGTCATCAACTAAATACTCAGTGCTAGTTGTGACCAGAGCTAGTTTTCTTGGGATTAAAATAGACTCTCACTTAAATTGGAAGACTCATATTGAACATATAAATAATAAGATATCCAGTAGTTGCTATGCCTTATCTCTACTTGCTCAAACATGTTGAGAAAATATTGTACTAAATGCTTACTATGGAAATGTCTATCCCTTACTTACATGCAGAGTTATCTACTGGGGTAATTCTGTAGATGTACATAAAACATTCAAATTACAGAAAAAATGCTTAAGAACTGTATATCGTATGTACACAGAAGATTCACTTCGTGACGTATTTAAAGAAAAACGTATTTTGACATTAGCAAGTATTTATGTCTTAGAGCTATGTATGTTTATAAAGAGTCAAACTGCATATTTTGTTAAAAAGTCATCATTAAAAAATAATATAAGAGACCAATATTGTGTTTTATTTTTCGTTCTAGGTTCCTGACCTATCCTTCCAAAAATTAAATCAAAAATCACCGAACACTCGTTTAAAAAAAAAAAAAAAGTCAAAAGTCACCACGACATTGGCAGAATCCACCTGGCTCAAAATATCAAGGAGTAAAATTTCCAGTGTGGCATTACCAGCTTTTTTGTCGTCAGCTCATAGCTCGTCCAGTCTCATAGGAAAAATCCTACGAACAAACTGTGAGGCTGCGGGCTTGGCTGACGCCAAAAATGCTTGGTCAATTGCTTGCCCCGGTCAAAATTTTCCCGAATATCCAAATTCTCAAAGGAGCTGGGACGACATTATATGTAAATTGACCGTTAGTTCCCTCCTAGCCCAATCCGACACTGAGGGACGAGCCAGACTCCTAGCAGCTGGAACCAGCGAAGCAGGGTTCTGGCTCCATGCACACCCTTCCCCAAATTTGGGCACATTTTTAACCCCCGATACTCTTCGTATTTCAGTTTCTCTTCGTCTTGGGGTCCCGGTCTGCGCCCCCCATCCCTGCCCCTGTGGCCATGAGGTTGACCGACTTGGGCACCACGGCCTTTCCTGCCAACGAAGCGCTGGCCGCTTCTCGAGGCATGCTGCCCTCAACGACGTGATCCGCCGGTCTCTTGCGTCAGTCAATGTGCCGGCCCTTTTAGAGCCGACCGGCATATCTAGGACGGACGGTAAGAGACCGGATGGGATGTCGTTGGTTCCGTGGAATATGGGACGGGTGCTG
This sequence comes from Leguminivora glycinivorella, assembly GCF_023078275.1. Taxonomy (NCBI): domain Eukaryota; kingdom Metazoa; phylum Arthropoda; class Insecta; order Lepidoptera; family Tortricidae; genus Leguminivora; species Leguminivora glycinivorella. The sequence goes on from NC_062994.1 coordinate 10,880,865, forward strand.
GTTTGGGACGCAACTTGCGTTGACACACTGGCCCCGTCTCATCTCCACCGAACCTCTGTGAGGGCAGCGGCAGCAGCAGAGGCGGCCGAGAAAATAAAGGTAGGAAAATACAGCGGTCTCGGCGCCGAATATATTTTTATTCCATTCGGCGTCGAGACCCTTGGTCCGTGGGACCCTGGCGCTCTGAGTCTCTTCAAGGACTTATCGAAGAGACTAAGAGACGCCACCGGCGACCGAAGAGCTGGCAGCTTCCTCGCTCAGCGTATTAGCTTGACAATCCAGCGAGGAAATGCTGCCAGCGTCTTCGGTACTATGCCACAGGGGCCGTTTTTAGATTTACTTTAGTTTAATTTTAGATTTATTTAGTTTAATTTAATTTTAATTTTATTTTAAGTTTAATTTTAGATTTAATAGTTTAATTTTATTGTAAGATAATTTTATGTTTTACAAACACATGTATAACAGGAGTAAAAGCCATGATAGAGAAAAAAAAAAGAAAGAGACCAATACAAATATGACCTATATCTTCCACGGGTTAACAACTCTATGAACAAAAAGAGCATGTTTATTATGGCTATCTGTATTTTCCACCATCTTCCTCTCAATATCAAAGCGCTAGACGGAATTATGTTTAAATGTAAGCTCAAGAGTTGGCTGATTGAGCAAGTGTTTTATGACACAAAATAATTTTTTGCTAGTTAATAAGACACCTATGTAATGTTAGATAATAAGCTTAGTTATAAAATGGGTAGGTTACCTACCATAATTGTATGCCCTAGCAGGCAACTGTTGATACTTCTTGTATAAAAAAAGCACCTATGCATGTACACAGTTATACAATAAAATTCTATTCTATTCTATTCACTCACCATTGCCCTGCGCACCGCCTTCCTGTTCCATGCTCGGAAGTCTGTGGATATGATCTATGACATGTTTCACTAAATCTGATTTTATACTGTGTCTCTCACCACAAATATCACATAATGGTTCTTTCTCTTCAGTGTGAAATTCACCTCTAAATGTAAATTTATCAGTATCGGACTCAGTGTCACTACTAGTTGTGCCTTGTCGCTTAGCGAGCACATCAATGTGTGGGATGCGTTCAAGTGTCACAGAGCAATCTCGAAGCGTATGGCCAATGCGACCTGCACAACAAACATCAAATTACGGTCAATCTCTGTAGATATGATGCTAAATTTAAATCTTTCTTATTTACTCAAGGATTAAACATTTGGCATAATATAGAACTAGTACCAATATAGGGAGTGCATCATTACACAAGAATTCAGAACTTACCATGAACTACTAGAGTGACATCAGGGCGATATGGGCACTCCGCACCCAGCACAAGCTCATCTTTAACATCATGGTCCGTGTACAGGCCGGCCAGCATGGCTGCTTCGCTCACACACTCCATGTTCGAGCAGGAGGCTGTCTGTGGGATCTGTGGCACAGACTCCGGCTGCATAACCTCATCCTTCACTCTACCGTCACACAAGCCATGTATCACATCACTCACAATATTTTCAAAGCATGAGGGATCTTCCTTTATTTCGTATTCACTCGTTAGTTGTTGCAAACAATCTTCTATTTCGTCACTATCTGACTGATGTTCATTCTGTGGTTCTTCTTTGATGTGCACTGCTAAGTAAAACGATTAAGATTAGACTCAGAACAAATTTACTTGGCAACGATTTTAATAGCATATACAAGAGTTAAGTAAACGCCATAATTAGAATGAAGATAGTTTTGTAAAAATTACACCGGCGAGGCTGTTAGAATCACTGCCAATGTCGTGAAGCCAAATGCACGCGAGAAACACCCGGACACTCACCTCGCGCCGCGCCGGGCGGCCGCCGCTCGGGCTCCGCTTCTGGCTCAGCGGGCTCCTCCTTCAATCGCACAAACTCTGACACTTCAGTTACAAACTCCATTCTAGTTCCATACAAGCCAATTTTTGATAGTTTCACTATGTAGGTAAATATGTACCTTAATAGGAATCGATGATCAAAATAATATTAAGCACTTTATAGAAAACATTAATAGTGAATTAATAATGCTCACTTGTATAGTTTTTTTCTACATTTCTATCGTATTTTATTCAAGATATCAACTTCTATTTACATTTTTCTACAAATACAACATAACCTCAAACACAAAATGTCAACTTAAAAATCGTAACAGACGGACGTACTTGACTTGACTGTGTGGTGTAACCACTATACCTATCTACCTCTATTAAATACATGTATATAACATTAAATAATCATCATAATATTTACTTATATACATACCTACTACATAACTACTAAATACCATAAATACTATAATATCTATCACACTAAACATTCACATGCAATATAAACATAAATAAACTTACTAAAATCAATATCAATACTTAAATCATAAACTATATCTATACTTACAATATTCATATTTCATACATTATCCTAGCTACTCTATTGAATCTCCTTCGTCCGCCGCGCGGGCGCGGTGGGCGGGGACATCCGATCAGCTGACGTAGCGGCGAGAGGCCCCGCGCTCGCGCCGGCCGACACGCCAGTATCGACCCAGCCGCGACGCCGAATCCATGCTGCCCCGCGCCTCACCGGCGCCCGATCCACACTTACGCGAATTGATTGTTTATCACGTTCTGAATTATCTATTGTGCTGTGTTGTTTACGTGTGACATTTTCTGTTCAAATAGACTTCATAAAGAGAACATTTTTGTGGTTTGATTGAAGCAAGACCCGCTACATAACCCACACTGGTGACCCGACGTTTGAACAAATACCGCAGCTTTCTTCTGGTGAATTTCCATAACAACCTACGGAAACCGTAAGTCAATCATAATGTCTGATAACGAAGAAGAACGTGCTAAAAGTGTGAAGAGTGTCCCACCTGGGAAAAATAACGAACATGTTGCAACCGGCGCCGAGACGTTCCGCGTCGGCGTAAAGATACCTCCATTTTGGCCGCAAGAGCCGGAAGTATGGTTCAAGCAAGTCGAGGGCCAATTCATATTATCGAATATAACTTCGGATACGACGAAATTTTACTACGTTCTATCTCAGCTGGAACAAATGTCATGATTTATTTATAATTACACTTATGGTAACAGTAAAATACATTTGAAGTGTGGCAACATTATTACGTTACCCTAAAAATACACGGGTTATTGGTAAAATAAAATTATACTAATGGCAACACGGCGGTAGGTTCAATAAGTGGTGGGGACGATGGCAAGACGGGAGAGAGACACGACCGGCTCGTTCACTTGGGTCGAGGTGGTCGAAGAGAGCACATCGTAAAAGATCAATCAAATAAGTGTATCTGCGAGTACCCCTTGTTGTGTAGATAATATTCAGAGTAGGATAATGGTGAAACTCCACATTTCAGAAGTGTTAACGTACCACTTACCCACAATAGAAAATTGAGATTTATTTTGACATTAACAATAACGTACTTCATTCAATGAGTTTATGGTGAATAACAAGATGTAAGTTTTCTGGAGATTGTACTTACAAGCCATATTTGTAAGTACCTATTTAAAAATTAAGTGCGTGATGAACTTGCAGGTAGTTTTAAAACTCCAAAGTGAATAAGGTAGTTATTTACTAGTACGTCGTATTATTTTGTATTTAAGATTTAATTTTATTGTAATGTGCAGTCCCTGTTGGTTTTAGTAAGCGAATAATTGATTACCGGTTGTAAAATTCATTACAAATTTTTTTTTTGGTGAATTGTGATCATGTAAACACATTTTGGATTATGAAAAATTTAAACTCGGATGACAGTGTAGCAAGAAGATAAAGTTTTAAATGATTATTCCAGTTAACGTTCTAGTGAGAATTAAAATTATTTTTCAGTGAATTTTGAAAACTTAAAGGGTTTTTGCAGTGTTCATGTTGTGATTTCATTAAAAGTCGCGAGCGCACACAGGCTGCAGTTGCCTAACATGTGACTGACGACGCGCGACAAACTTCTTGTGGGAAATTCGCCTGCGTTAATATTTAATTACGGTTGTATATCATGGGTTATTGTTACCATGAGCTAAAGATAATGGCTATTTTGATGAGATACATAAGAAATTTAAAATATTTCTATATACGGTCAACCCAATCCTGTCACAAAAAAAAGGTAAATTAAAAAAAATGCCGGGCTAGCAACACTGGGTTTTAAATTGTTCGCGTTTGAGTTGTATCTTATTCGTGAACATATTTGTTTAAATTTACTAAGGAACTATAATAAATAATTTATAAATTTGACATTAATATTTTTTAGAAGAATTAATAGTAATTGCGATTTTGATAAAAAATCTTGAAATGGTTATGGAAAAATAGACAAACGGTTGTAATTCTTTGTTAGTCAAGTTTGACTAAAAATGAATACCGTGGCATGCATATTAAAGTTGCAGCAATGTGTAAATTTGAGGTATAATTATTGCGTCTGCGGCTGTTTGACGTAATTGTTGCTTTTTGGTCGTTTCATAGGGATACCATACTTTAGTCATAATCCGGTTGACAGACTATAAGTGTACATGTTAAGTAAAAAAAAGGGTTTATTCTGTGTATTAGTCATGGAGCAGAGATGTGAGTTTCGTTGACATTCTCGTATTAGAAAATTGCACAATTTTATTATTATTTTTGGTAGGTACCACATATTTATGTATTTAGATATTGTTGAGAAATGTGAGTGCTGTGAATGATGCGAAAAAAAAAGCGTTGTTCGTTAAACTGAGGTTTATTTAACTTCATATATACATATTCTTGGATTGAATACAAGGGAATATAATATGTTTTTTTATCTTGGTAATGAAATGATTTGATTGAATTGAAAAAGGTAGAAATTAAAGTGTGATTCATGAAATAATAGAAAATGTGGAAACTAGCATCGACTGGTTTTGGGGATGACGATGTTTTTGTAGTTACATTTTTGTACGTATCTCAATTTGTCATACCCTACCGGGGTGCCATGTGACCTCTTTAGTATTGTAACATCTGCAAATGTACCATGGTTTGCAATAAACGATTGATTAATTGATGTTAAGGAAGTTGAGAATCAAGTGACATGGGCGTGCGTCTTAAACTTGATTATTGTTGACGTGAGCGTACGTCGTGGATGTTGAATATCGTGTGAAGTGAGCGTACGTCTTAAACTTGATTATTGTTGACGTGAGCGTACGTCGTCGATTTTGAATATCAAGTGACGTGAGCGTACGTCTTAAACTTGACTTTTGTTGACGTGAGCGTACGTCGTGGATGTTGAATATCGAGTGACGTGAGCGTACGTCTTAAACTTGATTTTTGTTGACGTGAGCGTACGTCGTGGATGTTGAGTATCAAGTGACGTGAGCGGACGTCTTAAACTTGATTATTGTTGACGTGAGCGTACGTCATGGATGTTGAGAATCAAGTGACGTGAGCGTACGTCTTAAACTTGACCTTTGTTGACGTGAGCGTACGTCGTGGATGTTGAATATCGAGTGACGTGAGCGTACGTCTTAAACTTGATTTTTGTTGACGTGAGCGTACGTCGTGGATGTTGAGAATCAAGTGACGTGAGCGGACGTCTTAAACTTGATTATTGTTGACGTGAGCGTACGTCATGGATGTTGAGAATCAAGTGACGTGAGCGTACGTCCTAAATTTGTTGTTGACGTGAGCGTACGTCATGTATGTTGAGAATTAAGTGACGTAAGCAAACGTCCAGGAAATTGAAAACTAAGTGACGTGAGTGTACGTCTGATTTTCTGATTTTGTTGACGTGAGCGTACGTCTTATTTGATCCTGTGAGAACGTTTATAATGTTACGAAAATTAAGTGACGAGTGCTTACATTTTTTATTTGATGATTTAATCGAACGTAAAAGTATATATAATTAAATATCGAAATTACAAGGGAGTAAAACGTCTCAAGTGATATTTTTATTGACTTGCACATGCATAAGGACGTTTTTCAAAGTGAAGTTATACGCCATTGATTAAAAAAAATATTCAGTACGAATATGCGAGTGATAAATAAAGTGAAGAATTTAGTAGTTACCAGAACTGTCAGGTGATAACAGACACCGGGAGTATTTATATATATATATACACGAGTCGAGTTAGTTGATATTGAAAGTAATAGTTCACAACAATTAGTACGATGGCCAAAAGTGTTTGGTTTTCTGTGAACAATAATAATATTGTGTAGCTCTAGCTTAGCTATCAAAACTGGATTTATTTTAGATTCCAACGATGAGGATTAACTGAAATTACAAAGTATGAGCTTTGTATGTAACTATGTAAAGAATGAGAAAAAAGTAATTTTGTAGCGAACATTTGTTCTCTTGAAAAGGTGTTTTGCTGAAAATTATTTGAAAACGACAAATAATTTTACGGTCAAAAGTTGAATTTGAACGTATGTACCAAACTAAGGTTGAGAAGCATACGGGTTTACCCAGTATAGCGATGATACTGTCATGTATCGTATACATAGATGTCAATGTATTAATGGACAATTAAACTACTTAGTCCACCTAGCTTTCGATTTTTTCGATGCAGTTATGAGTTAACGAGAAGTAAGTTTAGTTACTCAGATCTTTGATGACGCCGGAGTTCACGATCGTAGTGAAATGATGTGTATTTGTTGTGTATCACTGTTAGATACACGATTCTTTTTATAATACTTCGTTGGTATTTATGTATCCTATAGCTGTGTTGTTCAAAAAAAAAGTACTAGTACGCAACACGTAAGAATACATTCAAGTCACAAGTTAAATAGAAATCAATTTTGATCACTTCCGAATTCTATGAAAGCAAAGTTGGACAACAATTCTGGGTCGTAGGACTCGTAGGTGCCTTGTTGCCTTTAATGAATGTAAAATTCTAATGAATGGTCAACTCAAGTATCTCACTGAAAGTATAGTGAAGTGATTAACAATGTGAGGTGTGCAATAAAGTGTATTGTATTGTATTTTACCTTTGTAGATGTAAGATGTGTGACAATGCGCACAAAGGGATATAGAATATTAATCGAATGGGGCAGAGTACGCCTACATCCAATATTTCCTAATCCGTAGGAATTTGCGATTGACAGAGGAGTTAAAATGATTTTTTTTTTAAGCAATGCCTTGTTACAATTCAAAACCTAAATTTTGAACTATTTCGGAAAAGCATAACGAACTACTTAGATTTTTATTGGACCGAATAGCGATAATGTAACTAATATAAATGCGTTTCACAGTGAAACATGGATTAAGTGTGATATAATCATCCTGAAACGTTACCTAATGATAGTAATGATCCTTTAATAGGCACTTGCACTTGTCCAAAAGCAAATACATTAGCAACAAGCACATGATAAATTGTACCTAAAGTAGTACTGTAGGTAAAGGTACGCAATGTGACCAAACTTTAAAGCTGCATGGTATGATTCTACTTCTATATCTTTTTTTTGAGTTAGTTAGCTATGTTTACGCAGATAAGTTAAATTGGGTATAAGTTTCTGAATGGAGTCAAATGTTAAGAGAGAAAGATTGTTAAGTCTTTTAATATGAGATCGTCGACTATAACGGAATTTTAATGATTTATTGTTATTAATTGAAAACAATTAAACAGGGTAATTAGTACCTACATCAGAGCAGCTTAAAGTTGACATAAGTAACAAGTTTTAATTAAAATGGAAATACATGGTAGAAATATTTATTTAATATGCCAAGTGACAATATTACGTAGTAAGGTATCAGAAGTTATCCAGTATGGATATGCGATTAAATACAAAGTATACAAATAAGAGATATGGAAAGAATAATAATTGTTAACGGTACGAAGTACTTTTTAACGTTTTGATGTAATTTGTTAGGACCAATTATGTATGTTTTCCGGTTAGATTTCAAAGAAATTACGTAATTTCCTGGGAGTCAAAATAAAATTAAAATTATTTTGACTGAATACTTTGTTTTTGAAACATAATAGTATAGGAATCAAAAATGTGATTGAATTGAGACTGAACGTAAAACCCTTATATATCTGAATCTAGATTTAATAAATCAAAAAAAAATGTTGAGTAATTGCAATTTGGATGCACATTCTACACAAATCTTAGTTACTGAAAGTTGAATATAATATTTGTCTTCGTACAATATAGTTAATTTAAGACTGAGTAAGTCTTGAAGATACATGATCGAGAAACGTAGCATTACATGAATATGTGGCTCTAGTACACAGAGTATAAATCCTGAAGTAATTTAAATACACTAATGAAAATGATAACAGTTGATTGGACGTCATATTTTAACTACATATTTAATGCAGATCTTTTGTGTAGCTGATGAAGCCGTCTGTAAAAAAAAATACCCATCCAATTGTTAGCTATGGTTTTTTCTTCATTGGAGTATAAATAAATTAGTTTGGCATTATTGAGAAAACAAGCTAATTAGGTATATATTCTGTGAAAACGATTTCCATATAATGTCATGATTCGTGTTAAATATAAATAAAATTACAGGCATAGTTTTTTTTTATTATGAATTTGAAAAGGTATATTGTTGAGCCAAAAAAAAAAAAAAGAAGACACGTAGTGCAAAAACATTCAGCACATAGGTAAATTGGTACATATATTCGTTTGTGTAGGAAACCATGAAGCTTAATGATTGATTGTATGAAGCATAACGAGTTGATGCGGGTACGAATCCCGCCGGAAGCGTAATTTTTGCCTTTTTTTTTCTTCCTTCAAAATAAAAACTTGAAGAGTCGTTAGTAAACTTTTCTGGTTTAAAAAAAAAAAATTAATTACTAAGCCAGATGACATTTCTAGAAATATTATTTTCCATACCTGCGAATAAAACAAGTAACTAGAATGATAAATGTCATAAAATAGTAAAAGATATATTGAAGTACTTGGTGTTTGCTTAATTAATGATGGAAAATTAACGTAAAATTGAAAGTTTTTGAAAGTTACCTGACTTGTGTGGTACTTTCCATAACATGCGTGGTAAAAATATAACACAAAAAGTGATCACCTGAGTTTATACGATAATTATGATACTGATCGCAACAATATAGTAGTAATCTATATTAGCGTATAAAAAAAAGAAATACATAGATTAATAATGATTGTTAATAGAACTTAAAATCGTATGATACTTATTTAAAATAAGTAAGAAGTTATGTATGTCCGTAACTAACTGATGTATATTCAACGTGCTGTTCAATTTTAGAGAAATCAGAAATTATTTTATTGGCCGAGTCGCGCTGCTGAAGATAGATAATAATAAAGACAATACGATAAGTCAGTTAAGCGTAACATAACTGTTGGATGTAAATAATTACTCGTATTATAAAAGTGTTCAAGTTTAAGTATAGTTTTGAAATATCAATGTATTATTTCTAAACTAATTGAAATGCAGAAAAATAAAAAATAAATTGCAAAACGTAACTTTTAATGATGCGAATCTTTTAATAATTGATGATGAATAGTGTCAAAAAGAAATAAAAACATCTTACCTCTGAAAATCAAGTTACCGAATTTAGCTCGTGTAGACGGCGATTGAGTCTTGACTAATGAGTTAATGGCGATGAACACATTGCATATCAGTTAAATAAGAGGTAAGGGTCAATTTGTCAACCGCGGTCCTAAAAGTTTGAACCCTGTGTCAAGAGATGGCATTAAATGCATAATCTTGTCTTTAGCAACAAGCTTCCAGAATACTTTATTTTTATTTGATAGTTATACTATATAGATAGTAAGAGTATAATTAACAGCCGGTTGAGACAAGAAAGTTAATTAATTTACAACTTACATGAGGATCAACATAAGTTTCGTTTGTACTAACTTTGTAAACATATTAGATATAGATTTGACAGAACATGGTGTGAAGCCAGAGATGAGTCTCATTTTTTTCTGTAAAGATTCATGAACATTGGTCGAATCCAATAATAGTAGTTGTTTTGTAATTAGTAAAATGGATCAATGAAAAATATGAAAAAAAAACCCGTAATGATGAACATAATGATCCATTGTTAGACATACACCAAAAAAAAAAAAAAGTTTCAAAAATAGTAAATGTTGTCCTTAGTACATGTTTTGCCAAGTTATGTGATCAATTTCTATGACATTTGATAATAAAAACTGAGGTGTAACTCAGACACCAAATGAAGCGATCGTCAACCGTTGAGAATGCGCGTAAAACATCCTAAATCTTAATTTTAAAGGGAATGTTTCATTAACAACCTACATGAGAATTTTCTGATGAAAATATCTAGTAAGGAGTATTTTGAAATTTTGAAAAAGTTGCAACAAAATTGAATAATAAATGTTAAAATCAATTTGCTAATATGTAGTTAAGTCCCAGTAGTAGACCTGACTTAAGTATCATGTTTAATGAAAAGTCTTTAACAAGCGACTTTTCGAATTTTCCTAATGTGGATTATGTTACTATAGCTATGCATATTTGGTAAATGTATTAATATTGAGTGAAATATCTGAACTGAATTCATAACTAGATGAGAATGATGAAAATCGAACACGAGATAGAATAAATACCAAGTCATTATTATGAACAGAAATATACATGCAACAGACCGAATGTCATGATAGTCTTTTGAGGTAGAGATTATATCATCATTTTATTTAAGACGTTTTCCGGAAAATTTATGTAACAGTTGTATATTTTCTGTTACAACTTCCACAAAACGGTATTACGAAAAACAAAACTGTCAAAATAAATAAAACGGATCTAGCTTTTCTTGTTTAGGTTCGTGCGCCGGAGTCATGCACGAAGCTGGATGGCCGAATGTCATGATTTATTTATAATTACACTTATGGTAACAGTAAAATACATTTGAAGTGTGGCAACATTATTACGTTACCCTAAAAATACACGGGTTATTGGTAAAATAAAATTATACTAATGGCAACACGGCGGTAGGTTCAATAAGTGGTGGGGACGATGGCAAGACGGGAGAGAGACACGACCGGCTCGTTCACTTGGGTCGAGGTGGTCGAAGAGAGCACATCGTAAAAGATCAATCAAATAAGTGTATCTGCGAGTACCCCTTGTTGTGTAGATAATATTCAGAGTAGGATAATGGTGAAACTCCACACAACAATACGCAGCAGAGGTAAAAGACATAATTATATCCCCTCCCGCGTCAGATAAATACGAAAAATTGAAAAGTGAGCTTATTAAGCGTCTGTCAGCTTCACGGGAGAAGAAATTGAAAACCATGTTGCTCCATGAGGATTTAGGCGACAGAAAACCCTCTCAATTTTTAAGGCACCTGCAACACGTCGCCGGGCCGGACGTCCCTGAGGACTTTATGAAGTCCATATGGACCAGCCGCTTGCCGCATAATATTCAATCAGCTGTAGCTACCCAGCCCACGTCCACCCTCGATTCATTAGCGGATTTAGCAGACCGTGTATGGGACATCGCTCCAAGTACCCCACAGGTAGCAAGCACAACCGGCCATCCTGAATCAGTCACCGACCTCATGGTTAGTAAAATCGCCGCACTCACAAAACAGATGCAGGAGCTGACCAACGAAATGCGGTCACGATCTCGCCCTAGATACAGAGATGGAGGTAAGCCACAGCACCGTGAGCGTAGCGACAGCCAGCGACGTGGTTACAGTCAGCAGCGTTCGCAATCTAGCTACCGCAAATTTCCGGTATGCTGGTACCATTTCAAGTTCCAACAAGAGGCGACGAGATGCGTCAAACCCTGCGACTTCTCATCGGGAAACGAGCAGGGCAATCGATAATAGCGGCCAGCGATTGCCCCAGCCCCAGACCCGGTCGCTTATTCGTCACGGACCGACGGTCAAAGATGCAATTCCTTGTAGACACCGGAAGTGATCTTTGCGTCTTTCCTAAAACCGCATTACGCGAATATCGACCAAAAACCAACTACGAACTGTACGCTGCCAACGAGTCAGTTATCAATACTTACGGTCACCTTCAGCTGAGCCTAGATCTCGGGCTCCGCCGAGACTTCTATTGGGAATTCGTCGTAGCAGATGTCTCCAAAGCCATCATTGGCGTCGACTTCCTATCTCATTACAATTTAGCTGTCGACTGCCGCCAAAAGCGCTTAATAGACTGCACTACACTACTGTCAGCTATCGCCACAGCCGTGACTCCAGAGGACAACGTGTTTTCCGTCAAAACCCTCAACGGTGAGTCGAAGTATAATGATATCCTGAAAGATTACCCGGAGATAACACGGCCACCTGGTATTCACCGCGAAGTGAAGCACAACACTCTGCACTACATCACGACGACTGAAGGACCACCGGTGCACTGCACACCGAGAAGGTTAGCTCCCGATAAGCTGAAAATTGCCAAAGCCGAATTCGAAGCTATGCTCAAGAACGGAACAGCGCGCCCATCGTCAAGCCCCTGGTCTTCGCCATTACACCTTGCACCGAAGAAGGATAACGGCTGGAGACCCTGCGGAGATTATCGTCAGCTGAACGCACGAACTGTCCCAGACCGTTACCCTCTCCGCCATATTCACGACTTTGCCCACCAGCTATCAGGTTGTAACGTCTTCTCTACTATAGACTTAGTAAAAGCGTACAACCAAATACCGGTAAACCCTGACGACATCGCCAAGACTGCCATAGCGACTCCTTTTGGATTGTACGAGTTTCCTTTTATGTCATATGGCCTCCGCAACGCCGGGCAGACATTTCAAAGGTTCGTAGACGAAGTCACAAGAGAAATGGACTTTGTATTCGCCTACTTAGACGACTTTCTCGTCTTCTCGGAGAATGAAGAGGCTCACAAAGAACACTTGAAACAGCTGTTCGGCAAGCTACGGGACTACGGCATGGTCATAAACCCCGCCAAATGCACCTTTGGCGTACCGGAAGTAAAGTTCCTCGGTTATCACATCTCGGCGGAAGGCACGAAACCTCTGGCAGCGAAAGTTGAAGCAATCGAGACATTCCCAGCTCCCAAGACCATCAAAGAACTCAGAAGATTCTTGGGAATGATCAATTTCTATCGTCGCTTCATTCTTCGAGCAGCTCAGTTACAAGCTCCACTGCACAACTTACTGATTGGATCAGTCAAAGGATCACAGCCAGTTGTGTTGCAGGACGACACTTTAAAGGCGTTTAACGACTGTAAGAAAAGCCTATGTGACGCAGCCATGCTAGCACACCCAGATGGTAAAGCCGTTTTAGCACTTGTCACAGACGCGTCAGATACGTCGATTGGCGCAGTACTTCAGCAGAAGCACGGAGACGATTGGCAGCCGATTGCGTTTTATTCGAAGAAGCTGAACCCCGCTCAACAAAAATATTCTCCATATGACCGGGAGCTGCTAGCTATATATAACGCAATCAAATATTTCAGACACATGCTAGAGGCACGAGTTTTTACAGTATACACCGACCACAAGCCTTTGTGCTTCGCCTTCGCGTCACACAAGTCAAACTGCTCACCGAGACAATTTCGCCATCTAGACCTGATATCTCAGTTTACCACGGATATACGCCACATATCAGGAAAGGACAACGTGGTAGCTGATACACTGTCACGGATAGAAGAGCTAGAAAAGCCTGTCGACCTTGAACAACTTGCAGAAGCCCAAGGAAAGGACTCAGAGCTGAAACGCATTTTAGACGGTGACACAACCCATACCATCAAGCTGCAGAAGATGAAGATACCTGGTTCCGCCACCGACATATACTGCGACTGTAGCACCTCAACTCTTCGACCTTACGTGACTCCTGAATTTCGACGACAAGTTTTCAATAGTTTACACTCGCTGAGTCACCCTGGAGTTAGGGCATCAGCGAAGCTTGTAACCGACCGATTTATCTGGCCAAATATGAACAAAGATTGTCGTAACTGGGCACGAGCCTGCACAGCTTGCCAACTTTCTAAAGTAACAAGGCACGTCCAGGCACCTTTAGGAACATATCAACTACCGAAAGCCCGATTCTCGCATGTTCACATTGATATCGTCGGACCTCTGCCACCATCTCAAGGTTACCGCTACTGTCTCACTGCAATAGATCGCTACACACGCTGGCCAGAAGCTATTCCGATGATGGACATCACAGCCGAAACAGTCGCCAAAGCCCTCCTGTCTGTCTGGATATCCCGATTCGGTTGCCCCATAGACATTGTCACCGATCGCGGAAGCCAATTCGAATCGGCACTCTTCAGATATTTGGCAAAAATCGCCGGATTCAAACACAGACGTACGACGGCATATCATCCTGCCTGCAACGGCCTCATCGAAAGACTTCATAGGCATTTGAAATCAGCCATTGTCTGTCACGCGCAGGAAAACTGGACGGAATCTTTACCACTAGTCTTACTAGGAATAAGATGCGCGTTCAAAGAAGACCTGAAGACATCATCCGCAGAGCTTGTATATGGTGAAACGTTAAGGCTGCCTGGCGAGTTCTTCCAGCCAAGCGAAGCTACGACAACAGACATCACCGATTTCACTGCGCGCTTACGCAATATTACTCACCAGCTGCACCCTGTACCTGCTTCGAGACATGGAAATAAAAATACTTTTATTTTTAAAGACCTGAAGTCAGCTACTCACGTCTTTGTAAGAGATGATGCTGTACGTGGTGCACTAACGCCAGCCTATACCGGGCCACACGAAGTAATAGAACGTGGAGATAAAGTCTGGAAACTAAAAATAAAAGGAAAGGAAACCACCATATCCATTGATAGACTGAAGCCAGCTTATACGCTCGAAGATAGCAGCAACAGCCCAGTCAAAGAACCTGAAAAAGAAAGAAAGAAAGATAAGACGAGTACACACCCCCAGAAGATCACGGATACTGAAAACAATAATCCAAAAACACTTACCCGATCCGGCAGACGAGTGACGTTTCCAGATTACTATAGAGATTATTATCGCCCGTGAGACGGTCTCTGGGAGGGAGTGATGTGGTGTAACCACTATACCTATCTACCTCTATTAAATACATGTATATAACATTAAATAATCATCATAATATTTACTTATATACATACCTACTACATAACTACTAAATACCATAAATACTATAATATCTATCACACTAAACATTCACATGCAATATAAACATAAATAAACTTACTAAAATCAATATCAATACTTAAATCATAAACTATATCTATACTTACAATATTCATATTTCATACATTATCCTAGCTTCTCTATTGAATCTCCTTCGTCCGCCGCGCGGGCGCGGTGGGCGGGGACATCCGATCAGCTGACGTAGCGGCGAGAGGCCCCGCGCTCGCGCCGGCCGACACGCCAGTCAAAGAGAATATAATCACTACGTTCTAAGAGACGGAACTTCATAGTAAGTATCTGTCGAACGATTTGTATTGCACTCGAGTTCCACTTGTAGCAAAATAGGAAAATAAAATGTTGCTATATTATCATATCATTTTTTTAAATAACATTTATGGCCTGGATGCAAGTCCTTTAAGCATTATCATATCAAGAAGGTTTTATGAAGTAGTGATGTGAAAAATCGATAAAAGTGATTTTCTGAACCGATTACAACCGAAAAGGCAAGCGATAAATAGGGCCCCATAAATGAGGTTGTTAAATACTGCCCTAAACCTAGTGTTATTGTCTTAAAATGATTGAATGAATGAAAGCCCCGTAAAGCTTTATATAACTTTTATTAATTTTCATATATTCTTTACATTTTAGGATAAATAAATAATAAGTATAAGCTAATTAGCTATTAAGTACTTCTGATACAAGATATTGTAAAGTATCAACTCTTGCTATACCCTTTTCAGGGTCCATATAATATGTGCCTATTGTAAAATTATATGGTATGCAAATAAAGAACTATTGAACTATTAAACAAATTGTCTAATATTTATCATTACAATCAAAATTATGTGATTTTCGATTAAGAGGTACCTACCTAAAATGATCGTCAGAATGGCGGGTGTACATCAAGCAATCTTGGTGCGATATACTTCAGGAGTTAGTGCTAGCAATGTGCCAAATGTGCGCCAAAATTCAATCAATGTGCTCTTTAAACTCCAGAGATATTTAAGAAATTAATAATACCCGCCATTCTGACGTCAGGTCCCTTCCAGTTCTCGCTAATGGCTACCTACTCAAGGGTGAAAGTACTGCCTAGGGTTAGTGCTAGCAATACGCGTTTTACACAAAAAAGTGATCTATTTTATTTCAGCAGGCGTTTATAGATATATTTATTCAATTCCATATTACTCTCGAACGACTCTCTGAATTAGTTTGTGCTTCATACATGTGGAAGCACATTGCGAGCACTAACCATAGGCAGCACTTTCACCCTTGAGTAGGCAGTCATTAGCTAGAACTGAAATTGCACCCGCCGACCTTACGTCAGAATGGCGGGTATCATTAATTTCTTATAAGTATCTCTGGAGTTTAAAGAGCACATTTCCCGCATTTTGGCGCACATTTGGCACATTGCTAGCACTAACTCCTGAAGTACCTATACCGCACCAGGATTTCTTGATGTACATACACTAGGTTGGAGCGAAAAAACACTTTTCTGGAATTAGCAAATCTAATAGTTATCAATCAATGCCCCTTAGTCTATGAAGCCTTTGTGCAAATTTTCAGCTTTTTAAATCAATATCTTCAGCCTCCGCATTAGGTTTTAAATTTTGAAAATCTCATACAAGCTTGAAAATTCAACTTTCAGTTTTAAACATTTTTTTCGGTAGTATTATGTTCAGTATACATTACTGATACATATTATTACAAGAAACTACCAAAAGTTGCGAAAATAGCATTAAAAATCGCAAATGTTCAGTATTTTAGCGGCTATTTTGGCCAATGTAGGTACTGAAACTAGGCAAGCTTTGGCGGTTTTGACACTATTTTGGCAATTTTTGGTAGTTTCTTATAATTATATGTATCAATAACATATACTAAACATAATTCTGTCGAAATTTTTTTTATCTGAAAGTTGAATTTTCAGGTTTGTACTTATGAGATTTTCAAAATTTCAAACCTAATGCGGAGGCTGAAGATGTTGATTTAAAAAGCTGAAAATTTGCACAAAGGCTTCATAGACTAAGGGGCATTGATTGATAACTATTAGGTTTGCTAATTCCAGAAAAGTGTTATCACACCCACTTAGCCTGTTTTTGATAGTACAACATGTTTAAGATCGTGTTAGTTTAAATCAATTTGTTTAAGTTTTACAATTTGACTTAGATATTTGAAACTATTCGTAAACTGATCAATGTTCATTTTCAACTGCCTCAGTTACAAAAAGTACCTATTAACTGTATAATGCTAAACACACGTTAAACGTTTAGGGATTCCGATATAGAACCAAACTAACAGCTTACAGCTTACACCAAAACAACCTAATTCTATTAATAATCTGCACTACTACAATGGTGTGGTGATGTAAAATACAAATTATAGAATCGTCCTACAATAAGCCTGCATAGATTTTAATAGCCCCGCCTCTGCAAGGGTTAAGGTCAAAATAGAAGGCAAGAACATTAACTCTGAAGCCGGCATGTTAGACCTGGGCATACCACAAGGCTCTGCGCTTGGAAATACCCTGTTTCTAATATTCGTAAACGACCTTCCTACCTCTGTTGCCGAAGGCATGACGGTACTGTTTGCTGACGACACAACCGTGGTGGTGAAGGCGCATCGCATACATTCTTACAGCTATGTATTAGAACTGACAAGTATAGGGCGATTCTCAGAGATGACGTTCGGTGCCTGATTTCGGTGCTGATTTTTATTTACTTACTACTTTTTTGATACATCAGTCTATTTACTAAAATCTAGCCCAAATATAAAAAATATTGGTGGTGGAGGCCTCCATTAGAACCTTATAATTTGTAAGAAATCTGACATTTTAAAACCACCGAAATTATGTATGGGCACTGTAATCAATTTGCACCACGGAATTCAATTTTTTACACATTATTCCACATTTCAACTTTATATATAATTTATTATTTAATTTGACGACAGGTCATGTAAAAAGGCTCATAATCGCGCTATTTTACTAAATTTAACATGGTAATATACTAGTCATTATCGAGTAGTGAATTTTGTACCCATACTATGGTTTAATTTGCTTACAAACATAGTTTTATGTTTTTACAAAGTATATCCTACTATTTAAGTATGAAATGTTAGAAAATAATAAACAAAACCCAATTTACAACGCGGCAATCGAAGTCGGTGGTCACTTTTTTGATATCGGTGGTCAAAAAATCCACCGAAACCACGGAAATCAACACCACTGATATCAAATTTTATCGTTTTTTTGGAGATAACTGAAATAGCATGCATGATACAGAGGAGATGTCATAATGCCGAAATAACATCATTTCAAGGATTTATTAGTACCTTACATAACGACAAATGCACTAAAACTGTGAGAGTAAATTGAACCACCGAATCTTAAAAAACATGGGACCAAACCCACCGAATGACTGAGAAACCTTTAAAAAGTCCCCTTTATGAAACGCTACTGCATCTCCTCTACACTGAATGGTTAAAAAATAGCTAAAACATACTATATTTGTGCCACTATGTCCCTGATCTACTAATTTGTAAGAGTACTGTCATGTTTAACAAATTACACCGAAATCAGTCACTAGCCCGGGACACATCGTAAATTTGTCTTTACTGGATAAGTTTAGCTAACATATTATTTTTATATAGAAAATATTATAGGTTAACTAACACCTTATACGTGAATATCTATATCAACTGCGATCAACAACTCCATCTTGAGTTATGATTTTTTGTTTTGCAAATTCTGGGTGCGGGACACGCCCACCGAAGGTAATTTTTCGCGTTTAATATTTTATTACTTATATTATACAAATAATAAATAAATAATTTTATAGTGTACCAAGTAGAACAGAGGCTATAGATTATGCCTGAATTAATTCAGATTTTTAGAACAGTCCGTTCTGACGTTTTTTGCCCCGGACACGTAAAAACGCGCCTCCTGAGAAATGCCCTATAGTGGATGGCTAGAATTTGCTTAGCCCTTAGGTAGCATATTCTAAACTATCTATCCCTAATTGTACTATTATATATTCTGTGCCCTAATATAGTCAGCATCAGAAGTAGCTAAGCAAGCGAGCGTTATAGTCTTAATAACGATAAGGTCGTGCCAAAGCTCATTGTGAGCCCGCTTAGCAAGTTCTGCTGCAGACTGTACAAATGATGATGGAAATGTTCCTGTGTGAGTGCATTCAGTTTTGTATCGGTACTTTTCTTTCGGTATTCTGCCCTTTTCCCAATAAAATCGGCCAAGAGCGTGTCGGGCCAAGCACAGTGTAGGGTTCCGTAGTTTTCCGTATTTTTCTCAAAAACTACTGAACCTATCAAGTTCAAAACAATTTTCCTAGAAAGTACTTATGAAGTTTTACTTTTGTGATTTTTTTCATTTTTATTTCCTAGTTGACTACGGAACCCTAAAAACGTTTTGCAAGATTCAACTTGCCAAGAATCGTTTCGCAATAGTTTCATTTCCCAAATCAATGTTTAGCAAAAGTCGCGGGTACAGCTAATATCTATAAAAATAACTAAGTAACTTTTTGATTTAAAGGGGTAAAAAGAAGGGTTTATATGTTTATATTCCCATACAAATTGCGTTTTACATTCCCAGTTAATTACTTATAAATAAGACTTTACGCGAACGAAGTCGCGAGTACAGCTAGTATCCTAATAAATATATAAAAATATTCACAGGATAATAATATTGGGTTGGTAAGAAAGTAATGAGTGATCGATTGAATTCCACATAAATTTTTGAGAGAGTTCTAGAATCTTCTATGGTCGAAAGTATATAAAGGGCGAGTCGCACAGTTTCTCGTCAGTCATTCACTAGCTGTCGCCGAGCTAATATAAGGAAGAAAATGAACGAATTAAAAGTGCATGTAAGGCATTGCTTACTATATGAATTTCAGTCTGGCCATTCAGCCGCCGAAGCAGTGCGTAATATATGTCAGCGTGTTGCTCCTGAAGTTGTGTCTGAGGCCACCGCGAAACGATGGTTCCAGCGGTTTTGTAGTGGCGACTTTTCATTATCAGATCAACCTAAGTCTGGTCGACCGGTGAAGATTGATGTAGCCAAATTAAAAACTTTAATTGAAGGAGATCCGAGGCTAACGAGTCGTACTCTTGCTACCGAGTTAGGCTGCTCTCATGTCACCATAGAAACACATTTACACGAGTTGGGAAAAAACTACAAATACAGTGTTTGGATACCGCACGAACTTGATAGAGATCAACTAAACCGCCGTGCCGATATCTGCATACAACTTCTGTCTTTTCGCCGCACATTCAACTGGTTGGACCATCTTATCACTGGAGATGAAAAATGGGTCTTATATATAAATCACACACGCAAACGTCAGTGGCTAGCTCCAAATGAAAAAGGAATAGAGGCACTAAAAACAGAGCCTCACCCGAAAAAAGTTATGCTGTCCATTTGGTGGGATATTCATGGTATTATTTACTGGGAACTCCTACCAAGTAGAATGACTGTTACCGCATCAGTATACTGTAATCAGTTTCAAAATTTAAACCAAAAAATCTGTCAGAATCGTCCACAGCATGCTAAAATTTTTTTCTTACACGACAATGCTCGCCCACACATTGCAAAAGTGACTCGGCTAAAGCTATTGGAACTAGGTTGGAAAGTGATACCTCATCCACCGTACTCTCCAGACTTGGCACCTACGGATTACGCATTGTTCAGATCGCTAAGCAATGCTTTGAATGAAAAAAAGTTCGGTGATCAAGCCCATTTACGACAGTACATAGCTGAGTTTTTTTAATCTAAACCTAAGAACTTCTTCGCCGATGCTATTCATTCTTTACCAGAACGATGGAGACAAGTAGTAGATAACGAAGGCCGTTATATTTTTGATAAATGATTAAAATAATAAATTAAATAAAAATTACAATATTATTTATGATTCGCTCATTACTTTCTTACCAACCCAATATATTATTATTTTCTCCTCACTAACTCGGAAAGGGTCCTTTTTGGGACACCGCCTTTTTGATACCAAATATTTATCTAGCGGCTCCGTGTTGCTGTGCTTTTTTGTACGTGTCAGCAGATTTTTCTTCTTGAGCAGATAACGAAATATTAATTCTTTGACACTGTCGTCTTATTAACATAACGGCCAGCCGTACTATCAATTTGTGAAAAATTTGAGTGCGGTGTTCGTCACAACTTATAAAAGAGCCATCCCCATTAGCCATGAAGAACGTAATTGCTTGGTTAGCTATATTGTTTGTGTGAAGAATAGGCACAATTTCTTTTTCAAACACGTTGACGCAGTTTGACACAAACTTGCAAACCTTCCAGTTTGGATAGGTTAAAGAGGGCCTATCCTTCCACCACTCCTTCAGTTGTATGTAAATTAACGAAGGATCATCTCGATTCGCGGCGGTCAGAGATTCCTTGCACTTCTCACAGTTGTGTGTTTTTAAAACGACCATAGCCAAATACCCACTAACATATACAACTGCTTGACCTTCGATTGTCAACAGATCATTCGCAGTCTCATCTTCATCATCATCGTCCGGCAAATGGAGTAAAATTGCTAAGGATTCCGGGTCATCTTTAGTGAACGAAGATCCGAAATCTTTACTGCATCCTGGATGTTGTTTGTGATCATCTTCGCTAGCTTTTTCGCTAGATTTGTTTTCGGAGTTGCACGACGTAGATT
Source organism: Leguminivora glycinivorella (assembly GCF_023078275.1). Lineage (NCBI taxonomy): Eukaryota > Metazoa > Arthropoda > Insecta > Lepidoptera > Tortricidae > Leguminivora > Leguminivora glycinivorella. The sequence goes on from NC_062994.1 coordinate 10,902,566, forward strand.
TAAAAACTATGTCATGTAAGTCGGACAGCAAATTGTTTGTGTCTTTCATGCAGTTCGCACCACGGCTGTGCGGAGCAGACATCCCCGAAAGAATTGCGGTTTTTAAAGCTGCCACAAATGAGGAAACTGTGGGATGTCTGTTTGTGGGGCTGTGCTGTCTTAGAACACCAAAAAGATTTTCCAGTGAATCCTGGTTTAACTGTCTAAGGTTTAAATATTCAAAACCGAGGCGTTGCACTTCGGACCAAATGTCTCTTAAAGAGCATAAGGTTGTAAGGTATCCATGAATGCACCTCACATTTGTGGCTCGAATGCCATTATCACTAAAAAAGCTAACGGTTTCGAGCATTTTTCTGCAAGCGGCCCATTTTTTAATATGATCTGTTTTTTTGGATACATTTTCCCTTATGCCCCGTTTGACATCATCTGGTCCAGATGGACCATTTGTATAATCGAACAGCTGGTCCAGTCTTTGAATGTTCTCACCTGACTCGTTGAGAACTTTTTTTTTGACGGGTTTTGCTCAAGCAAAGCTTGCATCTTTAATACGATTGCCACCGAATTACTTAAAGCCTGTGAGGCATATTTCACCTTCATCTTTGCCCTGTATTTTGGGTTGACGTGGTTGGGACTTATTTTCGTCAAATAAAGCATATTGACTTTATTGATCTCTTCTATTTCTCTCAAAACGTTCCATTTTAAGGTAATGCCGCCCATTTCCATATTCCCGTATTTCAAGATATTATTTCTGATCGATTTAAAAAGGTGAGGCACATCATAAATTATATATATTTTTCTGTCACCTACATGGAAATAATTTTGGATGGATGGGCCCTGCTCAGAAGGTGATTGTTGCTTTAGTATTGCCATCGCTCCCATGTTTGTTGGACCCTGGTCGCAGACAGTGGCAAGCACGTTAAATCCTATCTCGTTTATAACCTTTATTGTTGATTTTACTATTGCAGCTAATTTTTCCGAAGGTATTGTACCTTTGACAAAGTAAAATGCCAGAGGTTGCTTGAACTTTCTACGTATGCCTTGTAGCATTAATACTAAGGCGTGATCCGCTAGCAGGCCGCTCCTTTCACCATGGCCCAAATCTGTGAACCCGTCCACGTTATCATTCCCTACGTTGTAAATTAGTCGCGGTTTTATCGCTATTTCGTCGAATAGTAATGAGCAGTATTTATCCTTTTTAAAGTTTGCCGCAGTTTTCTGCAAAAACTCCAATACTTGCTTGCTGATGCCAGCTTCCATTGGGACTTTCTTCAAAATATTTTGTAGCGTTTTAATACTAGGTATTGGCACCAAATGTTGGAGATATCGATATGCTTTTGGAGACCTCTTAAATATAGACAAACAGGAGATTTTATATTTTGTTGTCCATCGGCGACCTCGAGGTTTGCGATTTTGGTTTTGGATTGCCATAGTAACAATTTCTTTCAGGAATGGCGACTCCAAGTTTTTTATCAACTTTGCGTTTTTATTGAGTGATCGTATGCTAGATTTAGCTTTCTTTAATTCCTTCAGTAATTCCTTAACTCTCGTGTCGCAATCTGTAACCAAGATTAAATAGATTAAAAAAAACAAGTCATTTAACCTGGTATAAGTTGGTAATCCAACTCACGGATCCAACTACATAATACAGTCGAATTAAGAGAGCGCAGAACAAATTTAGCAAAAACGGCAGTCACCGTTAAAGTTGTGATTGTGACGTTCGCAATTCTTTATGCATTTCTTTATGCAAGATACATTTAATTATCATCTCAAAGAGTGTCTCTACTATAGTAATAGGTTGACAATCTAAAATAAATGTATAGTTTAAAAAACACTAGAAAAACACGCTTTTATACGTGAAAAATATAAAAGCCAAAAATATTTTTAGGGTTCCGTAGTCAACTAGGAACCCTTATAGTTTCGCCATGTATGTCTGTCCGTCCGTCCGTCCGTCGGTCCGCGGATAATCTCAGTAACAGTAAGCACGAGAAAGCTGAAATTTGGTACCAATATGTACCCCCCCCTACATGTAAAGTGGGGGCTGATATCCTGCCGGTCCGAATCTACTCAAAACTATAACGCTACAGTCCCGGGTTCGAATCCCGGTAACGGCATTTATTTGATTGATGATATTTGTTCCTGAGTAATGGGTGTTTTTTTATGTTTATATAATACATATTACAATATCTCTCAATCTCTCTTTCAATACCTGTCACTGCAATGTCACAGTTTTCGTTTTCTTTCAACCCCTTACTTGCCAAGAGTGGCACTGAAGCTTTAGTAGTTTCATGTGTTCTGCCTACCCCTTTATGGGATACAGGCGTGATTGTATGTATGTATGTATATTACAATATATATCTACCAAAATTTGTCTATTTGATTGGAATGTGATAAATAATTTAATCTCACTATTGTACTGTAGTAGTTAAGTATTAAACTATTGTACCTAGTAGTATTTAAGCACCTAGGTTAAGATTGCTGCGCCCTTGCAGGGTTCATATTATGTACCTAATTACTTAAGACTTAAATATGAATGCAATAAATGCTTATGACTTATGACTAACTTAGCCCTCGCTTCGCTTTGATCAATAATAGGTTTGTTATAACGTTGAAAACGTAACGTTCAAAGTTCATTACGTGGCCTTTCTCACAAGCGCAAATACACTATGATACGAAATGTATAATGTAAATGTATTTATCTCCGGGCTTCATTATCAGACCTTGAAACCTAATCGTGGTCAAAGTTCATTAAAAGACTTTTCTGAGAAACCTCAAAACAGCTATGATACGATGTTCCATCATGTATAGTTCCATTTCATATCTTCCGGCTCCATCGTCAGACCTTGAAACCTAATCGTAGTCAAAGTTCATTACAAGACTTTTCTAAGAAACCCAAAAACATCTATGATACGATGTTCCATCATTTAGTTCCAGTTCATATCTTCCAGCTTCATCATCAGACCTTGAAACCTAATCGTAGTCAAAGTTCATTACAAGACTTTTCTAAGAAACCCAAAAACATCTATGATACGATGTTCCATCATTTAGTTCCAGTTCATATCTTCCAGCTTCATCATCAGACCTTGAAACCTAATCGTAGTCAAAGTTCATTACAAGACTTTTCTAAGAAACCCAAAAACATCTATGATACGATGTTCCATCATTTAGTTCCAGTTCATATCTTCCAGCTTCATCATCAGACCTTGAAACCTAATCGTAGTCAAAGTTCATTACAAGACTTTTCTAAGACACCCAAAAACAGCTCAGCATCATCTCTCTTTCTGTCTGGATGATCTTCCCCTTTCCTTTGTATCTTCGCTCCTGAACATCTAGGTGATCAATGCTTTAAAATCTATTAATTGATTTAAATTTAATTGATTTTGCAGTCGCACTGATGAGCATTGTTAGTATTGTTACTGACTGTTAGTTTGCCATCTATCAAGAACATATTTGATGATGACTTGCTTGTGGATGAACTAAATCTTATATATTAATACAATGTATAATCTACCTACATCTAACACCTAGAGACATTGCTGCTTTACTGCCCGATACTTGTGTACCTTACCCATAACAGATATAATTCCCAATTGAATGGAGGCAATGTCAAACTGTAACCGACATTTCCCAATTTAATGGAGGCTATGTAAACCCGTAACCGACATTTCCCAATTTAATAGAGGCTACGTCGCCCATAACCAACACTTCCCAATTTAATGGAAGCTGTAGAAATCGTCCCACGATAAGTCTGCATAGATTTTAATAGCCCCGCCTCTGCAAGGGTTAAGTAAACGTCATAATTTCATCAAAGTTTGACGTTTAAAATAACATCTGCACTGGCGAGGCTGTGAAATTCATTGCACACTTATCGTGGGACGATTCTATCAACTCCTTATAGATATTTACTAACTTAATGGAGGCTATTGCCCATTGTCGTAATGCCACCACACTACCACAAGTACAACACAGCAAATTTTTAGGCATCACACTGGATTCCAGTCTCAAATGGGACGCACACATAGATGATAATCTATTATATAAGTATTTTCTACGTATATAAGTATTTATATATTATATATATCCTTGTCTGAGTACCCACAACACAAGCCTTCTTGAGCTTACCGTGGGCCTCAGTCAATCTGTGTAATAATGTCCTATAATATTTATATTTATATTATGTGGTAAACTATCAAGCGCATACTATGCCTTGGGTCGACTATCTCGAGTCTTACCCTCCAAAGAACTCCGTTCGTCACCGTTCCTCACTTTTCCACTCAGTTATGTGTTACGGTTTAGAATTATGGGCTACGGCGGCCGAATGGCGACGTGTCTTCATTCTACAAAAGCGAGCTGTGCGCATTATATCTTATGTTCCAACTAGTACTCCGGCTTAGAACCTACCTATTCAAAGAGAACAATATTCTCACACTGCCTACTCAGTACATTTATGAGGTGGCAAAACACTTCAATGAAAATTTGGACACATTATAACCGTTCAAAAAAATCACCCGCACCAGACAGGGTTCGAAAAATCAACTCCAAACTCATACTACCAAACTGACTAAGTCGTCTAAAATCATGTTTTACGTAGGACCTAGAATTTTCAACAAACTCCCAGCAGAAATAAAAAATGCAGGCAGTACCTACCAATTTTTAAAAAAGTTAAGAAAATAGCTCTTAGAATTACTCCTTTTATGACATAAAAGAGTTTTTTGATCTACCTAATAACTTATAAATAGTATAAAATAATTGTTTAATAATATACCCATATCTTAATATTTGAAATTGTAATGAGACGAAATTGTAATAATCTGAATTGCTGTTAAATAACTGATGGACGTGTAATATTTATAATATATCGTCACTACTTTTAAAAAATCTCGTATCTCACGCTGTCCCTCAAAGTTAAAACGCAGTAAGTCTATATGCATTTCATACATACTTACTACAATTTTCTTTTTATTGATAGACGAAGATACAAGTTTTTTTTAAAGTAGTGACGATATTATTGATAAAATCTTAACTCTCATAGAAGGTTTTTTTTAAACTAGTGAGATAAAAATAATATTACCTGTCTCTGAATTTGTTTGCTTTGATTTTCGATCTTCAGAAGTCACACTGGATCCAGGCAACTTGTTCACCAAACGGGGACGCTTGGCGGGTATTGGGTCTGAAATTAAATAGTGTTTATAAATCAGAATAAGGTTGGGGAGGGCAAAATTGGTCTAACGTTTAGTAGTATTATTTAACGTCATAGTAGATCATCCTGCATAAATTCTTGGATTGTATAGCAGAGTGTAGCAGTAGACGTATCTTAACTACAAAACTTCATTACGTTTTTCTCGTCACGATCAAGTGCAATGCCAGTAGCCCTTTACAAGTCGGCTTATATCTAATGCTATTTTATGGAGTCCCCATGAACATCAGTATACTCTTATGTTGGAGAGGATGCAAAAAACTTTTGTACGTACGCTTTCTTGTCCGTAAACTCTAAGGGTACGATCCACATCTGTATCCCACCCTTTACGTCTTTGGGATGGTATAAGTAATACACTTCCCTAGAGTGCAGGAGAAATATAGCTCTCATAAAGTTATTCTTTAATACGCGGCCAAATTCCTAACCCTTCCAATGCTATCTCTCATTTCATTAAAAGTTCGCCCTATCAGTGGCATAGAACTCCGCCCCCGTCCACAAACTCTATTCGCTATCCCGACAGCACGAACTTACGCTTTATCACACTCTCCGCTACACCATGCATTAACTCTTCTAAATGAAATATTGGGACGGTTGGTGGCCCAGCGGTAAAAACCTGCGACTTTTTAGGAAGTTAAATTATCTTTTTAAAAATATCGGTGAACGAAAACATCGTCAGGAAACCTGACTTGTCCCAATAGCGCATAAGTACCTACCCTCTGAGTTATTTTAAGGTCATGACAGACAGTCGGTTAAACCTATACTTACCAGCGGTGTTTCGATAAGGTTGTTTTCTTTTTTGTATTTCAGGAACTATTGAAGACCTACTAGGCCCAGGCAGTTCGTCTGTAAGCCGGTGGCATTTCGCGGCTACTGGAGCTAAAATCAAACAACACTTAAATTAAAATAACGCTTTACTTAGCCTCAACCCGCGACTATCATGATTATGACATTAAAGTTATGAGCGGTTTATCATACCTAGGTACGTAAAAAACCGCCATTGTGATTCTTACAATGTGAAAAACTCGAAAGTTCACACACATACATACACAGACGACGGAATATTATTATATGAGTAGGTAACCGCTTCCGTCGAATAGGCTAGTTTCCTGTACTTAAAATAAAATATGTTATGCAGTGCACGAAATAAAGCACCACATAATTAGAAGAAAAATATGGACAGTAGTTATGTTTAAACATGATTATTATTAAATAAGTCAAAGAGAAAGATATAAAGTAAATGAATTAACCGTGACATCACTCCTCAGTATTTCATAGTAATTCCATATTTGCAAATCGTTTCAACAGTTCTTAAAAAGAAGCTGATTTGACCATTAGGAAACTAGCCTATTCTCAGCGTCGGTGAAAAAGTATGAACATTAGGTACCATTTAAAGTTCCAGTGTGCGTATTAGGTTCCTCTTGATCAAGTCGGTGGACAGCATCTGAAACTGGACATAATTTGCAACTTGTTAATAGTTTTTACAGTCTCTAATATCTGAAAAGTGTGATCCAATGAAAATTACGGAGCAAATGTTGTAACTAGATGATCATTAAATATGATTAAAGTTTTTGCAAAAATTTCATTTTTGGCACAAGCTTTTATCGACGACTGTACCTTTCTTTCACAGTCATCTACTGCTCTCCGAGTAGTTTCTAAAAAACCCTTACTCGGTGGGGATACGACGTTTCATAACAGAGTTCCTATGCCCACCTTTCTGCTCCATCATCAGATCAGCTCCATGATACCATAATATTGCAATGTCACGTGATTTACACATGTGTGCAAAATTTCAGATCAATCAGAAATCGGATAGTGGGTCAAATTTAGCTTCTACGTTTTGACGCACACAGCTTGTAAAAAATATCCTCTACCTTCCCATTCTTTAAGCACAGCACGCGAGAAAGCTTCGCACGCGGGTGCTACATATTTAATTCCTGTCGGATCGTACCAATGAGTATTTCGGAAATAACGAGTATGTACGAAATATCATTCGATATATGTACTTATTAAGTACCAATCGCGTTTCGGTGAAGGAAAACACAGTGAGGAAACCGGACTACTTAATCCCAATAAGGTTTAGTTAGCCCTTGGGTTAGAAGGTTAGGTGGCATTGCTTTCATAAAACTAGTGCTCACACCAAATCTTTGGAGTAGATTACCAAATATGAAAAAGTATGAACATTACCATTTAAAGTTCCAGTGTGCGTAGGTTCCTCTTGATCAAGTCGATGTACAGCATCTGAAACTGAACATAATTTGCAACGTGTAAGTAATAATAGAACGTTGTATACGTTATTATAGGTATAATTATAGGACACACAAGCTTTTTCCGCGGCTTCGCTCGCGCTCTATCCCTTCACTTATCTCCACTTAAAAAATCACGTCAATTCGTCGCTCCGTTTTGCCGTGAAAGACGGAAAAACAAACAAACACACACACTTTCCCACTTATAATAGGTATAGGTAGTATGGATTCTTACACAAATTGACTCGAAGTCCTGCAGTAAGCTCAAGAAGGCTTGTATTATGGGTAGGTACTCACAACAATATTATAAATAATATATTATACAAATACATAGAAAACATCCATGACTCGCAAACATAAAATATCTGTGTTCATCACACAAATAAATGCCCTTTCCGGGATTAGCACCCAGGACCATCCGCCAGTGGCGTGCCTAGGGTTTCAAAGTGAGGCAAGCCGAAAGGTACGTTTTGGCAATATCTAACTACTTAATCTTCAATTTTCGAACTCACAGCCCTACAAAATGTTCTATTACGCGCCGCACTTTTCTGAGAAATACACAAGCCGGGCGTTGGTTTTCGCGCGGAAATAATGTCTCGTTTTTGGGCAAAATTTAACTACTTTACCTTGCCTTCGTCGAGTAATATGTGTACCACGCATTTGTCACCGTCACAAGAAACAAATTCATCCATTGTCAATTGGATTTTTAAACGAATTAAACACTTAATAACAAGAAAACGAAGAAGAGCACATTCACTTAACGCAAATAAAACTTTCGACTAAATAATAATACACTTGAAGTTGTCAATCAAACGCGCGCTCAATCTTGTTCCTCACTTCATACCAAAAGCCCGGATCGTGGAACAAATGTTCTATATATACCTACAAATAGTTATATAAGTTGCTAGGCAGAATGTAGGCTAAAAGCTAGGAAAAAAAGGATGCAAGAGCAAGCCCCATTGCAAGCCAACGAGTGCGAGCGAGCAAGATATAGCTGAACCTTAAACAAAGGATACTATAGACTAGACAGCCAAATAATAATACCACTACAGAACGAGATGGTCACATACAAATTATAATAAGAGTGACAGAGAGCAAAATGTTATTTTTTGTCTTTGTCATAGTTTCACTTTTCCGCCGCTGCCACAAACGAGTTTGTGGCAAACAATAAGGACGTGACTTGTCAAGCTTATTATCCGCCCAAATTACGTAGGTTGTGTATGGTAAACTGTCAGCCATTTTTAAAGTGATTCTTAAATTCGCTCCATTATTCTATATCTGTCCCTTACGGGTGTACCCTTGTGTCAAATCTATAGTATCCTTCATCTGAGAGCTGAACGTAGTGAACGTGCTCTTCCGCGCTGCACTAGCGCCACGGCAAAACATGGCAACATGCTGTGGTCTGTACCGTATGGTCGGTCGGCCGTGAGTAGGGCTGCCATCCGTCCGGGTTTCCCCGGATTTGTCCTAGTTTGGAGGCCGTCCGGGGGCCGTCCGGGCGGGGTTTCAAGAAGTGTCCGGGGAAAACCCGGACACTTTTCATGTAAGGAAGCACCCCATTGAATTAGTATTTATCAGCGAATTTAAGTTGACTAATTAACTAATATCTGTTTACACAATAAAAAAACCGGCCTAGTGCGACTCGGACTCGCCCACCGAGGGTTCCGTATTCGTACAAACTTTCAATGGTCAAAAAAATCTCTCTCATATAATTAAGTCTAATGACTTGTGAGGTAGGTACCTACTAATGAGCATTATTGTGTATAGCATAGCGCCATCTCTTGGTGAATTCTCTAACCAATTTGCGCGACCTGTATAGTATGATAGTTTTTCAGAGATAATTCTTTATAATGTTAACCGACAGTTTTCACTTTCAGTGTTTTCTAATATGTATATATGCAAGGCTGGTAAAACTGAAAGTTGAAATTGAAAAGATTTTTGTCTATTAAAAAAGGGCGGAGAACAGTTTTCTTTTACATTTACCTTCAAAAATCTTTTTTTTCTTCAACAAAACAAATATAAAAAATAGTTTTGACATGCACAATTTGAGCTCTTTCTAACGATACCCCACTTGACCTATTAAGACGATACAGGAGGGGTCAATTCTCCATACAAAAGCTCTCGACTATTTCCTCCCTGGTTTATGAAGATAGAGAAATGATTTTTACATCACAGATTATTATTATTTTTATCTGTGTCGGACCGTTTTGATTTTTTTGATATTTTTATTTTTAAAGACGCTAGAGTTAATCAAAAATTTCCAAAAACGGCCTTTTTCATTATGGCGCAGAAAAAGAAGTGATACTCAAGATTGGTAACAATTAGCTAAAAAAACTAAACGGCCCGACACAGATTATTTCATTGTTATTCAGATTCTCAAATTTCATTCCGATCGATTAAGTTTTGAAGGAGGAAACAGTCGAGGGCGAAACCTCAATTTTAAAGATTTTTCGCAATATCTTTAACTGAGTTGTTCTTAATGGACATTTTCTTTTCGATAAATCTAGTTAATAACACTAGTAAAATAATGGATGAAAATTAAAGGCTTAAAAAATATTTTCGGACCCGTCCGGGGAAAACATGCGATTTACGCCAAATGTCCGGGTATTTTTGAAATTTTGTCCGGTTTTGGCGAAATTCGAGATGGCAGCCCTAGCCGTGAGCTTCACTTATGGAGAACTTAATAATATCTAATATTAGCGCGCGATTTTAAAAATGTTAGGGCAAGCCCGGCTTTTGGGCTTATATGGCTGTACCGCCACTGCCATCGGCTTAGCAGGCAGGTTTACTAATTACTACCAACTACCGCCAACCAGTCAGGCATAACTTACAGAAGGATAAGTAAGACTAGAAGGTATAGTTACCTTGTTTGCTTGCAATATGTTGAGGGAATGGTATTAACTGGATTTCTGTTAGCGGAGGTGCTGAAAGATGTAACTTCGGATAGGCTCTCTTCTTTAGTCTTTTTCCTGTCTTGCCAAAGTCTCTCTGTGCAAAATGATCACCACAAATATGACGAACTTCATGTAGTTTCTCTATCGGTATATGAACAAGATCTTCTTTTCCTACTTGTCTAACCCAAGTTTTACACCTGTAAGCAAGTTTAGTTTCGATCATTTATTTTATAGGTGTAGGTTTTTACAACAGGACAGTTTCTTTGTATCTTTCATACTTTCGGATTTCCCCATACTGTCCCACTTGAAAAAAACACTCTTTATGTAAAAGTGTATGTTGAGGGGGATACTGAAATAAATAATCAACTAAAGATAACATATAAATTAAATAACTTCGTTGAAGAATATCCTAGTGATCCAGGGTTTTTAGGGTTCTGTAGTCTACTAGAAAACCTTATAGTTTCTCCATGCCTGTCTGTCGGCCTGCAGACCTAGCTCAGTGACTAGTACCTACTAGAAAGCTATAATTTGATTCGTATATCAACCATGCCAGCAATAATACATATAATTATAAAAATTGGGATCAACCACCATTACAATCATTTTTAACAAAGGAGAACATTGTGAAGAAAGCTTTTTAGGATTCCGTAGTCAACTAGTACTACGGAATATATAATAAGTACCTAGTAAAAGTACAGGAGGCTCACTCCTTTGATGTTCACAAAATGCCGCCATTCAAATTCTTACCTACACGCGAGCACATTATGTAAATCCCTAAACGTTTAAAACCAAGGGCCTACGTCAAGAAGTTTTCTATCTTGATTAAATGATTTTGGCTTACCGCTGTTCATCTTTAGGAAAGCAAGCAAAGAATCCTCCCGGAGACGTTCTCTCACTCCACAAATCTCACAATATCGGCTTTTGCCAACCATTTCACTGTTTTACAGCAACGAGTTACAAATGAGTGTGATTCATACCTACATAAGATTACTTATAAAATAAAAAAAATATGATTATAAAATAAAAAGACAAAAGATTGTAAAATTGAAGTAAAATTAAATTTGAAATGCCGCCATAATGACATTTATGAATTATTTTTTTTTATGGCCTGGTTGACAATTATGACATCAAAATAACCAGTGTTGCCAGTAATGTGTTATGATGTCTCTATGTTGACACGTTGAGAACCCGAACGCCATACAATCATTTCTTATATAAGAGTTTCCAAAGACTGACGCCAGTATCGACCCAGCCGCGACGCCGAATCCACGCTGCCCCGCGCCTCACCGGCGCCCGATCCACACTTACGCGAATTGATTGTTTATCACGTTCTGAATTATCTATTGTGCTGTGTTGTTTACGTGTGACATTTTCTGTTCAAATAGACTTCATAAAGAGAACATTTTTGTGGTTTGATTGAAGCAAGACCCGCTACATAACCCACAACTGCAGCATTGGTCCGATCACCACAACATACCAGGCAGGCAATTATGGTCGCGCGATAAATGATAAAACATCTGGCCGTCCCTATCGCACTTACTAATAGTGCGATAGGGACGGCCTGATATTTTATCGTCTATCGCGCGACCATGCTACCCGTGCAGATGTGTTCAGAGATCTCTGCACATACCCGTCTGTACTGTACCCGGTGATGAATAAAGCTAGGAACACACTACGCGGACGTCCGTCGTGAATCGACCGCGGACGGGAATCTGGACAATGGAAATACATATGACCGTGCAAACTATCGGTCGACGGACGCGGACGTGGCCTTGAGCGCATGGACGTCCGATCGAAATCTGGCTCGCTGGATGTTTTGTTCCGTGCACACTGATCGGTCTCGGTCGCGGACGATTTACGACGGACGTCCGCGTAGTATGTTCCTAGCTTAAAACGACCGCGACCTATCAGTGTGCACGGAACAAAACATCCAGAGAGCCAGATTTCGATCGGACGTCCACGCGCTCAAGGCCACGTCCGCGTCCGTCGACCGATAGTTTGCACGGTCATATGTATTTCCATTGTCCAGATTCCCGTCCGCGGTCGATTCACGACGGACGTCCGCGTAGTGTGTTCCTAGCTTTTGTGATTAAGACTCCGCGCACACGGGCGACAAAACTGATTTGTCTCCATCGCTCGGTCTATATCTATGGGCTAGTATGAGGTGCGCACACGAGGCGACGCAACTTTTCATACAAATACGAAAGTTGCCGAGCAACTTTGTCGCCCGTGTGCGCGGAGCCTAAAAGTTTTGTGCTAATGGGAAACTGGAAAGTGGGGAAATTGATAAAATATTAAAAAGTTCCTCTTTTTTTCTGACGATAGGAATAATAACCAATTCTATATTCAGAAAAAAGTTGCTGATTTATGTTCGTGATTAAATCGCATAAGTAGAAATCGTCTCTAAATCTGCATGGGTTTTTAATGAAAATAAAAAATATTGTGATGTAGACTGAAATCACAAAATAAATAGTGCTTATGAAGTTATGACTTACTTCCTAAAAAAAACCGAAGCTCACGGACGAAATCTACTGGTGCTACTGTACCTAATAGTCTTACTGTGGTCCCTGACTCATCAGGTGCCTACATGTTTTGTTGTGGTCATAGGTCATAGGTTGTGGTGACTGGTCATGCGTCATAAACGAATAGTTTGACATGATGCCAATAACCTGGTAGCCACCGTCTACCACCGCACCGATTGCCGTCGGCTGGGTGCTAATTCTTACGCCCCGAAGCCTGCACTGCACTGTGCGGTTTAAGAGGAATTTCCCCCCGAGAACGCTCCGAACTGTGGAATGACCTGCCGAGGTTTTACTGAGGGTCTACAGTATAGAGTTCTTCGAAAAAGGAGTATACAGATTGGCAACGCGCAAGTTACACATCTGGAGTTGCACGCGTCCTTAGGCTACGGTGACTGCTTGCCACCAGACGCGCCGTATGCTTGTTTGCCACCATGTGGTTTTATTAAAAAAATCATAGGTTTGGGGATTATGAAGGTTATAAAAAGAAACAATTTACGGTTTAGTGTTTTACTTATATTTATTTATAAAACACGGTCAAATGATAGACAGATAGAGTAGCAAAACTTGAAAAATCTTTATGTTGACTTTGTAGCAGCACAGCACAGAGGCCCTTTCAGACAATTTACTCTAAATGTAATGTGACACTAACCGGCGATTATCCCTGCACCCAAGGACAAGCCCCGGTTATAGTGTTAACTGTCGAAAGAAAAATGTAATAATTTTTAAGAAAAAAAACCGCCTTCCTTTGGGGTTCTGGTGATAAATACTTTCAAATGTTGGATCATGTTATCAATTCGTCTGTATATTTTTTAATGTTTGTTATCCGATATCTCCGTCATTTCTGAACCAACTTTGAAATTTGGATGATTCTGAAGTACTTACAGTGAGAATGATTCTCAGAACGGAACTCTAACCATCAGGGGCGGCTCACTCTTCATCAGCAGTTCCTCTGCACCAAATGTCACTGTTCTCTGGACGTAAGTGCATGCTGTTCTTATAAAAATACCAAAGTCACTATAAGTGTGCCGCTCAGATTTGAGGAGTTCCATTCTGACAATCATCAGGAGTTCCACTGCACCAAATGTCACTGTTCCGTACGTATATGCAAGCTGTTCCCTTAAAAACACAAAATTCACCATATGTATGTCTTTCAAATTTGAGGAGTTCGCTCGATTTCCCCAGGATCCCACCACCAGAACTGGGTTCTGAGAAAAATGGTACCAATCTGTATGAATATACATTCAATAAAAAAAAATCAAAATCGGTCCAGTAACGACAGAGATATCGAGGAACAAACATAAAAAAAATACAGACGAATTGAGAACCCCTTCCCTTGAGATTTCGAAGGCGGTTAAAAAAGAAACCGGGCTTAATAGCTACGCTCGCGGTTCAATATTGGAATCTTTCGCTTGCTCGGGTATCAATATTGGTACGTGCGGTTAACCAAAAACTTTACCCCCTTGTAAAACAAATAACTAATAATTATGTTTGTATGAATTACACAGAACAGACATGTGCGACGTGCGACTGCCCTAACATAGAACAATAAGTACCAGCAAAGCACTTGGCCATGTAGGGTCTGGCGATTAAAGCGCGCCCAGCGCTTCTTCATTCAGCAGCGTATAGTCTGATCTTACATTCCTCCCTAAATTCCTTATAGGGTCGGGCGCAACCCGGTATACAGGCGCGTGTTCTTACATTCAGCAGTAAAGATGGGATTCGGTAAATATTCGGTATTCGGCATATTCGGCAAGTTTTTCAATGTTTGTATTCGGCCGAATATTTCGGTTATATTGCTGAATATTTACCGAATAACCAAGGTAAATAAGCGTCAGTTGTTTCGTAATTCATTGGATAATGACATCCTATTTCAGCATTCTAAGGAACCACCAAAGGGAGGAAAAAAATGCATTCAAATGAAAATATAAGTACCTACAATAATTATGTAACAAAGTAAAAATAACGTAGCTTAAGACACAAAAACAAAAATTTTCTTATGCACTAAATTGTAGGAACATTAAGAGCCTTAGTACCCATTACCAATCATTGAAAAGTTTTTAACTCTAAGCCAAGATTTAAAATTTGGCGGAACCGAATATTCGGCCGAATGTTCAGTTCGGTAACAGCTGAACCGAATGTACGGCCGAATATTCGTATTCAGGCCATCTCTATCAGCAGTAAACTTGACCCTGTAGAGCCGCAGTACAAGCGTGCGTAGCGCGCTTTTACATTCAGCAGTGCAAAGTCTGACCTTCATTCACCAGTACATCTGACCCTGTAAACTGTAGTCTAGCCTACGTCTTTAGACATAGGCTAGACTAGACATAATGTATTCCTTAATATATACTTATTATACTATGGCTTTTATCATAAAAGCTCCTTAAGTTAGTGTGTAATTGTGTATATTATAGAAAATAGTTATAAGGGAAATAGCAACACCCCACCGGGGTCCATGTGTAACTGTAACTATCCACAATTTGTAACATCTATGTAAATACCATGGTTTGCAATAAAGATCTTACTCATACTCATTTATTTATAATATTGTTACATATTACACGTCACAATTGATTTAGGTACATAATTTTATATGGTATATTAAAATTATTATATTAGTACGTAGTTTGATATGTCGAAATATGGTAATACATTTTTAAATTACATTAAGGACCATGAACATTACATAATATTAGAATGAAATGGATACAATGTTTTGTGAATGTTAATTAAATAATTGAAAAAATTTAGAATTCATTCATGTCATAAAAAGCGTGGGTGATAAGCCATTTTTTTAACGCTCGTGTGAATTGGTTCGAAGATTCTATACAGGTGATGTCTTTGGGAAGTTAGTTAGAAATCTTGGGACCTTGTACCCGCATAGTCTTGGAGGACTTACCTACTTACACTAAATGTTATTCTGTGTTTGAGCACTGACTTTAGCTCTGCGTGGATCTCAGCCTACGGCTTTCTCGATAGCGGTGGCTCGCACGTTTCACGTCGTCAACCATTGCGACTGTGTCAATGACAGAATAGTTTTTAATTTGATTTTTTATCACTATGAATCCGAGTATGTTTCTTTAAATAAGAGTTACTTCTAAATCGTTTTTTACACACATCACAAGAATATGTTATATCACTGTGGAACAGCATATGTTGTTTTAAATAAGCGTCAGTTTTAAATCGTTTTTTACACACATCACACGAATATGGTCTTAGGTCAGTATGAACAAGTGTATGTCTTTTCAACTCAGACATATATAAAAATCCTTTTTTACACACATCACAATAATGTTCTCTTACATCAGTGTGACGTAGTAAATGATTTATTAAACAACTCTCAGTTAAAAATCCTTTTTTACATACGTCACAGGAATATGGTCTTATGTCAGTATGAACTAGTGTGTGTCTTTTCAACTCAGATATAAATAAAAATCCTTTTTTACATACGTCACAGGAATATGGGCTTATGTCAGTATGAACTAGTGTGTGTCTTTTCAAATCAGATATAAATAAAAATCCTTTTTTACATATGTCACAGGAATATGGTCTTAATCTTATGTCATTATGAACAAGGGTATGTCTTTTCAACTTAGACATATTTAAAAATCCTTTTTTACACACATCACAATAATGTGTTCTTACATCACTGTGACGTAGTGAATGCTTTTTTAAAAACTTTATAGTTGAAAATCCTTTTTTACATACGTCACAGGAATATGGTCTTATATTACTATGAATCAGAGTATGTTGTTTTAAATAAATCTTAGTTCTGAATCGTTTTTTGCACACATCACACGAATATGGTCGCATGTCACAATGACGCAGTGCATGTACATTCAAAGCACTCTTTCCTATAAATCCTTTTTTACATACTTTACACGAATATGGTTTTATGGCAGCATGAACAAGTAAATGTCGTTTTAAACTATACATAGTCACAAATTCTTCGCTGCATACATCACATGAATATGGTTTTATGACACTATGAATCCCTGTATGTCTATTTAAATCACTCTCAAAATTAAATCCAATGTCCGATTCCTTGTCCGGACTCGGGTCTTGTGAACGCTGTGTGCTCGGCATATGGATATAAGTCATGATATGTTGATCCAAATCTGATCTCAGATCAAAACTATCTCCACAAAGATCACAAGTTGGTTTCCTATTGTCAACTCTAGTGTGTATATCCTCTGCATCAATTTCCGTATGCGTGTGTTGCGTGTCGTTGGTGGCAAGAGCCTCTTGGTGTCGGAGCCGTTCGAGGCGCACGCGGCAGTCCTGGATCGCGTATTTTCGGCATAAAACCCGCTCCTGCTCTTGCTGGCACTGACCAGCAAATGCTAAAACATTTTAGACAGTATTAATAATGATAAAATATCACAAACATATTTTTACTGTAATCACATTAGGTACTCTCATACTCTGCAAAACACCTATAATTTTTTCACAGTAAAATAAAGTGTTTCCTCACTTTCCTTCAGTTATATTTTTAATTTAATTATTTTATACTTCATATCCGTAAATCTTTAAGAAAAGCTGCAGAAAGTATTCAAACGCACAGCCAATTTATATATGCCATTTTAAAAATGATTACAGGCACAACACAATACAAATTTCTATCATTTTTAATTCAGTCATCAACTAAATACACTGACCAGTGCTAGTTTTCTTGGGATTAAAATAGACTCTCACTTAAATTGGAAGACTCATATTGAACATATTATAAATAATAAGATATCCAGTAATTGCTATGCCTTATCTCTAT
The DNA here is from genome assembly GCF_023078275.1 of Leguminivora glycinivorella. Lineage (NCBI taxonomy): Eukaryota > Metazoa > Arthropoda > Insecta > Lepidoptera > Tortricidae > Leguminivora > Leguminivora glycinivorella. The sequence goes on from NC_062994.1 coordinate 10,920,184, forward strand.
TTGCTCAAACATGTTGAGAAAATATTGTACTAAATGCTTACTATGGAAATGTCTATCCCACAGAACTTAATTTAGATAGAAGAAACAAATTCATATATTTGTATAGGGGCCGAGCGTGTCAAATTTTGTACTGAAGTTGATTCTTGCCTGTAATTTTAAATATGTCTCAGGCTCTTGATTGTTCATAATTTTTGTGTTGTTGCAATTGAATATCACATAACGAGGCATTTTTTATGTTTTGGTTGACTTCAACTTACAAAAATTGACGCCCGAAAGCTGCAAGCTGCGAGTAAAGACGGACAACTCAGTGGATTTCACTGAGTTCATTTGACACGCTAAGTAGATATGTTTGCTTGATCTATACTATATATGACATCTGTGGTCTATCCCTTACTTACATGCAGAGTTATCTACTGGGGTAATTTTGTAGATGTACATAAAACATTCAAATTAAAGTCGCCGTCAATAGAACTTGTGAACAATGTAAACAAACCTTCTAGTCAAAATGTATTTAATTTCCATTCTAACTCATCAGATACTGGCTAAATCCATGTGTTATTTAATCAATTCATATCACATTATGATCCTCAACATTTAAAATAATAAAATTGTGCTAAAATATTGATATTTTATATAATGGTTTGTTTACATTGTTGACAATTTCTATTGACAGCGATTTTACAGAAAAAATGCTTAAGAACTGTATATCGTATGTACACAGCAGATTCACTTCGTGACGTATTTAAAGAAAAAGTATTTTGACATTAGCAAGTATTTATGTCTTAGAGCTATTGGTCCAAGAGCTGGCAGGATTTTGGAGTAGGTCCTTGAGGCAACCTGGAAAGGTGCTCAGATGCTTCTCTGATCATAGCCAACATCAGGTCTGCAAGTCTGGCAGCTGGGGAGCGGGGCTTTATCGAGCTATGAATTTTTGAAGATTTAATTTTTTGAGGCCCAAAAAAGGTGTTTGAGGCAACCTGGAATTATTAAAAAGTGAAAATAGAGTTCCTCAGAAGTCGCATAGTATTTATGCCAGATCGTTTGGCCGGGTCCTTCACCGTGCCAGAACGGTACAAAGTGGTAAAAAAAAAAATTCCAAAAAAGGTTCTTGAGGCAGTCTGTCATTTTTACCAGTGAAAGATGAGGGTCTAAATAGCCATGGAAAAATAATGCCATGACATGAGGTGGGGTCCGTACCCTGCCATTCGATCTTGAAAGTCAATTTTTTAGTTTTTCGTAAATAACTCGTAAACGGTGGCCCGCAGCAAAAAAATATGTTAAACAGAAAATATCTACATAAAATTTCCTACAAGAAAGGTTATGTACGTTTTTTCGATAGGATCAATATATAGATGGATAATTTAGTAAGAAAGTTTTTTTTAATCGATTACATGCTCCGTTTTTCGTCAATACCTCGTAAACGGTGGCCCACAGCAAAAAATTATGTTAAACAGAAAATATCTACATAAAATTTCCTATAAGAAAGGTTATATAAGTTTTTTCGCTAGGGTAAATTTTTTAGTTGGAAAGTATTTTTAAATAGATTTTTGGGCCGTTTTTTGTTGATAACTCAAAAACGGTGGCTCACAGTCAAAAATAATGTTAGACAGAATTAATCTACATAAAATTTCCTACAAGAAAGGTTCTATAAGATTTTTCGCTAGGATCAATATTTTAGTTGGAAAGTATTTTTCAATAGATTTCATGGGCAGTTTTTTGTTGATAACTCGAAATCGGTGGATCACAGCCAAAAATAATGTTATACAGAATTAGGGCCGGTTGCATCAAACCGTCTGTCATCGTTAAACCGTTCGCTAAATTTTATTGTATGGGAAGTTCCATAGACGTCTGCTGCGTGACGATGATGTGTCTGCCAAATGTGGTTGATGCAACTGGCCCTAAATCTCCATAATATTTCCCACAAGAAAGGTCCTATAACATTTTTCGCTAGAATCAATATTTTAGTTAGAAAGTATTTTTAAATAGATTACATGGGCCGTTCTTTGTTAATAACTCGAAATCGGTAGCTCACAGCCAAAACTAATGTTACACAGAATTTATCTACATAATATTTCCTACAAGAAATGTTCTATAACATTTTTCGCTAGAATCAATATTTTAGTTGGAAATTATTTTTAAATAGATTTCATGGGCCGTTTTTTGTTAATAACTCGAAATCGGTGGCTCACAGCCAAAACTAATGTTACACAGAATTAATCTTCATAATATTTCCTACAAGAAAGGTTATGTACGTTTTTTCGATAGGATCAATATATAAATGGATAATTTAGTAAGAAAGTTTTTTTTAATCGATTACATGCTCCGTTTTTCGTCAATACCTCGTAAACGGTGGACCACAGCAAAAAATTATGTTAAACAGAAAATATCTACATAAAATTTCCTATAAGAAAGGTTATATAAGTTTTTTCCCTAGGATCAATTTTTTAGTTGGAAAGTATTTTTAAATAGATATTTGGGCTGTTTTTTGTTGATAACTCAAAAACGGTGACTCACAGCTGAAAATAATGTTAGACAGAATTAATCTACATAAAATTTTCGACAAGAAAGGTACTATAAGATTTTACGCTAGGATCAATATTTTAGTTGGAAAGTATTTTTAAATAGATTTCATGGGCCGTTTTTTGTAAATACCTCGTAAACGGTGGCCCACAGCTAAATAAAATGTTCACGAGAAAAAATCTACATAAGATTTACTACAAGAAAGGTTCTATACGTTTTTTCGCTAGAATCAATATTTTAGTTGGAAAGTATTTTTAAATAAATTACATGGGCCGCTTTTTGCTGATAACTCAAAAACGGTGGCTTACAGCCAAAAATAATGTTATACAGAATTAATCTACATAATATTTCCTACAAGAAAGGTTCTATAAGATTTTTCGCTAGGAGCAATATTATGGGTGGAAATTATTTTTAAATAGATTTCATGGGCCGTGTTTGTAAATACCTCGTAAACGGTGGCCCACAGCTAAATAAAATGTCCACGAGAAAAAATCTACACAAAATTTCCTATAAGAAAAGGTTACTGCAGTTATAGGTTACTACAGTTTAAATCCACATCCACATCACTTTTGTCTGAACTCATTTTGAATTTTGAAAAGCATAGGTATTTGATAAATCCGAGCAAATATAGGTATAATTTTTTAAATTTCCGCGCTTAAACTTTTTTTGAAATCTTTTTGAGGCAAAGTTTTAACCGGTGACATTTACCGCATTAATAGTTTGGCGAAAAAGAGTAGAAATTAGAAAGTATTATTAGGGGCGCCACAGTCTATGTAAACCGTTTTGCGAGGGGCGACCGTCGCGGCCGTCGCCGTCGCGTCTCATCGCATCGTCTACTTCCATATCGATAAGGTTTGATTTCGTATGCGTCGCATCTCCGTCGCGCGACCATCGCGCGACCGTCGCCCCCGAAAGCCATGGCGTGAGCATTTCTTTTTTTTGCCACTTTTATGTAGTGTGATATTTTTTAAAAAAATATGCTATTTCTAATCAGAATTACTAGCTTTTTCAATCCTAGTAGTTAAAAAAATTGTCCCATACATTTTTTTCTTATTTTGTTACCATTTTCCGTACATGTTGTATAGGGTAACAAAAGAGGAAAGTGTAAGCCAAATTACAACTTTCGAAAATGCAGACGAAAAAACATTGCAACATTTTTTATGGGAAACAAAAGAGATCCCATTGAATGCTATTAGCGAAGAAACACATGCTTATTAATCATTATGACTTGTGATAAAATCCTTAGAACAATTATTCCGAATAAGTTTATTTCCTTCAACATTATGGATTTGTACAACTATGGACTTTGATTATTATGGCTAATAAATTTTATGACTAACAATAATTATGACTTTCAAAAATCGGCACTACAATTTCTGACGTTTAATTTTATGACTGGTGATAATATGACTAAGAAAAATTATGACGGAAAACGTTATGGATAGTAAAAATCGGACTTAAAAAATTATGGGAACCAATAGAGACCCATATGCTTTTCGTGAATGTAGGCACCCCTACTGCCCCTACTGGTGGTGCAGGCCGCTCGAACCGTGTTTTGCCGCAAGTCACCGCTAGTTCGTGCACTGCAAATAGTGAATGAGTTTTTAGACGTAGGCGCCACGTCTAAAAACTCATTCACTATTTGCAGTGCACGAACTAGCGGTGACTTGATGTTGATATTCTTGCGAGCAGATGGGCGTTTATACGTGACGAATGCATGAGGTTTTGTGTGGGATTGGAGGAATGAAGGCATCTGTTATTTATTACTTATGTTTTGGTATGTAATGTTTTGATTTTGCTGTTTATTTAATATTTAATTTTGTGTTACTTGTTGTAATGTTTATTTAAAATTCACGGTGCTTTAGTTTTGTATACTGTCATACTGTGTAATTTTCTTTGAGTAAATAAATAAATAAATCTATTTAAATATTATTGATCCTAGCGAAAAAACGTACAAAACTTTTATTGTAGCAAATTTTATGTTTGTTATTCCCGTTGAAGATTGATTTAGCTGTGGACCACCGTTTTCGAGTTGTTTGCAAAAAACGGCTCGTGTAATCTATTTAAAATACTGTCCTACTAAAATATTGATCCTAACGAAAAATCTTACATAACGTTTCTTGTAGCAAATATTATATAGATTATTTCTGTTTAATATTATTTCTGGAAATAATTTCTGATCCTAGCGAAAAAACGTATATGTACAACCTTTCTTATAGGAAATTTTATGTAGATTTTATTCTCGTGAACATTTTATTTAGCTGTGGGCCACCGTTTACGAGGCATTTACAAAAAACGGCCCATGAAATCTATTTAAAAATAATTTCCAACTAAAATATTGATTCTAGCGAAAAATGTTATAGAACCTTTCTTGTAGGAAATATTATGTAGATAAATTCTGTGTAACATTAGTTTTGGCTGTGAGCCACCGATTTCGAGTTATTAATAAAGAACGGCCCATGTAATCTATTTAAAAATACTTTCTAACTAAAATATTGATTCTAGCGAAAAATGTTATAGAACCTTTCTTGTGGGAAATATTATGTAGATTAATTCTGTTTAACATTATTTTTGGCTGTGATCCACCGATTTCGAGTTATCAACAAAAAACTGCCCATGAAATCTATTTAAAAATACTTTCCAACTAAAATATTGATCCTAGCGAAAAATCTTATAGAACCTTTCTTGTAGGAAATTTTATGTAGATTAATTCTGTCTAACATTATTTTTGGCTGTGAGCCACCGTTTTTGAGTTATCAACAAAAAACGGCCCAAAAATCTATTTAAAAATACTTTCCAACTAAAAAATTGACCCTAGCGAAAAAACTTATATAACCTTTCTTATAGGAAATTTTATGTAGATATTTTCTGTTTAACATAATTTTTTGCTGTGGGCCACCGTTTACGAGGTATTGACGAAAAACGGAGCATGTAATCGATTAAAAAAAACTTTCTTACTAAATTATCCATTTATATATTGATCCTATCGAAAAAACGTACATAACCTTTCTTGTAGGAAATTTTATGTAGATATTTTCTGTTTAACATATTTTTTTGCTGCGGGCCACCGTTTACGAGTTATTTACGAAAAACTAAAAAATTGACTTTCAAGATCGAATGGCAGGGTACGGACCCCACCTCATGTCATGGCATTATTTTTCCATGGCTATTTAGACCCTCATCTTTCACTGGTAAAAATGACAGACTGCCTCAAGAACCTTTTTTGGAATTTTTTTTTACCACTTTGTACCGTTCTGGCACGGTGAAGGACCCGGCCAAATGATCTGGCATAAATACTAGGCGACTTCTGAGGAACTCTATTTTCACTTTTTAATAATTCCAGGTTGCCTCAAACACCTTTTTTGGGCCTCAAAAAATTAAATCTTCAAAAATTCATAGCTCGATAAAGCCCCGCTCCCCAGCTGCCAGACTTGCAGACCTGATGTTGGCTATGATCAGAGAAGCATCTGAGCACCTTTCCAGGTTGCCTCAAGGACCTACTCCAAAATCCTGCCAGCTCTCCGTCTATATGTATGTTTATAAAGAGTCAAACTGCATATTTTGTTAAAAAGTCATCATTAAAAAATAATATAAGAGACCAATACAAATATGACCTATATCTTCCACGGGTTAACAACTCTATGTACAAAAAGAGCATGTTTATTATGGCTATCCGTATTTTCAACCATCTTCCTCTCAATATCAAAGCGCTAGACGGAATTATGTTTAAATGTAAGCTCAAGAGTTGGCTGATTGAGCAAGTGTTTTATGACACAAAATAATTTTTTGCTAGTTAATAAGACATCTATGTAATGTTTGGGTTTTAAAATGGGTAGGTTACCTACCATAATTGTACGCCCTAGCAGACAACTGTTGATACTTCTTGTATAAAAAAAGCACCTATGCATGTACAAAGTTATACAATAAAATTCTATTCTATTCTATTCACTCACCATTGCCCTGCGCACCGCCTTCCTGTTCCATGCTCGGAGGTCTGTGGATATGATCTATGACATGTTTCACTAAATCTGATTTTACACTGAATCTTTCATCACAAAGATCACATAATGGTTCTTTCTCTTCAGTGTGAAATTCATCTCTAAATGTAAATTTATCAGTATCGGACTCAGTGTCACTATTAGTTGTGCCTTGTCGCTTAGCGAGCACATCAATGTGTGGGATGTGTTCAAGTGTCACAGAGCAATCTCGAAGCGTATGGCCAATGCGACCTGCACAACAAACATTAAATTATGGTCAATCTCTGTAGATATGATGCTAAATTTAAATCTTTCTTATTTACTCAAGGATTAAACATTTGGCATAATATAGAACTAGTACCAATATAGGGAGTGCATCATTACACAAGAATTCAGAACTTACCATAAACTACTAGAGTGACATCAGGGCGATATGGGCACTCCGCACCCAGAACAAGCTCGTCTTTAACATCATGGTCCGTGTACAGGCCGGCCAGCATGGCTGCTTCGCTCACACACTCCCTGTCCGAGCAGGAGGCTGTCTGTGGGATCTGTGGCACAGACTCCGGCTGCATAACCTCATCCTTCACTCTACCGTCATACAAACCATGTATCACATCGCTCACAATATTTTCAAAGCATGAGGGATCTTCCTTTATTTCGTATTCACTCGTTGTGTGTTGCAAACAATCTTCCTTTTCGTCACTGTCTGACTGATGTTCATTCTGTGGTTCTTCTTTGATGTGCACTGCTGAATAAAACGATTACGATTAGACTCAGAACAAATTTACTTGGCAACGATTTTAATAGCATATACAAGAGTTAAGTAAACGCCATAATTACAAAGAAGATAGTTTTGTAAACATTGCACCGGCGAGGCTGTTAGAATCACTACCAATGTCGTGAAGCCAAATGCACGCGAGAAACACCCGGACACTCACCTCGCGCCGCGCCGGGCGGCCGCCGCTCGGGCTCCGCTTCTGGCTCAGCGGGCTCCTCCTTCAATCGCACAAACTCGGACACTTCGGTTACAAACTCCATTCTCAGTCAATTTTTGATAGTTACACTATGTACCTATTACGATGATCAAAATAAGTTTAAGCACTTTATAGAAAACACTAGCTTTCACCCGCAGCTTCACTCACGTTAAAATCGAAATTGTGGAATGCTCCATACGAAATTCCACCCCCATTTTAGGAAAGTGGGGGTTAGAAAGAAACAAAAAGTAGCCTATGTCACTCTCCATCGCTTCAACTATCTTCACTTGAAAAATTACGTTAATTCGTCGCTCCGTTTTGCCGTGAAAGACGGACAAACAAACAGACACACACACTTTCCCATTTATAATATTAAGTATGGATTAGTGAATTAATAATGTTCACCTGTATAGTTTTTTTCTACATTTCTATCTATCGTATTTTATTCAAGATATCAACTTCTATTTACATTTTTCTACAACTACAACATAACCTCAAACACAAAATGTCAACTTAAGAATCGTAACAGACGGGCGTACTTGGCTTGACTGCAGCATTGGTCCGATCACCACAACATACCGAGATGTGTTCAGAGATCTGCACATACCCGTCTGTACTGTACCCTGCCCTAAAGTGGAAAGTGGGGAAATGTATGAAATCTTTAAAAGTTCCTCTTTTTTTCTGACGAAAGAAATAATAACCAATTCTATATACAGAAACAAGTTGCTGATTTTTGTTCGTGATCAAATCGCATTAGTAGAAATCGTTTCCAAATTTGCATTGGTTTTTAATGAAAATAATAGTTATTTGTTATACAAGGGGGCAAAGTTGTATTTTAACGCCGAGTGTGGAATTGAAAAACGAGCAAGTGAAAGGATTCTACAGTTGAACCACGAGCGAAGCGAGTGGTCCGAGAATAGAATCCTGAACTTGCGAGTTTTTTAACACACGAGAAGTAAAATACATTTGCACCCGAGTGTAACACAAAACTTTTCCCCTCACTATACCGAGGAAACTACAACGCAAAAAATGCGTTTATCACTGCTTCCAGTAGTTCCACAGGTGGTAAATCATCTTCATTACCCGATTCACCTACTTTTATCAATTTTAAAGCAGTTAATTTGATTTTATTCAACGTCAAATTACTTTACCCACTAGGGATCATCCATAAATTACGTCACACGTTAAGGGGGAGGGAGGGGGTCGACGAAGTGTGACAATGTGTGACAAGGGGGTGGGAGGGGTCCTACATTTCGTGACGTCACATTTCAAAATCTATCCTAATCTAAGGGTTAAAACACGAACTTTAAACTGTTATTTTATGAAAACTTCATAAACATACACAGATACAGGATGTTCAGTAACCGGACGAAAAGCCAAAAGTAGGCGATAGTCTAGGCCATTTAGAACATTCTTTAGCTATAAATGTCTTGGACAAAATTTTATTTGTCGTTTTTAGGGTTCCGTAGTCAACTAGGAACCCTTATAGTTTCGCCATGTCTGTCTGTCCGTCCGTCCGTCCGTCCGTCCGCGGATAATCTCAGTAACCGTTAGCACTAGAAAGCTGAAATTTGGTACCAATATGTATATCAATCACGCCAACAAAGTGCAAAAATAAAAAATGGGAAAAAATGTTTTATTAGGTACCCCCTACATGCAAAGTGGGGGCTGATATTTTTTTTCATTCCAACCCCAACGTGTGATATATTGTTGGATAGGTATTTAAAAATGAATAAGGGTTTACTAAAATCATATTTTGATAATGTTAATACTTTCGGAAATAATCGCTCTTAAAGGAAAAAAAAGTGCGTCCCCCCCCTCTAACTTTTGAACCATATGTTTAAAAAATATGAAAAAAATCACCAAAGTAGAACTTTGTAAAGACTTTCTAGAAAAATTGTTTTGAACTTGATAGGTTCAGTAGTTTTTGAGAAAAATACTAAAAACTACGGAACCCTACACTGAGCGTGGCCCGACACGCTCTTGGCCGGTTTTTTTTAAACTTCTTGGTGAAAACTCCAAAATTTTGAGACTAAATCGATAAGCATATATAATCTGTTATTGTAGAGAGTTGTTTTGGTTTTATTTCGTATTGTAAAATGTCTATCGTATACCATAAAATAAATTTGAAACATCTGTGTCTAAAGAAAATCAAACTACAGTGATTTAAAAATTGAATAACATAAAAAAAGTGATTTGAGTAATTTGATTACTTAGGTCACAAAAAAAACTTAAATTTGTTTAAGCCATGTATGGCTAAAAATGTTCTAAATGGCCTAGATCAGGATCACCTATTTTCGACTTTGTATCTGGTTATAAATATAAGATACTAATTGTATTGTCAACCGATTCAGAATGTGGAATCTTGAGCGTTGCGGGGGTTTCAAGGCGTAGGTTAAATAAATTTTTCACACACACACACCAACACGTGGAAAATATTAACTGCAAAACATCAAACAATTTAGTTTGATATATTTTTTTAAACATTTAAGAGTCAAAATCATCATTTTGTCATTCGTTTTTGAAGTATCAAGTGTGGTGAAGAATAATTTAAGTACATAAATGGAAATAAGATTGATTTTTAACCGCTGTTTTCATTCAATAATTTCAATATGTAAATTTGCAAAATATGTGACGTCACACTAGGGAGGGGGGAGTCTAACAAATGTGACCAGCTGTGACAAGGAGGGGGGGAGGGGTCAAAAATCTCGATTTTTAGTGTGACGTAATTTATGGATGATCCCCTATTGGATAAAATGCGTTTTTTTACCCGCTGGTATAGTTAAGGGCAAAACACGTGTTTCCGAGCTAGTGAGGGGAAAATAATATTGTGATACTTATAGACTGAAATCACAGAATAAATAGTGCTTATGTGACTTACTTCCTAAAAAAACCGAAGCTCACGGACGAAACCTACTGGTGCTACTGTATCTAGTCTTACTGCATGTGGTCCCTGACTCATCAGGTGCCTACATGTTTTGTTGTGGTTATAGGTCCATGGTTGTGGAATGGTGACTGGACTTCTTCTTCATCCTTGCTCCATCCAGTGGTGACTGGTCATGCGTCATAAACGAATTGTTTGACATGATGCCAATAACCTGGTAGCCACCGTCTACCACCGCACCGCTCGCCGTCCTCTGGGTGTTCATTCTTGAGACCTGCCGAGGTTTTACTGTCGTCGTGCCTTGCGTGGGCGACGTCGCGCGACCGTCGCCGTCGCGTCTCATACTTCCATATAGATTAGATTTGATTTCGTATGCGTCGCATCGCATCGCGCGACCATCGCGCGACCGTCGCCCACGCAAGCCACGGCGTGAGGGTCTACAGTATAGAGTTCTTCGAAAAAGGAGTATACAAATTGGCAACACGCAAGTTACACATCTGGAGTTGCACGCGTCCTTAGGCTACGGTGACTGCTTACCACCAGACGAGCCGTATGCTTGTTTGCCACCTTGTGGTATTATTAAAAAAAATCATAGGTTTGGGGATTATGAAGGTTATAAAAAAGAAACAATATACGGTTTAGTGTTTTATATTAATAAAACACGGTAAATGATAGACAGATTGATAGAGTAGCAAAACTTGCAAAATCTTTATGTTGACTTTGTATTGAATGAAGGCATGCATGACTGTTATTAATAATTATTATCATATCAGGTAAATTAGATACTACTTCGTCACACTTTTGCTAGTAACAGTAAGTTGGTTTAGACATCAATTATAATATACACATTACACAGTAACCCCCTCATTCGTAAACGTTCACTAAAGTAATCAAGCTGATAAAGTTCGTTTGTACCTTTCTATCACACCGATACGTCGGAAAGGGACAAACGAACTTTATCGGCTTGATAACTTTAGTAAACGTTTATGAATAAGGCGGTAATACTTTAATCAGTCCATCTTACATTACATATTATTTGGTTATACATCCATGGGATTCATATATGTAAACCCTTATTTGAAAACATGAAATTTTTACACCATCATCCATGTATACATATACCTATACGAGGCAGCCATTTTTGTAAAAAAGAACCCAGATTTATTCAAAAACGCCAAAGACTTTCACCAAAGAAACACACGATTTCCGGATAAACTTGTATTAGATTTCATTCCAAACTGTTCCCCTTTTTACAAAAAATTCTTATTATTTATGTATTATGCAAATATTTAATGCACTCCCTGAAAATCTTAAACCCCTGCCTCTAAACTATTTAAATTTAAAATATATCTATGGCTGAAAAAAAACAGTTTCTAATAATTTTATATTAGTAATAACTTTTAGTTAGTATACTTATAGTATTGAGTACCCAACCTATGCCATGTCTTGTCCACATATACAATTATACATGCAATGTATTTTAGATTAAGACCACATTTTGCATGCCGACATAGTGTGGTCACCCTACATGATACATTTGTATGAGAAAAGTTATGTCTGAATATCTTTAAAACCAGACAACGAATATAAAATATTAGATGGTGGATATTTAGTAAACATTTTTACTAAATGTTGAAGTACTTTCGAGTGTCTGTGGTGCTACAAATCTTAAGATATTTACATTTTTAAGTTTCTCAAAACGTGTGGACTGAGTGAGCACTTACAAAAAATTATTATAAAAAAACCTGACACGTTAGTGGTTCGTTTTGTATTTTACAATTTCCCATTTCACTTTTACTAAACTATACACATACAATAGCGGTCTAAATCTTATGTTTTTCATCAAAATTCGGCTTTTCAAAAGTGTGAGGATTGAGTGAGCATAAGAAACTATTTGTAAAGAAATAAATACGTAACTAGGTGATCTAAAATTTATAGGGGTAGGTTGGCATATTTTTTACTAAATGTTAGTACTTATATAAATATTATATGTTAAATGAATACATTCACTGTTTTCGTTGGTAGTTTGTGAGAACTGAGTGAGCACATGTTAATGACTGTATCTTTTGAATTATCTTTTTACAAATTCAGGGATTTGTTTTACAATTGTTTTAGAACTTTTACTAAATGATCAGCATATTTTATTTTTATTTTCGGAAGGTGCCCACTCAATCCACACGCACACCCTAAAATAATTATGTAACAAAGTAAAAATAACGTAGTTTAAGACACAAAAACAAACATTTTCTTATGCACTACATTGTAGGAACATTAAGAGCCTTAGTACCCATTACCAATCATTGAAAAGTTTTTAACTCTAAGCCAGGATTTCAAATTTGGCGGAACCGAATATTCGGCCGAATGTTCAGTTCGGTAACAGTTGAACCGAATGTACGGCCGAATATTCGTATTCGGCCCATCTCTATCAGCAGTAAACTTGACCCTGTAGAGCCGGGCGCAGCCCGCCGTACAAGCGTGCGTAGCGCGCTTTTACATTCAGCAGTGCAAAGTTTGACCTTCATTCACCAGTACACCTGACCCTGTAAACTCTAGTCTAGCCTACGTCTAGTCTAGACATAGGCTAGAATAGACATAATGCATTCCTTAATATATACTTATTATATCTGTGCTTATTATACTATGACTTTTATCATAAAAGCTCCTTAAGTTAGTGTGAAATTGTGTATATTATAGAAACTAGTTATAAGGAAAATTGCTACACACCAACGGGGTCCATGTGTATCCACATATTTTTGAATTCTATGTAAATACCATGGTTTGCAAAAAAAGTTCTTACTTACTTACTTACACTAAATGTTATTCTGTGTTTGAGCCAGTTTGAGCACTGACTTCAGCTCTGCGTGGATCTCAGCCTACGGCTTTCTCGATAGCGGTAGTTCGCACGTTTCACATCGTCAACTATTGCGGCTGTGTCTATGACAGAATAGTTTTTTCATTTGTTTTAATATTTCTATGAATCCGAGTATGACTGTTTAAATTAGACTTTCTTCTAAATCGTTTTTTACACACATCACACGAATATGGCCTTATATCACTGTGGAACAGCATATGTAGTTTTAAATAAGCGTCAGTTTTAAATCGTTTTTTACACACATCACACGAATATGGTCTTATATCACTGTGTAACAGCATATGTAGTTTTAAATAAGCGTCAGTTTTAAATCGTTTTTTACACACATCACACGAATATGGCCTTATATCACTGTGGAACAGCATATGTCGTTTTAAATAAGCGTAAGTTTTAAATCGTTTTCTACACACATCACACGAATATGGTCTTATATCACTACTGTGTAACAGCATATGTAGTTTTAAATAAGCGTCAGTTTTAAATCGTTTTTTACACACATCACACGAATATGGTCTTATGGCAGCATGAACAAGTGTATGTCGTTTTAAACCATACATAGTCACAAATCCTTCGCTGCATACATCACATGAATATGGTTTTATGACACTATGAATCCCTGTATGTCTATTTAAACCACTCTGAAAATTAAATCTTTTTCCGCATACGTCGCACGAATATGGTCGTACGTCACAAGGTATCCTTGTATGTCTTTTAAAATGATACGCAGTTTTAAATCGTTTTTTGCATACGTCACAATAATATGCATAAATATTAGGGTGAACTCTACTATGTTTATTCAATTGGTATCTACTTCGGAAACGCTCTGCACATATTTCGCAACAGTAAGGTTTTTCTCCTATGTTATCGCATTTAGAGTCCATAGACTTTGACTGCGTTGAGTGTGTTTCTATATGAATTTTTAAGGTATTTTTTTGATGAAATATGCCGCCGCAAATGTCACACTCATACATATGAACTCCTGACTTTTCATACAATTGTTCTGTGCGATCTACATCTATATGTTTCATAACATGTTTCATCAAGTCTGAGTCTAGAGCAAATTTTTCGCCACAAAATTCACAAGTAGGTTCGTTCTCACAGTCAATGTCGATGTTTTTCTCTTCAGTGTCCGATTTCTTGTCCGGACTCGGGTCTTGTGAACGCTGTGCGGTCGGTATATGAATATGAGTCATGATATGTTGATCCAAATCTGATCTCAGAGCAAAACTATCTCCACAAAAATCACAAGTCGGTTTCCCATTGTCAACTCTAGTGAGTATATCCTCCGCATCCATTTCCGTATCCGTGTGTTGCGTGTCGTTGGCGGCAAGAGCCTCTTGGTTTCGGAGCCGTTCGAGGCGCACGCGGCAGTCCTGGATCGCGTATTTTCGGCATAAAGCCCGCTCCTGCTCTTGCTGGCACTGACCAGCAAATGCTAAAACATTTTAGACAGTATTAATAATGATAAAATATCACAAACATATTTTTACTGTAATCACATTAGGTACTCTGCAAAACACCTACAATTTTTCCACAGTAAAATAAAGTGTTTGATCACTTTTCTTCAGTTATATTTTTAATTTAATTATTTTATGTTTCATATCCGTAAATCATTAAGAAGAGCTGCAGAAAGTATTCAAACGCACAGCCAATTTACATATGCAATTTTAAAAATGATTACATGCACAACACAATACAAATTTCTATCATTTTTAATTCGGTCATCAACTAAATACACTGACCAGTGCTAGTTTTCTTGGGATTAAAATAGACTCTCACTTAAATTGGAAGACTCATATTGAACATATAAATAATAAGATATCCAGTAGTTGCTATGCCTTATCTCTACTTGCTCAAATATGTTCCGAAAATATTGTACTAAATGCTAAATGTCTATCCTTTACTTACATACAGAGTTATCTACTGGGGTAATTCTGTAGATGTACATAAAACATTCAAATTACAGAAAAAATGCTTAAGAACTGTATATCGTATGTACACAGAAGATTCACTTCGTGACGTATTTAAAGAAAAACGTATTTTGACATTAGCAAGTATTTATGTCTTAGAGCTATGTATGTTTATAAAGAGTCAAACTACATATTTTATTAAAAAGTCATCATTAAAAAATAATATAAGAGACCAATACAAATATGACCTATATCTTCCACGGGTTAACAACTCTATGAACAAAAAGAGCTTGTTTATTATGGCTATCCGTATTTTCCACCATCTTCCTCTCAATATCAAAGCGCTAGACGGAATTATGTTTAAATGTAAGCTCTAGAGTTGGCTGATAGAGCAAGTGTTTTATGACACAAAATAATTTTTTATTACACCTATGTAATGTTAGATAATAAGCTTAGTTATAAAATGGGTAGGTTACCTACCATAATTGTACGCCCTAGCAGACAACTGTTGATACTTCTTGTATAAAAAAAGCACCTATGCATGTACACAGTTATACAATAAAATTCTATTCTATTCTATTCACTCACCATTGCCCTGCGCACCGCCTTCCTGCTCCATGCTCGGAGGTCTGTGGATATGATCTATGACATGTTTCACTAAATCTGATTTTACACTGAATCTTTCACCACAAAGATCACATAATGGTTCTTTCTCTTCAGTGTGAAATTCATCTCTAAATGTAAATTTATCAGTATCGGACTCAGTGTCGCTATTAGTTGTGCCTTGTCGCTTAGCTAGCACATCGATGTGTGGGATGTATTCAAGTGTCACAGAGCAATCTCGAAGCACACGGCCAATGCGACCTGCACAACAAACATTAAATTAAGGTCAATCTCTGTAGATATGATGCTACATTTAAATCTTTCTTATTTACTCAAGGATTAAACATGTGGCATAATATAAAACTAGTACCAATATAGGGAGTGCATCATTACACAAGAATTCAGAACTTACCATGAACTACTAGAGTGACATCAGGGCGATATGGGCACTCCGCACCCAGCACAAGCTCATCTTTAACATCATGGTCCGTGTACAGGCCGGCCAGCATGGCTGCTTCGCTCACACACTCCCTGTCCGAGCAGGAGGCTGTCTGTGGGATCTGTGGCACGGACTCCGGCTGCATAACCTCATCCTTCACTCTACCGTCACACAAGCCATCGCTCACAATATTTTCAAAGCATGAGGGATCTTCCTTTATTTCGTATTCACTCGTTGTGTGTTGCAAACAATCTTCCTTTTCGTCACTGTCTGACTGATGTTCATTCTGTGGTTCTTCTTTGATGTGCACTGCTAAGTAAAACGATTAAGATTAGACTCAGAACAAATTTACTTGGCAACGATTTTAATAGCATATACAAGAGTTAAGTAAACGCCATAATTACAAAGAAGATAGTTCTGTAAAAATTGCACCAGCGAGGCTGTTAGAATCACTGCCAATGTCGTGAAGCCAAATGCACGCGAGAAACACCCGGACACTCACCTCGCGCCGCGCCGGGCGGCCGCCGCTCGGGCTCCGCTTCTGGCTCAGCGGGCTCCTCCTTCAATCGCACAAACTCGGACACTTCGGTTACAAACTCCATTCTCCTTCCATACAAGTCAATTTTTGATAGTTACACTATCTACCTATTACGATGATCAAAATAATATAAGTACTTTATAGAAAACATTAGTGAATTAATAATGTTCACTTGTATAGTTTTTTTCTACATTTCTATCGTATTTTATTCAAGATATCAACTTCTATTTACATATTTCTATACAACAATTACAACATAACCTCAAACACAAAATGTCAACTTAAAAATCGTAATAGAGGGGCGTACTTGACGACTGCAGCATTGGTACGATCATCACAACATACCAGATGTGTTCAGAGGTCTGCACACACATTATTCATCACCGGTATCCATCACTGTACAGTACTGACGGGTATGTCATTAATACAATTAGACAAAGACGTGTCATCTATCTCGCGGCGACATACTGTACTGACCGGTGATGAATAATTTGTGATTAAAAGCTTTGTGCTAATGGGAAAGTGCCAGTTGGGGAAATGGATGAAATCTTTCAGAAAAAAAAAGTTCGGACTCTACAAACCTGCATTTTTTTCTGATGATAGGAATAATAATCAATAGGTACAGAAACAAGTTGCTAGTTGATTTAAATTGATTACAAACAAAAATATGAACTATTTTCTGTATATAGAAATGGTTATTATTCTTATCATCAGAAAAAAGTGGTACTTTTAAAAATTTCATCTATTTCCCATTTGCTCAAAGCTTTTAATCACAAATTCATCACCGGGTAAAGTACAGACGGGTCTGTGCTGACCTCTGAACACATCTGGCAAGCATGTGTGGTCGCGCCTTACTTACCTTAAGTGCGATAGGGACTGCCTGACGTTTTATCATTTATCGGCGACCATGCTTGCCCGGCTGGTATGTTGTGGTGGCCGGACCCAAGCTGGACCAATACAGCTAGGAACATACTACGCGGACGTCCGTCGTAAATCGACTGCGGACGGGAATCTGGACAATGGAAATACACATAACCGTGCAAACTATCGGTCGACGGACGTGGAATTGGCCTTGAGCGCATGGACGTCCGATCGAAATCTGGCTCGCTGGATGTTTTGTTCCGTGCACACTGATCGGTCGCGGTCGCGGTCAATTCTAAGAACACACTACGCAGACGTCCGTCGTGAATCGACCGCGGACGGGAATCTGGACAATGGAAATACATATAACCGTGCAAACTATCGGTCGACGGACGTGGACGTGGCCTTGAGCGCGTGGACGTCCGATCGAAATCTGGCTCGCTGGATGTTTTGTTCCGTGCACACTGATCGGTCGCGGTCGCGGTCGATTTACGACGGACGTCCGCGTAGTATGTTCCTAGCTTCAACTCGCTGGATGTTTTGTTCCGTACACACTGATCGGTCGCGGTCGCGGTCGATTTACGACGGACGTCCGTGTAGTATGTTCCTAGCTTACTGCGTCAGGTACGCCCGTCTGTTACTTTAAGTTGACATTTTGTGTATGAGGAGGTTATGTTGATACATGTCGCCATTTTTAATACACAATGAAAAACATTTTAAAGAATCTTGAACAAAATACGTCAGTAAATGTAAAAAAAACATACAGCCTTCATACAGTTAATAATTTACTTCTGCTTTTCCTAAAGAATCTAATATTATTTTGATATATTTTAGTATTATTTTGATAGTTTTACTATCAAAAATTAACTAGTTGTATGAAATAAGGATGGAGTTTGTAACCGAAGTGTCACAGTTTGTGCGATTGAAGGAGGAGCCCGCTGAGCCAGAAGCGGAGCCCGAGCGGCGGCCGCCCGGCGCGGCGCGAGGTGAGTGTCCGGGTGTTTCTCGCGTGTATTTGGCTTATCGACATTGGCAGTGATTTTAACAGCCTCGCCGGTGAAAGTTTTACTAAACAATCTTCATTGTAATCATGACGTTTACTTAACTCTTGTATATGCTATCAAAATCGTTGCCAACTAAACTTGTCCTGACTCTAATGTAATAAATAAAAAACCAACCAACTGAAACATTGAAATATCAGAACATACAATTACAACTCGAGGGTAAGTGAGAAAGAATTGCTAAATCTGATAGTATAATCAGTGGGAAAGACATTTAATTTAATCTGGATCAGGCTCTTACACGAATGTCATATATATATTAGCTCAAAATGATTACAAAATATTTACTTGGATGCCTCAGATATAACTCGTTAGAAGTAAGGCGTAACCATTGAGGTATAATGTACTAGAGAGGACACGGCTAGGGTTTGAGATCCGGATATCCGAATTATCCGGATATCCGTTGAATTTGAGATCCGGATCCGAGGTCTCATAGGATCCGGATAAAACGGATAATACGGATCCGTTAAATATGGGTGCCAGAAAGAATTTTCGAATGAAATTTATGAATTATTTCCTGTATTCTGTCGCCTTAAATGTTTATTCACATTTATATGGTTCCCCACGACACAGGCACAGCCTAGTGCGAGGACCCCTGGAAATGTAGAAACCTAACTCTGTTAATAAACTTTCTTTTCTTTTTTCTTTTCTTCTTTTATAATAATTCAAATACTCCAGAATATCAAGCTAGGTTAGGTTTGGTACATTACGCCACAGTATAAAGCAGTAATAACTCTTCTAACAAACTTCACTCCGCGCGGTGTGTCGAAAACTACTCTCCATATGCACCGAATACATGCGAAACTGGTAAGTATTGGGCTGGACAGTCGGGGCCGCGTTCGCGCGCTGTGTTGACGTGTTGAGTTCGGGAGAAAATGACGTCAGCACCGAAGACATATTTTCGTTACTGTAGTGTTTATGGGTGTATGGAGAACAGTTCTCAAAATGCGGAAATGTCAGAATGTTCTTTAGAATTCCTAGACCCCAGAAAAGTAAGTGGTTGTTATATTTTTGCAGTGTTAGGTACATTATTGCTTACGTAAATGGCGTAAAAGTGAGATTTAAAGCTAGAATGGCACATTAAAATCAATAAGGATTTATCTGTAACGACATTTAGGTAGATGCTGCGATCTATCTAGCTCGAAAGTTTGGTACCTACTTAAATATTGTGCAAACATCTATTCAAACATTTTATGTAAATACGATTTCGTCAGTATTTTAAGAAACAAACACGTACTTGAATCTTTATTAGATAAAAAGTTAGAAAGAGCGTTGGTACTAGCATAGCGCCATACACAGTTACTACGAGTAGGACAGTAGCACAGGTACAACCCTGCGTGACCTTGCGCAGTAGTAACGACCGCGTCGCCGCTGCCGGAGATTAACTACTGATTTATCCTTATACTGTGATTACGCCATGCGATGAATGCATAAAACTATATCATATTCTGTTTTCAATATATAATATAAAAATATTTATTTCAATTGATAGTTTTGAATATTACACGGTTCTAATACGAATTTTATGAAAATGAAAATGAAATATTTATTTTTCAAGTAGGCATATTACAATGCGCATATGAACGTCAAATAAAGCTACGCCGGCTCTAACCCTACGCCTCAGCCTCGAGAAGATTTCAGTCCCCCCTCAGTTGGGAGGGGGGTATCCACTATGGGACCGGCAAGAAACTCGGCGGGCAACTTCTTTTCAAAACATTACATCTTATAACTAACATGCATTAAATAACAAGATACAATTTAACCTTTAGTCGATAATCTAAATATATAAAAGAAGAAGCTGACTGACTGACATATCAACGCACAGCCGAAACCGCTGGTCCTAGAGATTTCAAATTTGGCACGTAGGTTTCTTATATAGTGTAGAGGAGCACTAAGAAAGGATTTTTCAAAATTCACCTCCTAAGGGGGTCAAACGGGGGTTCAAAGTTTGTATGGGGAAACAAGATTAGTTTGACTATTTTATTGGAAACTTCACAGGAAGATTCCTTAAGACATATGACTGAATACGTGTTTCAGGTTTTTTGAAAATTTAACCCCTAAAAGGGTGAAAAGGGGGTGATAAAGTCAAAAAATCAATATGGGTATCGTTTTTATGGTTTATCGGGTCGCTGATCACGATAAATACAACGTTTTTAAAATCTAACGAGGCGGAAGTGAAATACCTTCTCTCCTGTTGTGGTGCAATGGGGTTTAAATATCAAAAAAAAAAAATAAAAGAAGATATTGACTGACTGACTGACATATCAACGCACAGCCGAAACCGCTGGTCCTAGAGATGTCAAATTTGGCACGTAGGTTCCTTATATAGTGTAAAGGAGCACTCAGAAAGGATTTTTCAAAATTCACCTCCTAAGGGGGTCAAATGGGGGTTCAAAGTTTGTATGGGGAAACAATGTTAGTTTCACTGTTTTATTCGAAACTTCACAGGAGGGATCCTAAAAACTTATGACTAAAGACGTGTTTCAGGTTTTTTGAAAATTTAACCCCTAAAAGGGTGAAAAGGGTGTGATAAAGTCAAAAAACTAATATGGGTATCGTTTTTACGGTTTATTGGGTCGCTGATCACGATAAATACAGCGTTTTTAAAATCTAACGAGGCGGAAGTGAAATACCTTCTCCCCTGTTGTAGTGCAATGGGGTTTAAATATCAAAAAATATATAAAAGAAGAAACTGACTGACTGACTAACTGACATAATATATCAACACACAGCCGAAACCGCTGGTCCTAGAGATTTCAAATTTGGCACATAGGTTCCTTATATGGCGTAGAGGAGCACTAAGAAATGATTTTTCAAAATTCTCCTCTTAAAAGGGTGAAATGGGGGTTCAAAGTTTGTATGGGGAAACAAGATTAGTTCAATTGACTAAATACATGTTTCAGGTTTTTTGAAAATTTGACCCCTAAAGGGGTGCAAAGAGGGTAAAGTCAAAAACACAATATGGGTATCGTTTTTATGGTTTATCGGGTCGCTGATCACGATAAATACAACGATTTAAAAATCTAATGAGGTGGAAAAGAAATTTTCTCCCCTGTTGTTGTGCAATGGGGTTAAAATATCCAATATAGCCATAAGTATAGGTTTAGTTTTTATCTTTACTTCTGGTTCAAGAGATTTCAAATTGACACGGAAGTTCCTTAGAGGAGCACTAAGAAAGGATTTTTCAAAGTTCACCTCCTAGCATAATAATTTGACAGGGGCAAGGACAGGGACAGGGACAGGGACAGGGACAGGGACGGGATAGGGTTAGGGATAGGGATAGGGATAGGGCTATCCCTATCCCTATGGATAGGGATAGGGATAGGGATAGGGATAGGGATATTGATAGGGATAGGGATAGGGATAGGGATAGGGATAGGGATAGGGATAGGGTAGGGATAGGGATAGGGATAGGGGAGGGACGGGGACAAGGATAAAGATAGGGACGGGGATAAGAATAGGGATTGGGGTCGGAATAATCGGTCGGCCATCGATATCTAGGCAGTGTAAAATGCAGGTGGCTCAGTGGGAAGGGTTTAGTAAGTAGGCATCGGCGAGTATCCTGCATCCGTAATAACTATTACATTCAATGTGCTGTAAGAAGATCGTTGCTTGCTTGCCTTTTATATGTTTACGTTTGTTTGCGTTTGCTTTTATATGTTGTTGTTTGTTTATCGGGTCGCTGATCACGATAAATACAACGTTTTAAAAATCTAATGAGGCGGAATTGAAATATCATCTCCTCTGTTGTGGTGCAAAAGGGTTTAAATATCAAAAAAATATATTGACTGACGGACATATCAAAGCACAGCCGAAACCACTGGTCCTAGAGATTTTAAATTTGGCACGTAGGTTCCTTATGTAGTGTAGAGGAGCGCTAAGAAAGGATTTTCCAAAATTCACCTCTTAAGGGGGTCACATGGGGGTTCAAAGTTTGTATGGGGAAACAAGATTAGTTTGACTATTTTATTCGAAACTTCACAGGAAGATTCCTTAAGACATATGACTTAATACGTGTTTCAGATTTTTTTGAAAATTTTACCCCTAAAAGGGTCAAAAGGGGTTAATAAAGTCAAAAAACCAATATGGGTATCGTTTTTATGGTTTATCGGGTCGCTGATCACGATAAATACAACGTTTTTTAAATCTAACGAGGCGGAAGTGAAATACCTTCTCCCCTGTTGTGGTGCAATGGGGTTTAAATATAAAAAAATATATAGACTGACGGACATATCAACGCACAGCTGAAACCGCTGGTCCTAGAGATGTCAAATTTGGCACGTTGGTTCCTTATATAGTGTAAAGGAGCACTAAGAAAGGATTTTTCAAAATTCGCCTCCTAAGGGGGTCAAATGGGGGTTCAAAGTTTGTATGGGGAAACAATGTTAGTTTCACTGTTTTATGCGAAACTTCACAGGAGGATTGCTAAAGACATATGACTAAATACGTGTTTCAAGTTTTTTTTTAAATGTACCATTTAAAAGGGTGAAAAGGGGTGATAATGTCAAAAAACCAATATGGGTATCGTTTTTATGGTTTATCGGGTCGCTGATCACGATATATCAACGTTTTTAAAATCTGACGTGGCGGAAGTGAAATACCTTTTCCCCTGTTTAAATATCGAAAATAGCCATATGGATTTCTTTTTTATGTTTACTTCTGGTTCAAGAGATTTCAAATTACACGTAAGTTCCTTAGAAGAGCACTAAGAAAGGATTTTTCAAAATTCACCGCCTAACATGATAATTTGACAGGGACAGGAACAGGGACGGGGCGGGGCGGGGCGGGACGGGAAGAGACGGGAGGGGACGAGCCGGAACAGGGATAAGGGTAGGGATAGGGATAGGTATAGTAATATGGATAGGGATAGGGATAGGGATAGGGATAGGGATAGAAATAGGGATAGGGGAGGGACGGGGAATATATATGGTAAGCGTGTTCAGTGGATACATGTAGAAGTATAATGCCCCGCTGCACCTTAATCGAAATAATTGCGGACAAATGTACCTACATAGAAACCTACGGATCCAAATGAAAATCTTATTTTTTGTAAACGTTTGAATAAGAATACTTTTATTACGCGGGCGAAGCCGCGGGTAAAAGCTAGTATTATACAATAAGCATGATTTTGAATTATTTCTGAATTATAATTCTCATTATTGACGAAAAATAGTGACACCAAAACTGAAATAGTATTAAAGTATTTAATGCAACCGGTGTTTAAGGGAGGTAAAACAAGGTGAATGGCGCGATTATTATTCTGAGCGAGTTGAGCGATAGAAACTTACAAAACTAATTTTATTCAAAGGAAATTAAAATTTATGAAAAAAACAATTACTTATTTTTATTTCACTGACTAGAAATTAAATATAACACAATGTACAATAGTGCTAAAAATAAACTACTTAGTATTTCACACACAAAGTATAAAACAAAGGTCTACACTAAAAGTGTCGCGTCTAGGTGGTCAAGTCTTACTCTATGACACGGTTCGCTTCACGCGCATGCGCCTCGCGCTGCCGCCGCTGCCGGTCGGCGCACAGAATAGGCTAGTTTCCTACTAGTCAAATCAGCTTCTTTTTATGGCTTGTCAAAACTAGTATGGAATTAGTATGAATTACTGAGGAGTTGTCAATTCATTTACTTTAAATCTTTCTTTTTGACTTATTAAATAGAAATTATGTTTAAAAATAACTAGTGCACTACATAAAACATTTTAATTTAAGTATAGGTATGTTCGAGTTGTCATTTCTAGTGCGTAGTACATAGTAGTTCAATGGGCGTAACAACAAACTGCTGACCACCGCTTGTTGCATACTGCGTGGTGAGACCGACTGCTCGGAACTTGTGACTCGAGTCTCTATGTTCCGGATGTGCCCAGAGTCAGTCTGAGACCACGAGCGCGCCCCCTTCTGGCAGTACCGGTGACGCGCACGGTGTCGCATAAGAATTTGCCTCTCTGTTGTGCGCTTACATTGCTCAATACGCTTCTGACGTCCGCACAACGAAGTAAGATAAACATGGAAGCCGGGTACGTATCACAATGTCTTAAGTTAAAAAACCTAACGTTAAATGATCTACGTTCAAAATACCTAAAATCAAAATACATAATGGTGTTTCGACCGAAATTCAAAATACCTAAAAGTTTAAATTGGTGCATATTATAATGTCTAAAATAAAAAAACTAACGTTAAATGACCTACGTTCAAAATACCTAAAATTTAAAAAACGAACGTTAAATGACCTATATTCAAAATACCTAAAATCGAAATACCTAATGATTAAATCCGAAAAGCAAAAATGTCTAATAAATGGGGCTTAAATAACCGGTTTACCCTTGAATCGTCGACAGACAATTAATCGAATATTATTTCAAAGACAACGTTTCAAATAATTTCATTTCATCGACAGTTCATATCGTGGAATGATCGATACAAGTCAAATTAAACCGTGGACTTTTACTTCGTAGATAAATTATTCCGAGTATACTTTATATCGTGGTATTTTGTTTTGCGTTTTTACATTTCATTTTGTTTTACATTAAATAAAATTTATTTCGCGTAATATTATTTTTAATTATTTAACTTAGTGTATGTGTAATTTTCCTATTCCTTTAATTATTTCTTGCACTACCATTTTCAAAATGTCTATTCTTTATTTCCTGCTACCCTAAGGTTGTCTGGTAGAGATCGCTTACAGCGATAAGACCGCCTGTTGCTACCTATGTTTAATGTCTGCTATTTGTAATCTGTTATCCTTGTGGTGCAATAAAGAATATTTACTTACTTACTTACTTCAATTGTGTATACCGAAGTATTTCAATTGTAATTTTTTCGAAAATTTTACAATTTGTAAATTATTTGTTCTTATGTTTGGTCACAACTAACGTAACCTTCTTTTAACCTAACCTAAACCTATTTTAAAGGTCGTGCGTTGATATGTAGGGTCGCAGTTCTAACCTAACCTAAACCTTCTCTGTAAACTGTTTGTTTCTGTGTGTGGTCACAGTACTAACCTAACCTAAACCTAATCTGTAAACTGTTTTTGCGCGTGGTCACAGTTCTAACCTAACCTAAACCTACTTTAAAAGCCGTTCGTTGTTGTGTAAGGGCGAAGTTCTAACCTAACCTAAACCTACTCTAATATAGGATTTAAACCAATTGGGTTCCCTCTATTTGGCATGCCTTTAATTGTTCGAAACGATTTTCGCATAACAGACTTCGCATAATCGATTTTCGACGAATGTTAATTTGGAAGAAAACATATTTAACATAATATAAAATAATACTAATATTACTTTGTACGAAAATGAGTTCGCATAATACTTTTTACGCCGATTGTTTTTTTATGAATAACATTGATTTGCAAAATTGTGTTAAAAATATTTCTTAAAATCAGAATAACCACCCATACTAAATGCAGTCGGGAGAGTCGGTTAGGTTAGGTTAGAACTGCGACCTCAAGAAATACAATATTTTGTTAAGAATGCACGAATGTCGCGGTTAGGTTAGGTTAGAACTGCAACAGACAGAGAACCTCCTATAGAGTGGCAGTCTTGTATATTTGGTTCGCGATACGAGTCACCAGTGTTTGGGGTGCGAGGAGCGGGCGGGGAATGTGTTAAGCGCGCTGTGATTGGCCGTTTCAAGGACGGCGGGCAGTCGCGCCAGATGAAAAGGGACAGAAGTATGACTGTCCCTGTACTGACGCGTAAGTGGCCAATGTAAGTTGACCTATGCCGGCTCTGAATAAATTATAAATATGACTTATTTGTGGAATGTAATGCCGTCTGTTTTTAAATTTTAGCTTCTTGTTACCTTTCCACACCATTTCACACTACAGGTGGACATCTTTAAGGCATCAAAATACCCTTTTCCAATTTTTTTGTGCGAAAAACACGCGCTGCTTTCGGGTCTGTTACTTGGTCGATACTGATCGGGCACGGCGAGCGCCCGCGCTTATATCAGTGCAAATACTAGGAAGGCTGGCGACCGCGAGTCGTCTTGTAATAGATGTCTATAGGGGTTGGTCTGTGCTGCAACATCAATATAGTAGTATTTAGCTATGATAAAAAATCTGCGTGATAAATTTCGACTAAACAATGTTATGCATAAAAACTACTCGACGAAAAACCTTTATGTACAACATATATTCGAACAAACAAAAATATGCCTAGATAAATTATGCGTAATTATACTATGTTAAATCAATACTTCAAAATACCCTCTTTTACGCTCGCGGAACCTACCCTACTACTTCGGTATTTTGATCGGTTAATCATTTTAGGTATTTTGACCATAGGGTATTTCAAATGTTGGTGTATAAAATTTTAGGTTACATAGTTTTTGGTATTTCAAACATTAGGTATTTAGTCCAATAGGTATTTTAAATTTCGGTATTTCGTGCGTAGGTGTAACTTGCTTAGGTATTTAAAATCATTAGGTATTTTGATTTTAGGTATTTTGAACGTAGGTCATTTCATGGAAGCCACTTTTAAGAACATTACCGTTCAAATTCTTGGCACCGTTTAGCACACATAGACAATTACGCCTACATTTGCGCAAGACAATACGTTTACAGGCCCTGTAATCAAAACTGGTAAACAAAACAATAGTCATCTCTTTTATACTAATGCACACAGATAAGTGTAGCTGAAATGCATATAATGTCACTAACTACCAATCAGCGATTTTATTCGGCTAAAAACCTTCTTGCTGTACGTACTGGCAGCTAAGAATTCGCGGTTCATATTTGACTAAAATTTGACACGAAAAGGGATGGGTTTATGTCATACATTAAAGAACCAAGCAGAAATAATTTTAATTTTATGCATATTAAAAAATAACTACATAATTAATTTGTTGTTATGAAGTAACAACCTACATATGAAAATAATAATTATGTCGTACACGTATTCCGCTATAATAAGTATTTTTATGGCTAGATATATTCAATTTATATCTGTATATCAATGTATAGTCACGTTCAGGTTGTTGTCAGTTGCCATCTATTGTTAACAGGTGTTAAACGTAGGCTTTCATTTTTAAATTTTACTTTTTCAGGGCTGGTCAGGTTTTTCAATCGCCAGATAAATAATATCTGTCAGATAAATGTCAGCTGTCACTGTAATTTATACGTGTGATGAAAAGGATAGTAGTAGATAACTTTATCTGGCAGATTTATCTGGCGACTGAAAAACCGGCCCTTAAATATGTAATTACTTAGAATACTTAGATGTCGCCACCGAAAGATAATAACATAGAACACTACTTTCAAACAAAATGCCAGCCGAAAAGTGGTTCCAAAATCATAATACGCCGTACTGACACCGGACCACAGGTCACGTCTATTTCTATTCTACAACCTTCTAAATTAACACGTTTAGGGACGCTTAGTGACGTCATCTGTCATAGACCAAAGGAAACAAATGACTACGCGTATGCTATACCATACGTGTCCACGAATGTGTTCAGATTGGCCATTTAAACCACTATGCCGGTGACACAAGGTCTGTGATCAAAATAATCGAACTCCTATGCCACTGACACGTACGTGTGTTTAAACAAGTTTACTGGCCTATGTCGGCCGCACAGCAGGCAGGCAAACATGGTCGCGCGATATTAATAAAATTATACAAAAATGAAAGTTTTAAAATATCAATGGCTAATAAAAATATTGCATAACATCATCCCCATACAAAAGTAGCTCGTACAAAATAAATCGAAATAATTATGATCCTCGCCAAATTACGCATGAAACTTAATCCCATATTTTTCTCCGTATTTGTTGGAACGACTAGCACATGACATGATATTACAAAAATTAAAATTTTGAAAAAACCCCCGACCGCGACATAGTGGACCGATTTTCATGAAACATGGCTAAGAACACTCCCGACTAACTGAGCTTTCAAATAAAAAAAAACTAAATCGAAATCGGTTCATCCGATCGAGAGCTACGATGCCACAGACAGACACACACACAGACAGACAAACAGACAGACAGACAGACACGTCAAACTTATAACACACCGTCGTTTTTGCGTCGGGGGTTAAAAACAGTACGACATATTCTTTTTGTAAACATACACGGTGTTTCCGGTATCACTCAAAACCTCAGACACCCCAACTGATTTTTATTCTTTTAAACTCATCTAGAGTATTCATCTTTTAATCTGATCGTTACTTTTTTTTTAGTTGAATTTTTAATTTTCTGTACAGCTCTACTTGACTTTTAGCTCTACACTCAATAAAATAATTGCTAACTACCATCATAAACCATAAGACTATTTATTTGTGGACGTTACTGCAACGACATAAGGTTTATCAATAGACAGCTAAGATGTCACTGTAAAACACTTTAAAGCTTTGTCACAGTAAACTTCAAATTGGACAGGTAATCGCAGTAAGCAAATAAACTCAATATTCAAAATGACAAGGTTGTAATTAGGTACGAGTTCAATTTGTTATGACTTATGATAAACATTAAGATTAAACTGACAAACAACGTCAAACTAGTAGCGGAAAAAATAATCGTCCAAGTAACCGGCCAGTATTAATACCCCTAAATACTGAAAAAAGGTAAACAACCTCTAGCAATGCGATATACACAATGTTGTATTACGAGTACAATAGAATGGGCACGTAAAAAATAACTAATAATACTAATTTAAATAAAAATATTACCCCCATCAAGATATAGCTCAATCGATTCTACTCTCGATTCTGAACAAAGTGTTTTCAGGTTTTTAGTGTTAAGTGAAACACGGTGTATATTCTAAATATGCCGTACTACGACTGTTCCGACTGGCCGCCATTAGCGCACTGACAAGCTCCGTGGCACAATTTTGAGGCCCCGCCTACCGTGGCACAATATTCGTGGGGTCATTTTTGAGAGCTCTTTAGACATCTAGGTATATTAACAATCGCTGCGTCCGCACCTGAATGCGACTTGTTCTCGTGGAGATGGGCGAATGTGTGTTATGAATGTTTAATGTTTTGTGAGTCAATGGATGACACGTTGTCTAGTATTTTTGTTTAATTTTTATTTTGTCTTTTTAATTTTTGTTTTGTTATAAAATTTATATTTTGTGTACAGCGAAAATTTATATATTCTATTTTCGGTGTATTGGTTATAAAATTGCGAAAATTTATGTAATGCCGTGTAAATATATTGTTATTATTAAATACATAAATAAAATAAATAAATTAGGTATTACTTATATTCCTAAAACTCACTCTAAATATACAAAATTACACAATAATACAAAATACAATTAACAATAAGTAATACTTAAAAGCTAAGAAACACAATATCCAAAAACTAAACCATATACATCTCCCTAATATTCAGTCGTCGAACAGCCCCCACGAGTCATTCCCGGCGCAAAAGTACCCAACACACTCAGCATTCCCTTATTGAACTGCGATGGATAATCTTTGCACCAGAAATGACCCGGAGCGTGGATCAAGTCCCTTTGCACGCAACCGACTACCGAGCTCCCTTAGGAAGGACCGCGCCTCTGAGCACCAACACCCAGTGGTCTCCACCGCGAGAGGCACAAACAAATACCCGCTCTAGCACGCATACTTCTCTCGCTGTTTAAGGGCGGCTAATTCAGCTGCTGACCCCGCTAACCCTGCCGTGCGACCTAAGTGGGACCTAAGCAGCAAAAGTGCTGACGCATGTAGCATCCCACAGCAAGCACTTCCCTTTCTCCCAGGTTCCATCACCACCAGGGTCATACCATCCGGCCTCTTGCCATCAGACCGGCTAAGACCCGGAGGCTCAAGCAAACATGGCACGTTAGCTGAAATCAACGCTCTGCGTATGATGTCATTCAGAGCGTGATGGCGTGGAAACCTCCCCGCACATCGACAACAATTCAAAGCGTGATGACCATTGCTCCCCACCACATGGTGCCGCATATATTTAATTAAATAACACAGTGAGTTACATTTTAGTCTGGTCCCCACACTAGGCATAGCCTGTCCGGTGGTGGACATAGGACTTAAACAGTGTTTACAATTGAAAAAACAATAAAGATTAAAATTAATGAATAATCTTTTGAAGACAGGAAAAAAACAAACACAGGTAAAAATAAAGGAAACAATTATTTAGCATAAAAGTGTAGGTGACTAAAAGTCCAAAAGAGATAGATATTAAAGAAGTAACCAACTGCGAATTACTAGGTATCTCACAGGACAGTCACTTGACATGGAAAACACATGTTGAAAATATAAAAAAAAAAAACTCCCGTTTTGTATATGCCCTCAGTGTTTTTTTTATATACTACGTCGGTGGCAAACAAGCACACGGTCCGCCTGATGGAAAGCGGTCACCGTAACCTATGGACGCGTGCAACTCAAAGAGTGTCACATGCGCGTTGCCGCCCCATTAGAAACTTGTACACTCCCCTTGTGTACTGAAGAGTAGCGCTGCCTTAAGAGTGTGCTTTGGCAGCATACCACTCGCAGGCAGTCTCGTGGCTACGCTACTGACTCCTCTTGTGGGGCCCCAGTACTGACATCCAACATGTCTACAGTATGCAGAAAAAGTGCATCAGGATTTTGGCAAATATACACCCACCCCACAGCTGTAGACTGCGTAAAAATGTAAGCTTACTGACCCTCCCCTCCCTATACAACGTGTTTCCGGTAACACTCAAAACCTCAGACACTCCAACGGATTTTTATTTTTTTAAACGTATCTAGAATATTCATTTTTTAATTTGTTGATTTTTTTTTTAATGGAATATTGAATTTTCTGTGCAGCTCTACTCGACTTTTAACTCTACACTCAATAAAATAATTGCTAGCTACTGCTACTTAAAACTGATTAATTGTGTACGTTACTGCAACGACATAAGGTTTACCAATAGACAGCTATGTCACTGTAAAGCACGTTAAACTGTGTCACAGTAAACTTCAAATTGGACAGGTGACGCAGTAAGCAAATTTAAACCTAACATTCAAAATGACAAGGTTGTAATTAGGTAAGAGTTCAATTTGTTATGACTTATGATAAACTTTAAAATTAAAGTGACGCCCAACGTCAAACTCGTAGCGGAAAAAATAATCGTCCAAGTAACCAGCCAGTATTAATACCCCTAAATACTGAAAAAGGTATACAACCTCTAGCAATATGATATGCACAATGTTGTATTACGAATTTGTACACGTAAACCATAACTAATGATACAAATTAAAACAAAAAATATTACCCCCATCAAGATATAGCTCAATCGATTCTACTCTCGATTCTGAACAAACGGTTTTCAGGTTTTTAGTGTTAAGTGAAACACGGCGTATAAAAATGTGAGCGTCAGGACCTCTGGACCACTACAGATATTTGATGTTTAGTACATACTAATATTTAGTACCTATTTGATACTATTTGGTACCTAACTTCATATATTTGGTACCTCCACTGATATCTAAAAATCGAGCGAATAAAGTGGCCAGACATTCTGACGTCAGGATGTCTGGACCATTTTTTTTGTTTACATAGTTCTAGACAACACTACTAACTAATACTATACTATACTATACTTTTGACAGGCGCTACATACTTGCAACGCCACGCCACGGCTCGGCTCACAACCTTAAATATATGTTGAGGTACCAAATAGGTATTAAATATTGACTAAGATATCAATTAGTAGTGTTGTCTAGCTAGAACTATGTAATAAAAAAATGGTCCAGACATCCTGACGTCAGAATGTCTGGCCACTTTATTCGTTCGATTTTTCGATATCAGTGGAGGTACGAAATATATATTATATTATAGCCTTTTTATTCCTTAAAAATTCATACACATTTTTCACTATTTATGTAGTTACATGCTTTGCTTACATAATGCTAACAACATTAATTCAATTCACAAATGAATACTCACATTTTTTAAACTTAAATTTAAAAAATATCTATCTAAAATTCATTAAATTCATTAGTTGCTATAATGTGATGTCAATATTTTAAATTACAGGAGGTACCAAATACATAGTATCAAATAGGTATTGTGGTAGGTACTAAACATCAAATATCTGTAGTGGTCTAGTGGTCCAGCCGGTCCAGGGGTCCTGATCCTGACCTGACGCTCACATAAAAATGGACCATACTATATAGAGCAATTAAAGTAAGTATATAACAAACTCCCCACCTCTTTAAAAACTGTAAAGTCTGGCTCAAAGTTCATAAAAACTTAAAAATGACAATGCTGATAGATAACCTAACATGTACATACATAGATTAAATCACGCCTGTTTAATTCCCAGGGGTGTAGGCAGAGATCACAGATTTCCATTTACCATGATCCCGATAAACCACTTTCGCTTCACACACTTTCATAACGTTTCTCATACACGCTCGTCGGTTTCGATTACTTCTGACCTGGCCTTTTTGCAATATTTCCCCGATTTGATCAAGAAAAGTTCGCCTAGGTCTTCCACTTCCAACTGACCCTTCCACACATGTATTACTATGCAATATCCTTTCGTTTATATAGTTGGTTTGGTTATGTTTATGTCTCTAAGTACAAATTTTTGCTATACCCTTTCAGGGTCCATGGACCTATTGTAAAATGTATATGATGCAAATAAAGAACTAATCTTAATCGTTATTACTTACCAGTGCACATCGAAGAAGAAGCACAGAATAAACATCAGTCAGACAATGACAAAAAGGAAGATTGTTTGCAGCACACAACAAGTGAATACGACATAAAGGAAGATCCCTCATGCTTTGAAAATATTGTGAACGATGTGATGCATGACTTGTGTGACCGTAAAGTGAAGGATGAGGTTACGCAGCCGGAGTCCATGCCACAGATCCCACAGACAGCCTCCTGCTCGGACATGGAGTGTGTGAGCGAAGCAGCCATGCTGGCCGGCCTGTACACGGACCATGATGTTAAAGATGAGCTTGTGCTGGGTGCGGAGTGCCCATATCACCCTGATGTCACTCTAGTAGTTCATGGTAAGTTCTGAATTCTTGTGTAATGGTACACTCTATGTTGGTATTGGTACTAATTATATACACTGTGTTTTTTTTGTTTTCCGTTAAATTCGACACGTCGTTAGGTTCGTTATCAGGAACCATCCTGTATATCACTTTTAGTTAAATTCGCCAAAAAAATTGTTTCATCATTTTCATACATAATCAATGAATTAATTAGTGTGAGAAACCCTTAAGATTAATATTCAAGTTAGTGTCAATTGATTGACGGCAGACGGCACATGTCAAAACAAATAACATTAGGCATTGGTAAAGGCTGTCACACACCTGCGGGCCGATTTTTGAGTCTCAGGCGTTCGAATACAAAAAATAGGCACTGAAAATAATAAGCAAGTCACCGTTTTTAACCGGTATTTTTTTAGTGACAGAATCCGTATGCGAGATTCAAAAGTCGCCCTCCTGTTCAGTAATTATCTTTATTTTTTTAATAACTCGATAACCGTAAGAGTTAAGACGCTAGTTTCTTAGAGAAATTAATTGTATTTGACCTATAGAATCTTCCCTTAAAGTTAACGGAATTCAATAAAAACAGGGTGTATTATGCCATATGTTTAATCTTTGACTTAATAGGAAAGGTAAGGCGGCTGTGGGCTCTTAGTCCATCAGTTAAATTTAGCATTATATCTACCTAGAGATTGACCGTAACTTAATGTTTGTTGTGCAGGTCGCATTGGCTGTGTGCTTCGAGATTGCTCCGTGACACTTGAACGCATCCCACATGTTGAGGCACTCATCAAGCGAAAAGAAACAACTCAGACTGACACGGAATCTGATACTGATGAATTTTCATTTAGAGATGAATTTTACTCAAAAGAGAAAGAACCACTGTGTGATCTCTGTGGTGAAAGATTCAGTGTAAAGTCGGATTTAGTGAAACATGTCATAGATCATATACACAGACCGAGCGCGGAGCAGGAAGGCGGAGGGCAGGGCAATGGTGAGTGTATTTAGTTAATGAATTGATTAAATTATTGCGAAGCATTGGATGGGAACATTCAGCGAAGTCGAATTCTCATTATTTAAACAAAAGAGGAAACAATACAATACAAATACTCTTTATTGCACACCTCAATACAGAAAACAATGAAGTAAGTATACACAACAACTTAAGAGGCGGTCTTATCGCTAAAGAGCGATCTCTTCCAGACAACCTAGGTAGTGGAGATTAATACATTAATAATAAGGATTTAAATTTCCTTACTTACAAATCTTACAATCTAGAAGACATGTCTAAAAAAACCTAACTGAGCACTCCTTGAATCACATTGTTAACCGACTTCAAAAAAGGAGGAGGTTCTCAATTCGACTGAATGTTTTTTTTTACTAACTATATAAAATTAATTCGTTTTGTGGGAAAGGGGGGAGTCGTGTAGAAAGTTCGGTAGTGGGAAAAATTATAAAAGTGGTGTAGAAATGTATATTGTGTCCGTAATTATTTTAAAAATGACGAATATACATTGGCTGTGCATTTAACTACTTTTTGCAGCTTTTTTAATGATTTGCGGATGAAACATAACATAATAAAATACAAATATAAGTAGTTTAAGAAAAGTGAGTAAACACTTTTTCCCCTCACTAGCTCGGAAACACGTGTTTTATCCTTTAATACCAGCGGGTAAAAACGCATTTTATCCACTAGTGGGTAAAGTAATTTGACCTTGAATAAATTCAAATTAACTGCTTTAAAATTGATAAAAGTAGGTGAATCTAGTAATAAAGATGATTTACCAGCTGTGGAACTACTGGAAGCAGTGATAATGCATTTTTTGCGTTGTAGTTTCCTCGCTATAGTGTGGGGAAAAGTTTTGTGTTACATTCGGGTGCAAATGCATTTTAATTCTCGTGTGTTAAAAAACTCGCAAGTTTAAGATTCTTTCACTTGCTCGTTTTTCAATTCCACACTCGGCGTTAAAATACAACTTTGCCCCCTTGTATAACAAATAACTATATTTTACTGTGAAAAAGTTTTTTTTTTAGTTTTTTTCAGAAACCAAACAGTCACATAAACACATTTTATATTGGCAATACAAAAATGTTCTGCAAAAAAAGAAAATAGCTACAAAAGACCTGGAGGTTCATAATTGTATACTTAAACAATGTTCACTTGATGAAAATATGAAAACAACATAACGTAACGTAATACAAGAAAATTAAACTGCATACAACATAACATAACCTAACGTAATTATGTTTTTAAAACAACTTACGTTTAAGAATATTTTTTAGAATACCCAACGAATTTTGGAAACAATCAACATCAAAAAGGTGTTTATTATAGTAGCTAGGAGCTCGTCTTAAAAAGGTATGTCTAGAATAGTTATTTACACAAAAACTGATGTGAAACAGCGATCGAGGGCGCAAGGGCTGACGCGGAAAACTAACAGTAACTCGGCTTAGCAGATTAGGGCAATTAATACTACCTTTAAGAAGTTTGAACAAAAACATGACATCTAAATAAATTCAATGTTAAGTTAAAAAATAAAGTTGTAGGTTTATTCCAAAGTACCTAATAATATGATTAGAGTACTTGATAGTAAAAACCTGTATGTGTGATATTATCATTATTAACGATGTCTAAAATGTTTCAGCATTTGCTGGTGAATGCCAGCAAGAGCAGGAGCGGGCTTTGTGTCGAAGATACGCGATCCAGGACTGCCGCGTGCGCCTCGAACGGCTCCAACACCACGAGGCTCTTGCCAACAACGACACGCAACACACGGATACGGAAATTGATGCAGAGGATATACACACTAGAGTTGACTTTGAGACACCAACTTGTGATCTTTGTGGAGATAGTTTTGCTCTGAAATCAGATTTGGATAAACATATCATGACTCATATCCATATGCCGACCGCACAGCGTTCACAAGACCCGAGTCCGGAGAAGGAATCGGACACTGAAGAGAAAAACATCGACATTGACTGTGAGAACGAACCTACTTGTGAATTTTGTGGCGAAAAATTTGCTCTAGACTCAGACTTGATGAAACATGTTATTAAACATACAGATGTAGATCGCACTAAACAATTGTATGAAAAGTCAGGAGAGGATATGTATAAGTGTGAAATTTGCGGTGAAACATTTCAGCAAAAAAATACTTTAAAGATTCATATCAAAACACACTCAACACAGCCAAATTCTAAGGACTATAAATGTGATAACGTAGGAGAAAAATCTAACACTTTTAATCGACGTTCATATAACTATAGTCATAGAACTGGACAGTCATATTGGTGTTATGTGTGTAAAAGGCAATTCAGAACTGAGGCTATTTTAAAACGACATATTCTGTTTCATAATGATGTAAGACCATATTCGTGTAGCATATGTAAAAAAGGATTTTTGACTATCAATTATTTAAAACAACACATACTACGTCATTGTGATGGTCCAGGTTCTTCTATACGGCCGCATAGCGTCATAACGTCAAAGCCTAAGGACTACTATTGCAAAATATGTGCAGAGTCTTTCCGAAGTAGATTCCGATTGGATGAGCATTTAATAGTTTACCATAACATTAATCCATATTCTTGTGGCATATGCAAAAAACGATTTAAAACTGCTTCTCAGTTAAAAGTGCATATAATGATACATAGTGACATACCACTATATTCGTGTGACGTATGTAAAAAACGATTTAAAACTAAGGCTTATGTGAAGACACATAAACGGTGTCATAGTCATGTAAGACCATATTCGTGATGCATGTGATGTGTGTAAAAAGGGATTTTTAACTATCCCTTCTTTAAAAAACATACACTGCGTCACACTGACGTAAAACTATATTCGTGTGATACGTGTAAAAATGATTTAAGGGTGTGTGTGTGGATTGAGTGAGCACCTTCCGAAAATAAAAAAAAATATGCTGATCATTTAGTAAAAGTTCTAAAACAATTGTAAAACGAATCTCTGAATTTGTAAAAAGATAAATCAAAAGATACAGCCATTAACATGTGCTCACTCAGTTCTCACAAACTACCAACGAAAACAGTGAATATATTCATTTAACATATAATATTTATATACTAACATTTAGTAAAAAATAGGCCAACCTACCTCTATAAATATTAGATCACCTAGTGACGTATTAAATTTTTTACAAATAGTTTCTTATGCTCACTCAATCCACACACTTTTGAAAAGCCGAATTTTGATGAAAAACATAAGATTTAGACCGCTATTATATGTGTATAGTTTAGTAAAAGTGAAATGGGAATTTGTAAAATACAAAACGAACCACTAACGTGTCAGGTTTTTTTATAATAAATTTTTGTAAGTGCTCACTCAGTCCACACGTTTTGAGAAAGTTAAAAATGTAAATATCTTACGATTTGTAGCACCTAAGACACTCGAAAGTACTTCAACATTTAGTAAAAATTTTTACTAAATATCCACCATCTAATATTTTATATTCGTTGTCTGGTTTTAAAGATATTCAGACATAACTTTTCTCATACAAATGTATCAAGTAGGGTGACCACACTATGTCGGCTCCTGATTTTCCCCACCTTCCCATTGTCATATTGAGATTGGGGAGTTTCGTTCGTTCAATTTTGATAATATTAAACTAATACCATATTAATTATCCATCTGCAAACTGTTTTTAGGTTATATTCTTGGCCTAGTGATGATGTGTATTGTGTTATTTTTATCGACGTCAGGATAATAACCATATCGAAATGCATGCATTAAAAAGGACATGAATGATAATTGGTAAGAAACAAAGAATATAATACTTCACTAGTAAGAAACCAGAACCTGGTAATCTAATCGCGCTAACAGATGAGCGTACCGGATTTGTAAGTGGGAGCGAGAAATAGTTATTCTTTTCTCGCTTCCACTTACAAATCCGGTAAACTATTATCAAAATTGAACGAAACTCCCCAATCTCAATATGACAATGGGAAGGTGGGGAAAATCAGGAGCCGACATAGTGTGGTCACCCTACTTGATACATTTGTATGAGAAAAGTTATGTCTGAATATCTTTAAAACCAGACAACGAATATAAAATATTAGATGGTGGATATTTAGTAAAAATTTTTACTAAATGTTGAAGTACTTTCGAGTGTCTTAGGTGCTACAAATCGTAAGATATTTACATTTTTAACTTTCTCAAAACGTGTGGACTGAGTGAGCACTTACAAAAATTTATTATAAAAAAACCTGACACGTTAGTGGTTCGTTTTGTATTTTACAAATTCCCATTTCGCTTTTACTAAACTATACACATATAATAGCGGTCTAAATCTTATGTTTTTCATCAAAATTCGGCCTTTCAAAAGTGTGTGGATTGAGTGAGCATAAGAAACTATTTGTAAAAAATTTAATACGTCACTAGGTGATCTAATATTTATAGAGGTAGGTTGGCCTATTTTTTACTAAATGTTAGTATATAAATATTATATGTTAAATGAATATATTCACTGTTTTCGTTGGTAGTTTGTGAGAACTGAGTGAGCACATGTTAATGGCTGTATCTTTTGATTTATCTTTTTACAAATTCAGAGATTCGTTTTACAATTGTTTTAGAACTTTTACTAAATGATCAGCATATTTTTTTTTATTTTCGGAAGGTGCTCACTCAATCCACACACACACATTTAAGGATATGTTGGGATTAAAGACGCATACAAAGATTCATAAAGATACAAAGGCATATTCGTGTGATGTGTGTAAAAAACGGTTTACACTTGAGTCTTAAAAAGACATACACTAGTCCATAATGCTGACATAAAACCGTATGCGTGTGACACGTATAAGAAACGATTTCGGATTCCGGCTCAGTTAAAGAGCCACATACGGATTCATAGCTGTACAAAGCCATATATGTGTCCTGTGTGTAAAAAACTATTTATTTATTTAAACTTTATTGCACAAAGTATACAAAAATGTACAAATGGCGGACTTAATGCCGAAAGGCATTCTCTACCAGTCAACCATAGGGCCAAACAGAGATTCAATACAAATGGTGCAGAGAGAAAACAAAAAGGTGTTTTACTAAGAAGAAAAGCAAACTATATATGTGCATATACAGCATATACTACACATACTTTTACATAAATACATATTTATAATAAATATTTTAAATATTACATATAATAAATTTAAAAGTGGAAAATGTCTGCCTTGGGTGAGACTTGAACTCACGGCCTCTGGATAGATACTCCAGCGCTCTGCCAACTGAGCCACCAAGACTTCAACCAAGCCAGCGAAATTTTCCACTACTAAGGTCAATGGGACCCGTAGCGACATCTACCGTAAGAGTGTTAAACTTCTTAAACGGCAACCGGAGTTCCAAGTCATATTGGAAATTCACCAGTTACGATGCGCTAACCATGCTAAATTTTAACTTCTGATTAGCAGAAACGTCTGCAATCGATGCCGTTAGGCTTAGAAAAAATTTAAAAGTGAGTTCAAGTCTCACCCAAGGCAGACATTTTCCACTTTTAAATTTATTCTAAGCCTAACGGCATCGATTGCAGACGTTTCTGCTAATCAGAAGTTAAAATTACATATAATATTGAAAATACAATGAAATACATATAATATTGATGGATATTATTCGAATTCTTATTATTCTAATTTATATCTGAGGCTTACTTAATATTCATATACTGCGTCATAGTAATATAAAACCATATTCGTGTGATGTGTGTAAAAAACGGTTTACAATGAAGGTTTATTTAAAAAAATCATACAGTGGTTCATAGCGATATAATACCATATTCCTGTGACGTATGTAAAAAAGGATTTAAAAGTAAGAAATATCTTTATACACATAAACTGAGTAAAAGTTGTATATCCTCGTAACGCCCACCATACAAAAATTTTGCTGGAGAATTTTGATCCTAATTGCATTTTAAATTGAGCCGAGTTTCATTTTGTTCGAAAAATTTTAGAGACAAAAGAAAATGTTACTTTATTTATTAACATGAGAGTTAAAATTCCCTTGAACCCGAATGTACATCTCATGGCACATTGGGCGGCAAGAGGGTATTCCCATAAATTATTTGTGTATTTACATATTTGTCTTTCTGGTACCTTGTTGTACATGTTGCTGCATCTGTCACCCTCATCTCTTTTTATCCTCTCAATCTCTCAATGGTTAACTGGAAGAAATCCCTCAAAGGGATAAGTTCGCCTTTGTACTGTTCTTTGTTGTAAAGCTCGGAACACACTACGCGGACGTCCGTCGTAAATCGACCGCGACCGCGACCGATCAGTGTGCACGGAACAAAACATCCAGCGAGCCAGATTTCGATCGGACGTCCATGCGCTCAAGGCCACGTCCACGTCCGTCGACCGATAGTTTGCACGGTTATGTGTAATTTCATTGTCCAGATTCCCGTCCGCGGTCGATTTACGACGGACGTCCGCGTAGTATGTTCCTAGCTTAATGCTTCGCCGGTCGCGCGACCGTCGCCGTCGCGTCTCATACCTCCATATCGATAAGGTTTGATTTCGTATGCGTCGCATCGCCGTCGCGCGACCGTCGCCCACGCAAGCCACGGCGTAATTGGCGTAAATGTCATATACCAAGAAAAACTGACCAAGGCCTCCAAGTTGCCCGAGCTGGCATCGAACCAGCTCCCTCCGTTTACCGGACGGATATCTAAACCGCTCGGCCGTTGGGTATCGGTTTTTTTTCCGATGAGGTAGGCTTCGTTGAGTGAGTTAATTATTATTGATATAAAATACTAAACTGTAAAATTGTTTCTTTTTATAACCCCCATAGTCACCAAACCTACATTTTTTTTACTATACCGCATGGTGGCAAACAACCATACTGACCGCCCGATGTTAAGCAATCACCTTAGCCTAAGTATGCTTGCAAGTGCAGAATTGCAGATATGTTATTTGCGCGTTGACGACCCTTTATAAACCTCTACACTCCTTTTTAGGGTTCCGTAGTCAACTAGGAACCCTTATAGTTTCGCCATGTCTGTCTGTCCGTCCGTCCGTCCGTCCGCGGATAATCTCAGTATCCGCTAGTACAAGAAAGCTGAAATTTGGTACCAATATGTATATCAATCACGCCGACAAAGTGCAAAAATAAAAAGTGGAAAAAAATGTTTTATTAGGGTACCCCCTACACGTAAAGTGAGGAGTGATTTTTTTGTGATCGTCAGAATGGCGGGTGTACATCAAGTAATCCTGGTGCGGTATACTTCAGGAGTTAGTGCTAGCAATGTGCCATATGTGCGCCAAAATTCAAGCAATGTGCTCTTTAAACTCCAGAGAAATTTAAGAAATTAAGGTTCCCCGCCATTCTGACGTCAGGTCGGCGGGTGCACTTCTAGTTCTAGCTAATGGCTACAAACTCAAGGGTGAAAGTACTGCCTAAGGTTAGTGCTCGCAATGTGCTTCCACATGTATGAAGCACAAACTAATTCAGAGAGCCGATCCAAGAGTAATATGGAATTGAAAAAATATATCTATTTATTTATGTAACTTGCGTACAATCAGAGAGGAGACTGCAGCGGATGAAGAATATCTGTTAATAATTAATTATATACATTCAGGTTGGCCGCGCTGTAAGTATGAAGTCAATGAAAAAGTTCGAGCGAAACGCCTCGTGAGCGCACTTTGGGCCCCCACATACGGGAGACAAAACTGTTTTGTCTCCGTCGCTCGGTTATTATACTACTCCATACTACTCTTTGATGCTGACCTCTGAACACGTCTGGTATGTTGTGGTGACCGGACCAATACTGCGTCAGGTACGCCCGTCTGTTACTTTAAGTTGACATTTTGTGTTTGAGGTTATGTTGATACATGTAATCGCCATTTTTGTTTATAATACACAATGAAAAACATTTTAAAGAATCTTGAGCAAAATACGACGTTAATAATTTATTTATACTTTTTCTAAAGAATCTAATATTATTTTGATCATCGTAATAATACATCGGTTTACTAACGTCATTGTTTTACTATCAAAAATTAACTAGTATGAAATTAGAATGGAGTTTGTAACCGAAGTGTCCGAGTTTGTGCGATTGAAGGAGGAGCCCGCTGAGCCAGAAGCGGAGCCCGAGCGGCGGCCGCCCGGCGCGGCGCGAGGTGAGTGTCCGGGTGTTTCTCGCGTGCATTTGGCTTCACGACATTCGCATTGAATTTAACAGCCTCGCCGGTGCAATTTTTACAAAACCATCTTCATTGTAATTATGGCGTTTACTTAACTCTTGTATATGCTATCAAAATAGTTGCTTACTAAACTTGCTCCGAGTCTAATCTTAATCGTTTTTAATGAGCAGTGAACATTAAAGAAGAACCGCAAAATGAACACCAGTCAGACAGCGGGGAGAAGGTAGATTGTTTGCAGAGCACAACAAGTGAATATGAAATAAAGGAAGATCTCTCATGCTTTGAAAGTATTGTGAGCGATGTGATACATGACTTGTGTGACGGTAGAGTGAAGGACGGGGTTATGCAGCCGGAGTCCATGCCACAGATCCCACAGACAGCCTCCTGCTCGGACATGGAGTGTGTGAGCGAAGCAGCCATGCTGGCCGGCCTGTACACGGACCATGATGTTAAAGATGAGCTTGTGCTGGGTGCGGAGTGCCCATATCGGCCTGATGTCACTCTAGTAGTTCATGGTAAGTTCTGAATTCTTGTGTAATGGTACACTCCCTATGTCGATACTAATT
The DNA here is from genome assembly GCF_023078275.1 of Leguminivora glycinivorella. Taxonomy (NCBI): domain Eukaryota; kingdom Metazoa; phylum Arthropoda; class Insecta; order Lepidoptera; family Tortricidae; genus Leguminivora; species Leguminivora glycinivorella. The sequence continues at coordinate 10,963,496 of NC_062994.1, forward strand.
GTATATTATTCCATATGTTTAACCTTTGAGTAAATAAGAAAGGTGGGGCGGCTGTGGGCTCTTAGTCCATCATCAGTTAAATTTAGCATCATAGCTACAGAGATTGATCATAATTTAATGTTTGTTGTGCAGGTCGCGTTGGCTGTGTGCTTCGAGATTGCTCTGTGACACTTGACCGCCTCCCACATGTTGAGGCACTCATCAAGCGAAAAGAAACAACTCAGACTGACACGGAATCTGATATTGATGAATTTTCATTTAGAAATGAATTTTACTCAAAAGAGAAAGAACCACTGTGTGATCTCTGTGGTGAAAGATTCAGTGTAAAGTCGGATTTAGTGAAACATGTCATAGATCATATACACAGACCGAGCGCGGAGCAGGAAGGCGGAGGGCAAGTCATTGGTGAGTGTATTTAGTTGATGTGTGCCCGTAATTATTTTCAAATTGGCAAGTATAAATTGGCTGTGCATTTGACTACTTTTTGCAGCACTTTTTAATGATTTGCGCAATATGACAAAACATAATAAAATTACAAATATGGTTCCTATTGATATTATAAGTATCAGTCCGAATATGCGTACAGTAGTGAAAGAATTATCCTTTAACTCCTAACCAATGAGCAGTTGACCTTCCATCATCAGCTCAACCACATAAAATTATTACCATCAGGCGTAAATACTTGTGTATGATGAAAAATACACTAAAAACGTTACAAGTGCCTATAACATTTGAAGAGTTCTCTATATTTCTCCAAGATCCCTTGGTGCCAATAGGACTATCTCTGGGTTATACCCGTTCGAAAAAAAAAAATTGAAAATCGGTTCACAATTCGCGGAGATATGAGGTAACATACATACAAAAAAAAAGTAAACATTCAGTCAAATTGAGAACCTCCTCCTTTTTTTGGAGTCTGTTAAAAAGTGAGTAAATATTTATACTGTGAAAAAGTTGTATATAGGTTTATTCCAGAGAACCTAATATGCTTAGAGTACTGACCTTGATAGTAAAGTCAAAGCATATACTTATATGATATTAGCATTATTAATACTGTCTTAAATGTTTCAGCATTTGCTGGTCAGTGCCAGCAAGAGCAGGAGCGGGCTTTGTGCCGAAAATACGCGATCCAGGACTGCCGCGTGCGCCTCGAACGGCTCCGACACCAAGAGGCTCTTGCCGCCAACGACACGCAACACACGGATACGGAAATTGATGCGGAGGATATACACACTAGAGTTGACTTTGAGACACCGACTTGTGATCTTTGTGGAGATAGTTTTGCTCTGAGATCAGATTTGGATCAACATATCATGACTCATATCCATATGCCGACCGCACAGCGTTCACAAGACCCGAGTCCAGAGAAGGAATCGGACACTGAAGAGAAAAACATCGACATTGACTGTGAGAACGAACCTACTTGTGAATTTTGTGGCGAAAAATTTGCTCTAGACTCAGACTTGATGAAACATATTATGAAACATAGAGATGTAGATCGCACTAAACAATCGTATGAAAAGTCAGGAGTTCATGTGTATGAGTGTGACATTTGCGGTGAAATATTTCAGCAAAAAAATACTTTAAAGATTCATATCAAAACACACTCAACACAGCCAAAGTCTAAGGACTATAAATGTGATAACGTAGGAGAAAAATCTAACATTTTTAATCGACATACACAGATTCATAAACATACACAGTCATATTATTGTAATTTATGTAAAAAACGATTTAGTACTGAGGCTTATTTAAAACAACATATTATGTTTCATAGTGATATAAGACCATATTCGTGTGACATATGTAAAAAAGATTTTTTGACTGTCAATTCTTTAAAAAAACACACACTGCGTCATAATCGCGTAAGTCCACATTCATCACATTCATGTGACATATGTAAAGAAGGGTTTTTAACTTGCGTCAAACAACATACACCGTTGCCTATTGACGTAGGACCATATTTGTGTGACATATGCGGAAAAAAAATTATGTCTAAGAGGAATTTAGAAAAACATATAGAGAATCATAGTGGCATAAAAAAATACTCATGTGACACATGTAAGAAACTATTTAGGACTGTGAATAATTTAAAGATTCATACACAGATTCATAGCGGTACAAAGCCATATTCGTGTGATGTGTGTAAAAAACGATTTAGAAATAAAGCTTATATAAAAGAACATATGCAGCGTCATACTAATATCAAACAATATTCGTGTGATCTGTGTGAAAAAGAATTTGTAACTATGGGTGATTTAAAACAACATAGAGTTTATCATACTGACATACGACCATATTCGTGTGATGTATGTAAAAAAGGATTTTTATTCAAATCCGATTTAAAACGACATACAGTTATTCATACTACCAAAAAACCATATTCGTGTGACGTATGTAAAAAAGGATTTTTATTTATGCCTGATTTAAACCGACATATACTTATACATACTGACGCAATGCCATATTCGTGTGTGGTATGTAAAAAACGATTCAAAAGTGAGGCTTGGTTAAAAAGTCACACACGAATTCATAACAACATATGTATGATATGCAACAAACAGTTCGCGTATCGATTAGACTTGAAGGCACATGAATTTAGCTTTCATATTAAAAAAAACGTTTCATTGATATAATTTAGGTACAGCGGGACAAATCTCGACTGGGGGGGCAAATGTAACTGGTCCATTTTTTCCATGTTTTACAATATTTGCATTATTAAATAGAGTGTCCACCGGTTATATATGGTAGGCGTGTTCAGTAGATATATGTAGAACTCAACATCATAGTGTAATAATGGAAAAAATAGATCAGTGACAATTGTCCCCCTGTCGAGATTTGCCTAGCTGTACCTTAGCTATTTTAGTGTCGGAATCTGGATCTAAATTTAGTTCTGTGTATGTCAATACATCAAAATAACACAGCTCTTCTTGGCAGTAACATACATATACGTGATATGTATAGCCCCTATCTATAATATGCACGGTGCGGTGCTCGCGTGATCGTTGCGAGAAATTTTGACCGCGCATTTCTGAGGCCAAAAGAAAAAAAAATACAGATGACATTATGCCAAAAAAAAATTGTGGGGTGGAAGTTTGAATGGAGCATTCAATTTAACGCGAGCGAAACCGCGGGCACAATCAAGTATATCCCTTAAATGCATGACCTTGACAAAGATTTATTCAAATTTGAATTTTGACATGCTGTCATTAAAGTCAAAAATAGATGATGCGTATATACATCACTATGCATTTAAGGGATATTCTACATATTATTTTCTATATGTTTAAGTATTGTGTTAGAGTTGGATCTGTATGAAAACCATGTGGAAGCAATAAACCGTTATTATTTATTTGTGTCTTTCTTAAAACGATTTGTATAGACGATAGCGCCCCTATTTTTTATACTCTGTTTTGCCATTCTGTAATTGATTATGTAGGGGATTTCCATTGAAAATTTAAATAAAGCGCCATTTTTATAGACACGATTTGGTTAACCTTAGGGACAATAAAAGTACCTATAGTAGAAACTTTTTAAAATCACGACTTCCATCTTGAGAACTTATCTGCGATGAATAGCTTTGTTGTCTTTTGTTAAACCTAACCGCTATAATTACGGGTCCCCCCACATCTAGCGTCTCGCGAACGTCGTCGCCTCCAACGCCCGCGCGGCGTCGACGCCGCGCTCCCGCAGCGCCGACGCGACGTTGCGGCGCCTAGAGTTTGCATTATCCGACGGGTTTTTAATATTCGAATAATTCGGATAATACAATTTTTATTATTCGAATATTCGAATAATTCGGATAATTTCGGATAATTTATTAGATGGAACAAAATTAATGTTCCAGGTGCGTATAAACGTGGAATTGATAACGGATGAGATAGGTGAGCACCATAATGCGAAATTTACCTACATATTTTATTTATTTTTAGTGTAAATCAGCAAACTGTAGAAATTAAAACACACCTAGCTCTCTATCTTTAGTTCTATGACTAGAATCTTGCAATCAGATAGTGAGCTGTTGATATAAGACAGTAGTAGTGATTAGTTAGGTGTTAGGTATAAGGAGAAGTTTTTCTGACAATACCTTTACCTTGGAAATGGATGGTAGAGAGGATGGCTTGTGTAGAGTGGAACGTGAGACAACATCATTGGATATGATGATGGTTATAGGGCTATACAGCGTTGTCATATTATCCGATCCGATATCGGATGTAGGAAGGAGGTCAAAGGCAGAAATCAAAGATGGCGCCTTGAATGATTTCGAGAATGTATAGGAGTCGGTCCTTCGCTCGATCGGATCGGATACTCATCTTAAATCTGCGAGGGCCCTTCCGGATACACTTCTACCCATCGGGATCTTTTGTGCAATTATCCCCTTCGATCCTAAGATCCTTCAGGTATTCAGGAGCTTTTCGACCATCTCCACGTATCGGATGATGAGGCTCATGGGTAGCTCTCTGATGTCCTTTGGCACTAGGTAGCCTGCTCCAAAGTTCTTTATTCTTTATCTGGCGAGGGCGTGACATTCACACATTAGATGTCTGACGGTCTCTTCCTCTTCGCCGCACATGCGACAATCAGTGTAGTCAGCGTGTCCCATCTTGGCCAAAATTCCTTTGATCCCGTAATGGCCTGTGAACACCCCCGTTATAATTTGGAGTTGTCTTTTGCCTAGCTTTCCTAGCTTTTTGCTCCATCCAGAGTCTACCCTCCGCATAAAGAGCTTTGAATGCTTCAGACCTATCAGGGCATCCAACTCTTTTTGGTGATTAGCCTTTGTTTGGTCTTTCATAGCCGTTTTAATGGTTCCTTGTGAATGCGCAAAGGCCCACAAAAGGTTCCGGACCTATGAAGTTGTCTTCAGATCTGGCCTTGGCAAGTTCATCAGCATTTTCATTGCCAATGAAGCCTTCGTGCCCCGGTATCCATACCAGTTGCACCTTGTTTTGCCTTCCAAGCTTGTTAAGAGCTTGGATGCCGTTTAATATCAGTCTAGAGTCAACTCTGGGCGATGTGAAGGCTTTGAGTGCCGCCTGACTGTCGCTGAGTATATAGATATTCTTTCCTTGGGTTTGTCTAACTATATTCTTATATACACAGGTAATTATTGCGTATGTCTCGGGCTCTCGGCTTGGAAGACAGTGGCATAATTGCCCATGCTGATACTACCACTGTAGTCACTAGTCATTTGCATAAATGCCTACGCCCGTGCCAGATGCCATCTTGGACCGGATCGGATACTTAATATAAAAAGTTGAAAACTCTTTTCGTAGGCTTTAAACAAAAGCGTTCTGGTTAGGGTCTTAGAACAGGAATGAGCAAAGATATTATAGGTACTCGTTCAAAACAGAATAACCAAAAAAAGAGAAGACCAATTAGTCGAAGACACTTCCTATCCAGGTGTGGATCATTTTAGACCTTAGTTGCACAGTGGCTGCTACCAAAGTACCAATGGAAGGGGAGAGGTGATAAATAAGTAAGTAAGTAAATTCTTTATTGTACCACCAACATAAAATATACAAGACATCAAATTTAAAAGAATGAAGAAGGAGGATGTAGAAAGGCGAACTTATTTAAATATTCAAATCCAAAACGCCTCAAATTGCTCGGTAGCGATTTGATGGGTTTTAGTTTCCAAGCTAATCAGTAGATCGACTAAGATTTCAAAGTATAAGTAGTAATTAGACCGATTTTTGTGTATGCATGTAACTAAGGACTTAAAAGAAAAATACCTTATATTTCTTAGTGAAGTGGAGGGAATTCTGGCGTACTAAATTGCTATGGAACTGATAACAGCTAAATTCGGAGTGAGGCGCTAAATTTCAATTTCAAAAAAACAAGGGACCAGGAAATCTAGGTATAAATCTCCCTTATTAAGTTCGGTTTTACAGATATGAAGTTATTTAGCTATTAGCAGTAATGAAAGTAGGTTGGGGTAACGTTTTCATATTAAAAAATAATAATTGAACCTTTTTCTGTTTTTTAAATCATCGAATGTTCGATAATAACTGAGTGCGTGGGGTGAGGCATTCTGCTTACTTCTTGTCCACGAATGCTTTCTTTGTTTTGTAAATATTAGTTTGATCTTGAAGATAAATAGGTATTAACTTGTTAGCAATAACATTATCCGTATTAAGAATTGATCGAAATTGGTTTCAGTGACGTCTATCTATTAAATATATTACTTATAAATAAAAAATAATGTTTATAGAAATTATCCGTTTATCCGGATAATTTCACTTGGATTATTCGAATATTTTCGGATAAAAATATTGGCGGATATTCGAATAATTCGGATATTCGAATATCCGGATTGCAAACCCTAGCGGCGCCTCTCGAACGTCGACGTCGCAGTGACGTTGGCGCATAGATTTAGAATTATTAAACTAGATTGTGGAATCACATTTTTTGCCATACTAAATTCAACCTTATCACTGAGACAGAAAGGTGATCGTATCAGACTAGCGAAAACGGTCCACATTGTTTGAACTGGTGTCCCTCTCGCACGTGTGGCCAGTGTTAATGAGGTTACCATAGTAGTAGTAATTTTATCTGTATATTACCTGACTTTATAACTTCTTATATTATTTTAGTGTTATATTCAAACTAGGGTTTCGATATATTTCAAAGAATTGGAAAATAATTATAATGTAATTATTTTGATGCCAATAAATCAAAGATTTGTATAATTAAAAATATGTTCAAATGGGTATTAGTAGATTTGGTAGTTACTTTGAAAATTGACTGGTATCCCCAATGTATGACAGTGATGACGTCACTGAATAATGTTGACATTGTCAGTAAGTGCGAGAGGGACACCAGCCCAAACAATGACCTCTCATGTGGACACACTTTTTGACCTAACTACTCATTCTGGTTTAACTGTATTTCTGTGCGTCGGCGCCGCGCCAACGCCGCGCCCGCGCAGGGCCTCCGCGAGGCCAGCGGCGACCAACGTCCAGTCAGCGTTATCTATTATTAATATTGTGTTTTTTTTGTATGTAATATATATCACGTGTTGTAGGGCAATCATGGTCGCGCGATAGATGATAAAACATCGGGCCGCATGTATATAAATAAAAAAAGTTCTCAAGTGGAAATTTTGATTTTAAAAAGTTTCTAAGGCACAGCGGGGCAAATCTCGACTGGGGGACAAATTTAACTGATCCATTTTTCCCATGTTTTACAATAGAATGTCCACCGGCTATATATGATAGGCGTGTTCAAAATATTCAAAAAAAATTCAAAATTGTTTATTTCAAAAAATACACATAGAATATGATACAGAGAATGGTGCTACCCTGTAAGCAACAAATGCCCGTGTCGGGTAACGCCGCTCTTCCCTATTTAACTATTAACATATTACATATTGTTGTTGAAAATTAATTTTAACTAAGTTATATACAATTTTACAATACCAAAAATAATAACAATCTAATGTACATATACCAAAAAGTGTGTGTGTGTGTGTGTGTGTGTGTGTGTGTGTGTGTGTGTGTGTGTGTGTGTGTGTGTGTGTGTGTGTGTGTGTGTGTGTGTGTGTGTGTGTGTGTGTGTGTGTGCGTGTGCGTGCGTGCTTGCGTAGAATTTATCTCACCATATTCTCTGTGTCATCATACGTCTTGCTTTTCAACCGTTCAGTGGATACATGTATTTAGAACTCAACATCATAGTGTAATAATGGAAAAAGTTGTGTCATAGTGTTGTGTTCCTGCCGGGGAGTAAGGCTGCCACAGCTCAACGAGGGTGCAGTGGGTTTACCCTTGAATCGCCGACAGACACTTGTTCGAATATTATTTCAAAGACAACGTTTCAAATAATTTCATTTCATCGACAGTTCATATCATAGAACAATCGACACAAGTAAAATCAAACCGTAGACTTTTATTTCGTAGATAACTTATTCCGCTTATACTTTATATCGTGATATTTCATTTCGTGTTTTTTCATTTCATTTTGTTTTACATTAAATACAATTCATTACGCATAATATTATTTCAATTATGTTTCTTTCTAAAATTATACAATTTGTAAACTGTTTGTTTGGTCACAGTTCTAACCTAACCCAAACCTACTCGGTAAGCTGGTCGTTTTTGTATGTGGTCACAGTTCTAACCTAACCTAAACCTAATTTAAAAGCCATTGGTTGTAGTGTAGGTCGCAGTTCTAACCTAACCTAAACCTACTCTGTAAGCTGGTCGTTTTTGTGTGTGGTCACAGTTCTAACCTAACCTAAACCTAATTTAAAAGCCATTGGTTGTAGTGTAGGTCGCAGTTCTAACCTAACCTAAACCTACTCGGTAAGCCGTTTGTTTCTGTGTGATCACAGTTCTAACCTAACCTAAACCTACTCTGTAAGCTGGTCGTTTTTGTGTGTGGTCACAGTTATAACCTAACCTAAACCTACTCTAGGATTTAAGCCAATGGTCATAGTTTAATTATGGACGTAAATATGTAATGTGCCACGATAAAATCGACAATTTGAAGTTTCCTAGAATAGAAACATCTATTAACGTGTAGTACGACAAATGAGAAAGTATTGTAATAATACGTCGAATAAATGAATTGCGATGTTTTGTAGATAGTTCTGCTATTTGAAGTAAGTACTTTGAAACGAATCAGCGATGAAACAATATTCGTTGAATAGTATTTATAATAACTAAGAAAATTTCAAATAAATAGTAGTTGAAACAAAATTACTCGAAACAATTTTACTCGAACTAAACTTTCGATTTTCGATGATTTGTTGTCGATGAAATGATATTCGATGAAAAGTTTGTCGGCGAAACAAGGGTACACCGGTGCAGTGTGCTGGTGACGGAAGGACCTACGGAACTAATTTGTTCCGTCTATTGTCCTTTGAGTCGTCAGCAACCCGAACCCTTCTTGGAACTTGTACACTCCTTTTTACTGTGTACGTAACACAGCACAGCAAAATGGAGTGTATAAGTTTATATTGGGTTGGCAACGCGCATGACACTCCTTGAGTTGCAGACGTTCATAGGTGACCGCTTTCCATCAGGCGAACCGTAGGCTTGTTTGCCACCGACGTCGTATAAAAAAAATGGATCATTACAATAGGTAGGGATGAAGACTACATTAAAAAATGGCATTCTGTTTAGTCCGTCAGTTAGATCGTCCAATAATACTAAACACATATTTTTCGCTTTATCTAATGAATGAATAACATACTCTTTTGACGTGACTGTTAGGTAAACATTCTATTAGGTAAAACACGCTAAACTTCAACGCACTATACCGTCGTCATTTTACGTTTGCGAGAAGAAAGAAAAAAATGTGTCCAAAATTTTTTGATGATTTAATTGACGCACTACATTTTTTTTTGTTCGTCTCGCCTATTGCCCCCCAGTCGAGATTTGCCTCTACATACCTTACATAACATGGTGTATTGTTCGGAAGCTACTTCCAGACGTAGTATTGATCGGTCCAGCCGTGTTCCAGAGGATACCACCAGCTGGTGGTGCTCTTCCCCCACGTGAAGGTCCAGGTCTTCCGCGTGTCGGCGGTGAATCGCGTCCAGCGCTTCCCGTCTTCAAACACGCCCGCTGGTAACAGACATAGTGTTCAGTATAGGAACCAGACATATAACTCCGTATAGACCGATAATGTCTAACTAACGTACCTCAAAACCGTACAGAAAAAGGTACGGTGAGCTAGATGGCGATACACCTTTGGGATACGCTCGGCTAGATGGCGCTAATATTAATATTTGACATTTTAACACATATCAAGCTAAGAATATGGGCGAAATTGTCAAAACGGAGGTACAAAAGTTTTAAGCGTGTGTCGAGAGTCGAGAGAGAGATGGCAGTCTATGCACTGTGATTACACATTTTAAAATGGAAAAAAAGATGACAAACACGCGTCATTAAAGAAATATAATACTTATTAACAACTTTCTGCAAAAAATGATCATCGTTTATCACGTAAACGATCGATCGCTCCGTGTGTGGCTGGCGCTTTCGGCGCGACAAATCGTTCACGAATATTTCCGATCAATCGAAGCGATGAATCGTACCGTGAATGTGGGGCTGCTTGAGTGGACGCTCGTTGAGCGTTCGGCGGAGCGGGCGAGCGTGCATACTATCGATGCAGCGTCGACTCAGGACACTTGTATGTAGAAGCCGTCTTACAGAAGACCGCAGCCAAATAGCACTTGACCCTACTCATAGTGTTGTGTTCCTGTCGGTGAGTAAGGCTGCCAGAGCTCAACGAGGGTGCGGTGTGCTGATGACAGGACTTACGGAACTAACTTGTTCCGTCAATAGACCTGACAATAACTGACTGAAGGACAATAGTCCTTTGAGTCGTCGGCAACCCGAACCCTCCTTGGAACTTGTACACTCCTTTTTGCTGTGTACTTAACACAGCAAAAGGGAATGTACAAGTTTCTAATGGGGCGGCAACGCGCATGTGACACTGTTTGAGTTGCAGGCGTCCATAGGTTCCGGTGACCGCTTTACATCAGGCGGGCCGTAAGCTTGTTTGCCACCGACGTAGTATTAAAAAAAAAAAAGCTCGCCGCCGCTCGCCCCATCTCGCTGCACGCCGAATATGAGCGTGCACTTAGCCCTCTGATAGGCGTTGATAGACGATAACTTACATCCGTTAATAAGAGCGTCCATCTTGTATTTCCTTTCAATCTCGTGCATCATGTTATGTAAATGCAACACCCGCCAGTGTAGTTTCTCCATCTTCTGCAGATACATCACGTGGTGGATGTAGCCGGGTTCCGTTATGTTCCTGCGGATGTCTAAAGTCGTGTTGTATAGGTCTAGCATTCTTCTGAAGGTCTCCTGAAGATACAGTATACATTATAGTTATTTGTTATACAAGGGGGCAAAGTTGTATTTTAACGCCGAGTGTGCAGAATTGAAAAACGAGCAAGTGAAAGGACTCTATAGTTGAACCACGAGCGAAGCGAGTGGTTCGAGAATAGAATCCTGAACTAGCGAGTGTCTTAACACACGAGGAGTAAAATACATCTGCACCCGAGTGTAACACAAAACTTTTCCCCTCACTACAGCGAGGAAACTACAACGCAAAAAATGTGTTTATCACTGCTTCCAGTAGTTCCCCAGGTGGTAAATCATCTTTTTTACTAGATTCACCTACTTTTATAAATTTTAAAGCAGTTAATTTGACTTTATTCAAGGTCAAATTACTTTACCCACTAGTGGATAAAATGCGTTTTTACCCGCTGGTATTAAAGGACAAAACATGTGTTTCCGAGCTAGTGAGGGGAAAAGTTCTTTAAACCATAGATTAAAATATAAGAAGATCATACCATCCCTACATTAACATGCGACCGCCTAAGAACGCGCATACACTACACCACACATAGATGGCGCCGGCGCCACAAGAAAAATGTCTTATAGCTTTCGATTATAGGTAGGTACTTGTAGATGGCGTTAAGTGTCACTTTTGACATAGATTTATGGCTCGTGTGGAGCAGTGGAGAGGTGTGTCGCATTTTAATGTATTTGATGGTATGATCTTCTTATATTTATACTTACATACATACATACATACAGTCACGCCTGTATCCCATAAAGGGGTAGGCAGAGCACATGAAACTACTAAAGCTTCAGTGCCACTCTTGGCAAATAAGGGGTTGAAAGAAAACGAAACTGTGGCATATTTATACTTATAATATTATAAATGGGAAAGTGTTTGCGTCTGTTTGTTTGTCCGTCTTTCACGGCAAAATGGAGCGACGAATTGACGTGATTTTTTAAGTGGAGATGTTGAAGGAATGGAGAGTGACATAGGCTACTTTTTGTCTCTTTCAAAAGCTAGTTTAATCTATGTTTAAATAGAGCAGAGTTTTTACACCTGGCAAGAGTTTTTCAATGCAATTGAGTACTATTATATTCCAAGATAATTAAATAAATAAATACACTATATTATTTTACATAGATACAGGAAATAGACCGGATTATTATATTAAGGTACTTAGTTATAAGATCCCCTGTTTCTTTTAATATATGTGTGCCATATTGAAATACCCTGTAGGGTATCATGTTAAACACTAATTCAAACTTTCACGATTTTTACACATATTGTGTGGAGGAGTGTTTAAAACATAGTAAATACGCGATTATTGATTAAGTCCCGTTTGCAATTTTAAATACGGGTATCATGTTGCTATGTAAGTGCGTTTTCACATTATCCGATCCGATATCGGATGTCGGAACGATATCCCATACATTACAGGCGCCATCTTGGATTTTTTTCCATTGAAATCCTTCCGACATCCGATATCGGATCTGATAATGTGAAAACGGACTAATATGTAACCATTGTACTTAGTGTAAGTTCTGTAGGTACACCAACATAAGAGGAATAATAGTACATTACGATACAAGTGCGTAAAAAAGGAAGTTCGAAACGAGTGGCGATAAATTGTGGAGTGTTTTAAAACGACACGAGTTACGAATTTCCTTTTTGCACGTGTATCGTACGACGTTTTTCAGTACAGATGAGCCTTCAAAGTTTCGACCTGCCATATAATGAACCACTTCTCGTACTAGTGCGTTAAAAAACCACTATCTATACTGAAAAATATTAATTTTATTCTATTCCAAACCAAGCGCGGATCCAGCTTCGTGCCCAGGGGGGGGGGGTCACGTGGTAAAGCCCCCCCCCCCCCCCCCCAGGCATGACCCCCCCTGGATCCGCGCGTGTTCTAAACACAGTAAACTGCCTACATACCTCCATAGTCTTGAAGACGAACCCGACCTCAAAAGAGACGCACTGATCGCTCCGCATCCGGATATCCGCCGTCCGCCACAGCATGGGATTAGACCCGTGTATGATGTCCGCCGCCGACATCATTATCATCTCCCGTTGCTGCTCCTCCTCCCCTATTTCATCAGGCAGCGGCCGCTCCGAGGGCACGCGGCCTTTCATGTACTCTTCGTCTGGGAGCTGTTGGCTCACAATCCGCCGTATCACTGTACGAAAATGTGGTTTTTAACCCCCGACGCAAAAGCGAAGGGGTGTTATAAGTTTGACGTGTCTGTCTGTCTGTCTGTGGCATCGTAGCTCCCGAACGGATGAACGGACTTTTGATTTAGTTTTTTTTTGTCTGAAAGCTGAGTTAGTCGGGAGTATTCTTAGCCATGTTTCATGAAAATCGGCCCACTATGTCGCGGTCGGGGGTTTTTTCAAAATTTTAATTTTGTGGTTAGGTTAGTTATAGGTAGTAAGTAGTAGTAGTAGTAAAACACTTTATTGTACCAGAAAATAATACAACACACAAGAAAAAGAGCTTATCACTAGTACAAGGGCGAACTTATCCCTTTGAGGGATCTCTTCCAGTTAAACTTTGTGTTATAGAGAGTGGTTTTAGACGGTCAACCAAATCTTTGCACTAAAAAGACGAAAAATTTGTACGGCTCACCGGTAAATTGTTTTCACAAAACGCGTATCTAGTTATGTTTAAACATGATTTCTATTTAATAAATCAAAGAGAAAAATATAAAGTAAATGAATTGACCGTGACTTCACTCCTCAGTATTTCATAGTAATTCCATATTAGCAAATCGTTTTGACAGTTTTTAAAAAAAAGCTGATTTTATAGTAAGGAAATTAGCCTACGCGTGATTCAAAAACGAGTTTTCAAAACCACCGCTCTGTTAAACCTAAGTCTTCTCATAAATAAATAAATAATACCTGTTAGTAAAAATATATGAACACATATCACAATGAGGAAACTACCGCTTTGCAACATCTCTTATCACGATGTTATTTCATGCCAGTTTATTTCAGTACCTGATCGCTTGTTTAATGCTTATTATATTTTAATTAACAGTGAAAATGAGGAAGTTTAGTTCTTGTAAGTGTGTATCTATGTATGTATGTGTACACCTAAATACACGTATTTTTAACCCCCGACGGGGTGTTATAAGTTTGACGTGTCTGTCTGTGTGTGTGTCTGTCTGTGGCATCGTAGCTCCCGAACGAATGAGCCGATTTAGATTTCGTTTTTTTTGTCTGAAAGCTGAGTGGTGTTGGACATTTGCAGTTTGTTTTTGTCAATTTTTGTGTAGATTCATTGATTAATTGTTTTTTAAAATAGTAATGGTAATTTTTTTTAATATTGTATAACTAGCTTTATTAATAGTGTGTGAACCTGCCTTAAAAATCTATATTATTTGTGGTCATGGTTCGTTAATATTTCTTGTATGTGGGTAGCTTTTGCACATTGTAATTTTTCCTCAGTCACCCGTTGACCACGAACGCTGTAAAGAGTTCGAAACGTCGGGATGAATTTTAAATTCATTATACGCGATTTAATCCGTTTCCATAGTTTTATTCTATGAGTAACTATCGCGGTAACCGAAGATTTAGTTTTTTTTTGTCTGAAAGCTGAGTTAGTCGGGAGTGTTCTTAGCCACGTTTCATGAAAATCGGTCTAGGTACTATGTCGCGGTCGAGGGTTTTTTCGAAATTTTAATTTTGCGGTTAGGTTATTCTATTTATGATATGGGCAGCAAAACAAGCAGATGAGCCGCCTGATAGAAAGCATGCATTGCCCATGGACATAACTTCACATAAGCAACATCAGGAGTTGAAAACCCTAATTTACCTGCTTCTGCGCAACGCAACAGCATACAGACCATACAGTCGAGTTTAGTTACACGATTAAAAATATCTGAACACGGCTCCAATCAGTATTATTATATGAGCATGACAGCTCGTTTAGATATTTTTGTTTTTGTAGATGTAACTGAACTTACCGAACTCTAAGATAATTACAGTGATCGCCGCGATATGGTTTCTCACTGTTGTGTTGTAAAAGTCAAAGCATTTTTTAGCGTTTTAAAACTGATTCCTATTGGGTTGGGTTTTCAAAGGCGTATTGAAACGGCGGGGGAACTCGTATGAGAGTTTCATTATTAAATAATAATAGCATAGAATCCATACTAATATTATAAATGGGAAAGTGTGTGTGTCTGTTTGTTTGTCCGTCTTTCACGGCAAAACGGAGCGACGAATTGGCGTGATTTTTTAAGTGGAGACAGTTGAAGGGATGGAGAGTGACATAGGCTACTTTTTGTCTCTTTCTAACGCGAGCGAAGCCGCGGGCAAAAGCTAGTATATTATATGGTTGGAAGGTCAGATGGCAGTCGCTTTCGTAAAACTAGTGTCTATGCCAAATCTTGGGATTAGTAGTCAGAGCGGACCCCAGGCTCACATGAGCCGTGGCGAATGCCGGGATAACGCAAGGAGGATGATGAGCGTAGAATATACAGGGGTGAAATAAAACAGAACGTTCAAACTTTGCACAGACAATAAGGTCATAATGATCAACCATTATTATGGCACCAATGCCGAAATCGCAAAAAAATATTGGGAATATCAAGCCGAGAATCAACCAAAAGGTGTAAAGCGCCATCTAGACGGCCATACATTTTTCTTGATGGTTACGAGCTACTTTTTTTTTAACCCCGACGCAAAACAACGGGTATAACACCCCGTTTGACGTATCCGTCTGTCTGTGGCATCGTAGCTACCGAACGGATGAACCGATTTAGATTTCGTTTTTTTTTGTCTGAAAGCTGAGTTAGTCGGGTGTTCTTAGCCGTTTCATGAAAATCGGCCTACTATGTCGCGGTCGGGGGTTTTTTCAAAAAATAATTGGGAATATCAAGCCGAGAATCAACCAAAGGTGTAGAGCGCCATCTAGACGGCCATACATTTTTCTTGATGGTTCTGACTGTTCCGACGTACGTTTTTTCTTAGGGACCATCCACACTCATAAGACGCATGTCTTGCGGCGCGCAACGGACGTCTCCGCCACGCCGCCTGAATGTAATTCAAAAAACGTCTCCTCCGTACATTTTGTATAGGAAGGACGTAAGACGCGCCCCAGGCGGCGTGGCGCGGAGACGGAGCAACGGAGACGTCCGTTGCGCGCCGCGAGACACGCGACGCCTATGTGGGGACGCTGCCTTAGACTTTATTTGTGACGTTATCTAGTAAAGGGACCTTAAACTAGGAACGCGACTGCGACCGATCAGTGTGCACGGTCTTCGGGACGTGGCTTCGGCTGACCAAAACATCCAGCGAGCCAGATTTCGATCGGACGTCCGTGCGCTCAAGGCCACGTCCACGACCGATAACTTGCACGGTTAAGTATATAGGTATTCATTGTCTAGATCCGCGTCCGCGGTCGCGTGACGGCGGACGTCCGCGTAATGTTCCTAGCTTTATTGTCGATGGCGCTTACGTCCCGCGGCGTTGTATTTGTACTCGAACATCGCTCATAACGCCGTAAGCGCCATCGACAATGTCCCTTTACCCAGATAGTGGCATGGCACATCTGTCTATACGGAGTTGTCTTTGGTACAGTATTCACCAGGGCCCGAAACTTTCATGCCCCTGACATAAATTTGACGTCACGCTGCATATAGCATGATTCAAGAGTTTTATTCAATAATTAATCATTATTCATCAATCATTTTAATCGTGAAATAATTAATACCTACTTGATACGTGAAAATTAAATTAAATTATTTGTTTACTTTTTTAAATTCATTTTATTAAATATGTTTGTTACCATATTTCAATAAATTATTAAAATAAATTAGAATTAGAATTTCACCACCCCCTTTCTTTCCGTGGGTGTCGTAGAAGGCGACTATGGGATATGAGTTAAATTGGGGCGTAGGCGAGAGGCTGGCAACCTGTCACTGCAATGTCACAGTTTCGTTTTCTTTCAACCCCTTATTTGCCAAGAGTGGCACTGAAGCTTTAGTAGTTTCATGTGTTCTGCCTACCCCTTTATGGGATACAGGCGTGATTGTATGTATGTATTAAAATAAAACAAATTGTTTCCTTTTCGTTTCACGTATCAAGTAGATATTAATTATTCCATGTATGTATACTACTTTTGAAGTGATTTGTACATAATAAAAATTGATTAATGAATAATGATTAATTGTTACAATAAAAGTATTTGAATCACCTATATGCAGCGTGACGTCAAATTGATGTCATCGGCATGAAAGTTACGGGCCTTGGTATTCACAGAATAAAAACTCACATGTAATCTTATTGTTTATTCTTAATAAACATAAATTAGATAAAACGCGACGCTCAATCACTCAATCTGGGCGCCTATCCAAAATGCCAATCGTATGTGTCTAGCGATATGGAAGAGTAAGTCGATGGTCCTGGGTTCGAATCCCGGTAAGGGCATTTATTTGTGTGACGAACACAGATATTTGACTCTATATAAGTATGTGTACATTACGTCAACGTCGCTTAGCACCCATAGTACAATTATATAGTACAAGCAACGACAAAAAAGGGTACCCCTGAAATGTATGGGCCTTTTAGGCTTAAAACTAGATGGCGCTGTTCGCAGCCTGGAAGTGGCCAAAATCATATTTTCCCCAAATATTTTTGCGTGGTTTTCTTTTCTATAACAAATGTATTTCTTTATTTTAATATCATGATATTATACGCAACTATGGGAACAAATCAAATTATTTTTAACAAATATTTTGATTTGTGTTTTTTATGTAGTCACACTACTATATACACGGTGTTTCCGGTATCACTCAAAAGCTCAGACACCCCAACTGATTTTTATTTTTTTAAACGTATCTAGAATGTTCATTTTTTAATCTGATGATTATTATTTTTTTAAATTGAGTTTTAAATTTTCTGTGCAGCTCTACTCGGCTTTTAACTCTACACTCAATAAAATAATTGCTAGCTACCATCATATACCTTCAAACTGTTTAATTGTGTACGTTACTGCAACGACATAAGGTTTACCAATAGACAGCTATGTCAATGTAAAGCACTTTAACCTGTGTCACAGTAAATTGGACAGGTGACTCAGTAAGCAAATTTAAACCTAAAATTCAAAATGACAAGGTTGTAATTAGGTACGAGTTCAATTTGTTATGACTTATGATAAACTTTAAAATTAAACTGACGCACAACGTCTATCTCGTAGCGGAAAAAAATATCGTCCAAATAACCAGCCAGTATTAATACCCTTAAATACTGAAAAAGCCTTAAGCCTTAAGGCGTTAAGTCCGCCATTTGTACTTTTTATTGATAATTTGTGCAATAAAGTTTAAATAAATAAATAAAAAGGTATACAACCTCTAACAATATGATATGCACAATGTTGTATTACAAATTTGTAGAATGGGCACGTAAACAATAACTAATAATACAAATTAAAACAAAAAATATTACCCCCATCAAGATATAGCTCAATCGATTCTACTCTCGATTCTGAACAAACAGTTTTCAGGTTTTTAGTGTTAAGTGAAACACGGTGTATAAATTAAACGCCATCACCCCTAGGCCACCTCGCCACATATGTGGCGAGGTGGCCTAGGGGTGATGGCGTTTGACCCGGATTGCTAAAAGACGCCGGTTCGAATCCGGCCTTCACCACTGGTGGTGCTCGTCATTTTTTCTTTAATATATGACATCTTATTTCGATTTTTAATTCATGTCAATACACATTTAAAAAAAAATCGGACCGGACCGCGGCTTAGCAGGCAGGGTCACTAACTCACTACCGACCGAGCCAGACCGGTCGTCAGAATGATAGATTACCGTTTCATTCGCTATGGCGCTGGCGCAAACGATTGGCACCTTGGTTAGCTCCTCAGATCTCAATATTTATCTTAATTAATAGGGTGAAATAACAAGGACCGTTCAAACTTTGCATAGTGACTTTTGAAGTCATACAATAACAGTTTTTATTGGTTCACTATTATCTGGCAGAAACTTTTTACGCCTATATTTGATTCGTATTCTTTGCAGAAGTCACATTTGGCAGAAACACCTTACGCAGAATATGCTTTGGCATAAATCATTTCGTAGATTTTTGTAAAACAGAATCGTCTGTTGTCATAATGTTGATGAGCATAATAGTCTTCTAGTCGAACAATACTTTGGCAGATAATATTTGTGCATAATATTTAGGCGGCATAAAGTTGCAATTTGCTATTTGATAGCGAGTTTCATGTGTTGGGGATGCAAGATACCTAACACTCCTCCTCGCTTCGCTCGTCGTCGCACCTAACGGTGACTCTGCGGCAGTTTTTCTTTTTTGATAGCGTGTAATATTTCTGCTAATGTAATATTATGCTATAAGATTATTAATTTATACACAATTATGCTAAATCAAAGTCGATCAAAGTAATGTTCTGTAAAACAATATTCTGCCAAATGTGTCTTATGCGTGGTAATAATGCCAACTAAATTTTCTGCAAAATTACCATTCGACTGAGAGTGTTTTTGCGAAACATGTTATGCGAAGTGTGTTTCGGACTAAAATTATTCTGCCAGATGAGGGTAACCCGTTTTTATTATGGGGCAATGCTGAAATGCTGAAATAGTATATTGTGCAACAAGGGAGGTAAGAGGGATTTTGTCGACGAGTGTTAAAACTCGCGACAGCCGCAGGCTGGAGAGAGTTTTAGACACGAGTTTACAAAATCCTTACCTCCTGAGTTACACACAATATTTTTCATCACATTTGAGAGGAAAACACAGAGAAAAAAAAAATCATAAGGCAAAACCTTCAATGAATGGCGGTGTTGTACTGCCCGTTGCTATGGCAACGCGATCGAGATGGCCGTCACAATTTCCTGCCAGATTGCAAATTATAACGATTTATCTACGTGAAATTTACAAAATATAGGTAAAATACACTGAAATAATTGTAAAACATAAATAAAATGCATTTTTCATAGAGTATAAATTTTTTTTATAGCTAAATAGTCAAATTTTAGTTGTGCAAAAAAAATCCTTGGCTGATTGAAACATCCTTTGCCTGAGGTATTGTACGGATAGTATTAATTTTTAAAACTAAATCCATTATTCCCTTGGGAATAAAATGGTATATTATGCTTCAGTACACGTAGACGCAAGGATACCTTTAAACAGCAAATGTGATTAAAAATAATTTGGCTAGCAATAGAGATAAGCAGTATCATGACAGTCGAAATGTATGAAACAGCAAATTTTTTGCGATTTCAGCGTTAAGTAGTACCTACTATTCTTCTGAGTTTTAAGTACTAACTTATTACTAGTTAAATAAAGCGTAGGTATTTGTCGTTTTGCGGGCAAGTGAAGGATCTGTTACGTTAGTAATTTATTAATAATCTGTGGCTTTGGCCCCATAATAAAAGTTGTTTATCAGCAGTTCTCAAAAACGTTATACATAGCCACGTCAGCAAATTTTAATTGATCCTATTTTGTTACCAACATTTAGTGATATAAGTCGACTTTCGTAAGATATAATTATACAAAATAATTGTTATAATTAAGAAAATATAGATACTAGAGAACCTTAATGATCAAGTAAAATCTCAATTCATTAAATAAATCTTGGTAACAAAAAAGGATTTTTTTTTTCATTTTTATACAAACTTTTCGAGAACTGCTGTCATTATGACCCCAAAAATCACTATGCAAAGTTTGAATGGTTCTTTTTATTTGACGGTGTATGTGTTTAAACAGCGACGGGGTCCGGGCGCGGCAGGAGCCCCGGATGCTGAGGTCATACACGACCTCTTCGATTTTCTTCACGTCGTATTTGAGGGCGTCGAACCGCTTGCGAAGATGGTCGTTCTTTAGGTTCAGCAGTCTGCAAATAATATTTTATTATAAGAGTTTTGAATGATTCACGGTTATTTTCATTAGACTTATATTGACCGGGATATAGACCGTGATTACCTTTAATATCGGGAGCTCGACAAAAATCAAAAAGGTAATCACGGTCTATATCCCGGTCAATATAAGTCTAATATTTTATTAGCTGTCCGAGTCTTTAAGAAAGTATAGGTACACTAGGGTGGTTGTATGGAGAAAAATAAAAATTAGAAATTCATAACGGAATAGGTGTCAAAAGTTGCGGAAAAATTTGCAGATTATATTTCTGGCATCAAATTTAAAATAAGGTACTACTTTTGGCCCTCTACCAGCCGTAAAAGCAAAAAAAATAAGGTAAAATTAAGAAATAAATTAAATATGTCTGACGTCAATTTTTATTTCTTATTATTAATTAATATTATAAAAGAAGCTGTAATTAAGTGAATTTAACCATAATAATGTTTAAATTTGTTAAAAAGTAGTAAATAATGATACTTCAAAATTTCATTTTTAACTCAATAATCACGTTATCATGCGAAATACGATAAACGAAGTAACACGTGCAGTATATTTTTTGGGTTGTATTTTATATGAAAGGACATCTTTAGATATAAATTTAAAGTTTTGGGTTTTTGCATTTTTCTTGATTTTTCCTATTTTTACATGATGACCAAAAGTGACATTTTAGGCGTTATTAGGCATACTTTGAAGCGATATAACTAAATTTTTTGGTTGGACTGATATGTTTTTTAATATGCTATGAGTTTATTTCGATTGATAGCTTTTCTGTCACATGCTAAGAATATTTTTTAAGCACGAGATACATGTAAATAGGAATTTTTGGAAAATTCCAATTTTGCTATAAATTAGGGTCTCAGAAAAAAATGTTTTAAAGTACAAAAAAATTAAATTAAAATCATTTCAGATACCAAAGACTATGTTTAATATATAAATTTAATAAAAATATGTAAAAATAAAAAAATAAATTTTACAAAAAAATATTAATATTTTTTTATTAAATCAATGGTAGAGGGCCAAAAGTATATAGCTACTCGTAGATTTTTTAAATTATTTTTCTCGTCTTCATAAAATTAGGCATTCTTTGAGTGGTATTCAATTGCATATTTCCAAAATTTTTAAATTCGCTCCACCCTAGTATACACCCTGTTTTTAACCCCAGACGTAAAAACGAAGGGGTGTTATAAGTTTGACGTGTCTGTCTGTCTGTTTGTCTGTCTGTCTGTGTGTGTGTCTGTCTGTGGCATCGTAGCTCCCGAACGGATGAACCGATTTAGATTTAGTTTTTTTTGTCTGAAAGCTGAGTTAGTCGGGAGTGTTCTTAGCCATGTTTCATGAAAATCGGTCCACTATGTCGCAGTCGGGGGTTTCTTCAAAATTTTAATTTTGTGGTTATTATTGAATTCCGTTCATTTTAAGGGAAGGTTCTTTAGATCAAATACAATTAATTTCTTTAAGAAACAAGCGACTTAACATTTACGGTTATCAAGTTATTAAAAGTAAGATAATTACTGAACACGTGTGTGACAGCCTTTAACAATTCCTAATGTTATTTGTTTTGACATGTGCCGTCAATCACTTGACACTAACTTGAATGTAATTCTTAAGGGTCTCTCACACTAATAAATCAATTTATTAAAGTTGCCGTCAATAGAAATTGCGAACAATGTAAACAAACCAGTCAATGTAATATCCGTATTCTAGCACTCTTTGGTTGTTTTAGGATCATCATGTGATGCACATTGACTAAATAACACAGTGTTAACCAGTATTTGACGAGTTATAAAGGAAATTAAACACAGTTCGAAATTTTACATTGTTCGCAACTTCTATTGACGGCGACTTTATGTATGAAAACGATGATTTTTTTTTTTGCGAATTTAACTTAAAGAGATATACAGTATGGTCCCTGATAATGAACCTAACGACGTGTCGAATTTAACGGAAAACAATAAAAACACCGTGTATGAATAACCACAAAATTAAAATTTTGAAAAAACCCCCGACATTTTCCCCATGGGCTAGCATGCAAGGATTTTTATACTACGTCGGTGTCAAACAAGCATACGGTCCGCCTGATGGAAAGCGGTCACCGTAGCCTATGGACGCCTGCAACTCAAATAAATAAATAAATAAATATTACAGGACATTCTTAATACACAGATTGACTTAGGCCCACGGTAAGCTCAAGAAGGCTTGTGTTGTGTATACGATATATACAATATTATATTTATATACATAGAAATCATCCATGACTCAGGAACAAATATCTGTGCTCATCACACAAATAAATGCCCTTACCGGGATTCGAACCCGGGACCGCGGCGCAGCAGGCAGGGTTACTACACTACCGACTGCGCCAGACCGGTCGTCAACGGGGCTCAAAGAGTGTCACTTGGGCGTTGCCACCCCATTAGAAACCTGTACACTCCCTTTGCTGTGTTAAGTAGTAAGTATTGTTTACCTGAAGCCAGCGTTGAGCTCCATGACGAACTTGGAGATTTGCAGAGGTCGCGCGTAGTCGCCCCGAGTCACTGCGTTCACGGCCAGTCGGGACTGCGAACAACACAGTATTGTAAATTTAAATAGATATCATATACGAAAGAAAAAACGACAAGGCCCACTGGTGGCCGAGCCGGGAATAGGCTAGTTTCCTATACTTAAAATAATAGTTATTTGTTATACAAGAGGGCAAAGTTGTATTTTAACGCCGAGTGTGGAATTGAAAAACGAGCAAGTGAAAGGATGCTATAGTTGAACCACGAGCGAAGCGAGTGGTTCGAGAATAGAATCCTGAACTTGCGAGTTTTTTAACACACGAGAAGTAAAATACATCTTTGCGAGGAAAGGTCAGTAGTTCCACAGGTGGTAAATCATCTTTATTACTAGATTCACCTACTTTTATCAATTTTAAAGCAGTTAATTTGACTTTATTCAAGGTCAAATTACTTTACCCACTAGTGGATAAAATGCGTTTTTACCCGCTGGTATTAAAGGACAAAACACGTGTTTCCGAGCTAGTGAGGGGAAAAATATTTTATGCAGTGCACGAAATAAAGTACCATCTAATTAGAAGAAAAATGTGGAGAGTGGTTATGTTTAAACATAATTTATCACTACATAGTATAAAACAAAGGGTCCCCCCACATCTAGCGTCTCGCGAGCGTCGCGTCGGGCCAACTGTATGGAAAAAGACGTCGCGTCGACGCGACGTCGGGCTTTGTCCATACAGTTGGCCCGACGCGACGCTCGCGAGACGCTAGATGTTGGGGGACCCAAAGTCGCTTTCTCTGTCCCTATGTCCCTATGTATGCTTAAATCTTTAAAACTACGCAACGGATTTTGATGCGGTTTTTTTTAATAGATAGAGTGATTGTAGAGGAAGGTTTACATGTAGGTATAGTACCCGTGCGAAGCCGGGGCGGGTCGCTAGTATTTAATAAGTCAAAGAGAAGGATATATATAGTAAATGAATTGACCGTGACGTCACTCCTCAGTATTTCATAGTAATTCCATATTAGCAAATCGTTTTGACAGTTCTTAAAAAGAAGCTGATTTGACTAGTAGGAAACTAGCCTATCGAACCCGGGTCTTCAGCTTACGCGGCTAACGTCTTCACCACTAGACCACGACTAGTCTAGTGGTGAAGACGTTACGTTATTTATAATTTATATATAGTAGTGTGACTACTTGGAAAAAATAACAAATCAAAAAATATACAATAAAATAATTTGATTTGTTCCCTAGTTGAACACATTATTGGTTATTTTATTAAGCCCGGACGCAAAAACAACGGGGTGTTATAAGTTTGACGTGTCTGTCTCTGTGTGTGTCTGTCTGTCTGTCTGTGGCATCGTAGCTCCCAAACGGATGACCCGATTTGGATTTAGTTTTTTTTGTCTGAAAGCTGAGTTAGTCGGGAGTGTTCTTAGCCATGTTTCATGAAAATCAGTCTACTATGTCGAGGTCGGGGGTTTTTTTTTAATTTTAATATTGTGGTTAGGTTAGGTTATTACTCTTTCGTCACAGACGGTCTCCCACAGTACAGCCTGGCATAACCTATCCACAAAATTAAAAAAAAAAACCCGACGAGACAGAGTTGCCATCTAGTATCGAGTAGTGGTACTGATCATAGGGAACATGACTGTAGTTAAAATAAAATATTTTATACCATGCACGAAATAAAGCATCAGATAAATATAAGAAAAACATGGACAGAAGTTATTTTTAAATCATTTTTCATTCAAATGAAATATATAAAGTAACTGAGTTGATTGTGACTCGATTGACTGATTGTGATTCGATTTCATATGAATTACTTATTAGCAAGTCGTTCAAAATCGTTTTGACAGTTCTTAAAAAGAAGCTGATTTGACTAGGAGGCAAGTAGCCTATTTGACGCGTGATTGTCGCTAGATGTCACTTAAGTATGCCTATACAAATAACCCGCATTTACTGATGTATGGAGTTACAACTCTTCCCTTAGGCCGTTTTCACATTATCCGATCCGATATCGGATGTCGGAAGGATTTCAATAGAAAAAATCCAAGATGGCGCCTGTAATGTATGGGATATCGGTCCGACATCCGATATCGGATCGGATAATGTGAAAACGCACTTATGGTTCCCTTTATGGTTTGGACGAAAACCTTTCGATGTGTTATTCATATTGTTATGTAATATGTATAGACACACCTCGGACACTGGCGATCAAATACAGCGTGTGTATTCCATACGGGCGAATATTTTAATAAAATAAATATAAATAATAAATAAATATTATAGGACATTCTTACACAGATTGACTGATCCCCACGGTAAGCTCAAGAAGGCTTGTGTTGTGGGTACTCAGACAACGATATATATAATATAATATATAAATACTTATATACATAGAAAACATCCATGACTCGGGAACAAATATCTGTGCTCATCGCATAAATAAATGCCCTTACCGGGATTCGAACCCGGGACCGCAGCGCAGCAGGCAGGGTCACTACCGACTGCGCCAGACCGGTCGTCGAAATAACGATTAGTATCGGACCTAAGGAGCCTAACCACATGTTTTTTTTTTTGACTAGGTGGAATTTTTTTTTTCATACATAATAATTCAGCACGCAATACGTCCACATCAATTAGCGTACCTACTTAAACGTCATTACGACACACAGACCAACCCCTATAGACATCTATTACAAGACGACTCGCGGTCGCCAGCCTTCCTATTTGCACTGATATAAGCGCGGGCGCTCGCCGTGCCCGATCAGTATCGACCAAGTAACAGACCCGAAAGCAGCGCGTGTTTTTCGCACAAAAAAATTGGAAAAGGGTATTTTGATGCCTTAAAGATGTCCACCTGTAGTGTGGAAAGGTAACAAGAAGCTCAAATTTAAAAACAGACGGCATTACATTCCACAAATAAGTCATATTTATAATTTATTCAGAGCCGGCATAGGTCAACTTACATTGGCCACTTACGCGTCAGTAGAGGGACAGTCATACTTCTGTCCCTTTTCATCTGGCGCGACTGCCCGCCGTCCTTGAAACGGCCAATCACAGCGCGCTTAACACATTCCCCGCCCGCTCCTCGCACCCCAAACACTGGTGACTCGTATCGCGAACCAAATATACAAGACTGCCACTCTATAGGAGGTTCTCTGTGTTACGACATGACGTTTATGTCATGTCAAATTAAGTTGGACAGTGTACATTGCTGCTTGATCAGATTGAAATAAAAAAAATACTCTTAATTAATAACAGTTTTTAACAAAATGATTATTGTATACGATTCGTATGATCAGATACTATAACTCAGTGTTTTTCAAACTTTATGGTGCCACGGCCCATTATGACCTCTCAAATTTTTTCGCGACCCCCATACCTCGTTTCTAATAGTACCTATAACTTACTGCTGAAAGATGTAATAAATTTTATTACATCTTTCAGCACATCGAATCGAATCGAATTTACAAATTTTATAAATAAAAGTTGTAAATTCGATCAAATCTTCGCAAACTCGTCTATTGCGAATAGTACCTATGCGTAGATATGGGTGTACTTTATCACTTATCACTCAGGGGTGAGATGGCTTTCGAGAGGAAGGGTTTTGACACGCGTTATAGAGCTTCAATCAGAATTATTAATGTTTTTACAATATTGTTGCTGATTATGTTACGATATTGAAAGTAGCATATCTTGCCGGTATCTTTGACCACTTAAATGTTATGATCGCAAGTCTGCAAAGAAAGGGACGAAAGCATAATTAGAGAAAAAGATAAAGTTAACGGATTTCTAGCAAAAATTGAGTTGTGGACTACATTTTTACACAGCATGCAGTTTGCGTATGCGTATGCAGTTTGATTATTTCCTTGCATGGCTAAAATCATTCAAGAAATATCATCAGATATGGTGGAGAGCTTGCAATGTTTAAAAAACCAACTCCAAAGTTATTTCTCAACTGAAACATTGATTGGTGATGGAAAGTTGGATTTTGAATATTTTTTTTAATATTGAGTCCGTTGAGCTGGCCGATCTCAACGCCTCGGTGAAAGAAGCACCATTTCAATTGATGCGTTCTAGGTTAAAAGAATGGCTTTATTTAGTAAAAGAAGCCCTTAAAGTTTTGATCCCATTTGCTACTTCATATTTATGCGAGTTGACGTTTTCAACAAATAAACACAATTTATTTATTTATCATAAAATTAGTTTTTTAAGGTTAACCTTTTAATTTTCAAGAATTTGACTTTTTTAAGTTAAAAAAAACATAACCAGTTTATCTTAAAGCTGAACTTCGCGACCCCCTTGGATAGATGCCGCGACCCCCCTGGGGGTCGCGACCCACACTTTGAAAAACACTGCTATAACTGGATACATTATTCGCCCGTATGGAATCCACACGCTGTATATGAAAGAGGCGCGTTCCTAGCACATATTCTAAGCTCGTGTAGGTGAACGCGTACCATGCTTGTTTGAGTGAAATATGACAGGTCGAATGTTCGCGTTTTAGATAGGCGGTAACTGTGAGGTAACCGAGAGGGGGTGGGCGGCGCTTTCAGCGGGGAGCGGGAGTGGCCATACTGTACGATAGTACTCTTTATAATACTGTGGTATAGATATGTGGGTACTTATAATATTGTAGGTATACCTTCAGCCTTGAATAAAGCATCAGCTGTGTTAACGTCCTCTCGTTGTTTTAATCAAATATCTCACATAAGCAGAGTTTTAAAAATACAAATCTCACCAGTTCAGTGCACATCTGCAGTAGACCGACCAGGTAGTCTTCCACATCCAGGTGGAACCCTTCCTTCTCCTCCACAGCACTGACTGGAAATTAAAATAGTATAGCCGGTCATTTTCACGGAATATCTACCCCAATTTCTTGCTTTGGTACTTGGTAGTTCATATAAATTCAACTAAATAATCATAAATGTGAGGTATAGCACAAGAAAAAGCGGGCCTCAAAAATGTAGATGGTACGGAGAGCAGAGAAGGGCAGCGTCCCCACTTAAGGTGGACTTCCGACCAAAGCGGCTCTATCGCAATGGCCTCAGTGTCGCAGCGGTAGCAGACGCAGGTTCGCTTTCGAGCGGCGCGACGCGTCAGTGTCAATGTCGCTGCGTTAGTGACGCCGGAGCCGCTTTGCTCAGAAGTCCAGCTTTAGGCGTCGCGTATCCCGCCGCGAGGAACGGACGTCTCCGCCACGCCGCCTGAATGTAATTCAAAAAACGTCTCCTCAGTACATTTTGTATAGGAAGGACGTAAGACGCGCCCCCTGGCGCCGGCCTGGGGCGCGTTTTACGACAGTTACGTCTTTCCTATACAAAATGTACTGAGGAGACGTTTTTAGGGTTCCGTAGTCAACTAGGAACCCTTATAGTTTCGCCATGTCTGTCTGTCCGTCCGTCCGTCCGTCCGTCAGCGGATAATCTCAGTAACCGTTAGCACTAGAAAGCTGAAATTTGGTACCAATATGTATATCAATCACGCCAACAAAGTGCAAAAATAAAAAATGGAAAAAAATGTTTTATTAGGGTACCCCCCCTACATGTAAAGTGGGAGCAGATTTTTTTTTTCATTCCAATCCCAACGTGTGATATATCGTTGGATAGGTATTTAAAAATGAATAAGGGTTTACTCAGATTGTTTTTTGATAATATTAATATTTTTGAAAATAATCGCTCCTAAAGGAAAAAAAGTTCGTCCCCCCCCCCCTCTAACTTTTGAACCATATGTTTAAAAAATATGAAAAAAATTCACAAAAGTAGAACTTTATAAAGACTTTCTAGGAAAATTGTTTTGAACTTCATAGGTTTAGTAGTTTTTGAGAAAAATACGGAAAACTACGGAACCCTACACTGAGCGTGGCCCGACACGCTCTTGGCCGGTTTTTTGAATTGCATTCAGGTGACGTGGCGGAGACGTCCGTTGCGCGCCGCAAGACATGCGTCTTACGAGTGTGGATGGTCCCAAGGACGGGTGGAGGGGCATGGATGAATGTGGTAAGAGACAGGAAGCAGTGGAAGAGGTCTTCGTCAAAGGACGAGTTGGAGTTGCCGATGTAAATAAAAAATATTTTTTTTTTTTTTTTATTAGCCTACTGTAGTGTCCCACTGCTGGGCAAAGGCCTCCCCTCGCTTCTAATATGTATGTAATGTAAATAACAAAATATCTACTAGAAATGAAACTTCGATAGTAAAGGCTATTTTTATTTTATTTCATTTTAAATAGTCATAAATATAAATAATTATGAGTTATCCCGGCATTTTGCCACGGCTCATGGGAGCCTGGGGTCCGCTTTGACAACTAATCCCAAGATTTGGCGTAGGCACTATGTTACAAATTGACGCGGTTTTCTAAAATATGATGCAATGCCAATTCGTAACTGTCTGGATCGAGCATAAATATGTATACTCGCCGGTAACAAACGATACTAATTGAGAAACCTGGCCAACAAGGATATCATGCACTGGACTAACCTTCAGCTGCAATATGGCTCCTCAGCGTGGCTGGTTCTTTCACGTTCACCCCTTCTCCTTCACACACCGGCCGGTGGTACGATAAACAGTCTCAGGCCTTGTCACGCACAATAATCACGATATAAACACACAAATATGGAGATTCAACGAGTAAAACATAATATTTCGATTTTATTCAATGGCGGTCGATGTGATCGCTCGCGGCGTCGCGGTGTTCTCCCAATCGCCGACCGAGGCGCTGCAGACGGTGTCCACGCGCATGCGCCCAAATACAGTTTAGGCGATCCTCATTGGCTAGCATTTCAAAATTCGCATCCCTGCGAACTACGGTTTGGCAGTGCATCGATAAATGGTTGGAAGCGCGCGGAATATGAATTATTATTGTAAAACTAAACGTTAAGAACGGAACATTCCGCCCACCAAAATACCAATGGGATTTTCCCGAATAAAAAAGGGACGTTACATTACTATTAGACTACGATTTATTAAGCTAATCTTAAAACTAGGAGCGTTGTTGGGAGTGATTATTCGGATGGAAGAGGACATAGTTTGACCAGGGGCCTTTTAATTAAGTTATCCTTCGCGGTTCTAACGGTAGCCACCCGAACTACTCCGTCAGGTCCGTTATGGAGAGACACAACTCGTCCCAACGGCCAATGAAGAGGAGGTCGGTTGTCGTCTTTAATAAGTACGAGTGAGTTTACGGTTAACGGTGTCGAGTCTTTGGTCCATTTTGCCCGCTGAGTTAAAGCATGTAGGTACTCATTATTCCATCGTTTCCAGAACTGCTGTTGGAAAGCTTGGATGAGTTGCCACCGGTCTAGGCGATTTAATTTGACGTCTGTGTAGTCAGAGTCTGGGACAGCAGTCAGAGGCTCTAATGTCAGAAAGTGACCGGGTGTGAGAACGTCAAGGTCGTTAGGGTCAGAGCTTAATGGGCACAAAGGCCTAGAGTTTAGGATGGATTCCACTTGGGTGAAAATGGTCGATAATTCCTCGAACGTTAGAGTCTGGTCGCCAATAATGCGATACAAATGGGTTTTCGCGGCCTTAATTTGAATCTCCCATATGCCCCCGAAATGTGGCGCGGATGGGGGGTTGCGTTTGAAAGCAATACGCTCTGCATCTGAAGCTTGTTCGATACAAGCCGCTAATTGCGAGCTCGCGCCGACAAAGTTCGTACCGCAATCAGAATGAATTACGTTACAGCGCCCACGACGGGAAACGAAACGACGTAGGGCTGCGATGAACCCATCGGTTGAAAGCGTTGACACTACCTCCAAGTGCACGGCCTTTGTGCTAAGGCAGACAAACAGGCATAGATAAGCCTTGTCGATTTTCGCACCGCGGTGAGTTCCGAGTTTGATACGGAACGGACCACCGAAATCAACGCCGACTACAGAAAACGGTTTAGCCTGGTTGACTCGGAAGGCAGGAAGGTCGCTCATAAACGGTTGCAGAGGCTGTGGATGTAGCCGATAACATCGGATACATTTCGACAGCTGATGTCGTATAGCTCGCCTTGCAGCGAGTATCCAGAATTGCTGCAGGACCAAGTAGTGAGTCGTATTTAAACCCGGATGGAAGCAATTCCGATGCACCGATTCGATTACGCGTGTCGTAAGTACACATTTTCTAGGCAATAGAGCGGGATGCTTGTGCTCAAATTCTAATCCGGAGCGCGCAAGTCGTCCGCCCACCCTGAGTATACCTTGGTCGTCGAGAAACGGATTCAGTTTGCGAAGACTACGAGGTAACTGTTTCCGCAATTTAAGTTTCGATATCTCATCGGAAAAATGACGATTTTGGAAATGCTTAACGATTTCGAGTAGCGCCCGATGGCGCTCGGTGTCTGTTATGAACAGGCTTTCAGATCGAGAAGCGTTGCCACGCGCGTTGGTGTAAAACCTACGAACGTAAGCCAGAATGCGACAGACTTTGTCCAAGGACGAGTACCTCTCTAACAGCTGATCGATGATTGACGGTTGCTTGATAGGTTCGGTTTGGCTTGTTACCAGAGTTACTCGACGCTGCTCGGAAAGTACAACGTTGTCGTTGTTACGATCCTTCGATAGATCTGTTGGCCATTCAGACGGTGGTTGGGAAAGCCACTCTGGACCCGCCCACCATAGCGTATTGGTCAAAAGTTCATGTGGCAGCTGCCCACGTGAACAGATATCTGCGGGATTCGTTCCAGAGGGAACGTGTCTCCAGCAGGCGGTAGGAACGATGTCCTGCACGTGGCTAACACGATTGGCGACGAATGTCACCCAACGCGAAGACGGAGCACGCAACCAAGCCAAGGTAACGGTTGAATCACACCAAAGGTAAGTTTCGTCAATAGGCAACCGTAGCGTGTCCTTGACGAACTTGATGAGGTCAGCAAGCAGCACTGCTGCGCACAGTTCCAACCGAGGCAAAGATTGTTTACGGAGTGGACAAACCTTCGCCTTTGCGCACACGAGATAGACGTGAACGGAACCGTTCGAATCGGTGACACGGAGATATATGACGGCGCCATACGCTACCTCCGAACTGTCGCAAAACCCGTGCAGCTGATACGTTTGAGCACCTTTTATGGTGAGCTTGCGAGGAATTTTCAGGTCCCTAATTTGAGGGAGCTGCTGGGAGAAGTTGTTCCACTGGGAGACAATTTCCGGAGGTGGAGTTTCATCCCATGATGTGCCAAGAATCCAAAGTTTTTGGATTAAGGCTTTGGCTTGGATTGTCAGAGGAGACAAGAAACCCAAAGGGTCAAAGATTCTGGCGACCTCGCTTAGAATCGTTCGTTTGGTACACGGTTGATTGGAAGGTTGAACGTTAAAAACGAACGAATCTGAAGCGGGTTCCCATTTAAGGCCAAGAACCTTAACGGTAGTGTCTTCGGCTTCGGTAAATACGACGGCCTCCGAAAGACACATTTCTGAGGGCAAGTCCCTTAGAAGTTCGGGTTGGTTGCTTACCCATTTTCGAAGCTCAAAACAGCCGAGCTTGAAAAGGTCGATAACTTGTGACTTGATGTCACGAGCATCATCCAGCGAAGAACTTCCGGTAACAACGTCGTCGACATAAATATCGGAAGCTAGAACGGTTTTGGCCTTTGGGTACTTGTGCCCTTCATCGTTGGCCAATTGCTGGATCGTTCGGCAAGCAAGAAACGGAGCCGAGGAGACCCCGTACGTTACGGTGTTTAAAATATATTCCTGAAGAGGCTCATCTGGGTGAGCTCGCCAGAGAATACGCTGGTAATCCCAGTGTTGCGGAGCAACGTTAATTTGACGGTACATTTGGCGCACGTCAGCCATAAAGACCACTTCGTGCTCCCGGTAATGAAGAAGAATCTCCGCAATGTTGGATTGTAACTTTGGACCTGTTAATTGCGTGTCGTTCAGGGATTTGGAATGCGCATCTTTAGCTGACGCGTCAAAAACGACGCGCAGCTTCGTTGTGGCGCTCTCAGGGCGCAAAATGCAATGATGCGGCACGTAATACTTCCCTTGACCCATGTGCTTAGCAGGCACCAAAGTCATGTGACCACTTTCGATGTAGTCGGTCATGAAATCAACATATTGTTGTTTCAAGTCTGGATCACGAGACAGGCGCTTTTCGATAGCATGGAAGCGTCGTAACGCTATCTCCCGAGAGCCTTCAAACAAAGGCTCAGCGTTATCTTTGAAAGGGAGAGAGACGACGTACCTACCAGTCTCGTCACGGTAATGCTCATTTGTGAAGCTGTCTTCACAGAGCCGTTCATCTGGGGTTAATCGGGAAGAATGTGGAACGGTATCGATTTCCCAGAAGCGTTGAACGATATTGTTCAGGTTTTCATCCATATTGGGTGGTGGCACACTCAATAAGGATGACGAAGCTAGTCGGGTTCTTCCGACAATCAGCCATCCGAAGACTGAGTTGAGAGCACGCGGTTTATTGACGCAGCGTTTCACACGTTGGTCGAGAAGTGCCTCAGCAAAGACGTCGGCAGCGAGCAAGACATCAATTGGACCAGGAATGTCAAAACCAGGATCTGCTAACGGTAATGTTTTGACGTTGCCCAATCCACTCGTATTGAGTCTTCCAATTGGCTGATCTGCACAAATGTGCGGTGCGACAAACATATCCAGACGGAAATGTACGGTGTCCTTGGAGCCTATATCACAGGTGACCTGGCCAGTCACCGATGCGGGTGCTCCACCAAGGACGCTTGGCCCCTCACTAGTCACGGTAGGCTCCAGCTGTAGCCGTTGAGCTGCGTGCGTAGTAAGGAAATTGTTTTGACTTCCGGTATCGAATAACGCCCGGAAGGTATGAAACTTGCCCGAAGCATCACGAATTTGGACAAGCGCGGTTGCCAGTAGCACGGTCGTGTTTAAAAGTGAGTTCGACGAAGTCCGCGGTTCCTTAGCCAGTAAGACGACTGGACTAGGTTTTCCACCCGAAGGTTCAAGATGGCTGGCAACTTCCTCTCGGTGTAACAGAGTGTGGTGCTTTCGCTTGCATTTCTGACAAGAGAAAATCGATGTGCACTGTCTGACTGAATGAGATGCGTTAAGACAGTTGTAGCACCACTTTCTCTCTGTAGTGACAGCCATGCGTTCATCTACCGATTTAGCTAAAAAAGCCTTACAGGCTGATATGTGATGATCCTCGTCACAGAAGGAACATTTTCGGACAACTTTCGGAGTTCCCGAAACTTTCGGTTTCACCTCTTGTTTCTCACCCTTCGCATGGGGGGTTACATTAACGGTAGGTGATAGCAGGGTATGCGTGACGTTATGTCGCTTCGGTTTCTGAACGGTTCCCGTTGCCTCTTTAGAAGAACTCGCGGTTTTAGAAGTAACGGCGGTAAAATGCGTATCGCGCAACATAGCTTCGCATTTCGAGTGTAAAAATGCCCTTATTTGTTTATATTGAGGCATTTCCACGTCGGCGTGTTTTTCCTCAAACTCGCGTCGCAACTTAGTATCTAACTTCGCAAGAATGTTATAACATAGGACAAAGTCCCAATGTTCCGTCGGTAATTTCAACTGTTTTAAAATAGTTAGATTTTCATCGATAGTATCTAGCGCGTGTCGAAAATCTTGAGCGTTACCTATTTTAAAACTGACATCTAAAATGTCCCGCCAACACGTAAAAGCTAAGTCGCGTTTATCCTCATAACGAGCTTTAAGCGCATTGTATGCACTCAAATAATGTTCATTTGAAACCGGAAACGTCTTAATTAACGATAAAGCGTCACCGCGTAAAACGGACACTAAATAATGAAATTTCTCAATTTCACTCAAAAGAGTAGATTCATGAATAAGCGCATTATAAGTGGCGATAAACTCGGGCCACTCCTTAATAGTACCCGAAAAGGTCGGTAGCGAAATCTTTGGTAGTCGCATGTTGCTACTATGCGAACCCGTTGTTGTGTCCTGCCTCGAAATATCCGGTTGTTGAGACGAGCACGGTAAAAATTTACGCTGCATGGCAACCACCTTAAAGTACGCTTCATCAAAACGTTCTTGAATCTCATTCTCACCTTCGTCGGCATCATCCCCCAATAGATCCGAAATGATAAGGTGAGATTCTTGAAAACTGTCAGAAATATTTTTTATTTCCTGACAATACGAAAGAAATAACTCGACTTGTGAATCGTCGGTATTGGTTAAAATACCTATCTCTAAAGCCTTCGCTATACGATTATACGCCATAGTTCGTTTACGCCGCAAACTTGGTAAGTTTTTAACAGTGTAAGTCTCATCGGTACATTTTTTACCTACGTTCGATTTTGATTTACGCCTTGTTAGGTAAGACATTGTTAAAGTTATAAAACAATGTTTACTAATACGTAAGTAATGCCTACTTGAACAACAAGCTTGTATTTAAAAACACTATACGTTAAAAGTGATAGCACAAATAAAACCAACTTCGATGTTTTTATAACGCGGCAACTATTAAAATGGGCACCCCAAGTTCGCGGAATTAATATGGTGAAATATATCAACTTAGTCAATTTATACAAAATAGAACTCAAGTAGCACTCGATACGGTCAGGGATATTCGGAATAGTCAATAGAAAATAAAATGAAGGAAGGTTCAGTATAAAATTTAACTTTAATACCACGGTAATTAATTCGAACGATTTGAATTTTCTAAAATTAAAGAATTGAAAGGTTCTATTTATTCCGATTCGAAATAGGTATACGATGGCGTAAGGTTTGCAAATTATAAAACAATGACAATTTTTTTAATACGATAAGTCGAGCGGTCAAAATAAATGAACGAGTTACAAATGTTATGCCTACGTGAACACCTGCGTATAGGAAAACGCGAATATGACCCGTGCCGCCGTACACTATTCAGCGGGCGAGGGATCAGCTTACGTGGTTAGCTCGAACAGCTGTGCGAAGTACCCGTTGCAACTTGTAGGTTTTTAAGAAATATGGTTCGATTTCTTAGAAATTCAGTTATTTATAATAAAAACGGTAACTAATTTTGTCAAATGGATTGAGACGAATAGGTATTATTTCGATAAAGTTTGAATGAATGAATTTGCGATTATAATAATATCTATCGGTACGGTATGCGGTAGGTAGCGAGACAAAATTGGCACAAAGACTTTGATTTTAACTTCGTAATTACGCGATAAATTGACGTTGCAATTCGTTTACACGGTAGAAAAAGATATTAAACGAGTATTAACGACAATGGAAGAAATATTACGAAGTAAAATTGGTAGTTGGTTGGACGATTGTGAATGAGGATCAAAGGGCGTTCCCTGGTTGTTTCGGCACCAAAAAGATGTTACAAATTGACGCGGTTTTCTAAAATATGATGCAATGCCAATTCGTAACTGTCTGGATCGAGCATAAATATGTATACTCGC
Source organism: Leguminivora glycinivorella (assembly GCF_023078275.1). NCBI lineage: Eukaryota > Metazoa > Arthropoda > Insecta > Lepidoptera > Tortricidae > Leguminivora > Leguminivora glycinivorella. The sequence goes on from NC_062994.1 coordinate 11,000,018, forward strand.
CGGTAACAAACGATACTAATTGAGAAACCTGGCCAACAAGGATATCATGCACTGGACTAACCTTCAGCTGCAATATGGCTCCTCAGCGTGGCTGGTTCTTTCACGTTCACCCCTTCTCCTTCACACACCGGCCGGTGGTACGATAAACAGTCTCAGGCCTTGTCACGCACAATAATCACGATATAAACACACAAATATGGAGATTCAACGAGTAAAACATAATATTTCGATTTTATTCAATGGCGGTCGATGTGATCGCTCGCGGCGTCGCGGTGTTCTCCCAATCGCCGACCGAGGCGCTGCAGACGGTGTCCACGCGCATGCGCCCAAATACAGTTTAGGCGATCCTCATTGGCTAGCATTTCAAAATTCGCATCCCTGCGAACTACGGTTTGGCAGTGCATCGATAAATGGTTGGAAGCGCGCGGAATATGAATTATTATTGTAAAACTAAACGTTAAGAACGGAACACACTAGTTTTCACGAAAGCGACTGCCATCTGACCTTCCAAACCGAAGGGAAAACTAGACCTTATTGGAATTAGTCCGGTTTCCTCACGATGTTTTCCTTCACCGAAAAGCGACTGGCAAATATCAAATGATATTTCACACATAAAACTTATTAGTGCGAGCCGGGGTTCGAACCCGCGACCTCCGGAACGAAAGTCGCACGTATTTACCCGTTAGGCTACCAGCGCTTCTTTTTACCAGGTTTATATTTACAGAATCATAAAATTAATATAAATATTAATCAAAATGGAATCCGTACTAATATTATAAATGGGAAAGTGTGTGTGTCGGTTTGTTTGTCCGTCTTTGACGGCAAAACGGAACGACGAATTGACGTGATTTTTTAACTGGAGATAGTTGAAGGGATGGAGAGTGACATAGGTTACTTTTTGTCTCTTTCTAATGCGAGCGAAGCCGCGGGTAAAAGCTAGTAATATTATAAATGGGAAAGTGTGTGTGTCTGTTTGTTTGTCCGTCTTTCACGGCAAAACGGAACGACGAATTGACGTGATTTTTTAACTGGAGATAGTTGAAGGGATGGGTCGGTATCAAAACAACTGGATTCTCAAAACGACCAGAACCACATAAAGAGCGTATATCATCTTTAGAGAGGTAGGGCACAGCGAATGATATCCCGCTCTGTGTGGTAGGGCACAGCACAGCGTATATCATCTCGCTCGAACCTAGAGCAGAGCCCAACTGGGGAAGTACCTCCGCCTTACAGAAGACCGCAGCCAAATAGCACTAGACCCTACTCATAGTGTTGTGTTCCTGCTGGTGAGTAAGGCTGCCAGAGCTCAACGAGGGTATGGTGTGCTGACGACTGGAGGACCCACGGAACTAATAATACTGGCTTCGGTCTGTGTAGGCGCGGACTGCAGGCTCGGCTATCAGGGAGACCCGGTGAAACGGCTGACCGCTGGCCGCCCGCAGGTCAGTAGGGTTCCCGAACCCAGGGATTACCTTAATCTCCGCCTTGGGAGGCTGAACCACCAACCTGCGAAAAATCCCTGGGGTAGAGGTCGTGCCGGAGAAGGAGACCGGAGTGGACTCGGCTGCTGCCACAGGGGGGGACCGGGGGCCCTTCCGTACGCCGTGCCTGCAGACCGCACTACCTGCATAGTCCCCCGCCAGATTTGTTCCGTCTATTGTCCTTTGAGTCGTCGGCACCTCTAACCCTCCTTAGAAATAAGTACACAAAAAAAAAATGGCTCATAGAAAAAGAAAGTTTGGTCCATCAGCGGAATCTCCATCCACGCAAGTGGATTTCTGCAACATCAGGGGTATACACTCCAACCTGAACGCAGTCCACTGCTATTTGGAGACTGCGCAGCCGACCTTACTGTTCCTCACGGAGACGCAGATATCCTGCCCGACGGACACATCATACCTATCGTACCCCGGCTATACACTTGAACATAAGTTCATGAGACGCGCCGGTGTATGTGTGTACGCCCGGCGGGATATATGCTGTCGCCGTCTTCAAGCCTTTGAAGACCGGGACCTGTCAGTTCTGTGGGTGCGTGTGGACTACGGCGGCCACACCCGTGTCTACGCGTGCCTATACAGGTCTCATAGCGGCAACACGGAGACAAACCGACTCTTCGAGCACCTACAATTGACGTCCGACAGAGTTCTTGAGCAGTACCCATCCGCAGAGCTGGTGATTTTGGGGGACTTTAACGCCCATCACATTGAGTGGCTTGGTTCTCGGTCCACCGACTTTGCGGGAAGGTCTGCTCATGAATTTTCTCTGGCCTATGGGCTCTCACAACTGGTACATTCTCCCACGAGAATACCAGACATCGAGGACCATACGAGCTCTTTACTGGACCTCCTGCTGACCACGCGTCCGGACGGATATTCCGTCACAGTGAATGCACCTCTCGGCTCGTCCGATCACTGTCTCGTCCGGACTAAAGCGCCTTGCGCGCGGCCTGATCCACCGCGGCCAACTAGCCTACGTCGCGTTTGGCAGTACGGGTCAGCAGATTGGGACGGATTGCGAGAGTTTTACGCTTCGTACCCATGGAGGCAGCTTTGTTTCGCATCAGATGATCCAGACTCCTGTGCGACAAATGTCGCTGAGACAATACAGCTGGGAATGGATTGTTTCATTCCCAACTCGTTAGTCGCTGCAGGAGCAAAGAAGCGACCTTGGTTTAACCGGCCCTGTAAGGAAGCTACAACACGTAAGCAAGCCGCTTACAGGGCTTGGACCAAGGCCGTAGCTGATAAGGATCCGAACGTTACTGATGTGAAACGTAAGCTGAACGCTGCCTCGAGGTCTAGTAAAAGCTATTGCCAGAGCAAAGTTCGATTTTGTCGGCAGATTTGGTGAGAAACTCGCAGGCTACCCATCCGGGAGTCGCGCTTTCTGGTCTCTTGCCAAAGCTGCCGAGGGGAACTTTTGTCGGTCGTCTTTACCACCACTGCGAAATGCTGACGGTAATCTGGTCCATAGTGCAAAAGAGAAAGCCGATCTTCTAGGTACTCTTTTTGCCTCGAACTCGACTGTGAGCGATGACGGTAGCACCGTGCCACCTACCATACCGCGGTGCGCACACTCCATGCCGGAAATCCGCATCTCCCAGAAGGATGTTCGGCGGGAGCTACTGTCCTTAAACGTTCACAAGTCGAGCGGGCCAGACGGCATACCTGCAGTTGTGCTCAAACGCTGTGCTCCAGAGTTGTGTCCCGTGCTAACGCATCTCTTCACGCTTTCTATTAGCAAACGGGAAGTTCCATCTTCGTGGAAAACGGCCCTTGTGCACCCTGTCCCAAAAAAGGGCGACAGATCGGATCCATCAAACTATAGGCCTATCGCTATTACCTCCCTTCTCTCTAAGGTCATGGAGCGTGTAATTAACTCGAAGCTCCTTGGATACCTAGAAGAACACGATCTAATAAGCGACCGCCAGTATGGCTTTCGCCACGGTCGCTCTACTGGTGATCTTCTAGTGTATCTAACTCACCGCTGGGCTTCGGCCATTGAGAGTCAAGGTGAGGCATTGGCAGTTAGCCTAGATATAGCGAAGGCATTTGATCGGGTCTGGCATAGGGGCCTTTTGTCGAAGTTACCATCTTATGGACTGCCCGAGGGATTATGCAAATGGATTGCCAGCTTTTTGTCCGGCAGACGCATACGAGCCGTAGTAGACGGTAGCTGCTCCGATAGCATGGACATAAACGCTGGCGTCCCGCAAGGTTCTGTGCTATCCCCAACGCTGTTCTTGCTGCATATCAATGACATGTTGTCTATCGGCGACATCCATTGCTATGCGGATGACAGTACTGGGGATACATTTTACACGGGCCGTGCTAATATCCCTCGTTCAGTGGTGCTAGAAAGTCGTGAAAAGCTTGTGTCGGACATCGAGAGGATTCTGTCCGGAGTCTCGGTGTGGGGTCGGGACAACCTAGTCTGTTTCAATCCCACTAAGACACAGGTGTGTGCGTTCACCGCTAAGAAAACCCCATTTACTGTGGTTCCACAGTTTCAAGGCACAGCCCTTACCTTGTCAGGAAGTATTGGGATCCTCGGAGTCGACATTTCGAGTAGCGTCCAATTCCGTTGTCACTTGGAAGGGAAAGCTGCGTTGGCATCCAAAAAGCTCGGTGTGCTCAACAGAGCGAGGGGATACTTTACTCCGGGGCAAAGACTGCTCTTGTACAAGTCGCAAGTTAGACCCCACATGGAGTACTGCTGTCACCTTTGGGCAGGAGCACCTGGATACCAGCTTGGACCCTTTGACTCGATCCAGAGACGCGCTGTACGAATTGTCGACGATCCCAAACTCACAGGCGGTATTGAACCCTTAAGTCTAAGGAGGGACTTCGCCTCCTTATGTGTGTTCTATCGCCTGTACAATGGGTTGTGTTCTGAAGAACTGTTTGACATGATGCCAACGGCCACTTTTCATCATCGCACCGCTCGCCATCGACAGGGCGCTCATCCACACACCTTGCAACCTAAATGGTCGCGCACCGTGCGGTTTCAGAGGAATTTCCTCCCACGAACGCTCCGGCTGTGGAATGAGCTCCCTGTCGAGGTATTCCCGATGAACTACAGTATGGGCACAGATCAAATAATACTAGTACAGATACCTAACCCCATACTAAAAATGGGCGCCGTCCTAAGTATTCTAGACCTGTGTACTAAATTTAATCCACACTCAAAGAGCTAGATGGCGCCAGTAGCCACGCGTGGCCAACAAAACTCTTATCAGTATCCTACGTCGAAATAGTCATCAAACTGCAACATCTTGCGACATCTGTTTTAGCTTTCACGCACTAAACATACAACGTCATGTGCACGTTTAAAGTCAGCCATTACTAGATGGCGTTGTAGACATAGCCTACCAGTGGATTGTATGCCGCGCGGTTTGTATGTGTGCGTGCAGGTGGTGCGCAATGTACGTACGCGCTGGGTCCCCTCATCAGTGTGCGTAGTCGAATGCACACGTGCTCACGATAATATTTGTTTCGTTGTATCTATCTACCTCTAATTATAGCTCTTGCGTACTTGCGCGACAGAGCTAGACTACATTTCTGTCGGCATATGGTGTCGACAATTGCCATTCGGCTACGCCGGCTGCTGAGTAAAATATAACACGCACCTATTATTATTGGTATTATTTTGTTGAGCCGTTTTATTATGAGTCCTGTGGCACATTGTTGTTTATATAACCTCGTAAGGACGTCTTGTTAAACCAAATGTTAAAACTCCAGTTTTAAGTAGGTAACATGAATAACAAATTATTTAGTTTCACTAATCAAATTGATTGCTCTATAAATTGATATAATCTGTCAAACAAGTCTGTCAGTAAATAAGAACAAAGAAAACTATAGGTATCCTTTTCTATAGCACCCTAAAGAAAAGGACGCGTGGTGACCTGGTGACGTCTTAGAAAAGTTACTTCGTTGGGTTAGTATCGACACAGATCGACTAGAGAGAGGTAGTTTATCGATACAATAAGTTCGAGAACAGAACAGCATATTAATGCAAGTTAAAATAAATCATGTAAATAAAATTGTTATTTGTTATACACACTGTTTTTATTGAATTCCGATAACTTTAAGGGAAGATCAAATGAATTTAATGTCTCTAAGAAACTTAACTCTTACGGTTATCGAGTTATTAAAAAAATAAAGATAATTACTGAACATGTGTATGACTGCCTTTACCAAAGATAATTACTGAACACGTGTGTGACCAATTCCTAATGTTTTTTGTTTTGACATGTGCAGTCAATCACTTGACACTAACTTGAATGTTATTCGTAAGGGTCTCTCACACTAATAAATTCATTTGTTATGTATGAAAATGATGAAAAATATTTTTTGCGGATTTAATTAAAAGAGGTATACATCAGGGTGGCAAACGGCCTCCGCGCGGCTTGTATGTGTGCTCGCCGCTTAGGCCTCGCGCACACGGAGGCAACAGTTGCTCGGCGACTTTCGTATTTGTATGAAAAGTTGCGTCGCCTCGTGTGCGCACTTTCATACTAAGCCATGGTCGTGACAAAAAAGTCGCCAGCAACAGTTGCCCGTGTGCGCGGGCCCTTACGTACTCGCTCTATCCGCGACACATGCAAGCGGATGTGAATGAACAAGATTGAAGCTAGGAACATACTACGCGGACGTCCGTCGTAAATCGACCGCGACCGCGACCGATCAGTATGCACGGAACAAAACATCCAGCGAGCCAGATGTCGATCGGACGTCCATGCGCTCAAGGCCACGTCCACGTCCGTCGACCGATAGTTTGCACGGTTATGTGTAATTTCATTGTCCAGATTCCCGTCCGCGGTCGATTTACGACGGACGTCCGCGTAGTGTGTTCCGAGCTTAAAGCTAGGAACACACTACGCGGACTTCCGTCGTAAATCGACCGCGGACGGGGATCTGGACAATGAATATACACGTAACCGTGCAAACTATCGGTCGACGGATTGTCCAGATTCCCGTCCGCGGTCGATTCACGACGGACGTCCGCGTAGTGTGTTCCTAGCTTTAGTCGCGGCCCCGCGCCCAGCGCCCCTACCTACCTATACTAGTCCTATTCTACGCATCACATTTGCACTGACCTTGAGAGGCCCGAGCCCCCAATCAAAGAATGCGTTGGTTTATTAAAATTTAAAGCACTCGAAAGCAGGCGCGTAGTTAATTAGAAATGTGGGAAAAAAACCGTCGCGTCGGTGTCGTTTTTCATTTCGTGTATGATATCTATTTCAATTTATAAATATGGAAATGTATATTATTAAGTAAACAAATACATGTACTTAATATAAAAAATAAAAGGTAATGTAGCTAGGTATTTGACAAAACATTTTCTAGAGTAATATTGTCTTCGGTTACCGCGATAGTTACTCATGAAATAAAATTATGGAAACGGATTAAATCGCGTATAATGAATTTAAAATACAGTATAGAAATAAAAACAAATAGTAGTAAATATAGTATTTTAAATTCATTATACGCAATTTAATCCGTTTCCATAGTTTTATTTCATTTTCTAGAGTAATTTTTACTCATGAAATTGAGAAAAACACCGAAATTAGTTATTTACTAAAACTTGACGTTCATATGTTCATTGTAATTTGTAATATGCCTACTTGAAAAATAAATATTTCATTTTCATTTCATTTCAACACATAATTACTATTATCTGTTATGGCCTTATGGCTACCGGCCAGATGAGCCATATTTTTTTTAAAGTTGTTCACCCCTCTTTTTTTGTAACATGGGTGTTTTTTACGCGATTCATACTCAGAATCTCAAGGTATTTCGATCCTGCCTGATAGGAAGTAAAAAAAATATCTTAAGATATCCATACATTTTTCAAACCTTCCATTCCGTTACTGCCATACAAAATGTATGAAAAAATGGTAACGGAATGGGATAAAACTTGGGAGACTTTTTTCTCCTATTAGGAGTGAAAGAGCTCACGATTCTGAGTGGAAACCACATAAAAATTTCCAAATTAAAAAAAAGTCGGGTGGACGTACAACTTTGACAAAAATAAAAATGGCCCAGATAACAGTTCTAATCAACATTCAATAATTAAAATTATTTATTAATAATGAAGAACTAACACGATAAGGTAGGCAAGCACGAATTCAAATTTGTGATTTTTGTGTTTATTGCCATCGCGCAGTCGGGGGCGGTGCCGCTCGGCTGCCCGCAGAAAGCCACTTTATTTGTACGCCTGCTAACGCACACAGACGCGTCCGGTGTACTCGTGTGCGCACCGCCGCGGCGCCGGCCGGTACCCGTGCGGCACAGTGTGTTAAAAACCCCACTTTTGTCTCACCTTGTTTTTATTGCATAATACACACACACACATATTCACATATTGCTTTTCGTTTTACCAACAACGCCATTCATTCATAAGTTTCATTAACGATACCATGTGGTTACGGAGTGCACACGAGTTGAATACGGCTACGTAACCAGTCTAAAATGTGCCGTCCAGACGCGTAAGAAGATCATGGTTCCGGAGAGCGCCCTTACACTGGTGTTTTGAGCGTATGACTAGCCCGCACTCAAGTGGCTATTCTAATTATATCACGTACGTTATGCACAGTCACTCCATCTAATGACGAGAGGTAATAATACTTAGACGACTCGCAACGCGCACGTGACACCCCTTGAGTTGCGGGCGTCCATAGGTTACGGTGACCGCTTTCCATCAGGCGGGCCGTATACCTGTTTGCCACCGACGTGGTATAAAAAAAAAAAAAAGACTTGATCGCAAAACGACCACATCTGCAAAAAGCCTTTATCTCATAATAACTTTCTAGTTAAATGAGCACAATGGAGAGTGACATAGGCTACTTTTTGTCTCTTTCTAATGCGAGCGAAGCCGCAGGCAAAAGCTAGTTTAAAATAAAACACAATATTACCTCTATTTCTTCTTCTTCTTGGTTAGGGACACCTCGGACACTGGCGATCAAATATATGAAAGAGGCGCGTTCCTAGCACACAGTCTAAGCTCGTGTAGGTGAACGCGTACTACGCTTGTATGAGTGGGATATGACAGGTCGACTGATCGCGTTTTTGACAGGCGGTAACTGTGAGGTAACCGAGAGGGGGTGGGCGGCACTTTCAGCGGGGAGAAGGAGTGGCCATACTGTACGATAGTACTCTTTATTATACTGTGGTTAGGGGCTTTGTTAGGCTTCAGAGCGCCTTATGTATCACTGCGACCATTTCTGATCTATTGTGATCTACTTCTATTTACAATGCATACTTACTGCCGAGCACGTCAGCCACTGTCTCATGTGTATCACTGCGACCATTTGATCTATTGTGATCTACCTATTTACAAGCCATATGGTGAGCGCTATGAGGAAGCAGTAGCGTTGCGTCATGTGGCCAGTGGATGTACCTGTGTCATTTTGTCAAATTAGACAATTCGAGGTAGGGTGAGCGCTTTGAAAATGTACCTGATAGAAAAAGCCACTATTCGATCAATGAATTTATTAATGAATGTAATGAATGATTGAATCGTCTCTATTGTTATTATTATTTTATTTTCAATTTAAATGGTCGTGGTATATGTTACTTTTGATATTTCATTTGTTTTTGTCAGTTTAGTTTAATTTTATGCATGTAAAAATTAATACACACCATAATAATTAAACTAGAGTTGGGCCGAATATGGACTTTGCCGAATACGAATATTCGGCCGAACATTCGGTTCAGATTCGGTTACGTTACGCCATATTTTTAAAGCGGATGTTAAGTTAAAACTATTAAATGATTGAGATAATGGTTACATATGTGACTACAACTATGTTCTTATGAATTATGATTTAGTGGATAACTAAAACTTAGAACAACTCTGAACTCTTCTCAACTCTTAAACTACGGTTTTAACATTTTTCAAAACAATTGTATTTACATTTTGACGCATAGGGAATTAATTATCTCTTTTCAATAGTTCCTAAAAACGAACAAAAGATAAAGCGTAAATACAGCGATGTTTATTTTATAGGCGGTGAGCTTATTATTTCACGGGAGTGCTTATCTTTTGTTCGAATACGTACTAACTCGCGGTGGGAGATCCTCATTAGTTATTTAATTTGTTTATTCGGTAAATATTCGGCAACGCAACCGAATTATTCGGCCGAATACGAACATTGAAAAACTTGCCGAATATGCCGAATACCGAATATTTACCGAATATTCGGCCCATCTCTAAATTAAACACTTCTCGCAGGTACACCAGCGTTGTTAGACAGTAATGTATAGTATGTATATATTTTTAGTTAGTTTATGTATGTATATGATTGTACTTATTTACGTATGTATATTGATGATGCATATAGTATTTAGATAGCGACTTATATCTATTTAAATTTCTGTTTTATTTTCCGCACCAATTGTAAGTTTCTGTTTGGTCCAATGGTTGTCTGGTAGAGAGTTCGCCATTTGTACTTTATTCAATTCAATTCAATAATTTTATTTCGGAAAAAATCCATAGTGTTAGTGTTACTTTATGGTTGTGCAATAAAGTTTAAATAAATAAATATAAATAAATATAAATAAATAAAATGCAATTTTAAGAAAAGGATGGAATTAATGTTTAACAATCAGTCCCTAAAAATGTTCTGAAATGTTTTATTGTGGTTTTGGTCTATTGACAGATTTAATTGTATAACATAATAATGACCTACGCACAAAATTAAAATTCTGAAAAAAACCCCCAACCACGACATAGTAGACCGATGGCTAAGAACACTCCCAACTAATTCAGCTTCCAGACAAAAAAAAAAATTAAATCTAAATCGGTTCATCCATTCGGTAGCTACGATGCCACAGACAGACAGACAGACACGTCAAACTCATAACACCCCGTTGTTTTTGCGTCGGGGGTTAAAAATAAATTATGTCATATAGAGATACTAAAATGTTGAAGGAGGCCTACACCCGAAGGGTAGAATAAGGCTAAAGAGAGAGAGAGAGAGAGAGAGAGATACTAACTTATAGTAGTCTGTAGCCGGCACCGTCTCACGCAGCTTGGCGTACCCAGCTCGGGCCTTCTCAAACAGCTCTCTCACTTTCTGGCATGCCGGGGCAACTAAAAATAATGAACATATTATTTATGTATTATATTGATTGTAAATAATAATTATACTTTTTAAATTATTTTCTCACTGCACACACATTCGCGAATTTATGTTTGGCCCTATGGTTGACTGGTAGAGAATCCCTAAAGGCATTAAGTCCGCCGTTTGTAATTTTTGTCCAATTGTGCAATAAAGTTTAAATAAATAAATAAACATTTTGTCAATTATGTCCAAGATGCTTTTTTTTAACATGCATAGATGAATGAATGAGAATGTTATTTGTAAGCTTTTTGTACTTCCTTATGCAACTCGCTCTACAAATTGTTTAGTTTTATAATATAGGTTTACTTGCGATGAAACATCAGGACAGGGTCGCGATTTTCTGTAATTGTTAATTTATATAATAAACTTTTTCATTTTCTTTTTTTTTTCATACAGATCAAAAGATGACCCTTTTTTGGGTTCCGTAGTTCACTTACTTCCTTCCTCACTGTGGTGTATAACTTGCAGGATTGTGACCGCCTCGCGTGAGATTTGATCAACCTCCTTACACACTGTGCGTATAACCTAAAATTATTGACAAAAACACATGAAATACACCGTAAATATATAAAGACACGCTAAATGTATACTTAATAAGATACTTTGTAAACATTTTTACAATCAAAAATAGTAATTTCTTTGCAAAAATTATAAGTTTTACAAGAACATTTTTTATTTCGATCTTACCTCTCGCAGTTCTTGCTCTTCGTCAAGAGTTTTTTGAAACTCCGTAAATATGGACGTTATTAAATGATTATCACCCATTTTTAATGTTTTTCTTACTTATAAGATGTAGTTTATGTAAATAAACAAAATATGGATTGCAAACAACCGGAACCGAGTGGTGCGGCGGCGGGGGAAACAAGAGTTTGCGTTTCGTTTCACGGAACGTATATTCAGTGCGTCAACCAAACAGAATAAAGCAAAAATGTTGCCAGCGCTAATCACTGAAAATGCATTGCAAAACTTTGGTAAAACTGCATACATTTACTTTCTTTTTTTGGAGCAATACATTTACTTTTAGTGATGCGTAAAATTCATCTCAGCAGACAGCCATATTTAAGTTCGAAAATAAGTAAAATAGGCTTTATGCCCTTGGCGTCCACATTTTCATTTTTTTTGTTTTCGCTTCTTCTGACTAAAATGGCCTGTCAATTTATATTTTAATTGCTTGTCAAATACTCTCGTCATACTTTTCTTGTATTGTCTGTGCGGAGAATTGTTCAATGTATGGAATCCAGTAAATTCCACGACTCGAGCGACTAAAGTATCCTCTACAAATTAGGAAAAATAAAAACAAATGTCACATAAATAAAAACTTTATTATAACAAATCTAGCCCGGGGGCCATTTGAGCTGGCGGCCGCCGAGGATGTGGATATGCAGATGGTAGACGCTCTGGGCGCCGTTCTTGCCGTCGTTGATGACCAGACGGAAGCCAGACTCGTCCAAGCCAAGCTGCGCGGCCACCTTGCGAGCCACGATCAGCAGGTGTCCTGGGAAATTTAAGTTGTTTACCTTCAATAACAAGTTTAGAGGAGTTGCCAACTTTATAAACGCAAATATTGGTATACTTCATTCGGCACCCAGTAAGTACTGAAATAGTTATTTGTTTTACAAGCAGGCAAAGTAAAAAAAAAATAGTAATTGTTCTTGTTTAACCTCACATTCATACCCGAGCAAGAGAAACTAACGAAAGATTTAAACATTGAACCGCAAGCGTAGTGAATTGTACGCATCAACAAAATACTAACTGTAAAACATCAAACTAAATCAAATCCATCAATTCATTCAATATTTATGATTCAAAATAATCATTTATAGGTATATTCTGCCAGCCAGCTTAAAACTTAAAATTTGTATGAAATTACTTTGCACTCTTGTAGATAAAATGCAATTTTGCTGTTTTCGAAGAATCAAGAAAGACTTTACCAGTTAGTCTGATGAAAAATATGTTTCGTTAAAACTTCATTAAGTAATAAGTTTTTTTTTTACCAAGTAACTGTTCATCAGAATCTTCGGCCTTTGAAAGCTGAGCGATAGGCTTACGCGGGATCACCAGGACGTGCGTAGGAGCTTGCGGAGCCACGTCGTGGAAAGCTACGCACTGAAAATAAAACAAAAACATAAATTTGTGAAATTCGTAACAGTTCGGAATAAAGGAACAGGCTGGCAACACTGACCTAACCTACAAAATTATGATTAATTTTCTACAAGTTCTTGATTTATCTACCGCTATCTGCGATTTTCTTTAATTTCAAGTAACAATACAGCAACAGTATGAAACTACGAATACTACCGAGAAAAATAATAATAACAATACGAATGTTTGAGCTAAACAGCTGACAGAAACGTCATCACTAGGCTTGTGTCGTTCACGAACTATGAACTGTTAGGAATAAAATCCCATCAATGACCGAAATGAACTGAATCTTTCCGTGGTCTGAGAATCGGTCTTTGCTCATTTAGTTCAGTATAGGATCGGCGAGCGCGAGCGGTTTGGATCGAGAACGAATGTGTGACTGCGCCGACCGAGAGCGAGAGCTACTTAGCAGAGCAACCAAAAAAGTCAAATTTTCATATTAAACTTCGGTTACTTAGAACCTTTCGTCCCGGAATGTTACTATCTGTGGACTATTCGTATCATTTTGACACTATTCGGTCCCATTCGTTCTGATCTTTCCGACCGCAGTGGTCGCTGGTCTGACTGAACTAAATGAGCAAAAGACCTAAAAGAGCGAACTAGTTCGTGGGAGCGATTGAACGAGATCGGAGCGCTCCGATCAACGAACGAAACGGCACAAGCCTAGTCATCACGTCATGAGCCGGTAAGAGGTCGAAACCGGCCGGAATGATCATAAAATTAACGAAATACATACCTGATCATCTTCGTACACGAATTTCGCCGGGATTTCCTTCCTGAGGATCTTCCCGAAAATGGTATCGCCTCCCGGGGCAGCAGATTGCGCGAGTTCGACTTCTCCGCCCGCCATATTTCTTTACTTTGTTTTTTTCTCGGTGACACTTGACAGCTGGCTGACGCATTACGTTCCGTTTTTCGAAATTTGAAACATGACCAAAAAATTTAAAAAGTTTTAATCAGGTTTTTAAACAAATAGTTTCCTATAGCTGCATTTTATTTAATTTAGTTCTAATCTAAATTAAAAATTAAACGAAATACACATGACTTGAGTATCGTATCCATCTACTTAATTGAAACATTAAACATTAAAAGCAAAACCGAAAAATTGCAAACAATAGTTTGATAAAGTTTTATCAAGTGTTATCGTAACTATCGCAATCAATGTCTTTATTCACGATGACTTGTTTAATGATAGCAAACATGAGTAATTTGTACTAATTTGTAATAATGTGTTAATGAACTCACTAGTGCTTAAACCAAATACTAAAGTAACTTTTAATAATGGCTACAAAAGAAAGTAAAAGTAATTCAAACAGATATTGTTTTGGTGTCAAGCCTGCACACTACATTTACGAAGACGATTTGGTATGTTCCTAATAAAAAGTACCTTTTAAAATAATATACTCAGTAGTCTATTACTATAAAATTTTGCCTCTTTTAAATTTTAAAGTTCTATTTTTGAAAAGTATGAAAAGGACCCTTTCTTTTTAAAAATATAACATACTTGTAGTTATCGTGTGATATTTTGTGAAGTTTTCGCCGTTTTAAAAAATACTGTCTTTTCCTTGAACACTTTCCGCTGATCGGGACACGGGACAAAATAATTCCTTGCTTCGACCTTTTATTATTACTCATCACGATCAAAGTAGTAGTACCTACCGTACTTAAATAAGAAACATAATTTAGGTATATAATCTGTTACAGTGCTACGTTTTCGACGAACAATACAATCCACAAGCGCTGGTTCACTACGTGGTTGCACCGAAGAAGAATATCCCGAGACTGTGCAACGCTTCAGATGAGGACGAGAAAATTCTTGGTAACTTCTAAAAGTGTTACCACACTGCGACCTTAGGATATTTCACGTAAGTGAAAGCGAGAAACAAATAACTCTTTCTCGTTCTCACTTACAGGATATATCGTGTTCGTTGTCAACGAGTGACCCCCGGGAGTAAATTAATTAAATAAATATTGGGGCACACCAAGAGGGCACACCATACACACATCAAGCCAAGGATACACTAGGGGACAAATGTCCCACGACATGTGTCGGCGACATGTCAAGCGAAGCCGGCCGATTTCGCCTGACATATCTGGCGACATCGCGCGACTTATATCCGCAGCGATGTCTAACGAAGTCGTACGACTTCGCCCACAGACCTATCATTTCGCTTACGCTTATTGTCATCTTACTGTCATCCTATTTCTATGACTTCGCCTGACATATCTGGCGACATCGCGCGACACCCGATGTCACTGCCCACACGTGTCGCGCGATGTTGCCAGACAAATCGAGCGAAGTCTGACAACGTCGCGCTACTTCACCCGACGTCGCTGGCGACACGTGTCGTGGGACATTTGTCCCCTAGTGTATCCTTGGCTTCAACCTAGCCCCAAACTAAGCAAAGCTTTTACTATGGGTGCTAGGCGACGGATAAACTTACTTATATAGATAAATACATAGAAAAAATAAATAATCGAATAGAATAGAATAGAATAAACGTTTATTCGTGAACACACTATGTTTTATTCTGTTCCAGGTCACCTCCTGATCGTAGCTAAAGACACGGCAGCACTCAGAGGCCTCAAGGCCGGTTACCACGTGGTGGTGGACGAGGATTGCCGAGCGGGGGCTTCGGGGAGGCTTCGGGCGCTCCATGTGTTCGGGCGGGCGCTGCACCACATGCTATGGCCGACCGGGCCGGGAGCCCGGCTTTGACACACACACGCTCGCACATATACATACACATTTAAATACATAGCTGTATGTAATAACCTCGTAAAACTCAGACCAATTTTAAATTTGGAATTTTTCGGCTTTGATACACACAACATTCACACGCGCACTCGCATATACAGACATTTGATACATAATATACATATATTCTGTCAAACAAGTCTGTCAGTAAATAAGAACAAAGAAAACTATATGCATCCTTTTCTTTAGGGTGCTAGAGAAAAGGATAGGTACCTATAGTTTTCTTTGCTCTTATTTACTGACGGACTTGTTTGACAGGGTTTAACAGTGTCTATACTCTGCCGCAGGTCCCGTGATCGGTCGTGATTTTCGTTCAATAATAACTCCACTACTAGCGATTTAAATTCTACTAACAGAAACGAAAACGAGTGGTCTTACCACTAGATTTAAAATTACTAGCCGTCCTTTTCGAAAAATAGCATTTCGTCATTTTATCAACAGTATCAACAGATTAGTTCCGTGAATCCTTCCGTCACCAGCACACCGCACCCTCGTCGAGCTCTGGCAGCCTTACTCACCGGCAGGAATACAACACTATGAGTAGGGTCTAGTGCTATTTGGCTGCGGTCTTCTGTATTTTAATACATAGCTGTGTAGCCTCGTAAGACCCTGATATTTTTTTCCTTATAAACGTTCGTTTTTGAGTCAGAGGTACAGGTATACGTGTGCCAAATTTCAAGTTAATCGGTTCAGTAGTTTTGGAGAAAATTGGCTGTGACAGACGGACAGACAGACGCACGAGTGATCCTATAAGGGTTCCGTTTTTCCTTTTTGAGGTACGGAATCCTAATAAAACAACATAATTATAACAAACTGAATTATATTAAATTACAATTACATAACATACACTAAGGAATATGCAGATCACAGTCTTACACATATTATAATAAAATTATAGCTCTACTCAAAAACTGCCCTTTTTCAAGTGAAATATTACTATATATGGGCGTTTTTTAAGTTTAGCTATATCTCGAACTCGAAGGTAACGGTATAAGTTCCGCACTTAAGAAACCTTTTCCATGAGAACTACACAATACATGAAATTGCATATTAGTCACCATCAAATATATCTGAGTAGCGCTGAGGGGCGCGCCAAAAAAAAAAAATCTCAACACGCCTTAGTGCGTTTTCGCATTATCTATCCGATGGACCGATATCCTATCCACCGTGTTTTTTTATTTCCGTTAACTTCGCCATATAGTTAAGTCCATTATAAGAAACAGAATGGCATAGTTAGTTTTCTAATTCGTTTTTTTTTGTAAAAAAAACTATACACCTGTGATAGATGGTATATCACAGCAATTCCCGTCAACTTTGTACAATGCCACGTCAGCAAATTTTAATTGATCCTATTTTGTTACCAACATTTAGTAATATAATTCGACTTTCGTAAGATATATACAGGATAATTGTTATAATTAAGAAAATATAGATACTAGAGAACCTTAATGACGAAATAAAACTTAATAAAATCTCAATTCATCAACAAAATCTTGGTAACAAAATAGGAATTAATAAAAACAAATTTAACTTTTCCCTTAATTTTTGTACAAAGTTGACGGGAATTGCTGATCAATTGCCGTTGAGAAACGGGCTTTACAATTAACTCTACTAAGTGTCAAAACTATGACATGTCAATTTTATATCGAACAGACGAAGCCCGTTTCTCAACAGCAAATTATGTAACATCTATCACAGGTGTATGGTGTTTTTTAGAAAAATATACGAACTAAAAATAACTAACTATGCTATTCTGTTTCCTATAACTAACTATATGTATACCGAAGTAACTATATATCTGAATCTGAAGTAATAGTTATTTGTTATACAAGGGGGCAAAGTTGTTGTTTAACCGCACGTGCCAATATTGATACCCGAGCAAGCGAAAGATTCCAATATTGAACCGACCTGTCTGCTCGTTTGCCTCCTATCCCATTAAAAAAAAAAAACTTTGCCACCGAGTAAAACACAAACATTTTCACCACACCAACACGAACAAAATACTGACTACAAAACATCAAACTAAATCAAATCCAGCAATCTATTCAATATTTAAGATTCAAAATAATTATTTGTAGGTAAATTCTACCAGCCAGCTCAAGGCATCAAGTTAAAATTTGTATGAAATTACTTTGCACTCTTGTGGATAAAATGCAATTTTGCTATCCGTTTTCGAATAGCAAAATTGATGTTTAACAGTTGGTGTGGTGAAAAGTAATGTTTGATTTTGTACATTTTTTTGGGTAGATAGACAATTTTTCTGACGTGATATTGAAAAGTTTACAAAATTGAAAATATGCACATTTAATAAAGTCAAAAACAGTCATATTTAGTGGCATTAAGCCTTATTTCCTTGTGTTACTCAATGTTCTAAATAAAGAATTAACACTTTATTTTATACTAGCTTTTGCCAGCGGCTTCGCTCGCGTTAGAAAGAGACAAAATGTAGCCTATGTCACTCTCCATCCCTACAACTATCTCCACTTAAAAAATCACGTCAATACGTCGCTCCGTTTTGGCATGAAAGACGGACAAACAAACAGACACACACTTTCCCATTTATAATATTAGTATGGATCATGACGAAGAAAACAAATTTGTTCTTTATTTAGGATATTTGGCCGCCAGTGGTAATATAAAACATAACATAACACTGTTGTCAAAAGCGTCTTCACACCTATTCACTGAGAGAAATTTGCATTGTGAATTTAACAAGTTCGACTTGTTGCGGTTTGTCCGTTTGAATCAGCCAAACGTATGTTTAAAACAATATGTGTCAGGTTGTTTTTATAAAATCGACTTGTTGATTCAAATATATTGCCGATTCAAATGACAAGTAGCTTGTTGTTTGAACCAAAGAGCACGTAGGCGCTATTTTAACCAAAAAACTTGTTGAACGAACATGAAAACTGGTTGTATTTTCTCTCAGTGTTGCATTGTAAAATAAAGTCCATACAATACACAATATGTCGTAATAGTTATTTGTTATACAAGGGGGCAAAGTTGTATTTTAACGCCGAGTGTGGAATTGAAAAACGAGCAAGTGAAAGGATTCTATAGTTGAACCACGAGCAAAGCGAGTGGTTCGAGAATAGAACCCTGAACTTGCGAGTTTTTTAACAAACGAGAAGTAAAATACATTTGCACCCGAGTGTAACACAAAACTTTTCCCCTCACTGTAGCGAGGAAACTAAAACGCAAAAAATGCGTTTATCACTGCTTCCAGTAGTTCCACAGGTGGTAAATCATCTTTATTACCAGATTCACATACTTTTATCAATTTTATAGCAGTTAATTTGACTTTATTCAAGGTCAAATTACTTTACCCACTAGTGGATAAAATGCGTTTTTACCCGCTGGTATTAAAGGACAAAACACGTGTTTCCGAGCTAGTGAGGGGAAAATATATTCTTAAGAAAGAAAATAGTGTTTTTTTAATTTATTTCAGATGTAGTGCGAAAAGATTTGCCTTCGTATTGTTACGGAAACGTACGAACGTGTCATGCTATTTCAGTCAGTCTCAGTACAAGATGTACTGACATTGACTGAACTAGCATGGCAAATACGAACGTTTCAGGAAAAAGACGAAGGAAACCCTTTTTGCACTACATCTGTATATACCTGTGTATGAAATTACAATCATTCGTTCTTTCCATTCAACTCTCCTCAAATTACAGGTCGATTCACAAGATGTCATGGATGGAGTCATGGATGTTTTCTATGTATATAAGTATTTATATATTATATATATCGTTGTCTGAGTACCCAGAACACAAGCCTTCTTGAGCTTACCGTGGGCCTCAGTCAATCTGTGTAAGAATGTCCTATAATATTTATTTTATTTATTTATTTATTTATCTGGTATGAATCCTTGTGGTGACGGGTTAAGAATTTCACCATCCCCTTTCTTCCCGTGTCGTCGACTGTGGGATAAGGGTTAAATTGTGGCGTATGCGAGAGGCTGGCAACCTGTCACTGCAATGTCACAATTTGGATTTCTTTCAACCCCTTTGTGCCAAGAGTGGCACTGAAACTTTGTAGTTAATGTGCTCTGCCTACCCCTTTATGGGATACAGGCGTGATTATATGTATGTATGATTATATGTATGGTATGAATGAGTGAATGAAAATATGCATGTGTGTGACAGATTAACCAATAAAAAAAATAAAAAAAAACCCCCGACCGCGACATAGTAGACCGATTTTCATGAAACATGGCTAAGAACACTCCCGACTTACTCAGCTTTTAGACAAAAAAAACTAAATCTAAATCGGTTCATCCGTTCGGGAGCTACGATGCTAAAGACAGACAGACAGACACGTTAAACTTATAACACCCCGTCGTTTTTGCGTCGGGGGTTAAAAATGGCGGCTAATGACAGTTACGATCCGAATGTATACCGAATGATACAAAAAAACAGGTGTCACTCATACAATCAAAGTAGTTTTTTTAAAAGTAGTGACGGTATGTGTCTGTCTGCGGCATAAACCGATTTAGATTTAGTTTTATTTTATGGCACTGAAGCTTTAGTAGTTTCATGTGCTCTGCCTACCCCTTTATGGGACACAGTCGTGATTGTATGTATGTATGTTTATTTTGTTTGCTTTATTTGACGTTCATATGCTCATTGTAATATGCCTACTTGAAAAATAAATGTTTCATTTTCATTTGAAAGCTGAGTTAGTCGGGAGTGTTCTTAGCCATGTTTCATGAAAATCGGTCCACTATGTCGCGGTCGGAGGTTTTTTCAAAATTTAATTTTGTAGTAAGGTTATGTACATTCCATCCGTGCCAACTTTCGTGAATTGACCTGTACCTATGACAATATTTTAGAATATTTCACATTAATATTAGTGACGTCCGTGCATAGTATACAAGGTGCTCGCGAGGAACCCGCATAACTTGAACCACGCGTTTCTGAGGCAAAAAGAAAGAAAAAATGTTATCTGAATTTTAAAATTTTTCGCCAAAAAAATAATTTTTTTTTTTTTGTTTTTTTTTTTACTTTTTTGGACGTATTTTCACATAAAATTTTTTTTTTATCCATAAAGTTGGCAATTAAAATGAGTTCCTTCATTTATTTTTCTAAAAACCAAATTATTTGGAAGTTTTTCTTGTCACATTTTGACATCTATCAATGACTACTGTGAGACTATGCTCCACAATTGCGCATCAGCGCCGTTAAGAAACCTTTTCTACTGAGTAACAATACGGAAATATTTTTTTTTTATTGGCAATAACTCTGAAACTAGACGAAATCTAGAAAATATATGACATTTTAGTCTTAAAATGTGACCAAGAATATGCCGTTAAAGTTATATGGGTTCCTCGCGAGCACCTTGTATAGCCGTTTAGTTTATCTATAAGGCCTGCGATACATATGCCTCTGCAGCTTGCGCAACTGGCATGCCAGTCGCGTACAAAATTACTGGCTAATGAACTGGCAGGTACGTATTTTGTACGTGGCGTACCACTTGTACCCGGCCTGAGCAATAGGCTAGTTTCCTACTAGTCAAATCAGCATCTTTTTAAGAACTATCACAACGATTTGTTAATATGGAATTACTATGAAATACTGAGGAGTGACGTCACGGTCAATTCATTTACTTTATATATTTCTCTTTGACTTATAAAATGGAAATTATGTTGAAAAATAACTACTGTCCATATTTTTCTTTTAATTATGTGGTGCTTTATTTCGTGCACTGCATGAAATATTTTCTTTTAGGTATAGGAAACTAGCCTATTCCCGAATATAGTTTGTACATTTGGATTACGTCTCCGATTTTAATAAAAATTGGTAGGCTGATAGAGTTCATGATGCTGAGAAAGATCCACTAGGTTTCCCAAAATGTCCTAGGTTGTTTGTCTGAAACCTTCCTTTTTTGTTACCAGATTTCTATACATTTTCGGTAACAAAAACGGAAAGCTTCATACAAACAACCTAGGACATTTTGGGAAACCTAGTGGATCTTGCTCAGCATCATGGACTCTATTCAGCCCTCCAATTTTTATCCAAATCGGAGATGTGATCCAAATGTACAAACTATTAGGGAATTGCTGGCCTATGTCACTCGCTCGCGGTCCGCGTTAAGTACCTACCGTTAGCCGTTCATTCGAATGAACAAGTGGTCGAGGGGCGCCCAGCGCCCGCCTGTGTAGTCGCGTGGCACGTACCTACTATTCTTCTGAGTTTTACGTACTAACTTAGTATTAGTTAAATAAAGCGTACGTATTTGTCGTTTTGCGGGCAAGTGAAGGATCTGTTACGTTAGGCACTGGTCCCACCGCGAGCTAGTAAACTATGAGCTATCGGCTATAAAAACGAACAAAGGATAATCACTCCCGCGTAAATAAAAGAGACACAGCGATGTTTATAGTTACTCGCCCAGCGGTGAGCTGTCAATATCGCCGTGTCTCTTTTATTTGCACGGGAGTGCTTATCTTTTGTTCGTCTTTATAGCCGATAGCTCATAGCTTACTAGCTCGCGGTGGGACCAGTGCCTTAGTAACTTATTAATAATCTGTGGTTATGCAGGATACAAGCATGTATATCGCAGGCCTATTGTATACATAGTATGTCCATTTGATATTTTACTTACATAAACTTAATCAAAATATTTTTTCATTAATACCTAATACCTTTATCACTAAACAAAATCACTACAAGAAATCGACTGGGTAACTTTTATTCACCAACATCCTTGCGTTATCCCGGCATTTGCCACGGCTCATGAGAGCCTGGGGTCCGCTTTGACAACTAATCCCAAGATTTGGCGTAGGCACTAGTTTTTACGAAAGCGACTGCCATCTGACCTTCCAACCCGAAGGGTAAACTAGACCTTATTGGAATTAGTCCGGTTTCCTCACGATGTTTTCCTTCACCGAAAAGCGACTGGCAAATATCAAATGATATTTCGCGCATAAATTCCGATAAACTCATTGGTGCGAGCCGGGGTTCGAACCCGCGACCTCCGGAACGAAAGTCGAAAGTACTTACCGCTAGGCTACCAGTGCTTGAGTAACTTTTATTTATTGTTAGATCGAAAAAAGTAATAAAATATTGTTAGATCATATTAAAAACAACGATAATAAAATCTACGTTTTATTGTTTATTAATCATTGTCATATCTAAATGGACATACTATTTAATTAAATTTATTAATACATCATTTTTTTCTCACAATTCATATTAATTATAATTTAATTACATTTATTAACCTAAATATTATATTGGCATGTTTTATTTTATACACATATATACTGGCAAATTTAAATTTTGTGACATATTTTATATCGAGCCAATGCTTATCAAATATTAATACAATTACACAAATATTTACATATAATTATTATATACATGTTTTAATGTCTCCACGGCTGGCAAATAGTTATTTGTTTGCCAGGGGGCAAAGTAGTTGTTTAACCGCACGTGCCAATATTGATAGCAAGCGAAAGAAATTACGATACACGTGCGAAAAGGAAACTTACTATTTTTGTCGCAGGTACGTTTTGCCAGCCGCAGACACAGGTTGAATGAATGGCTGAAATTGTATAAAATTGTAAAATAGTGAATATTATCTAAATGCACATGTTACTTACAATTTACATATTAAATAAATTAAAATTAAAACAAGTTACATTTGCGTTCTCACAGAATTTGTCTACTGCTCGTATTACATATCGATCAACATATAGACAAAGAGTTATCAATTGTAATAAAACTGTAAAAAAAATCTTACAATATTGAAATGTTACCTATCATCCTCCTTTGGTTATCCCGGCATTTGCCACGGCTCATGGTAGCCTGGGGTCCGCTTTGACAACTAATCTCAAGGTTTGGCGTAGACACTAGTTTTACGAAAGCGACTGCCATCTGACCTTCCAACCCCTTTCCATCGAATTTATAAAATACCGGGTGTCTATCATTTTGCACCATTTATTTCAGTTTTAGTTAAAGGATCGATTTTTCACAATTAATAACTCTTTGTTATAAGTTAGGTACTAAACGTAATAAATTAATAACTAAAATATATCTCCATTCAAATAGAGAGTCAGGTATTTTGTTACATTTTTGAACTCAGGCAAGCACGGTCGCGTGATAAACGATGGAACGTCAGGCCGTCCTTTAAGTTAAATAAATATACATTATCTGTAACGTTTGTCCTAAAATAAGAACATTCGGTTACTTGGTTTAAGCGTATCTACGCGCATTAGTTCGCTGAAATAACAACGCAGACTCAAATAGTACATTACGATACAAGTGCGTAAAAAAGGAAGTTCGAAACGAGTGGCGATAAATTAAAACACGACCGAAGGGAGTGTTTTAAATCGACACGAGTTACGAATTTCCTTTTCGACGTTTTTCAGTACTGATGGCCATCCGAAGTTTCGACCTGGCATATAATGAACCACTTCTCGCACTAGTGCGTAAAAAACACCATCTGTACTGAAAAAGGATATTTTATCGTTATCTTTTTGAGATAAATTATCTGTCCTAAAAAAAGGTCAATGGGTTACATGGTACGCGCGTCTATGTTCGCTGAAATAACGATCCCGCCCCAGAAACGACATTTTGTAGTCAGAATCTTTAACATAAATAGATAAATTATTATTTACTTGTTTTAATTTGGTACGACCGAGACCATATTTTCTGATTTTCAAAACACGAATATAATTTGTACTTGTACAAGTACATTTATTTTAGCAATTCCCGTTTAGTTTGTACATTTGGATCACGTCTCCGATTTTGATAAAAATTGGTAGGCTGATAGTCCATGATGCTGAGCAAGATTCACTAGATTTCCCAAAATGTCCTATGTAGTTTGTATGAAACCTTCCTTTTTTGTTACCAGATTTCTATACTTTTTCGGTAACAAAAAAGGAAAGTTTCATACAATCAACCTAGGACATTTTGAGAAACCTAGTGGATCTTGCTCAGCATCATGGACTCTATCAGCCTACCAATTTTTATCCAAATCGGAGACGTGATCCAAATGTACAAACTTAACGGGAATTGCTGATTTACTAGGTTAAGGCTATCTACGCGTGTAAAGGACATTTTGTCACCGGAAAAAAATATGTCCTAATAAATTATGTCCTAAGTAAAGGACAATGACTTACTGTGTCTAAGGCCGTTTTCACATTATCCGATCCGATATCGGATGTCGGAAGGATTTCAATACAAAAAATCCAAGATGGCGCCTGTAATGTATGGGATATCGGTCCGACATCCGATATCGGATCGGATAATGTGAAAACGCACTAAAGCTAAGTCTCTACGTTCGCTATCCCCACGTCTCAACGTGCACTGGACTACGCCTCGGCACGGTCCGGGGTGTTAGGTCACACATGGTGCAGCCGCCAGATATATCTGAGCGGACGGAGCGCGCAAAAATATCTGAACACGCCTTGTATTGCCATATTTTTATGGAATTTTAGGTCAATTGTACTGAATCACGAGCACTTTCTATCTAAATAGGAGACAAGGTGTCCCAGAATTTCCATACACTTTTGTTACTATACAAATTGTTATTCTTTTATGTGATATTTTAGCTGTTTGTTGCCCATTACCAATAAATAAATAAAAAAATGTATGGAAATGGTAACAAAATAAGAAAAAATCGTATGGGACACATCTTTTACCTATTATTTAGGATTGAAAAAGCTACTGATTCTGAGTAGAAATCACATAAAATTTATCAAAAATGTCACATTTAAAAAAGTGACAAAAAAAACGATCAGCTGTCTTAAAACAAAAACATTTACATTAATTAAGGAATCTAACTCACGTTGATATATCGCTATTGCTGCGACATGTTTCGGGCCAATTCGGAGGCCCCTCTTCAGGCATATCATATAGGAGTTCACGCGACGGCTAAAGTCCGCGGACTGGACGCTTCGATATAATAACGAGAGTACAACCGTAGATTCATTAATTATTTGAATATCACGAAAGTTTAACGTGTATAACATTTAAATTACTTGGTTTAAAGACTATCTACGCGTGTCTTTAGGACGCAGAAAGAAATTGTCATTTTTTTAAATAAATTATGTCCTAAATAAAGAACATTAGGTTACTGTGTCTAAAGCTACTCGTCTACGTTCGCTATTCCCACGTGCGATCGTACTGCGTCCACACGAAGTCCGGCGCGAGGTACACGCGGCGATCCTTCACCGTACACTGGACTACTCCTCTGTAAGCCGTTCGCGGTATACCGCTCTGAAAAAAAAAACAGAGTTGAAGTTTCATCTTTCGACTTTCTTAATTATGTCAAAGAGGATCGAGTATATGGAGAGTTACTGTCAAAGTAAAATGTGTAATCACAAACTTTTGAACATCAGTTTTGACAATTTGACCTTATTCTTAATTTGATATGTGTTAAAATGTCAAATATGAATACTTATTAGCGCCGTCTAGCCGAGCGTCAACTTAAGAGGGCTTTCGTGTGAAAAACAGTGAAATCGCAACCGAGCGCTTGATCATATCGTGTGTGGTATCAAATTAAAGGGCTTTGCGAGTAGTTTACAAATATATATCACATTATAGGACTTTTTCTACTTGGTCTAACAAAATATGAGAAAATGGCCAAAAGTGGTAATAAACCGGTGAAGGCTCGTTTTCAAAAAATTGCCAAAAATAAATTATAGCAATTTATAATCACTAAGGTATAACAGCAATTTAAGTAAACGTTGCAGATTAATTAAGTACAAAAATTATTTCGATGTGATGTAGATTTTCAAAGAAATTGTCAAATTTTAGGTAATTTCTGAAAAAAATTGAATTCGTCTTAGCCTCGTTTACTCTTTTTTAAAACCTTATAATAAAAATGTAGTCTGAGAAGTTTGTAGAACAGGGTATACGAATTATAAATTTACCTGTTTTAGTAATCAAAATTGTCCAAATTTTACAAATAAGATCGACTAATTCAGCTCTATACGTGAGTTTTTCTAAACTAAACGTGCATTAGAGAAAAAATCATAATTAATTTAGTGACTTGGTTTTCAAAAATCCAGTCTTATAAAAATCAAGATAATAAGATGCTCTAACTGAAATTTTAATTAAATAAATCTATTGGATAACGGAAAGTGTAGTATTTCACAGACTAAATCTGTCAATTTTACATTCTTTTGACGTTTTTTTTTAAAGCAGCCTTAAGGCTAAAGACTAAAGCCTGTAGCTTACCCAGAAGTCGTCCATAAGGCCGAGTCATTTGGTAGCCTTGTGGTAAGAAGGTTGAAAATGGAACGAATCAAAACAAATGCAACTCAATTCTATTTCAAATTTCATCGTAGGTATTTGGTCCTAGTATTAGGACAGTGGGCCCCAAGGGGGTGAAGCTTACCCGGAAGTCGTCCATGAGCCCCAGCCTCTTGGCAGCCTTGTGGTAGGTGCGAGGGTTGGTGTACGCAACTCGCACGGCGGGCGCGGGCGCGGCGCCGCTCATCACCTCCTCGGCGGTCGCGTTCGGGAGCGAGTACACGTACTTTGTGAAGTTGTGGTCGTAGTTTTGCTAAAAATCGAAATGGTTGATTGAATTTAAGTCGCAAATCGAAATAAACATTACTAGTATAAATGCATTACTAGTATAAGTTGTGGACGTAGTTTTCCTGGAAGAGATAAATAACCACAACATTTAAATTTTGAAAAAAAAAACCCCGTCATAGTGGACCGATTTCCATCAAACATGGTGTAAGAACACTCCTGAGCTTTCAAACAAAAAAAAATCGCTTCATCCGTTCGGGAGCTACAATACAGACAGACACACACGTCAAACTTTTAACACCCCGTCGTAGTGGGTTAAAAATGAAAAATTAGACAAAATAGGTACCTATTTAACAAAAAACTTACTAAATATTTAATAGAAAACATGTTTTATAATATGCAAGAGTTTTTGACAGTTAAGCTACATTTTAAATAAATCCATTACTATTAAGTTTATGCAACTAATTAGAATTTAGATAGTAAGCTAGCTAAGGATATAAAGCAGTACCCTTACAGAGTTAAACATTACAGTAATATCCCATGCTAAAATTCGGTTAATCGAGAAATAGGTGTGAATTATCCTGAAAGTTACCTTTAATAAATAAGTGAGATTCATTTTTGTGAACTCGACATAGTCCTGGTTGAGTACGATGTAGCGCAGATGGTTGTCGAAGAAGAGACCTTTGCTGACGCCCGCCTGTAAACATTTCGGCATATTTTGAATATGTCCTTTTAAAAGGACATTGGGTTTTAACAGAATAGGTATAGGTAGAGGATAAATATGTAAAGCTGATCAATCAATCAATCAATCAAATAATTTATTTCTTTGAATATGGTACATTGGTACAGGTTGGTAATACATTTTTTGATCAGAACATCCTGCCACATACGGCATAGAAATAATAATGCATGCATGTCATAAAATAGTCACTAACTTATATAAAAATTGTTCTCTAAATATCATAATTATTAATTTTAAATAAAGTTTCATTATACCTTAGTTTGTTATTTAGTTTTCATTAAAAAAAAATACATTTATAATTAGTTACTACGACCATTCCTGATGACCGGTCTCGCTAGGCCAGATCGGTCATCAGGAATGCCGGGATAACGCATGGAGGATGATGATTACCTTCCCAAATGAGTAGGTCCTGGATATCTCCGGCCGGATGCACGCGCGGCCCTGCGTGTTCACCGGATCTCGGAGCCAGTCGTCGAAGAACCTGCAAAAGACATCATCAACATCATAAACATCCTTCCATGGCTATAGGAGATCTTATCCCAGCTTCTGTGTAGTAGCATAAATTAAATATAACAAGATCATACCATCCCATACATTAAAATGCGAACGCCTACGAACGCGCTTACACTCCACCACACATAGATGGCGCCACAAAAAATGCCTTGTTGCCACCGATTATTTGTAGATTGGCATTAAGTGTCAATTCCGAGCCGTAAATCTATGTCAAAAGTGACACTTAACGCCATCTACAAGTATAATCGAAAGCTACAAGACATTTTTTTTTTGTGGCGCCATCTATGTGTGGTGGAGTGTAAGCGCGGTCTTAGGCGTTCGCGGTCAATTTATGCATGGTAGTAGTCAATATCCGCCATCTCGGATTGGCCGCTATCTTGCGGCCATCTTGAGTTGGCAATCATAGTTTTTTCACTTTGCAAATAGAAAGTTTTACAAAAAAATTATTCTAAAATGTCATCGTAGAAGCTCAAGAAAAGGACCCATAACCATCCTAAAAGCCGGCAACGCACCTCCTAGGCTTGTGCCGTTTCGTTCGTTGATCGGAGCGCTCCGATCTCGTTCAATCGCTCCTACGAACTAGTTCGCTCTTTTAGGTCTTTTGCTCATTTAGTTCAGCCAGACCAGCGACCACTGCGGTCGGAAAGATCAGAACGAATGGGGCCGAATAGTGTCAAAATGATACGAATAGTCCACAGATATTAACATTCCGGGCCCAAAGGTTGTAAGTAACCGAACTTTAATATGAAAACTTGACGTTTTTTTGTTGCTCTGCTAAGTAGCTCTCGCTCTCGGTCGGCGTATTCACACGCTCGTTCTCGATCCAAACCGCTCGCGCTCGCCGATCCTATAGGTACTGAACTAAATGAGCAAAGACCGAATCTTGGAGCCTGGAAAGATTCAGTTCATTTCGGTCATTGATGGGATTTTATTCCTAACAGTTCATAGTTCGTGAACGACACAAGCCTAGCACCTCCAACTTTTCTTTTTTTTTCCAATTCGGCTGTTCAGTCCATAGACGGCAGTGATCGCTTACCTACCATCAGTCGACTTGTCTGTTTGTTTGCCTCCTATGTCATAAAAAGTGCAATCAAAGTTTAGTTTGCTGGATAAGAACTTACGCTTTAGGCCAGTTCGGCTACAACCGGCCCATACAACCGGTCAGCTAAAAATGTTAATGATCAAGAATTAAGAATAATAGGGCACACATATGAGTGTTTACATGTAAATAAAAGGAATTGTATTTGTGATAAGTTACAATATGTAAAAACATTTAAATATCTTGGTCTAACAATCGACACTAATTTTAATTGGAAACCGCATGTGAACGATATTTGTAATAGGTTGAGGGCGGTATTAGGGAAGTTCTACCAACTAAACGGAGCATTAAATAAGAAAACCTTACATGTTGTATATTACGCTCTTGCTGACTCCTTGATTAGTTACGGATTAATAGTATATGGTCGAACGTTTAAAACTTATATTAACGACATCAGAAATCTACAGATGAGACTGCTCAAGTTCCTAGTTAGCAAAAAAGATAAGGATAGTTGTAATAAAAACTATGATCTATTATTTTCTTTATGTAAAATATTACCGGTTGATAAGAAAGTGACATATTTAGTAGGATTAGAATATTACTTTCAAGATTGCTATAAACTAACGGTAACAAATAAGTATAATACAAAAAGTGTCAGAGAAAAACGATTAATACAGCCGAAGGTAAATAATTATTATGGAGAGAGAATGTCCCAATACGTAGTACCTAACGTTGATGTAAAATGAGCGTTGATGTAAAAAACACGATATTATGCTCACTGTGCAAAAATAGATATGAATTTGACTGCGCTGGCTATTCCGAGAATTTATATCGCTTACTGACCAAGGAGTCAAAAAATGCATGGAAATGTAAATCTTGCAATTTATTAAAAAAAGATAACAAGACACAAAGTAGACCCACTAAAGTGATTCTGAGGAACAGGCCACAGCAAAAACGGAGCGTCAACATCACACCTACATCCTCCAAACCATTGACACCACATGTTTCGCCTATAAATAAAGTACTGAAGCCTAGTTTGCCTCCAAAAGGTAACAACGTACATAGCATATCATCTAAGGAATTGGACCCTAACCTGCAACCTGACAATAATATAATGCAATCTGAAAAACCGGACGAGATTACGTCATCAACTGCTAAGACAATACCATCACCTGCTAAGACAACATCATCACCTACTAAGGCAATAACATCACCCCTAACGACAACATCCTCACCTATAAATACATTTTTAAATGATGAACCAGAAAATGAAGAACTACAGAAAAAAATACTGAATGAATCCGATGGCTCACTGACATCAGATTCCGCTAATGACAGTAAGAACACAGAAGGGGACTCACAAGAGTCTTCGTCACAGCCTTTATCACCATCCGATAAATTATGCATGAGCGCGGACGGCCTAGTACGAGAGACAGGCTCGCAGAGTCATGACCTTATCGAAAAAGTTTCCACACTTGAAGTCGCATTGGCTAGTACTGAAATGGAACTCGAAAATAAAATAATCGAGAATAATGAGCTTCAAAGAAAAGTCGACAAATTATCATTAGAAATAAAAGTACTGCAGTCATTGTGCTCTTCACCGCAAGGAGAAAGTAAAAGTAAAACTCGCAAAAATCAGAAACAATCGCTAATAAACAATGAATCGTCAATACTGTCTTCACCGATTACTGGTAAATCAGACAAGAGCTTTGACCACAAAAATTTCCAAAGGTTGGAAAAGAAAATCAATGACCTGGAAAAACTATTAATAAATATGGAAAATGAAATGATAGGCATAGGAGATCGAATAGGTACTCTGACAGAAAGTCTTCACCGAACTACGGATATTGACAGCAATAATTTACATAGGTATGAAAACATAACCCCAATCAATACCTCGACAGTTGACGAAGAGCAAGTCCCTACTACTCCAAAGATTTTATCATTATCATCACTACAACACTCGAAACTCTGTGTGATTAGCAACCACTCGAACTATATGATAGAGCGAGTAAAACAGGCATTTTCCGGTGAAAACGCGTGTGTCTACCTAACCCCAGGCGCAGGAACACGTGAGCTGTTTCGAGACTTACAAACCAAACTGCAAGATTTTACTCTATCTGACTTTTGTATTGTGTATATTGGAGATAAAGATTTCAAAAATAGCGTCAACTATTATAGTTTAGTGAAGTACATACGTGAACAACTAAGTCTAGTTCAACATACAAATATTGTGATATGTCTACCTACATACAAACTCAACAATTACGCAAACTTGTTTGTTAAGCGTGTAGAAATATTTAATGACCTACTGTATGAAGATAATTTAGAACATGGCTATAGTTACATTCTGGACTCTAATTCTCACTTGTCATATGACAGTTATATGTTTTCTCGCCTAGGGAATCTAAATCGTCGGGGTTATACGACAATATTCCACGCTTTAATTGAACTATTGAATGCAATACTGACTTCCACTTCTCTTGAGGATGAGCATGAGGGTCAGCATGAGCAGTTTTTTCGAGAAAACGACCCTAAGTAACTTTACTATCATGCATCAGAATATACAGGGTGTCTTAAATAAATTAGATGTTATTGATATTTCAGTAAAAGAACTAATTAAAGATGGACTTGACATTGACGTACTCTGCCTATCGGAAACTTTCATTCGAAAAGGGACAGAGAGTAATCTCAAGCTTGCGGGGCTCAAACTAGCATCCCATTTCTCCAGATCTAAAAAGAGAGGGGGTTCTTGCATCTTAATAAAACATAAGTACAAATATACACCGTTACAAATCTGTAAGGACCTCGCAATTACAAACATTTTTGAATGCTGTGGAATTGAGATCCCAAACCTAAAACTAATAATTATAAATATTTATCGGGTTCCCAAACACACATATGAAATACCTTTCTTGCAACAACTTGAAAAACTTTTGCAATATGTGACTACAAAAAAGAAAAAACATAAGATTATAATTAGCGGCGATTGGAATTTCAATACTTTGAAAAAGAACAAAAATATCTTAGAGTTAATAACCCTGTTAAACAATTTTAGTATTCAAATGCATATTAGAGTCCCAACTAGAGGTAAGTCGTGTATTGATCACATAGCTAGTAATGCAAAAAAGGCCACAGCAAACGTGCTTCCACTAGCCCTCTCTGACCATGAGACTGCTCAATTACTAACAATAAAACTAGTCAACACAGTCCAGCGCAAATTCTACTATACAACTAGAAGAGATTATAGCTCTGAAAATATAAATAAATTTAAAAGCTGTATGTCGTCTTTATCGTTTGCTCAAGTTTTAAATGAAACTGAGACGGATGCAGCCTTCCAAAACCTCCATGAACTATTAGGCCTGTTTAATGATTTGTGCTTTCCGCTAGTTAGACGAAAAATTCATAACACACATAACACGAATAGATGGTTAACCCGTGGTTTGCGACGTTCATGCTTTACTAAGAGGAAACTGTACCTAAAATACCTGCAAGATCCTGGAAACAAACACCTAAATAAGCGTGCATACTGTAAATACACAAAACTGCTCAGGAACTGTATACGTAAAGCACACCAATTTCACAATAGTAGATTGATTAACCACGCTAAATCGAAATCGAAAGCAACTTGGCAAATAATAAATGGCCCCTCGTACAAAGAACCACATTCCATTAACTGTATCAAGGACGATCAAATAAAGTACACAGACCCCCTAGACATAGCAGAATTGTTCAACAACTTTTTCATTAATATTACAAACCTATATACAACAAACAGGGGATCAGAGAACCAATCATATTTAAACAATCCTGTAAACGCTAAAACCATATTTCTTAAACCTTACGAGAAACAAGATATATACAAAATTATAATGTCCTTAAACAATAGCAATGCAGTAGGAGTAGACAATATAGCAACCAAAATACTAAAGTGTTGTGCAGAAGAAATCGCCCTTCCCCTCACACACATAGTAAATTTATCTTTCGTACAAGGTACATTTCCCGTCAATCTCAAACGCTCAATAGTCAAGCCCATACACAAAAAGAATGACAAAGACATAATGGATAACTATAGGCCTATTACTATTATTCCGGTAATATCTAAAGTCCTAGAAAAAGCCATGCACGAACGACTGTTGAACTTTCTCACCTCATACTCAATATTAAGTAAAGAACAGTATGGCTTCCGTAAGGGAAGTTCAACTACGCTGGCTTGCTTTAATTTGGTGAAACTGGTAACGGAATCAATCAACAGCGATACTCCTGTAGCTGCGGTCTTTTTAGATCTTAGCAAAGCGTTCGATTTTGTAACCCATTCGATACTACTGAACAAGTTGGAAAGGTCTGGAGTAAGAGGTAACGCTCTGAATTGGATACAAAGTTACCTTTCTGAAAGGGAACAATGTACAGAAATACAACAAATCATTAACAATGAGCTAGTGTCCGTTAGATCGCAATATAAACTTAATCGATGCGGAGTGCCACAGGGGAGCATACTTGGCCCATTATTATTCCTTATATATATCAATGATTTGCCCACCCAAATACAACATAATTGTATAATGTTTGCAGATGACACTACATTGATAATAAAATCTGACAATCTTAATAATTTTAATAATGATATAAAAAACTCGCTAAATAATGTAATTCGTTGGCTCAATATTAATAATTTAAAAATAAATATTAATAAGACATGTTTAATGCAATTTAGAACATACAGAGGCACAGACATCGATTTAAATATTCAATATGAAAATGACACTGTTGAAGAAGTAGAACACACTAAGTTTTTGGGGATATATATAGACAAATTTTGTGACTGGAAAATTCATGTTGCTCATGTATGTGACAGGCTAGACAAATTCGTCTTTGCTCTAAGACGACTTAGCAGCATTTCTTCCAAAGCTGTAGCCTTAACAGCCTACCATGGACATGTGTCATCTATATTGAACTATGGACTATTGATCTGGGGCAACTCTGTAGATGTTCATAAAGCATTCCTGGCTCAGAAAAAATGCGTACGAGCTGCCTGCAATGTCCATTACCTAGAGCCATGCAGACCGTTATTTCAAGCAACAAAAATTCTTCCGTTGCCATGCATGTATATATTACAGGCATCCTTGTTTGTGAGAGAGCACCCTGAATATTTTGACGCACATAGTACCTTTTTTCCTCGATCGACCAGACACAGAAACGAAATATTCTTGCCTAGAGCAAGAAAAAATGTTTTCAAAAATAATGTATATTCAATGGTCATCCAAATTTATAACAAATTACCAAAAAGCATACTAGAAATAGATCCGAGATTGTTTAAAAATGCCCTCAGAAAGTGGTTGCTGGGGCGCTGTTACTACTCAATCCAAGAATTTATGTCTGATGAAAACCCGTAATGCTCATTGATTATTTTTTGCTTAATTTTGACATGTGTAATTTTACTATTATTGTTCCTTTTTTTTTTCTTTTTCAATCTTCGTTATTTCCATTAATGTAAAAATAAATTTAAATTATTTGTTGACTGCTAAATTAATTCAATAATTCTAAAATCGTATTGTATTTCAAAATTCCCTTACTATAGACTTTATCATTGTGATATGCTTTTAAATTATTTAGGTTTTTAATAGAACTGTTTTTGCATGTTAGCTTTATATTGCATGCCTATCATAGGGTAGAACATAAGGACCTCCTTAAATGTAACACCACACTGACTGTAACAAAACTATGTTCTTGCAATAAATATATTTCTATTTCTATTTCTATTTCTATAACACTTTTAATAAAATTAGTATATTGAGACAAACGCCTAAATTGTCTAAAACAATGCTTAAGTCGAAACTGAGGTCTTCTCTCCTCGATAACAAGCCAAGGTCAACAGGTGCAAGCTATTAGTAACGTAAACATAACAGCCGACGAGAACGCCGCACGCATGTTATCGAGGAGTGAGTACCTACCTTATCATTATTTAATTGATTTAGCCTACGCGTAAGTTCCTATAGTATGTATGTAATTATGTAAATAGGTTAAGATATACAATTTAAGATTGTTTAAAAAATGAGCGCATCTTGCCATTAAACGTAACAGTTTGGCAAGTTAATTCATGTACAAAATTAGTTTAAGTTGTTTTTTTTTTCAAAAAAAAAAAAAAAAAAAAAAAAAAGGCTCTAGCCCGGCCCAGGAGTTAGCACGCAGCATCCAGCCAGTAATGTTCCACTCTGATACTGTAGTTGGGCTATCGGGATATCAACTTACGCTTTAGGCTAGTTCGGCTCTAGCCCGGCCCAGGAGTTAGCCCGCAGCATCCCGCCAGTAATGTTCCACTCTGGTGTTGTAATTGGGCTATTAACTTACGCTTTAGGCCACTTCGGCTCTAGCCCGGCCCAGGAGTTAGCCCGCAGCATCCAGCCAGTAATGTTCCACTCTGGTGCTGTAGTCGGGCTATCGGGCTATCAACTTACGCTTTAGGCCAGTTCGGCTCCAGCCCGGCCCAGGAGTCAGCCTGCAGCATCCAGCCAGTAATGTTCCACTCTGATACTGTAGTTGGGCTATCGGGCTATAAACTTACGCTTTAGGCCAGCTCGGCTCTAGCCCGGCCCAGGAGTTAGCCCGCAGCATCCAGCCAGTAATGTTCCACTCTGATAGTAGTTGGGCTATCGGGCTAAGGACTTACGCTTTAGGCCAGCACGGCTCTAGCCCGGCCCAGGAGTTAGCCCGCAGCATCCAGCCAGTAATGTTCCACTCTGGGGCTGTAGTTGGGCTATCGGGCTATCAACTTACGCTTTAGGCCAGCTCGGCTCTAGCCCGGCCCAGTAGTTAGCCCGCAGCATCCAGCCAGTAATGTTCCACTCTGATAGTAGTTGGGCTATCGGGCTAAGGACTTACGCTTTAGGCCAGCTCGGCTCTAGCCCGGCCCAGGAGTTAGCCCGCAGCATCCAGCCAGTAATGGTCCACTCTGATAGTAGTTGGGCTATCGGGCTATGGACTTACGCTTTAGGCCAGCTCGGCTCTAGCCCGGCCCAGGAGTTAGCCCACAGCATCCAGCCAGTAATGTTCCACTCTGATAGTAGTTGGGCTATCGGGCTATGGACTTACGCTTTAGGCCAGCTCGGCTCTAGCGCGGCCCAGGAGTTAGCCCGCAGCATCCAGCCAGTAACGTTCCACTCTGGTGCTGTAGTTGGGCTATCGGGCTATCAACATACGCTTTATTATTATTATTTCATATTTCATATTTATTTATTCAATAACAATATTACATTGTGTTTGAATCTTAAATCTAGGCACACAAAAACAGAACATAATATTTGATCTGTAGTTGGGCTATCGGGCTATCAACTTACGCTTTAGGCCAGCTCGGCTCTAGCCCGGCCCAGGAGCCGGCGCGCAGCATCCAGCCAGTAATGTTCCACTCTGGTGCTGTAGTTGGACTATCGGGCTATAAACTTACGTTTTAGGCCAGCTCGGCTCCAATTCAGTCCAGAAATTCGCTACATTTTCATTTTCTAAAACTTTTACCTAGACTATGACCTTGGTAGAAGCTCTAGAGTAGACATTTTCAGTCAACGCTAGCGTCTTCATACTATCGAGCGATTTTGGTAGGCTAGAGTCCTCCTTAGAGTAGACTTTTCAGTTAACAGAGTGTGGCAGTTTCACACTTGGGCGCATCTTTAGTTTACTTACGCTTTAGGCCAGCTCGGCTCTAGTTCACTCACAGAAGCATGGTAGTGAGCTTAGAATGTGTGCGTAGGAACGCGCTTCTTTCATATATTTGATTGCCATTGTCCGAGGGCAACTTTAATTTACTTACGCTTTAGGCCAGTTCGGCTCCAGCCCGGCCCAGGAGTCAGCCCGCAGCATCCAGCCGAGCCCCGGGAAGAAGTCGGTGCGGTGGAGGAGTTCGGGCCGCGAGAGATCCACCAGCTGCTTCTTGCCGTTGTCGTTCCAGGCTGACACACACCTGGGAATAAATATCCATACTAATATTATAAATGGGAAAGTTTGTGTGTCTGTTTGTTTGTCCGTCTTTCACGGCAAAACGGAGCGACGGATTGACGTGATTTTTAAGTAGAGATAGTTGAAGGGATGGAGAGTAACATAGGCTACTTTTTGTGTCTTTCTATCCCCCCCACTTCCCTAAAATGGAGGGTGGAAGTTTGTATGGAACATTCTGCAATTTTTGAATTTCTCGCGATCGAAGCCACGGGCAAGAAAGCTAGTAATAAATAAATAAATATTACAGGACATTTTTTAACCCCCGACGCAAAAACGGGGTGTTATAAGTTTGACGTGTCTGTCTGTCTGTTTGTTTGTCTGTGTGTGTGTCTCTGTGGTACCGTAGCTCCCGAACGGATGAACCGATTTAGATTTAGTTTTTTTGTCTGAAAGCTAAGTTAGTCGGGAGTGTTGTTAGCCATGTTTCATGAAAATCGGTCTACTGTATCGCGGTCGGGGGTTTTTCAAAATTTTAATTTTGTGGTTAGGTTATACACAGATTTACTAAGATACTGAGTCCCACGGTAAGCTCGACAAGGGTTGTGTTGTGGGTATACTCAGACAACTCAAATGTGATTTTAGTAATGGAAACAATTTGATAGATTTTAATAATGAATGTGGGTTAAGAACTTCACCTACCCCTTTAGGGAATACATGCGTGAATTTATGTAGATTGTCTGTATTTCATAAATAAAAATACATACCATATGCTATGATCCTTGATCAAGAGAGGATATGTGCCTAGGAAGTACTCGTAGAAATCCGGCGAAATGTCCAGATCATCTGCAACAAAAGGATTTCTTAATTAAAATATTCGAAAATTAGAAATATTTACATCTAACCGCAACGCAACGGGCCGAGCGGCGAGCGACGTGGGCAGTACACGAAGTGTAGCCGCCGCGAGCATTCCTTGGGCAAGTGGTATCTCTGAGACAATCTACTGAAAAGGGCCATCCAGTGCAAGATGCCCAACATTCTTACAGCGTTGCTGAGTTAAAATTGTTTTTTTTACTCACCTTCAACGAAGCACGAGCGAGGGGTATCTCTTAGATGAATGCTAAAACAGGTCTCTTCAATCTCTTCATACAACCTTTGGTGCAAAGGTGCCCATTATACTAGCTGCGTTGACCCGTTAAAACTAACTTTTACCTTCAACGATGATCACAGCTTGATGCCTCAAAGTCGTGAACACATGGTTCAGGGCAAACTTGAAATGCCTCGCTATTTTATAGTAACCCTTATATTTGATATCAGTGCGGGCGAGTGGTATCTCTGAGACAACTACTGAAAAGGGCCATCCAGTGCAAAGATGCCCAACATTCTTACAGCGTTGCTGAGTTAAAATTGTTTTTTTTACTCACTTTCACTGAAGCTCGAGCGAGGGGTATCTCTTAGATGAATGCTAAAACAGGTCTCTTCAATCTATTCATACAACCTTTGGTGCAAAGGTGCCCATTATACTAGCTGCGTTGACCCGTTAAAACTAACTTTTACCTTCAACGACGATCACAGCCTGATGCCTCAAAGTCTGGAACACATCTCTCTCTCTCAGTCTCTTCAACCTTTTAACCTCTTCAACCTAATACTGAAACAGGTCTCTTCAATCTTTGCTGCACTGCAAATGCGTTGCCTCATTAAAATGGACTTTTACTAACCTTCAACGATGATCACAGCCTGATGCCTCAAAGTCGTGAACACATGGTTGAGGGCGAATTTGAAATGCCTCGCTATTTTATAGTAACCCTTATACTTGATATCAGTGCGCGCGAGTGGAATCTCTGACAGGTCGGGTTGGCGCACTACGGTGATTGACGGGTCTGCGTCGGTGAAGGATTTTATTACTTGATATGTGGCGTTATGCCCGCAGTCCTGGAAAAGATAAAATGTAGATTTTGATATAGAATAGGGCTGACGACTACATAAAAAAATGGCATTCTGTTTAGTCCGTCAGTTCGGTCGTCCAAAAATACTGAACACATATATTTCGCTTTTTCTAATTAATGAAAAAATACAAAGATATAAGGTAACGGACCCAATCATGGACAGTTTAAGGAAAATTTTCGCCTGTTTTTGATATTTTACTCATAAATGTGAGAAAAATTCTACCGCTACAAAGCGTGTTAAATCTTGAATGTCCTATCCTTCAAGTGTTTACATTTCAAGCGTATTGCAGAATGGATACTCCTATTAGTTTCTTCATACTTACGGAAAAAAAATTAAAAAAAATTAAATCTCGAAAGGTGTTTTTTTCTCCAATTATGGACGGCAGTTCTCCAGTAATGGATCCCCCATTATGGACAGTGAAATAAGTTTAAAATTTTACTTTTAAAGCCAACTGATACTCAATGAGTCAATTTTATATACATAAATACAATTAGTTTGAGTTATTTTAACATAGGATTGTTTCTTGTAAATTTTGGTTTTGTATATTGTTCCTTGTCCATCATAGGAGGTAGGCAGTTTTTCGATTCCAGTAATGGACACTCGCAAAATAACGCCATATCTTTGGAGCAACAAACTAGTATGTTTTATACCTTATCTCATGCTTAATGCAGTAAGTAAAACGCATTCAAGTTTACACCGAGTATTATTTTTTTATTATTTTATACATGAACTCAACTCTCTTAGCAACATTACTAAGAATTCGTCTTGATTTTTTTTTCAGTAAACTGATGAATTTTATCTTGTCGCCAAATCCTTCAGAAATAACCGAATTAATTGAAACTTCAAAATGAAACAGCTCTACAACTCTAGTTTATGGTACATAGCCGTCAGTTTTTAAAAACTAATTTTAGATACTTATTTTTAAGGATTTGTGTTTTTTTGTCCATAATGGCATCACCGTCCATTTATATGGGGTATTTCACCTTAGAGCATCAAAGTTGCGGAATGGGGGCTTGTGACGTCACTTCTAAGTAAAAATTGTACCTAGGCGTGACGTCACGCGAAACTTCAACGCACTGTACCGTCGTCATTTTTCGTTTACGAGAAAAAAGAAAAAAATACGTGTCCAATATTCTTTGATAATCTATTCTTTCTTTCTTTCTTTATTGCACCATGGTAATTACAATATGTTTTTTACATGCGAAATAGTCAGTACCTCATGGACCCAAGATGGGTATGGCAATTTAAATCTTAAAATTAACTTATGTGCTAATACATATGTGCATGTATATCATTAAAATTAATTAAGAATTACAATGAATAAAATTTTAAATATGAACATAATTATTTAAATACTAACATCATTATTATTAGCAACATACTTTAATTATTACAAATAGTACCGAATGTGATAATCAATTTCATAGTATTAAAATAGTAATAGGTATAATTAATCAGTGCTCATGTCATGTCATTATCATTCATAAAATCCTTAACAGTATAATAGTTTTTATTGATAAGAAATGTCTTCAACTTATTATGTTATCTAATCGACGGACTAATTAGTTTTTTTTAATCGTCTAACCTATTGGCAGTGAGTAAGCGGGATAAAAATGATGTGG
The DNA here is from genome assembly GCF_023078275.1 of Leguminivora glycinivorella. Taxonomy (NCBI): domain Eukaryota; kingdom Metazoa; phylum Arthropoda; class Insecta; order Lepidoptera; family Tortricidae; genus Leguminivora; species Leguminivora glycinivorella. The sequence goes on from NC_062994.1 coordinate 11,040,817, forward strand.
ATTAGATATTTTGATGCTAGTTTTTAAAGTTCCTAAGTGCCCGAGAAAAAAATCATCTCACATACACTGTTAATGTTGAGAAGTTGAGAGGAAGTAGATTAGCATGGAATAGGCATGTAATGCGCAGGGATGAAAGCAATGTTATAAAACTAGTGGTAAATATGAAGGTGGATGGACACAATGGTAGTGGAAGGCCTAAGAAAAGATGGATGGAATGTGTGAACAATGATATGAGAGTGAAAGGGATGGAAATGACGGCTGATAGAGAGGAATGGAGGAAGATGATCTGCTGTGCCGACCCCAAATAATGGGAAAAGGGTAAGGGAATGATGTTCATGATACACTGTTAATGCTAAAAAATGGAGACCTATTCCGAAACATCAGACGCGTCTCTAAAATTACTTGATATAAACTTTTTTTTGTGCTAAAGTGAGAACTGAGAATACCAAACTATTCCCAAGAACATTGGGTTGGATCCAAATTTTATTTAAAAACGCAAGCCGAACGAAGTTAACCCTTAAATGCATGGTGATGTATATATGCATCATATATTTGATGGCCCGTGGCTCGATATAAATGTTTTTTTTTTAATTAGAAAATAGTTGATATTAATCGGTATGACATCCACTTAGGTTTAAGTTTGACATCTTCAATTATTTCATTTGTTTGTAACGACCTCTGATATTTTTCTGATGTTTAGTTTGAACCTTGTAATGTACTAGTTATGAGTGTATATAAAATGATATTTTGTATCTACCGCATAAGCGCCTTGGCACCCTAGCTGTAAGTTTATGCATGAGTAAATAAATAATTGAGAATGTATGTATGTATGTATGTAAACACTTTATTGTACATAAGACAAGAAATATGTAGCTGTCCAAAATCACCTTTATTTCATAATTATTATTCATTATTTATTATTATTTAATACACAATTAAATAAATTAAATAATATAATAATTTACTATTTATTATTTAAGGATTAAGATGAAATGGCGGAAAAGTGTGAAAAAACAGGACGATGGCGATTTTTAGTATGTCATTTAGGCTGATTTTTTCGGAGTTAGTAATTAGTTTATGTTTAAACATTTTATCATAAAGGTTTCACAAATAGTGTACTTTTTTAAAAGTAGTATTTTTTTTTAAATAAAACTTACCAATCACGATATATTTATATAAATAACATTTACAATTTTTGCATACAAGATTTATTTGTTATTTCTATCTTTCTAAACCATGTTTGTACCTATAGTTATAGTTTTTAAGCATTATTTAAGAGAATTGTGATCGTTTTAAATTTAGACATTTTTCTATGAAATAAATTTTATCTTTTATCTTTATCTTATCTTTTATTTGGCCTATTTAACTTCTAACACTGATTTAGTATCAAAATCGATCCTAAATATTTTTTTTATTATTTTTCCCATAGTCAGAAAACCATTGTCTATCACATATATTAATATCTCGTTAAAAGAAAAATTCATGCATTTAAGGGTTAAATTATATTTCCAATTTTACATAAGTACTTTAGGTACATACCTGACTGACTATGATAGGGAACGTCTTCTTACTGGGTCGAAACTTGATCAGGTTGTCTAGACACCGTTTGACTGTGACACGGTCACACGCGATCACTAGGACGGGCAGCACTGTTTCTGAAAACACAACATATAGAATTATTAAATTGTATGTTTTTTTTTTGGGGGACACCTTACACAGATCAACTTAGCCCCAAACTAAGCAAAGCTTGTACTACGGGTGCTAAGCGACGATATGCATACTTAAATAGATAAATACACGTAAACTTGTTAAACTTATTATCAAATTGCCTTAAAATTACGTAGCAGTATCATAATGCCCGGGCAATGTGATAAAAAATGGCGTTCGGGCAAATTTGTTAAACTTATTATTAATTTGCCCAATGGTCACGTAGCATTATCATAATGACCGGGCAATGTGATAAAAAATGGCGTCTAGACAATGATTAATCACTTTGCCCAATATGGCTAGGCATTATTCATAATGCCCGGGCATTATACATAATGCCCTTTTTAATCACTTGGTCCATAACATATACATAGAAAACATCCATGACTCAGGAACAAATATCTGTGCTAATTACACAAATAGATGCCCTTTCCGGGATTCATGCCCGGGACCGCGGCTCAGACCGGTCGTCTTATTACAGAACAATGGTCTTTCTCATGTATTGGGCGAGCAGCGGGGAGGGTGTGCGGCGTGCATGTCAAACAATTGAAGTTCATACAAGTGTCCTGAGTCGACGCCGAATGCTTCGCTCTAACGGCCCGGCCACGACATTGGTCTAAGCGCGACAGCGGTGAGCGGCAGCCATACGTGCGAATGAAAAGTCCCATCGCTGTGTCTCGCAGTTTTTCTTTTTATCAAAATCGGTGACATGGTTCCTTAGAACAAATCTTCGTATGTCTTATAGTTTCAGACTTTCCCATACTGACCGATTTGAATGGGCCACCCTGTATATGACATAGTCTTACAGTGGCCTAGGGTTCCAATTGGTTGACTGTACATACCTAAATAAATAAAAAATGCATTCATCGCATAATAATTATTTCCTGAATCTGTACAATCGGAAGAGATAAAACGTAATTTCCCCTTAAACATATTTAGAATAAAGAATATAAATTAGGTACTACAGTTTAAGCCCGGGTCACACAGAGGTCGTGACCGAGACGCGATTGATAAAAGTGAACAAACATTACAGGCATTAAATTGCAATTTATTGTACGAATACAATTAATTTCTATACAGAGGGCGAGTAAATGGTAAATAATATTGTTTTTGTAAATAATAACGCGTTATTATAATTACAAAGTTATTGTGTTTATAGAAATGTTTCAAAGAACATGTGTTTTTATTGTAATCATTTAAATACATACATATATTCTCAAAAGGGCCAAAAGGGGGGAACAGAGCTCATGAAACGAAATTGTGATATAACAGGTTGCTAGCATATCTCCTCACAATTGAACCCATATCCCGTAGTCGACTTCTACTACACCCACGGGAAGAAAGACCCCCTCTCCTTTAGTACTAGGTTGGGAAAGGTGAAATCCTTAAGCCGTCACCACACGAGCATTTGCGGGTAATTTAAATAATATCAGGGGCGGCTCACTCCGCATTCTATCGCCACGATAACAAGTACATATCGGCGGCCGCGTGTGGCGAGTTCGTAGCTCATTCAGTGGTTTAATAGCGGCATTTTGTGAACATCAAAGGAGTGAGCCTTCTGTACTTGTACTAATATATATTCTGTGATCATATTTTGAAAAGCATAAGGCATGCTAGGTATGGGCAAAGAGGATCGAGTAGTATAGAGAGTTACTGTCAAAGTAAAATGTGTAATCACATCAGTGCATAGACTGCCATCTCTCGACACAGGTTTAAAACTTTTGAACCTCAGTTTTGACAATTCGGCCCATATTCTTAGCTTGATATATATGTGTTAAAATGTCAAATATTAATATGAGCGACATCTAGCCGAGCGTCCCCCAAAGGTGTATCGCCATCTAGGTCACCGTACCTTTTCCTGTATGGTTTTGAGACTTTTGAGGTACGTTTTTTTCTTAGACTTTAGCTGTCTATACGGAGTTCCATATGTCTTTGGTATGGGGTATGCGTGTGGGGTCTGTCGTGATAATCCGGAGAAGGATAAAAATATCAAACACGTTGTTATTGAAATATAAACGACCGAAAACCCAATAACGAGAGCAAAATTAGATAGCAGCATTATCAACGGTGTTCAGCTTATAGCCATAATCATAATTCGTCGCACATGGCTTTGATATGAGCATTGAGTAATCGGCCTAACGTCATGGAAAATGTTTTTTTTTATCTTTTTTTTGAGCCTTGGTCCATGGGACTACGCCGGCTCCGTTAGGCCACTTCATATTATTAACAATAAATATACAAACTCATTATAAAAAATAAGTCAAAACAAAAGTAGAAAAATAACAACCGACTTTGTATATCCATATTAATAGCTTAGTCAACGAGCGATTCTAGATGGAATGGCCGAAAGCAGAAAGTTTCAATACGGGATGTTGTTAAAATTTATAGTTTAAAAAAACTAGAAAAACACGCTTTTTTAAATGCACGTAAAAGCCAAAAATAAATTATGGATCGTTCAAGTTGTCTCTATTTCTGGGATGAAGAGTAAACTATGTGCTTTTAATTATAATATTTGATTATAAAAGCGTGGGGCACTGTAACAGGAAAAACTTTTTGTATAACTTGCTGAGAAATCAAGTTAAGCTATGTTACGAGAAGCAGTTTACACAGATTGGCGCATTAACTGGACTTGCAGCACGACTGAAGCGCCCCACGCTTTTACAATCAAATATTATAATTAAAAGCACATAGTTTACTCTTCATCCCAGAAATAGAGACAACTTGAACGATCCATAATTTATTTTTGGCTTTTACGTGCATTTATAAAAGCGTGTTTTTCTAGTTTTTTTAAACTATAAGTTTATTTCCTCTTAAGGGTCTCAAGAAAACCCTATCCCAACTTATTTTAAATACTACGTTGATCTTTCTTTTTTGCGGAGGGCTTCGCCCCCCGAGCCCGCCTTTGTTTCCTCTTAAGGGTCTCAAGAAAACCCTATCCCAGCTTATTTTAAATACTACGTTGATCTTTTTTTTTTTGCGGGGGGCTTTGCTCCCCGAGCCCCCCTTTATTTGCTCTAAAGGGTCGCAAGAAAACCCTAACCCAACTTATTTTAAATACTACGTTGATCTTTCTTTTTTGCGGGGGCTTCGCCCCCCGAGCCCCCCTTTATTTCCTCTTAAGGGTCTCAAGAAAACCCTATCCCAACTTATTTTAAATACTACGTTGATCTTTCTTTTTGCGGGGGGCTTCGCCCCCCGAGCCCCCCTTTGCTTGCTCTTAAGGGTCACAAGAAAACCCTTTCCCAACTTATTTTAAATACTACGTTGATCTTTCTTTTTTGCGGGGGCTTCGCCCCCCGAGCCCCCCTTTATTTCCTCTTAAGGGTCTCAAGAAAACCCTATCCCAACTTATTTTAAATACTACGTTGATCTTTTTTTTTGCGGGGTTCTTCGCCCCCCGAGCCCCCCTTTATTTGCTCTAAAGGGTCGCAAGAAAACCCTAACCCAACTTATTTTAAATACTACGTTGATCTTTCTTTTTTGCGGGGGGCTTCGCCCCCGGAGCCCCCCTTTATTTCCTCTTAAGGGTCTCAAGAAAACCCTATCCCAGCTTATTTTAAATACTACGTTGATCTTTTTTTTTTTTTTTTTTGGGGGCTTTGCCCCCGAGCCCCCCTTTATTTGCTCTAAAGGGTCGCAAGAAAACCCTAACCCAACTTATTTTAAATACTACGTTGATCTTTCTTTTTTGCGGGGGGCTTCGCCCCCCGAGCCCCCCTTTATTTCCTCTTAAGGGTCTCAAGAAAACCCTATCCCAACTTATTTTAAATACTGCGTTGATCTTTCTTTTGCGGGGGCTTCGCCCCCGAGCCCCCCTTTATTTGCTCTTAAGGGTCTCAAGAAAACCCTATCCCAACTTATTTTAAATACTACGTTGATGTTTGTTTTATGCGGGGGGCTTCGCCTCCCGAGCCCCCCTTATTCTTACTCTTCAGGGTCACAAGAAAACCCTAACCCAACTTATTTTAAATACTACTTGATCCTTTTTTTTTGCGGGGGGCTTCGCCCCCGAGCCCCCCCTTTATTTGCTCTTAAGGGTCTCAAGAAAACTCTATCCCAACTTATTTTAAATAATACGTTGATCTTTTTAGTAGTTCCAGTTCATATCTTCCGGCTCCATCATCAGACCTTGAAACCTAATCGTAGTCAAAGTTCATTACAAGACTTTTCTAAGAAACGCAAAAACAGCTATGATACGATGTTCCATCATGTAGTTCCAGTTCATATCTTCCGGCTTCATCATCAGACCTTCAAACCTTATCGTAGTCAAAGTTCATTTCAAGACTTTTCTAAGAAACCCAAAAACAGCTATGATACGATGTTCCATCATGTAGTTCCAGTTCATATCTTCCGGCTCCATCATCAGACCTTGAAACCTAATCGTAGTCAAAGTTCATTACAAGACTTTTCTAAGAAACCCAAAAACAGCTATGATACGATGTTGCATCATGTAGTTCCAGTTCATATCTTCCGGCTCCATCATCAGATCAGTTCAACAGTACCATATTATTGTATTGTCATCAAAACTACATAGAGCTGCCAATTTTCATTACGCTACGATCCTTGGAAGATGGTTAAATTAGCCTCCTTAGATTCCATTACATAGTTACATACACGACGACCTAATAAAAGCGTGTTAAAAAATAAGTCAAAACAAAAGTAGAAAAATAACAACCGACTTTGTATATCCATACTAATAGCTTGGTCAACGAGCGATTCTAGATGGAATGGCCGAAAGCAGAAAGTTTCAATACGGGATGTTGTTAAGAGCGCTATGACAAAAAAAGGCGATATATTGTAAAATGCACAATATTTATCGACAAAATTGTACACTTTACTCATACTAAAAGACAGTGAAAGTACTTGTTTCAGTTAGAACATCTTATTAACTGTCGGTTAAATAAAAAACATATGAAAAAAAAAGCTTTTTCAATTAGTAATGATTGTTTTTCTGATGCTCGTTTAGGAAAAACCGCGTGAAGCACAGAATTCGGAGCTCTTATTATGTACAATTTGATAAGATCACTCTCATAAATGAGGTAAATTTAAGTTCCAAATATCTTGTACTTAAGGCCCATTAAACAATATTTATCATTTAATCCTTTGAAATTGAGAAATTGAAAGTAAAACGAACTCAATTTTGTCTTGAAAATACATCGAAACAAGTGATCATTTCTCCGAAAATCTACATGTTATCGAAGTTATTTTAGTATATAAATAATCTGCACAATGTGCTTAAACTGCTGTTATCCATTTGTCGTTATAATATTTTATCATGATTTTTTGCCAATTTTTTGAAAACTAGCCTTCCTGTCGCTATTTTACCGGCGACGGACGCCTGCGATTTCAGTGCCGCGCCGGAGCTCGAGGAGGGAGGACGTATGTCGCTTTGGTCTCCGAGTTTTCATCGCAAACGTCGAGAATATTTATTGTTGTGTGGGTCGGACGCCTTGTTTCTACACGGGCTATCCTCGCATTGTGTGTGTGTAAACAGCGATCAACGAATTTGATCCTAGATCCGTAAATATTTGCTTTTGTAATACTTTGTTATGTTTAAATGTTAAAGTATTACAACGTTGTGATGATGTGAAATTACAATACGGTCAAGATGATAAGACACATCAAGATGGTACTCGGGATCTGATGATGGAGCCAGAAGGTGGTCACCAGTACCAGTGAACCATGTAAGTAAACGACTTCGTGTTTAGGCTCGTTGGGTTCGTCTCAACAAGACCTTTGACAAGAGGTGGTACTCAGGGTCTGATGATGGAGCCAGATGGTGGTCACCAGTACCAATGAACCATATAACTAAACCCAGAGATGGGGAAATCGTAATCGATTCCGGATTACACGATTACTTGATTTTACTTTGTAATCTGACACTACTGGGTGTCAGATTACTTGTAATGTAATCAAGTGAAACGGTAAATTACCATTACATGTAAAGGAATCACTAATCATCTATACAATCATTACTATTACCAATAATTCGGAATCATAGTCGATTCAAAATAACTGAAATTATTGACTTGATTACTTTCAGATTACGAATATGTAGTACCTCAGCCGACGTATCATGCTTCCAATTTTATCACTTATCCACGTGGATAAGACAACTGTCACTCTCACACTGACATACTTGCCTAAGCGTGACGGATGCTTTATCCACGTGGATAAGTGATAAAATTCGAAGCATGATACGCCGGCTGATTGCTAACTGTCACTTTGACACAAAAGTCGTCATGGGTGTCGTAAAATAGGTTTTAGGAGGTGCTGATTCCAAAATTAATGACTAATGTTCAATCTGACATTGCTGACTGTCACTCTGACACAAAAGTCGTCATGGGTGTCGTAAAATAGGTTTTAGGGGGTGCTGATTCCAAAATGAATGACCAATTTGGAATCTGACATTGCTGACTGTCACTTTGACACAAAAGTCGTCATGGGTGTCGTAAAATAGGTTTTAGGGGGTGCTGATTCCAAAATTAATGACCAATGTGGAATCTGACATTGCTGACTGTCACTTTGACACAAAAGTCGTCATGGGTGTCGTAAAATAGGTTTTAGGAGGTGCTGATTCCAAAATTAATGACTAATGTTCAATCTGACATTGCTGACTGTCACTCTGACACAAAAGTCGTCATGGGTGTCGTAAAATAGGTTTTAGGGGTGCTGATTCCAAAATTAATGACCAATTTGGAATCTGACATTGCTGACTGTCACTTTGACACAAAAGTCGTCATGGGTGTCGTAAAATAGGTTTTAGGGGTGCTGATTCCAAAATTAATGACCAATGTGGAATCTGACATTGCTGACTGTCACTTTGACACAAAAGTCGTCATGGGTGTCGTAAAATAGGTTTTAGGGGGTGCTGATTCCAAAATTAATGACCAATGATCAATCTGACATTGCTGACTGTCACTCTGACACAAAAGTCGTCATGGGTGTCGTAAAATAGGTTTTAGGGGTGCTGATTCCAAAATTAATGACCAATGTTCAATCTGACATTGCTGACTGTCACTCTGACACAAAAGTCGTCATGGGTGTCGTAAAATAGGTTTTAGGGGGTGCTGATTCCAAAATTAATGACCAATGTTCAATCTGACATTGCTGACTGTCACTTTGACACAAAAGTCGTCATGGGTGTCGTAAAATAGGTTTTAGGGGGTGCTGATTCCAAAATTAGTGACCAATTTGGAATCTGACATTGCTGACTGTCACTTTGACACAAAAGTCGTCATGGGTGTCGTCAAATAGGTATCCGGAGGTGTTTGAAAACTAATGACCAATTTGGAATCTGACACTGTTGACTGTCACTTTGACACAAAAGTGATCATGGGTGTCTTCAAATAGGTTTTCATGGGTACTGATCTCAATATTAATGATCAATTTGGAATCTGACATTGCTGACTGTCACTTTGACATAAAAGTCGTTATGGGTGTCGTCAAATAGGTTTCCTTTCCAGGGGTACTGTGCAATGTCAGGTTCCAAATCGGTCATTACTTTTTAAATCATTTCATTAATTTTGGAATCAGTGCCACCTAAAAACTGTTTGACTAAACCCATGATTCCTTTTGTGTCAAAATTACAATTAGCACTGTGAGATTCCAAAATAGTCGTTAATTTTGGAATCAGCACCCCCGGAAACCTTTTTGAAGACACCCATGACGACTTTTGTGTCAAAGTGACAGTCAGCAATGTCAAGATTCCAAATCGGTCATTAATTTTCAAATCAGCACCTCCGGAAACCTATTTGACGACACTCATGACGACTTTTGTGTCAAAGTGACAGTCAGCAATGTTAGATTCCACATTAGTCATTATTTTTGGAATCAGCACCCCCTAAAACGTATTTTACGACACCCAAGATGACTTTTGTGTCAAAGTGGCAGTCAGCAATGTTAGATTCCACATTGGTCATTAATTTTGGAATCAGCACCCCCTGAAACCAATTTTACGACACCCATGACGACTTTTGTGTCAAAGTGACAGTCAGCAATGTCAGATTCCACATTGTTCATTAATTTTGGAATCAGCACCCCCGCAAACCTATTTGACGACACCCATGACGACTTTTGTGTCAAAGTGACAGTCAGCAATGTCAGATTCCACATTGGTCATTAATTTTGGAATCAGCACCCCCTAAAACCTATTTTACGACACCCATGACGACTTTTGTGTCAAAGTGACAGTCAGCAATGTCAGATTCCACATTGGCCATTAATTTTGGAATCAGCACCCCCTAAAACCTATTTTACGACACCCATGACGACTTTTGTGTCAAAGTGACAGTCAGCAATGTCAGATTCCAAATCGGTCATTAATTTTTAAATCAGCACACCCGAAAACCTATACTCGTGGTATATGCACTTGAAATGTGAAAGTGAAAATGCTAGAATGACATGTAAACCACGAAGTTGTATAGTCATATTGTTCATTGGTATTGGTGACCACCATCTGGCTCCATCATCAGACCCTGAGCACCACCTTGAAGTAATTAGAATTGTATTTGTCTTATTTTATCATCATATTAATATAATTATACTTTACTCTAATACTTATCATATAACAAAAGCAAATATTTGGGATGGGATCTACTTTTATAATTATTACTTAAATTTTTTAAATAAATTTTAACATAATTGATATTATTTCGCGCTATATTCTCGTATTTTCGTACAAAATAATGTTTATTAGAAACCAAAAGTTTATATCGAGATAGTAGATTGTGGTTGTTATCAAAATTCCATATAAAGGATCAAGATTGTTTTGTCCATTATTGTAGTGCGAGCGAGTGATAAGACGTGCTAGAAAGGGTCGGCATATTGGGCTCGCGCGGCGGGTAAAATACCTAATTTCGCCCGACGCCGAAATGTTATAACGCTCTTAAGGTGCGTTTAAACGGCGCGTGTTCACGATCTTACGCGAGCCGAGCCGTCCGTGTAGATGCGGCTCGGCTCAATACGAACGCGAGCCTGTGCGTTTACACAGCGCGAGGTAGCACGATCCTACGCGAGCCGAGCCGTCCGTGTAGAACTGTAGATACACGAACGCGAGCCTGCTCGCGCGGCGTGGCGGCACATCGCGCTGTTGAAGCGCCGTCCGCTTGTCCGTTCTGCAATACGAATAAACAAAAACGCCTTGCTCCAGCAGCAGCTACTGTTATTTTGCTCGGTAGTGAACATTTACTACAAAAAGAAAGACGAAGAAGACGATGGTGGATTCGTGTCCACGCATCGTGGACATTGTTGCGATTTTTGTGCCCTAGATGTTTTGGGTTCCATATTGATGGTTCCTCTTCATATAATTCAATAAAGCTTTGAATCATATCGCGCGCCGTTTAAACGCACCTTTAGGGATAGTCAGGATACATACTAAAAGTCCTCGGACTTTGGACGTGAGCTCGAAGAGGGGGGGGTGAATAAGGTACCATTTTTTGGTTTTTTGCTCATATTTCAAAAACTATGCGTCATACGAAATTTTGGTTTACTACACTTTGAAAGCTTATAAAATTCTCTATAACTTTGATCTAGAAACTTGTTTTCTATTCTTAACCTATGATATGAGCTCCTAAAAACTGTTATTTTTTTAAAAATCGTCCCCCCCCCACTTTTTGCTTCATACATTGCTCCATATCTTGAAAAATATTTATCTTAGACAAAAGTTTTCTTAAAAAATCTTGTAGATCATTCAAGTACCTTTCATAATATGTGTACCTACATATGCTTCTGTGTCATGTACCGTTGAATAATTATACGACTTTAAAACGAAATGAAACAACAAATGTATGTGATAAACATGTAAAATATGTATTTCATGACTATGATTGTATTACGATACTGTATAAATGCATTGCATTGTCGCGCGCGAGTTCATACATCAAGCGCGACTTCAAGTATTTATTTATATACCTACTCGCGCGCGACAAGGCAAATTGTGCTAGAGGGGCTGGTATATAAAGGCACTCTTGGTCGGAAGCGCGCAATGCACTGCAAACATGCTCGCTTATTAGATTGTCCAACAAACATTTATCGCTAAGCAATAAAGATTAGTTACGTTTATACTTCGTTAGTACGGACTATAAACTTTTAATTATCTATGACCGCGGCTTTAATGGCCACGCCGGAATAAATGCGATCTCAATCTCGCACGAATAACGGCCCAGCCACGACATTGGTCTAAGCGCGACAGCGATGAGCGGCAGCCATACGTGCGAATGAAAAGTCCCATCACTGTGTCTCGCTCCAATTAGTGTTGTTATAAGACTAGTCTTGAAGACTTTTAAACCTTAAAGACTTGCAAACCCTAAAGGTTCACGCTTTAAAGACTCAAGCGTTAAAGGTTTTAGCTCAGAAACGGTTCAGAACCTTAACGACTCAAGCTTTTTATGAGCTCTTAAGAGTGAGTCTTTAAGACTTGGGCTTCATAGAGAGCTCAAGCCCCCTAAACCTCGAAGGCCTGTGTCAAGCTTTACGAGCTCAAACAACGAGCTTTATAGGCAGATAGTAATTATTTTTAACCCTTAATTTGACGTGTCGGTTTGGTAGATTTTAGGGTTCCGTACACAATGGGTAAAAACGTAAGTCTATTACTAAGACTCAGATATCCGTCCACCCGGTCACGTCACCACGCTGTATCTCATGTATCTCAGGATACTAAAAAGTACGGAGCTCTCAGTGGGCGAGTCCGACTCGCACTTGGCCTGTTTTATTACTTCTGTTGACCTTAGGATCTAGTTTATTAAAAGCTCTTAAGACTTAAATGCTACAAACCTTATAGACTTAAACCTTCAAAGCTTAGGAGTATTTAAAGCTTGAGGACTAAAGACTCGAGGATTCTGTGCTCGTAAGCAGCAACGCAAACTTATAAGGTTGAGGCTTATATGGTCGAGGCTTTAAGGTTCGAGGCTTTAAGACTCAGAAGTCGCGACTCGAGTTTTGTAGTTTACGCCTCAAAGCTTAAATTCACAATAGTCATAGGGCTTACGGCGAAATTATGGTCAAAAGCTGCACTTTATGCAGAAAGCAAGCCACTTTGCACAGTGATACTAGGGACCAATACAAACGTTTTCATCCGAGGAAACACGATTTTCATCCACTAGAATTCAAGATGGCGGACATTTTCCAAAATGGCGGCCGCATATTTTTAAAAATTTATAGAATCGTAACGGCTGCACCGATTTTGATGGTTGGGGTGTTTATCGCATCGTATTGAAGAGTTCATTAATATAAAAAAATAAAATCATAAAAAAGGTAAGATGGCGGCCAAATAATAAGAAAAATATGAAAATTTCAAACTTTTTTTTTTCATTCTCGTGCAATTTACCAATAAATTTTCTATGATATGGTCACATTTTTATGTATTTAAATTAAACCTGATAATATTATCTATATAATAAAATAAAAATCATGAAAATCTGTTGAGTAGTTTTTGAACTATACTCATTTGAAATGGAGCGCGCGGATTTGAAAGACGTTTTCGCACGTGATGTAAACAATTTTGGAATCATAACGGCTGCACCGATTTTAATGGTTGGGGTAGCTATCAGTTTGTATTAAAACATTTATTTATATAAAAATTAAAATCATTTAAAAAATAAAGATGGCGGCCGAATAATAAAAAAAATATGAAATTTTAAATTTTTCTTTTATTCTCACGAAATTTACAAATAGTTTTTCCACCATATGGTCACATTTTTATTTATTTAAATAAAATCCGATATTAACGTCTACAAAATGAAACAAGAAACATTAAAATCCGTTCAGTAGTTTTTGAACTATACGCATTGAAAATAAAGCGCGCGGGTTTGAAAGACGTCTTTGCACTTGATATGTGATGCATCGTATCGTTTGGTACCGCTATACACGCAAGACTGATTATTTATTTTGGTCTCAACTTACTATATTACTATTCAGAATCAATGGTTTTAGTATTTATATATATTATTAGTTTTTTATTCCGAGTTTAGGTATATTTAGACAACCCCCGTAAACTTGACCATCACATAATTTTTATTTTAATACGTAAAAGAACTTAAATGCACATAACATAACATTTGTATTAATAGCAATTGTCCTTTCCGAGGACTCCAGAGATAATTTTCGACAACTTCTGTAGGGCCCCCTACAGAAGTTGTCGAAAATTATCTCTGGAGTCATATATACGGAAACATATATTAATACAAAACATATTTTTTACTTCTCGTCTAGGTTATACTGAAAGATAAAAGAGATACAAAATAATATCAAACAAGGAAATAATGATAACATAATAATTTATAGTAATAGCATAGTGGATACCCCCTCCCAACTGAGGGGGACTGAAATCTTCTCGAGGCTGAGGCGTAGGGTTAGAGCCGGCGTAGCTTTATTTGACATTCATATGCGCATTGTAATATGCCTACTTGAAAAATAAATATTTCATTTTCATTTTTTCATTTTTTTTATAATATCATTTTTGCAAAATACTTTTTATTTTGGCAGATCCCTTTGCAAATAAAACATTATTAATACATTGCATTATTTGCATTGCGCCGCGCAGGGTAGACCCACAACACGTACAGCGTATTGTTTCGCAGCCTTTTTCACAACCGCAATTGTCCAAGTATACATATTCATACCATATCTCCCTGTTTTCAGACCACTGCAGTACCCAACTATCGTTGTACGTCTTCCAACCCCAGGATGATGGAAGTAATATCCAGAATATGGGGCGTTGTTATACGACACGGAGTGCTGCCGATGTTGGTTAGGTACTAATTTATTTTCGGTGGTAAACAGTTTCATGCTCACCAAGTTGAACTGGAGTGAACTTTTCAAGCATGGCGATTATTCCTCCCGGAAGACTTTGTAGTTACTGCGATGTTTCTATCAAAGCTGGTATAACTTCAGTGTGTGTGCAAACAATGTTTTAGAACATTTTTTCCTTTTGTATTGAAAAAAGAAGTGGTATCAGACGTAAAAGCGTAAAAACCACGAATAGCAGTAGTACCTTATACTCCGGTAGGTTATTCTCATTTGAAGTCTTAAGAAAATATACTAGATAAGAATTGGAAATTTCCCAATATAATTAGCTCCAAAGATCACATTCTTAAATGCCAAATTGGGACCGTTCTTAACACATATTTTAGTGAGCAAGCATGGACTCAGGCCTGTTTACCGGTATGGTTTGGCGGCTGAGGCACTCGTAAAGTGTCATTTTGCCGTCATTCCTGCCTCCATTTACATCACGTCCGATCTCGCACGTAACGCCCTGAAAGCCTCCACGGCTACAAACTGCGAGATAAACTCAACGAAGGGCATTGGACACTCTAGCATCCGTTACCACCCTGAACTCACTCGAGGTCTCACATGAGGCAAAGACCTTTCGAGGCTCTAAGCTAGGTCCAAACCCGAATCTGGCCTGACTTTACGTCTATCCTTCACCCGAAGACTCCAGTGGTTTTTATTTAAATACCAAGACATCTGTATCGGAAGATGTGAGGATACGCGTGAGTCCCTGTTCCGCCATATCTTTTGCGCGAGGTACAATGAGGCTATCAGCTTCTTCCGGTTACGTTCCTATGGTTTACCCTGAAATAGCAGAGCAAATGTTCTCTGAGGAAGTAAATTGTTTAGAAAAAAAAATCACCACATTTATAACATCAACAGGCTATAGTTTCTCGAAAAAGTCTTGTTGGTTGTCATGCTGAACAGTGTATTCCTGGAGGAATAATGGCCAAGCTTGAAAACTTGATCCGCAGACTCAACATTTATAGGTTAACTTGGTGCGCAAGGAACTGTTTCCAACCAAAATTAATAACCAGCATCCCACCAACATCGCCAGCACTACAAAAACATACGCTCCTTGTCACAGAAAACAAGTTATTTTATACATAGATATTTCTGAAGCCCCCTACAGAAGTTGTCGAAAATTATCTCTGGAGTCCTCGGAAAGGACAATTGCTATTAATACAAATGTTATGTTATGTGCATTTAAGTTCTTTTACGTATTAAAATACAAATTATGTGATGGTCAAGTTTACAGGGGTTATCTAAATATACCTAAACTCGGAATAAAAAACTAATAATGTATATGAATACTAAAAACATTGATTCTGAATAGTAATATAGTAAGTTGTGACTAAAATAAATAATCAGTCTTGCGTCTATAGCGGTACCAAACGATACGATGCATCACATATCAAGTGCAAAGACGTCTTTCAAACCCGCGCGCTTCATTTTCAATGCGTATACATAGTTCAAAAACTACTGAACGGATTTTAATGTTTTTTGTTTTATTTTGCAGATGTTAATATCAGATTTTATTAAAAAAAATAAAAATGTGACTATATGGTAGAAAAACTATTTGTAAATTTAGTGAGAATAAAAAAAAATGAAAATTTCATTTTTTTTTTTATTATTCGGCCGCCATCTTTATTTTTTAAATGATTTTAATATTTATATAAATAAATGTTTTAATACAAACTGATAGTTACCCCACCCATTAAAATCGGTGCAGCCGTTATGATTCCAAAATTGTTTACATCACGTGCGAAAACGTCTTTCAAATCCGCGCGCTCCATTTCAAATCAGTATAGTTCAAAAACTACTCAACGGATTTTCATGATTTTTATTTTATTATGTAGATAATATTATCAGGTTTAATTTAAATACATAAAAATGTGGCCATATCATAGAAAATTTATTGGTAAATTGCACGAGAATGAAAAAAATAGTTTGAAATTTTCATATTTTTCTTATTATTCGGCCGCCATCTTAATTTTTTTTATGACTTTATTTTTTTATATTAATGAACTCTTCAATACGATGCGATAGACATCCCAACCATTAAAATCGGTGCAGCCGTTACGATTCTACAAATTTTTAAAAATATGCGGCCGCCATTTTGGAAAATGTCCGCCATCTTGAATTCTAGTGAATGAAAATCGTGTTTCCTCGGATGGAATCATTTGTATTGGTCCCTAGTATCACTGTGCAAAGTGGCTTGCTTTCTGCATAAAATGCAGTTTTTTTCCGTAAGCCCTATGACTACAACACTAGCTCCAATGTGTGGCCGCCGCTCACCGCTGTCGCGCTTAGACCAATGTCGTGGCTGAGCCGTAAGTGAGGCATGCGGCGTGCATGACAAACAATTGAAGCTCATACAAATGTCTTGAGTCGACGCTGCATAGGGTGGAGGCACGCTCTGCTCCGAGCGTCCACTCAGGCCTTACGCCGTGTCTTGCGTGGGCGACGGTCGCGCGACCGTCGCCGTCGCGTCTCATACTTCCATATCGATAAGGTTTGATTTCGTATGCGTCGCATCGCCGTCGCGCGACCATCGCGCGACCGTCGCCCACGCAAGCCACGGCGTTACACTAAAGCCTCCGCCACACATAAAGCGTTTTGAAAGCGCAGCATTAGCGGAGCGGAATGCGCGTTGAATGCGCATTAGCTCGTTAGTTCCCGCCGGCGTCCGCTGGACGCAACGCCAGCGGTCGTCCGGCGCACCGGTATCATTGCGCTCCGCCAGGGGCGGCTCACTCCGCGATTTTATCGCTGCGCTACAAAACTCTAAATTTGTTAATCAGTAACTTTCAAAATATATTCTAGAAGGCCAGGAAGGATATACGCCAAGCTTAAATTACAATCTTCCCTACAATCCCTACTGTTAACGCCATGACTGGCAACACTGTCCAGGACAGCCAACCTCCGGTCACCCCGCTGATCCAATGAGCAGCGGCCAGCGCCTCGACCTGCCGGACCAATAAGTATGAAGACTGAAGCGCCAGTTTCCCCCTTTCGTGTCACTATAAAAGCAAGGTGCCCGGCACCAGTGTCCCTTCTTTTCTAACCAAATTCTCTCTCCGTTACGTGTCCTAGACTAGAACCTCTCACTGTACTAAAAATCCATTAAAAATGGTAATATTTTAAAGCTGTTTTATTTAATGTCTGGGTTCCGGCTCAAACACCTACAATCTTCTCTGCTTTGCCCAAAGGTTGACTGGTAGAGAATGCCTCATGGCATTAAGTTCGCCTTTTGTACATTAAGTTGTTCTTTTGTGCAATAAAGTTTAAATAAATTCATCCTAGCGTCCACTGTTATTTCGCTCTCTGCATTTCTTATGATATGACACTGCGTCAATTTAGTCCATTAGCGACGCGTCGCGTCGAATCGCATTCAAATGTATGATGATTCGATGCGATTCGATTCGATTCCGCCTTAGTGGACGCCAGGCATTATTCCACCCACTTTTCAAATCTGTTTACGTTACATGACACGATATACTGAAAACATTGCTATCGAGACAGACGAAAAACAAGCTTATAATATTGGTATTAAGGTCCAAACCTCAATATGTTTTGTTGTTTATAAGCATTTATTAAAAGAATGTTTGGTTTGGACGGTTTGGTACAGTCAAATACAAAAAAATCTTCACAAGCATTGTTCTAATAATATAGTTCATACGAATCTTGAGACAAATTTCGCCTAGTGTATATGTAAATGTTTGTAAACTCTTTAAGTTCCTGTGTTTTGAAAACACATTTAAAAGGTAAAATAATGTTGGTAATAATAATAAGTAATAACCTAACCACAAAATTAAAATATTGAAAAAACCCCCGACCGCGACATAGTGGACCGATTTTCATAAAACATGCATGGTTAAGAACGCTCCCGACTAAGTCGACTAACTCAGCTTTCAAACAAAAAAAAACTAAATCCAAATCGGTTCATCCGTTCGGGAGCTACGATGCCACAGACAGACAGACAGGCAGACAGACAAACAGACACGTGAAACTTATAACACCCCGTCCCGTCGTTTTTGCGTCGGGGGTTAAAAATGAAATAAATTATTTTTCAAGTAGGTAGGCATATTACAATGCGCAAATGAACGTCAAATAAAACTACGCCGGCTCTAACCCTACGCCCCAGCCTCGAGAAAAAAAAAGAAAACCTTCCTTTTGAAAACCTTTTGAAAAGAAGCGGCCCGCCGAGTTTCTTGCCGGTCTCATCTCATATAGTGGATACCCCCCTCCAACTGACGGGGGACTGAAATCTTCTGTTATGTTTTTTTACAAATGGCGGACTTAATGCCTGTTTTTTCCTCATTTTAAGTACTTGTTGATTCCACGAGCATGTTTTTATATCATTATCGTTTAATTCCAGAGCCAAACGCATGAATTACGCGGTTCACTGAGTTTTTAACGGCTATATATCGCAATCAGGCGGATATTTTATGTATGTTCCGGTTTAGACGTATTTTGTAAGGAATTCTTATCTACTTTAAAAACAACATATTCAAATACAATACGACATCGGATCGGATAATGTGAAACCGCTCTAATGCCTAGACAATACAGGCGTGTACAGATATTTATGAGCACCTCAACCGCTTTGATATATCTGATGGTGACTGTGCCATAGGAAGTGCATTGTTAATATTGTTATCAAATAGATCCAGTTACGTTACCCGTCACGGCCTAGCCACGACAATGGTCTAAGCGCGACAGCGGTGAGCGGCGGCCATACATTGGAGCAAGACACAGCGATGGGACTTTTCATTCGCACGTATGGCTGCCGCTCACCGCTGTCGCGCTTAGACCAATGTCGTGGCTGGGCCGTTAAACCTAGAACCGCCACGCTTCAGTCTTCAAAAGTACATAGACAGAATAGTAGATTGCAAAGAGGATCGAGTATTAAAGAGAGTTACTGTCAAAGTAAAATGTGTAATCACAGTGCATAGACTGCCATCTCTCGACACAGGCTTAAAACTTTTGAACCTCAGTTTTGACAATTTGGCCCATATTCTTTAGCTTGATATGTTTTAAAATGTCAAATATTAATATTAGCGCCATCTAGCCGAGCGTACCCCAAAGGTGTATCGCCATCTAGCCCACCGTACCTTTTTCTGTATGGTTTTGGGGTACGTTTTTTTCTTAGACTTCATCTGTCTATACGAAGTTATATAGGTCTTTGTAATTGTGTAGCAAGGGATATTAGGGTCAATACGGGTAAGTGTGTCATAAGACTCATAAGGAAAAGCGTGTCTGACCTTCAAATTAGCATAACCTAACCAGAAAATTAAAATTTTGAAAAAACCCCCGACCGCGACATAGTAGACGGAGTTTCATGAAACATGGCTAAGAACACTCCCGACTTACTCAGCTTTCAGACAAAAAACTAAATCTAAATCGGTTCATCCGTTAGGGAGCTGCGATGCCACAGACAGACACACACACAGGCAGAGAGGCAGACAGACAGACAGACAAATACGTCAAACTTATACCACCCCGTCGTTTTTGGGTCGGGGGTTAAAAATGCGACCGACCACTACATCACCAGTTACACCACACATAGATGGCGCCACAAAAAATGCTTGTTGCGATCGATTATTTTGTACATTGGCGTTAAGTGTCACTTACGTGTATAAGAGTCGCCATCTACAAGTATAATCGAAAGTTACAAGACATTTTTTTTGTGGCGCCATCTATAGATGGTGTAGTGTATGCGCGTTCTTAGGCGATCGCATTTTAATGTATGGGATGGTATGATCTTCTTATATTTAATCTATGGTATTTATGACAATCAGCGCCACTCTGTCACATACGATGCCAAAAGAATCTAAGTTAGGCTTGTGCCGTTTCGTTCGTTGATCGGAGCGCTCCGATCTCGTTCAATCGCTCCCACGAACTAGTTCGCTCTTTTAGGTCTTTTGATCATTTAGTTCAGCCAGACCAGCGACCACTGCGGTCGGAAAGATCAGAACGAATGGGACCGAATAGTGTCAAAATGATACGAATAGTCCACAGATAGTAACATTCCGGGTCGAAAGGTTGTAAGTAACCGAAGTTTAATATGAAACCTTGATGTTTTTGTGTTGCTCTGCTAAGTAGCTCTCGCTCTCGGTCGGCGCAGTCACACACTCGTTCTTGATCGAAACCGCTCGCGCTCGCCGATCCTATACTGAACTAAATGAGCAAAGACCGATTCTCAGAGCACAAAAAGATTCAGTTCATTTCGGTCATTGATGGGATTTTATTCCTAACAGTTCATAGTTCGTGAACGACACAAGCCTAATCTAAGTGAGTGAAATTTCACACGGTCAGCTTACAAATCACGTATCATGTTATACAACATACATTAGTTGTCATCTACAATAGGTCTATTTGTGTAACGGTCTATGACAATAGGCCACCATGGTTACTGTACTTATACAGCGTGTTTTTTTTGTTTGCCGTTAAATTCGACAAGTCAAATAATTTTCATCGTTTTCATACATAATAAATGAATTTATTAGTGTGAGTGACCCTTAAGAATAACATTCAAGTTAGTGTCAAATTATTGACGGCGCATGTCAAAACAAATAACATTAGGAATTGGTAAAGGCTGTGACACACATGTTCAAAAATTATCTTTATTTTTTTAATAACTCGATAACCACAAGAGTTAAGACGCTAGTTTCTTAGAGAAATAAATTGTATTTGATGTTAATGAATATGCCCGTGTGGTGACGGGTTAAGAATTTCACCACCCCCTTTCTTCCCGTGGGTGTCGTAGAAGGCGACTGTGGGATATGGGGTAAATTGTGGCGTAGGCGAGAGGCTGGCAACCTGTCACTGCAATGTCACAGTTTCGTTTTCTTTCAACCCCTTATTTGCCAAGAGTGGCACTGAAACTGGAGTAGTTTCATGTGCTCTGCCTACCCCTTCATGGGATACAGGCGTGATTGTATGTATGTATGTATGTTAATGAATCTTCCCAGTTAACGGAATTCAATAACAACAGCGTGTATTGTGCCATTCATGATGGCCCACAGTCGAAATAACCCTTTGATGCCATGATATGAATGGAGACATGCGTCTACACAAATGACACTAATCTACACAAATTTGTTTCAGATAGTTCATATACCTTACTGAAAAGGAACAAGGTCTAATAATGCTTTCACAGCACCATTTTGTAGGGGCCTTTTCTTCAAAGACACATTATAATAAAATAAAATAAATATTATAGGACATTCTTACACAGATTGACTGAGGCCCACGGTAAGCTCAAGAAGGCTTGTGTTGTGGGTACTCAGACAACGATATATATAATATATAAATACTTATATGTATACATAGAAAACATCGATGACTCAGGAAAAAATATCTGTGACTCAGGAAAAAATATCATCACACAAATAAATGCCCTTACCGGGATTCGAACCCGGGACCGCGGCGTAGCAGGCAGGGTCACTACCGACTGCGCCAGACCGGTCATCGAAACAATACACTTTTTGAATAGCAACACAGACTCAATTACAGGAATTCACAAATAGAATATGGTCACGGCACATATCTACATATTTGCATTAAATCTAGAAGAGTCTGGACCAACATCTTGAGATTCTCACTAGGTGGTGAAATCAAGGGTCAGATGAAGAAGACGGTGATCTTGGCTTGGACACAACATCGGATAGCCCATTCGTTTCTCTCTCTACAGCCCTAACTACAGGCAGCCTTGGCCAGGCCCCAATACTGGCAGCACTCTAGGTTGTGTTTCTATAATGTGTTTATTAGTTGCTTTTGTAAAAACAGCTGGTAAAAATTGGATAACCACAGCCCAAGACAGACAAACATGG
Organism: Leguminivora glycinivorella; assembly: GCF_023078275.1. NCBI lineage: Eukaryota > Metazoa > Arthropoda > Insecta > Lepidoptera > Tortricidae > Leguminivora > Leguminivora glycinivorella. Next base: position 11,063,130 of record NC_062994.1, read on the forward strand.
AAAAAGATGGAGGAGGCTTTCTACCCGAAAGGGGCCATACAATAATATAAATACATATAAACATTCAAATACGCAATAACATGTATGGAAAAATAAAAGCTATAATAATAATGTGTTTATTATATTAATTTGTAAATGTTTCTGTATTTTCATTTATAATCATTCTTTAGGTGTTTTGTATGTTGAGAAACGTCGTCATTGGCAAAATCCACCTTGGAAAAAAGACCGAGGAGTAAAAGCCATTTAAAAAAATCATATTATAAATAACCTAGCGTAAGATTTTAAATAAATAAAGGATAATAACTGTTAAAACTTACTTTTACCCGCGTCAATGTCGGGTGCTCTCAAATAATTCACTACGCTGTCCTCCTTGGGCTCCTTTTTCTTCTTAATCCGCTTCACAACCATTTGCAACAATTTGCCGCTCTCCGTCAGTTGATTGTCCATCATTTCCTCCAATTTATTTATCCTAGTCTCTATGTCCTCTACTTTGACACTTCTTTTCGATACAGGAGCATCATTCCCGTTATAAAAGAACATCAGCGATATAATAAATAATGAAACTAGACCTACTACGAGGAATTTCTTTAAATATAGTCTCATTTTGATGGCAATTACTAAAAAACACCACTATCACATATATTTAAGACGGCGATAGTAATAATAGTTCATAATAGGTCAATTAAAAAGTAACACATTTTTTAAATGTTTTTTTTTTAATTAAAAATAATTACGCCGAGTTCAAGGAAAACATTAACAATTTAAACACAATAGTTCACTGTTTACACACATTTCTGAGGCAATTTCACGGGCGCAATATGTTGCAGTTTACTCAACACTAGTCGCGTGTCCGGAACAACTGAGTAAATGTTAAAAATTCTGATAAATTAAATCACAACAACAATGCCTATTGGACACGTCAAAGAAACAATTGACGGCGGCGACCGAACGTAATCGAAGTGACAGTTGAGTTCAGGTGTTACCAGTATAATAAAGGAAAATTCCCATGATTCGCGGAAAATGAGCGCCGTCACAACCAAAAATTGAGGCGCCCTTATTTTGTTTTACTTAGAGGGTACACCCACGGGCGACTTTTCAAAATGTCTTTCTTGTCGCGATACGACCATGGGCTAATATGAAAGTGCGCTCACGAAGCGAAGCAACTTTTCATACAAATACGCAAGTCGCCGTCGCCGAGCAACTTTGTCGCCCGTGGGCGCGCCCCCTATACCACAGTATAATAAATAAAGAGTACTATAGTACAGTATGGCCACTCCCTCTCCTCGCTGAAAGCGCCGCCCACCCCCTCTCGGTTACCTCACAGTTACCGCCTGTCAAAAACGCGAACAGTCAACCTGTCATATCTCACTCATACAAGCATGGTACGCGTTCACCTACACGAGCTTAGAATGTGTGCTAGGAACGCGCCTCTTTCATATATTTAATCGCCAGTGTCCGAGATGTACTTATACTAATGATTTAGCTAACAATGAGTCTCTAAAAATTGTGACGCATTTACAAAATCCTAACAGGACCAAAATAAATTTGGCTATGATGCAGAGTGTTAGTGTTGAGTTCCTCACTCGTGAGGCACCTCATTTGTACCACTCATATTGTTAATTTGTCGCAGTACTTCACACGGCAAAAATGTATTGCATCACACTTCAACTCACCGCACCTCATTTTACTCGCTTGTGACAGTCGCAACACAAACACCTCACGCCTCACAAAGCATTCACGTACTTCAAATGTCACAAAAACGTCAAAACTCATCATCCACACGCGCGCCTCGCGGCCCTCAAATACTCGCTCGCAACAGTAGCAACACAAACACCTCATTCCTCACAGATCATGCACATACTTCAAATGTCACAAAACGTCAAAAACTCATCATCCACTCGCGCGCCTCGCGGCAGACGCGGCCCTCAAACTCCGTCGCGAGAGTCGACACCTCAAATGAAGTGATCAACCACACGTTCAGTTATCGAACTACAGACCTTATGGCCGGGACAAAAGGTCCACCGATAAAATAAAATGTATCGTTTGACTCGTTTGTACCGGAAATCGCTTTGTACCGGAAAGACAGAAGAGGCACTGTGACAACAACACTTCAAAAATCCTTTCAAAGTGAAACAGATAGTTACGTTTACCATAAGAGGGAGTGAGACAGACACACGCGGGCTTCAAATTTGCCTCACCAAAAATACGTTACACATGACTCGAAAGAAAACAATCTTATGCGCCGCAAGTTTTCATACATTTTACGCCTTTTTGATCCCAGGATAGTTAACTTGCTCGCAAAAATCGCGCGAAAAATCAGACGATTTCGCGTGAACCACATCTTTTGTCTCTGTCGCATTTGTGAAGTCATGAATAAATGCAGCTGAGATGCAAAATGTTGTTTTTCGCGGCAGGTCTTCATTTTTGAATTTTTTGATAGCTATTATTGTGCTAACACATTGACCAGTATAACGTGATCTACCGCAGCAATAGAGTTTGTATGGCTATTGTTATGTGTAATCAGGGAGCTCTCTTAGACTGGACGTTGAAATGGTAACTCAAGTGTTTTGAATATTCGGAATACCAAGCATACCAACACAGAGGGCCAACCACTGAGAAGATGCGTTTACGAAGCTTGCTTAAAAACAATTACAAGATTACTGACCGAAATATAATATAAATTATGTGAAGCATGGTAGTTTAATTAAGTATTTAATCAGTAATAGAATAATTCATTTCTTAATTCAATAGAATGATAAATAAATCCGACACGAAACGTAATTCACAGGCGGTTGACGTTGACAGTAATGACAGTTTACAGAAGAAAAGTTAGTTTGTACGTACTTAGTTGCATTAGCAATATTTGCATAAAGTTTAGTTTTGTCCTACAGTGATAATACTAATAAATGAGCCAAAATGTAATAATGGTGACAACTTTTACACAATCAAATATACCTGTGATTCTGCCTTAGTGTCATTTGTGTGCAAAAAAATAGTGAAACTGAACTGAAAAGACTTACCGGCGTCGCGAATGTTGATGGTGTTTTTAATTACTATCATATTGCTTTTAAAACACATGGAGTGGTAGGTTTGTTATTTTTATGTAAAAGTGGTACTAATTATAAAACAATACGAACTTTAGTTTGTTTTAAAACATGCAGTTTTATGGTAACTATGCTAATCAAAGTATGTTATTATTAAGCTGTTAATAATATGAAACCACTGTAATTTGTAGCAGTAATTTAAATGGAACAAACTGTAAATAATATTATTCAATGGCAAAATTAGACCCAGTTCCATAAAAACATCAAATTAAGTTGTTATGCAGGCCTCTATGACAGTCCTTGAAATATTTTTTAATTTTATCTATTTTCTCTTGTTAAATGTTCAAGTACTCATTATGACTAATGAAATTTAGTATGTATAAAGGATATTTACCTAGTACACAACTACACATACTAGTTTTTGTTGCCGATGGATTTTGTCAAACAGCCGATGCTAGAAATTATATATATATACAGATCAGTACCTCACCTCATTTGAAGTAAGACATTGTAACACCTCATTTTTGGAAATGAGGTACTCATACAAACTCATTTGAAATTGATGTCCTACCCATCACTACAGAGTGTACCTTCACGATCAAACCAATAGCAACGATGAAATTAAAAAATGGTGACTATTAGTATTATATAACTGAAACTAGATGTAGTCTACTATTATTGCGCTATTAGGCAATTGTCAATTTACAATGAAAATGTTAAAGAAAATCTTTAAAGTAGCGGTATTTGCCTTACTTGGTATCACTGAAAATGACAGTTTCGGTTCAGTGTAGCCAGACTTAAATAAATAAAAAATATTCAGAATATTTTTTTGGTTATTCCAGACACTATTTTAAACGTCGATCGAGCCGAATACATTTGCCGAATTTAAGCATGCAAAGTGTCATTGCCATTTTGAATTTGAATAGCGCGCATTTTAAACATATTTTAAACAATATATTTCAAAGAGTAATATTAGTATATTTATTGCAGTTTAAATACAACGAGATTGTGTTATTTATACTGTTAATGAAATGAAAATTGGTGCATTGAGTTCGAAAATTTGCTACAGATCAGCTCTCAAAGATTTTTTGATTTGAATCGAAATGCACCACATGATTGCTAAACTGTAATGCTGTGTTACTTTTTGATGAATAAAATATTCTGAAATACCTCTTACTCTACCCGGTAAGTGCGTCGTTGTATAAAATAATGGTACAATTAAGAGTCAAGTTTATGAGGATTCAAAACACAACGAAAAACTTCGAAAATAAATAGGTAGTGAGTGCCCTTACTTGTTGATTGATACTTACGGATTGTTAGAGGGCGCGCACACGGACGACTTTTAGCTGCAATTTTTTTGTCGCATGGACATATTTGTATGAAAAGTTGCGGGGCTTCGTGAGCGCACTTTTATACTAGCCCATGCCCACAAAAAGGTTGCATCGAAAAGTCGCCCATGGGCGTACCCTCTTAGAGACGTAAGTTAGAGTAGGTATGTCCGGAAAAAGAGGAATCATAGAATATATAGATCCTCATACATTTCACGATTCTTTTCTGGCGAGCAGTCTGGCCTAGCGGGTACTGATTCTGCCTGCTAAGCCGGGGCCCTGGGTTTGAATCCCGGTAGGGCATTTATTTGTGTGACGAGCATCTAAGGTATAATTCTGATCATGACCCATGGATGATGATGGCCTCATTGATTAGCCAACAAAATGAGGGCAGCACCAGTCAAACACAGCGAAAATAGAACGCGAAGGTAAGAGTAAAAAACTTTATCTACCTACTGTTTACTCTTAGGCATATGTTATCTATACCGGAACGGTTTTAAACAATTTAAACTAATACAAAACTTATGCCTAATTAACCAATAAGGGCATGAAATCGACCCTCCCCACATGTTAATAGTTCACAAAAACAACCATAACTTTGCAGTTCCCGCATCACTAAAATATATAAAGATTCTAGAAATTTTAAATTTCACCAACCGCATTTTAAAAGCAAATTTAAAAATGCAGTTGTAGTGGCGCTAGTAGTCTTAATAAACATGACAGTTCGTATGAAGTTATGTTAGTTCCAAATTTCGACACCCGCATGTAGTTGTTGGTGAAACCATAAATTATAGAAGGTAGCGCCATGGCGCATACCGAAGCAATTTGAAAGCGCTAAAGTTGAAATGAAAGGTCGCATGCCACAGATTAAAATATGCGGAAATGCGAACGGGAACTGTCAAATAAAGTTTGTTAGGGGTCCATAGTGACATTAATGAACCTTTAGGTTTGAGGTGTTTAAAGCAAAATATCATCATTATTATCAATAATTAACGCTAAATACAATCAAAGCACAGATATTTGTTCCTGAGTCATGGATGTTTTCTATGTATATAAGTATTTATATATTATATATATCGTTGTCTGAGTACCCACAACACAAGCCTTCTTGAGCTTACCGTGGGCCTCAATCAATCTGTGTAAGAATGTCCTATAATATTTATTTTATTTATTTATTTATTTAATTCAAATTATTCTTGTCTGGAAAATATTTCAGCTAGGGTAGTATATTAAGTTATTAGTAGCTAAGATACATACGCACGGCAGTGCGTCTAGCCAAGTTCAACGAAAAACTTTACAAAAAGTCTTATTTCAACCACAGAACTAGATTTAGATAGAAGAAACAAGTTCATATATTTGAGATTCAGAGGTTCAGATTTTATACTGAAGTTGTTTTTGCCTGTGATTTTAAATATGTCTCAGGCCCTTGAGTGTTTATAATAACTTATACTGAAGTTGTTTTTGCCTGTGATTTTAAATATGTCTCAGGCCCTTGAGTGTTTATAATAACTTATAAACACTCAAGGGCCTGAGACATATTTAAAATCACAGGCAAAAACAACTTCAGTATAAAATGTTGTTGCAATTAAATATCACGTAACGAGGCATTGTTTATGTTTTTACACTTACAAAAATTGACGCCCGAAAGCTGCAAGCTGCGAATAAAGACGTACAACTCAGTGGATTTTACTGAGTTCATTTGACGCGCTAAGTAGGTAGATACGTATGCTTGATCTATAGTATATGTAGATTGTTCTATAAGCATATACATCTCTAAGGAAAAAAGTAGATTAAGTACATCAATTTTTTTTCTTTAGTTGAGACATCAAGAGTCTTTTACAACTCTAAAGTTATTTTAGTTATCTTTTATTTGTATCAGTTCGTTTTTTTTTCTTTTCTTCATCATGTATAATTTTTCTTTTTTTTTAGATGTACTTTAACACTTAGAGACTCTATACATCTCTAACATCTCTTATTAATCATAGTAGCTTTGTACTTTGTATAATTTATTGAAATGAATTTCCATAGAGTAGGTACCTAGTCTGTTAATATTTCTTTTTTTTTTTGATGAATACTTTTGCTGATTAAATTGTATCTCGTTTTTTAATGCATGTTAATTATAAGATGTAATGTTTTGAAAAGAAGTGGCCCGCCGAGTTTCTTGCCGGTCCCATAGTGGATACCCCATAGGAAAAACAAGAAAATGGCATCGATTATAGATATGTAGCTAGGTAACTAAGTATATTCTTGAGTCATAAAAAATAGATGGTAGTATTTTTAGAACAACAACTACAGAACCCTGATTTCAAGTAACGCAGAAATACTAGTAGCACTTTTTACACTGGCTGAATGGGCATCAATCAGGGTCTCGGAAAAAAATAAGCGCCGCGCCATAGACCAGTAATTACTTATAACAAAATATTCCGGTTATTTGAAGAGGCACGAAGTTTTTGCAATTTATAAGTTTACCTTTGGCAAGTTGGACATAAATATGAATTCTTTGAGGTAATAAAAATAACTTAATGTATTTTCTAATAGGAATTTTAGGCGCCTTTTTTACCCGAGTTGGGCTGCCTATATGCTGCTGAAACGGCGGAGCGTTGGGAAGACTTATTTTATTTTAGTTCTTCAATCTAGTTTGAGCTACTTTTGAAATCATCTGTGGTACGTGGTACCTATCTTATTACATAGATATGTAATAACCTAACCACATAATTAAAATTTTGAAAAAACCCCCGACCGCGAAATAGTAGACCTATTTTCATGAAACATGGCTAAGAACACTCCCGATTAACTCAGCTTTAAGGCAAAAAAAAATAAAAAAATAAACTAAATCTAAATCGGTTCATCCGTTCGGGCACCACAGACAGACACGTCAAACTTATAACACACTGTCGTTTTTGCGTCGGGGGTTAAAAATTAATTACTTATCAGGAAAGTATTCCAATACGGAGATATGAGCGGTTGACAATATTTTTCCAAATAGAGATTTTGCAAATTTGTGATAATTTTTATTGAGGTTTTAATTCAGATCTAGGAGGAAGTGCGTATTATATCATAACATATCCATATCTAAAACGGATACTTATTTATTCAAGATATTACGTCTGGCATACATTCACCGGCTGAATGAACATCAATACTGGCTGCAAAAAAATAAAGCACAAAAAAAAAGAACAAGCGCCGCGACTCATAATTGTGACAAAATATTTCGGTTATTCAAAAGGGCGCAGACATTTTTTGTGGAGATATTTATTGGTGACATCTAGCGGGACATTTGTTTGCGTTAGTTTTTTTTGCCGGTAATTATAGGAATGGCGGTTTAATGAAGTTATTTTTGCTTAGAATGGGTTTTTGAAATCTGGTATGTATTATACTTATATCTACAGTGTGCAGTGTTAGTGTTACCTATGTAATTATTTTGCCTTTACCATCACGGAGTAGGTATGTTGTTCTATAAATTCTATTCTTTTTTCCCGTAGGTAAGTGGCAATGCATACTAATATTACCAAAACGACAGAAAGGGACACACGATTATTATAGGCTTATTAAGACGCTACGGGAGCGAAAATGCTAAAATGGAAAGGAGTCCCCCTTTAAATTTGGTAATTTTTGTTAAATATACTAGTGTTATTAACTAGATTTATCGAAAAAAAAATGTCCATTAAGAACAACTCAGTTAAAAGATATTGCGAAAAAATCTTTAAAATCGAGGTTCCTTCAAAACTTAAATAAGTTTAAATAAACGGAACGAAATTTGAAAATCTGAATAACAATGAAATAATCTGTGTCGGACTGTTTAGATTTTTTGGCTAATTGTTACCGATCTTGAGTATCACACCGTTTTTTGAGCCATATTGAAAAAAAGGCCGTTTTTAGAAATTTTTGATTGGCTCTAGCGTGTTTTAAAATTAAAATAGCAAAAAAATCAAAACGGTCCGACACAGATAAAAATAATAATAATCTGTGTTGAAAAAATCATTGCTCTATCTTCAAAAACCAGGGAAGAAATAGTCGAGAGCGTTTGTATGGAGAATTGACCTGTATCGTATCGTCTTAACTTTAGCAACGGTTTATGAAAAGGGGGCTAGGTAGGTATCAAAGTAATGTCCGCAAACATTTTTAAGTCCTAATTTTGTGTTTGTGTGCTTTGCAAAAAAGGCATTGTTGACGTTGGGGTAAAAAACCGCCAGGTTAAAGTGGGACTGGGCAGGCCATGTACGGCGTATGCATCCACAGCGGTGGGCTAAGTTAGCTACGGAGTGGGTGCCAAAACGCAAACGCCCGAGGGGAGGGGTCGGCCCGGAAAGAGATGACGGGATGAACAGGACGGATGCTGCACTTAATCGGGAGGATTGGAAATCTAGGGGGGGAGGACACCCTAATATAGGCTACCAAAAAAAATTGTTTAGCTAGCTCACCAAAAAATCACAAAATATCTCTCGAATATGCAAGAAAAATAGTAATTCAAATTAATTTGGATGCACGTTTGTGATCCCGCCAAGTCTAGAAAAATATGCATTTCAAGCTCAAGATGGCTTGTGTTGTGGGTACTCAGACAACGATATATATATAATATACAAATACTTATACCTAGAAAACATCCGTGACAGGAACAAATATCTATTGCTCACCACTGAAATAAATGCCCGTACCGGGGTTCGAACCCAGGACCGTGTGCCCAAGTAACAATTTCTGGTCCTATAGTGGTCGAGAGCACCAAATTAAATCACATTAAATAGTCCTATAAATAGTCTATATTGGTACTGTAGAGCCGATTTGGCGCAATTATGCAGCCATTTAGTGATATAATAAGGCTATAGCAGTATCATCCGTGACGTTTAAGGTCTATAATGGTGATGTGATGATGACTATTGTGCTAATTTGTTGACATAGATGACACAGTAACGCTATTATAGTATCAATTTATGCTATAGTAGCATTTGAGATTCCGTTATACAGGTTTTTTGTTCTGTAATAGCAGTTGCCGTCCCTTTTAATGCGAATGAATGAAATTTCTAAAATAATTTAATGTGTGTAATATTTAACAAACGAGGAACTTTATGAAAAGTGGCGTGTGAACTTGTGAAGTTTAGTGTCAATCAAAATAATTTGGATTTCGTATAATTCCATCATTACTGCAAAAAGGTATGCGATGAAAATTTTACCGTTAAAAGAATATTAGTTTAATGGAGTATTTTAAGTGCGCCCTCGATTTATACCTGTTTTGAATAAAATAAATAAATATAATTTAATACAATAAAATTATTGGCACCATAGTTTCTACTATGGATCCAAGAACTTTAACTATGATCCAGTTTAACTTATAAGTTCTTTATATAGAAAACAATACTTGTTTTCAATGTTTTACTATAGAAAGATCTTCTAAACAATTTTTTTTTTATAAAACATAAACGTCTTCTAGCGGCAAGGTTTCCGTGTTATTGCTTGTTTTGGTGTTGTTGTCACTGGCTACACGCAATGCGTGCGAGCAATGAGGACTTTTGTTCAAGTACCCTTTTATTACTTACCTATAATTTACTACCTGCACTCATAATCATAACAATGTTTTAAGTTATTAATGTTTTATCTCGTATAAGTGAATTGTAAAATTCTTAATGAGATTAAATAATCTTAAACCTTAAACCTTAAACCTTAAAACATATAGTAAACTCAGCTATAACGCTATTGTGTTTTAAAAGAGATACCGAAACCATTATTCCACAGTTCTGTGATATAAAAGAGTAATTGTGACGTATACGGCGATGAGATATAAAAGGCATTAGAAAACGACTATTAACGCTTTTCAAAGCTATATAAACGTATCCTGAAAACTTCATTATACAGCAAAATAGCTCTATAATGGTATTCATATCACTACTACAGTGTTAAATACTGTAGCAGTGTTTTCCAAAGCCACTATATCCCAAAATAGTGGTATAGTTAGGTTTTAATTTCTGTTAAAATACGACTACTAAAAATACTATAAGCGGCTTGTTGGGAACCTTAATAGCGCAAATTGATAGCATAACAGTGATTCCTAACACTATTATACAATAATATTGTTCTTTAGTAGGTTATTTGATCCTGTTATAGACCAGGCCTATAGCGGCTGTATAAAATGGTGATATAAACGTTTACATCACTTCCTAATAACACCTTTTAGCTGTATAACACAACAACTATAGCGGCTTGTCGGGAACCTTAATAGCGTAAATTGATTGCATAACAGTGATTTCTAACACCATTATATAATAATATTGTTCTATAGTAGTCATATTTGATCCTGTTATACATCAGGCCTATAGCGGCTCTATAAAATGGTGATATAAACGTTTACATCACTTCCTAATAACACCTTTTAGCTGTATAACGCAACAACTATAGCGGCTTCTCGGGAACCTTAATAGTGCAAATTGATTGCATAACAGTGATTTCTAACACCATTATATAATAATATTGTTATATAGTAGTCATATTTGATCCTGTTATAGACCAGGCCTATAGCGGCTCTATAAAATGGTGATATAAACGTTAACATCACTTTCTAATAACACCTTTTAGCTGTATAACGCAACAACTATAGCGGCTTGTCGGGAACCTTAATAGCGCAAATTGATTGCATAACAGTGATTTCTAACACCATTATATAATAATATTGTTCTATAGTAGTCATATTTGACCCTGTTATAGACCAGGCCTATAGCGGCTCTATAAAATGGTGATATAAACGTTTACATCACTTCCTAATAACACCTTTTAGCTGTATAACGCAACAACTATAGCAGCTTGTCGGGAACCTTAATAGCGCAAATTGATTGCATAGCAGTGATTCCTAACACTATTATACAATAATATAGATCTATAGTAGTCATATTTGATCCTGTTATAGACCAGGCCAATAGCGGCTCTATAAAATGGTGATATAAACGTTTACATCACTTCCTAATAACACCTTTTAGCGGTATAAGCTTATAGAGCTAAAAGGTGTTACTGGAGGCTTTTATACGACAAGCGGTCACGCCGAAAACCTTTATACGACATCTATAGTAGCTTTTGGCGTCGAAAACCAAAATTATAGCACTAAAATGTTACTTGGGTGGTTAGCAGGCAGGGGCTACGCGCTAGGCCAGACCGGTCGTATAAAATATAAATCCTTTAGACAACAGGAAACACAAATTACACCATAAATCTGCATTTGACTCTAATTGAGCACACCGACTCAATCGTATCAGATATTCCTTTCAACCAAGCCCAGCCAACTCGCCATCAAATAATTATCTACACATCAATAACACACGTCAAAACCCCCTCCGACGCGTCCAATTACACAAACTAACTAAATAATTATCACAATTAATGATCACGCGCATAATTCACTCCCTAAATAAATCGTCTTCGATGTCGCGCTTGCGCATGCCCACGCCCCCTCGCTCTGATTGGTCAATCCCTAATTATATCTTCATGGGCGCTCCAAGAGCTATTTGCATCGTTTAAGACCCTTCAACAAAAAATCAACTCTGTCTAAAGTTGTTGAGGTTGGAAGTTATTTGACGGGCTTTTAAGTGTAGCATACAGTATTGTCAACCAGAAAGACGCCCATTAGTTGAAGCTCTTCATCTTCATTCCAATCAGACAAGTCAAATAGCATTAAAAACACATTCAAATTTAAATTCTAAACTTTCAACAGAAGGTTCGGTTGCGTTCGCAGAGGCAGTTGAAACGCAAATATGTTTTTCAGAAGAGGCAGTTAAGATTCTTGGCTTGGACCAATTTGACAAAAACGCGTCGTTTAGTTTGGTAGTTTAAATTATTATCGCGTGTGAGACACTCGAGACGGTCTTCGGAGGTTTCCAAAGGGTGTGGAGTTCTTTTATGTGAAGACGTGTGGGTTTTAGGAACTGTGGTCCTGAAAAAGTGCCTACTGGTGAAACTGTGCAACATTTAGAAGATTTAATAAAATTCAGATCGACGATTATCGAATGAAAAGTGCAAAAAAGTAAAAATCTTCCTGCAATATTTAGGACATTGAATGCAAGTGCTTTTAAAAGAGGCACGACATTTAAATCAAAATAGAAAAAGTTTAAAAATCAATGACACCAAACTAATAAGTTTCTAAAAGTAAAAACAGAAGCCAAAGTTTAACCAAATATCCTCGAAAATCATATAGAAGCAACACAAAATTAAAAATAAAATAAGAAGATGGACAGCACAGAAGCAATGGACGTCGAAAACGCAACAGAAAAGAACGACAAAAAACTCCCTTTCTCAATAGAAAGTCTCCTTTCAGACAAATTTAATGATAAAGATACAAATGAAGCAGGTGCAAGTGGTGATAATGATAAAGTTTTCGATTATCCGAAATATGATGATGATAATGATGAGTCGGATGATGATAAAAGTGATGTTGATGTGGAGAGTTCGACGGATGCGCAGGAGTTGGATAAAGTTGCTGATTATCAACAATCAAGTGAGTAGCCATTATTATACGGACTTTTTTTTAAAGCTAACAGCTAGAAATAAATGAGCAGAAGACATGAATTGTTTCAAAAACAGACTAAAACATTTTTTAACAGCTCTCACTAAAACATGTTTAATGGCAATATTACTACACACTTAAACTTAAGGTAATAAGGTACTATGACAACTAATAATTTACTAATTACATGTTACATGCATGCTATTAAACTTTTACAAACAAAGTTACTCATACCGAATCGGCCTGTTTTCTGTCGTGTCGAGATTGTCGAGAAACTCGTAAATATAAAACAAATCACTTTAACTCCACGAATTTATTTATTTTCCGCTAGTCCGCTAGTAAAGTAAAAAATGTCCCAGATCACACTGAATTGTTTGCCGAGGCGGAGCAGAGGTCAACAAACGCGTGATCAATTCAATTTAATGATTATTATGTAAGAAATGTTATTTTATTAATATTTGATGTAAATATGTGTATATTAGGTTAAGTTATCCATAGGTAAAGTTCACACACAATGTATATTGTTATATTGAAAATAAATAAATTGAAATTGAAAATTGAAATTGATCTGAAGCTTTCTTATTTACTAGCCAAGGCTAGGCCCGAGAAGCGGCAACTTCGTATAGCGCAGCAGCCTGTAAGACGCTTTCCTGCCAGATGACAAAAAATGTATGTTTTTCCTATTATAAAATAAAATACTCGTACTTAAAACAAATGACTGCTTTTCATGCATAAAAAGTGTATTCCAGTACGTTTCGTGTTTGTGATCTCTGTCGGGCGACTACTATTGGGATGTTTTTGTCCGGTTACTCGTGTGTTTTTCAACGGGCTCTATCTACTCTATCTCATAAACTTGTTAATCATCTTTGGTTACAAATAAATAGGCTTTGCATTTCTGACTTTTTTTATACCACACGTTGGCAGACACAGACAAGCATATGGCCTGCTTGATAGTAAGTAGTCACCGTAGCCGATAGACGCTTGCAGCTCCGGAGGTGTTACTTGCGCGTTGCCCTTTAGAAATCTGTTCACTCCTTTTTTGAAGAACTCCATAACTCCTGTAAACTCTCGGGAAACAGCCGCAGCCGAAGTGTTTGTGGGAGGAAAATCCTCTGCAAGGCCGCGCAATGTGAGACCATATGTATTGTAGGCTCCAGGGCTTGAACAGTTGAACATAGCCTGTGTTTCCGCATGAGTACAATGCAGGTATCTTCAAAGCAAGAGTAAATAGGTAAGCGTGCTCCACCGTAGACCGTATCATCACTTACCATCAGGTGTGACCGTGGTCAAACGTCTACCTATTCATACTAAAGAAAAAACACCTAGCCAACGCCGAGCGGTGCGGTGGTAGAAAGTTAGCCATTGGCATCATGTTGTACAAGAAGTAGAGGCGAAAATCTTTTCATTATTGAACATATATTTACTTTACGTAAAGGAGTAGGCAAAGCATATGAAACTAGGTCCTCAAATTTCAATGCCACTCTTGGCAAATAAGGGGTTGAAAGAAAACTAAAATTGTGACATATATATATGTATTTAATTTATACATTATCCACGAGACCTATTTTAGAATCGGAATTGTAATACAGTCACCGGCATAAATAAGTGATGATTTCTGACAATTTCTCATGACATTTCAAACAAGACGTTAATGTGACAAGGTATAGAAATTATCACATATTTATGCCGGCGACTGTACATATAAATTACACAGTCCCTCAGAGCCGTTTATTGTAGTTATAAAGCATATTTAATATTATTATTATCATTTATTTCAGGCAACTTTAGTCCATAAGTACACATATTCACAAACAAAGAAAATTACAACGAAAACTTAGGTATATATATCAAATTAAATTAAATTAAATCAAGGATAGACATTTACAAGAATTTCACTGTCCATTGACATAGGTAAAAAATTACCGTTTTATTTAAAACAAGAGAAAATACGACGAACAGTAGGACCGACAAACGAACGCTTATTAAGTAGCACACTTGAATATGAATATTTTGTTAGACTTGGCGTAGGCACTGCCGTGCCCCCAGATGAGATCAGGTTATTTTTTTTACTATTTGTTTTGTTTCTGGTTAAAAAATACCTACTAATCCGTAGGTAATATCGGAAGAAAAGTTCCTGCGATTCGCTTTAATTATGAAACAGTTTTTCACCACGCCAGCCGGTAAAAGCTATCTTGATTCTTCGAAAACGTATGGGAAAGTTGCATTTAATCCACGAAACAAAGACAAAGATATACAAATTTAAACGATTCCCTGAGCTGACTGGTAAAGTTAAACTATTAAAAGGTAAAGTTAAATGAAGATTTTGAATTTTAAATCATAATTAAATGTTTATTAAATTATTGGTTTTGATTTTGTTTCATGTTTTGTTCTGTAAGCGCTGGTGGCCTAGCAGTAAGAGTGTGCTTTCGATCTTTCGACTTTCGATCCGGAGGTAGCGGGTTCGAACCCAGACCTACCAATGAGTTTTTCGGAACTTATAATGTGCAAAGTATCCTTTCATTTGATATTTGCCAGTCGCTTTTCGGTGAAGGATAACATCGTGAGGAAACCGGACTAATTCCAATAAGGCCTAGTTGCCCTTCGGCACACCTCGGACACTTGCGATCAAATATATGAAAGAGGCGCGTTCCTAGCACACAGTCTAAGCTCGTGTAGGTGAACGCGTACCATGCTTGTATGGGTGACATATGACAGGTCGACTGTTCGCGTTTTTGACAGGAGGTAACCGAGAGGGGGTGGGTGGCACTTTCAGCGGGGAGCGGGAGTGGCCATACTGTACGATAGTACTCTTTATTATACTGTGCCTTCGGGTTGGAAGGTCAGATGGCAGTTGCTTTAGTAAAACTAGTGCCTACGCCAAATCTTAGGATTAGTTGTCAAAGCGGACTCCAGGCTCCGCCGATGAGCAGTGGCAAATGCCGCGGGATAACGCAAGGAGGATGATGATTTAGTTTCATGTTTTACAGTTAGTATTTTTCTTGTAGGTGTGGTGAAAAATGTTATTACCACCGGGTGAAGGTAGCAAAAATTGTTTAATGGTGCGAGCCTTGAATCCCTCGGAATGCTCATGATTCCATTCTTCGTTTTACAAAGTAGGCAAGTTGCCGTACGTGCCAATATTGATACCCGAGCAAGCGAAAGAGTCCTATACAGAAAAGCGTGCATAGCAAGTGGTTCTAAATGTGGAATGTAGAGCGTTGTGAAAGTTCAAGGCACGTAAGTTAAACAAAATTACCACAGAGTGAAAGTTACACCAACACCGGGAAAATATGATCTGTAAATCATTAAACTTAATCAAATCCATCAATTTATCTAAATATGTAAAAGAAGAAACTGACTGACTGACATATCAACGCACAGCCGAAACCGCTGGTCCTAGAGATTCCAAATTTGGCACGTAGGTTCCTTATAAGGTGTAGAGGAGCACTGAGAAAGGATTTTTTAAATTTTACATCCTAAAAGGGGGTGAAATCTTCTGGGCGAGCTCACTCCATCGTAGGCCACGTCTTTGCCTTTGGCTAGTCTGTGGTCAAGAGTAAGCCCATTTATAATAAAAAAAAAAAAAAATGGGGGTCCAAAGTTCAACGTTCGAATAAGTTTACTTTTAGTACGCGGGCGATGCCGCGGGAAAAAGCTAGTTTTACATAAATTTATGATTTAAAATCATCATTTAAACCTCAATTCTACCCGCCAACTTTGGGCATCAAGTTATTTTTTTATGAAATTACTTTGCACTCTTGTGGATAAAATGTACACTGAGAGAAATTTGCATTGTGAATTTAACAAGTTCGACTTGTTGCGGTTTATCCGTTTGAATTAGCCAAACGTATGTTTAAAACAATGTGTCAGGTTGTTTTTATTATAAAATCGACTTGTTGATTCCATTGAAGTATAATGTACTACGTACATAGAACAGACGGCGCAAACAAAATCTGGGTAGCAAGCGCGGCAGTGCGGGGCGGGGGGAGGGCGGCTAAATAGTCATACGATGTCAACTCCGCAGAGGCGTCACTTTTGTTTATATTCTGCCTATTTAATTAAATACGTACGTGAACGTGCAAGTTAAATTTAATATTAATTCGTATTAAAATTTTCTGTTTATTTTTTGTTTATAGTTATACAAAAAAATAGACAATTTTAAATAACGATTCAAAAAACCCTCTCATTCTGAGACTTATATCCCCTGAGGTATGTACAGTTGTACCATCAGATATATCGAGGCGACCAGGGTGCTCAAACATCTGAGCTGGCCTCTATTGTCATGGCGTTAGAGGGCATGTTCAGATATTTTTGAGCACTGTGGCCGCGGTCCTGGGTTCGAATCCTGGTAAGGACATTTATTTATGTGATGAACACAGATATTTGTTCCTGAGTCATGGATGTTTTCTATGCAATAAGTATTAAGTAGTAAATCATAATTATGTATCGTCTAAGTACCCAAAACACAAGCCTTCTTGATCGAGCTTACCGTGGGACTCAGTCAATCTGTGTACGGACGTCCTATACTATTATTTATTAATGGCGACTGTAGGTATGTACATAAATTAACTGGTTCAAGGGATCATGGAAACCTTTCGTAAAAAAACAGCCATATAGTTACGTACAAATATTATTTTTATTTAATTACCCTTAAATAATATAAGTTTTGTTAACTTTTGCCGCTTTGAAAAATAATTTATTTTCTGATCAGTTTTAGCTTCGTGTTTCATCCGTTTTTCCCTGTCTTTAAGGCCCAGACGTGCAAAACCTATAATAAAAAAGTAAATGTAAATGTAAAGTAATATAAGTAAAAGTACTTAGATAATAAACAATAAATCATATTTTACCTTTTTTCATCCATTAACTTAAGTAAGTTCTTTATATGACTACGCGCCATGCTGCGGAATTTCATTAGAACTGACCAAAAATATATGACAATAGTCATATATTTTTGGTCAGGCTTTATATTATATTCCGCACATCGCCTTTTACTATCCAAGTATCCACACAATGCACACAACGTCACATCTCTCAATTTTTAGTCTTTGACAAGAGACGCAAAATGGCGTCCACTAAACAATTTGCTCAAATTAAAATTTAAAATGATTATACAGTTACTTACCTATGGAAAGTTACTCCTTTGCACTTCGACGTATTGCTTGAATTGTTAGTGCAATATCGCATCACACACGAGGGCATATTTAAATTATTTAACCAGTTTTTATCCTGTTTCGTTTTAAAACATATTACGACCGCCGCGCTTCAGTACTCGTAAGCGACTGAGTGACGTGCGGCCGGCCGGCCGCAGTTGAACGGAACACGGTAGCAATGGGCGATGTCTTCTCTATACGTAGTAGTAATAGCTCAATGGTTGATTCAAATATATTGCCGATTCAAATGACAAGTAGATTGTTGTTTGAACCAAAGAGCACGTAGGCGCTATTTTAACCAAAAAACTTGATGAACGAACATGAAAACTGGTTGTATTTTCTCTCAGTGTAATTTTCTCATCTATTTTATAAAGTACCAAAAGAGCTTTTACCAGTAGGTGTGGTTATAAGTTATAACCTAACCACAAAATTAACACATACAACATCACATACAATCACGCCTGTATCCCATGAAGGGGTAGGCAGAGCACATGAAACTACTCAAGTTTCAGTGCCACTTCTGGCAAATAAGGGGTTGGCAGAAAACAAAACTGTGACATTGCAGTGACAGGTTGCCAGCCTCTCGCCTGGGCCACAAAATTAAAATTTTGAAAAAACCCCCGACTGCGACATAGTAGACCGATTTTCATGAAACATGGCTAAGAACACTCCCGACTAACTCAGCTTTCAGACAAAAAAAAACTAAATCTAAATCAGTTCATCCGTTCGGGAGCTACGATGGCACAGACAGACAGACACGTCAAACTTATAACACCCCGTCGTTTTGCGTCGGGGGTTAAAAATAACTATTGATGCGGACAGACACATGACAATTTCTATGTACGTATAAATATTCCATTTTTCTTTTGAACTACGGAACCCTAAGAATAAAACCCTTAAAAAATCGAATCTTCTCAAACAGTCAACTCTCAAATAACACATTTTTAACCGCTGTAATTTTACACTTAAAAATGGGAATAAAAAAGTCACGGCACTTCGCGCCTTCGCGGACCATTTGCCGTCGCGCTGCGTTGGTGACTACTTAAACGACTTTATTTTGTTTGAAAACTGATCCAAATGATTTATGTGTATTTATTTAATTACCCAGTTTAAAGTGTTTAAACTTTAATAGATATCGTAGGTATAGGTACATTAAAGAAAAAGCGACCGAGCCTTCAGTCTTCAGCTAAGTAACGCGGCTAATATCTTTGCCAGTTGTCATTAGACCACCCGACTCAAACAAATAAAAAAATATGTAATAATAAAATAATTCGAATAATACACAGCATACCTACCTATCAGTGTACCTACCTACATACCTTTACTTTTAGAAATAGATTGAGCGCAACGCCAACAAACTGCTCCGCAGTTTGGCGAAACATTAAATTGTAATTTTTGATAAATCAATAAAAAAAAAATTAAAATTATAAAAACTCAATACTAGTCGAACTCGAATCTTATCAGCTTGTCTCATTTTTAGTCAATTGAGTAATTCGAAACTATAGTCGCTTGCATAGCTGGGCACCGTTAATCAAATAGTTAACTTCGTTAATCGTTAATCCGTTACTTAAAAAGTTAACTTCGTTAATCGTTAAAGCGATACATGTCGGTAGATTTAACGGAAGTTAAAGTTAATCGATAATTCGTTAACACGTCATAAAAATAGGACTTCACTGTAGGTATTATGTATTTGTATTTACTTAGTATCCACCAAAAACCATTAAAACCTGTGACGCCAATCGGTAAAAAACCGAAATGTAATAATACGGTCTCTTCGGGCTTTTACCGCCATTGGTTGGCTAAATCCTAGGTTTTACTTCGGATTGGTAATTATTGGGTCATTCATGCGGTCGCGATCGTGGTGCGTCGGTTCTTCAGATTGAGATTTGACACGACAATTCGATGCTGTGGGCCACGATAACTTGGTAGAGTAATCTAAGGCCCGCCGGACTCGATGCGTCGGTTGCGCGATTTGTCTGTCATGCCTGATGATTGCACTCTATTCCCAGGTTAGTGATCGATCTAGCACGTCTAATAAGATTTAGAAGATCTCGAATAAGTGATCCAAAGTCGCCAATTGGTCTTTAGACTGTTTATAACCGACGGATCTGCTTTTACCGATAAATACTAGGTTTTTCCGTACGAGTACTACGGGCTTTTACAGTAGCAGTCAGGACGTGGTATTCGCGACGCAGCGAGCCGCTTGGGGTGCTGGATTAACGATTAACGGACTCGATGAAATTTAACGGAAGTTAACGAATCCGTTAACATTTTTTAAAGTTAACTTAAAAGTTAATCCGTTAACCGAAATGTTAACTTCGTTAATTAACGATTAACGGATTAACGAGTTAATGCCCAGCTATGGTCGCTTGTTTACTTAAGAGCGCTATGATAAAAAAAGGGCGATATATTGTAAAATGCACAATATTCATCGATAAAATTGTACACTTTACCCATACTAAAAGACAGTAAAAGTACTTGTTTCATTTAGAACATCATATTAACTTAAGGTTAAACAAAAAACATATGGAAGAAAAAGCTTATTCAATTAGTAATGATTTTTTTTTCTGATGCTCGTTTAGGAGAAACCGCGTGAAGCCACTGATTTGGGAGCTCACTCTCACTTGTGTCAATAGAAAAACCTTTCGCGCCAATTTCGCGCACAAATATTTTTTTAGTAACGGTGCCCCACAAAACCCTAACGTCAAAAAATAGGTAATACTCAAATAACACGTCTTAACTATTTAAATTGAAATAGATATAGGCTTGCCACAGACAGTCTTAAAAATTCATAATCTTAAAAAAAAAATTGTATGCAAACTGACAGTTCAAACTGACACTGACAGATCTGTCAGTGTCAATTTGCATACAATTTTTTTTTAACATTATGAATTTTTAAGACTGTCTGTGGCAAGCCATACACGAAAGAAAAAACGACAAGGCCCACTGGTTTATTGGCCAGTGGCCTTATTTATAATTTATATATAATTAGTAGTAGGACTAGGTACTCGAAAAAAAAAAACAAATAAAAAATTTTCAATACATATTTAATGATATTGAGATTCATATTATCTTTTTCTTCTATGACAATTTGATATGTTTTCTCTGAAGAAGAACGACGTATTATTAAGCAATAATATAATTTATTGAAATTGATTTCCATAGAGTACCTAGTCTGTTCATATTCTTTGATGAATACTTTTGCATGTTAAATTGTATGTTGTTATTTAATGCATGTTAATTATAAGATGTAATGTTTTGAAAAGAAGTTGCCCGCCGAGTTTCTTGCCGGTCCCATAGTGGATACCCCCCTCCCAACTGAGGGGGGACTGAAATCTTCTCGAGGCTGAGGCGTAGGGTTAGAGCCGGCGTAGCTTTATTTGACGTTCATATGCGCATTGTAATATGCCTACTTGAAAAATAAATATTTCATTTTCATTTTCATTTTCATTTTTTTCATTTTCAATAAAATAATTTGATTTGTAAGTTTTAACTAGTTTTAAGCAAAGCTGTAATTTTACACTTAAAAATGGGAATAAAAAAGTTGCAGCACTTTGCGCCTTCGCGGACCATTTGCTGTCGCGCTGCGTTAGTGTCTAATAATAATAATGTCTTTATTTTGTTTTTAAACTTATCCGAAATAAGCATTCATGATTTATGTGTTTTTATTTAATTAATTACCTAATTTAAACTGAAATAGGTAACGTAGGCATAGGCACACTAAAGAAATAGCTACCAAGTCCGATGGCTGATGTTGTACGGGAATAGAACCCAGGGTCTTCAGCTAAACACGGCTAACGTCTTTTTTACTAGAGCACCCGACCTAAGGCCTATAAGCCTTCATGCAATTCAGAGACTTGCCGAGCTCGTTATTAAGCTTGGCCATACAAATAGACCACGAGACCCCCCCCCCTGGGGCCCCGGGCCTTTACCACGTGACCCCCCCCTCCCCCTGGGCACGAAGCTGGATCCGCGCTTGATCGGACAGGTATTTAAATATTTAAAGTCACACACAGGACAGGTATCGTCGCGATCGGTCGCATCGAAAGTGCCAGCCATACACGAATAGATTGAACGAAACGAAATAATAAAGTCAGGTAAGTATGAGATAGTTATCGAATCGTTGGCCGCAAGCGTCCACAGCCTACTTTCGATCCATCGTTGCGATGCGTTATACATGCTTGCACGGGATTTTGTTGCGATGTCCGATATCGTATGCGATCAAGTAAATCGTTAACGATATTGACATACACTGTCGATCGGTCGCTGATCGTACAGATACCTATATCGTACCGTGATTAGCTTTAAAACCGAAGCGTCGTAAACGACGCGAAGCTTGGTAGTTTTTTTGCCCACGAATAACACAGTGGTGGGGCAAATAGCACCCGAAACTTGGCCATCCAACTTCAGTCATATGTCCCAAATCGGCATATTCCTGCAAAAATTACGATTTTGATTGATTTTTGTCGATGGGGTTTTTTGTTACATAGTTGACGTTGAAGTAATATATCTGGCACCGGCGGCATGACGAATTTAATATAACTAAATATTTTCCTAAAATTAAATTACTTAAGTACATAAAATACGAACTCTAAGCGAGTTGAAGTCAACTCGATTCGATTTCCATCCCTCGGTTTCGTGCAAAATTAAAATTTTCTATGGGACTATAAGTTTTCGCGCCATTTGACGCCTATATTTTTTACCACTCTTTTCTACTGACAGAAACAGAGACTATACAATGGAAATAATTCGACTATAAAATAAAATTAAAACGAAATTAATTCGATCCCGCTATAATAATTTTTACTGCTGGCCTTTTTTTATTTTTATTTGTATTTTGTCTTACTTAGCAATAAATTTAAAAAACTTTATTGCAAAAATAAATCTTAACAAAACGCGGACTTAATGTCAAAAGGCATTATCTACCAGTCATCTCTTATGTCTCTCTTCTGAGTCTTTTTAACTAACTTTCAGAAATATTAATATTTACATATCAGATCGGTCTCTCGCACCGCACAACATTTATGGCGTAAAGATCCAAAACATAACTAAATTACTAATTTTTAATAAAACTCCAATTTTGACAAACATTTAAATAATCATAAGATGAATAACGATATCCTAAAGCATTATTTAAACGTCGAACTGTCACAGCTACAACATTTTAAAGACACTGGCCACTTTCATGTTTCGAACCATAGACAATTTTTCTTTTTCCGCCGCAATTAAGGGGGAGTTAACGAGACGCGAGATTTACTGCGTGGAACGGATTTAGAAAATGAGACATCAAGCGAGTACGAGTGTGTGCGTGGAACGATTCAAACGGCTAATTTGAATTTGGAACGATATCTGTGGAGTTTGGATTGCTAATAAATAAACGTAGTATGTCAAAAGAGCTACAATTTAAAAAAATGTTATTGGGTAGAGTAATACAAGGTTTTTTGACTCCACCGATGCAACTGATGCAAGAGTTTAAAGTTAAAGTCAAAAATATATGAAATTGTACCACCTACTTAACCCTTTCACAGGTACCTCTATCAAAAATAGTGACAATTGTCAAAAAGTTAACTTTGCTTGGTATGACATTAGCAAAGTATGGTCGTTATGAAATTTAAATTTCACGCCTTTTTTCTACACACAAAAGTTTCTAGACGGACTAAAATGTTATATTTTTAATCCTACGGCCCAACGCGTAACCTTCGCCTTCATAAGATTAAATTCGGTTAAATTAAATATTGTCATATAGACAAGCAAATTTTGGCACTAATTAAGACGGCAAATGTGTAAAATGCAGGAGCGAAGATAGAAGATTATCCCATAGAAAAATTGAAATTCGCGCCTTTCTTTAGTAAGTAACAAGACTTGAATGACTTGATTGACCAACTATGCGACTATACTTACAACAGGGTTACAGTTTAAATAGTTGGAATACTATCATAATTATGAGCATACGGGACAGGAGTATATCTAGGTATTCTAGCTCAAATCTTATGGTCACACTTCTCAATTGTTTTATACATTTTTACTACATGCGTGTAAAAACCAATACCTAAATCCAGTCAATTTATTGACTGTAAAAAACTGTCACTCACCTCTATTGCCTACAGCTCATAAATAAATTAAATGTCCGCGTTTTTTTTTCTCAAATTGCTAGTTAGCACGAGTTATTGCCGCTCGAAACTGTTTATATTTTCAGAAAGTTTATTAGGTTTCATGCACATGTTTTCACCGACGTTTGAATAGCTAACAATCGCGCTAATAATTCACGCTAGCTTTGATCGTTTTGACTGACGAATTTTTAAACGATTTATTTTCAAAAATAACTTTTTAAAAGAAATGTTATTGTTCGCGAATCGTAAATATACACAAATATTTCATTCAGTGCTGTAAATAATGTCTTAATTTATCTTTTGAATTGTTAAAACAATCGTACAAAACCCGTCAGTTGACACTTGACGATAAATTGATGTTAATTGGCCTTCCCCTGCCCAAGAAATCCCAGGAACGCTCCTCCACCGCTTTAACTCGCAAATGTCTATTTTAAAACTCTAATTAATCTACACGCAACATTATTGCTCCTGGCATAATAGATCGATTCCAAAGTCCTAAACGGAACGCAATTAAAAAACATAAGTCACCGGAAATTCAGTTTTTACAACTTTTTAAAACGTTTCAAAGTCAAACGACGCTCATTAAATCATATTGAAACTGAAATACAACCCGTTTAAACATATGTTCTTTGAAATTTCTTTAACGATCGCGAGATCTAATAAATCGTCTCCACATTCATTCTGGCAGTCTACAAAAAGTCAAAAACACTTGTAAAATTAAAAAGTAAACAATACCCAACCTTTTTACGCAACCATAGAGTATATGGTAACTTTTTCGTCTGTATCGTGACGTTGGCGCGCTGTGTATTTTGGCGGGATAATTAGGATGCGTTCACGTTAAACGGCGGCGCTCGATCCAAGATGGCGCTGTCGGTAGTCGAATGACACGGTGATTTATTGCCACTAATTACTCAAGGAGAGGTGTTTATTGAAAATAACTGCGCGGCGACGACACGCCGTGTCCGTCCTGTCTGCCCGGAGTTAGTAATTGGTCGGGACAATAATAACGTTGTAATTATCTCAAACGGTTCCTAATTTACGGAATACGAATGCTGAAGAGAATAATTTGGCTGTAAATAAAGAAAAGATTTCAGTTTGGAAGCGTTTCTTTAGAAATAAATCTACACAATTGTGATGTTCTTAATTAATCATTGTAGAGTCAGACCAAACTAAGTTGACAGCGTTTGATAAGGCAGTTTATGTGCGACTGCAATCCTTAATACTTGTTTTTTTTATGCCTTTGGTCTTAAAAAAATTATCAACTTAGGTCGACAACAGACAGTCTTAAAATTCATAATCTGAAAAAATCATAATCTTAAATAAATCAGATCGAGTGCTCGGAGTTCCATACAATTTCGCGACTGTCCACACACACTCTTGTTTCTTAAGATTATGAATTTTCAGATTGATCTGACAGATTGCATACAAATCTTTTATAAGATTATGAATTTTTAAGACTGTCTGTGGCGTGCCTTAGCTTGAACTGTCTCTATCTCACAGAACACCTCTATCTGTAAAACTTTGCCGTCCGCCTTGTTTCGTAGTCAATTACCAAATCTCAATTACGAAAACAGACTAAAGGGACAATGTTTACTTTAAGTTATGACAACAATTGGCAGCCTAGGTTTACTACAAGAAGAAGCACCCAGATCCCCACTTTATTCATTAAGGGAGTTTCTAGTATCAAGAAGTTTCTAAAATTGGCTTTTACCTGCTTTTAAAATCTGAATAATGATTGATGAGCCCAGCTATCTATTGGCAACAATTTTTTACAAAGTGTTAACTCGTTGACATTTGCAAGAAATAGATATTTGGTTGCTTGGCTAGCAGTCAAAAGCCTAGAACAAAATATTCAAGGTAGGTATGCCGTCAACCGATGAGGCAG
The DNA here is from genome assembly GCF_023078275.1 of Leguminivora glycinivorella. Lineage (NCBI taxonomy): Eukaryota > Metazoa > Arthropoda > Insecta > Lepidoptera > Tortricidae > Leguminivora > Leguminivora glycinivorella. The sequence continues at coordinate 11,089,126 of NC_062994.1, forward strand.
AATAAACATGACAATCCGATTGTCCCAATTTGTCCAACCATTTGTCATTTTAGTACAAAAGTAAGACGGCTCAATGTGGTGATGGCCATTTTACCAGTCCTCAGGTGGTAGCAGCTCATGACTCTCATGAGATATCAATTATTGGCTTAGGCACAGTCTTTACGAAAGCAACTAGCTGCCACGATCTTCCAACCCAACGGATAAACTTAGCCATAGGATTCGTTTAGTTTTCTCACGATGTTTTCCTTCACCGAAAAGCGACTGGCGAATAGCAAATGATAATAAGTTCTTTGCAAAAATTTCATTTTTGGCACAAGCTTTTATCGCCGACTACCTTTCCTTCAACAGTCATCTACTGCTCTCCTAGACGTTTCTACAAACCTCTTACTCGATGGGGTACGACGTTTCATGACACAGTTCCTATGACCACCTTTCTGCTCCATCATCAGATCTGCTTCATGATACCATAATATTGCATTGTCAAGTGATTTACATATGCGTGCGAAATTTGAGCTCAATTGGAAACCGGGAAGTGAGTCAAATTTAGCTTCTACGTTTTGACGCACATTCATTCAATGTTTATTTGTGTGTCAATAAATGTTTTCTTATTCTTATTCTTAACATACTAAAAAGGCAAGTTGAATAAAAGCTTATGTAATTATAGACGGTCAGTTGAATCTTGACACTAAAAAAGGCACAAATTCCAAAAAATTTGTGCTCACCGGCCAATTGTCTTGGCGGAAACGGAATCATCAACGAACCATAATACCTACTTTAAAAATGAATCAAAAATAGGGGCGATTTCCATAGAAAATTTTAATCACGCGCCTTTTTTTAGTGTCAAGATATGGCTGACCGTCTATATTTCGGTGATTTCGTATATGTATTCGAAAATCTCGTTGCACCCGAGCTTAGAACCCGTGATATTTAACATCGCATCGCACTCCTTTACCGTTCTGGATTTTGGACAAAATAGGTACCTACATTATTATTTATTAATGAATATTAAATAATTTGTCCACAGGCTCATCCAGAGGCAAGCGCGCGCGCACCGCGTTTAGCGCTCAGCAGATCAAGAGTTTAGAGGCAGAGTTCGAGAAAAACCGATACTTGTCAGTAGCGGCCCGTGGTCGGCTGGCGAGGCAGTTACGGCTTACAGAAACACAGGTAAAGTGTGCAATCTAATGAACTTTAGCCCCTTTAAATAATAAATATTGGGGAACATCTTACACAGATTAAGCCCCTAAACTAAGCAAAACTTGTAATATGGGTTTAGCGATAAGACCGCCTGTTGTTTACCTTTGTTCGAGTTGATTCCTTGTTTTGTATGGTTGTATTTTATCAAGGTGTGCAATAAAGAGTATTTGTATTGTATTGTATACCCATATTATACGTAGTATTTGTATATATATCGTCGCCTAGTACCCACTAGGCGACGATATACATACAAATACTTATATATTACATATGTAGAAAACATCCATGACTCAGGAACAAATATATGCCCTTACCGGGATTCGAACCCATCAGGACCATCGGCTTGGCAGGGTCACCTACCAACTAGGCGAGACCGGTCGTCAGATAGTCGTCAAATAAAGTTTTTGGGGAAAAATATCCGAAGCTTGTCAACAGTAGATAACAGCGTACGATATCCATATCACGCGCGCTATTTCCAAATTTCCTTTCCTTGCCCATTCAATGTCTAAAACGTCTGTTAAATTCTATACAATTTTGGTAGCCTCGCCTAAGGATTCAATGTTATAATTGTATAGAAGTTGGCCGGTTTGGCGTTTAAAAATACTACTGACTACCTTTATTTGCCATGTCATTACTTTAGATTTGTCTGTTACTAAGTAATAATTTTCCTTACAGATCAAAATCTGGTTTCAAAACCGACGCACGAAATGGAAACGGAAGTACACAAACGATGTAGAACTACTCGCGCAGCAATACTACAGCAGTCTTGGTATCGTCGCTCCCCGACCGATGTTCGTAGGCGACAGACTATGGATCTTTAATTACCCTAACAGAATCCCTCCTACGCAGCAACAGCAATGGATGAAATCCATCAACAACATCACACAACCACAGATACAAAGAAGCTTACCCTTTAAACCGGAAGTGCCGTTTCTGCCGCAGTATCCGAACGAACGCTTTTTTCCTGAACGCAACCTTTTGGCACCTGTCAAAGTTCCCGCTCAAACGCGCCTTTTGCCGCGCGAAGTTTATAGCAATATGGCGACGGCTCAAAGAAGTATGGATGTGTATAAGAATAATATTTTGAGTCATAGTCCAACTCAGGAGAACGTTGATCATTTGAGGAGGTTAGAAGAGAATTTTAGCATCTAATATTAATATCATATTTACCAAAGATTTCTTAGTACGTACCTAAGCGAGGTTTTTCTCGCAATAGTTATGTAGGACTATCGGGACATTTAAGGGAAAATCGTTTCATCGTTGCGAATGGTCACAGAAAACTAGTTTTATGTAATTAATTTTAGTTTTGAAATGTTTATATTTATCTTTGTAAATAATAAATTCGTTAAGCAGGAGTCGTTACTTTTATTTTCACTACGCCTACTCGGAAAGGATATATTGTTCTTGCCGCCCAACTAGAGATGGGTAGTGAGTAAATACTCAAGAGTAAATATCGAGTAAATACTCAGTATTTACTCAAAATACCCGTATTTACTCGTTTTTACTCAAATTGGTGGGTATAAACTATTTAGCGTGCTGAAATGGAAATACAAATTAGAAATATTGGTGTAGTTTGTTATCGGCTACTAAGTTAAGCAATCAAATTTATATGAATTTTATTTTATAGACGTGCTCTCCATACATGTAACTATTTTTCACAAAAATAAAATTCAGAAATTACCAGTGTATTATACATCATCTGATAGGTCTTTAAAAACTAATTGAATGTTTCTAAAAAAGTTTTTTTAATAATATGAACAGTTTTGGAATAAAACGATAATTAAGGCCGAAATAATGTTTATACCTTTATAAATTTCGAATTCGTTGTTGGAAAAATATCCAGAAACCGTCAAATCATTGCCCATATAATACAAAACACAAAACTAGTACTATACAAAAAACATCTACCATTTATTTAGTCACCGCACACTACAACTAAATAAAAATATGCGCATACATCTACTATACATTTTCCGTCGTCGCGGTAGTGAATGAAATACATTGTTTCATACAGAAATCATGGACAAATCCTTGTGAATTTTTTATTAATTTTACGTAAATGTGCGTGCCAAATTTTGTGTACAGATACAGAGCCGTCATATTTCGCGCATTTTTAGTTGACATTGTCATCAGTGACATTTGGCTCTTGACAAGTAATTATTTAAAGATATTGGTTTAGTTAACTCAAGCAGACTCAGAAATAATGACGCATTTTGTCAACAAAGATACATATCGTGTATTTCGACACTGCTAATGTAAATCGAAATGGCGTCTCGGTCAAACGACTGACTATGATGCAGAAGATCGTGGGTTCGAATCCGAAGTTTTTTTTAATCATTTGAACTTTTATGGATTTATTAAGTATTGTTGGCAACACCAAGCCTATCCCTGCTACCGCGACTATCATAGTTCATAAAAACCGTTGAAAACCGTTGCTCGACACATTTTGCCTTCGGCCGCCGTCGTGTTTGCGTGAGCTATTTTGTACTTACTGTGCCATTTTTCGATTTTGTGTCGTTAGGTATTAATGCGAGCTAATTGTATGCGATTTGTTCCTTTCGTAAATGAATAAAAGTAAAATGTGATTTGTTGTTTAAATCCTTGTTTTCGTTCTAAAATCTGCCCCTGGTTCCTTAAATCAGAAGTGGGATAAAGAACGTTTCAGCCCACATTAAAAGGAACAAATCTGCATTTGACTAGTGTGTTAGTTAATTTCGTGTTTCATTTACATACTACTTGGCGCTTCGATAGAAATCCGGTGACTTGAGGGTAATCTTTAAAAACGTTCGTTTGTGAAGCTAGTAGTTTTACGTTAGGTAGATACCGCGTATTGATTATTCTGGTAAGTTCGTGCTTAATTTCGGTAAATCTTTATCAATCTTAGTTTAGACGTTCGGTAATCGGTCCAAAGATACGTGTTAATGTCAATGGATGAGTAGACGCATTTTACTGACTAGTAATTGTCTTATGGTTCGTGTATTTAAGTGATTAAGGTTTTTATCCTGCGGTATCGAACGAGTTATAAGATGTCGCGTAGTCGATCTCGTAGTAGTTCGCGAAATGGCTCACGCGTTCGTTCACGGCACCGATTGCAATCTGGCTCGCGGGAGCGCGATAATCCGCGTACTAGGCGTTCTAGATCGCGTTACCGTCGTGATTACTCGCGTGTTCGATCACGTTACCGGTCGCGAAGTGTGCATCATAGTAGGACGTCGCCGTCTTGTCGGTATTCGCGTAGCAGGTCTCCATACGATCGCTATAGGCCTGTGAGACGTTCACAGAGTAGTTCTCATTCTCACGCTGGAAGCAGTCATCGTGCACGTAGGCGCGGACGATCCGAAAGTAAATCACCTCAGATACGTTATCGGGAACGCGTTTCAAGAAAGTCACATTCTCGCGCAGCTGTTAACCCACCGTCTGGGGTTGGTTCTAATACAAGGCGATCGTTCACACCTCTGCCGTCTGCGCCCGATAATGCTAATGTACCACAGATTAATGCGGATCGCGATACTACACTTGATTCGAGTACGATCGGGGCATCTCAACTCGCTCAGGCTCTCGTAGAAGCAATTAAATCCGTACAGCCCGTGAGGTCGCATAAATATTTTGTCTCTAATTTCGACCCCAGTATTCATAATATTAATTCTTGGTGCGAAGAAGTAGAACGCGCTCGGGAAGCAAACGACTGGAGCGATTACGAATGTTTGTCTCGCGTTGCTGGGTGCCTGAAAGGGGATGCTAAGGTGTGGCTAACGGAATGGGTAACGAACGACCGCACGTGGTCCAATTTCAAAACGGAATTCGTACCTTTGTGCCCAACTAAGTTGGATTTCGCGAATATTTTATTCGATGCCATGAAAACTACTTCAGATTCTTATTCGACTTACTCCGAATACGCGCGCCGTACGCTATTACGATTGAAGGTGGTGCAGGGCCTGAGTGATGAGTTAAGGACGAATATTGTTGTCCGTGGAATTGACAATCCTCAATTGCGTGCTACGGCGGCAAATGCGTCTTTAACTGCTGACAACTTAGTGTCATTCTTGTCAATTTACGTTAAGCCTAGTCGCAACCAAAATAACCGTTCTCAGAATTCCTCTGCTACAAACGGCAAACGATTTTCCCAGAATCGCAATGAGCCTCAATGCTATAATTGTAATTTAAGGGGACACTTAAGTCGTAACTGCACTAAAACGCCTAACCAGCCCTCAAGTACGGCCTCTCCTTCAGAACCAGATGCTCAAGCGAATAAAAATAAAAATAGTTGTACCTTCTGTAAAAAACCCGGACATATCGAAAGTGACTGTTTCGCGAAAGCACGTTCTGAATCACGAAGTCAATAGAGCGTCAACTTGTGTATCCTGAAATCACTTTAGAAGCTGATTTGGCAATCATGCCTTCTTGTTACAGGAGCACTCCAGTGATAGTCGGTATCGGTCGTGTCGAGTCGGGTCGGGTCGGATATTCATAATCGCGAATGTATGTTAGGACAAATCAAAAACAATGTTTAATCTGTGAACCCGAATGGTCAAACTGTTGATTACTGTTGATTGATAAAATTAATGACCGATGACGTGACACCTCTTCAAACTTGTTTGTTTGATCTATGCCTTGCTTTTACTCAGGCGGGTTTTCCTACCAATCCTCGGAAGCGCTCTTTCCTCGCCACAGAGGTTGAATATTTGGGTAGGTTGGTAAGTCAGGGTCAGGTGAAGCCGAGCCCTCGTAAGGTAGAAGATTTTGCCAAAACTTCTCCACCGCAAAACGTAAAGCAAGTACGTAATTTCTTGGCCCTGCTGGATATTTCCTTAGGTATATGTGGGGTTATTCAACTAAGGTTTTGCATCGCTTAGCAATCAAGAAGGGTGCAAACTTCATCTAGGGACCCCAGCAAGACAAGGCGCGGCAAGAGGTGGCCCGATATGCAGATGCTGAAAATTCCAGCTGCTACACTGCGACAGGTGAAGAACAAGACTGCTGTGCTACATCCCCAAGGGTCATCGGCCGAACCTTGTGTGTTTTACGATGCACACGAGCACATCGGAGCCAATAAGTCTACAGGAAAACTGGATTCTGGCATGCGCGGGCCATACAAGGTGGTGGACATCTTGCCCAGCGGACGCTACGGGTTGACACTCAGTGGCAGCCGAGGGTAGAAGACGCAAGCTGCATCACAATACATGGTGCCTTGGTGTGGCGAGTGGTGCCCCGAGACGTGCGCTGCATTTTTCAGTGGTAAGCATTGCAGTTTATCATGTAAGGCGTTCGTCGCCTAAACACCATGCGTTCGTCGCTGGTCTTGCTCATTCGTCGAGCCTATCCGTTCGTCGGATTGCCCGATATTACGTAAGGCGTTCGTCGCCTAAACACCATGCGTTCGTCGCTGGTCTTGCTCGTTCGTCGAGCCTATCCGTTCGTCGGATTGCCCGATATCAGTTAAGGCGTTCGTCGCCTAAACACCATGCGTTCGTCGCTGGTCTTGCTCGTTCGTCGAGCCTATCCGTTCGTCGGATTGCCCGATATCACGTAAGGCGTTCGTCGCCTACACACCCTGCGTTCGTCGCTGGTCTTGTCGCGACCAACGCGAAACTATAGAGCCCCAAGAATATTCCCCTGCGGCAACACTGGCGGCGCCCTCTGGGTGGAGCCATAGTAAGTATCTCAAAGTTGTCAAACTACGTGCCACGTAGACATTCCACGAGGCGCGAGAAACGCGCCAGTACTTAAAAGTGTAACACACAGTGAAGTGATCCACGTGCTATCCAGATATTGCAGAGACGACTAAAGCTAAGTATTTATTTATACTTAGTGGCTCACAGTGGTGTAATGGTATCTCTTACAATTGTTTCCATATCTAACTAAAGGCTATTACCTCGATTATCTTAGTAACAGACAAGGCGCACTAAAGGTGCCACTAGGTGCCGAGTTGTCTATCTAAATAGTAAGTATGGTACTCAATCCTGGAAGACTAGTTCTCCAGAGGCGCAAGCAGACAAGGCACGCTAAAGGTGCCGGTAAGTGACAGGTAGACACACTTAGAATAAGCATGCATGCTCAATCATGGTGAGACCGCGGCGTGCTCGGCTCAGCCCGGGGGTCGAGGTCGCCGGGGGTCGAGGGGCACGTCGGCGGCGTACCTGGCTCAGCCCGGGGGTCGAGGTCGCCGGGGGTCGAGAGGTACGTCGACGGCTCACTGTTCTCAATCCTGGTAAGACTAGATCGCCAGAGGGTGAGGTGCAAGTCCACGGCGTGCTCGGCTCAGCCCGGGGTCGAGGTCGCCGGGGGTCGAGGGGCACGTCGGCGGCGTACCTGGCTCAGCCCGGAAAGACGAGGTCGCCGGGGGTCGAGAGGTACGCCGACGGCCCTCACTGTTATCAATCCTGGAAGACGAGTTCTCCAGAAGAGTCGGTATGATAGGTACGAGGGTGTTGACAGTTCAGCACGTCCTCACACCCGCCGAGCTCCAGACAGACGTGCCGTAGTGTGGCGGTACGTCTCGACTATCCACTTGGGCGTGTAGGCGTCCGAGGAAGATGTATTTGGTGTACCCTGTCTGGTTGAATAAGATCAATCCTTAGTATGAGTAGTATGACGATGATGTATGTTCTAAGGGACGGTTGTTAGGAGAATACCATATTCATGAGCACTTAAAACCCACAGATCACGGAGTGACAATCAGCCGCCGTAACATAAAGGCAAGCGAAGCAGATCAGAGGCTCACCTGGCCCCGAGAAGGTTGGGACAGCGTGAGCGTGGATGAGGAATCATCTATAGAAATGTCAGGTATGTATACCATGCATTCTGTTTGGTGGTCAGTATATATATTGACCACACACACACAAATAAGTTGCCATCCTTCTCCTTTACGGACTCGTAAAAGTACCGTAGGCGGCTAGGAGAGGGGTGGCGACAATGGTGGTTAGTGCTGGGATTGAACAGATATAGAATCAAGGCATAACCTAAAATGAATGCAAGGTATACTATCCTAACATTAAACGTATTATTCTAAGAAAAATAACATGTGTGTGTCAATAGTAACAAAAATTGCAAGATTTGTACTTTAAGTACACGTGCGGAATCATATAATTACAGGGTCTGGTTCAACATCAATTTTGGCTCATTTAGTTATGAAAGTTACTTCAAGAGCTCAATAAGTGAAGACTTTTAAGAATAAAGTAATTTCATTGACTGTGTAATACGGCAGGATATGAGAAAATACATCATGGCGTACTCTCTCGGCTAAAGGATGGTTTACTTACTTATAAGATACATTTTATTCCCCGTATAAGAAAAAAGGCTCAATTGTTATAAATAATGTTTAAAAAATAAAAGTATGAAGATTTCAGTATTCGTCCGAATTTATGAAATTAAAAATTCATTATTCAAAAATAAAAGGTCATGTTATTGAACAAAGTTGCTTCAGTTGCTTCCGGGATACGTCACGAATACGTCTCTGATTGGCCAAAAGCGAAACATGGCGGCCATCGCGCCATCGCGGCGGCCATAGCACGAAGTAGTGTTGCTACAGTTACAGTAAGAAGATTACCCGAAATGTCGGGAGAAAATTACGACTCGAAAGGATTAACCGGATAACTTCAGTGAAGAGAAGAAATTATTTTACAAACGGATTCGACTTGGAAGGCAGTAATGAGAATTTTCTTATAAGATGAATGTGTAATTAAGTCAAACGGTCATACTGAACTGTGTATAGATATAAGTCGGTAAGAATTTTGTCTTTGTGTTCGTAATTATATTGGATTGATTAGTATATAAGCTAGAAGATCTTTTCAGGGATAAGAGGAGAAGCACTAGCCTATGGTATACTGCAGGTATATCTTATAAGTCTTATAAGACAAGCGTAAATAAGAAGGGGCAGAGGAATTTTCCGCTTTGAATTTTACTTGATACATGTCTGTTAAACTTAATTAGAATTAAGATTTTAGTATTAAGTATTTGTATAAAAATAATAACGATGCATCTAAAAGGACCGAAGAAGAAACAAGTTACGGTTAGTTTACTCGTCAAATATGTCAGAAATCAGGGAGTTCTGACTAAGGCTGGCATCACTAATTCCCGTAGAGAATACGCTTTAGTTTGAAACTTTGTTCACGGAGTAAAAGCTACAACAGCGCTGGTTCCCAAGAAGTTTGCATCCAGTTTATAGGTAAGATGCAGTTGTTTTGTACAATTTCAAGTGCTTTATAGAAGAATTAAATTGGTGAATGAGTACGATTATTGAAAATATGTGTATTTTACGTCATAGGAAGACAAAAACACGAACCGGCCTCCGTGAACCATCACGGACTCGACACATACCACCGGATTAGACGAGAAAAGAGAAAAGAAATTCCTCGGTAAGTTTTTAAATAACTACTTCGTCATCACATGAAGTTTGTTCAAAGAAAAACCAATCGTCAGCTAATTTGCCGTAAAGTTAGCGAAAACGACCTCGTGGTTTTTGCAAAGAAACATGGCGTGTTTAAAGTTCTAAAGTAGAAATAAAGTTAGTTAAGTAAGAATATTACAGTCAATATTCAAGTTTTAACATCCGTATTACGTTTTATTAGAGATATCTTGAATATTTTGACATTGTACTTGTTATTGGCGAAGATTAACTTGGATGAAGAAATGTATTTGCAGCGGAGTCAAAATGGCGAATTCTAGTATTCTTTAAAAGTTTAGAGAAGCTTTTAACATCGTGAGATATTATGTTATGCATATCTCGCATATTTTTCCTGAACTCACAATGTTGTTTACTTATTCCTTAAAGAACTTTGAGAAAGTTTTTTTATGTTGATTGTGTGTATATGTGAATTAACATCTTCTTTACAGGTTTAGTATAAGAAGTGAATTTGTGTCAATAGTGTTCGTTAAAATACGTCATACAAATTAAATACAAAAATAAAACAAATGAGTAAGCTGAATGAGTGAAAGTGACAGTGCAAAGTTATATTATAGTTACCTGCGTGTAAACGTCAACGTTACTGACAAGCACTGATAAGAAGTGATAAGTCTTAACATAAATTTGAGTTCAATAACATGTCTGTGTGTATGTTATGTTTACAGATATTCCAATTTTCTTTAGTGATATTCAATTTAAAGTGAAATAATTTAAATTTGGAAATAAAAGAACTCATTAATTAAATTAATTTTAAAGTGGAAGTATTAAAGTTTCAAATAAGAGTCCTCATAAATTAAATTAAATTTTAATCTTTTGTTACTTTTAACTATTGAGTGTTGTTTTCCATAATAAGAATAGATTAATAAAAAATAAACAATTCCTCATTTCTAGTAGCATTCTAAAATAATTAAAGAAAATGTCAGAAACCTATCCTTGTGAAGGATAATTAAATAGACTTTTCCCAATAAGAGTTTTAATAAAAGATACTAGTTTATAGTATATATTTCTGTACCTTCCAGGACAAGATGGACGAGATTCTCTTAATCAGACTTCGAATCACCAGTGAAAAAATTGGTGCTGAATTGGAAACAATACCCAGTACGGTTCGGTCAGAAAACATAGGACAGGCTCAGGTCGTCTATAACAGACTGCAAGCTGCAGTGAATAGGCTCAACGCTAATTTATCAGAATACTTTTGTTTAGCTACAACTCCTGCATCAGATGAAATTTTCTTGATTAGTGGCCAGCAGCTTTTAGCAGAAGAGACTTTAGCAGAACTCAAGGCGAAGATCGACCAAGTCACCGTATCCCGTGAGACCCAGGAAAAGCCGCCTGAAGTGAATTCCTCTTGTCGACTACCGAAACTCCAACTACAGGTTTATAACGGGGATGTGCTTTCCTGGTGCGAATTTTGGGATAGTTTTAGCAGCAATATCGACTCAAGAAACTTACCTGATGTAGACAAGCTGTCTTATCTTAAAACTTCAGTGACGGGTGATGCTAAGAAAGCTATTGATGGCCTGCCTACCACTAACGGAAACTATAAGATAGCGGTCACTCTACTAAAGGAACGTTTTGGCAAGAAAGCTCATCTGATTGATGCCCACTATGCTACATTATACAAAATCGAAGCGGCAAAAAGCAGCGCAGAAGATTGTAGAAGAACTTTCAACGAGGTGGAGCGCAATCTTAAAATCCTAGAGTCTCTTGGCGAAAACACCAACCACAACCATCTTCGTTTCATGATTTTGGAGAAATTTCCTTCGGATTTAATATACGAAATAAAGTTGAAAATTCAGAATGAGTCCACACAAGAACTCCGGGAACAATTGAATAAAATTATCACTGCAAAGGAAGATGCAGAGAGAATTGCTGGAAGGAAACGATCACATGAGGTAGATGACAGCACTGTCGGTACCCTGCATGTGAACGCAAAGCGTGCGAAGAGAATGCATCATTTCCAACAGGGAAATAATACCTCAAATACTCAACATTATCAAGGAAGTACTAATAGAAAAGGACTAAATAGAAAAGGAAAATTTCAAAGGGCCAATGAACCCAAAAAAGGAAGCAAACCGAGCGTATCTAATGTTGCAACATCTGCTAACAGATCTGCAACTGTTAACCCAAAGGAAAAAGGGAAAATCTTAGGTTGTATATTCTGCAACGGCAAACACCGCAATTATACGTGCCAGGACGCTTCTACTTTAGAGGAAAGAAAGAAGCGGTTGACCGGAAGATGCTTTATATGCTTTAGGAAGAATCATCTTGTAAAGGACTGTAGGGAAAACTGGACTTGTAGACTTTGCCCAGGAAAGGAAAGGCACAACATGGCCTTATGCCCTTCAAATTTTCCGAAGGATCCCAAAACAAAGAAACAGTCTTGACTATTTCAGAAAGAGGAATCACCACTCTACAGACAGCTGTTGTTTATGCTAACCCCTTAGGTGATAAGAATAATGTATTGTGTAAATACCGTTTAATTTTAGACCCAGGGTCTCAACGTTCTTATGTCACATTTCAAGCGGCCAAGGAGTTGAAGCTTCCAGTCGAAGAAGAAAGTCTCTTGACAATTTTCACCTTCGGTGAAGATCCTCCGAAGGAAATACATAGTCCTATAGTGATTCTACAGTTAGTAACTAGAACAAATAAGAAGATAGTTATACAAGCTAACTGTGTCCAACGCATTTCAAGAGGATTCATCCCAAATGTCAAGTTACGGGGCGTACCCGAGTCTTATGTACTGGCGGATGATGGTTCTGTAAGCGGACAGGTGCAGATTCTAATCGGAAACGACTACTACTTTAACATTATTTATGAAACTAAGATACAACTAGATAGTAACTTGTTTCTAGTGGATTCTGCCCTTGGATGGATAGTCAGTGGCAAGACGGAACCACAGCTTGAAGAGGAATCATATGTAGTGACTTATGCTCAAACTTGTATTGAAACGAAGCTTCATCAACCAGATTCACCTCTTTGTGATGGAGACATTAAAAACCTTTGGGAATTGGAATGTATAGGAATTTGTGATTCACCTAAAGCAACAAGAGAAGAAGAAGCTATTAAAAATTTTAATGAAACTACAGTAAAAATTAACAATAGATACACGGTAAGCTGGCCATGGATAACTTATCCGCCTGACTTACCTAATAACTTTGGAATCGCCTTTGGGCGTCTGTCAAGTTTACTGAAGCGCATGGACCAAGAAACCTTAATGTCATACGACGATACATTTAAACAACAATTAGCTAAGGGTATAATAGAAGTCGTACCCACATCAGGAACGTCAACTGGTAACGCTATTCACTACCTACCCTTCCATGGAGTACGTCATCGAGGAAAACCTATGCGAATCGTGTATGATGCTAGTTCCAAGAGTAACAAGAACACCAAGAGTCTGAACGAGTGCTTATACAGAGGACCACTCATGCTTGAAGACCTTACAGGGTTACTCATCAAATTCAGGACACATCACATAGGATTGACGTCCGACATAGAAAAGGCGTTTTTACAGATGGCATTACACGAGAAGGATCGTGACGTTACCAGATTCTTATGGCTTAAAGATACCTCTAAACCAGTATCTCAGGATAACCTACTTTACCTAAGATTCTGCAGAGTTCCATTCGGCGTGATATCTTCACCGTTTCTACTGAATGCGACTATTAAAGAACATTTAAATAATGCAGAAGATCAGCATGTCAGGCAGAAAGCGAATGACATATACGTAGACAACTTTGTTTCAGGCTGTAGTACTACAGCTGAAGCAATAGAGCTTTACAAAAGTTTGAAAGGATCTTTTCAAGATATTTCAATGTCACTCAGGGATTGGAGTTCTAACTCCGAAGAATTCATGAAGATGGTCCCTGATACATGTAAAGAAAACAAGATAAAAGTACTTGGCTTAGAGTGGGACATAAAAAAGGACACCCTCCAGCTGAAGCCCAACCTCCAAGAGGAAGCAGTCACAAAAAGAGGAATACTGAAGACTATCGCATCAATTTATGACCCGTGCGGTTACGCGGCACCTCATACATTATCAGCTAAACTTTTTCTGCAAGGACTTTGGAAGGCCGGAGTATCTTGGGACTCACCATTATCAAGCGAGCTAACAGAAGAGTGGAACATCATCCGACAGAACCTAGAAGTCATAGGAAAGGTATCGGTGGATAGATGTTACATGAAGACACCAACGGAAGCGAATTACCAACTGCACTGCTTCACAGATGCTTCACTACAAGCCTACGCAGCATCGGTGTTTCTAGTCTGTGGCTCGAAGAAAAGCTTTATCATGGGTAAATCCCGTCTGATACCAACCAAGGATCAAGATAACCTCAAGATACCCCGTCTAGAACTTCTGGGAGTACTGATAGGCTGTAGACTGATGAAGTTCGTCCTTAAGTTTCTGCAACAGAAAATAGTAAGACAAGTCTTATGGACCGATAGTCAGATTGTCATCGAATGGTGTAAGTCTAACAAACTACTTCCTCCCTTCGTTGCCAGACGAGTAGAAGAAATCAAGACAAACAAAGACCTGGAGATAAGATATCTACCATCAAGCTTGAACCCAGCAGATGTAGGCACAAGACCCCTTCGTGCAGAGGAGGATAAGGAGAAATGGCTGAATGGTCCGCAGTTTATAACAGAAGATCCACAGAAATGGCCAACCACATCCGGCAGTGAGCCAACCAGTTCTCTTCTGACAGGGGAGGGTCTTGGGTTCCAAGAAGACATAGAGATGGTCGATAAAGAAGATCCAGTTGTTAATGTCAACCCGATGAAAACGGAGGAAATTATAACACCAAATGAAGTGATAGGAAATAATCAGTCAACAGACGACAAGCTTCATAAATTAAAAGAAATTCAAGCTAAATATTTTCCTCTAGAGGTAGAAGGAAAAGAAACCAATCTAAGTCGAAACTTAGGAGTATTCAAGGACATTGATGACCTATTGAGATGCAAAGGTCGTATGAAAAACGCAAACTGGTCGTTCGACAAACGATACCCTATACTCATACCAAAAGAGTCAGATTTCACGAAGGAAATTATAATGAAAACTCATCAAGAGAACAAACATGTAGGTGTCAGCCACACGCTTGATAAAATAAGAGAAATGTATTGGATTCCTCAAGGAAGAAGTAAAGTCCAACGGATATTAAAGGGATGCCCTGAATGTATGAAACATGATGGAGGACCTTATAGACTACCAGAAACCCCTGCTCTTCCTAAAGAGAGAGTCAATTACAGCTCTCCTTTTACGTACGTTGGAACAGACTACCTGGGACCACTTCTAGTTAACAACGGGAATGGCAGTTGTAAAAGATGGATTAGCCTTTATACATGTTTAGCGGTAAGAGCCATTCACCTGGAAGTGGTAAAGGATCTAACAGCGGAAGAAGGTCTTCTGGCCTTAAAAAGGATGATATCAGCGAGAGGCGTGCCTACCTTAATTACATCTGACAACGCAGCTCATTACAAGTTACTTTCTGAAATTCTTCAAGACCCATATTGCATAGAAAAGGAGATTAAATGGAAATTCATACCGCAATTAGCCCCATGGCATGGAGGATTTTACGAAAGGTTGATTGGCTTAACCAAGAATTGTATGAAGAAAACCTTACAAAAACACTTATTGAATGACAGCCAGCTGGCAACAACAGTTAAGGAAATAGAAGCAGTACTTAACACAAGACCTTTAACCTACGTGGATTCAGAACCTGACCACGTATTAAAACCCTCAGACTTTCTTACCATGGGAAAATGTATCGTAATGGAAACGTCGAGCATGGATCCTATTACGTCACATGGGACAGTAACCAAAGACAATCTAATTAAAGGTTGGAAGAAAGCGCTCATCATTCTACGAGAATTCAAAGAGATGTTTGAGAACAGGTATCTCCTAAATTTGAGAGAAAGATACTCCCATCATCCTAAGGAGCCTAGAGTGACTTCAAAATTAACGCCAAAAATAGGTCAGATAGTGCAAATAAAAGGCGACACGAAGAATAGGATCAATTGGAAAGTTGGGAAAATAGTATCTTTAAAGGAAGGCGCCGATGGTTTATGTAGAGTAGCCACGGTCCAAGTAGGAGATACAATATATACAAGATCTATCGCGCATCTCTACCCGTTAGAGATCGAAGATGGAGAGGAACAGTGTAAACAAACGTCACATGAAGAAAGCGTAGAAGAATCTGTACAGGTTCCTGACGTCCCACATCCAACAAGAAGGGACGACGTGATGAAAGAATCCACTAACGACGTTCTTAAGACTTCTGAGCAGAAATCTTATCAATTAACAGAATTAAACGAGTCAGAAGAAATACCGTCTGATTCAGTCTTATTAGAGCCTGCATCTAGTCAGTTACACGAGCCTGAGCCTAAGTCCATACCCGAACCAGACCCACTCGCAGTCAAAGACATGACGTTCTGCGAGAACACTGATCCTGAAACGCACCACCTAGAGAACATCGCGTCGGCTGAACATCACGACGAGTCCAGACCTAAGAGAGCAGCGGCGCTTCGTGCTCTTGAGAAGATTAAGGAGTGGACCAGCAACTTAGTCGCAGTTTTGCTGCCTGTAGTGGGGAGTGTCGCGACCAACGCGAAACTATAGAGCCCCAAGAATATTCCCCTGCGGCAACACTGGCGGCGCCCTCTGGGTGGAGCCATAGTAAGTATCTCAAAGTTGTCAAACTACGTGCCACGTAGACATTCCACGAGGCGCGAGAAACGCGCCAGTACTTAAAAGTGTAACACACAGTGAAGTGATCCACGTGCTATCCAGATATTGCAGAGACGACTAAAGCTAAGTATTTATTTATACTTAGTGGCTCACAGTGGTGTAATGGTATCTCTTACAATTGTTTCCATATCTAACTAAAGGCTATTACCTCGATTATCTTAGTAACAGACAAGGCGCACTAAAGGTGCCACTAGGTGCCGAGTTGTCTATCTAAATAGTAAGTATGGTACTCAATCCTGGAAGACTAGTTCTCCAGAGGCGCAAGCAGACAAGGCACGCTAAAGGTGCCGGTAAGTGACAGGTAGACACACTTAGAATAAGCATGCATGCTCAATCATGGTGAGACCGCGGCGTGCTCGGCTCAGCCCGGGGGTCGAGGTCGCCGGGGGTCGAGGGGCACGTCGGCGGCGTACCTGGCTCAGCCCGGGGGTCGAGGTCGCCGGGGGTCGAGAGGTACGTCGACGGCTCACTGTTCTCAATCCTGGTAAGACTAGATCGCCAGAGGGTGAGGTGCAAGTCCACGGCGTGCTCGGCTCAGCCCGGGGGTCGAGGTCGCCGGGGGTCGAGGGGCACGTCGGCGGCGTACCTGGCTCAGCCCGGAAAGACGAGGTCGCCGGGGTCGAGAGGTACGCCGACGGCCCTCACTGTTATCAATCCTGGAAGACGAGTTCTCCAGAAGAGTCGGTATGATAGGTACGAGGGTGTTGACAGTTCAGCACGTCCTCACACCCGCCGAGCTCCAGACAGACGTGCCGTAGTGTGGCGGTACGTCTCGACTATCCACTTGGGCGTGTAGGCGTCCGAGGAAGATGTATTTGGTGTACCCTGTCTGGTTGAATAAGATCAATCCTTAGTATGAGTAGTATGACGATGATGTATGTTCTAAGGGACGGTTGTTAGGAGAATACCATATTCATGAGCACTTAAAACCCACAGATCACGGAGTGACAATCAGCCGCCGTAACATAAAGGCAAGCGAAGCAGATCAGAGGCTCACCTGGCCCCGAGAAGGTTGGGACAGCGTGAGCGTGGATGAGGAATCATCTATAGAAATGTCAGGTATGTATACCATGCATTCTGTTTGGTGGTCAGTATATATATTGACCACACACACACAAATAAGTTGCCATCCTTCTCCTTTACGGACTCGTAAAAGTACCGTAGGCGGCTAGGAGAGGGGTGGCGACAGGTCTTGCTCGTTCTTCGAGCCTATCCGTTCGTCGGAGTGCCCGAATCGGCATACATATTGCATTCAGGGATACCACAGCTGATGAGACCGATGACTGCCCAGATGAAGCTGTGATAGACCTCGCACCTGAAGCCGGTACGAGCTGCTCAGAACCAGCCGCGCTCCAGCGTCGCTCATCGGACGGCACCACTAGCCCTTGCGAGCCCGGCATGGGCCTAGTACCAGTCCCTCAGCCATCTCCTGCGAGCACCGCAGGCTCCGTCGATGAAACCCAGGAGGTCGTGGACGACCTCTAGTCAGGAGAAGCCGTGTTGGCAACACCAAGCCTATCCCTGCTACCGCGACTATCATAGTTCATAAAAACCGTTGAAAACCGTTGCTCGACACATTTTGCCTTCGGCCGCCGTCGTGTTTGCGTGAGCTATTTTGTACTTACTGTGCCATTTTTCGATTTTGTGTCGTTAGGTATTAATGCGAGCTAATTGTATGCGATTTGTTCCTTTCGTAAATGAATAAAAGTAAAATGTGATTTGTTGTTTAAATCCTTGTTTTCGTTCTAAAATCTGCCTGTTAAGGATTGTAGCTTTAAAAATATATTAAAAATAATTTCGCCTGGCAACATTATGCAAAAAAGTAAAAAAAAATATATAACCGTCGATTCACTTCCTCTTTTCCCATGTCGTCTCGAGGAGCATGTCGCGCTAACCTTTTCGAAATTAAAGTAAAATATAATATACTCGTGAAAAATCGTGTGTGAGTTTGTGGAAGGCTGATCGATTGAAGAAGCACGTCGCCTGTTCCATTTTCGGTGTCTGAGCTGGTTAAGGTAACTCGGATTCAAGGTAAGTCTGGACGAGCCGAGATTCGAGGAGCCTGGCCAGCCACCGCCGACTGCTGCATCGTCGCCTACAGCCGAACAAGGTGAGTGCTTCCCACAATTGACCCAGCCTATCTTAAATTCCCTAATTTCTTGTCGTGTCGTTCGTGTCGTTAAGCTATAAAATTAATCGAATACAGTCCACATATATAATTTAAAGATATCGAAGTAAAATAATCCCCTACATTTTTTGTTCCCTCGACCGGATAATTGTAAAGTGACCGTGGTTAATTTTCGATTTAAAACCCTTTCATTATTAGTTAAATTGTTCGTTGTGAAATCATAAAAACATTGGAGGGTAAGATTAGAAACACTTGGCTTGGGCGTTTTTCCATTAGTTAAGAAGGTGCGTGTTCATACTGTGCATAGACTAAAATTTGTTTCGAGTTTCGATTTAGTGAATGTCTGAACGCAACCATAACTGTCATCGCTGTTGTGTCAAAGTGAAAAGTAAACATAACCTCAATTGATTCCTTACATAAATTAAATTTATATTAAATAGTTTACTAGAGTAACATGGCAACGGAAAGTTTTGATAAAAACCGTGTAGGGCGGGATTACGCCTTTGTGCGGATGGAGTTTATTCATAGCAGTTGCGACTTAAAAGGTTATTGTTTGAGTGACGTGATCAGGCTGGAAGTGGAATTTCACGCCTTTCAAATTGATTTATTGACGGCGACTGCAGCTGGTGACCGTAAAAGCGAGCTGGAAATATCGGCGCAGTTCGAAAAAATGGTAAAATCTATAAAAATACGTTTATCGGAAACAGGACCCACCGTGTTAAAGACCAATGAAAATACGACTTCAAGTGCTAAATTGCCTAAAATAACTATAGTTCCCTTTGACTCTAAAATTGAAAATTGGGTATCGTTTATTCAGATTTTCGACTCACTAGTTCATAGGAAAAGTATACCTGCAGTTGAAAAGCTTCACTATTTGTTATCAAGTGTGACCGGGTATGCCTTCGATTTGATAAAAAATTACCCATTGTGTGACGAAAATTACATGATCGCGTACAACACACTTAAGGAGCATTTTGATAAAAAAAGAATAATTGCTAGTCTGTTTTATGAAAAAATATTAAACTGTGAGGTGGCAAGATCTAAAATTCCTTCTGAATTAGTGAGAATTTGTCGAACTTTTAAAGAAAATATTGAAATTTTGTCAAAGTATAAATTACCCGACAGGAATTTTATGCTATTCCATTCATTGTGGTCTAAATTGGACGCTAGCACAAAAGAAGCTTTTGAGCTTCAACTTAATTCAACCACGGAGATTCCTAGTTATGAAGAATTAATGTTGTTTATCGAAAAGCGGAGCCAAGCATTAGAAAACAGTCTCGGTAAGTCATTAACGGTTAGTAGTAAACCAGTGTCGAATAAGCCCGTGCTTAATAAAGTTAAATCTTCATTTCTTGTTCCACCAGTGAATAATGTGAGTTACTGTGTTATATGTGCCACACCAGGGCACACATTTGAGCATTGTTCAAAATTTTTGGAATTGCGGCCAATGGATAGGTTCGCCCAAGTTAAGGAAAAGAAACTTTGTATAATGTGTTGTAGGCCATCCCATTCAGTTAAGAATTGCAAGTCCTCGGTGTCTTGTGGCGTTTGTAAACATAGACACCATACATTATTGCACTTTGATAAGGAGTTGGAACCGTCCACTCGGCAAACTCAAGTGACATTGACTGTCCATAATGCAAATGCACCAAGCCTGTTCTCGACGGCTATTGTAATGATAAAAAATAAATATAACCATTTAGTACCAATTCGTATGCTAATGGATAATGCTTCGGCATGTAATTTTGTTACATTAGAGTGCGCTCGAAAACTAGGAATACCAATTAAAGTTAACTCACCATCGGTGAACGGTGTCGGTCTAGCGTCAACGGACACTTTTGGAATTGTCGATTGTGAGATAGCCCCGGCAAATGGGGACTCATCTTGCACATTTTCGTTTGAAGCGTATGTGCTTCCTAAGATCTGCCCTGATATGCCACGGGAGCCACTTAATGTGTCGTCCTGGATGCATCTAAAGGATTTAGATCTCGCTGATCCATATTTTCATAAGTCTGGACCAATAGACATGTTGGTTAGTGTCAACCTTTTTGCTGCGGCATTACAGTCTGGTGTTGTCAAGGGCAACCCAGATGAGCCCATAGCCGTCCGCACGGTGTTTGGCTGGTTGGTGATGGGTGAGTGCCCTAGAGACATTAACACTTATCGTTCTCGTTGTTCTAAGGGGTCCGGAGGTGATATGGAGAGGTGTTTTCTCGTGTCGAGTCTTTCATTAGACAACAGCATCAAACGCTTCTGGGAGTTGGAAGGCTTTGATCTGCCTAAAAATATCGTTTTGTCGAAATCGGAATTGTCGTGTGAAAACCAAATGGAAAATTCATATTGTCGCAGTCCCGAGGGAAGGATGGTAGTACCATTAACTTATGTCGACCCTCAGGACAAACCAAGGTTTTCAAATTCTCGTGAGATAGCTCTCAAGCGTCTCTTAAATTTAGAGAGGAAATTTAAATTAAATCCTCAATTTCGGACAGCTTATGTCAATTTCATGGACGACTACTTAAGTTGTGGTCACATGGAGGAGGTTGGTCCTCCAGTGGTGTCTGAGGGTCAGTTCTATTACATACCTCACCATGGAATTTTGCGGCCAGACTCCGTCACTACGCCTCTGCGTTGCGTTTTTGACGCTAGCGCCCAAGACTCTTCGGGGCAGTCCTTGAATAGTGCGCTGCTGCCAGGCCCAAAATTGCAAAATAATATATTTGATTTGCTGGTTCGTTTTCGATGGCATGCAGTAGTGTTCACCGGGGACATCAAGCAGATGTACCGGCAGTTTCTTGTCGCTTTACAGGACTGCGACTATCAACGCATTTTATGGCGTCCATCATCTGATGAGCCTGTGAAAGATTATCGTTTGCTCACAGTGACCTATGGCGTGTCCTGTGCTCCCTATCAGGCGCTTTGGTGTATATCCAAGCTAGCAAAGGAGTTTTCGTCTCGCTCTCCCCAAGGTGCTGCAGTATTGGCTAGGGATGCATATGTCGATGACATTGTCTCAGGTGCAGACTCTGTTGAGGATGCGTTAGTGCTACGCCAACAGTTGGTGGAAATATTATCGTCTGCGCAACTTCATTTGCGCAAATGGACATCAAATAACCCCGAGTTTCTAAAAGGTTTACCTGGTTCAGAACTATATTCGGAACAACTTCACAACTTTGAAAACGTTCATGATCTGTCGCTAAAAATTCTCGGCCTGTCATGGCTTCCCAAGGAAGATACCTTCACATTCAAGACCTCCTTGAATGATTGTCGTTGTACAAAGCGATCGATCCTTTCGGATATCGCCCGTATTTTTGACCCTCTGGGCCTATTGTCGCCTGTCGTATTTTTCGCAAAATATTTAATTCAACTCCTATGGGTTTCTGGTGTCGATTGGGACAACGAGGTTCCTACTGACATCGCCCAAGAGTGGCGTAAATTTAAGTCACAATTGGTGAAGATGAATTCGTTATCCATTCCCCGTAGAATGGTTGAATCTTTCGTATCGTTGCAGCTTCACGGGTATTGTGACGCCTCGGAGAAGGGGTACTGTGCTGTCATTTATTGTCGTGTCGTTCAAAATGACGGAACTATTGTCGTGCGCCTTTGTTGCGCTAAAACTAAGGTGGCTCCACTTCGTAAATGTTCCATTCCGAGGTGCGAGCTGCTAGCTGCTGTTTTGTTGTCGGATCTAGTCGTCTCGTTTACAGACGCTTTAAAGGATGTTCATACTTTCGATGACATCTATGCTTGGTCAGACTCGACTGTCGCGCTGACTTGGATTCGTTCGTGTTCATCCAAGTGGAAAACCTTTGTAGCGAATAGGGTTGCGCACATACAAGAGAATATTTCTCCTGAAAAGTGGCACCATGTTTCTGGTTTGGATAATCCTGCGGACTGCGGCTCCCGCGGCTTGTTACCTGCTGACTTAATCGAGCATACGCTATGGTGGGCGGGGCCTACCTGGCTTTCCAAACCTCAAGAATCTTGGCCACAATCTGAGATCTTAACAGATCAAGCCGCTTCGAACGAGCAAAAGATTTATAGTTTGCTCACGGCGTCTAATATGTCTATGATCGATGACATATTAAATCGATTTTCGTCCCTACAACGCATATTGCGCATTCTTGCCTATTGTTTTAGGTTCATGCACAACTTACAAATGTCATCTTCGAGATATACAGATTTGAATCTGTCACCAGAAGAAATTTCTAAGGTTCTTCTTTTTCTAGTAAAGCATGTTCAGGAACAAGCCTTTGCTTCGGAATTGCGTTGCTTATCGAAAGATAAAGCCACTCACTCCCTATCTAAACCCATGCGGAAATTGTCGCCGTTTCTGGACGACCGTGAATTGCTAAGGGTGGGCGGTCGCCTTTCTAAAGGAGACCTGTCGTTCGATGTGAAACATCCACTACTATTGCCTCGCGATCATAGGTTGACCACGCTGATCATAGAGGATTATCATCACCGTTTTATGCACCCTGGATTGCAAACATTGCAAAACTTATTAGCCCAAGAATTCTGGGTTCTATCGGCAAAAAGGGCTATA
Source organism: Leguminivora glycinivorella (assembly GCF_023078275.1). Lineage (NCBI taxonomy): Eukaryota > Metazoa > Arthropoda > Insecta > Lepidoptera > Tortricidae > Leguminivora > Leguminivora glycinivorella. Next base: position 11,112,143 of record NC_062994.1, read on the forward strand.
AACTCTGTTGTTTCATCCTGCATGAAATGTTTTCGGGCTCGTCCTAAAGCGGCATCCGCTCCAATAATGGGAAATTTACCCGCGTTTCGGATTAATCAAATCAAACCATTTTCGTCAGCGGCAGTAGATTACGCAGGTCCTTTTGATACTAGTTTGGCCCGGGGCCGCGGTTTACGCACATTTAAATCATACATTTGCGTTTTCGTATGCACTGCTACCAAGGCAGTACACCTTGAGCTTGCCTCCGAGCTCACGACAGAGGCTTATCTTGCAGCTCTGCGCCGTTTTATTTCCCGCAGGGGCCGGTGTTCCAGGCTGATCTCAGACCAGGGCCGAAACTTTGTCGGAGCATCTAACATGCTTCAAGACTTCATGGCTAAAGCTTCACGTGCCGAACAAATAAAATTTGTTTTCAACCCACCTGGCAGTCCACATTTCTCTGGGTTAGCTGAAGCCAGTGTAAAGTCAGTAAAGACTCACCTCTCTCGAGTAGTAGGATCACAACGCCTCACATTCGAAGAGTTTTACACAATATTGACTCAAATCGAGGCAATGTTGAACTCGAGGCCATTGTCGCCCATTAGCTCCGATCCCAACGATCTGTCGGTTTTGACCCCCGGACATTTCCTTACTTTGGAACCGCTCACCATATTACCTGAAAGCAATATGGTTGATGCAAAATTAGGTCCACTTCAGAGATGGAAATTGCTCCAAAAGATCCATCAAGATTTCTGGCGCAAGTGGCACGTCGAATACCTGCACACCTTGCAGCAACGCCACAAGTGGTTCGATGACCAGAAAAACATCATCGTCGGGACGCTCGTGCTCATTGTCAATGAGCAATGTAGCCCCATGAAGTGGAAGATTGGCCGGGTGGTACAACTCCATCCAGGGAGCGATGGGATCTGTCGAGTAGTCACGGTCCGCACAGAATCGGGCGAACTTAAACGCCCAGTAGTTAAACTGTGTCCACTGCCTCTACAAAATTAAATTATCTAATAATTCACTATCGTATCGTATCATTGTAAGCACTAACTTTATCGTAGATTTAGATTAAATTTCATATTTAAACGTATGTAAACTTAAACTAGGATTAACCCAAGCCATATTGTTCCTTTTTTCTTATCCTTAGCATACAGCACTTGTGGAAAATACGTTGCATTTTGGCGGGCGGAAAATGTTAAGGATTGTAGCTTTAAAAATATATTAAAAATAATTTCGCCTGGCAACATTATGCAAAAAAGTAAAAAAAAATATATAACCGTCGATTCACTTCCTCTTTTCCCATGTCGTCTCGAGGAGCATGTCGCGCTAACCTTTTCGAAATTAAAGTAAAATATAATATACTCGTGAAAAATCGTGTGTGAGTTTGTGGAAGGCTGATCGATTGAAGAAGCACGTCGCCTGTTCCATTTTCGGTGTCTGAGCTGGTTAAGGTAACTCGGATTCAAGGTAAGTCTGGACGAGCCGAGATTCGAGGAGCCTGGCCAGCCACCGCCGACTGCTGCATCGTCGCCTACAGCCGAACAAGGTGAGTGCTTCCCACAATTGACCCAGCCTATCTTAAATTCCCTAATTTCTTGTCGTGTCGTTCGTGTCGTTAAGCTATAAAATTAATCGAATACAGTCCACATATATAATTTAAAGATATCGAAGTAAAATAATCCCCTACACTGCCCCTGGTTCCTTAAAGTATTTTTTATTTTTTTAATGGAATATTTGACTATTACTATATTGCTTTCTTATTTTTTATTTTCATACAAAAATACAATACAATCCTTTATTATGCCTTTGTTGATAAAATAAAATATTACACGTCTGGTATAATACATTATACATAGGTCATAGTGTGGGCATAGTATTAGTAAAGTATTGCATTTACTGAGCTGGTTGACCTATGTTATTGTTGTGTGAATGTTTTTCTTCAACAACTAAATGGTTATATACAAGAATATGGGTAGCTTTTGCACATTGTAATTTTTCCTCAGTCACCCGTTGACCACGAACGCTGTAAAGTGTTTGAAACATCGGGATAAATTTTAAACTCATTATACGCGATTTAATGCGTTTTCATAGTTTTTATTTCATGAGTAACTATCGCGGTAACTGAAGACAATATTAACTAAATGGTTACAAATAATAATTATCATCAATATAATCTGGTCCAGGCAGGCAATAATGGTCGCGCGATAAATGATAAAACATCTGGCCGTCCCTATAATCGCACTTACTAATAGTGCGACAGGGACGGCCTGATATTTTATTTATTTATTTATTTTATTTTTATCGTCTATCGCGCGACCATGCTACCCGTGCTGTACTAGCTTTTGCCCGCGGCTTCGCTTGCGTTAGAAAGAGACAAAAGTAGCATCTGTCACTCTCCATCCCTTCAACTAAATCCCCTTAAATAATCACGTCAATTCGTCGCTCCGGTTTTGCCGTGAAAGACGGACAAACAAACAGACACACACCCTTTCCCATTTGTAATATTAGTATGGATTTGACATTATTATTGATATTTAATTAATTATATTATGTATAGCCCAATTTCGTCGGGAACAGCGTGTTATGTAATGGCGTCGTTGGTGTACAGACGTCTGTCACGCCGTGAAGGTGCGTTCGATTCCCAGGATTCTATTAACTTTTTGTATTTTTAATTAACACGCTTTTATTAGGTCGTCGTGTATGTAACTAACTATGTAATGGAATCTGCGGAGGCTAATTTAACCATCTTCCAAAGATCGTAGCGTAATGAAAATTGGCAGCTGTATGTAGTTCTGATGACAATACAATAATATGGTACTGCTGAACTGATCTGATGATGGAGCCGGAAGATATGAACTGGAACTACATGATGGAACATCGTATCATAACTGTTTTTGGGTTTCTTAGAAAAGTCTTGTAATGAACTTTGACTACGATTAGGTTTCAAGGTCTGATGATGGAGCCGGAAGATATGAAATGGAACTACATGATGGAACATCGTATCATAGCTGCTTTTGGGTTTCTTAGAAAAGTCTTGTAATAAACTTTGACTACGATTAGGTTTCAAGGTCTAATGATGGAGCCGGAAGATATGAACTGGAACTACATGATGGAACATCGTATCATAGCTGTTTTTGGGTTTCTTAGAAAAGTCTTGTAATGAACTTTGACTACGATTAGGTTTCAAGGTCTGATGATGGAGCCGGAAGATATGAAATGGAACTACATGATGGAACATCGTATCATAGCTGTTTTTGGGTTTCTTAGAAAAGTCTTGTAATAAACTTTGACTACGATTAGGTTTCAAGGTCTGATGATGGAGCCGGAAGATATGAACCGGAACTACATAATGGAACATCGTATCATAGCAGTTTTTGGGTTTCTTAGAAAAGTCTTGTAATGAACTTTGACTACGATTAGGTTAGGTTAGGTTAGGAAGATATGAACTGGAACTACATGATGGAACTTCGTATCATAGCTGTTTTCTGGTTTCTTAGAAAAGTCTTATAATGAACTTTGACCACGACTAGGTTTCAAGGTCTGATAATGAAGCCCGAAGATTGGCACTGGCATTCCATGATGGCATGGCATGGCATCGCAAAGAAAAGGATCAACAAAGTATGTAAAATAAGTTGGGTTAGGGTTTTCTTGTGATCCTTAAGAGCAAAACTAAAGGGGGTTCGGGGGCGAAGACCCCGCATAAAAGAAAGATCAACGTAGTATTTAAAATAAGTTGGGTTAGGGTTTTCTTGTGACCCTTAAGAGCAAAGAAAGGGGGGCTCGGGGGGCGAAGCCCCGGCATAAAAGGAAGATCAATGTAATTTTTAAAATAAGTTGGGCTAGGGTTTTCTTGTGACCCTTAAGAGCAAAAGTAGGGGGGGGCTCGGGGGGCGAAGCCCCCCGCATAAAAGAAAGATCAACGTAATATTTAAAATAAGTTGGGTTAGGGTTTTCTTGTGACCCTTACGAGCAAATAAAGGGGGGCTCGGGGGGCGAAGCCCCCCGCAAAAAAAGTATCAACGTAGTATGTAAAATAAGTTGGGTTAGGGTTTTCTTGTGACCCTGAAGAACAAAATTAAGGGGGGTTCGGGGGGCGAAGCCCCCCGCAAAAAAAAATATCAACCTAGTATTCAAAATAAGTTGGTTTAGGGTTTTCTTGTGACCCTCAAGAGTATATAAACAAAAGGGGGGCTCTGGGGGCGAAGCCACCCGTATAAAAGGAAGATCAACGTAGTATTTAAAATAAGTTGGGTTAGGGTTTTCTTGTGACCCTTAAGAGCAAAAGTAAGGGGGGCTCGGGGGCAAAGCCCCCCGCATAAAAGAAGATCAACGTAATATTTAAAATAAATTAGATTAGGGTTTTCTTGTGACCCTTAAGTGCAAAAGGAAGGGGGGCTCGGGGGGCGAAGCCCCCCGCATAAAAGAAAGATCAACGTAATATTTAAAATAAGTTGGGTTAGGGTTTTCTTGTGACCCTTAAGAGCAAAAGTAAGGGGGGCTCGGGGGGCGAAGCACCCCGCAAAAAAAAGGATCAACGTAGTACGTAAAATAAGTTGGGTTACAAGCAAATAAAGGGGGGCTCGGGGGCGAAGCCCCCGCAAAAAAAAAAGTATCAACGTGGTGTTTAGACAAACAGATTTCGTCAGCGCATCGCGCTGATCCGCGCAAATCAATCTAGGGCATAAGCCAGCACAAACATAGTGTAGTAGTTGCACTTTACACGGATGGAATACAAATAAGATTTACATATGTGTGCTATAGGTAATATTGTGTATATAAGGAAATATAATTTGTAAATAAATCAGATACCAATTGTCCGTTGGTGTTTCACTACCTCCATACCTAAAACCTCTGCTTGCTCAGGGCGACACTCTGAGAGTAGAGACTCCCATCCACCACCTTTTTACAGGTACCCTTGCTGTGGCATAAGACTCCTTTAGCCTTAATCGGTCGTCTGAGCCTGGGCGATCGGCAGCAAGTATCCATCCAACCACCTTGATCCCCCCGTAGGGAATCCGTCTGTTACCGATAGGTCTCCCGGTACAGACATCCTTGTCATAGAATAAGTTAGGGCTAGGGAAGTAGGGACTTAGGCCAATAGGATCCCTTGCTATCGCCTCCCACCTTATTTTATGCAGTCTGTGCAGGCACATGCAACGCCTAAGTACCATTTGATTCCATATCATTTCAGTCCATTTAGTAATCCAGGTACTCGGCCTTAGCGTGTGGCTGTACATATGGTCCTTCGAACCGGATCTCTCTTAAGGTTAACATTGCTATGAGTGCATGGTAACTTAAGGGGTGTCTGGAAAGTCGGTGATATTGACAACCAACCAGTCAGTAGTATCGACTATTAAATTTGCCCTCCACCACTAGGTACGTTATACACCGCGATCTTGTTAATATTATCCTCCCACGGCTAGGTACAAAATAAATTGGTAGGGTTTGACTGACAAACTTACAACATGGACGCTGTTAGGCTCAACGAACTTCTGAAGAGTCAAGAAGAGTTAGGAGGAGGACTTAAGACCTTGTTGACGAATATGAAAAAGGATTCGGCAAGCAGGAAAACGCATAAGTACATCATGGACAAGAGGACGGTGCTTAACGGAATGAAAGCGCAAATTGAGGAAAACCACGCACAACTTGAACCGGAAGAGCGGTTAGCCACCCACACCTACATGACCAGCTACTACGGTAGTCTCCAAACCATTTATGAAGAAGCCACAGCCTACTTAGACAAGTGTGAAGAAGCGTTGATGAAAGATAGCCAAGGTGGGTCTACAGGGTCCAAGTTTGTAGACTGCCAGGAAGTTTCGCCAAAATTAGGGATACAGAAGTGGCGCATATCTCAACTCGTCAAGAAGTTAGCCGCAGCCAGGCAAGCCATTACTGAGAACAAGCCAATCTGGTTCCTGCAAACAACTCTCCAAGCCATCCAGAAACAGTGGGAAACTGTAGAAGAGGAGCATTTGGGATTATGCGTAGAAGAAAATTCATTTAGTGACGAATACTTTACGAAAGAGGGTTTTGAAGGATGTCAAAAAGATGTTGAAGACACGTCATACCAATTACAAGCCAGAATTAACGAGTCAGCCGAGACTGCCAGTTCACGTAGTTCCACCGAACCCAGAAAACGGGCTAACTTGCCAAAAATCACCATCCCGATATTCACGGGGAGTACGAGTCCTGGTACTCATTCCACGATTTATTTAAAAATCTTATCCACAACGACGCTACATTATCAAACACAGAGAAAATGCAATATTTAAAAACACATTTAAAAGGAGAGCCTGCCAGAATGATTCAACAATTGAATATTAGCGAAAACAATTACGACACCGCGTGGGAATTGTTAACGCAGCGTTATGAAAATGAACGACTAATAAGTTCAAAGTTTATTGACAAGTTGCTTGATTTGCCTACAATAGAACGGCCTAGCGCTATTAAAATAAAAAACATGTTTGATACAATAAAGGAGAGCTTGGCCGCATTAACGAACCAAGGAGTGATTACGTCACACTGGGATCCGATTTTAACTCGTATCATCAGTCGAAAATGGGACACTGAGACCAATAATATCTATGAACTAGCGTTGGAAATACCGAATAAAAATCAGAGTTTAACCGATATGATGGGATTCATGGAAAAAAGGTTTAAATGTTTGGAAACTGCAGCACAGATCACTTCCACACAGACACCGAAAGGGAATCGACTTACTATATTACCGAGTGTACAGTCAGACCAAGCACACGGAAAAAATGCTGGTACTGTCATAATGAGGACCACAAGATTTATTCTTGCGCAAAGTTTAAGTTGCTAAGTATTCCCGAGCGCCTTAAGGTGATTCGAGACCGGAAAATATGTTACAACTGCATAAATCATGACTCGGCAGAGAAATGTAATAGTACAGTGTTGTGTCACTTTTGCAACAAACCCCATCACTCGATGATTCATATCAATCCACCAGGTAACGGTATCAAGCTCAGGTCCGATGAGATGAGAAACCAAAGAGGATTGAGATTTCAACCCCAATATAGAGAGGGTCAGAATAAGGATAGGCGCGTTCAAAGGATGACTACTCACACAGCCACAACTGCAGAGGATTCAAAGAAGACAACGTTGTTAGCTACGGCGTTAGTAGAGACCTCGACATACTACGGTGAACCACGGTTGCTAAGGGTTTTGTGTGATCAAGGGTCAGAAGCGTCATTTTGTACAGAAGAAGTGGCGCAGATGTTATCGTACCCAAGACAAAAAATATACACCCAGGTCAAAGGAATTGGGGACGAGCAGCCAAAAGAGTCTAAACATTGTATTACGATTACAATAAAACCACGGTTTCCAAGCCAATATAAACTGCCGGTAACACTCATAGTGTTGCCAAAATTAACCTCCGTATTACCAAGACAGGATATTCCACAAGTAAACTCTAAGAAAATAGAGAACAAGGTCATAGCCGATCCCACATATTACAAGAAAGGCCCAATTGATGTAATTTTAGGAGCGCAAGAGTACAGCCAGTTCCTGCGAGAAGGATTTGAAAAGGTAGAAACAAACATGATAGCACAGGAAACGGAATTTGGGTGGATATTATCAGGCTGGCGGATAACCAACATCGTGAATCCCATGAAAGTGTTATGCATGACATCGTTTAATGAGGAAATCAAACAATTAACGGATTTTTGGGAGCTTGAAGAGGTCCCGAGAAATATTGAATTGAAGGAAGAAGATCGAATTTGTGAGGAATATTTCAGTAAAAGCACTGTAAGAGGGAAAGATGGAGCATATACGGTCCGCATTCCGTTGAAGAATCCAAACCTTGAGTACGGGGAAACGCGTAATAAAGCTGCGGCACGACTATTCCAACTAGAAAAGTCATTTAAGAGAAATGACGTCCTACGGAGCCAATACAACGAGTTCATGGCAGAATACCTGCGTATGGGACACATGAAAAAGCTTAACAAAGCTGAATACGGCAAAGGAAAGTTCTACATACCACATCACGCAGTAATAAGAGACGACAGCTTGACCACAAAGTTAAGGGTCGTGTTTGATGCTTCTAGTAAGGAAAAGGGATATCTCAGTCTAAATGAAAATATGTATAAAGGTCCGCGCTTACAACAAGACATATCAGACATTTTGTTACGCTGGAGAAAGCATGAAGTGGCATTTATGGCGGACCTGGAGAAGATGTATCGGTTCATAAAAATTCACCAGTCAGACTTGAAATATCAGAGAATACTATGGAGATGGTCCACAAGTGACCCAATCGAGGAGTATGCCTTGACCACAGTAACATATGGAACAGCCTCGGCACCATATTTAGCTGTCAGAACCCTGCAGCAATTAGCACGTGATGAACAAGAAAGCTATCCATTAGCAAGCAAAACAACACTACACGACTTTTATGTGGATGACATTTTATCAGGAGCAGATAGTGAAGAAAAAGCGAAGATATTACAAGATCAGTTGATAAACATGTTGAATGCCGGAGGTTTTAACCTAAGAAAATGGTCATCGAATAATATAGAGTTATTAAATAACATCCCAGAAGGAAGTAGGGAAGACGACATGATAAAATTACCACAACATGAAACAAGAAAATCACTAGGCGTGATGTGGTCACCAGCAGAGGACAACTTCCACTTTCAAATAAAAATCACCAATACCAAAAAATTAACAAAACGATTTCTCTTATCCGAAATTTCCAAAATATTTGACCCAATGGGTTGGTTGGCGCCGATCATAATAGGAATGAAGTTACTAATTCAAGAGCTGTGGTCAAATGCAATAGATTGGGACACACCCGTAGACGAAGCCATAAAAAAGAGATGGGAAGAGTTTTATACACAAATCAAAACGATTGAAACAATTCGCATACCCCGTTGGATAAAACATAAAACCACAACAATCGAGTTACACGGATTTTGCGATGCGTCAGAAAAAGCTTACGGAACGGTGATATACAGCCGAATTAAGATGAACGGCCAGTATTATGTTTCTTTGTTACAAGCGAAATCCAAAGTGGCCCCAAAAAAGACTAAAAGCACACTGCCCCGACTAGAGCTTTGTGCAGCACATCTATTATCCAAACTAATAATAAAGGTGAAGGACGGCCTAGATTGTGAAAACGTAACAATCCATTGTTATACAGATTCCATGATCACTATCGGCTGGATCAAAGGTGAAGCAGGAAAATGGCAAACCTTTGTCGCGAACAGAGTATCAGAGATTCAGAGAAGTACGTCAAGTGAATGTTGGAATCATGTGAAAACCACAGACAACCCAGCAGATGTACTGTCAAGAGGAATAGAACCACGCAAGTTAGAACATCATGAGCTATGGTGGAAAGGGCCCAGCTGGCTTCAAAATGAGGAGATACCACATACCAAGACCATAATAGAGAAATGCCAAGAAGTTAAAAATAACCACGTTACGATTACAGAAGACAAGAAAGAAAAGAAAATATGGGAAAGATTTTCACGGTTTCAACGCATGATACGGGTTCTGTCGTTTTGCTACAGAATAACACAAAAAGAACAAAAAGGGAACATGTTAACGTACGTTGAAATACAACAAACAACAGGCAAAATCCTTAAACTAGTACAACAGGAAGCCTTTGCTGAAGAATATGAGGCATTAAAAAACAATAAACCAGTCACGAAGAAAAGTAAACTGCTGTGTTTGGATCCATTCATAGGAGACGATGGGTTAGTAAGGGTGGGTGGACGACTACACCACTCACAGTTGCCATACAGTCAAAAGCATCCAATTGTTCTACCGCACCACCACCACGTATCCAGAATGCTAATTAATGAAGCACATCTTCAAACGTTGCACGGTGGGAACAAGTTGACAATGGCAGTCGTAAGGCAGAAGTATTGGATTTTGGGATTAAAAAGAATGACAAAATCTAGCATCCGCAACTGTGTTAAATGCATACGGTATAAGGCAGCCACGGCATCACAGAAGATGGGACAGTTACCAGAACCCAGAGTAACTCCGTCTCAAACCTTCAGCCATACTGGTGTCGACATGGCAGGACCAATACAAGTAAGGACTACGAAAGGCAGAGGGAATAAAGCTACAAAAGGCTATATCGCAGTATTTGTCTGCCTTGCAACAAAAGCCATACACCTAGAACTGGTAGGAGATTTATCCACAGAATCATTCATTGCTGCGTTGATCAGATTTAAAGCAAGACGTGGCCACATATCACATATATACAGCGACAACGGAAGAAATTTCGTAGGTGCAGCAAGGATGCTACACACGCAACTATTAGAAATCATGCAATCACCGCACGTCCAAAATGCCGTAACTACGATGGGAACACAATGGCATTTCAACCCACCCCTCGCACCTCACTTTGGTGGGATTTGGGAGGCAGGAGTCAAAGCAATGAAGTATCATTTGAAGAGAGTAATAGGAGAGTCAACATTAACATACGAAGAATTATCCACGCTCTTGAGCCAGGTAGAGAGCTGTCTGAACTCAAGACCCCTTTGCGCACAAAGTGATAACATCAATGACAACACCGTATTAACACCAAGCCATTTTCTCATTGGAAGAGAGGCAGTGGGCATCCCTGATCCAATAAATGATGTTAGCACAAACCTTCAACAGCGATGGAAATTGATTCAAAAAATGAAAAAAGATTTCTGGAAAACATGGAGTAGAGACTATTTACATCAACTACAGCAGAGGTATAAGTGGCAACTAGATCAAGGAAATATTAACAAAGGAACCGTGGTTCTAATAAAAGACGAAAACGTTACACCGAGTCAATGGCCATTAGCAAAAGTGATAGAAACACACCCAGGAGCTGACGGGAAAACAAGAGTGTTAACATTACAAAAAGCACCTGGAAATTGTTTAAAAAGGGCAATCCATAAAGTAATTCCACTACCCAACAACAAGGAAGATATAACAGAGACTCAACAGGTCGTCGTCAACAGCAATGTAGCACAACTAACACCAGTCAATGCTACATCAGATCAATCAAACAGAACCGTTACAAAAGAATCACGAAGACAAAGCAACAAACGCACAGGTAGAAAATACCCTTGGACATTGTTCATAACCCTGTTTACCTGTTTTATAAATATGACAACAGCAACTTACACAATAAAAAACATCAACGAAGGAATTTACGTGGAACACGTAGGGTCAGCGACAATCGACAGAGGAATATTCCGGATTCAAACCAATTACGAAAAAAGTAAAATAGGGAGAGATGTTGAAGATATTCGAGGAATCACCGCACAATTCAAACATTACTGTGACGCAGTAACAAAAACTAATACGGAAATTCACTGTGCCCAATTATATCACCAGTTGTATGAAGGGCAAGAAAGACTAGAGGAAATCACTAATCTGATCTTGAATATTGGACAAATCAGAAAAAAAAGAGGATTATTCGGCCAAATGTTGACGTCAATATTCGGGGTAAATGACGAGGTCTACAAAGACATAGATACGTTACAAGGGAACCAAAACAAGCTGATAGAGGCCGCCAATCATCAAACCAAATTCATGATATCAACCATCGCAACAGTCAACCAAACAGAAGAAAGAATAGTAAAGAAGCTAGAAACATTTCAGACCAAGTTAAATCAAGCAATACAATATATGAATAATGTGAACAAATGGTACAAAAGAATAGATATCAATCGCGTAAACATCAACATTCTTCACATGTATCAACTCGCAGCACACTACATAGATGAGGTTATAGAACACTACGCCAGACTTCAAGAAGCATATTTACATCAAGGAACGATCTATGATGTACTACAACTTAAAGAAGTTAACCAAATTCTGACAAACGCCAATAGCAAGCTACCAACGAAGCTAAGAATAGTGCAAAATCAACTAATAGATACGAAGGTCACAGAAAACTCAACATACATAAAAGTATATGGGTATTTCGCATTACAAGATATAACTAAATACACTTTGATTCACGTGACACCAGTACCAAAGCAAGATAAAAAAGGAAAAGTATACAGTTTAGAAGTATATCACAACATAATTGCGATCGATTACAATAATGAAAATTACTTCGAACTAGAGACAGAAGAATTTAAAGCATGCCTCAGAAAGAATACCGAATACATTTGTTACCCGACATCAGTAAAAAATATGCAGGAGAATAAGAATTGCATTATTGATCTATTATTTAAGGGAACTGAGATGGTCAACTGTAACACGAGAGAACTGAACCTAACAACAACTGTATGGAAACAATTATATATGCCAAACACTTGGCTAATCATGACAGCAGAGTCAGTAAAAGCGTCAATCATTTGCGATGGAGAAAGAGAAGAAATTATGATCCAGAACACAACTGTCATCCATATTGCAGAAAACTGTATTATCAAAACAAGAAGAAACATTCTAGCAGCAAGAAGAGCTAACTCAATATCGGTGTTAGCAACGTTCTCAAGACAAGCCAACTTTTCATTGAATACAAACGAAACAACCAATCAAATAGAAGATTTAACCAGAGATGAGGAAGTTCTTGACAGCTCCAGAGACATATTTAAACATCTCACTAGTAACGAAAATTTACTCCAAAAACAATTAGACAATACAATTTGGAAACAGATACAAAATAACTCAGTAGCAATCAGTCTCGGTTCGTCATTAGCAGTCTTTAGTTTAATGATACTAACAGTTTGTTATGGTCCACAGGTCCTGGTACACATCCGTTCCTGCACAACCAGTCCGCAGTCTGCTCCGCTGCCCGCCGCCCCCGCCAGGTCGGCTCCACCGAAACCCAAGCGCCACAAAACAAACCCGACGAACAACAGCAGCCAGTTTGAAGAAATAGAGTTACGTCCGATACAGCCGCTGTAAAGCAGCTTCCCATCACTCCCGCTGCCGTCGAGAGTCGCCAGGATGTTTAGACAAACAGATTTCGTCAGCGCATCGCGCTGATCCGCGCAAATCAATCTAGGGCATAAGCCAGCACAAACATAGTGTAGTAGTTGCACTTTACACGGATGGAATACAAATAAGATTTACATATGTGTGCTATAGGTAATATTGTGTATATAAGGAAATATAATTTGTAAATAAATCAGATACCAATTGTCCGTTGGTGTTTCACTACCTCCATACCTAAAACCTCTGCTTGCTCAGGGCGACACTCTGAGAGTAGAGACTCCCATCCACCACCTTTTTACAGGTACCCTTGCTGTGGCATAAGACTCCTTTAGCCTTAATCGGTCGTCTGAGCCTGGGCGATCGGCAGCAAGTATCCATCCAACCACCTTGATCCCCCCGTAGGGAATCCGTCTGTTACCGATAGGTCTCCCGGTACAGACATCCTTGTCATAGAATAAGTTAGGGCTAGGGAAGTAGGGACTTAGGCCAATAGGATCCCTTGCTATCGCCTCCCACCTTATTTTATGCAGTCTGTGCAGGCACATGCAACGCCTAAGTACCATTTGATTCCATATCATTTCAGTCCATTTAGTAATCCAGGTACTCGGCCTTAGCGTGTGGCTGTACAATTTTATATTAGAGAACCTATTGATAATTTTATTGTCATTTTGATTTTCTATTTATTAAGTTGAGATATAAAACACAACTTTTAATACCCTCGCTAAATATAATATTTTATCGAAATTACTCCTTAGATAAAAAAAGTCCACTTGAGTTTTTAAAGCATTACGTTACTCAGTTAACTATTGCATTTTCATTTACTAATTTAAGATTTCAAAAGCGATTTGAATACCCTTGCTCCGTCGAAAATAAACAATTAGAAAAAAAAATCATTCGAATCGTAGTTTAGAAACTAATTTTTATCTATACTTTTTTGGAATTTTTAAAAATATCAGATTAGGATAATTATGTTATAAATTCTGAGTTCGACGAACCCAAAAATTATTACCATGTAAGAGAATAGGTTTTTAATCTTTTTTGTGGAAAACGCTCAGTAACTACTGTACGAGTACATATACATTTATGTATAATAATAAAACAAAAAATAGTGTCTCATAGTGTTGTGTTCCTGCCGGTGAGTAAGGCTGCCAGAGCTCAACGAGGGTGTGGGGTGCTGACGACGGGAGGACTTACGGAACTAATTTGTTCCGTCTATTGTCCTTTGAGTCGTCGGCAACCCAAACCCTCCTTTGAACTTGTACACTCCTTTTTGCTGTGCACACGCAGCAAAGGGGAGTGTACAAGTTTCTAATGGGGCGGCAACGCGCATGCGACACTCTTTGAGTTGCAGGCGTCCATAGGTTACGGTGACCGCTTTCCATTAGGCGGACCGTATGCTTATTTGCCACCGACATAGTATTAAAAAAAAAAGAGAAAAAGTCCTGGATTCGAACCCAGTACTTCCATGCAAATCATGCGATGGCACGTATTTACCGCAAGGCTATTTAAACAAGCTGTCGCCGCGTGAAATTATCGACTAGAAGGAATACAAAAACACTGTATGTGTGAGTGGTACTTAGAAGTAGTGTAAAATAGTAAATTTATCTACATTAAGGGGATTAACGTTACAATGAGAAGTTGAATGTTTGTTGTAATACGTCAATTTTAATATTAAATGTTCGCGAAGCATAATTGAAAGTATATAAATGCCTGTACGACTCCACAAAAAAAATAAGACTGGTAATTTGAAGATTAACGCCATCTAACGCAGCCTGAGCTTCGGGTAACCTAAGCGAGCCACCTTAAACGTCATCAGCTGAGCCATTTTTGAGTTTTCTTTAGAAAACCCTTAATAAAAGGTCGTAAGTGCCACATTAACAATCACTTCCGAACGTCATGCCATTATCTAGAACATCAATTTAATTTAAGTCTGATACTTTTATTGTAAATACCTGCTTTTTTAAAACAAAACTGCTAACTAAACATTATCACTATTTTTTTCTCACAATGATTACCTCTTTTTCGACAAACTAAGACTCCCATAAGCTTCTAATAATATAAATCTCATTTAAACATGTCCACACAGTTAAAATAAACACGACTAAATACTTAAATCTCATTTTTTAAATTATTTTTAGGTAACAGTTTCTACTCACCCAAATGAGTAAATACGAGTATTTACTCGGTGCTTTGAGTAAATTACGGGTAAATACTCAGTATTTACTCACCCCTACCCATCTCTACGCCCAACCGAATGTACAATAAGATGGACATTTTGGTTCAATGGAATTTTAACTTTCATGTGAATAATTAAATAAAGCACTTACCTTGCATTTCTATTGTCTCTAAAATTTATCACAATACGCTAATTAGCGCTAATAAATTGATTTCTGCCGCTTCTGTGCAATAACGGTCAGCGCTAAAGTATGGTTATCAAAACATTTTCATTCATTAGAATTTCAAAATCAAAATGTCCAAAAAATGTGGAACGCTTCACGATTTTGCGTGTCATCCTTGCGCAGGGGCCATGCTAATCTTCTCTGTATCGTTCCAATTTTAGTATATGTACTGCCGAAGCAAGTACACTTGCCATGGCCTAAGAATTCTATATATACTATCAACACTTCAAAACTTTGTTCGTGTGATTTAGGTTTTTTATTATTCAACCATGTTTAATACAATAAAGTTTAGTAAATGTTACTAAAATATACTCATAATAGTCTAGTTATTTGACTGTAATATAATATTATATAAATAACTGATCATTTGTACCCTAAAACAGACAAAAAACCAAGAAATTTCAGTGATCAGTCCCACTAGCGCCATCTATCGGCGTAACATGTTACTACATCAAGACATTGTGACGTCATTCATACCATGTGTTTCCAATGCATCACCCCTCGTGAAACATTATAAACCATTAGATGGCAGTATCATTAGTTAATATTAACCATGCCATTTAACCCATCGTATGCTCAGGCACAGATCCGTGCGTAAAATTAGGTCATCTTTTTGTATTCTTTTTTCCGAAGTTTTTTTTGCTCTACATTGACATGGCTCAACCGAGGTTTTATGTACCAACGATGTTTAGACGCACTGCACACGAGGGATAGGTTAGCATGAGGTTAGCATTAGCCCATAGAAGTAGGATGAGCGAAATGATAGGTCGGTGGGTTAGCCAAGTCTTCTCCTAGTGAGGATTGAATGAGGGGGCACACTCAAAGGTTATGACAGATGGCGCCACCCTATTAGTCCATTGCACAGATATAGAATTTCATACGTGAGAGCGAGATGATGTTTTTTCTCTCACATCAGGCGCCGCCTGGCGGGATTAAATGTCAGTATGCCTCCTCATTAAATAGATTAGAAAACGCTTCTCCTAGTGAGAATTTAATTATATTCTTTGCTCCGTAGCGTTTACAGTAATCTTCTCTATTATCGCTCTTCAAAATTAGTGATTATGATAAAGAAATCTCTATGTTATAAGTGTTTTCCTTACTTCCTTTTTCGGGACTTTTCTTCCTTGTTAGAGGGATCAAAGCTGCACTTTCTTTATATTACCGATTATTGCCAGTATAACATATAAACGTACCGAAAACATTTTGCACATAAAACGATTAAAACCTTTGTGTCGATTACTGCGTGCTATTTGAAGGTCGCTGATTATGTTCGGAAAATTATAATTTGTGAAAAACAGTGTGTCACATCACATAACAGCAAATATCCACCTTGGGTGTAAGTTAACACTGAATACCTCACTAAGCTCAGCATTTTATTTTTGAATACCTCGCTAAGCTCAGGATTCAATCATAAAATTCGTCATTTTTATCTTGAGACAGAATACTATTGAGAAAACGAAAACGAATCAGTTTTCGACTTTTCGTCCAACAATTTTAAATTACAGAAAAGCGCGCGACTACAGTCAATATCAGACTGCGCATTCCAATTTGGTTAATTCATGACCACATCAAGATCGCAAATAAAAAAGCACCCAAAGTTTAAATACATAATTTATTACTATGGTACATGTTTCAGAATGATTGCCGATCAACTTTAGAGCCATAATGTACAATTAAATAACAAAACCAGTCCATTTTTAACCAAAACGCGTTATATTTTCACATTAATACAAAAAATAGATCAAACCACGCTTGCACGGCTTTTTCTTATTTAACCAATTTATTTGTTCCTCAACACAGTTTTAATATCTCAATAAAAACGTAAAAAAATGTCAATGTATACAAGTAACACTTTATAGCTTTTTACACTTTTTTTTAATCTGTGACAGTTGCCTTCCATCCACTGACACTACGCAAAAAAAAAGAAACCAACATGCGTTCCTTATTGTCTATAACTGGCAACATTTTTTAAAAATCGTTATAAAATATTTTTTTTACAGATACAATAATTATTGCACTTGGGAAGTTCATTTACGGGCGGATTATTATTTTGTTGTCTGTTTTACTTTTTTTTAATCAAACGTGGATTTTTTAATACTTTTTCTTCTCAGAATCATGAGCTCTTTCGATTCCGCAGGAGAAAGTCTTACATTTTTATTTCCACCGAGTTATATTCTCATAGAACTTGTTTAGATCATAGCTCAGAGGAAAAAGGAAAGCAAAAAAAAAATATGAAAATTTCAGGTAATTTTTGTCTCATATTCGAATCGAAGAAACTCGCGATTCTGGGTAAAGCCTGACCAGATATATAATATGATAATTGTTGTTATTCTGATGTATGGGGTGCCAGTTCAGAATAGTATGAAGAAAATAGTTCTAATGAAATTCCGCAACATGGCGCGCATAGTCATATATTTCTGGCCAGGCTTTCGAAAAAGTGTGATATTAAAAAAAAAGTGAAATTGACAACAAAACAAAATGCCCTTATTTTTGAATTAGGAACGTAGCAACTGTCGGTAGACTGAGTGACGCGTTGGTCTGGGTGCACTGTAGTCCGGATTGAGTGCTAGGCGTTTCGCTTAGCTTAAAGTCCTTATTGACACTTCACTTTGATGCTTCCTGGAGGTTGGTGTTACCTGGAACGGAGAAAAAGAAAATTTGTTATTTGTTAAAGACCAAAGACGATCGAGTATTATAGAGAGTTATTGTACTTATTGTCAAAGTAAAATGTGTAATCACAGTGCATAGACTACCATCTCTTGACACAGGCTTAAAAATGTTGAACCTCAGTTTTGACAACTTAGCTTGATATGTTTTAAAATGTCAAAAATTAGCGCCATCTAGCTGAGCGTGGCAAAGGTTTGTAATGCCATCTAGGCCACCGTACTTTTTTCGGTATGGTATTGAGGTACGTTTTTTCGTAGACTTTATCTGTCTACACGGAGTAGGGTGTTTCATTTTTCCAAAATTTTGATTTATCTTTGACCGCTTTTCTTCTTGTTTTACACCTATACAGAGCCCATATACCAAAAATCAGGGAAATCGGACAATATTTAGAGGTCGCACACTGTGGCAACTTTTGTCTGAAGAAGTTAGTATGGACGCATACTACTCGGCTAGGTAGTGTGGTCACCTGGCTAGCTGTCGTCCTGCTCCCCCGCCCGGGTCCGTACTACTCGGCTAGGTAGTGTGGTCACCTGGCTGCTGTCGTCCTGCTCCCCGCCCGGGTCCGTACTACTCGGCTAGGTAGTGTGGTCACCTGGCTAGCTGTCGTCCTGCTCCCCCGCCCGGGTCCGTACTACTCGGCTAGGTAGTGTGGTCACCTGGCTAGCTGTCGTCCTGCTCCCCCGCCCGGGTCCGTACTACTCGGCTAGGTAGTGTGGTCACCTGGCTAGCTGTCGTCCTGCTCCCCGCCCGGGTCCGTACTACTCGGCTAGGTAGTGTGGTCACCTGGCTAGCTGTCGTCCTGCTCCCCGCCCGGGTCCGTACTACTCGGCTAGGTAGTGTGGTAGCTGTCGTCCTGGCTAGCTGTCGTCCTGCAGCTCGTTGAAGCGGTCGCTGGCGCAGGTTGGTGGCGCGCTGCTGCTGTGGTCACCTGGCTAGCTGTCGTCCTGCTCCCCCGCCCGGGTCCGTACTACTCGGCTAGGCGGCTGGCGCAGGTTGGTGGCGCGCTGCTCCCCCGCCCGGGTCCTAGGTAGTGTGGTGTGGTCACCTGGCTAGCTGTCGTCCTGCTCCCCGCCCGGGTCCGTACTACTCGGCTAGGTAGTGTGGTCACCTGGCTAGCTGTCGTCCTGCAGCTCGTTGAAGCGGTTCCCGAGCGCGAGCGGCTGGCGCAGGTTGGTGGCGCGCTGCTCCCCCGCCCGGGTCCGTACTACTCGGCTAGGTAGTGTGGTCACCTGGCTAGCTGTCGTCCTGCTCCCCCGCCCGGGTCCGTACTACTCGGCTAGGTAGTGTGGTCACCTGGCTAGCTGTCGTCCTGCAGCTCGTTGAAGCGGTTGCGAGCGGCTGGCGCAGGTTGGTGGCGCCTGCTCCCCGCCCGGGTCCGTACTACTCGGCTAGGTAGTGTGGTCACCTGGCTAGCTGTCGTCCTGCTCCCCGCCCGGGTCCGTACTACTCGGCTAGGTAGTGTGGTCACCTGGCTAGCTGTCGTCCTGCAGCTCGTTGAAGCGGTTCCCGAGCGCGAGCGGCTGGCGCAGGTTGGTGGCGCGCTGCTCCCCCGCCCGGGTCCGTACTACTCGGCTAGGTAGTGTGGTCACCTGGCTAGCTGTCGTCCTGCTCCCCCGCCCGGGTCCGTACTACTCGGCTAGGTAGTGTGGTCACCTGGCTAGCTGTCGTCCTGCTCCCCCGCCCGGGTCCGTACTACTCGGCTAGGTAGTGTGGTCACCTGGCTAGCTGTCGTCCTGCTCCCCGCCCGGGTCCGTACTACTCGGCTAGGTAGTGTGGTCACCTGGCTAGCTGTCGTCCTGCAGCTCGTTGGTTCCCGAGCGCGAGCGGTTGCCCGAGCGGCGAGCGAGCGGCTGGCGCAGGTAGGTAGTGTGGTGGCGCGCTGCTCCCTGCTCCCCCGCCCGGGTCCGTACTACTCGGCTAGGTAGTGTGGTCACCTGGCTAGCTGTCGTCCTGCTCCCCCGCCCGGGTCCGTACTACTCGGCTAGGTAGTGTGGTCACCTGGCTAGCTGTCGTCCTGCAGCTCGTTGAAGCGGTTCCCGAGCGCGAGCGGCTGGCGCAGGTTGGTGGCGCGCTGCTCCCCCGCCCGGGTCCGTACTACTCGGCTAGGTAGTGTGGTCACCTGGCTAGCTGTCGTCCTGCTCCCCCGCCCGGGTCCGTACTACTCGGCTAGGTAGTGTGGTCACCTGGCTAGCTGTCGTCCTGCAGCTCGTTGAAGCGGTTCCCGAGCGCGAGCGGCTGGCGCAGGTTGGTGGCGCGCTGCTCCCCGCCCGGGTCCGTACTACTCGGCTAGGTAGTGTGGTCACCTGGCTAGCTGTCGTCCTGCTCCCCGCCCGGGTCCGTACTACTCGGCTAGGTAGTGTGGTCACCTGGCTAGCTGTCGTCCTGCAGCTCGTTGAAGCGGTTCCCGAGCGCGAGCGGCTGGCGCAGGTTGGTGGCGCGCTGCTCCCCGCCCGGGTCCGTACTACTCGGCTAGGTAGTGTGGTCACCTGGCTAGCTGTCGTCCTGCTCCCCCGCCCGGGTCCGTACTACTCGGCTAGGTAGTGTGGTCACCTGGCTAGCTGTCGTCCTGCAGCTCGTTGAAGCGGTTCCCGAGCGCGAGCGGCTGGCGCAGGTTGGTGGCGCGCTGCCCCCGCCCGGGTCCGTACTACTCGGCTAGGTAGTGTGGTCACCTGGCTAGCTGTCGTCCTGCTCCCCGCCCGGGTCCGTACTACTCGGCTAGGTAGTGTGGTCACCTGGCTAGCTGTCGTCCTGCAGCTCGTTGAAGCGGTTCCCGAGCGCGAGCGGCTGGCGCAGGTTGGTGGCGCGCTGCTCCCCCGCCCGGGTCCGTACTACTCGGCTAGGTAGTGTGGTCACCTGGCTAGCTGTCGTCCTGCTCCCCCGCCCGGGTCCGTACTACTCGGCTAGGTAGTGTGGTCACCTGGCTAGCTGTCGTCCTGCAGCTCGTTGAAGCGGTTCCCGAGCGCGAGCGGCTGGCGCAGGTTGGTGGCGCGCTGCTCCCCCGCCCGGGTCCGTACTACTCGGCTAGGTAGTGTGGTCACCTGGCTGCAGCTGTCGTCCCCGCGAGCTGCTGGCCCCCGCCCGGGTCCGTACTACTCGGCTAGGTAGTGTGGTCACCTGGCTAGCTGTCGTCCTGCTCCCCCGCCCGGGTCCGTACTACTCGGCTAGGTAGTGTGGTCACCTGGCTAGCTGTCGTCCTGCAGCTCGTTGAAGCGGTTCCCGAGCGCGAGCGGCTGGCGCAGGTTGGTGGCGCGCTGCTCCCCGCCCGGGTCCGTACTACTCGGCTAGGTAGTGTGGTCACCTGGCTAGCTGTCGTCCTGCTCCCCGCCCGGGTCCGTACTACTCGGCTAGGTAGTGTGGTCACCTGGCTAGCTGTCGTCCTGCAGCTCGTTGAAGCGGTTCCCGAGCGCGAGCGGCTGGCGCAGGTTGGTGGCGCGCTGCTCCCCCGCCCGGGTCCGTACTACTCGGCTAGGTAGTGTGGTCACCTGGCTAGCTGTCGTCCTGCTCCCCGCCCGGGTCCGTACTACTCGGCTAGGTAGTGTGGTCACCTGGCTAGCTGTCGTCCTGCAGCTCGTTGAAGCGGTTCCCGAGCGCGAGCGGCTGGCGCAGGCGGTCCGTACTACTGGCGCGCTGCTCCCCGCCCGGGTCCGTACTACTCGGCTAGGTAGTGTGGTCACCTGGCTAGCTGTCGTCCTGCTCCCCCGCCCGGGTCCGTACTACTCGGCTAGGTAGTGTGGTCACCTGGCTAGCTGTCGTCCTGCAGCTCGTTGAAGCGGTTCCCGAGCGCGAGCGGCTGGCGCAGGTTGGTGGCGCGCTGCTCCCCCGCCCGGGTCCGTACTACTCGGCTAGGTAGTGTGGTCACCTGGCTAGCTGTCGTCCTGCTCCCCGCCCGGGTCCGTACTACTCGGCTAGGTAGTGTGGTCACCTGGCTAGCTGTCGTCCTGCAGCTCGTTGAAGCGGTTCCCGAGCGCGAGCGGCTGGCGCAGGTTGGTGGCGCGCTGCTCCCCGCCCGGGTCCGTACTACTCGGCTAGGTAGTGTGGTCACCTGGCTAGCTGTCGTCCTGCTCCCCGCCCGGGTCCGTACTACTCGGCTAGGTAGTGTGGTCACCTGGCTAGCTGTCGTCCTGCAGCTCGTTGAAGCGGTTCCCGAGCGCGAGCGGCTGGCGCAGGTTGGTGGCGCGCTGCTCCCCCCGCCCGGGTCCGTACTACTCGGCTAGGTAGTGTGGTCACCTGGCTAGCTGTCGTCCTGCTGAAGCTCCCCGCCCGGGTCCGTACTACTCGGCTAGGTAGTGTGGTCACCTGGCTAGCTGTCGTCCTGCAGCTCGTTGAAGCGGTTCCCGAGCGCGAGCGGCTGGCGCAGGTTGGTGGCGCGCTGCTCCCCCGCCCGGGTCCGTACTACTCGGCTAGGTAGTGTGGTCACCTGGCTAGCTGTCGTCCTGCTCCCCGCCCGGGTCCGTACTACTCGGCTAGGTAGTGTGGTCACCTGGCTAGCTGTCGTCCTGCAGCTCGTTGAAGCGGTTCCCGAGCGCGAGCGGCTGGCGCAGGTTGGTGGCGCGCTGCTCCCCCGCCCGGGTCCGTACTACTCGGCTAGGTAGTGTGGTCACCTGGCTAGCTGTCGTCCTGCTCCCCGCCCGGGTCCGTACTACTCGGCTAGGTAGTGTGGTCACCTGGCTAGCTGTCGTCCTGCAGCTCGTTGAAGCGGTTCCCGAGCGCGAGCGGCTGGCGCAGGTTGGTGGCGCGCTGCTCCCCGCCCGGGTCCGTACTACTCGGCTAGGTAGTGTGGTCACCTGGCTAGCTGTCGTCCTGCTGCCCCCGCCCGGGTCCGTACTACTCGGCTAGGTAGTGTGGTCACCTGGCTAGCTGTCGTCCTGCAGCTCGTTGAAGCGGTTCCCGAGCGCGAGCGGCTGGCGCAGGTTGGTGGCGCGCTGCTCCCCGCCCGGGTCCGTACTACTCGGCTAGGTAGTGTGGTCACCTGGCTAGCTGTCGTCCTGCTCCCCGCCCGGGTCCGTACTACTCGGCTAGGTAGTGTGGTCACCTGGCTAGCTGTCGTCCTGCAGCTCGTTGAAGCGGTTCCCGAGCGCGAGCGGCTGGCGCAGGTTGGTGGCGCGCTGCTCCCCCGCCCGGGTCCGTACTACTCGGCTAGGTAGTGTGGTCACCTGGCTAGCTGTCGTCCCTCCCCCGCCCGGGTCCGTACTACTCGGCTAGGTAGTGTGGTCACCTGGCTAGCTGTCGTCCTGCTCCCCGCCCGGGTCCGTACTACTCGGCTAGGTAGTGTGGTCACCTGGCTAGCTGTCGTCCTGCAGCTCGTTGAAGCGGTTCCCGAGCGCGAGCGGCTGGCGCAGGTTGGTGGCGCGCTGCTCCCCGCCCGGGTCCGTACTACTCGGCTAGGTAGTGTGGTCACCTGGCTAGCTGTCGTCCTGCTCCCCCGCCCGGGTCCGTACTACTCGGCTAGGTAGTGTGGTCACCTGGCTAGCTGTCGTCCTGCAGCTCGTTGAAGCGGTTCCCGAGCGCGAGCGGCTGGCGCAGGTTGGTGGCGCGCTGCTCCCCGCCCGGGTCCGTACTACTCGGCTAGGTAGTGTGGTCACCTGGCTAGCTGTCGTCCTGCTCCCCCGCCCGGGTCCGTACTACTCGGCTAGGTAGTGTGGTCACCTGGCTAGCTGTCGTCCTGCAGCTCGTTGAAGCGGTTCCCGAGCGCGAGCGGCTGGCGCAGGTTGGTGGCGCGCTGCTCCCCGCCCGGGTCCGTACTACTCGGCTAGGTAGTGTGGTCACCTGGCTAGCTGTCGTCCTGCTCCCCGCCCGGGTCCGTACTACTCGGCTAGGTAGTGTGGTCACCTGGCTAGCTGTCGTCCTGCAGCTCGTTGAAGCGGTTCCCGAGCGCGAGCGGCTGGCGCAGGTTGGTGGCGCGCTGCTCCCCGCCCGGGTCCGTACTACTCGGCTAGGTAGTGTGGTCACCTGGCTAGCTGTCGTCCTGCTCCCCGCCCGGGTCCGTACTACTCGGCTAGGTAGTGTGGTCACCTGGCTAGCTGTCGTCCTGCAGCTCGTTGAAGCGGTTCCCGAGCGCGAGCGGCTGGCGCAGGTTGGTGGCGCGCTGCTCCCCGCCCGGGTCCGTACTACTCGGCTAGGTAGTGTGGTCACCTGGCTAGCTGTCGTCTGCTGCTCCCCGCCCGGGTCCGTACTACTCGGCTAGGTAGTGTGGTCACCTGGCTAGCTGTCGTCCTGCTCCCCGCCCGGGTCCGTACTACTCGGCTAGGTAGTGTGGTCACCTGGCTAGCTGTCGTCCTGCAGCTCGTTGAAGCGGTTCCCGAGCGCGAGCGGCTGGCGCAGGTTGGTGGCGCGCTGCTCCCCGCCCGGGTCCGTACTACTCGGCTAGGTAGTGTGGTCACCTGGCTAGCTGTCGTCCTGCTCCCCGCCCGGGTCCGTACTACTCGGCTAGGTAGTGTGGTCACCTGGCTAGCTGTCGTCCTGCAGCTCGTTGAAGCGGTTCCCGAGCGCGAGCGGCTGGCGCAGGTTGGTGGCGCGCTGCTCCCCGCCCGGGTCCGTACTACTCGGCTAGGTAGTGTGGTCACCTGGCTAGCTGTCGTCCTGCTCCCCGCCCGGGTCCGTACTACTCGGCTAGGTAGTGTGGTCACCTGGCTAGCTGTCGTCCTGCAGCTCGTTGAAGCGGTTCCCGAGCGCGAGCGGCTGGCGCAGGTTGGTGGCGCGCTGCTCCCCGCCCGGGTCCGTACTACTCGGCTAGGTAGTGTGGTCACCTGGCTAGCTGTCGTCCTGCTCCCCCGCCCGGGTCCGTACTACTCGGCTAGGTAGTGTGGTCACCTGGCTAGCTGTCGTCCTGCAGCTCGTTGAAGCGGTTCCCGAGCGCGAGCGGCTGGCGCAGGTTGGTGGCGCGCTGCTCCCCCGCCCGGGTCCGTACTACTCGGCTAGGTAGTGTGGTCACCTGGCTAGCTGTCGTCCTGCTCCCCGCCCGGGTCCGTACTACTCGGCTAGGTAGTGTGGTCACCTGGCTAGCTGTCGTCCTGCAGCTCGTTGAAGCGGTTCCCGAGCGCGAGCGGCTGGCGCAGGTTGGTGGCGCGCTGCTCCCCGCCCGGGTCCGTACTACTCGGCTAGGTAGTGTGGTCACCTGGCTAGCTGTCGTCCTGCTCCCCGCCCGGGTCCGTACTACTCGGCTAGGTAGTGTGGTCACCTGGCTAGCTGTCGTCCTGCAGCTCGTTGAAGCGGTTCCCGAGCGCGAGCGGCTGGCGCAGGTTGGTGGCGCGCTGCTCCCCGCCCGGGTCCGTACTACTCGGCTAGGTAGTGTGGTCACCTGGCTAGCTGTCGTCCTGCTCCCCGCCCGGGTCCGTACTACTCGGCTAGGTAGTGTGGTCACCTGGCTAGCTGTCGTCCTGCAGCTCGTTGAAGCGGTTCCCGAGCGCGAGCGGCTGGCGCAGGTTGGTGGCGCGCTGCTCCCCCGCCCGGGTCCGTACTACTCGGCTAGGTAGTGTGGTCACCTGGCTAGCTGTCGTCCTGCTCCCCGCCCGGGTCCGTACTACTCGGCTAGGTAGTGTGGTCACCTGGCTAGCTGTCGTCCTGCAGCTCGTTGAAGCGGTTCCCGAGCGCGAGCGGCTGGCGCAGGTTGGTGGCGCGCTGCTCCCCGCCCGGGTCCGTACTACTCGGCTAGGTAGTGTGGTCACCTGGCTAGCTGTCGTCCTGCTCCCCGCCCGGGTCCGTACTACTCGGCTAGGTAGTGTGGTCACCTGGCTAGCTGTCGTCCTGCAGCTCGTTGAAGCGGTTCCCGAGCGCGAGCGGCTGGCGCAGGTTGGTGGCGCGCTGCTCCCCGCCCGGGTCCGTACTACTCGGCTAGGTAGTGTGGTCACCTGGCTAGCTGTCGTCCTGGCCCGGGTCCGTACTACTCGGCTAGGTAGTGTGGTCACCTGGCTAGCTGTCGTGGTCACCTGGCTAGCTGTCGTCCTGCTCCCCGCCCGGGTCCGTACTACTCGGCTAGGTAGTGTGGTCACCTGGCTAGCTGTCGTCCTGCAGCTCGTTGAAGCGGTTCCCGAGCGCGAGCGGCTGGCGCAGGTTGGTGGCGCGCTGCTCCCCGCCCGGGTCCGTACTACTCGGCTAGGTAGTGTGGTCACCTGGCTAGCTGTCGTCCTGCTCCCCGCCCGGGTCCGTACTACTCGGCTAGGTAGTGTGGTCACCTGGCTAGCTGTCGTCCTGCAGCTCGTTGAAGCGGTTCCCGAGCGCGAGCGGCTGGCGCAGGTTGGTGGCGCGCTGCTCCCCGCCCGGGTCCGTACTACTCGGCTAGGTAGTGTGGTCACCTGGCTAGCTGTCGTCCTGCTCCCCCGCCCGGGTCCGTACTACTCGGCTAGGTAGTGTGGTCACCTGGCTAGCTGTCGTCCTGCAGCTCGTTGAAGCGGTTCCCGAGCGCGAGCGGCTGGCGCAGGTTGGTGGCGCGCTGCTCCCCGCCCGGGTCCGTACTACTCGGCTAGGTAGTGTGGTCACCTGGCTAGCTGTCGTCCTGCTCCCCCGCCCGGGTCCGTACTACTCGGCTAGGTAGTGTGGTCACCTGGCTAGCTGTCGTCCTGCAGCTCGTTGAAGCGGTTCCCGAGCGCGAGCGGCTGGCGCAGGTTGGTGGCGCGCTGCTCCCCGCCCGGGTCCGTACTACTCGGCTAGGTAGTGTGGTCACCTGGCTAGCTGTCGTCCTGCTCCCCGCCCGGGTCCGTACTACTCGGCTAGGTAGTGTGGTCACCTGGCTAGCTGTCGTCCTGCAGCTCGTTGAAGCGGTTCCCGAGCGCGAGCGGCTGGCGCAGGTTGGTGGCGCGCTGCTCCCCGCCCGGGTCCGTACTACTCGGCTAGGTAGTGTGGTCACCTGGCTAGCTGTCGTCCTGCTCCCCGCCCGGGTCCGTACTACTCGGCTAGGTAGTGTGGTCACCTGGCTAGCTGTCGTCCTGCAGCTCGTTGAAGCGGTTCCCGAGCGCGAGCGGCTGGCGCAGGTTGGTGGCGCGCTGCTCCCCGCCCGGGTCCGTACTACTCGGCTAGGTAGTGTGGTCACCTGGCTAGCTGTCGTCCTGCTCCCCGCCCGGGTCCGTACTACTCGGCTAGGTAGTGTGGTCACCTGGCTAGCTGTCGTCCTGCAGCTCGTTGAAGCGGTTCCCGAGCGCGAGCGGCTGGCGCAGGTTGGTGGCGCGCTGCTGCTCCCCGCCCGGGTCCGTACTACTCGGCTAGGTAGTGTGGTCACCTGGCTAGCTGTCGTCCTGCTCCCCCGCCCGGGTCCGTACTACTCGGCTACTCGGCTAGGTAGTGTGGTCACCTGGCTAGCTGTCGTCCTGCAGCTCGTTGAAGCGGTTAGTGTGGCGCGCTGCTCCCCGCCCGGGGTACTACTCGGCTAGGTAGTGTGGTCACCTGGCTAGCTGTCGTCCTGCTCCCCGCCCGGGTCCGTACTACTCGGCTAGGTAGTGTGGTCACCTGGCTAGCTGTCGTCCTGCAGCTCGTTGAAGCGGTTCCCGAGCGCGAGCGGCTGGCGCAGGTTGGTGGCGCGCTGCTCCCCCGCCCGGGTCCGTACTACTCGGCTAGGTAGTGTGGTCACCTGGCTAGCTGTCGTCCTGCTCCCCCGCCCGGGTCCGTACTACTCGGCTAGGTAGTGTGGTCACCTGGCTAGCTGTCGTCCTGCAGCTCGTTGAAGCGGTTCCCGAGCGCGAGCGGCTGGCGCAGGTTGGTGGCGCGCTGCGCGGCGCCGCCGCCGGCCGCCGTGCTCCAGCCGGCCGCCTCCCGCCGCAGCCCCGCCGCCGCCGCTCCGAGCACGGGGAATGAATCGTCACTGGAAATTCAAAGTTTTTGTTAGTTTCTCCAAAGACATAATATATGTAACTCCGGTTAACTCTGAATAACTCTGGTTTGACCAGAAGTAACAAGGAAATAGAAACTGAATGATTCAATTCGAGACACCATGCTGTAAAAATGTTCGAACGGAATACACGACATCCGGTCACTTTGGCGTTTGACGAAACAATGGGGGTAGCTTATAATGTGGTATAATAAAGAGTACTATCGTACAGTATAGCCACTTCCGCTTCGCGCTGAAAGTGCCGCCCACCCGCTTTTACTTCACAGTTGGCGCGCCACGGGCGGCTCCAGCTCCTAGTGACCGTCTCCATGGCAACAGGTGTCCGGTGCAGTGAGTGTAGTGTGTGTGAGCGGCACCTGTGTATGTCGGGCGCGTGCTTGTTGGCGTGCCGCCGGAGCGGCTTGGCGCGCCACGGGGGCGGAGGCTCCAGCTCCTAGTGCCCGTCTCCATGGCAACAGGTGTGAGGTGCAGTGAGTGTAGTGTGTGTGAGCGGCACCTGTGTATGTCGGGCGCGTGCTTGTTGGCGTGCCGCCGGAGCGGCTCGGCTCGCGGCTGCTGGCGCGCCACGGGGGCGGAGGCTCCAGCTCCTAGTGCCCGTCTCCATGGCAACAGGTGTGAGGTGCAGTGAGTGTAGTGTGTGTGAGCGGCACCTGTGTATGTCGGGCGCGTGCTTGTTGGCGTGCCGCCGGAGCGGCTCGGCTCGCGGCTGCTGGCGCGCCACGGGGGCGGAGGCTCCAGCTCCTAGTGCCCGTCTCCATGGCAACAGGTGTGAGGTGCAGTGAGTGTAGTGTGTGTGAGCGGCACCTGTGTATGTCGGGCGCGTGCTTGTTGGCGTGCCGCCGGAGCGGCTCGGCTCGCGGCTGCTGGCGCGCCACGGGGGCGGAGGCTCCAGCTCCTAGTGCCCGTCTCCATGGCAACAGGTGTGAGGTGCAGTGAGTGTAGTGTGTGTGAGCGGCACCTGTGTATGTCGGGCGCGTGCTTGTTGGCGTGCCGCCGGAGCGGCTCGGCTCGCGGCTGCTGGCGCGCCACGGGGGCGGAGGCTCCAGCTCCTAGTGCCCGTCTCCATGGCAACAGGTGTGAGGTGCAGTGAGTGTAGTGTGTGTGAGCGGCACCTGTGTATGTCGGGCGCGTGCTTGTTGGCGTGCCGCCGGAGCGGCTCGGCTCGCGGCTGCTGGCGCGCCACGGGGGCGGAGGCTCCAGCTCCTAGTGCCCGTCTCCATGGCAACAGGTGTGAGGTGCAGTGAGTGTAGTGTGTGTGAGCGGCACCTGTGTATGTCGGGCGCGTGCTTGTTGGCGTGCCGCCGGAGCGGCTCGGCTCGCGGCTGCTGGCGCGCCACGGGGGCGGAGGCTCCAGCTCCTAGTGCCCGTCTCCATGGCAACAGGTGTGAGGTGCAGTGAGTGTAGTGTGTGTGAGCGGCACCTGTGTATGTCGGGCGCGTGCTTGTTGGCGTGCCGCCGGAGCGGCTCGGCTCGCGGCTGCTGGCGCGCCACGGGGGCGGAGGCTCCAGCTCCTAGTGCCCGTCTCCATGGCAACAGGTGTGAGGTGCAGTGAGTGTAGTGTGTGTGAGCGGCACCTGTGTATGTCGGGCGCGTGCTTGTTGGCGTGCCGCCGGAGCGGCTCGGCTCGCGGCTGCTGGCGCGCCACGGGGGCGGAGGCTCCAGCTCCTAGTGCCCGTCTCCATGGCAACAGGTGTGAGGTGCAGTGAGTGTAGTGTGTGTGAGCGGCACCTGTGTATGTCGGGCGCGTGCTTGTTGGCGTGCCGCCGGAGCGGCTCGGCTCGCGGCTGCTGGCGCGCCACGGGGGCGGAGGCTCCAGCTCCTAGTGCCCGTCTCCATGGCAACAGGTGTGAGGTGCAGTGAGTGTAGTGTGTGTGAGCGGCACCTGTGTATGTCGGGCGCGTGCTTGTTGGCGTGCCGCCGGAGCGGCTCGGCTCGCGGCTGCTGGCGCGCCACGGGGGCGGAGGCTCCAGCTCCTAGTGCCCGTCTCCATGGCAACAGGTGTGAGGTGCAGTGAGTGTAGTGTGTGTGAGCGGCACCTGTGTATGTCGGGCGCGTGCTTGTTGGCGTGCCGCCGGAGCGGCTCGGCTCGCGGCTGCTGGCGCGCCACGGGGGCGGAGGCTCCAGCTCCTAGTGCCCGTCTCCATGGCAACAGGTGTGAGGTGCAGTGAGTGTAGTGTGTGTGAGCGGCACCTGTGTATGTCGGGCGCGTGCTTGTTGGCGTGCCGCCGGAGCGGCTCGGCTCGCGGCTGCTGGCGCGCCACGGGGGCGGAGGCTCCAGCTCCTAGTGCCCGTCTCCATGGCAACAGGTGTGAGGTGCAGTGAGTGTAGTGTGTGTGAGCGGCACCTGTGTATGTCGGGCGCGTGCTTGTTGGCGTGCCGCCGGAGCGGCTCGGCTCGCGGCTGCTGGCGCGCCACGGGGGCGGAGGCTCCAGCTCCTAG
This sequence comes from Leguminivora glycinivorella, assembly GCF_023078275.1. Classification (NCBI taxonomy): domain Eukaryota; kingdom Metazoa; phylum Arthropoda; class Insecta; order Lepidoptera; family Tortricidae; genus Leguminivora; species Leguminivora glycinivorella. The sequence continues at coordinate 11,142,344 of NC_062994.1, forward strand.
TGCCCGTCTCCATGGCAACAGGTGTGAGGTGCAGTGAGTGTAGTGTGTGTGAGCGGCACCTGTGTATGTCGGGCGCGTGCTTGTTGGCGTGCCGCCGGAGCGGCTCGGCTCGCGGCTGCTGGCGCGCCACGGGGGCGGAGGCTCCAGCTCCTAGTGCCCGTCTCCATGGCAACAGGTGTGAGGTGCAGTGAGTGTAGTGTGTGTGAGCGGCACCTGTGTATGTCGGGCGCGTGCTTGTTGGCGTGCCGCCGGAGCGGCTCGGCTCGCGGCTGCTGGCGCGCCACGGGGGCGGAGGCTCCAGCTCCTAGTGCCCGTCTCCATGGCAACAGGTGTGAGGTGCAGTGAGTGTAGTGTGTGTGAGCGGCACCTGTGTATGTCGGGCGCGTGCTTGTTGGCGTGCCGCCGGAGCGGCTCGGCTCGCGGCTGCTGGCGCGCCACGGGGGCGGAGGCTCCAGCTCCTAGTGCCCGTCTCCATGGCAACAGGTGTGAGGTGCAGTGAGTGTAGTGTGTGTGAGCGGCACCTGTGTATGTCGGGCGCGTGCTTGTTGGCGTGCCGCCGGAGCGGCTCGGCTCGCGGCTGCTGGCGCGCCACGGGGGCGGAGGCTCCAGCTCCTAGTGCCCGTCTCCATGGCAACAGGTGTGAGGTGCAGTGAGTGTAGTGTGTGTGAGCGGCACCTGTGTATGTCGGGCGCGTGCTTGTTGGCGTGCCGCCGGAGCGGCTCGGCTCGCGGCTGCTGGCGCGCCACGGGGGCGGAGGCTCCAGCTCCTAGTGCCCGTCTCCATGGCAACAGGTGTGAGGTGCAGTGAGTGTAGTGTGTGTGAGCGGCACCTGTGTATGTCGGGCGCGTGCTTGTTGGCGTGCCGCCGGAGCGGCTCGGCTCGCGGCTGCTGGCGCGCCACGGGGGCGGAGGCTCCAGCTCCTAGTGCCCGTCTCCATGGCAACAGGTGTGAGGTGCAGTGAGTGTAGTGTGTGTGAGCGGCACCTGTGTATGTCGGGCGCGTGCTTGTTGGCGTGCCGCCGGAGCGGCTCGGCTCGCGGCTGCTGGCGCGCCACGGGGGCGGAGGCTCCAGCTCCTAGTGCCCGTCTCCATGGCAACAGGTGTGAGGTGCAGTGAGTGTAGTGTGTGTGAGCGGCACCTGTGTATGTCGGGCGCGTGCTTGTTGGCGTGCCGCCGGAGCGGCTCGGCTCGCGGCTGCTGGCGCGCCACGGGGGCGGAGGCTCCAGCTCCTAGTGCCCGTCTCCATGGCAACAGGTGTGAGGTGCAGTGAGTGTAGTGTGTGTGAGCGGCACCTGTGTATGTCGGGCGCGTGCTTGTTGGCGTGCCGCCGGAGCGGCTCGGCTCGCGGCTGCTGGCGCGCCACGGGCGGAGGCTCCAGCTCCTAGTGCCCGTCTCCATGGCAACAGGTGTGAGGTGCAGTGAGTGTAGTGTGTGTGAGCGGCACCTGTGTATGTCGGGCGCGTGCTTGTTGGCGTGCCGCCGGAGCGGCTCGGCTCGCGGCTGCTGGCGCGCCACGGGGGCACGTAGGCGGTGGAGGCGGGGGGCGCCGGCTTCACCTCCTTGGGCTTCTCGGGCTCCGGGGGCGGCGCCACTTGTTCCTGCTGTTGCAAATTAAAAATAAAAACTTTTTACAAAAAAAAAAAAACAACCGACTTCAAAAAGAACAGTCATCATCATCAGGTCCACTTTCTGAAAATGCTCGTTTTCGAGAGAAATGCTCAAGTTGCTCAAAACAGCGACTTCACTATACATGTGCCTTTCAAATTTGAGGAGTTCCCTTAACTCTTTATGGATCCCATCATCAGAACAGCTCCAGATTAATATGGGACCTACTACCTTGGGGGTAGCTCCTTTCAAACAAAAAAAATATATTGAAATCGGGTCTCGGAGTAATCAGGTAACATACATAAAATGATCCCGAATATATAACCTCCTTCTTCTTTACTTTCGGTAAAGAAGTCAGTTAAAAATGGTAAGGCTTGTATTAAACCTAATAGCCGGGTTCACACAGAGCGAAGCACGTCTACAGCGGACACCTTACACAGATCAACTTAGCCCCAAACTAAGCAAAGCTTGTACTATGGGTGCTAAGCGACGATATACATACTTAAATAGATAAATACATACTTATTTACATAGAAAACATCCTTGACTCAGGTATCTGTGTTCATCACACAAATAAATGCCCTTAGCGGGATTCGAACCCGGGAAGGCGGCGCAGCAGGCAGGGCCACTACACGCTAGGCCAGACCGGTCGTCAGGATGAGACGACAACAGACTGTCGGAGTTATAAGTTGTATCTTACTGGCTTGTTCCATGGTCCCTTAGTCTTGCCACCTTCGGGGGCTGACTCCTCAGAGGCAGTTTGAGCCTCGGGCGCCGGGCCACCCTGCAGCACCTGAATCTTGAGCCCCGTGTAGTCCTTCACCGGCTCTTCATACTCCTTCCATTCTTCCTCCTCCTGAAAAAAGAGGGATTGGTTAGTTCTCTCAACTTTTTTTTTTTCATCACACTTCCACAGTACAATTGCACCGGACAATATGCAATATCACGCAGGCAGAGCGGCAGTTATAAAAAACTCATTCTCCCTAGGGAGTTATGAAATATCAAAAACTATTTGTATGTTTTTCTATATTTTTTACCAAACTTTTACTTTAGCAAACCTACCAATAGGCCTATGATATTACCAAAGTAGGAGGCAAAAAATGGATTGAGAACAAAGGTCATCACTCGAGGAGGCCTTCACCTTCACAGGAAGGGTTCTTACAGAATAACTTTTTGGATAATTAAACTTTGTAAATGTATAATTAATGTTTATTTTTTCCTCCTTGCGTTATCCCGGCATTTGCCGCGGCTCATGGGAGCCTGGGGTCCGCTTTGACAACTAATCCCAAGATTTGGCGTAGGCACTAGTTTTACGAAAGCGACTGCCATCTGACCTTCCAACCCGGAGGGTAACCAGGCCTTATTGGCATTAGTCCGGTTTCCTCACGATGTTTTCCTTCACCGAAAAGCGACTGGCAAATATCAAATGACATTTCACACATAAGTTCGGAAAAACTCATTGGTACGAGCCGGGGTTCGAACCCGCGACCTCCGGATCGAAAGTCGCACGCTCTTACCGCTAGGCCACCAGCGCTTCAAATGTATAATTAATGTTAAGTATTAAAAATTAAGAAATAAATAATATTTTATTTTATTTATACATATATCTTATATGTTGCAAGTGTGATTAAAATAGAAAGCAGATAATTTTAGAGACATTTCCTGTTTTATAAATCTTATTGAACTAGAGTAGATAATACAACTAGGGAACAAACCAGTGGGCCTTGCCGTTTTTTCTTTCGTGTATGATATCTATTTCAATTTAGAGTAGATAACTCGACTTTCAGTACGTGATGCCATTGTATCAGGTAAATTCCATAATAATAAATTGTTTAGCAAAAAAGAAGCTGATTTGAATAGAAAGACATCAATGACACAGAATACTTCTGTCAAGATAAGATAATATGGACAAAAGATTTGGTCTTTGATATGTCCATTAATACTTACTTTAACGGGCTGAAAGATCAATATACTGATTATTGCTTTGAACTTTCAATAACAACAATATTTATCTTTAATAATCACTTATGATACACATGCCAGAAGTAAATTTGTGTTTTAAATCATAACCAGTCCTCACGGTTTGATGCCCGCTCTTACCAGGGGGAAGGAAGAGGAGGCCTTTGCCCAGCAGTGGGACACCAAATAGATAGGCTAATAAAAAAAACATAACCAGTTGCAAATGACCTATTCCCTTTACCTTTGGTATCTCTGATATTTTTACTGCCATCAACTACTTACACAGCATAGTGATCATTAATCCGGAATTTCTATCTTATGAGAACATAACCACAAAATTAAAATTTTGAAAAAACCCCCGACCGCGACCTAGTGGACCGATTTTCATGAAACATGGCTAAGAACACTCCCGACTAACACAGCTTTCAAGTAAAAAAAACTAAATCGAAATCGGTTCATCCGTTCCGGAGCTACGATGCCACAGACAGACACACACACACAGACAGACAAACAGACAGACAGACGGACAGACAGACAGACAGACAGACAGACACGTCCAACTTATAACACCCCGTCGTTTTTGCGTCGGGGGTTAAAAAATATATGAACATGACTCTAATTTTATGAGATTGAAAGGATGAACCGAATTGGATTTACTTTTTTTGTTTGAAAGCTGAATTAGTTGGGAGTGTTCTTAGCCAGGTTTGATGGAAAATGAGCCACTATTTCTGGCTTTTTTTTTCCAAAATTTAAATTTTTTGTTATCTTGGCATTTGCCATGGCTCATGGGAGCCTGGGGTCCACTTTGATAACTAATCCCAATATTTGGCATAGGCACTAGTTTTTACGAAAGCGACTGCTATCTGACCTTCCAACCCGAAGGGTAAACTAGACCTTATTGGAATTAGTCCGGTTTCCTCACGATGTTTTCCTTCACTGAAAAGCGACTGGCAAATATCAAATTACATTTCACACATGAATTCCGAAAAACTCATTGGTAGGAGCCGGGGTTCGAACCCGCGACCTCTGGATTGAAAGTCACGCGCTCTTACCGCTAGGCCACCAGCACTCAGCTATAAATGATCACCTACAGTTTGCAGTAGTTACTACTTCTGTGAGAGTGTAAACAATACAATTTACAACACCATTCAATAATGATGTAAGCGAGTAGTGACTAACATTAAGATTAAGTAACCAAACCTATTAACTCCACAACATATTATATTATTGAGGTTAATACAGAAAGGAGCCTAATCTTGTAACCTCAAAGCTCATTTTGCCATAAACATACTTAATATTGACAAAGAGCATTTATTTACATTGATAAGAGACTCAATGCAACTCAAATCAAGTTTTATAATGTACATTTATAATAAGTATAATGAAATGTTAAATAAGTGAATACCTTGTCCTCACCAGAGTCCGCCGAGCTAAGCTGTACAATTGAATGAGTCAGATAAAAGGAAAGTATACATTAAATGAACTCAATAAATGAATTATTGTCAAACTTAACCTCTTGGCCTAGAAATTTAAAGATAACCCCTTTTTATTAGGTTATACCAGTAAAACAGTCTCAATTTCAATACAAAAACAAACCAAACAGTACAAAAGTAACGGGAATAACATATATTACTAAATATGTAACTCGTAAGCATTCCGCTAGTTATACTAATGACGATGCATGTATTTCTGCCACATTAACAAAATAATGTCGGTTTCACGCCTCTAATTACCAGAAAATCGGAGATAGTAACAGGTTATTTCCAGTTTGACGTGACGGGAGGATATTAAGTGGGGAAATTAAGGCAGGGCTCCGTAAATGATGAGCATTAATGTATAATCGTAAAATTTGACAACTGACAAAGAGGTCCCAAACTTGGCTTGGTACACTTGAATTAAAGTGGTTATTAGACATTACTCACCCCAGCTCGGCCTCCCTCCTCGCCTTCCTGCGCTGGCCGCTCTTTCTTAGGCCTTACTTCTGATTTCTGTTTGCCGTCATCCAATTTCTTAGCCATCTCTTCGGCGGTTGCAAATTTTTTGACAGACTTTTTTTTGCGGTCTTTTTTCGCAAAGAAATCGTCTAAATCGGCCATGACTTACTATGTTTAACACTTGTATGGTAACAACAGTGAACGTTTAATTACAGTAATATTAGAGCGAAACAAAAAGGGGGAATTTCTGCCCCCAAACGTGAAAATGATTTTTGTGGCAAGCGTGGCCGACTGTTTCTTTTTTTTTAAATGGCAGTTTTAAAAGTTGCCAGCGCATGAAAACAATTTTCTACCATGTGGTAGTTTTTTTATACCTTGTAGATAGACACACTGAATAGTGCCAAAAATCAGATCACCAATAGATATTAATTAATTTTCGCGCTATAATTTAAAAAAGGTGTATGAAAAAGTTTTCTTAAATAAACGGCTTTTCGAACACAAGTTTAAGTTAGTATTCGGGTATGAGACGAAAGTAATCCGCCTTGTATATAACTTCTTTAGGCCCTGCTGCCATAATACAACAAGTACATATTTAATGTTTAAGAAATCATTGGTGTAACTATACGATCAACCAAATCATGGCACTAAAAAAGGCGGCAAAGAAATGTAGGGCTCCAAGATTACACAATCACTACCATCAGCCACAAACTACAATAGAAACAAATTAAAAATATAATTATTATTCAGATACTTAATTATCATTTTTCCTTCCTTATTATTTAATATTAATATGTCGATTAAGTACATAACAAAGGTATCTTTTTAGCCACATGCTATATCCTTCTAAGGCTCAAGGTCCTACCTGCAGTACTTATTCATTTCTATTAAATAAATAAAATGATATGGAATATTTTGTCTACATAATACTCCAGATTTCTTTCTAGGAATCTGAAGAATTATGTACACAAAATATTCTATTTCCTCCTAGTTTAGTTTAAATAATATTGAAGCCTTGGCAAATTTAATCTAACCGAATGGTACTTTTGTTACCCATTAAACCTCAGGCATCTAAAAAACCTATAAAACCCAGACTTAATAACGAGGCTGCCTGACCATTTTTAAAAGGCACACAGACTTCAACTATAGTACTATAGCACTAACTTTCAGACTCAGACGTATTATTACTATATTCCACGCCGTTACAGCGGACGTGGGCAAAGAAGGCTTATCATTGCTACAAAGTAGTCGTATCCAATCGAACCAATACCCGATTATCATTTTATCTTATCGCATTTACCTGGACGGTGTGTTAGGAGTTAGCAGTGTAAAAAGGGATTGAAAGTCAAAATGTTGGGACCTTTGGCCAGAATTTCAAACCAGTTGGGGAGGAATGTGATGCTGAAATCCGTGAGGAACGGATCCCATGGCGGTGTCCCTGGAGAGGTAAGTGGATATATTACGTAACGCATCTTAAATAACTTAACACTCAAGTACTCTAAAGTAGAAAGATTTTTACTGCGTCTCATAATTCATAGACTTTTAGGACTTGCTGCGACCTCTAACTTATTTTGACCTCTAGGTTTAGGCTTTTACCTAAAAAAATGTAAGTTATACTAAAATAAAGATACCTAAGGGTTTCATATGGAGTTAAATACCAAACGATAGCAACGTGTTTTTAGGTGTTTATGAATTGTTTTAACTGCATCGCATTCGCAGCCATGAGGAAAAGTTGTATAAATGATTAATTCTACGACTACAAACTTGTACTTGTTTTTGCATTCAAGTTAATATTGAGTCTCCTTCCTGTGGGAGTATGATGTCATACAACTGATTTGAATATCTACTTCATTTGCAGCCGTACACATAAAGAGTATGTAAAGTGAATATAATTGAAGTATGTATATAAGACTGTTCATGCATATGAGTCAGTTACTCGAAATAAAGAATTTATTATTATTATATTATACGATTAGCTTTCCCACAAAAAGTTGCAATTAGAAAGATTCTTCTCCAAGACATAGCAAGCGAGTTATCTCTCAATAGTGTTAATAGTCTTAAATCGTGATGTCAATACTCCATACACTGAAATCATTGTAACGTGACAATATTTTGAGGGCAAAAATTGCGAGAATTTTTAAGTATTAATAGACCTTCCATGTTTACGATTTCACCGAACCTGTTTTCGATTCGCATACATATTTAATATTTATATGTAACATACAGAATGGCGACTGCAGCGCAGCCTGTGCAAACAAGCACACTGATGTTACAAACTCGCAAAACATGATCATGCCATCTCTTTTCATTTGCATTCTTTACAGCAAAGAGTGAGAGGGATAGAGAAAATGTGTCGATTATTGAGTGTGTAAGTTGATCCCTGTGGTGCATTCATACCGTCGCCGGCTCGGCGAACAATGTAATCGTTCGGGATCTCTATAAAAACATAATTTTTATTGCGAAGTAACATGCAACGGTTTCAACTTCAACCATGGGTAGTGTTTCTTAGCCCAAATTGCAACAAAAAACGTATGCAAAATGGTACTGTGAAAGCGTCCATCTTTGACACTGAAGCATAGGTTTGAAGATCTTTACAAGAATACGGATGTAACTATGATAGTTTTCCAACGCCGTTAGGTCATTATGTATTATGTTTAGTTTATGTTTAGATTAGGTAGGTTTAAGACTAAATAGACTAAAAAAATAGACATCAAAAGGTCCATTCAATATACAAACGGAGAGGAAACTGCAGAAACCCTGTCTATTCAATTTTCTGTTATGTTTGACGGATGGATGTCGTAAATGTGCTAAAATTAGTACTATGCTGCGCTTCGAAACTTGCTTGTAATCTGCACAAAAATTATACCTACACTATTGTATAGAGACAATATGCTATGCATAGCTGGGCACCGTTAATCAAATAGTTAACTTCAATAATCGTTAATCCGTTACTTAAAAAGTTAACTTCGTTAATCGTTAAAGCGATACATTTCGGTATATTTAACGGAAGTTAAAGTTAATCGATAATCCGTTAACACGTCATAAAAATAGGACTCTACTGTAGGTATTATGTATTTCTATTTACTAAGTATCCACCAAAAACCATTAAAACCTGTGACGCCAATCGGTAAAAAACCGAAATGTAATCATTACGGTCTCTTCGGGCCTTTACCGCCGTTGGTTGGCTAAATCCTAGGTTTTACTTCAGATTGGTAATTATTGGGTCATTCATGCGGTCGCGATCGTGGTGCGTCGGTTCTTCAGATTGAGATTTGAGATGACAACTCGATGCTGTGGGCCACGATAACTTGGTAGAGTAATCTAAGGCCCGCGCCGGACTCTAACTCGATGCGTCGGTTGCGCGATTTGTCTGTCATGCCTGATGATTGCACTCTATTCCCAGATTAGTGATCGATCTAGCACGCCTAATAAGATTAGGAGATCTCGAATAAGTGATCCAAAGTCACCAATTGGTCTTTAGAATGTTTATAACCGACGGATCTGCTTTTACCGATAAAACCTAGGTTTTGCCGTACTACGGGCTTTCACAGTAGCAGTAAGAACGTGGTTTTTGCAGCGCAGCGAGCCGCTTGGGGTGCTGGATTAACGATTAACGGACTCTATGAAATTTAACGGAAGTTAACGAATCCGTTAACATTTTTTAAAGTTAACTTAAAAGTTAATCCGTTAATCGAAATGTTAACTTCGTTAATTAACGATTAACGGATTAACGAGTTAATGCCCAGCTATGATGCTATGTACATATTTATTTAGCCAGCACACATTATCATAAAGATAAATTGAATCACTAAATGACTGTCTGGAAATGGTTGACTGGAAAATGTCCATTATAGGGATATGTTCTTCTATGTGTACAATTTATTAAAACCTGATTTACACATTTCAATTTCATTTATTTCAATCAATTTGCACTGACAGATTAACCTTAATACGTCGTGCTAATTGGCATTATAATATATTACTGTATGCGTGTGGGTTGAGTGAGCACCTTCCGAAAATAAAAAAAAATATGCTGATCATTTAGTAAAAGTTCTAAAACAATTGTAAAACGAATCTCTGAATTTGTAAAAAGATAAATCATTAACATGTGCTCACTCAGTTCTCACAAACTACCAACGATAACAGTGAATGTATTCATTTAACATATAATATTTATATACTAACATTTAGTAAAAAATATGCCAACTTACCTCTATAAACGTTTTTAATTTTTGTGACGTATTTAATTTTTTACAAATAGTTTCTTATGCTCACTCAATCCTCACACTTTTGAAAAGCCGAAGTTTGATGAAAAACATAAGATTTAGAGCGCTATTATATGTGTATAATTTAGTAAAAGTGAAATGGGAATTTGTAAAATACAAAACGAACCACTAACGTGTCAGGTTTTTTTATAATAAATTTTTGTAAGTGCTCACTCAGTCCACACGTTTTGAGAAAGTTAATAATGTAAATATCTTAAGATTTGAAGATATAAATATTATATGTTAAATAAATACATTCACTGTTTTCGTTGGTAGTTTGTGAGAACTGAGTGAGCACATGTTAATGACTGTATCTTTTGATTTATCTTTTTACAAATTCACAGATTCGTTTTACAATTGTTTTAGAACTTTTACTAAATGATCAGCATTTTTTTTTTCGGAAGGTGCTCACTCAATCCACAGTCCACACGCACACTATATTACTTAGTGTCTAACAATAACGTGTTCACATTGTTTATATGACTACGTCTGTTCTAATTATACTTACATTATATGTAATGAAATATTTCAGAACCTGCCATTCAGCATCCACAACAGGGCGCGGCTGACGTTCAACTTCTTCTGGTTTGTGGGCACCGCCGTCGGAGCCCCCTTCCTAATCGTGTTGCACCAGCTGAGGAAGAAGTAAATGGTAAGTCTTATTAATGTTTGTAATCATCTGCAATGCAATACCACCGATCTAGCGTAGTCGATACCCTGCCTCTTACGCAGATGCACTGAAAGAAATAATTAACTGAACTAATTCAGTTGTTTCAGAAATAATTGAACTCAAGTTATAGCGAAACAAATTTTAGTTAAATTTACATAACTAATTTTGTGGTGTAATACAACACTAGTCATGTTATTTTGTATTTGATGTGCAGTAATTTAATATTAGGCTGTTATTAACTTAATCAACTTAAACGAAGTAGTAGAGCTGCTGCAACAGAACTGTCTTTTTATAATTAACTTAAATGTATCCTTAATTATTATCAGTACGTTAGACTACGTTTTACCAAACTATGTATTGTTGTTCCAACAAAACTGTATATGTTTGCAGACTGTTAAAGTGTTTGATTGATTTTAACCAAATCTAATAGCATACTAATAATTTTACCTTACATAACTACCAGGTAACAATTTCATTCAAATATTAAACAAACAATTATGTTGTCTTTAATTTACTACTCTATTTATTAACAAAAAATAGTTTTGTAACAAATAAGTGATTTTACTTCTTTGTTGCTTACTTAAGCAAATGTACGAATTAAGGAAAACTATAGTTATAAAGTACGTAATGTTTAGTAAAACACTACAAAACTTTTGTTATCTGTAGCTCGAACGATTGTTTATAACATGAAACAGAATGACGCGACGCGCACAGCCGCACAGTAAACGGACCGGACCGAAGCAAACCTGTTCGTTCCCGTTTGTGTTTCCTCGAGACGAGAGTCTCAGCATTTCAGCACGCATCACAGTTTGTTCAGTCCGGTTGTTATTAATAAAATTCATGGTATTTGTGAAGAAAACCTTGGAGGCAAGGGCGGGTGCACAATATGAGTGAACTTGAGGAGGCGGCGGCGGCGGAGTCAGCCAGAACCTCCGAGTGTGAGATGCCTCGTGTACTAGTACCACTACGATGGAGGAGTACCTAGCGTCGTGGCTCTCCCTATGTAAATATTTAGATGTTTAAAGGTAAGTAACAACATTTAATAACAATAATGAATTGCATGATATGGGAGCTGTAGTTGTAGCGTAAGTAGATATCTACCAAACGTGCTTAATGCCCATAAGTAGGATTGAATACGCAATTAATTAGGTGGAAGTTTTCTTAATTCCTAAGTTTAATACGTAGGTTTACAGGGGGCAATTTACAGGTAGGTAAACACAGCAGGTAGGTTTGTAGGTCAGGAATTAATTCTACTACTAATTTCCAGTAACATAGTAAACGAGTGGTCAATACCATTACCTATATTCCTTTCACTGCGGCGTTTTCAGTTCACCTTGGTTATGGGGTTACAATTTTATTGTTATTCGTTGGAATAGTTGGAAAGTTCTATTGTATGTTCTATTATCCTTTATCAGTGAACGTTGGTATTCTGACATTTGTGTACGTTTTAATTTCAGAACACAGAAAACATATTGATATTTTGCAGTTATTATCAAAAGAGGAAATATAAGAAATTATTACAAGGCGAAACTGATTACCCAAACAGCCATGCTACAAAACATAATTAGTATAATTACGGACGCATTTTCCAAAAAAGTAAGTACCTATAGAGTCTGTTCGGAAAGAGAAGAGTAGTGAAATGTATGGGGTTGGGGTCCAATACATTCCACGACTCTTCTCTTTCCGAACAGACTAACATCACCACATCCTTTGATTTCATATGTATCTTTTAATATTAACGATTGTTTTGTTTTTGTATTTAGAACCCTTTTTTACACGATAAAAGTTCAAAATGGTTTTGTAATATGTACAAAAATAAAACATTATTAAAAAGTAACGAGGACTGAGGAAGGTACATATTAAATTGAATGTTTCAGAACATTGTGAAGAAGTCCTGGACCTGGCAGCATTTATGGCGACCCCTTTTTTGGTGACTACTTCGAACGTAGGCAAGAGTAAGAATTAAACCAGGTCTACTCTAAACTTCTCTGGTGGCCGTCTAAGCTGATTGTGCCGGAAGGATTTTTTTTATGCATGTGAAATGTGCTGCGCAAATAGAAGAGATCATCGCACGCAGAGCGGAAAGACGGTGCGAAATGGAATTAACGTTGCCGCCGTCTAAATTGTAAGATATTCTATCAAAGCTCTAATAAACCTAACTGTAAATAATGTTCGTTACGAAATGCAGTTGATGCGTGATTTAAAATAAAATTTGTTCTTAATGCACTGGGTAGCTCTTGGGCTAAAGTAAAAGCGAAACATAAGCATAAGTTAGTATTTCCATTGTTTCTATTTTTTGATGATTACGAAATCAGAAAGTAAATAATGTTATAGTGTCATAATTTTATTATAATATTTCGGAAATACAGGAATTATTTGAATAAAACTGTACTTAGTTTTACTATGCTACCTACCTAAAATTTGAATATTCGTATCAAGACGCTTTACGTTAATTATTTATGAAAATAATGGAATTTAATTATTGTTGTTTTTAATGTAAGTAACACCAATTCAAGTAAAACCGTCTTAATATGAATATTTATCAGAATTCAGTCAAATAATAAATATTATAAATATACTGTAATTCCACTATATTTTGTTAGTTAAACGTCGGATCAAATAGCTACCAGTCCATCCGGCAATTAACTTAGTACAAAAAGGGACGATATCAATGAATCCGTCCTTAAATTAATCAACGAGAGTATAGTAAAATCACATTGTATTGAAATGAATTGTAACAATACCTTCTAGTAGCATTACCTGATCACTTATTACGAATATTATCTAAGATTCAGTTTAGGACCTAAACGGAATTGCTACAGGACGGAGCTAAAAACTTAAACTGAATCGTAATAAAATAAGTGATCGGGTAAGGCTACTAAAAGGTGTTGTTACAATTCATTTCAATACAATGTGATTTTACTATACTCTCGTTGATTAATTTAAGGACGGATTCATTGATATCGTCCCTTTTTGTACTAAGTTAATTGCCGGATGGACTGGTAGCTATTTGATCCGACGTTTAACTAACAAAATATAGTGGAATTACCATTTTAATTATAGATTACTAAATTGGTCAAGCTACTTGTAGCTAAACAGTTTTGTTATTAGTTACCAGACTAAACTTTCTGATTAACAACCTAAGTACTGTAACACGTCAACAAATTAAATTAGTTACCAGTTGATGAACAGTTTGACTACTAATAAATAAATCAATTCAGAAAATAATTGAACAGTTTAATTACTAAGTAAATGTAGGATTATTTAATTATTACAAAACATTTTTGTGTTTGCAACCAACTAGATGTTATAGATTCGTAAGCAATTTGGTTGTGAAATAGTTAAATTATTTGTTCCATAGTAACAAAATGGCGCTTGTACTTTTGTTGCAAATCACAAAATGTTATAATTATTACTAGACTATTACCATTGTTATAATTAGAACATACAATTTAAAACAGTAACATAAATAGTTAAGTTGTTCATAACTCAACACAAATAACAAAACACGGTTTGGTAATGGGTAACACGTAGTTCGCAAGTCACAATTTTTAGGTAAGCAGTAACCTAAAATTTGGTTACAGTTATGCAAACATTTCTTTCAGTGTGGTCCTGAGTTTGTATCCCGGTAAGGGCATTTATTTTGACGAACACAGATATTTCTTTCCTATTATACAAGTATTTGTTTACCTACATGTATATCGTCGCCTAGTACCCATGGACCCCACGGTATAAGCTTTGCTTAGTTTGGAGCTAGGTTGATCTGTGTAAGGTGTCCCCGTTTATTTAGGCATTGGTTTTAGAGACACCGGGTAGAGACTGGCTAGGATAAGTCTGCAAAGATTTTTTCCCCTCACTAGCTCGGAAACACGTGTTTTGTCCTTTAATACCAGCGGGTAAAAACGCATTTTATCCACTAGTGGGTAAAGTAATTTGACCTTGAATAAAGTCAAATTAACTGCTTTAAAATTGATAAAAGTAGGTGAATCTAGTAATAAAGATGATTTACCACCTGTGGAACTACTGGAAGCAGTGATAAACGCATTTTTTGCGTTGTAGTTTCCTCGCTATAGTGAGGGGAAAAGTTTTGTGTTACACTCGGGTGCAAATGTATTTTACTTCTCGTGTGTTAAAAAACTCGCAAGTTCAGGATTCTATTCTCGAACCACTCGCTTCGCTCGTGGTTCAAATATAGAATCCTTTCACTTGCTCGTTTTTCAATTCCACACCCGGCGTTAAAATACAACTTTGCCCCCTTGTATAACAAATAACTATTTCACCACACCAACTAGTAAAGATCAATTTTGCTATTCGAAAACGGATAGCAAAATTGTATTTTATCCACAAGAGTGCAAAGTAATTTCATACAAATTTTAACTTGATGCCTTGAGCTGGCTATTAGAATTTACCTACAAATCATTATTTTGAATCATAAATATTGAATAGATTGCTGGATTTGATTTACTTTGATGTTTTGTAGTCAGTATTTTGTTCGTGTTGGTGTGGTGAAAATTTTTGTGTTTCACTCGGTGGCAAAGTTTGGTTAACCTACGTGCCTTGAAACCCTCGCAACGCTCAAGATTCCACTTTTTGAACCACTCGCTATGCTCGTGGTTCAATATTGGAATCTTTTGCTTGCTCGGGTATCAATATTGGCACGTGCGGTTAAACAACAACTTTGCCCCCTTGTAAAACAAATAACTATTTCCACTCACTAGCTCAGAAACACGCGTTTTGTCCTTTAATACCAGCGGGTAAAAACGCATTTTATCCACTAGTGGGTAAAGTAATTTGGCCTTGAAAAAAATCAAATTAACTGCTTTAAAATTGATAAAAGTAGGTGAATCTTGTAATTATAATGATTTACCACCTGTGGAACTACTGGAAGC
Source organism: Leguminivora glycinivorella (assembly GCF_023078275.1). Classification (NCBI taxonomy): domain Eukaryota; kingdom Metazoa; phylum Arthropoda; class Insecta; order Lepidoptera; family Tortricidae; genus Leguminivora; species Leguminivora glycinivorella. Next base: position 11,157,662 of record NC_062994.1, read on the forward strand.
AGTGATAAACGCATTTTTTTGCGTTGTAGTTTCCTCGCTATAGTAAGGGGAAAAGTTTTGTGTTACACTCGGGTGCAAATGTATTTTACTTCTCGTGTGTTAAAAAACTCGCAAGTTCAGGATTCTATTCTCGAACCACTCGCTTCGCTCGTGGTTCAACTATAGCATCCTTTCACTTGCTCGTTTTTCAATTCCACACTCGGCGTTAAAATACAACTTTGCCCCCTTGTATAACAAATAACTATAATAGCCCCGTGCTCCGCCTCTGCAAGGGTTAAGTAAACGTCAAGTGTTAATGTTTTTCGTGATTCGTCAGGTTCTGACATTATGTTTTTTGCATCCTATCGTTGGAGAATTTTTTTTGTTGATTTATGATGGCGGATTGACAAATATTTGCCTAATGTGTTTAATTTTCTTATGTTTCTAAATTCTAAATATCAACACAATTACATTTGGATAAGTATCATTCAATGTGTCCACCGCTGAACACAAACACAATTGAAATTTGAACAGTTATTGCAGACAGCACTTAGCTAATTAAAAGGCCAACGCAGGTGTTTACTAAAAATAACTTTAGTAACCGACCATTGTCAATCCTTATCTTATTCCAATACGGTTCACTGTCAATTAGCCGTTTATACAAATACTACGCCCTTGTTCGTCCTTCAGAAAATGTAACCTTTTTGCCTTGTGTTTCAATTTAGGATGAGCTTATATAACACGAATAGCAAGATCAATATTCTAGTCGTTTCAGTGTTTTAGGGTCCAGTAATAAACATGCAATGACTGACGGATATTAAATAGGTGTGGCAATTTAATAGTGCCCGGGACATTACATTACTTATTCAGAGCTGAACCATGCGAAGTATTTTGTAGTTATACCTAATTGAAACACGAATTAATTGAAGTAAAAAACATATGTCGTGTATGCTCCACACAGGGCCGGATTAAGGGTAGAGCGAGTGGAGCGGCCGCTCTAGGCGCCACATGGTAAGGGGGCGCTAAAATCGAGGATGTGGAAAATCCATACAAAATCATTAATCCGGCTATTGAAAATCTAGATTTATAATTCAGATTAAGTGGAAAGTTGCACCACATTGCCAACATATACCAACATTCATAAGGGCGCTGTTGCTAGGGCGCCGTAAAAGGAGGATTCTAGCCCTTGACGAACCACATTGTTGTGCGGCCCAACGACAAACTTACGTCGTTATCAAAATGCAAAAATATGAGTATCCGATAGTCCAAAGCGGGGTTCCTCAACCTCATAAAGGCGTAAACCATCTCAGAGAGGCGCAATTTTGTGAGTCACAGTAACAGGAGATGATGAGTGAACTTCTAAGGACTAAGATCCCGAAGGGCACTTAGTGGCAAAATAAATAAATGGGCATCCCGACGGCAACGATCGAGTTCGCAGTTAATGTCTTAAATATAAAAATAATAGTGATGGCGAAATATAAGGCGTCAATAGAAAAAAAAAAATCGCGCTCGCTACGCTCGCGCTTACAATTTATATCGATTCTCGCGGAACCCCTGTCAAAGACTGCTGAATTTGTATATAGTTTCTTTTATAGATAAATATACAAATTCGGTTGTTTTTTTTACCTACTTTTGTTTTGACTTATTTTTTATAATGAGTTTATATATTTATTGTTGATAATATGAAGTGGCCTAACGGAGCCGGCATAGTCCCACGGACCAAGGCTCCAAAATAAATTAAAAAAAAACAGATTAAAAAAAATATATCAATTCTCTTTTAGTTACTTAGGAATAATTCCGCGCTCGCTTTCATTATATTTGTATATATGTATATATATATTTATATTTATACATTCTGAAATATGTATTCATTTATAATATACGTTTATTTATTTATTTATTAATACATCTGTAGCATTTGTAGACATGGCAAAAGAAAGTAGTATAACACACCTTATTTAAGTAGCCCAGACACGCTAACACATAATTTACATAGTGTATACATACATACAGTAGTCGCTTATACCTTACGTCCTTGGGTACTGCAAACCCTTGGATATATTCGCAGCCCTTTTGAAACATGACCGAAAATACAAAGGGACCAGACTGAAAATCAGCGCAAGCATATGCACACCACATATCTAACACGAGCTGAGACTGGGGCCCATTGCCTAAAACTACTTATACCTATATGAATTTGGAGTTTGTTTCGAATAAGAACTGTTATTGTTTAAGTAATTATTTAGGATAAAGCTGTATTTTAATAATTAATTGTTTAGCATTGTATATATTAAGATTTCTAGTTTGTGGCAATAAACTTTTTTTATCTTTATCTTTATCTTCATGTCAAGTCTGTTTTCCTGACTTGGCCACTATAGTAATCCATTCTGTTTGTTATTTTATGTACATGATAATATCCACGTTCAGTCCCACGTAACTATACTAGGGTGCGAGTGAGAAATTTCAACCCTTTGTCCCTTTCGTACTCTGTATGATGAAATCAAATAATTTTGTATTGAGTTAATCTTTAAATTACGGCATTAAAATGAAAAAAATTTCGCGCTCGCTACGCTCGCGATTTTTTATCTATGTCTTCATACTTCTTCCCAAGGGCGCCAAAACTCAAACTCGCTCTACCCTGATCGAGTGCACGGGCCGGCGCTGGCTCCACATAATACAGTTATTAGCAAATTATTATTGATTTCTTTCTTTAATATGCAAAAGACAACAATTAATTGTTTAAACGAGTATTTTTCGTTAAATGTGTTGGCAAAAGAATCATACAACAATTTTTTTTACGAAAAACTTGTTTGTTCAACCTATTGTTAAACGAATTTACGTAATATCCATAAAAAGGTAAAGAAATTCTTTTATTAATATCGACTCTAATTTCGACACGGTACTCTTAACAACTTTCAAATCATTGCTGCCGCCAAATTGCGGAAACCGGAAGCCATCCGCCCATCCCTGTTCAGGGATGTCATGTCATATTCAAATTGTTAATACAGTATTTTAAATATATATATATATAAATTATACGTTTCAACAAGTTTTCGTTCATGAAATATTAACTATCAAGCTTTAAAGTCAATTTATGAAAAAGTATCTTATTTTATTTTCACAGTTTATGCATAATTAATTTGTTCTTTTTCAGGTAACTCATCTAAGCACCAAATATTAATAACACAATGTAGATTATTATTTAAGAAATTCTCAATAAATTAACAGATTCATTTAAAATTGCTTGGTTTTATTTATTAAAAATCTCGAAATTCTAGAAATCTACTAAACTTTATGAACGCAATGGTAGTTTTCTAATTAAAAAAAAGTTAGATCCCCACTGTCGATATCCTTGTTTTTCGTGAAGGGAAAATCAAAGAAAAATCATTAAAATGCTGGGACCTTTGGCTCGTGCGTCCAATAAATTGGGCAGAAATGTGATGACCAACATCGTGAGGAACCACTCCCACGGCGGAGTTCCTGGCGAGGTGAGTTCGAATTTCAAAAATTTTGACATTACATAATCACGTATTTACCTAAAAATCGTTTCTATTGTTTTATTTTAATTAAATTACTAATTAATTTTATACATTTTGAGGACTTCGTTTGTGTAAATTTAGTTTTGGTTAGCTAAAATATTACAATTATACATTTTATAGGTTAAGTCTGTCATACTCAAATTTACTAGAAAATTACATAGAAAAAATTTATAAATTACTTAATATTATCACATTTTTTGTGATAAATTTTTAAATTACTTAATATTATCACTGGGGAGCTAATATGGAACTTTTTGTATTTTATTTTTGTATGTAATTTTATATTTAATTAGTTCGATTTGTTGGACAACAAGATGTTTTGAGGTTTACAATATTGAGGTTTATAATTAGCCCTTATAAAGTTAACACGTTCACTGCCGTAGGGGATCGATAGACCCCACATAAAGTATAATTAATTTCTCGTTACAGTGAATGTGTTATGTTTACAACCTTTTTGTTCCTTAAAACATTACATTTTATGACAGTGTGTATGTACATACTTTAAAATGAGAATTAAAATCTATAACTAACATTTCCAGAACCTGCCCTTCGACATCAGCAACCGTTACAAGCTGACGGCGTTCTTCATCATCTACGCCGGCTCTGGCCTCTCTGCCCCCTACCTGATCACTCGCCACCAGCTGCTGAAGAAGTAAGCAGGTAATTATACACTTAACTACTCTAATAAGTCCTTAAGTCTGAAAGGATGTCTAGAGCCCAAAAACATATATGTATAACTCTGTATAGACTGATAAAATCTAAGAAAAAAAACATACCTCAGTACCATACAGAAAAAGGTATGGTACCTTTGGGGTATGCTCACTTAGATGGCGCTAATATTAATATTTGACATTATAAAACATATCAAGCTAAGAATATGGGCCAAATTGTCAAAACTGAGGTTCAAAAGCTTTAATCCTGTGTCGAGAGATGGCAGTCTATGCACTGTGATTACACATTTTACTTCAACAGTAACTCTATAATACAATACTCAATCCTCTTTGCCATACCAAGCGAATTATTTCACTGCATTTTTGAAAGCCCTACCCTGTCATAAGTCATAGTCCCTGCAATTTTGCTTCATAACATGTACCAGAATCCTCGAATATTGAATGTAGTGGCTCCCAATGTTGACTTATCATTATCAAGCATATCGACTTATCGACGACCGGTCTGGCTTAGTAGGTAGTGACCCTGCCTGCTAAGCCGCGGTCCTGGGTTTGAATCCCGGTAAGGGCATTTATTTGTGTGATGAGCACAGATATTTGTTTCTGAGTCATGGATGTTTTCTATGTATATAAGTATGTATTTATCAGTTATCTATTTAAGTATGTATATTGTCGCTTAGCACCCATAGTACAAGCTTTGCTTAGTTTGGGGCTAAGTTGATCTGTGTAAGGTGTCCCCAATATTTATTTATTTATTATATAATATTCACTTGCTACCTAATTTGCTAATAGTACTCAGATTTGTTGATCTAGTTATTTGTATCCTCTCCTACAACTATATAATGTTGTTCAGTGCCAAAAAACACCTCCATTTATCCTTATCCTTCATCAGTACTACTTTCTTTTATTCTCATTGAACTTGAATCATGTGATGGAAAGCCAGGGATGCAAAAAAATGTTTTTTGGGACTTATCACTTTCTTTCTGTTGCAGGTAAACTAATGATAGCATTGTGTGATTCCGGAGGGTGAACAACATAGGTTAAGTTTAGCAAGCTGTAATTAAATCAATAAATAACTTATGAGTTACTGAGCAGTTTTATTGTCTACAAAATTATTACCTCCATGAACATGAGTCAGGAGTTTTATGACCATGACCCTTGACCTCATAAAAGTCCAAGATATTTTATATATGGATTTGGTTCAGAGTTAAGCGCAAGGACATTCAATTTGTATTTGTGACTACATGAATAAATTCATTAATAAAAGAATAGTCCAAAAAGGAAAATGTATCGAAGCCATGACATAATTTATTAACAAGTGGGTATGTTTAAGTTACATTTAAAAACTGTAATTTCAGTACTTGAATTTTTTTTACGTATGGCAACACAATAAACAGCTGTCATTGTCAAAATTAGGTTTTTTCGGCTTGGTTTGGCCGCTGCCTATTGTTGTTTTTGAGCTAAATTGAATAAGAAATAGCATTGAAACAGCCTGTAATTAAGCGAAAATCCATATTACAATACCTTTCATCTTGTGCAATGATAAAGTTGGTATAAATAGCGCGTTTCTTTGATAAATTTTGTTTGCCCGGCATCTGTACACCATGTCCGATTCTTCCTGTTATATCTTGGATAATGGAGCTTATACAGCCAAAGTGGGCTTCTCCACGCTCGAGCCAAAGATTGTACCTAACTGCATCATGAAAGCGAAGTCCGAACGACGTCGGCCGTTCATAGGATCTCAGATAGACGATTGCCGGGACGCTTCAGGACTTTTCTACATATTACCTTTTCAAAAAGGGTTTCTAATCAACTGGGATACACAGAAAACAGTCTGGGACTACATGTTTAGTAAAGAATGCTGTCCAGTGAACTTCAACGAAGTCCCATTGATAGTTACCGAGCCTTTGTTCAATTTCTCCTCAATACAAGAGGCTATGACTGAAATTTTCTTTGAAGAGTACGAATGTCAGACTCTTTTGAGGATAAATGGGACAGATTTAGCTGAGTATAAGTATAGAAAGGCACATAATAATGACTGTACAGTTATTGTTGACTCCGGTTATAGTTTTACGTATATAGTTCCTTATATTAAAGGGAAGAAGTTTAAAGAAGGCATAATTAGGATAGATATTGGTGGGAAAGTGTTGACGAACCATTTGAAGGAGATTGTGTCGTATCGGCAGCTGAATGTGCTGGACGAGACGTATGTGATAAATCAGGTGAAAGAGGACTCTTGCTTTGTGTCAGAAGATTTTATGAGGGACATGGCTATTGCTAAGGAGAAAGGTGAATATTTTTTTATCTATCATAGCATACTATTTAACAAATTAACTGGCATTTCAGGCATGTCCTATGGCTCAAACATTTATTAACCTCTTGCCGCCCCATGTACAATCAGATGTACATTTGGTTGCAATGGAATATCTACAGCTTTAATATAGGCTGACAACGCACCTCCAGCACCTCTGGTGTTTCGGGCGTCCATGGGCGGCGGTGATCGCTTACCATCAGGCGACCTGTCTGCTCGTTTGCTTCCTATCCCATAAAAAAAAATCTACTTTCATATAAACAAATAAAGTAGAATTTCTTTTTAGAACTCAACTCAATTTCAGGTACACCTAGAATAAAAATCCCTAAGCAAAAATTTTGTATTGTGGGTCTTACAAGGGACTTTTTAGAGTTTGTGCATTTTCATCTCTTTTATAAAATTAACAATTATTTATTATCTTTATTGAACTATATTTTACTTAGTAACTAAAAGTTGTTTTTAAAATGTAATTATAGCCAAATTTTATTTGAAAGTTGTTGCAAAACATTGTTTTTAAGTGCCAATTTAAATTACTGGTTTCCACTATTCTAGTTTAAAAAGTTATCATTACTTGAACATAGTAATATACATGTTAACCATTTAATATCATTTTACATTGTACTAATTTTGTTTTTGCAACATTATAGGATCAAAAAACTCAATAATAAAGGACTATGTGCTTCCTGACTACACGAGTATCCGGCGTGGCTACCTGCGGGATGTGATGAAGCCTGACGAGGAACTGGAGCAGCAGACCCTTCGGCTCAATAATGAGAGGTTCACCATCCCGGAGCTACTGTTCCATCCTTCAGGTAAGACTTTTCTTTACTTACCAAAGAAGCTAGGGTGAACTCAAGCCTTCTGTTTTGGCAAAAAAGGCCGGTTCTTCACTTTCGTGCAAAACATGAATCTTTATGCCAACCAGGGGCCCATTTCTCGAAGCTACAAGTTACAATTTACAAGTGGTAGTCAATGTCTAATATGACAAGTTGGGAAGAGACTTCCGCTTGTAACTTGTAACTTTCAGTTTTGAGAAATGGACCCCAGATATTATGAAAACTACAATTTTGGCACAGCGTAAAAATTAGATACATTTTTACAGCTAAAATGAAATCCAGGCAACCATTCATAACATCATCAAGAATGTATGCATGCGTAATATTCGTGTTAGGTTGACTGGAAGAGATCCCATCAAGGGATAAGTCCGCCTACATCGTACCAGTCGTTTCTGTAAAACTATGTCTCTTTTGTTGCCTTTATCCATACTAATATTATAAATGAGAAAGTGTGTGTGTCTGTTTGTTTGTCCGTCTTTCGCGGCAAAACGGAGCGACGGATTGACGTGATTTTTTAAGTGGTGATAGTTGAAGGGATGGAGAGTGACATAGGCAACTTTTTGTCTCTTTCTAACTCGAGCGATGCCGCGAGCAAGAACTAGTGTACAATATATACATCCCAGTTTTTGTATTTTATATTTCAGTGACTTCATTTTGTAAGATTTTGTGTCCACATTTAAAGTCATAATCTTTCCAGATGTCGGCATCCCTCAAATGGGCATACCTGAAGCGATCATGCACTCCATCGACTTATGCCCCGAAGAGCACAAGGAGAGTCTCCTCGCTAACATCCTCCTCTACGGAGGCAACACTCTCTTCCCCGGCTTCAGAGACAGAGTATACAATGATGTCCGCTCATTCGCTTTAGACCACTTTGATGTAAATGTAACACTAGCTGAGAACCCGTTGACCTATGCTTGGGAGGGGGGTAAGGAGATATACAGAGATACGGAGTTCTATTCGTTCTGTGTTACTAAAGAGGAGTACGATGAGGAGGGGAAAGCGTTGGCGTTTGAGCGTTTTGATATATAGCGGCCGAAGCGAGCGCGGCGGGAGACCGTTGCCTCGTGAAAAACAAGAAAAAATCGTAGGGATACTAAGAATCTTACAGAAGATCCAGCCCAAGCGTGGATCCAGCTTCGTGCCCGGGGGAGTGGGGGGGGGCACGTGGCAAGGTCCGACCCCCAATATGATATTGTTAAAGTGGGCCTAGATCGTATTCGAAAACTAAGAACTAAATTAAATAGTGTTCAAATGATGACAACTACAAAATAAATCATAATGCTCCTTTTTGACACGGCTCATAGGAGCTTGGGGTCCGCTTTGACAACTAATCCCAAGATTTGGCGTTGGCACTAGTTTTGCGAAAGCTTCAAAATAAATAAGTATAGAAAATTAACTTTATGTTCGAATTGGACTTACGTATCTAGAGAGTTCTTACATATTTTTTATAGGTATCTTAAGGCAAATTTCAAGAACTATAAAACATAAATATCATGAAAGTGTGTGAAGCGAAAGTGGTTTGTCAGGATCGCAGTAAATGGAAATCCGTGATCTCTGCCTACCCCTCTGGGAAACAGGCGTGATTGTATGTATGTATGTACGTGTATAAATATGCTAGAACAATAACGTATCTATTAAAAATACAACTACTCTGTATCTCTACTCTTGTGGCCAAAATGTAGATAACATTGAAGTTTATAATTATAGTCTGGTAAACCATTTCAGTAGAAAACGGTTGTAGAATAATTAATTCTATATCATAGCATTGGGTCTCAAAATTTTGAAACTTGCCAGTTTTTGACAGAAGTGGTTTGTCAGACTCAGACTATACATGTTCCTAGTAATGTAAGACTGATTTGTAATGGTAAAATGATATTAGTTTTACAAATTGTAAATCATGTTTTGGTATTAATATGCATTACAAATGTATTTAATAAAAGTAATTACTCTGAATAAGTGTTTTCTTTGAATTCAATATTGAATACAGCTACTAACTTGAATGTATTCCTGTAGTTAGAACTACAGGAATACATAAAAAACCATTGGATTTGCAGGTTTTCTTAAACTATTAAAGTTGATAACAAACTAGCATTATGTTATTTTACAAATTAACAAAAACACAACAGAGCAGAGTGGACTTGAACGTGCTTGAACAGCGGTTGTAGTAGCGACATCTGTCCTAACTTTAAGGGCCCGCGCACACGGATGCAACAGTTGCACGGCGACATTTTTTGTCTCTGTCGTGCGTCCAAGGAGTGTGCGCGGAGCGTAATATGCCTTATTACCATGTAAACCATGTTGCAAGGTCTGTAGAAGGTAGAAGCCTGTATCAAACAAACGACGTTTAATTCAATACCTTGAATAAACTTTTTTTCACATCTTGCAACACATGTACTAAATGTCAAGCTGTCAAATGTCATTTGTTTTCTTTCAGAATTATTTTGGATCAAAAACATTCGTTTCCGATCCAAATCTGTTTTCATCTTGAATTAGTGTAGTGATATTTACGTGAAAAATGGCTCTGTTCCCCGGAGCCGTCGCGTTCGACGAATATGGACGCCCATTTATCATATTGCGGGACCAGGATAAACAAAAAAGGCTTACCGGTCTAGATGCTTTGAGGGTAAGTTTTATTGAATATTTTCCGTGTATACGGCTAGGAAAGCATCTAAAAAGCCCATTACTAACCTTCTTGCATTAGTCTTGGTCTAAATACTAATTAAAAATGTGTAATTTATTCATAACCTACTCATCAAAGACCGATATCTAAATGACGATAAAATTATATTAAAATCTTATTTTATCATTAAATCTTCACTTACAATACGTAGTTGGTCTTCGCTAGTGTCTAAATAAGTCAAAAACTAGGTGTAACAACTCAAAATATTCGATTTATGAGCTGTAATGTAACCAGGTGTTTTTTGACAATGAGTCACATGATATGGGTAGCATTCTTTTGTAGTCTTGAAAGGCTGTTGCTTCTCAAAGAAAATAATGTGTATAAACAGTGAGTTATTTGAGTATCTGGTAAACAATGTCATCAAAATTCATGAATGAAATAGTACATTACGATACAAGTGCGTAAAAAAGGAAGTTCGAAACGGGTGGCGATAAATTAAAACACGATTGAAGGGAGTGTTTTAAATCGACACGAGTTACGAATCTTCTTTTCTCACGTGTATTGTACGACGTTTTTCAGTACAGATGGCCCTCCGAAGTTTAGTGCATAAAAAAAACAGTAAAAACACCATCTTTACTGAAAAGATTAATTTACAATCAAAATAATAGCGCTTTTGTTGAACTCTTAAATATGTATACATTTCTTTTATGGTGCAAAAAGGGTACAGTATACTGCACAAAATGGTAGTGTCATGAAAACAGGTCATTGTCCTTTGCAGCTGACTGTACAAAGTTGATTAGTAGGGAGTGGATTAGGGTGTAGTATTTCGGCGGTTCCGGGGCAACCTGCCGAATCCTACGCTGAGTCAGACGACGCAACGGAGCCACGCTGTTACGTCGTCACCCAAATCCAATGTTTAATTTGTTTATTCTGCCCTCATAAGGCAATTGGCGGTATCCCAAATAAAATTAATGCAAACATATACCTTAAGTTTTCTAACTGACAGTTCTATTTTCAAATGTTTTTGATTTTGAGATACCGCTAATTGTTTTACCGGGGCAGTATTTGGTTTAGGCCCATGACTACATATTCCCAATCCTACAGATTCTCTGATCTACAGAGTCCCAATTTAACAGATAACCAATTATACAGATTCCCAATTCAACAGATAACCAATTACACAGGTTCCCAATTTAAGAGATAACCAATTATACAGATTCCCGATTCCACAGATTCTCTATAATACGGATTCCCAATTTAACAGATAACGAATTACACAGGTTCCCAATTCTACATATTCTTTATTCCACAGTTTCTTATCTCTACAGTTTACCAATTATACAAATTCCTAACTGCACAGATTCTTTAGTTTATTTATTATCTATTATAAAACAGAGCCGCTTTCTTTGTAGTCAGATGAAAAACTTTGGTTAAATTTTTAAACTCTACAGATTAGCATCCTTCAAAATGACCAATTTTACCGTTACAGTAAAGAGCTTCATATTTATTGAAATTCTAATAGGAGGTTCTGCCTATGGACAATTTTAGTTTACAACAAATATGTATGGTATCTTTAGTATCTATTTCAGGTTTTGCACTTACCTATATATAAACACTATTATGTACTTTAGCATGTAGTTGCGCTCTCTCGGAAGGGTTTCCACGGAAGACCAGCGTCGAGATTCTTAAGTGGTATCTTGACATTAAGCTGAGTGGAGACCCTTTCAGTGACGCTTAATAATAAACTAGTACTGTCTATGTAATTCCTAAATTTAAGCGTTTTCTGAATAAATTTCTTCTATTCTATTCTATTCTATAAATAAAACGAGTGCGAATAAAATTTAAACTTATTATTTAATCACTCAACAAGACCTACCTAAGAAATAGTTTTTATCTAATTTGATACAATATACTCAAATAACATAATATCATATTTTTGTGGTGCTATAATATTTAATAATATTGTATAAATATATGTATTAGAGTAAAATTGAAAATAGTATACATATTTTCAAATATGGCCGTACTAAGAATCTGTAGAATTCGGAATCTGTAGGACTGGAAATCTGTTGGACTGGGAATCTGTAGAATTGGGAGTTTGTGAAAATGGGAGTCTGTATAATTACCTACGAATATGTTGAATTGAAATTTTGTAGAATACCAATTATGTAGAATTGTGAATGTGTAGAATCAAGATTCTGTAAAATTTAAATTATGTAAAATTGGGAATCTGTAGAATTGTGAATATGTAGAATCAAGATTCTGTAAAATTTAAATTATGTAGAATTGGGAGTCTGTAGAGATAGAAATCTGTAATACAAATCTGTAGAACTGGGCCTAAACCCAGTATTTTTGTATGTCTTTTGTATTTTTTTTTGTGAGTCTTTTGTATTTTGTAGTTTCACAGTGCCTCAGTGTAACTGTAATGCTGTTACTTTTTGATTAAATAAATAAATAATTATTAATCTTGACAATAAAATAGAACATTGTTGATTTTTTTACCTCCTTTGATACTGAACAAAGAATATATCTTTTTTACTGAATTCATCAAGTAAGTAAAACTAGCTTTAGGATACTTTCAAGATTAATCTTTCATATCAATTTATTCAGTGGAATGCCTCCCAAATAAAGTACAAACAACACAGGCTATTTATTTATTTATTTATTTAAACTTTATTGCACATAAATAAAAATAAAAAAATGTACAAATGGCGGACTTAATGCCTAATGGCCTAATTTATATAGCTGACTGTAGATTAAAGTATGAAGAGATCTTCCTTATTGTTAAAATTTTTGAAAAAAGTAATTTCTGTTTATATATCACTAGCTTTTGCCTGCGGCTTCGCTCGCGTTAGAAAGAGACAAAAACTAGCCTATGTCACTCTCCATCCCTTCAACTATCTTAACTTAAAAAAATCACATGTATTTGTCGCTCCATTTTGCCGTGAAAGACGGACAAACACACACACTTTCCCATTTATAATATTAGTATGGATTAGTACTACAAAGGGCAGAAAAAAAGTCAGGTTAATTTTAAAAGCTGACAATAAAAGTCATACAAAGACAAAAGGTTAAATAGGCTTTTTTGATATCAGAATCATCCACAATGTAAAAACTAGAGATGTATCGACTAGTCAGCAAAAAAGGCCAATTAGTCGGCACTTGATAAGCATACATCTTGGTTTTTGAGTGGGCATGATTTACACGTTAGTCCAAAAATGGTGAAAACGATAAAAGATAAACATTAGTTTAACATTTCTAGGTACATTTGGAGCCAGATACATAGTTAAATACAAATTTCAGTAATTCAAATTACTATAAACAAAGTTACAAATACACAAATTCATTCCCCAAAACCCCAATGTATGCTGATAAGTCATAGGACATAAGAGTACAAAAATAAATTAACGGATGATTTATGGTTGTATTATGTACGTATTTGTTAATTATGCCTTTGTTAGTCAAAAGAACAAATATCTGTAATCATCACAGAAATAAATGTCCTATCTAAGACTATCGGTTTCACAGGCAGGATCACTATCTATTTTAAGCTATAAATGGAAAATGTGTATAAATATTCTCATAGGCCTCAAAGGCCTGAAAAAATATGAAAAGCACAAAAGAACCAGAAACGTCATTCAAAAAGTCTAGTGAATTTAGTCGAAAATTATGTTCTGGCCGACTAGCCCACTAATCGGCCACCCAAGCACCGACTAGTTGACTAGTTGGTAGTCGGGGGTACATCCCTAGTAAGAACTTATCCTTTATTATATCCCTTTCAGTCACACATCTCAGCGGCTCGCCAGATCGCTGGCATCCTCCGTACATCCCTCGGTCCCCGCGGCCTGGACAAGATGATGGTGTCCCCGGACGGAGAGGTGACCGTCACCAACGACGGAGCCACGATCCTGAAGCTGATGGATGTGGAACATCAGATCGGAAAGCTTATGGTGCAGCTGGCCCAAAGTCAGGATGATGAGATTGGTGATGGAACTACTGGAGTTGTCGTTCTTGCTGGTAAGGTTTTTAAAATAAAAAGAAATAAATAATAATTTAAATAGATTCATCATCATCCTCCTTGCGTTATCCCGGCAACATGATTGTCATTTCGACTAGGCCGGCAGAAAATTTAAATCACAATCAAGACTCATGAAGAAGAAAGTACCTACTCATTTTGTAGTAGGCTCCAAAGCGTCAAAGGGATTTATATTGGTGGCGCGCGCTAACAATTTGTACGCACAGGATGCTGATAGAGATGTATTCCATGATAGTTTGGGCGTATTCCTGAAGCGTGTTAGGCTGTATCTTGGCAGTTGTTACTGTTGTTAGGGCTTTCAGAGTAATTATTATGTTATTGATTTGTATAAATTTTTGATATGTATGAATTATTTATAATATAATCAAAATAATGTTTATAGGTAGTTTCAACTCAGTTGAGGCCACGCACACTACAACACTGTCATGTAATGACAACGAGATTTTGAAATTAGTGTTCTTACCGTGTACCGACTGCAGATTCAACAGTGAATTGCAAGAAAGACCAAAAAGTTTCTATTTACTATTTTGTTAAGAGCGTTATAACATTTCGGCGTCGGGCGAAATTAGGTATTTTACCCGCCGCGCGAGCCCAATATGCCGACCCTTTCTAGCACGTCTTATCACTCGCTCGCACTACAATAATGGACAAAACAATCTTGATCCTTTCTATGGAATTTTGATAACAACCACAATCTACTATCTCGATATAAACTTTTGGTTTCTAATAAACATTATTTTGTACGAAAATACGAGAATATAGCGCGAAATAATATCAATTAAGTTAAAATTTATTTAAAAAATTAAAGTAATAATTATAAAAGTAGACCCCATCCCAAATATTTGCTTTTGTTATATGATAAGTATTAGAGTAAAGTATATATTAATATGATGATAAAATAAGACAAATACAATTCTAATTACTTCAAGGTGGTGCTCACTGCTCAGGGTCTGATGATGGAGCCAGATGGTGGTCACCAATACTAATGAACAATATGACTATACAACTTCGTGGTTTACATGTCATTCTAGCATTTTCACTTTCACATTTCAAGTGCATATACCACGAGTATAGGTTTTCGGGTGTGCTGATTTAAAAATTAATGACCGATTTGGAATCTGACATTGCTGACTGTCACTTTGACACAAAAGTCGTCATGGGTGTCGTAAAATAGGTTTTAGGGGGTGCTGATTCCAAAATTAATGACCAATGTGGAATCTGACATTGCTGACTGTCACTTTGACGCAAAAGTCGTCATGGGTGTCGTCAAATAGGTTTGCGGGGGTGCTGATTCCAAAATTAATGAACAATGTGGAATCTGACATTGCTGACTGTCACTTTGACACAAAAGTCGTCATGGGTGTCGTAAAATTGGTTTTAGGGGGTGCTGATTCCAAAATTAATGACCAATGTGGAATCTAACATTGCTGACTGCCACTTTGACACAAAAGTCATCATGGGTGTCGTAAAATAGGTTTTAGGGGGTGCTGATTCCAAAAATAATGACCAATGTGGAATCTAACATTGCTGATTGTCACTTTGACACAAAAGTCGTCATGGGTGTCGTCAAATAGGTTTCCGGAGGTGCTGATTTGAAAATTAATGACCGATTTGGAATCTTGACATTGCTGACTGTCGCTTTGACACAAAAGTCGTCATGGGTGTCGTCAAAAGGTTTCCGGGGTGCTGATTCCAAAATTAACGACTATTTTGGAATCTCACAGTACTAATTGTCATTTTGACACAAAAGGAATCATGGGTGTAGTCAAATAGTTTTTAGGGGGTACTGATTCCAAAATTAATGAAATGATTTAAAAAGTAATGACCGATTTGGAACCTGACATTGCACAGTACCCCTGGAAACCTATTTGATGACACCCATAACGACTTTTATGTCAAAGTGACAGTCAGCAATGTCAGATTCCAAATTGATCATTAATATTGAGATCAGTACCCATGAAAACCTATTTGAAGACACCCATGATCACTTTTGTGTCAAAGTGACAGTCAACAGTGTCAGATTCCAAATTGGTCATTAGTTTTCAAACACCTCCGGATACCTATTTGACGACACACATGACGACTTTTGTGTCAAAGTGACAGTCAGCAATGTCAGATTCCAAATTGGTCACTAATTTTGGAATCAGCACCCCCTAAAACCTATTTTACGACACCCATGACGACTTTTGTGTCAAAGTGACAGTCAGCAATGTCAGATTGAACATTGGTCATTAATTTTGGAATCAGCACCCCTAAAACCTATTTTACGACACCCATGACGACTTTTGTGTCAGAGTGACAGTCAGCAATGTCAGATTGAACATTGGTCATTAATTTTGGAATCAGCACCCCCTAAAACCTATTTTATGACACCCATGACGACTTTTGTGTCAAAGTGACAGTCAGCAATGTCAGATTCCACATTGGTCATTAATTTTGGAATCAGCACCCCCTAAAACCTATTTTACGACACCCATGACGACTTTTGTGTCAAAGTGACAGTCAGCAATGTCAGATTCCAAATTGGTCATTAATTTTGGAATCAGCACCCCCTAAAACCTATTTTACGACACCCATGACGACTTTTGTGTCAGAGTGACAGTCAGCAATGTCAGGTTGAACATTGGTCATTAATTTTGGAATCAGCACCTAAAACCTATTTTACGACACCCATGACGATTTTTGTGTCAAAGTGACAGTCAGCAATGTCAGATTCCACATTGGTCATTAATTTTGGAATCAGCACCCCCTAAAACCTATTTTACGACACCCATGACGACTTTTGTGTCAAAGTGATAGTCAGCAATGTCAGATTCCAAATTGGTCATTCATTTTGTAATCAGCACCCCCTAAAACCTATTTTACGACACCCATGACGACTTTTTTGTCAGAGTGACAATCAGCAATGTCAGATTGAACATTGGTCATTAATTTTGGAATCAGCACCCCCTAAAACCTATTTTACGACACCCATGACGACTTTTGTGTCAAAGTGACAGTCAGCAATGTCAGATTCCACATTGGTCATTAATTTTGGAATCAGCACCCCCTAAAACCTATTTTACAACACCCATGATGACTTTTGTATCAAAGTGACAGTCAGCAATCTGAGGTACTACATATTCGTAATCTGAAAGTAATCAAGTCAATAATTTCAGTTATTTTGAATCGACTATGATTCCGAATTATTGGTAATAGTAATGATTGTATAGATGATTAGTGATTCCTTTACATGTAATGGTAATTTACCGTTTCACTTGATTACATTACAAGTAATCTGACACCCAGTAGTGTCAGATTACAAAGTAAAATCAAGTAATCGTGTAATCCGGAATCGATTACGATTTCCCCATCTCTGGGTTTAGTTATATGGTTCATTGGTACTGGTGACCACCATCTGGCTCCATCATCAGACCCTGAGTACCACCTTTTGTCAAAGGTCTTGTTGAGACGAACCCAACGAGCCTAAACACGAAGTCGTTTACTTACATGGTTCACTGGTACTGGTGACCACCTTCTGGCTCCATCATCAGATCCCGAGTACCATCTTGATGTGTCTTATCATCTTGACCGTATTGTAATTTTCACATTTTTATCATCACAATGTTGTAATACTTTAACATTCAAACATAACAAAGTATTAGAAAAGCAAATATTTACGGATCTAGGATCAAATTCGTTGGTCGCTGTTTACACACACACAATGCGAGGATAGCCCGTGTATAAACAAGGCGTCCGACCCACACAACGATAAATATTCTCGACGTTTGCGATGAAAACTCGGAGACCAAAGCGACATACGTCTTACCTCCTCGAGCTCCGGCGCGGCACTGAAATCGCAGGCGTCCGTCGCCGGTAAAATAGCGACAGGAAGGCTAGTTTTCAAAAAATTGGCAAAAAATCATGATAAAATATTATAACGACAAATGGATAACAGCAGTTTAAGCACATTGTGCAGATTATTTATATACTAAAATAACTTCGATAACATGTAGATTTTCGGAGAAATGATCACTTGTTTCGATGTATTTTCAAGACAAAATTGAGTTCGTTTTACTTTCAATTTCTCAATTTCAAAGGATTAAATGATAAATATTGTTTAATGGGCCTAAAGTACAAGATATTAGGAATTTAAATTTACCGCATTTATGAGAGTGAGCTTATCAAATTGTACATAATAAGAGCTCCGAAATCTGTGCTTCGCGCGGTTTTTCCTAAACGAGCATCAGAAAAAAAATCAATACTAATTGAAAACGCTTTTTCATCCATATGTTTTTTAATGAACCGACAGTTAATTAGATTTTCTAACTGAAACAAGTACTTTAACTGTCTTTTAGTATGAGTAAAGTGTACAATTTTGCCGATAAATATTGTACATTTTACAATATATCGCCTTTTTTTGTCATAGCGCTCTTAAGAATTACGTCTATAGAACAATTTTCAAACGAAACAGAAAATAAAATATCTCGTATGTGATTAATTAATTGTCAGATTATGATTGTAATATAATTCGTAGAAATCAAGGATAATATGTAATAAATTGCCTTATTTTATCATCGTAGCTGTTAAAATGGTGTTTACCTATTTTTTTTCATTACTTATTATCAGACTAAGCAGACATAAAAGTCGCAGTAGCAATAACGTCAATTAACATAGGGACATCTTTCCTATATAAAATATATCGATAGCGGAGTACTTATTTGGAAGTGAAATTTCATATGAGCTATAAAAGTTCACCGGATAATTTAATTTAATAAAATAATATCGTTTGTCCTTAGCAAAATTTTATTCGTGCCACCGCGACTTCCAGCTAGTAATACTGAGTTCACATTTAATAACGTTATGAGAAAATTAAACGAAGAAATAGCAGCACTTGATAAAGAAACGTTTCACAGTATTTTCAGAAAAACCCAAGAAAAGAAAACGAAGAAAGATATAGGGAAAGGGAACCTATGATAGATGATTTAACCGAAAACCAAACCTAACGAATCAGATGAAGATATGCCAAGTGACGGTGGTTTATAAAAGGATTTGTTCATTATTTTTTACTGCTTATAATATCATTAATGATAAGTATATCAATAAATAATAATGTTTTTCAAAAATATATTAATCGTTTTTTTTACATTCACTCACTCATTTCATTCATTCATTTTTTTGCAATCAGTACTAATCTTCATTTAGCTGTGTGTGTTATCATTCACTTCAACCTCCGTGGAATTACCTATACAAATAAGGTTTATTTTTGACATGCATGACATTTAATGTAATTACTTTTAATTTAATATGTAAGTGTTTTGGTTAAGTACTGTAAACTTACGTATTTGAATAAATAAATTAAAATTAAAAGATTGCCTTAGGGGCATTCCACGAGAATGTCGCTTACGACATGTAATACTTCTGAAGACGCTAAGAAAGCGAAGTTGTGTCTGAGATTTCATGACTTGGTTAACCAATTGGCAGTATTTTATCGAGCTTTACGGATTTGATTGATATAGCTGCCATACAAGGCAAAAGCATGTCGTAAGCGACTTTCTCGTGGAATGCCCCTTATCCAGTCAATTGGTTCGGTAAGATCTCTGTCAGGAGTTCAAAACTAAGAAATATTCAATTTTCTCAGGTGCCCTCCTCGAGCAAGCCTCCAGCCTCCTCGACAAAGGCATCCACCCGATCCGCATCGCCGACGGCTTCGAAATGGCGGCCGCCGCAGCCCTGGCGCACCTCGACTCCATCAGCGAAGCCTTCCCTGTCAACCAGGACACTAGGGACAACCTCATCAAGGTTGCCATGACAACGCTCGGCAGCAAAGTCGTCGTCAAGTGTCATAAGCTGATGGCCGAGATTGCTGTTGATGTGAGTACTTCTCATTCTAACATATAACTCTGTCTCTCTCCTCATTAGTGGAGACCTGCAGGTTCAAATAGCAAGATAATAGAAATTGCTGTGTATTTAACTTTTCAGAGTAGATATTTTCTTACTCAAGTAAATAAATTAAATAAATATTGGGGACACCTTGCACAGATCAACTTAGCCCCAAACTAAGCAAAGCTTGTAGTGCTAAGCTATGATATACATACTTAAATAGATAAATACATACTTACATACATAGAAAACATCTTATGACTCAGGAACAAATATCTGTGCTCATCACACAAATAAATGCCCTTACCGGGATTGGAACCCAAGATATCTTAGAATAGGACCTGAATATGAGGAATAGGTCTTGGGTTCGAATCCCGGTTAGGGCATTTATTTGTGTGATGAGCACAGATATTTGTTCTTGAGTCATGGACGTTTTCTATATATATAAGTATTTATATATTATGTATATCGTTGTCGTGAGTACCCACAACACAAGCCTTCTTGAGCTTACCGTGGGGTGGGGCTCAGTCAATCTGCGTAAGAATGTCCTATAATATTTATATATAATAGTACAAGTACAGAAGGCTCACTGTTTAGTTGTTCACAAAATGCTGTCTTTTATAATTTTTACCTACAAACGGACCGCACGCAAGCAGCCGACATTGAATCCTATTGCGCCGCGCAAAGGTTGACACCACAGAGTGGACGGCAAATGCGGCCACCGGCATGTACTTGTATCTCAGCGAAAGAATCGCGGAGTGAGCATTGTAATACGGATTATTCATGTGTAATTTTACCATTTCTTTAAAGGAGTGGCAGCGTAAATTTGTTATTTATTTATTTAGAAAGTAATGTTTAAACTACGGTAGAACCCGCTTAAACCGATTCTGAGGGGACCCAGCCAAAAAAGCGTATTATACGGGAAATCGTATTAAACGTGAAAAAATTGTGTTTCATCGTAAACTTTTAATATGGTTACTTTTTTATGCTTTTTTTCTTATTTTTGACATCACTGAAGCAAAGATGGGACAAAGAATTCATAAACTCAACACCGCAGCAGTGATAATAAGCGAAGTGTGTGTAGATAGGTACGAACTATCGCACTAACCGCTGAGTTAGGACGACAAATAAGAAATTTATCTTTACGGGTGGCGGCGTCGCCAGAATCGCGTAATTACTTAATTAGTACAGTACAATTAGTTCCAATTTTTGTCACCCGCATAAATAAAGTTGTAAAGTAATGCAAGGTGAGTGGTTTTAGATGGTGTATTAAGCGGGGACGCGAGTCGTATTAAGCGTGAAAAAGTGTCTGAAAACAAGTCTCAAATTGTAGGGACCGGCGTAAAATGGCGTAATATGCGGGAAATCGTATTAAACGTGATCGTTTTAACCGGGTTCTACTATAATCATTTTTATCATTTCCCCAGGCCGTCCTATCAGTAGCGGACCTCGAAAAGCGCGATGTGAACTTCGAACTCATCAAAGTGGAAGGGAAAGTCGGCGGCCGTATGGAAGACTCGCTCCTGGTCAAGGGAGTGGTTGTGGACAAGACTATGAGCCACCCGCAGATGCCTAAAGTTCTCAAGGTTGGTACCTCTGTTAAGGTTTCCTCATATAATCATTGTCATTAGCCGGGTCCACACAAAGCGGGGCTATGTTCTCGTGCGGAAAACGTCCAATATAAAAGTGCCTCGGCCGAGGCAAGGTACTTAGTTGAGCTAAACTGCCTCGTCCGAGGCACGTCTGTCGTCTATATAGCATATTTGCCGAGCGACAAAATTGCCTCACTCTGTGGACCGGATTATTGAGCTGTTTGTAATGGAAGGCATGGAAGACTCGCTCAGCCAGGTCCATAGAGCGACGCTCTTCGCGAGGCAATGTGTTCGTGCGGCAAACGTCAAATATAGACGTGCCTCGGCCGAAGCTAGTCGCTTAGCCGAGCAAAACGCGCGCACTGTCTCGGCCGAGGCACGTCTATATAGCACAATTGCCTCGCGATGTGTTTCGCTGTGTGGACCGGACTATTGAGCAGTTTGAAGTGGAAAGCAAAGTCGGCGGCCGTATGGAAGACTCGCTCCTCGTCAAGGGAGTGGTTGTGGACAAGACTATGAGCCACCCGCAGATGCCTAAAGTTCTCAAGGTTGGTACCTCTGTTGAGGTTTCCTCATATAATCATTGTCATTAGCCGGGTCCACACAAAGCGGGGCTATGTTCTCGTGCGGCACACGTCCAATATAAAAGTGCCTCGGCCGAGGCAAGGTACTTAGTTGAGCTAAACTGCCTCGTCCGAGGCACGTCTGTCGTCTATATAGCATATTTGCCGAGCGACAAAATTGCCTCACTCTGTGGACCGGATTATTGAGCTGTTTGTAATGGAAGGCATGGAAGACTCGCTCAGCCAGGTCCATAGAGCGACGCTCTTCGCGAGGCAATGTGTTCGTGCGGCAAACGTCAAATATAGACGTGCCTCGGCCTAGGCTAGTCGCTTAGCCGAGCAAAACGCGCGCACTGCCTCGTCCGTGTGTGTGTGGATTGAGTGAGCACCTTCCGAAAATAAAAAAAAATATGCTGATCATTTAGTAAAAGTTCTAAAACAATTGTAAAACGAATCTCTGAATTTGTAAAAAGATAAATCAAAAGATACAGCCATTAACATGTGCTCACTCAGTTCTCACAAACTACCAACGAAAACAGTGAATATATTCATTTAACATATAATATTTATATACTAACATTTAGTAAAAAATAGGCCAACCTACCTCTATAAATATTAGATCACCTAGTGACGTATTAAATTTTTTACAAATAGTTTCTTATGCTCACTCAATCCACACACTTTTGAAAAGCCGAATTTTGATGAAAAACATAAGATTTAGACCGCTATTATATGTGTATAGTTTAGTAAAAGTGAAATGGGAATTTGTAAAATACAAAACGAACCACTAACGTGTCAGGTTTTTTTATAATAAATTTTTGTAAGTGCTCACTCAGTCCACACGTTTTGAGAAAGTTAAAAATGTAAATATCTTACGATTTGTAGCACCTAAGACACTCGAAAGTACTTCAACATTTAGTAAAAATTTTTACTAAATATCCACCATCTAATATTTTATATTCGTTGTCTGGTTTTAAAGATATTCAGACATAACTTTTCTCATACAAATGTATCAAGTAGGGTGACCACACTATGTCGGCTCCTGATTTTCCCCACCTTCCCATTGTCATATTGAGATTGGGGAGTTTCGTTCAATTTTGATAATAGTTTACCGGATTTGTAAGTGGGAGCGAGAAAAGAATAACTATTTCTCGCTCCCACTTACAAATCCGGTACGCTCATCTGTTAGCGCGATTAGATTACCAGGTTCTGGTTTCTTACTAGTGAAGTATTATATTCTTTGTTTCTTACCAATTATTATTCATGTCCTTTTTAATGCTTGCATGTCGATATGGTTATTATATCCTGACGTCGATAAAAATTTGCAGATGGAGAATTAATATGGTATTAGTTTAATATTATCAGAATTGAACGAACGAAACTCCCCAATCTCAATATGACAATGGGAAGGTGGGGAAAATCAGGAGCCGACATAGTGTGGTCACCCTACTTGATACATTTGTATGAGAAAAGTTATGTCTGAATATCTTTAAAACCAGACAACGAATATAAAATATTAGATGGTGGATATTTAGTAAAAATTTTTACTAAATGTTGAAGTACTTTCGAGTGTCTTAGGTGCTACAAATCGTAAGATATTTACATTTTTAACTTTCTCAAAACGTGTGGACTGAGTGAGCACTTACAAAAATTTATTATAAAAAAACCTGACACGTTAGTGGTTCGTTTTGTATTTTACAAATTCCCATTTCACTTTTACTAAACTATACACATATAATAGCGGTCTAAATCTTATGTTTTTCATCAAAATTCGGCTTTTCAAAAGTGTGTGGATTGAGTGAGCATAAGAAACTATTTGTAAAAAATTTAATACGTCACTAGGTGATCTAATATTTATAGAGGTAGGTTGGCCTATTTTTTACTAAATGTTAGTATATAAATATTATATGTTAAATGAATATATTCACTGTTTTCGTTGGTAGTTTGTGAGAACTGAGTGAGCACATGTTAATGGCTGTATCTTTTGATTTATCTTTTTACAAATTCAGAGATTCGTTTTACAATTGTTTTAGAACTTTTACTAAATGATCAGCATATTTTTTTTTATTTTCGGAAGGTGCTCACTCAATCCACACACACACCCTCGTCCGAGGCACGTTTACATGGCACAGTTGCCTTGCGATGTGTTTCACTGTGTGGACCGGACTATTGAGCAAGTGGAAGGCAAAGTCGCCGGCCGTATGGAAGACTCACTCCTCGTCAAGGGAGTGGTTGTGGACAAGACTATGAGCCACCCGCAGATGCCTAAAGTTCTCAAGGTCAGTTTTTAGGAATCCATAGTCAACTAGGAACCCTTATTGTGTTATATTCAGGGTTTTTAACCCCTACGCAAAAAGACGGGGTGTTATAAGTATGACGTGTCTGTGTGTGTGTCTGTCTGAGGCATCGTAGCTCTCGAACGGATGAACCTATTTAGATTTCGTTTTTCTTGTTTGAAAGCTGAATTATATATTTCAATGTTGCGTTCTATGTTGGAAAATCACATATTTACTGTTACAAATATGGGTGAATCAACTTTTTCTTGCCTGTTATTGCCATGGTTACGGTCCCCTGAGTCACGCTTGTTTTATGCAAAATTATGCTACTGAAATTATGCAAGCATGAATGTAGTCCATTTTTGTAGGTGGCAAATTAGGGGAAGGGCTTGTTAACACCAGAAAATGCATGTTTGCATAGTTTAAGCAGGGGCGGCTCACTCCGCGATCCTTTCGCCGCGCTACAAGTACATGCCGGCGGCCGCGAGTTCGCGGCCCATTCAGTGGCGACGACCTTCGCGCGGCGCAATAGAATTCAATGTCGTCTGCACGCGCGCGGTCCGTTTGTTAATGTAGGTAAGAATTTAGAATGGCGGCGTTTTGTGAACATCAAAGGAGTGAGCCTTCTGTACTTGTACTATTATATATTCTGTGGTTTAAGTAGCATAATTTTGCATGAAACCAGCGTGACTCAGGGGACCGTAACCATGGCGATAACAGGCAAGAAAAAGTTGATTCATCCATATAATTATTATCACATGTTATTAACAACATATTTCCTGAATGTGACGTCAAATGGTGTGCAGCTGAGTTGTCAAACTTCTACCTTCATTAGATTTGTGCACTAGTGGTCCTTAAATAGTGTGTTATATGGCCAGCACAGTAATAAAAATTGTTTCTAATTTTGGCCTCCATGAAAAAAAATGCCCACCACTTGTGTATCAAAAAATTCGTACTGACTGTAAGGTACAGCGGGGCAAATCTCGACTGGGGGCCAATGTAACTGGTCCATTTTTTCCATGTTTTACAATGTTTGCATTATTAAATAGAGTGTCCACCGGTTATATATGGTAGGCGTGTTCAGTGGACACATGTAGAACTCAACATCATAGTGTAATAATGAAAAAAATGGATTAGTTACAATTGTCCCCCAGTCGAGATCTACCCCGCTGCACCTTATGGTATTTATTCATACTCGCACAGCTCATATGTGAGTGTGATTAGTAAAACGTCCCACTTTGTTGATTGCCGTAAAGCAAATCTCGTCTTTATGGCAAGCGACAAAGTGGGACGTTTAACTAAACACACTCACATATAATTTGTAACCTGTTGCTTTAGGAAGGTTCCTAGTGACACTATCTACTACAGAGTTTTTACTAAATAATTTATTTTTCCCTTCACTAGCTCGGAAACACGTGTTTTGTCCTTTAATACCAGCGGGTAAAAACGCATTTTATCCACTAGTGGGTAAAGTAATTTGACCTTCAATAAAGTCAAATTAACTGCTTTAAAATTGATAAAAGTAGGTGAATCTAGTAATAAAGATGATTTACCACCTGTGGAACTACTGGAAGCAGAGATAAACGCATTTTTTGCGTTGTAGTTTCCTTGCTATAGTGAGGGGAAAAGTTTTGTGTTACACTCGGGTGCAAATGTATTTTACTTCTCGTCTGTTAAAAAACTCGCAAGTTCAGGATTCTATTCTCGAACCACTCGCTTCGCTCGTGGTTCAACTATAGAATCCTTTCACTTGCTCGTTTTTCAATTCCACACTCGGCGTTAAAATACAACTTTGCCCCCTTGTATAACAAATCACTATTTCAGGACGTGAAACTCGCCATCCTCACCT
This sequence comes from Leguminivora glycinivorella, assembly GCF_023078275.1. NCBI lineage: Eukaryota > Metazoa > Arthropoda > Insecta > Lepidoptera > Tortricidae > Leguminivora > Leguminivora glycinivorella. The sequence goes on from NC_062994.1 coordinate 11,183,796, forward strand.
GCCCGTTCGAGCCCCCGAAGCCCAAGACCAAGCATAAGCTCCAGGTCGGCTCCGCCGAGCAGTACCGCGAGCTCCGCGCCTATGAGCACGACAAGTTCCTCGAAATGGTCCGCCGTGTCAAGGTAACATATCACTTTATGTCGAGTGTGATCAAATTCCAAGTAAATTGGTATAATAGGCTAGTTTCCTACCAGTCAAATCAGCTTCTTTTTAAGAACTGTCAAAACGATTTGCTAATATGGAATTACTATGAAATACTGAGGAGTGACCCGAGTGACGTCACGGTCAATTCATTTACTTTATATCTTTCTCTTTGACTTATTAAATAGAAATTTTGTTAAAACATAACTGCTGTCCATATATTTCTTCTAATTATGTGGTGCTTTATTTCGTGCACTGCATAAAATGTTTTATTTTAAGTATAGGAAACTAGCCTATTTCTGCAGAGGCATGTTACATTTTGGTGCCGTGACCAGGATACATCGTATACATACCTAAAGTATAGTCCAAATTCCTAGATTCCTACCTATGCCTTGAGATTAGATGATTACAAGAGACGTTAGTCAAATTTAACATAAGTTCTAAAGAGGGGTATGTTACATTTTGGTGCAATGACCAGGATATGCCCGTGTGAAGCCCAGTAATATTCTCGAGTTTGTCACTATAATTACAACATTTTTCTTACCATTTTGAATTGAATCAACTCCCTTTTCCCTCAGGAAACCGGTGCAACCTTGGCCATCTGCCAATGGGGTTTCGACGACGAGGCCAACCACCTGCTCCTCTCCGAGGGTCTGCCCGCCGTGCGCTGGGTCGGAGGGCCCGAGATGGAGCTCATCGCCATCGCCACTGGAGGCAGGATTGTGCCCCGCTTCGAAGAACTGACCCCGGAGAAACTTGGCAAATGTGGACTGGTTCGTGAGCTATGTAAGTGAAATGTCATATTGCGAATTTTTAGGCCTTTTTTGCGCTGGGTCGGAGGCTCGGAGGACCCAAGATGGAGCTCATTGCCATCGTTAACAGAGGCAGCTTTAAGGAGTTGACTCAGGAGAAACTTGGAAAGTGTAACCTGGTTTCGAGAGTTTTTAAGTGAAATCTCATGTTGTTTTAAGACCTTTTCCTTTCTGACATTGCTACTGGAGGCAGGATTGTGTCTCCGAAGGGATAACTCCGTAGTAAAAGAGCGTGTATAATTACCAACAACTTTTTGATGGAACAATACCACGGTAGAAACCCGAACCTCAATAATTTTTATACTTTTTATCAAATAGTAGTTGCTTTAGTAAAGTCACTGAATAAGCAGTTTCTTGGGATAGATAAGTTGCCAGTGTTGTCGTGAGTCGTGAGTTTTATATGAAGACAATAGGCTAGTTTCCTATAGTTAAAATAAAATATTTTATGCAGTGCACGAAATAAAGCACTACATAATTAGAACAAAAATATGGACAGTAGTTATGTTTAAACAATTTTATTTAATAAGTCAAAGAGAATGATATGAAGTTAATGAATTCCGTGACGTCACTCCTCAGGATTTCATAACAAAGACATAATGTAACTCCATATAGATAGACAGCTACAGTATAGACATTATAGACAGTATAGACAGTCTAAGAAAAAAACGTACCTCAGAACCATACAAAAAAGGTACGCCTAGATGGCGTTACATCTTTGGGGGACGCCCGGCTAGATGGCGCGAATATTAATAAACATCAAAACATCAAAAACATCAAAATAATTTATTCAGCAAATAGGCCACAGGGGCACTTTTACACGTCACATGTACATAGGTATTTTAAAAAAATATTTAAAATTGAGTTGAAATTACAATTGATACTATTATATACTAATTCTAAGTTCTAACTAAAGTTAACTCTATACAATTAATTAGAGATGTAGAAGGTCTCTAAATGTCGAATTACAACCAAGAACTACACTAAATTTTAATATAAAAAGTACAAATACAAAAAAAAAAAAAAAAAAAAAAAAGTCTAAAATTACTTTAGAGGTGCAAATGACTCTAAATGTCACAACTAAAAATAAAATGTATATCTACTTAATCTAATTCTCCTTAGAGATGTATATGGTCTCCATGAGTCAAAATCATATATTTAAAATATTCACTAAAAGAAAGGAAACAAACGACAACCGAACAAAGTGTCCTAATTTAATAAAAATTAGAATTAAAGTTACTAAGTTATAACAGCCCCAGTAAGCTTAAACAGACCGGTCTTCACAGACGGCACCCGTTCACGAGTATGACGCATATCTCAGCCATCGCCTCCCTCAACCTTTATTCGGGAAGGTGGCGACCCGATCAACGACGCCACCGCAGCAAAGACTTTTAAGTGTGCATGACATGTTTAAGCTGCCAGGCTAAATTAAATATTCAAATAATAAAACATAGCTGTAAGACACTATATTCTGTGCTCGTATGTTACAAAGGAAGGAAATATAGATTTATACAATAAAATTAAAGTAAGATAAACATTAAACATTAAACACATAATCTTGGAGATGTATAAGGTCTCCAAGTGTCCACAACTAAACTTAAATAAAAACAATATAATCAGACGAGAATATGTTCTCATACGTCAATTGAACACTAGTATGCTTAATTACACAATGCAGAGAAAATGAAAAAATATATACGACTTCATTCATCTATTGACAAGCAACCACCTTAAAGGCATCCCTATCATCTATAAAATCCTTCACAGTGTAGTACGCCTTACATAACAACAAACGCTTAATGCGTGCCTTAAATTTGTCAAATGGCAAATCCACTATATCGGTTGGTACTTTGTTATAAAAACGTGTACAGTTCCCGACGAAAGACGTACCAACCTTACGGAGACGGTGGGCGGTCACAGCAAGTTTATGTTTGTTCCTTGTGTTATAGTTATGGATGTCACTGTTAAGCTTGAATTCGTGGATATTTTTCCGAACATACATAATATTTTCGTATATGTATTGAGAGGCAACGGTAAGGATGTTCACCTCTTTGAATTTTTCTCTTAAAGATGCTCGACCGCCCAATCCGTAGATTGAACGGACAGCTCGTTTTTGCAGCACAAAAATAGCCTGAATGTCTGCAGCTTTTCCCCATAACAGGATCCCATATGACATAACACTGTGGAAGTAGCTAAAGTATACCAGCCTGGCCGTCTCTACGTTTGTTAGTTGTCTGATTCGCCTTACTGCGTAAGCTGCAGAACTAAGTTTGCCAGCTAAAGTGGCTATATGTGCATGCCATTGCAGTTTTGAATCCAAAGTGACTCCAAGGAAAACCGTTCGATCTTCAAATTCCAGCGTTTCACCTTTCATTTGGATCTTACTGTTATTTACCTGCTTAACGTTCGGAAGCGCAAATCTGATGCACTTGGTTTTCTTGGCGTTTAGAAGTAAGTTATTCGCCGTAAACCAGTCTGTTATGCTAGACAGTGCATCGTTGATGTTATCGAAGCTGCTTTCCTTTCTGTCAACTTTGAATATAAGAGAAGTGTCGTCAGCAAATAACACTATATCATGTTTATCTTGCACTAGTTTCGGTAGATCATTAATGTATACTAAGAACAGGAAGGGACCGAGAATTGAACCTTGAGGCACTCCAAGTGCTACCGGTGAACCTGCTGATTGAGTCCCATTGATAACAACTCGCTGAGTTCTGTCGGAAAGGTACGATGAAACAAGGTCAAGGGCAGCAGCTTTAACCCCATAGTGGCTCAATTTTCTCTTTAAATTCTCGTGATCAACGCAATCAAAGGCCTTTGATAGATCACAGAAAATTCCAACAGCATCTTGAGCTCTTTCCCAGGCGTCAAAGATGTGTTTTAGAAGTACCACACCGGCATCAGTAGTTGAACGACCTCTGGTAAAACCAAATTGATTATTGTCAAGCAATTTATTTCTGTTAAAGTGAGACAACAGTTGATTAAGAATAAGCTTCTCAAAGACCTTACTTAGCGCTGGTAATATTGAAATAGGTCTAAAGTTGGTCGGGTCTGATTTCGTTCCTGATTTAAACAGCGGGATAATTTTGCTGTGTTTCATAATATCAGGAAAAATGCCAGTTTCAATACATCTGTTGAAAATCTCAGCTAAATAGGGTGCAATTGATTCTACTATTGAGTGTAATACTTTAACTGACAAGCCCCATAGATCTTCAGTTTTCTTTAAATTTAAAGATCTGAACGTTTTAATAACTATGGTCGGAGTAACATAAGAAAATGTGAATATTTCTGAACATTCTTCTACATTAGCTTGCAGCATTTCTTCAGCGACAATTGGCGATGAGTTAAGAGACTTTGTTGTCTCTGCCGGTATATTCGAGAAAAATCGCTCGAAGTGATCTGCCACTTCACGGTCGGAACTTACTAAAGTATCAGCAACTCGTAGGTTGTAGTGCCGTTCTTTTATTTTACGCTTTCCTGTTTCACTGCAGATCACTTGCCATGTAGTTTTAACTTTATCGCTGGAATTTAAGATCTTTTTGGATAAATAATCAGCTTTAGCGGCGACACACATCCTTTTAAAAGATTTCGAGAAATTCTTTACGTACTCTATAAATTCCGGCCTTTTATCAGTTGTTCGCAGATCATACAAATCATAGAGCCGGCGTCTCTTATCGTGAATATCCGGCGTAGCCCAGTCGCTAAATTTAACCTTGACCTTGCCCTGCATCTTCTTGGGGATGAAGCAGGCATCAAATTCCTTTTTTATACAGTTAAACAACTCAGAACTCAGACAGTCAGGGTTCTCTCGGTTACATGAAAGAAAAGGTAAGTTGTTCCTAATATTACGATTGAATGACTGTAAGCGCCTTTCGGAAATCAGTCTGCACACAGTGTCTTGTGGAATATCCTCTATCTTCCCGCCAAAAGAGGCTTTTAGTCCACAGTGGTCAGAACTCAAGGTGTTTATTACAGATTTACTAATCGCAATATCGTTACTGAAGATGTTGTCTATACATGTTGCACTGGTTGCCGTGATTCTAGTTGGTTCACAAAATAAATTTACTAAATTAAAAGATTTAAAGGTATTTAGTAACCTTCCACACAAAGGCGAATTTTCTAGCAAATTAATATTAAAATCGCCACATACAACTATAGTTTTCTGACTTCTAAAAACACGACTAAGGACTTCATCTATAACCGATTCAAATACATTATAGTCCGCCGATGGGGGCCTGTACACGCATACAACAATAAATCGTTCCAACTCGACACAAGAAAGTTCTATAACGCGTTCTACAGACAAGTCAACAATGTCTCTACGCTCTTTACTTTTTATACTATGTTTAACCATTATCAATGACCCGCCGCGAATGCAGGATCTTCTGAAGAAATAACTAACTATACTATGATTATTGTAATTAAACATAAATTCATGCCCTTTAAGCCATTGCTCGGTTATACAGAGAATGTCAATATTCGAGGACTGTAAAAACAAATCTATTTCGAGTTCCTTGCTGGCAAAGCCTTGAATATTCTGGTGAACTAAATTTAATAACTCGGTTTCACTAAGCATACTAGCATCAATACGAGCAGAGCCGGCCGGTGCAGACGTTGTCGTAGCGGTTAGTTTAAATACAAATCACCAGGCGACTCCGTCTCGGAACCCACGCTACCGAGACATAAAGAGCTACGCGAAGTAAAACTACTAGACGCCGCCCTAGATACGACGGAGTCCTCAATATTATATGCTAACAGGTTAGCACAATCCACTAGACATCTTTTCGGTAGGTAGGTTCTGTTACAGGGCATTACAAAATCATATATAAATTTATTCGTATCAAAATACGAAATCGTACTACTATATACTGAGAGATTGTACAACAAAGAATTATAATGGTAAACTCTCTTATTCACCTTTCTCGACCTTCTGTATGGGAGCGCACACATAATTATTTTCCCTACCTCTCCCCGATCGAGCGCCGACAGAGTAGCGGACAAATTTAAAATATCGCGTTTAGTACAGTCTAAACTGTTCCCTACAAAAACTATAAGCGTCGAATCGCGGTCAAACTCGCCTGCAGAGATGCACTCGACCAAACTCGCGACGGTGGCCCCCGGGTGACAGTGGTTGATGACGCGCCGGTGGAGGCGCTCCGCCAGCAGCGCGCCCAGCCCGGCGCCCGCCTCGTCGCTGTACAGCACGGCGCGGGCGCGGGCGGCGCGCGGCGGCGGCGGGGAGCACGCCGCGGCGGCGGCCGGGGGCGGCGGGGAGGATGGCGGCGCGAGGCGGGGCGGGGGCGGCGAGGGGAGGGGTGGCGGCGCCGGAGCGGGCGAGACATAGGTCAGCAGCGCCAGAGCCAGCGTAGCTAGGCTGGGCGGCGACGAGGCCGGCGAGACGAGGGCCGGCGGCGATGGAGCCGGCCCGGCGATGGACGGTCGCGATGGAACCCGCTCGACGACGCCCGGCGGTGACGATGGCGGTTGAGCCGGTACTGGCGCAGGATCCCCGAAGCTCGAGACGGGGTGAAGGTCTCGGCTGGGCTCGAGCGCGGGGCTCGGGCGCGACGCGAACAGCGCTCGCAGCGCGGGCGATCCCGGCGCGGCTAGGACGGCACGCAGCGCGGGCGAACTCGGCGCGGCGGGGCGCGTCGGTGGCCGTGGTGACTCGAAGCTCAGGTTGTAGCCGCTGCCCGGTCCTAGAACATTATTCATAAAGGCTATGTACTCCTGTAAAGCTTTACTTGACAATTCATCCCTATTAGTTAAGTCTATCAACTTTAATTCTAATTTTTTTAATTCATCGGAGCGGAGATTCAGCTCCTCAGTTGTCCTGTCTAGTTGATATTGACAGTTTAAAAGTTCCTCGCTGAGGGAAACACTTTTACATTTAGATTGCACTGTCTTAAACAGTGAAGTATGACGTTTCAGCAAAAGCTTTGATTTCTTAAGAGGGGGTCGTACGAAATCCTCGAAAAGTGCATTCGGCGTTTAACAAATGCTGCTCACATTTCTAAATTAAATGAAATAAAATAAATGTAGTTATTATCTTAAAGAGTGTGTCTACAACTTTTGACTATTCACAATCTCCAATTATTAACGGTGTAATAACTAAACCCACACAAAGTTGACCTAAAATGAGAAAAACGTATGTCGCCGTTTAGTAAACTTTGTTAAAAAAATTCAATACTTTAGTTATAACATTAAGTGATTCTAAAAGCCAGATAAATGGACTACAGGTTTTGAGGTTTTTTATATTTTTCCTCTCAAAGGCAACAAAGAAATTTTACCTTAAATTTAAACTATCGTAAAATTTCCATACATTCGCCATTGCTGTCAGAATTCTCCTTTCGATTAGACGCCCTGAGCGGCTCATCGGAGGCAGACGTGTCGCCGGTCGCTCCGCGTTGACGTTTAAATTTGACAAATATTTTGACAGAAAATAGTGTACGTACACGAAAAACCATACCAGTGTAAAACTGTGCTCAAAATAAATAGGGTAAATCAATAATGTCAGGTGGAGATCCAATCTCATTTAGAGTTTAAAAATGCATGGCTTGTGCATAAAAAATAAATAAAAATATATCACATTATTAAAGAAAATAACGAACACAACCGAATGAGTATAAATGATTTCATTCTAGTTCGGTTAAATTGAAAAAAGTTTCATGTTTTCTTTTACTCATCGGAATACATTTTCATTACGCTGGTATTAACAGTACGTCATTTTAAAAATATATATGACAGCACCTACGTCAAATTTTGTCAACCAAACTTCACAGGTTGTATGTAAACAATTACAATTTAATTTATTCATACATATATTCAGATACTTATTAATTGATTCTTACTTAGAATAGAAAAAAGGGGAATGCGAGCGGGTATAGGTTTAGGGCTTCTAGTTCAAATTTAATTGTATATATATAAAAATGTCTCAATTTCATTAAAGATTTACTCTGTGCATACCACGAACACGTAACCGTAAGTTGAAAACAATAATAATTATAAAGTACCTAAATATATTGTTGTTTAGAAAGTTAACGCTCGTTTTGAATGGCACTTCTCCACTCAACTAGACTAGACCAAATATTCATGGAACAGTCACCAGCATATATGACTATGAACGGCCGTGCAAAAATATCTAATTTTCTATAGGGGACCATAAGTATATGACGACATATTCCCGGCAAAAATTTGTGATGCTCCGTGACCGGCAAAAACATCGTCTCTCTTTCTAGCGTCTCGCGAGCGTAGCGTCGGGCCAACTCTATGGAAAAAGACGCCGCGTCGGCGCGGCTTAGCCATACAGTTGGCCCGACGCTACGATTGCTAGACGGCAGATGTGGGGAGTGTCCTTATCCGCAGAAATATCTGATCGGGTAGCTTAAAATATTTGATTCCTTATAAATAAAAATCTAAATTACACTCTCACTCGCATAAATATCTATCCATTGTTAAAGAAAATATATATCTTATGGGCTAGAAATCATTAATATGTAATTAAAGTGCAATAACAAACCCTACCTTAGTTGCCTTAGAGCGGTAAATTGTATGAGGTGATTTGACATCTCACGAAACACGTGAAGTATTTTGTCAGTGCATATGTCTGTCTCATCTGTTGTTAAACTATGACAAGTAAACTTATTACAAATCTGATATCAGAAGCCTTTTTACAAGCTTTTATTCAACTTGCCTTGTTAGTATATCTTAGTTTGGGCCAAAACGTAGAAGCTAAATTTGACCCGCTTTCCGATTTGCGATTGAGCTGAAATTTTGCACACTTATGTAAATCACGTGACAATGCAATATTCTGGTATCATGGAGGTGATCTGATGATGGAGCAGAAAGGTGGTCAGAGGAACTCTGTTATGAAACGTCGTATCTCCATTGAGTAAGGGGTATTTAGAAACATCTCGGAGAGCAATAGATGATTTTTGAAAGAAAGGTACAGTCGGCTAAGGTAAAGCCTGTGCCAAAAATGATTTTTTTGCAAAAAAACTTATTATAAATTGGGAGGTGAATTTTTATATTATCTCTACATATCATTAAGAAGAAAAACCGGCCAAGAGCGCATCGGACCACGGTCAGTGTAGGGTTCCGTTCCGTAGTTTTCGACATTTTACATATTGACAATTTAATAAATACCGTAATTTGGAGTGAATAGGGTTCCCGGGGTATATAATGCTATTATATTTAAATAATATATTTTATGATTTATGTAAATAATATATTTACAGACATGAAAATGTCTGTCAAAGTAGGCATTCAAATTTATTGGATTTTTTACTCATTTTAACTTCATTTTTGTGTGAAATTTTGCTAAAAATTTGTTCATTATCCTTTTGAATGTAGTGTATACCTACACTTCTAAAGTTTATGTTTAACAGAAAATCATAAGACATATTTTCATTTTTATAATGGTTTTCATGAAGAAAGCGATGCAACTGTGTTGGGGAACTTTTACGGGATGAACAAATATCCGCGGCCTGAGGGGTGAATAGGATCAATAATGGGGGGACACGGGTCGCAAAAGGGGTGAATAGGTTTACGAAGGGGGTGATTAGGGTCGGAAGAGGGGTGAATTGGGATGTGTAGTCAATGGTTGTCAAATTGTATAAAAGATATATAACTTACCTAAAGTGATGTTTTTATGAATGACCTCTCTGTATATGGACGCAATTTATACGTCAATGTATTGCTTCGTAGTTAGACTAGATACAATAAATTAACATTTAGAAATGTTAATCACACTTCTGTCAACCACAAGTCAACGTTTCTACTTAAGTCCACAAAAATCACCCATGGTTGCTATAATATAAACGGATTACTTTAAAATAAAAATCATAAGTATGAAACTATACTATTGTTTTAAATCATAAGTATTGAAATAGATATCATACACGAAAGAAAAAACGACAAGGCCCACTGGTGGCCGAGCCGGGAATCGAACCCGGGTCTTCAGCTTACGCAGCTAACGTCATTACCACTAGGCCACCCGCCCGCCGTGTGGTACCCGACGAAATTTCTCTAGTGTATGTTATCTCTGATAGGCACATTTTGACCACCTCGTATATGAATCTTTAAGGCCCTTTTGCACCAACCACTTAACTCAGGGTTAGTGGGCTGTCAACTGTCAAATTCCATGTAAAATGGTGGGTTAACCCTCAGGTTAACCCTCCATATTCGTTGGTGCAAGTGGCACTTAGAGGATTAGGGTATAGCGAGAGAGATGGCGGGTTCGATTCCCGGCTCAGCCACCAGGAGGCCTTGTCGTTCTTACTTTCGTGCGTGATATCTATTTCAATGCATAAGTATGAAAACGGTTATGACTTTATTTTCAAGTAAGTAATTTTTGCTGATAAACTTTTTTTTCGGCATTCAATTTTGTAAGGTATGCTCCCAGCTGAAGATCAGCGCTGATGAAGAGGCACCAAAGAAAATACGTCCGTTCCATTCCATACAAGATTTATTAGCAGAGAGCTAAAATATAACCTACCCACAATCAGTCGGCGCCTAATTACTAAACTACACACATTTGTCACAAATTTATTTCAAAAATACTTAAGTCATTATCAGTTTGCCGTTAATATTTGTGGGATATTAAATTGGACCAGGAGTGATATTTAAAAAAAACTATACATTTATAACTTTTTGAATTTTGGAATTCGGTTAAAAAATCCGGCCAAATGAGAATCTATTTTCGCACAATTGTAAAACTAAATTATCTTTACTAGTTACCTCCAAAATACTAAATGAAATGACATCTATTGCGACTTAAGTAGTTTGCATAAATTAGTAACCCAATTCACCTAGAGATGGCGCTGTACTTTGGGCTACTTAGTACATCGTTTTCTGAAGATTTTGGGTTCATGGGGTCGGAACGGGTATGAACTAACTTAATTTGTGGTGAATAGGGCCAAAACCGACTTTTGAACGTCGATAGCAGTTTTTTTATATGTGCCATGCTCATTTTTTACACAAAAAATCTTCCAGCGGTGTGAACTTCGGGTTGTCTTTGAAAATATGTCGTTTTATTTAGTAATTTTCGCTCACCCTAACGTTGGGGTGAATAGGGTCGGGAAGGGGGTGAATAGGGAAAAGTGCTAGGGTTGACTTTTTTGGATTACGAACAAAACCTGACCTGTTACGAGCATATTATATTTATTTTATCAAAAAATAAGGAACTAATATGTTATGAGTAGTCGGTAATGTATTAATAAAATAAATTTATCGAAATCTAGACATATGATAACCCTAAACCAACCTTTATAGTTATATGGTGCTCTGACGCAGTGAACAAGTAAGTATGGTCGTGGGCAGTGCGGATAACGTGTCAAAATATAAGCATAGTTTGTTGCTATTTTTCATGTTTAAATAACTTCTAAACTAACGTAGTGGGTATTAAAGTAAAAGGTTCACAGTGAATATTAGCTTGCCAGACATGTGTTTAGCTATACCATTGTATTGAGTGTTGTATCATAAAGTCAAACTAGGCATTTATTACTAATTATTTACTATGTGGGGTGTCTTTGATCACTTGCATGGGGTAACATTGACCATAATGACACATAGTTGATTATTGTCTGATTATGTCACGGTACTTGTTGAGACTGATAATTTGATCTCTTCTTGTGATAAATATTGAAACAATTGCAAATAAAGTTGGTTTTTCGAAGATGGTAATTTTTATTTTTAATCAAAGTAACCCCAAAATAGCGTTAAAGAGTTGTAATATTTGACTCTGCGAACCGTTTTTTATCTTTTCTTGAGATAAAATACTTTTGTAAGGGATTACATTCGATTACCATTAAAAAAATACATAGGGTATCAAAGTAATCCCAATGTCAGTTTAAGTTTGATAACATCGTTTTTTTTTTGCGTACATTATTTTGTTACCTTTCTAGATTTTTAGCAGGAAAAGACTAAAAAAGTTGATGGTCCCATTTTTTTCTTTCTTTGTTACGTTATATTGACCAATTATGGAATTTATACTTTGCTAATTTCTACATTTAATGGGTAAAAATAGAGAAGTTTAAATTCCCAAATTGGTCAATGTAACCCCAGTTTACGGCAGACACCGTGAACCTTTTCTAATAATTCTCTTTTTATTTGAAAGAAAAATCGTTACGATACTAAAATATGCAATCTGAGATAAAAAAATGCTTTTCATATAGTTACAAACTTAGTTCAGAATTTTTTTCTGTAAAACTTTTATAAATTGTTCTACCTATCAAGTTCAAAATAATTTTCCTAGAAAGTCTTAATAAAGTTCTGCTTTTGAGATTTTTTCATATTTGAGAAAACAGCCCTTATTGCCTGAAATACGGCGACATTGATATTTGCTTTTTCGTATTTTGATGGTATTTTGACTGCACTGTTGTATTTTTTGCCATGCTAATTTGAACCTTATCTCTGAGCGATGTTTTTTAATTTTCAGTCACGTCACAGATGTTTATGACATAACATCTAGGTATTTAGCCATTTAAAAGAAACTACAAGTGGCCTTACAGACGTGGCGACTGCAACTGGTACAGGGCCTAAGCCATAATTTAAAATTATATTGATTTTTATATGTATTTGCGTTTTATTTAATGCTAAGTATGAGTTTCAACATTTTCAACTCAAGAAACTGAAATTAAGAGAAGAGACTAGGAAATTGGGTAAGATCAAGAGTCTGGTGCAGATAGCGATGGCGGTATTGGATATGATAAGATATGCGTCGATATTCCCTGTCTTCCTTTGGGTCTCTGACTTGACTGCTGCTAGCTGTACTCTATTCATTAGGTTTTTATTTTATACACATGCTTTATTTTTGTATAAACAAAATGGTAAAAAACCTAACGACCAAAAAGAATAAAGAAAATATCTGATAGTCTTTAAATACAACCCGCATATACGTAATGCACAGCTCAGGCCTCTGAAGACCTGCAGGGCAATCATGGTCGCGCGATAAATGATAAAACATCGGGCCGTCCCTATCGCACTTACAAATAAAGCGATAGGGCTGATGTTTTATCATTTAGCACGCGACCATAATTGTTTGCCTGGAGGTATCGGCCTTCACACACGTCTTTGAAAAATGTTTGCGGGGATAGGCAGGCTGACGATTTTTAATCTAAGTATAGAAAAGTAACGCAAAATGAAGTGCAAAGTAATTTGAAATATACCTAGGTAAACAATCAACTGAGTAAGGAACGTTATCTACATATTTAGGTAAATTAAAGTCACATGAGACATGGACAGAGAAGGAAAGCTAGATGACGCATATTTTTTCTCTGTCTTCTTGTATGCTACCTTTTTTACAGTTTTAATTTCTCAAAGGAGGTCAGTAGTTGACTACGAACTCAAAATAACACTCTTGAAAAAAATTAAGGGTCACTGACCTTTCACAGTAAATTGAGGTAGTGTGAGTGAAGGGTGTTTGTGTGTGTAATGGGGTAATTTGACAGATTCTGAAAATTCTCCCTGCTCTACCCCCTCTTAATGAATCTGTTCAATTTCAAGTATTTTTTAATTTTATTGTTACCTTTCAATGTAACTCTAACATCACTGTGGTCCTCAAATTGCACAGAATTTTTAATATCTAAAGTTTCTATTATTGGAGAGGACACTGTACTATCAAGAACTAAATCTACATCAAAACTATTTAATTCAGCAAAAATACTCATATTATTGTCAGCGGGCACGGGGTTGCCGGAGCAATACTTGCAAATATGTTTTGATTCCGACTCCTCCAGTTGCTGTTGCAAGTCCCGGACGCGTTGTAACGCCAGCTCGTGTATATCCTGGCATTGCTGGAACCGGTTGACAATGGCCTGCAGTTCATCGCGCTGCCCTTGCAAGTCTTCATACTCAACGTCTTGGTTGGCGAGTTGATTTTTTAGTGTTGTGTTTGTTCTTACAACACGCTCAATCTCCTGTTCACTCTCTTCTTGTTCTTGAAGGAGCTTTTTGTTCAGCTCGTTGGCTGTTTTGAGCTCCTTCTGTAATTGTTGCATTTTGGCAATCAGGACGTCCCTCCTTGTAGTCATCTTGGTAGGTTGTTCTGAAGACATATTTGTAATTTGAGACAATATAGCCAATAAAATATATGTATAGGCAGTGAGAATTTGTAATTATTAACTTAATACTTGCACTTGATACACTATTCAATAATAACAATATGACTTTAATGAGGAAATCAAAATTTACTAATCTTAATTCCTAGTGTATGATAACATGTAATAACACATATCAAGCTAAGAAATATGGGCCAAATTGTCAAAACTGAGGTTGAAAAAGTTAAGTTAGTAATAATACTTGATCCTCTTTGTTCATAGTAATTCCATATTAGCATATCGTTTTGACAGTTCTTAAAAAGAAGCTGATTTGACTAGTAGGAAACTAGCCTATAGCCGGTGAGCCGTTTTCAAATTTTTTTTGTGCCAAGATTTGGTTGACCGTCTATATATTATTATAACTATTACTTTTCAGCCTTCGGCACATCCAAAGAGGAGATGCTAGTGATCGAAGAGTGCAGCAACTCTCGCGCTGTCACCCTCCTCATGAGGGGAGGCAACAGAATGATCGTCGAAGAGGCGAAGCGTTCCGTACACGACGCTCTATGCATCGTCCGCAGTCTAGTGCAGGTGAGAGATATGACAGGTAGATGATAGACAGGGACAGGTAGACGATAGACTAGAACCGTTAGAGGATGGACAAGGACAGATAGATGATAGTTTAAGAGTGTAGAAACAGCAGTCACCGTCCTCATGAGGGGAGGCAACAGAATGATCGTTGAAGAAGCGAAGCGTTCCGTACACGACGCTCTATGCATCGTCCGCAGTCTAGTGCAGGTGAGAGATATAACAGGTAGATGATAGACAGGGCTGTAGGTAGAGGATAGACTAGGATAGGTAAATGATAGACTAGGACAGAAAGATGATAATTTAAGAGTGTAGAAACAGCAGTCACCGTCCTCATGAGGGGAGGCAACAGAATGATCGTTGAAGAGGCTAAACGTTCCGTACACGACGCTCTATGCATCGTCCGCAGTCTAGTGCAGGTGAGCTATATGACAGGTAGATGATGGACAGGGACGGGTAGACGATAGACCTTAGAGGATAGACAAGGACAGGTAGATGATAGTTTAAGAGTGTAACAGCAGTTACTGTCCTTATGAGGGGAGGCAACAGAATGATCGTTGAAGAGGCGAAACGTTCCGTACATGACGCTCTATGTATCGTCCGCAGTCTAGTGCAGGTGAGAGATATGACAGGTAGATGATAGACAGGGACGGGTAGACGATAGACTAGAACCGTTAGAGGATGGACAAGGACAGATAGATGATAGTTTAAGAGTGTAGAAACAGCAGTCACCGTCCTCATGAGGGGAGGCAACAGAATGATCGTTGAAGAGGCGAAACGTTCCGTACATGACGCTCTATGTATCGTCCGCAGTCTAGTGCAGGTGAGCGATATGACAGGTAGATGATAGACAGGGACAGGTAGACGATAGACTAAATCAGTTAGAGGATAGACAAGGACAGGTAGATTATAGTTTAAGAGTGTAGAAACAGCCAGTTACCCATGAGGGGAGGCAACAGAATGATCGTTGAAAAGAAGAAACGTTCCATACACGACGCTCTATGCATCGTCCGCAGTCCAGTGCAGGTGAGAGATATGCATAGCTGGGCACCGTTAATCAAATAGTTAACTTCGTTAATCGCTAATCCGTTACTAAAAAAGTTAACTTCGTTAATCGTTAAAGCGATACATTTCGTCAAATTTAACGTAAGTTAAAGTTAATCGTTAATCCGTTAACACGTGAAAAAATTGAACTTTTCTTTAAATATTTAGTTGCATCAGTATCCACTATAACGTATTACATTTCTGTAAAAGGCCGAAGTACAGCTAGCCTATTGAACTCTAGGCTGCACGTGGAAGGCAGTGATCGCCTGAGCTACTGCCAAGAGCTGTGTCAGGAAAGATGCTGGCGGTGACGGGACTGTTGTGGCACTTTGGGCGGTAGAGGCTAGGGAAGCGAATGTGGTCGTAAATAAGGCTCGAATTTGCTGCCCTATCACTACAACAGTCGCCATGGTAAAGCTTAGGATTCACCGAATCAAAAGTCAGTAAAAGCAAATCCACGTGAATAATACTTTTTTAGGTAATATTTCGGACTTTTAGCAATCGACCGATGTCGATTATGATTATGATATGATTTGCCGTACTTCGGGCTTTTATAGTAGCGTTCAGAACGTGTTTTTCGCAGCGCAGATGGCGCCTGTGCCCTACTAGATTATCGATTAACGGACTCGGAGAAATTTAACGGAAGTTAACGGGTCCGTTAACATTTTTTCAAGTTAACTTAAAAGTTAATCCGTTAATCGAAATGTTAACTTCGTTAATTAACGATTAACGGATTAACGAGTTAATGCCCAGCTATGGAGATATGACAGGTAGATGATAGACAGGGACAGGTAGACGATAGACTAAATCAGTTAGAGGATAGACAAGGACAGGTAGATTATAGTTTAAGAGTGTAGAAACAGCCAGTTACCCATGAGGGGAGGCAACAGAATGATCGTTGAAAAGAAGAAACGTTCCATACACGACGCTCTATGCATCGTCCGCAGTCCAGTGCAGGTGAGAGATATGACAGGTAGATGATAGACAGGGACAGGTAGACGATAGACTAGAACAGTTAGAGGATAGACAAGGACAGGTAGATGATAGTTTAAGAGTGTAGAAACAGCCAGTTACCCATGAGGGGAGGCAACAGAATGATCGTTGAAAAGAAGAAACGTTCCATACACGACGCTCTATGCATCGTCCGCAGTCCAGTGCAGGTGAGAGATATGACAGGTAGATGATAGACAGGGACAGGTAGACGATAGACTAAAACAGTTAGAGGATAGACAAGGACAGATAGATGATAGTTTAAGAGTGTAGAAACAGCCAGTTACCCATGAGGGGAGGCAACATAATGATCGTCGAAGAAGCAAAGTGTACATGACGCTCTATGTATCGTCCGTAGTTTAGTACAGGTAAAATCAATCGAATTACTCAATATTTATTCGTGATAAACTTAAAACTTAAATTATAATACAACAGGTATGACTAAAACTACAAGATTTGAATGAATTGGTAAGTTTACCACAAAATGGTCCCTCCTCAGCGCAATGCTGACCCGGAAGTTGGTGCTGATCTTTCGACGAGACCATTTGTAAGAGGCGTCAGGTAGCCGATAGACTAGGAGTACTAGGACAGGTAGAGGATAGACTTGTACATCATCATCATCATTGGCCACAGCATCTTTCCAGATGATAGTTGCAGCACTTGCAGCGACTAAATAAGAGCTAGGTATTCTGAATAGGCAGTCTAGCCTACATCGGTTATGACGGCTGTACAAGCCAATGGCGGATCGGCATTTTCTGCCGCATCGATCACAAATGTGCCTCGACTTGTACAATATGTGCAGTAACATCGTATACTGTCTTAAATTCCTAATTGAGTTTTTGACCTTGGAAAATACAACAAATTCCATTCTGCAAGCACACATGCTTGCCATTGGCACATCTCGGACAGTGGCGATAAGAATATGGGCCAAATTGTCAAAACTGAGGTTGAAAAGTTTTAAGCTTGTGTCGAGAGATGGCAGTCTATGCACTGTGATTACATACTTTACTTTGACCACACCTCGGACACTGGCGTTCAAATCAAAGTGGCGCGTTCCTAACACACAGTCTAAACTCGTGTAGGTGAACGCGCACCATGCTTCTATGAGTGAGATATGACAGGTCGACTGGTCGCGTTTTTGACAGGCGGTAACTGAGGTAACCGAGAGGGGGTAGGCGGCACTTTCAGCGGGGAGCGGGAGTGGCCATACTGTACGATAGTACTCTTTATTATAACTGTGCCATTAGAGTTGGTCAAAATTAGTCGCGACGATCGGGTAGTCGAGTGGTAAGGACGTTTGTTGCATAAGTTAATAAACTAGGCAGGTCACTTCCGGTCCATAGAATGCAAGTAACTTGGAATAATGTGTTTCTTCAAGAAAACTTGGAAATAGATATATTTAGCGGTTATATACAAAGTTTAAAATGCCGCATACTCGTGAAAAGTATAGTTCTTGAAGTAAATAAGTAGTTTTTTTTTATTGCATGCATTGCTAAATTGTAATTACTAGGTATAAGATAATTATAGTTTGTAATATATTTTAGCTAGCTGTAGTAGTGTAAAAGCCTCTAACTGTTTGAGTGTTGCTGCACGCTGCACTGTTATCGGTGCATAAATATTAGGGGTGTCCTCTATTGTCACATTATATTCAAAATCAAAAAAAAAATCAAAAAGCATTTATTTCATAAACCAATTTACAACATAACACTCGCAGGTTGAGACTTCCTAGTAAGTATTTATAATACCTGTGACAGGAAGCCCCGCTCTTCCTCAATTTTCAACTACATTTATTTGTACACAGTTAAAGATTTGAGATGTGAGTGTGTGTGTGTGTGTGTGTGTGTGTGTGTGTGTGTGTGTGTGTGTGTGTGTGTGTGTGAGTGTGTGTGTGTTCGCGTGTCTTTTTCTACTCATCACCCTATTAACATTTCTGTTTCATCATATGTTATGTTTTGTATCCACTTCACTACGGTTTTTTTACAGTCATACCAAGCTAAGAGGTAAATATTAATTTTGTCATTTATTATATTATATAGGTGTACTGATAATGCCTGATACTGTCTTTTTCCAAATTTAGATTTACAGTACACTGGCGGGATAACACTTTTTTTACGTCTTCGTGATAACACCGTCACATCAATTTTTTTACTTTTGTGGACTCGTAGTACAGCCGCTATAACATATAACTTTCTCATAGTTAGCTGTTCACTGATTTCATAAAGTTGTTGTGTTGGGTAGCGATATGGTTTTTGGTGCATGACTTTTAGTAGGCATCTTTGACTCCGTTCAACTTCTAAGAATTTACATTTACTTGCACCACCCCAGACTGAGATACAGTAATTCATAACGGACTGTGCTAGAGCCACATAGTTGTGACAGGAGCGATTTGGTAGTAATATGTCTCAGTTTTTTGAAGATCCATATCAATTTTCTAATCCTAGTACTGACATAATCAATTTGTGGATGCCAAGACAATCGCTGATCCAATATAACACCAAGGTATTTTGTTGATTCGAGTTTAGTAATCTGTGTGCAAGTATTCGTACAATCGTTAGGGACATTTGTGCAGTTATGAATCACTACATTTAGATCACCTCTTGGCTGAGAACTTTTATACTTAGAGAAGCATATGTAACAAGTTTTAGCTGTGTTTAGTGTAAGAAGATTATTTCTCAGCCAAGAGGATATTGTTTGAATTGTTTATGTACTGTTGGTGTGTCTTTTTAATAAATAAAGTTGATGATCCGGCCAACCCGGGTTCGCTCAGCGGTGTACTATTTCAGTTTATGAATAGTCGTCTTTTAATTTTCAGGACTCCCGTGTGGTCTACGGCGGAGGCGCAGCCGAGATCTCGTGCTCGCTGGCCGTCGCTCGCGCCGCCGAGAGCATCTCCTCTCTAGACCAGTACTCGTACCGCGGCTTCGCTGACGCGTTGGAAGCCATCCCCCTCGCACTGGCTGAGAACAGGTGAGACATTATACATCTACCGAGATCTCGAGCCGTATATCGATATCTCGTGTTTCCTGTAGAGATCTAGTTTCGCCAACCGAGATCTCGTGTCGCTTACCGATATCTCGTGTCATATACCGAGATATTGTATCGTTTACCGAGATCTCGCTTCGCCAACCGAGATCTCGTGTCTCCTACCGAGATCTCGTCTAATACACCGAGATCTCGTGCCGTACACTCGTCTACCGAGATACGCTCCCTGATCGTCGCTCTCGCCGCCGAGAGTATCTCTCTAGACCAGTACTCATAGATTAAGGCAAAGTTATTGGATAATAATGATGTATATTTGTCCACAGCGGCCTGTCTCCGATCGACGCGCTGTCTGAAGTGAAGGCGCGACAGGTGGCCGACAAGAACGCCAACCTCGGCATCGACTGCATGGGCAAGGGTATGTATTATATGTATACTAGCTTTTGCCCGCGGCTTCGCGCGCGTTAAATTCGAAAATTGCGGAATACTCCATACAGACGTACACCCCCCATTGTAGGGAAGTGGGGGGTTAGAACGAGACAAAAAGTAGCCTATGTCACTCTCCATCCCTTCAAATATCTTCACTTAAAAAATTACGTCATATCGTCGCTCCGTTTTGCCGTGAAAAACGGACAAACAGCACACACGCTTTCCCATTTATAATTTTAGTAAGCATAACCAAGATGACAGAATCTAAGTGCTATGAGCTATCACTCTCACTAGCCAATATGGGAGATTATTTGTCAAAACGATTGTCATTTTGGCTAGACCCCTGTCTTATTTTTCATTAGTGATACTCTAATGATAAAAAGAGTTCAATTTATTTTGTTCTCATCTTTAAACAAAGAAATACCAACTCTATTTTCTACTCTGTATGATCAAATGGCAAATACAGTCTTCCATCAATTTCTACCGTCTGAAAAACTAACTCAGATATAAGTAATGCTTTTTAAGGATAAGTTCAGTTTTCTCACGAAATTACACTCCCATTTATTTACATACATACATACAATCACGCCTGTATCCCATGAAGGGGTAGGCAGAGCACATGAAACTACTCAAGTTTCAGTGCCACTCTTGGCAAATAAGGGGTTGACAGAAAACGAAATTGTGACATTGCAGTGACAGGTTGCCAGCCTCTCGCCTACGCCACAATTTAACCCATCTATTTAATTTTATAATATTCTAATCCTGAACATTTCAGGTTCAAACGACATGAAGGCAATGAACGTGATCGAGTCCCTCCACTCGAAGAAGCAGCAGATCGCGCTCGCCACGCAGCTCGTCAAGATGATCCTCAAGATCGACGACGTCAGGTCCCCGGCTGACTCCATCCAGTAATCCCACTTCTGAACCTACTGGTTGGAACCTAGTGGTACTCCACTAGGATTACAAGCCGATCCCACTTCTGACCCGCTAGGAAAGATGATCCCACTTCTGAATTAATAGGATTACAAGTTGATCCCACTTCTGATCACAGAAGATTAGAAGCGAATCCCACTTCTGCACCAATAGAAGTACAGGCCTATCCCACTTCTGAATCAATAGGATCTTATTCAGATCCCACTTCTGAACGAATTAAAAGCTACTAGTATTACAAGAGCTTTGTTGATGAGTCACCATCTCGTCTTGATTTTAAACCGTGTAACACTCCTCTCAGAGTGGTTTTGGTCGTTATATAACTTTTATTCTGATACATTTTACAAGTAAAATATTTATTGGTGCTCAATACAACTGTGGGATCAGTTCAGAAGTAAAACTATGTGGGATATAATTGCTACTAACTGGTTTCTTCCATGGTTCTATGTAGTCATGATTTATATTCAATGTTTAAATACTCGCAGCGTTGCGTAAAAATCGTTATATTTTGTACGATCCTCAGAACTGTTAGCGAGTTTACAATTTAGAACCATTCAGAACGCTAGATTCATCTTGTAATGTTGCCTTTCTGTATTAATATTTTTATATTGGTAATACATATATATTTGCTGGTCAATTGTTTTAAATTTTCATGTTTTTAGAGTTGTATAATGGACATTACACTCCATTTTACCGTTGTTTTATAACGTGAAGATTTTGAAAGTTTTTCTCGGGGTAAATATATGTTCTAGCAGTGTTATAATGCCTCATTATACAACAAGTATTTGGTGTTTCATGACACTTACCAAACATGTCTCAATTCACTAATTCGTATTTTAGGTTATTCGAGTTCATTATGCTAGTTTAAGTTATTAATGCATTTTATTGAACGGGGTACGTGCGTATCTCAAGCCTTATTGCACTAATAAAAATAATTAAATATTAAACCATCTTTTATTGAAGTCGACGCCAAGATATCAAAATTTATGCCATTTTTAATCAAAAGGGTACTTATTGTTTGAGGGTATTTTCATAATAGCTTCAATATGAAATCGATCTTATCGACAACCGACAATTTAGTATCTTTCGATTAAAAACGTCATATTTTAAAGTTATGAATTTACCCCTGGCAGGTTGAAATGCAGCGATCCGACTTTAAAATCATACGGAATCGGTATAAGGGTAATTTCATAACTTTAGTGATTTCCACTGTAGTCTCCTTCTGATACACAGTATCAGGAATTGTCCAGAACTCCGGATTTAAATCCTCACTAAATTAGCAACTTGTGTAAATATACTTGTTAAATAGCAGAGCGTATATTGAAGATGCACAATCTTTAGGATTTCTGAAGCTCTCCAAGAGAAGAAATATGTCTGCCACCACAGCAGATATTCAAGACCAATTACTCGTTTGTCCTAATACTCATTTCTCCATCTTGGATATTCTCTAGGTATTTCTCCAGCCACTAAAGACTCTACTCTCTCCATGATACCTTTGGTGCTTGCTGTAGCTTCTATCAGACGATAATCTATACGGTTCATGTCTATCTCTTTCTCTATCTGTTCTACTTCTATTAACACTCACTGTGTAACTTTTATGTAACTCTTTAGCGACTCCTGGCATCTGAGGATTGTCTCGATCAGCTCCTATATTTACACTAGCGTCTTGGATTAATTTTTCTGCATAAGTAACGGTAGATTGAGGTTCTGAATTTATAAAGTTTAGACCAGGTGGAATGCCTGCTTGAAAGCTTTCAGGTTCTTGGATAATCCAAGAGCTATATCCACCCTCTTCATCATCATCAGGGCTTACAGACATATCACTCAATTCTGCATCTGGACTATCTTCTTGAGAAGTTGCTCCTGATCTATTGCCACCAGATGTTTCACCCTGATTGTATGTTCCATTATTCAGGGTCAATCCATCTTGATCTGCTACAGATAGGTCTACTACACCACTTGTGGCTGGTAGAAGATGTGATCCGCCTGCCTTGACTCTAAAAGTTACCATCTTAAAGCCAAGAGCGGCTTCAAGATTCTGGGCATTCAGGATGTCAAGTGACTTATCATCAATTAGGAAGGTTACTATCCTGCTTTTATCCTTATCTACTCTCTCGTGAAGCACCTGCCAGTGGCCAGTGTTGAGACCTTTGTTCTGTGCTTTGAGGAGATCTAAAGCCTCTTGGACTGAGGATGCTTCTGATTCTGGGATCCTAGCGACAACCCGAGGTGGATTAGGTAATTGCTCTTCTGGTACGATAGAAAGTTGTGCTCCGGGCCAAGGCTCTACATATTTCACTTCTCCCTCAAGCCAATTTTTACTGCGCTGGTCAACACAAGTAACTTGGATCCAGCCTTCCTTATGTGTAAAGCTGAGGAACTCTGGCCCGCCACCGTTCGTGAACTGCTTAGTTATAGCTAAGAGAAGATGACGGTGTACCAGTTTCATTTGGTCTGGTTTCATGTGTTCCTTGTTTTGAATTCCGACGCGTAACAGTGTACTTTGGGGGTTAAGATTCTGCTGTCCACTGGTATTTGTGGTTGCAGATCCCTGACTATTGGTAGTAACTATTGGCTTAGGCAAAAGGTACAGTGCTAAATTTTTCTTCTTTTTGGGGGGGACCAAGTCAATCATTGAGGGATATTGTTTTACTATTTCAGGCCAAGACAGTGAACATAATTTTTTGGCTTTCGTTTTGGAGACGCCATGAGTTACAAGCTTGTTGAATTTTCTTTTTGCATTCTGTGATAGTAGTCCATTGGTCTGTATCTTTGCAGGGAACATTGCAAATGGTATTTTATTACTTTTTGTCTTAGTGTAGTTATTTGTAGTACTATTTGATATACATTTTACTTCACGTTCTGTGATTGATTGATTGGTAGATTTAGTAGAACTTGGTACTGATGTTGAAGAAACATTTGCCTGTATATGATGAGGTGTTGTAAGCGTTGGGTGTGCTGTAGACCGATTTTGATTCTGTAATAGGTTAGTATTATTACGCTTCCATGCCTCAGTACTATTGGCCCCATTTTTTGTGTCATTTCCTTGTTTAGGATGAGAAACAGTGGGAGTTGAAGATATCATAGGCATAGACCAATCTTGCCTTGGATACTTTTGACTTTGTGTCAATGCTGTAGTATTGGATCCAGTTTTCAGCCCTAAACCGTTTGCTTGTGTCCATGAATGGTTAGCTGGCTTGTATGAAGAGTGCTGTGAACAAACACAACATTTAATTTAATTGAATATATTGTCAAGTGTATATCTATTCCAATATCGACGGCAAGTAACAGCTCTGGAGCGAGCGTCTCTAGGCTAAAGTATCAGAGGAGCTGTCTGTTTTTGCAAACATGTGGTAGGTATAAAAAAAATACAAGAAAGAAAAAAGCAAAGTTCACCGGTGGACAAACCCGGAAAAAAAATTATTTGATTCATTTTCTAGTCGAAAATCCATACTAATATTATAAATGGGAAAGTGTGTGTGTGTCTGTTTCTTTGTCCATCTTTCACGGCAAAATTTAATTTTAAGTGGAGATATTTGAAGGGATGGAGAGTAACATAGGCTACTTTTTGTCCCTTTCTAACGCGAGCGAAGCTGCGGGCTTTTGCTAGTTGTACATATTTGTGTATTATTAAAAGGTTGACATGCTTTTCATATTGAATTTAATACAAGAACCACTAAAGTTGAACCACAACAGCGCAAATCTTAAGGGAAACTTTATAACCTTTGAGTTAATGAGGTTTCTCTAAAAGATAAGTCGGGCCCAGGAGGGATTTTACTCTGATTATTATCCTTAAAATTACAATTATTTGAATAAAAAGAATATAAACATACCCCATAATGACCGAGTTTTGCCTGATTTTGTAACTCCGGAAGGAGGGTTCCGCTCGGGAAAGATTCAGGTACTCGGGACATACCTCCCTAGATATTACTTTTGTTGCAAAATACACCAAATTGCGATTTTTAGTAGAATATTAAACGAAACAAACTTTGGCAACTTCTCTGATATATATGGCACGACATAGGTGACATTGACAGAAAAAATATTAAGATTGTTTGAGATATAAAACAAAACGATCAGGATGAAAACGTTAACAATTAAAATCTTATAATAGACGGTCAACCAAATCTTTGATTAAAAAAAGCGCCAAATCAAGAAAAATAGGATTCACCAGTCCCCGCCCTTTTTAACCCCCGACGCAAAAACGAAGGGGTGTTATAAGTTTGACGTGTCTGTCTGTGGCATCGTAGCTCCCGAACGGATGAACCCATAGAACCGATTTGGATTTACTTTTTTTGTCTGAGAGCTGAGTAAGTCGGGAGTGTTCTTAGCCATGTTTCATGAAAATCGGTCCACTACGTCGTGGTTGGGGGTTTTAAAAAAAAAAAAATTTTGTGGTTAGCTTATTTTAAATCTATAAAAGAGCTTGTCACCGAAGTGAACATGTAACCATGATGAAGTTCCTTAAATAGGCTCAATCCAACGCTGGTAGGCGCCAGGCGGTTAATATACATACCACCACCTGTTACTATAGTCTCTCAAGAACTTTGAGTTACTAGAAAAAGCGGCAAACTTAAAACAGAACTTTTTCGTTCCATACAAAATTTTAATTACTACTTGTAGTTTACATGGATCAGCCTAAAATAGTCACCCATAGACAGGCACACTGGTGGTAAAGTAACAGTGCAGTGCTGTAGGTAAGTAGGTACCTACAGTACAGAGCAGAGAGAATAGAGGTAATAATCTCCATAGTACAGAGGAAAGAGACGTAGTCCTCAATAGTAAGAGAGACGCGCAGGCAGTACTGCGTAAAAAATCGAAACTGGAGAATCCTAAGTCCATCACCGGCGACCTGACCCCAATGCAAAGGGAGTATCTTAAATATCTTCGTGAAGAGCTTAGTAAACGCGTAGCGAATGGAGAAGATGATATTACCATCAAGTATGTGCGAGGTCAACCAGCGATTGTAAAAATCACTCCAAAAAACAGCTAAGCTCTGTAACTGATAACCCGAAAAATGCAATTACTACAACGACCAATAGCACACGTTTTATAAGGAAATTGTCACCAACACTTTATACTATTACCATTTTTTATACAAACATTCAATCCATTAATAATAAATTAGACCTATTCATTGCTAGAGTAAACAACGTAAGGCCAACACTGATTGTACTTACAGAAACATGGCTAAAACCAACAATACCCGACTCAATGATAAGAATACCAGGATATGATGTGTATAGAGATGATCGGACTGTCAAAAGGAGTGGTGGAGTTGCACTATATGTAGCCAACAGCTGTAACATTTTAAAAGCTAGACTTGATACAACTTACAATATGAAACATGAGGCCTCGGAGTGCTTGTGGCTGGACATTCAATTTGGATCAAAAAATTCTTACTGTGCGGTGTATATAGAGGTCACGACTCGACAATAGATCAAGATAATATAGTTTTAGAAAAAATTAAACTTGCCTCTGAAACGCATACAACATTAATTATGGGTGATTTTAACTATCGTGGTGTCAAATGGCCTCTACAAGATTGTGAATACTTATCGTCGCAGGAAGACAACTTTGTCCAATGGTACAATAGTAGCAACCTTACCCAACTGATTAACAAACCCACCCGATATCGTACAGGCAACCTACCTTCTTACCTGGACTTGGTCATGACCAACGATGAGGCTCTTGTTGCACAAATTAGTCATGAAGCACCAATAGGTAAAAGCGACCATGAAAGCCTAGTGGCAACAATCCAGATCGAAGCAAAAAACCAAGATATAACAGTGTCAAGGTGGAACTATAACAAAGCCAATTATGAGAAAATTAATGAAAAGTTACAGACAACACATGAAACAATTAAGAATATGACAAACCCGGATGAACAATTTAAAGCTCTTCTTGCTGAATTCTATAATTCAAGAAATTTGTATGTACCTAAAACAAAAATAAACATTTGTGCAAAGAACAAACCCTGGATATCTAAAGAAACTAAGAAACTTATTGCACAAAAAAAAGAAATGTGGAATAGATACCTATTAACTGGCCTAGACGAACACTACAGGAAATACAGAAAAATAAACAACACACTAGTTAATCATAGACAAGCCTCACGAATCAATTATGAAAAAAATCTGCTACAAGTTGGACCCAAACGATTCTATTCCTACATAAGACAACAGATAACCTCAAAGGTTAGTACACCAACGGCACTGCAAAACAAACAGGGACAAACTGTCACAGATTCTCACCAAATCGCTGAAGCCTTCGCTGACCAATTTGCTGGAGTGTTCCAAAAGGAACCACCAGGCCAAATGCCCAATCTGGACTTGTCTCTTAAAGTCGAGGAAACTATTGGTGAATTAACTTTTTCTAGCCATACAATCCAACAAGTCATTAAAGAACTAAAATCCGACTCTGCACCAGGACCAGACGAAATTCCCGTTACTGTTCTCAAAAACTGTAACCTGAATGAAACCTTATCAGTAATAATGCAGACCTCATATGATACAGGAATATTACCAACTATGTGGAAGACAGCCTCGGTGACGCCCATCTTCAAAAAAGGAAACAAACTCGAACCGGCAAATTACAGACCCATAAGTTTGACAAGTGTGGTATGCAAAATAATGGAGAAACTGGTTGTCTATCACCTACGAACATTCTTAGGGAAGCACAAAATAATTAGCGACCAACAACATGGTTTTTGTCCCCACCGTTCCACAGTATCAAACCTGCTCTCATGCCTTGCTTCTTGGACGGACAGCTTCAACAAAAGAAATCCTGTAGACGTTGTATATCTTGACTACGAAAAAGCTTTCGACAAGGTCCCAACTAGTAGACTTCTCCGGAAACTAGAATTCATAGGAATACGAGGCAAACTACTTCAATGGATTGAGGCCTTTCTACGTCAAAGAACCTTTTGCGTAAGAGTGGGAGAAACTTTATCTGGCCAACGAGATATTCACAGTGGCGTTCCACAAGGCTCAGTCTTGGGCCCAGTTTTATACATTATCTACACATTTGACCTTCCTCACTGCCTGCACTGCAAGGTTAGCATATTTGCAGATGACACAAAAATATTTGCGAACCCCCTGACAGATTATGATAAACTGCAAAGTGATCTAAATAAAATTGCGAATTGGTCGAAGGAATGGCTTATAAACTTGAATGCCAATAAATGTACAATACTACATATAGGAACCCAAAATCCACATTTAGTATACAAGCTTAACGACGTGAATCTACGGGCAGTTGAAGAACAAACTGACTTAGGAATTGTTATCGCTTCAAACCTAAAATGGGAAACTCACATAATAACAATAACAAAGAAAGTTAAGAGCTTTATTTACCTCATCAGAAAAGCGTTTGGGATTCTTACACCTGACATGATGCTCAAGATCTACAAAACATATGTTAGGCCAATACTGGAATATGCCTTTCAAATTTGGAACCCTTACTTTGTGAAAGATATTGACCTACTGGAAAAGGTGCAGCGTAGCTTCACTAAAATACCAAGGCAGATCAAGAGACTACCATACGAAAGTAGACTGGAAGCACTGAAGTTGACTACACTCAAGGAAAGAAGAGATAGAGGTGATCTTATTGAAGTGTATAAAATCCTGAATGGACACTATGACCTCGAAGACTTCAAATCTGTACTCAAAAGAGACACCAATACCCGACTGAGAGGGCACCACTTAAAACTACAGAAACTCTGCATGTCAAACAACAACCCACATAGACACTTCTTTGCTAACAGAGTAGTCACGCCTTGGAACAAGCTACCAGAGGAAGTAGTCTCAGCACCCAACATCAACAGTTTTAAGAACAAATTAGACAAACATAATAATATGAGATAAACCTAGAAAAAGATACCAGGATACAGGCCATATCAGTTGTTTTTTCAACTGCCTGCCTGAATTATATAAATAATAATAATAATAATAAATAAATCAAACAATTATATTAATGAATCATATTTATTTCTATCTTCGCGTAACGTTTTTATAACAGCAACTTTTCACTTTCCATTAAAGTAAAAAATAATAACACTGTTAACTGACTATATTTTACAAATATATCTACCTAACTTAAGTCCTATAGGCATTCCATATTCCTAAATGGACCTCAATGCTATAAGATAATTTATAATATATGTATAGGAATAGTCACTAGTTAATTGTATTTTAATCCAATGACAGATCGCCAATTCGCCACAAAGGGGCCAAACTGAAAATCAGCGCTGGACACCTGTTCAGCACATGCCGAGTTTGGTACCCACCCTTTGCCATGCTAATGTTATACTTATACCGAATTTATGATAATTAGATAAGTTATAAAGAAATAATTTTTAAGAAAAAAAAAAACCGCCTTCCTTTGGGGTTCTGGTGATAAATATTTTCAAATGTTGGATTATGTTATCAATTCGTCTGTATATTTTTTAATGTTTGTTATTCGATATCTCCGTCATTTCTGAACTAATTTTGAAATCTGGATGATTCTGAAGTACTTACAGATGAGAATGATTATCAGAACGGAACTCTAACCAGGGGCGGCTCACTCTTCATCAGCAGTTCCACTGCACCAAATGTCACTGTTCTGGACGTAAGTGCATGCTGTTCTTATAAAAATACCAAAGTCACTATAAGTGTGCCGTTCAGATTTGAGGAGTTCCGTTCTGACCATCATCAGCAATTCCACTGCACCAAATATCACTGTTCTGGATGTAAGTGCATGCTGTTCTTATAAAAATACCAAAGTCACTATAAGTGTGCCGTTCAGATTTGAGGAGTTCCATTCTGACCATCATCAGGAGTTCCACTGCACCAAATGTCACTGTTCTGTACGTAAATGCATGCTGTTCCTTTAAAAACACAAAAATCACCATATGTATGCCTTTCACATTTGAGGAGTACCCTCGCTTTCTCCAGAATCCCATCATCAGAACTGGGTTCTGAGAAAAATGGGACCAATCTGTGTGCATATACATTCAATAAAAAAAAAAATTTTCAAAATCGGTCTTGTAACGACGGAGATATCGAGGATCAAACATTAAAAAAAAAAAAAAACATACAGACGACTTGATAACCCCTTCCTTTGAGATTTGGGAGGCGGTTAAAAACTATCATAAACTAAAACCTTACTACATTAATGTACTGTTATTAAGTTAAGAAATTAATATCAAACCCTAAAGAAAAACAAATGTAAAGTAATCAATCAATTAATCATAGAATAAGTAGTATTATGTTTAGTAAAGTTTATTTTAATAGTAACTTGTTTAAAATGTAAAATATAATATACCTACCTAGTTCGTGTACCTATTGCATGTGAATTATGGCAATAAATGATTTTTAATTTAATATAATGTAATTACGGTCAACCTAATCTTTGGTACTAAAGGCGCGAAATACAAATTTTCTATCGGACCTTTGGCTCCATTTTTATATTTTGCCACCTTTTTTCAATGACAGATTTACTTGAAATATCACTGCGATCGATATAAGAATGATGACTAATTAGCACCTAGGACATAAAATGATTGTGGACGAAATTGTACTAAGCATTTCTCTGGAAAGCTTGTTCGGCGGTCAAGCAATAGTGCTTAGACTAGAAAGAGAAATTATAGATTTTGAGTACTAAAAGAAAAGAGATAAAACATCAAGAAGAATACTGGAAGGCCTTCTCGAAGATCCGTCACTGAAGGTAGAATGAGTAGAAACGAACGGGCTGTGCTCTGAAACAAAAGTCCCCGCTGAAATGCTTAATAGCAATAATGATCCTTAACCTTACGTATACAGATGTAAATCGAAATATTTTTCCTTCGTATTTTTAAGGAAATTCACGAACGTGTAATGCTATTTCAGTCAGTCTCAGTACAAGAAGTACTAAGGTTGACCGAACTAACACGACAAATACGAACGTTTCCGAAAAAAAACGAATCATTTCTCACTACATCTGTACAGGTGATTTTGTTATGGCATATTATAATATATTATTACCTACTGAACTACTTTTAGTGGGGTGCCAACTCCGAAATGATGATCTGCCTTTTCGCACATTTGTCAATGTTTTTAATGGTATTCTCATGCGATTTCGGGATTGGATCCGTACTAAAACTTGTTCAGTTTCAGTATGCTCCACGATTTACTCACGAGCAGTCAGACATAACAAAATCACTTTGTATCAGTCAGGAACTATTTTCTAAACAATTTTGAGTAGAATGAAACTATAGTGTATAAAAACTTACACGAGTACGCTGCCAATGCTTCAATGCAATGCAATGATTGCTGTGTGACTACCGCCGCGGCCGTATATCAGGTCTCCGTAGATCTCGCTGATTTGACCTTGACGAATTCGGAGACCTGTCTCGTCTGTCCCGCATATTTCCATCCCGATCTCTCGGCCTCTGTATTCCTCTGGTCCCTGGGCCTTCCTGCCTATCCGGGAATCTAGAGTGAGCGTCAACATCGCGTCTAAAATCGTTTCTTAATGGAGGTCTTGGTCTACCCCGATCGTTTATCCCGTCTCTCCTGCTTTCGATTCCTGGTCTGTCTATCCTTGGTGGAGATCTTCTATATGGTCTTGGAGATCTGTCCCGGACCTTTTCCTCCCTTCTTCTGGGATCCTCGCTATCCCGGGGTCTATCTCTTGGTGGCGGTGATTTTCTGTGTAAATCATCTCTTTTCTCTCTACTGCTTCGATTTCTATCACTGGTTTGACAGCCTTCGTTCCTGGGCTTATTATCTATCCTTGATTGCGGTGATTTTCTATCGGATGTTTTGTTCAGTTCTGTTTGCTCTCTCTCACTTCTTTCGCTGGTTTTAGATTTATCAATATTTCGAGGTCTAAAATCTTTAGGCTGTGGCGACCTTCTGTCCGGTCTTGAGGATTTGTCTAAATCATTTCCCTCCTTTCTTCTATCATTATTTTTAATATCTTCGGTTGTCTTGAGTACATAATATGGTTGCGAAAATCTATCAGGTCTTAAGGACCCTTCTAAAACCCTTTCCTCTCTGATAATCGGACTCTTTTCATTCGTTTCAGGGCCTTCGATATGCCATGGTCTAAAATCTTTTGTTGGAGGTGCTTTTTCTACCATAGGTTGAGTTGCATTTTCTTTTATCGTTCGGTCTGGTCTTGAGAATGTTCCATATGCCATTAAAGGTATGTTTAGTCCTTTATCTATTCGAATACTCGAATTCTTTTCGTTAGTTTGAGAGTCCTCAATATTCTGGGGTCTATAATCTTTCATCGGTTGTGGTAATATTTTGCCTGGTCTTAAGGCTCTGTCGAAATCATCTCTCTCCTGGAAACTACTCCGGTTCCTTTCAAACGTTTCAGATTTTCTGTACTCCATTTGGGATATGACCATATCTCTTTCCTCCTCACTGAGACTCTTTTCGTCAGTTTCAGAGTAATCTGTATTCCGTGATCTATAATTTCTTATAGGTGGTGTAGCTTTTTCTTTCATTGTTTGTAGTGGGTTTCTATCTGGTCTTCCATACATTATTGAAGATATGTCCGGATCTCTTTCCGACCTATTACTCTGACTCTTTTCATTATTTTCAGAGTCTTCAAGATTTCGAGGTCTATAATCTTTCATCGGTTGTGGTGATATTTTGCCTGGTCTTAAGGCTCTGTCCAAATCATCTCTCTCCTGGAAACTACTCCGGTTCCTTTCATACTTTTCAGATTTTCTGTACGCATTTTGGGACATGTCTAAATCTCTTTCTTCCCTGCTAAGACTCCTTTCGTTAGTTTCAGAGTAATCTACATGTTGTGATCTATATTCATTTATTGGTGGGGTAGCTTTTTCTTTCATTGTTTGTAGTGGGTTTCTTAAGAATCTGTCCACATCTCTTTCCCCTGTACTATCCCAGCTTTTTTCGTTAATTTCAGTGTCCTCAATATTCCGAGGTCTGCAATTTCTCATTGGTAGTGGTGATCTCCTGTCAGGTCTTGAAACTATCTCCCGATCACTCATTTCCATTCCACTGCTCTGACTTATTTCATAGGAGCCCTCAATATCCCGGAGTCTGTAACTATTTCGTCCGTCGGGCGACCTAAATTCGCGCCCTGACCGTCTGATCTGGTCTTCTTCACCTTCTCTAATGTGCTGGCTCCTTTTATAACTTTCATAATCCTCCATATCCCAGTCGCTGTCAGCTTGAGGCGACTCTCTTCTAGATCTTGGAGGACTCTCACTATCATAAGAACGCCTGTAACTAGCATAGTCGTCTTGAGGAGATTGCCGTGTAAGATATGATCTTGAATGCATGTCTTCATCAGAATCTTGGTCGCTATAATTGCCTATAATTGGTGGCGGTGGTGGGGACGGTGTCGGTGGGAAACGGGGAGGAGGTGGTGTCCCCGGCATGGCGGACGTCATAGAGCTGTGATCATTTGTTAAAAACCTTTTGGTTTCCTCTATAATCCAGGATTTATATCCTTCATCAGAAATGTCTGTTCTCTGCCTGGAGTCTTTGCTCCTATCGGGACGACTGTTGCTAGGTAACTGAGCGACTGGACCTTGTTGATTACTATTCTGGTTAGGCATTGACTTCGCCGCTTGAGGATCTTGGTAACAATTCATGTAGTATGATGCATTTGCGTATGGGTACATCGCTGCGTGAGCCAAGTTCTGTTGATACGCTGCATCGCCTACCCCATTCATGTTTTGCCCCATTGGCACGTTACTATAGTTGACAGAGTTTTGACCCATCATTTGTTTCTGAACAAATTGAGAGCCACCTCCAGGGCCTAGAAAGTAGTCCATTTCTTGCATTTGACTGGGTGGAGCGGAATATACATTTTGCTGTGGTGCGACACCTCCCATCCTACTTCCAGCCAGGGTAGCTGCATTGGGAACCCCATGGCCTGGGATCACCGTATTAGGAGGCATCATTGTTAAATTCCTTCCAGGTGCTTGGGCAGCAATGGTGCTGAGATTAGTCCCTATTCCGCTTCCTGCAGTAAAGCTATTTTGCAGCGGTGTACCTCCAGCCACAACGCATCCCTGTGTACTCGCATTTGGAACACCAAAGCGCGGTAATTCCATCCTATGAGCCATATTCGGATTTCCTCCAAAGTTATTTTGCTGTGGTACTGTGATTGTTATACCTGTCCCCATCCCACCCAGGGTATTGGCATTTGGAGCACCAAATCCTGGGATTTCCATACGATGCACCAAATTTGGATTTCGTCCAGTTGTTTGAGGCACTGTGACAGGAGTTGGTAGAGTAGGAAAGTTTTGTTGTATCACTGTGATTCCTCCAGTTGGATTTCTCCCCAGGGCAACCGTAGCAGGGGCATTAAAGACTTGAGGTGCAGCTGACGGCTGAGCCGTATTCTGAGGCATATTTCGTTCGCTGAGGCTTGGCGGCTCATCCCATCTACCCCATCTGAATCTTCTATCAGAAAGTTGCTTTTGTTTAATTTCTTCAATTCTGAGTCTGGCGTCGTGAACCATATTTTTTATAAAACCTATTGATGGGGGCTTCTCTGCACATTGGGTGCTTTTCTGGGTTTGAGGAATAATTACAGTTTTAGAACTCTTAACGACCGGCGGCTGGGAATTGATATTAGAGCGACGTATGTGTTTATCTTTTGCTTCCTGGATCAAGGGTTTTTTGGTTGAAATCGATTCTTTTTTAGACGATTTCTGATTGGTTTCGGGTTTAGCCGATTTCTGATTGGTTGCAGGTTTTGACGATTTCTGATTGGTTTCGGGTTTAGCCGATTTCTGATTGGTTGCAGGTTTTGACGATTTCTGATTGGTTTCAGGTTTTGAAGATTTCTCATTGGTTTCAGGTTTCTCAGTTTTAACGAGAGGAACGATTTTAAAATTCATCTTTGTGAAACCTATAGCAGCTTGACACTCCAGGGTTTTCAGTGTATTAAGCGATTCCTCGTCAATGTTGAATTTTACAGTCCAACTCTTGCCAGTTTCTAACTTCTCTTCAACTACCGTCCATTGCTCAGTATTAAGACCCTTATTCTGTGCTCTGAGAAGTTCCAGAGCTTCTTGGACAGATGTCGCCTCTGACTCCGGGATAAACGCAAGAACTTTTGCTACATCTAGTTTGGGCAGTTTCCGCTCTGCCATAATGGAGAGATTCGCATCCGGCCAGGGTTCTAAATACTTTACTTCGCTTACGAGCCAATCCTGACTACGCTTATCTGCGCAAGTAACAAGAATCCAGCCATCCATGTGTTTAAATTCTACAAATTCTGGTCCACTGCCGTCTTTCTGCTGCTCTGCAATAGCTAGAATTAGATGACGATGGACCTTCGCCATTTGTTCTTTACTCATGGGTTCGGAGTTCTGGATTCCTACACGCAAAGGTGTATCGGGGTTAGGTTTATCGCCGCTTTGCTTCATTATCTGAGACTCTTCGGGTATAACTGTGTTTGGGAAGTCTGCTCTCAATGAAGGTATCCTCTTAAGAAGATCAGGCAACGTCATTACACATAGAGCAGTGGCGATCTTTTCAGGAATTCCACGAGCTATTAGCTTGGCTCTCTTCTTTTTTGATTTATCTGACAGCTTGGGTGTCTTCTTTATACTATAAGTTTGTGGGGGAGTGAGAACTGTATGCTTTGCCGATACATTTGGCATTACCCTAGATTTGTCTGAGCCAACTAATGTAGAATTCGAGGAGTTTTTCTGTTTACTGATGGGAGCTTTGGTAGAGGAGACTGAATTAGGTACCACAGTTGCTTTTTGTGACCTAAGTTTTTCCTCTATAGAACTGGCTGGGTTTGATGCTTTAGAAATGCCTTCCAATCCAGTGTCATCAATATTAGTTCCCCCACTTTCTTTACTTTGGGCTGCCAATGATAATGCTTTTGATATTATCTCATCACTTTCTTTTATGACATTCATCACAAAGTCTGAGACTTTTGCCTTTTTGCGTGGCAAAAATGCAGGAGTTGAAGGGACTGTAGACCAATCCTGATCTGCCAACTCTACTTTGACATCAAGTGTGTCAACAGCATTGCTACTGAGAGTATTGAGAACACTCATGGTGTTTGCAGAGATTCATTTGCAGAACTGTATTTTACCAGCAATGCCTTTAAATTTATCAGAAACAGATGTTAGTTAAACTATCGTCGCCATCTTATATAGAAAACTGTGAAACATGTATAGTAGTTATTTGTTTTTCCATGTTTCAACAGTTTTTATTCTTGTTCAACCAAGCTGTTTTACTGACATTCAAAATGCATTCTTCTTGGTTGCCAGATTCATTTTAGAAAAGGTCCTCCCTAAGGAGGAATTCTTTATGATTTAAGAGGACTGTAGATTGGCCATCTATCAATGGGTTTGTTAATGTTGTTGACCTGAAAAGAAAACATTCTTATTTTAAACACAGTCAGCATAAGTGGAATAATGTATAAAATGTTAAATAATTATGGCGTTATTCATAAACACTTTATAAATGTGAATCAGCTAATACATCATTGTCATTATCAGTCATGTTGACTTTTGTATTTGTGAGAAAGGGACAAAACACTTTCTAACTAAGCAGTTCATTAACTGTTTTATGAATAAGGGGTTTCATGTTTCTCAAATACAATTCCAAATTGGTTGGATTCGTTCAGCATGCGAGAGATTTTAACCACAAATTTTTCTCCAAAAACCTAATTTTGAAAGGTTTTACTTTTAACTTTTTGACATCTATCAATGAGGATAGTGAGAATTCGCGGAATATCTGCCAAGTAAGGATGGAAACCGGCCGTGCGTCTAAGAGTCCGATGGTAGAATGGGGACGGTGGAATAAGCCTGGGAAAATATTGCCACATCGGGGCAGTCTCTGGCAGCAGGAAACTATTTAGGGTACTCTAAATTCATGAATAAAATGTAAGTGGCTAAAACTGGTTCGGCATTGCTCTAACCATGTAAAAACTGAACAAACAGGCTACAGTTATAAAATAAATAAATATTATAGGACATTCTTACACAGATTGACTGAGGCCCACGGTAAGCTCAAGAAGGCTTGTGTTGTGGGTACTCAGACAACAATATACATAATATATAAATAGTTAGTTTTGTCAATCAAGTTTTAGTTTCATAAATATCACATGTGTAATATTGAGTGATGTCATTCTTAAGATTCTTTGCCAGCTTTGGATAAATGTGCAAAATGGAATCCGCTGAACATAGAAATTGATAGGTTTTACAATTTCTGAAAATCGAATTTAAATGATTTAGATAAATTGTACATTATTAAACTGTGAATCTACAGATCCTAGAGGATCTTTTAAAAGTATGACTGATGCATTAACTTGATTGTAGTACAAAATTCTTAAAATAAATATAAAACAAGAATAGCCACTTAACTTGTCCTTTCTCTTAATAGACTAATCGTCATAATTAATTGTTAGCGTCAAAAATTTTGTGAAGTACATATATGTATAAAATATAGGTATATAACCCTATATGTAGTAATTATAAATAGCTACGTGCAACTACGCTCCCTACAGGTGTTCACGGAAGACCAGCGTCGGGTACTACTCCACTAGGACCGGGCATTATGCTGAGTGTTCACCTTTTTCAGTGTAATTACCTACAGTGTACATGTTAGTTATAAGTC
Source organism: Leguminivora glycinivorella (assembly GCF_023078275.1). Taxonomy (NCBI): domain Eukaryota; kingdom Metazoa; phylum Arthropoda; class Insecta; order Lepidoptera; family Tortricidae; genus Leguminivora; species Leguminivora glycinivorella. Next base: position 11,221,341 of record NC_062994.1, read on the forward strand.
TTCTTTTTTTTTCATCTCATTGTGTATGCATTGTATAACTGTGTTTTTATACTGAAATAAATTATATTCTATTCTATTCTATTCTATTCTATAAAAAACTTAAAAATGTATAATATTTTAACAATAACAAATATTATAATAACTTAAACTTGGGGCCAGGTAATCTTAATTCGCCGTCTTGCAAACCTTGCAGCTAAATTCCGTGAGTTACAAACGTGTTTCTTACACCGATGTTCTAAAACACTAATAGTAAATAGTTTCCATTTTTAAAGGTACTATTTATTTCTAATAAAAATTGGCTACGAGCACAAATTTCCACAATTTATTTTGACAAGTTTACGTCAGTGTTGCTAGAAAAATAAAATACTGTTTGAGATATAGTATAAAACGTGGAGCATAGAAAGTTGTGTAGAACTACGGAAGAATACATAATCTGGAACACGCACACTATCAGTGAAGGGCGCAAATTTCAGACTTTTCTCCAGGGAGACTAGAGATATTTCTAATCTCCATACTTTTCTCGTTTTTATTTTGTTTTCCACATGATACAACATAATATTTAAAGCATTAGTACTTGTACTATTATATATTCTGTGGCATTAGGAAGTTACGATTTGGTTGCGATATTTGGATATATTACGATGAAGTATTAAGCAGACAGATTGTTCAATTCGCCGCTAGATGGCACTATATCTACGGCAAACTAGCTAACGATGTTTCAATACACTTTTAGATTTTTAACCGACTTCATTTCATTCAGTAATAAAATCAAAACAATTGCAAGCTTTTAAAAATTTTTAAATATGACGTTCTCCTTTTGTAGAACGTTGTAATATTCATAGAGTACATTGATTATAACTGTATAGATTTGTGGACCCTTTAAACATGGAACGCCACATATTTATGGAGGGATTGGATTTCTAAATATGTTTCATGCATAGATTTAGAAAGTTCCTTGGAATGTTGAAATAGGATGGCATTATCCGATGAATTACGAAACAACTTGCGTTATTTAACATTTTGTTTATTCGGTAAATATTCGGCAATGTAACCGAACTATTCGGCCGAATACGAACATTGACAAAGTTGCCGAATACCGAATATCCGGCCCATCTCTACAATGACCTCTCATGTGGACACACTTTTTGACCTAACAACTCATTCTGGTTTAACTGTAATTCTGTGGTTTCATGCACGGAAGCACGGAAGTATAACTAAAGCATGGAAGCCATGCTAAAATAAGAGCTCGGTGACATGTATCTTACTCACACCACACTATTACCTTTTTTATATGAGCGAATGAGACAATATTCCACAACTTCTTTCGTTTTCTCGAAGGTTGTCCCTAAATGCTGATGTCAAAACGGACCTGGGGTCCATTTATTATACGGCAAAATTAAATATACGTTTGTCATTTCACACTCGGTCTCCATCTTTGACAACTGTACATAGTCGTATTATATTGGTTCGAGTTTTTAGCGCGACTTCAATGGTCGTCTTGACGATATTTATTTATTTTGTGAGGATTTCTGATAGATCGTGGAAAAAATAGCTCAGTGTATATTTGTGATAGTTCCAAGTTTCATTTCTGACTATGGCTTGTGTGATCAAGTGTTGCAAATCACATTCAGGAAGAAAAGAAAACACGCAAGAGGTTATATCATTTCATCGGTAAGTTTCTTGAGTTTTTGATAATATTTATTGATACGACCTGGCAGAAATATAAATGTACATATTAGTAGTTTATACAATTCAAATCTTATTCAATTCTGTATAGATTTTTGCATATTTTTTGGAAGTTTTCTCAAACTCGGAAAGGTTATGTTTTTTAGCATAGTGATGTGATGTGTTTTATCGACCTTGCAATAATAACCTATCAATATTCATACCTTAAAAACGCCATCAATGATTATTGTTCTTTGTTATGATTCTCTTGTTATTTAGCTATTTTACAAATTCAACTTTATATATTTCTTAGATTTCCGAAGAAGAAGACCGGAAACACGAAGTTCAAGGTGCGATGCTCGCGGTTCCTTTACTCCCAACCCAAGACTCCACCAAAAAGAAGCCCAAGAAGCTGAAATGGAGCAGGCCCCCAGATGTCTCACCAGGTGTCTACCTTTGACAATTGTACATAATCGTATTATATTAGATCAACTATCTCGGCGGTCGTCTGGCCGATTTTTAATTTAATTGTGTTTATTCCTGATAGATAGTTGATGATCCTGCTAAATTCTTATTTGTGATGTGTTCAAGTTCCTTGTGTGATTATGGCTTGTGTGATTAAGGACTGTAATTCACGTACATGGAGAAAAGAAAACTCCCAAGAACCTGCTGTGTTTCATTAGTGAATTTCGGTCAGTTATTGATACTATTATTTGTAGGATCTAAACAAAGCATAAAATACGATCTTTTCATAGTTTATATAATAACTACTACCATGTTAAATTCTGTTCTGAAGTTTCTCCAAACTGTTTTTAGGTTATGTTTTTGTACTAGTGATGTGTCATTTTTATCGACGTCCCGACATTAACTCTATTGACATTCTTGCATTGAAAAGGACATAAAAATGATTAATGATGATCAGGTATCACAGACTGAGTAAATGGTAATGTAACATTTCTAGTGAATAACTTATAGTATTTTTTAGTTTTCCAGAAATTCTCAAACATTATTAAAAAGAAACTAAAAATAGGTGAAACTATTGAAATAATAAATGTTGGTACCTACACTGCCGTTTTGTTTTATTTTCTATTTGATAGAGAAAATATTATTCAGGTAAGTATAAGTAGATTCTTGAGTGGTGGACTAGAAATTAATAGAGGGATGCTACATGAATTAAATTAGTTAGGTCTTTGCGTAAGGAGAAGAGAAGAATGTATTTATTTGTTTTATACTCGTATCTCCCATCTTCTATTTTTTACAAACTATTTAGGCCGATATTACTCTATCATAGAAATATAGTCATAGACAACATGCCGTCCTTTTTATTCACGTTACAGAAAAAGGGAGGCATACAGACCTATGATCAGAGATATAGGTATGATAATGTAATATTAGGACTTGGTAAGAGAAGAGAAGTGACCGTTTATGTAGGTAAGTACATAAACAAACCATTTATTTGCAATCAGTAGGTACGGTTAGCCAAGAAGGCAAGAATGTATGAATATATGACTTTCATAGCCAAAAAGCCACATAATAATCCAAATGAAATGTTTATATCAATATTGTATGTTTTCGTTACTTTTATATATATAACGTTTATATTCTCAGTATTATTTTTAAGGCAGTTTATAATATTGATATAAAAGTAAAATACAAAATAACATACATTATATTATTTTTAAGGTGAGAACGTAAGTAAGTGCATATTTTATCGATAATTGAATCGATAAAGTAACATCCCTAGCTAACATAAAACCAGGGACCACCTACCAAAAAGAGAAATAACTAGTATATATCCATCCTTTTTCAATACATTATCTAAGTCATAAGGAAGTCAAGGATGAGTATATGCATTTTACACGAATTTTTATTAGGGGGGCTTGGGTGACATGTATCTTACTCACACCACACTATTACCTTTTTTATATGAGCGAATGAGACAAAATTCCACAACTTCTTTCGTTTTCCCGAAGGTTGTCCCTAAATGCTGATGTCAAAACGGACCTGGGGTCCATTTATTATACGGCAAAATTAAATATACGTTTGTCATTTCACACTCGGTCTCCATCTTTGACAACTGTACATAGTCGTATTATATTGGTTCGAAATTTTAGCGCGACTTCAATGGTCGTCTTGACGATATTTATTTATTTTGTGAGGATTTCTGATAGATCGTGGAAAAAATAGCTCAGTGTATATTTGTGATAGTTCCAAGTTTCATTTCTGACTATGGCTTGTGTGATCAAGTGTTGCAAATCACATTTAGGAAGAAAAGAAAACACGCAAGAGGTTATATCATTTCATCGGTAAGTTTCTTGAAATTTTGATAATATTTATTGATACGACCTGGCAGAAATATAAATGTACATATTAGTAGTTTATACAATTCAAATCTTATTCAATTCTGTATAGATTTTTGCATATTTTTTGGAAGTTTTCTCAAACTCGGAAAGGTTATGTTTTTTAGCATAGTGTTGTGATGTGTTTTATCGACCTTGCAATAATAACATATCAGTATTCATACCTTAAAAACGCCATCAATGATTATTGTTCTTTGTTATGATTCTCTTGTTATTTAGCTATTTTACAAATTCAACTTTATATATTTTTTAGATTTCCGAAGAAGAAGACCGGAAACACGAAGTTCAAGGTGCGATGCTCGCGGTTCCTTTACTCCTTCACCAAAAAGAAGGCCAAGAAGCTGAAATGGAGCAGGCCCCCAGATGTCTCCCCAGGTGTCTACCTTTGACAATTGTACATAATCGTATTATATTAGATCAAATATCTCGGCGGTCGTCTGGCCGATTTTTAATTTAATTGTGTTTATTCCTGATAGATAGTTGATGATCCTGCTAAATTCTTATTTGTGATGTGTTAGTTCCTTGTGTGATTATGGCTTGTGTGATTAAGGACTGTAATTCACGTACATGGAGAAAAGAAAACCCAAGAACCTGCTGTGTATCATTAGTGAATTTCGGTCAGTTATTGATACTATTATTTGTAGGATCTAAACAAAGCATAAAATACGATATTTTCATAGTTTATATAATAACTACTACCATGTTAAATTCTGCATAATTTCTGCATGTTTTTTTCTGAAGTTTCTCCAAACTGTTTTTAGGTTATGTTTTTGTACTAGTGATGTGTCATTTTTATCGACGTCCCGACATTAACTCTATTGACATTCTTGCATTGAAAAGGACAAAAATGATTAATGATGATCAGGTATCACAGACTGGGTAAATGGTAATGTAACATTTCTAGTGAATTAAACTTATAGTATTTTTTAGTTTTCCAGAAATTCTCAAACATTATTAAAAAGAAACTAAAAATAGGTGAAACTATTGAAATAATAAATTTTGGTACCTACACTGCCGTTTTGTTTTATTTTCTATTTGATAGAGAAAATATTATTGAGGTAAGTATAAGTAGATTCTTGAGTGGTGGACTAGAAATTAATAGAGGGATGCTACACGAATTAAATTACTTAGGTCTTTGCGTAAGGAGAAGAGAAGAATGTATTTATTTGTTTTATACTCGTATCTCCCATCTTCTATTTTTTTCAAACTATTTAGGCCGATATTACACTATCATAGAAATATAGTCATAGACAACATGCCGTCCTTTTTATTCACGTTACAGAAAAAGGGAGGCATACAGACCTATGATCAGAGATATAGGTATGATAATGTAATATTAGGACTTGGTAAGAGAAGAGAAGTGACTGTTTATACTCTGTCAACCAAGTCTGTCAGTAAATAAAAACAAAGAAAACTATATGCATCCTTTTCTTTAGGGTGCTAGAGAAAAGGATACCTATAGTTTTCTTAGTTCTTATTTACTGACAGACTTGTTTGACAGAATATATGTAGGTAAGTACATAAACAAACCATTTATTTGCAATCAGTAGGTACGGTTAGCCAAGGAGGCAAGAATGTATGAATATATGACTTTCATAGCCAAAAAGCCACATAATAATCTAAATGAAATGTTTATATCAATATTGTATGTTTTCGTTACTTTTATATATATAACGTTTATATTATTTTTAAGGTGAGAACGTAAGTGCATATTTTATCGATAATTGAATCGACAAAGTAACATCCCTAGCTAACACAAAACCAAGCCCCCCTAATAAAAATTCGTGTAAAATGCATATACTCATCCTTGACTTCCTTATGACTTAGATAATGTATTGAAAAAGGATGGATATATGCTAGTTATTTCTCTTTTTGGTAGGTGGTCCCTGGTTTTGTGTTAGCTAGGCATGTTACTTTGTCGATTCAATTATCGATAAAATATGCACTTACGTTCTCACCTTAAAAACAATATAAACGTTATATATATAAAAGTAACGAAAACATACAATATTGATATAAACATTTCATTTGGATTATTATGTGGCTTTTTGGCTATGAAAGTCATATATTCATACATTCTTGCCTTCTTGGCTAACCGTGCCTACTGATTGCAAATAAATGGTTTGTTTATGTACTTACCTACATAAACGGTCACTTCTCTTCTCTTACCAAGTCCTAATATTACATTATCATTATCATATCATATTACATTATTATATATCTCTGATCATAGGTCTGTATGCCTCCCTTTTTCTGTAACGTGAATAAAAAGGACGGCATGTTGTCTATGACTATATTTCTATGATAGTGTAATATCGGCCTAAATAGTTTGTAAAAAATAGAAGATGGGAGATACGAGTATAAAACAAATAAATACATTCTTCTCTTCTCCTTACGCAAAGACCTAAGTAATTTAATTCGTGTAGCATCCCTCTATTAATTTCTAGTCCACCACTCAAGAATCTACTTATACTTACCTCAATAATATTTTCTCTATCAAATAGAAAATAAAACAAAACGGCAGTGTAGGTACCAAAATTTATTATTTCAATAGTTTCATCTATTTTTAGTTTCTTTTTAATAATGTTTGAGAATTTCTGGAAAACTAAAAAATACTATAAGTTTAATTCACTAGAAATGTTACATTACCATTTACCCAGTCTGTGATACCTGATCATCATTAATCATTTTTATGTCCTTTTCAATGCAAGAATGTCAATAGAGTTAATGTCGGGACGTCGATAAAAATGACACATCACTAGTACAAAAAATTAAAATTTTGAAAAAACCCCCGACCGCGACCTAGTGGACCGATTTTCATGAAATATGGCTAAGAACACTCCCGACTAACACAGCTTTGAAATAAAAAAAACTAAATCGAAATCGGTTCATCCGTTCGGGAGCTACGATGCCACAGACAGACACACACACAGACAAACAGACAGACAGACAGACAGACAGACAGACAGACAGACAGACAGACAGACACGTCAAACTTATAACACCCCTTCGTTTTTACGTCGGGGGTTAAAAACATAACCTAAAAACAGTTTGGAGAAACTTCAGAACAGAATTTAACATGGTAGTAGTTATTATATAAACTATGAAAAGATCGTATTTTATGCTTTGTTTAGATCCTACAAATAATAGTATCAATAACTGACTGAAATTCACTAATGAAACACAGCAGGTTCTTGGGAGTTTTCTTTTCTCCATGTACGTGAATTACAGTCCTTAATCACACAAGGAACTTGAACACATCACAAATAAGAATTTAGCAGGATCATCAACTATCTATCAGGAATAAACACAATTAAATTAAAAATCGGCCAGACGACCGCCGAGATATTTGATCTAATATAATACGATTATGTACAATTGTCAAAGGTAGACCTGGGGAGACATCTGGGGGCCTGCTCCATTTCAGCTTCTTGGCCTTCTTTTTGGTGGAGTCTTGGGAGTAAAGGAACCGCGAGCATCGCACCTTGAACTTCGTGTTTCCGGTCTTCTTCTTCGGAAATCTAAGAAATATATAAAGTTGAATTTGTAAAATAGCTAAATAACAAGAGAATCATAACAAAGAACAATAATCATTGATGGCGTTTTTAAGGTATGAATATTGATAGGTTATTATTGCAAGGTCGATAAAACACATCACATCACTATGCTAAAAAACATAACCTTTCCGAGTTTGAGAAAACTTCCAAAAAATATGCAAAAATCTATACAGAATTGAATAAGATTTGAATTGTATAAACTACTAATATGTACATTTATATTTCTGCCAGGTCGTATCAATAAATATTATCAAAAACTCAAGAAACTTACCGATGAAATGATATAACCTCTTGCGTGTTTTCTTTTCTTCCTGAATGTGATTTGCAACACTTGATCACACAAGCCATAGTCAGAAATGAAACTTGGAACTATCACAAATATACACTGAGCTATTTTTTCCACGATCTATCAGAAATCCTCACAAAATAAATAAATATCGTCAAGACGACCATTGAAGTCGCGCTAAAAACTCGAACCAATATAATACGACTATGTACAGTTGTCAAAGATGGAGACCGAGTGTGAAATGACAAACGTATATTTAATTTTGCCGTATAATAAATGGACCCCAGGTCCGTTTTGACATCAGCATTTAGGGACAACCTTCGAGAAAACGAAAGAAGTTGTGGAATATTGTCTCATTCGCTCATATAAAAAAGGTAATAGTGTGGTGTGAGTAAGATACATGTCACCGAGCTCTTATTTTAGCATGGCTTCCATGCTTTAGTTATACTTCCGTGCACAAAACCAGGGACCACCTACCAAAAAGAGAAATAACTAGCATATATCCATCCTTTTTCAATACATTATCTAAGTCATAAGAAGTCATAAGGAAGTCAAGGATGAGTATATGCATTTTACACGAATTTTTATTAGGGGGGCTTGGTTTCATGTAATCATTCGTCAACCACAGGTGACCACATTGCAGGTGGTACAGCGACATCTAGCGAAACATTTGAACATCAAAAAATACTTATACATTTTATAACAAGTCATTCTATCGTTTTATTCTTATCCCTCTATCGGATTTACTATTTCCTTTGACTGAAAACACCGTGGTTTTATCCTTGAGAAAATGATGGTCTGGCGGCTCTAGCTCTTTCCATAAAGAAATGAGAAGCGATGAGCTATTATCGGCAATAGAAACGAACAAAAAATAGTCGCACCCGTGTAAATAAAAAAGACAGCGAGCGATTTATAATTCATAGCTCGGAAACTAACTCGCTCGCGCTATTATCGCGTCTCTTACCACACCTCGGACACTGGCGATCAAATATGAGAGGCGCGATCCTAGCACACATTCTAAGCTCGTGTAGGCGAACTATGCTTGTATGAGTGAAATGACAAGTCGACTGCTCGCGTTTTTGACAAGCGGTAACTGTGAGGTAACCGAGATGTGGGCGGCACTTTCAGCGGGGAGCGGGAGTGGAAATACTGTACGATAGTACTCTTTATTATACTGTGCTTTTACTTATAATACGGGAGCTACTACCTGTTCGTTTTTATAGCCGATAACTCATTTGGTCTCATCATCCTCCTCCTTGCGTTATCTCGGCATTCGCCACGGCTCATGGGAGCTTGGGGTCCGCTTTGACTAATCCCAAGATTTGTCGTAAGCAACAATGAGTAAATAATAATAAATCAGTTTAGATGTAATGTTACTTTATTTCAGTAAATAGCCTATATACAATCCCGTGTTCCTGTCGCTTTGGATTTCATAACAATGCGGCGTAGCCGTCCGGACTTACAACTAGAAGTTAATTATATTGTGACTCTACATCGTCAGCTCCTGCAAGAAAAAGAAAAGAAATGTTAATAATATGCATCAAATAAAATAATAGGCTACTAGACTCGTATCGAATTTAGCACATCAAGTTATTGTTTTCTGTAGTATTTGACTTAAGAAATAAAGTTATAAACTTGCGGGGATTAAAAGTGCGTGATGACTGCGTATTTTTAATTAAAGATGAGTGTATGTTTTTTTAAATTATGGACTCCGAAAACGGTGTTGGCCATTGGAGTGACGTCACATAATTCAAATCAACTATGGAAATTAGAGGTACTAATCTAATCTCCATAGAAGTAACCTCTATGCTCTATTGTATTAAAATTCATAGTCGTTGCTCAGCTGTGACAGTGTCAAATATTTTTTCTAAATATACTGACGTCATGTCATATATATTCTATAGATTAATATGGCTGATGTTGTTTTTGCCTGATCACGTAAAGTTTACTTTTAAATAATTTTTTTGCAGGTTTTTAAGTCGTAATAAAATATGGTACTATTTTTTTTTCGTTTAATTAGACAGTAATTAATAATATAGCCAAGTCAAGTAGCCTATATCAGTGTGTGTTGCCAGTGATATCCGTGTGTGTTACAGAAGATCGCAGCCAAATAGCACTAGGACCCTACTCATAGTGTTGTGTTCAGGAACCGACAGGTCGGTGAGTAAGGCTGCCAGAGCTCAACGTGGGTGCGGTGTGCTGATGACGGGAGGAATTACGGAACTAACTTGTTCTGTCTATTGTCCTTTGAGTCGTCGGCAACCCAAACCCTCCTTAGAACTTATACCAGCAATTCTCGAAAAGTTTGTACAAAAGTTAAATTTGTTTTTATTATTCCTATTTTCTTACCAACATATTTTTGATGAATTGAGATTTTAGTAAGTTTTATTTCGTCATTAAGGTTCTCTAGTATCTATATTTTCTTAATTACAACAATTATCCTATGTAGAAGGCGACTGTGGGATATGGGTTAAATTGTGGCGTAGGCGAGAGGCTGGCAACCTGTCACTGCAATGTCACAGTTCCGTTTTCTTGTCAACCCCTTATTTGCCAAGAGTGGCACTGATACTTTAGTAGTTTCATGTGCTCTGCCTACCCCTTCATGGGATACAGGCGTGATTGTATGTTGTATCCTGTGTATATCTTACGACAGTCGACTTATATTACTAAATGTTGGTAACAAAATAGGATCAATTAAAATTTGCTGACGTGGCTATGTACAAAGTGGTGATACACTCCTTTTTGCTGTGTACTTAACTGTGTACTTAACACAGCAAAAGGGAATGTACAAGTTTCTAATGGGGTGGCAACGCGCATGTGACGCAAACAAGCCTACGGCCCGCCTGATGGAAAGCGGTCACCATAACCTATGGACGCCTGCAACTCAAATAATGTCACATGCGCGTTGCCATCCTAGAGCCGGAGGATGCCGGTCGCGTCAGTACGCGCCGTTGCCGTGTGGCGCTGCGAGAGAGCCAAATTATCTACCGAGTCGTCCTTATACTGTGCTACAAGCTACCATAGACTCACCATAATGGCGTTGACGATGTCGGATTGGTTGTTGCGCAGCGCCCGCACGGCCCTCGCGCGGGACACGTTGGCCTGAGACATCACTATCTCGACGTCCTTCTCATCGACGCCGGATTCGTCAATTCCTTCCTCGTCCTCTTCCTCGGCAATCGGTGCTACGGTCTGCAATAGAAAAAAAAAATCAGTTATTCACCAATCAATACACATATTATTATACCCAGATATTTTTCTGGCACGAAAGCCAAGTTGTTAGTGCTTGACAAAATAAAAACATCGACAATCAAAGGTTAACTGGAAGAAATCCCTCAAAGGGATAAGTTCGCCTTTGTACTGTTCTTTACTGTGTTTTTTGTTATTAATTGTAAAATAAAGAGTTTACTACTACTACTACTACAATCCTTTTATCGATAAATAGCCTTACATAAGGTTATTAGTTACCCCTAATAATAATCTCTAATATTTTGAACGATTACAACAACATTCATATCAACTAACGTTAATACAATATCCAAAAATAAAATAAAACTATTTTAAAATAATAACATTTACGCTACAAGGCCACAACAAAAGGGCTTATTTCCGAAAAGTTCGCATCAAAAGTGCTTAATTCTCAAAAACATATGGTAATTAAATATTTATTTAGGTACACATGTTACGTTTGATGTAATCATAGCATTAACGTCAACTTACAATATTACAATTTTGCAAAATAAATATTAATTTCAAAAACAATACTGTGGAATTATGTTTTTCTCGATTTCCCAAAAAAAGTTCAAAGTGGAAATAAGCCTTTTTGAAAAGACACTCCTCAATTAATGACATATTATAATGTACTAGCGACCCGCCCCGGCTTCGCACGGGTACTATACCTACATGTAAACCTTCCTCGAGAATCACTCTATCTATTAAAAAAAACCGCATCAAGATCCGTTGCGTAGTTTTAAAGATTTAAGCATACATAGGGACAGAGAAAGCGACTTTGTTTTATACTATGTAGTGATAGTGAAGTTATCGATGAACTAAATATCGATAGGAAGTCACTAGTGTCACTACCACTTCGTTCGTGCCAGAAAAATATCTAGATATACATAATTATACAACGTTCAACAAATGAAGAACGTCGTACTTAAAAATTAAATTATATTGTGATTTTTATAACAGGTCAAATATGGACCTACTAAGTGTATGATCTGTGTTGAAACATCGTTAGCTAGTTTGCCGAAGGTACAGCGCCATCTAGCGTCGAATTGAACAATCTGTCTGCCTACCAAACTAGGCGTAGAAAAGCGTTGAAAATAAAAATAGGCTTATACTGTGTGCTACTCTGCGGCGGCGCCACCATAATGAAATTCAACTAATTATATGTTAAAATGATGTTCGTAAGACGTACAGTATGTACGTATAATTTTATGACTGTACCTATAGCGGGAAACGAAATAATGGGCTTTTATTGTGGCGCCGCTGCAGAGGATGCTCTGCAGCGGCGCCACTCAGTTCTCATAGATAGATATGACATCATCTACTTTTTTCTCATGGAAATTGATGTACCAATGCTGTTTATTATGTACGTATTGAAAAAATCACTATAACTTAGTAAATTTATGTACTTTCAGTAATTCCGCATTCCGCCTGAACGGTATGAGCTAGTATGTAAGGAGGTGTACTTACGGGTAAGCGAGAGGGAGATATGTTCCTTCCCGCTCGCTCCCGCGCTCGGCGCGTTTCGTTCTAGGTTTCAATAATTATTATTAAATTTATGCCCTGTTGTACACTTTGCTTTTTACTTCGATTGCGAGGAATTAATTATATTTTTCTCGGCAATTTACACCACGAAATTGTCGTAAAGCGAAAGAACATAATAGGTATATAAGATAACCAATTCCCGCCAACTTTTTTTTCAACATGTGATCAGAGTTTCAGACGCTTGGTTTTTTGCCAAGTCAAAAATTTTTTAAACGATAAGTAATCGAATCCTATTTTATTTAATTTACTTAATTTAATGACAGAAAATACGGAATTCTAATAAATTATAGCAAAAATAAAATAACCTATCAAAGTTTTGTCACCTACACAATTTTATTGCTCAATAAAATTGTGCAATATGTTTTAACTGTTTGTCTCTTGAGACCGATTACCTTAGTCTTAGGCTCCCCACAGACAGTCTTAAAAATTCATAATCTTAAAAAAAACTTGTATGCAATCTGACAGTTCAAACTGACACTGACAAGACACTGACAGATCTGAACTGTCAGATTGCATACAAGTTTTTTTTAAGATTATGAATTTTTAAGACTGTCTGTGGGGAGCCTTAGGCCGGCACGGCAACAGACAGTCTTAAAATTCATAATTTGATAAAGTCATAGGCTTCCCACAGACAGTCTTAAAAATTCATAATCTTAAAAAAAACTTGTATGCAATCTGACAGTTCAAACTGACACTGACAAGACACTGACAGATCTGTCAGTGTCAATTTGCATACAATTTTTTTTTAAGATTATGAATTTTTAAGACTGTCTGTGGGAAGCCATAATCAGTACAAAAATCAGATCGAGTGCACGGAGTTCCATACAATTTCGCGACCGTCCACACTAGGGCTTCCAATACCGGGATCCCGGTATCACGGGATCCCGGGATCCCGCCTTTTTTTGGGCACATTTCAATACCTGTATTTAATTTAGTAATACCGGGATCCCGGTATTTTTAGTAACTACCAAATGAACGTAAATCACTCATCAAAAACGTTAAATTTCTGCATCACGATGGTAACTACACGCGTAAATCTTCTTCTTGCTCTCGTTTTTCGATTTGACACATTCTCTGTTTGGTGTTTTTGCAATATTTGTATGAAAATGATTGTTTTTTCGATGATTAGCTAGATAAAGAATTAAAGATACGTGTCAAAAGCATTCATTGAGGAGGGTCGGCCGCGAGGAGCAACACATCAAACGTAGTTGCAACAGGACACAAATCCTCTGTAAACAAATCGCCTTGATGCATCTATATCATAGATATAACTTTTCAAAAAATTGGTTAATGCATACGAACTAACGTATACCGTAGCTACTCTATTTTTACTATGCGTGTGCGTTAGTGTGTTGAACTCTATCTAGCTCAAAACTTTGCCGTACATAACATTCCCTATACTTAGTACCGAAATTGGGAAATCACTCCTTAACTATCAAAATCAAGAAAAATACTTTTCTAATCCGTAAATTAAGTGTTCCTATTCCGCGGATAATCTTTTTGATTTTGATTATCATGGATTTCCGCAAAGTAATGTGTGATTCCATAGATTATTTCTTAATGTGATTTTTGATAATCTATGTCGGACAATTCAGCTTTTTTGGCTTATTGTTCAATGATTTGGCGGATTTATTTTATTAGTGCATTAGCGCCTCTAGCGCCACGAAATACAAAAATACCACTAAATTGTACCACAGATATTGATTACAATGTGTTTCTAAAAAAAATCATCTCATGTTCTAATTTCAAAAGTCAATGATGAAACTATAATCGAGAAATGCTTCTTAATGCTTGTTATTTAATAAAGTGATATTATAGTTAAACCTACAGCACAACTACACCATTAACACTGACTATAAAATGTAACACAGCATGAATGAGCCACAGCAGCTTCCTAGTATCACAGCCATACTAAAGAAGAGGCGATTGAGGTGGCTCGGGCATGTGTATCGAATGGAGCGGACTCGTTTGCCACGCTGGGAGATGTTGTAGATGCAAAAAGACCGGTCGGACGGCCAACGCTGCGCTTTAAAGATTGCGTGAAGCGTGACATGGTCACATTTGATATTCCATGCGACCCGTGGCAATGACTGGCCGAAGACCGAACCACGTGGCGCCGTGTTGTCCATGACGTTCAATCCAAGCACGACAATGCCTGGTTCTCCTCCTTGAATGATAAACGCGTGAGGCGTCACGAGCAAGCCTCTAAACCCCGCTCATCTGGGGGAGCATACACCTGCCGTGTGTGCGGACGAGGGATCCTCTATCGAATTGGGCTGTACAGCCACAAACGTAAGTGTCGCAAGGATGCCGTTTGAACCATCTGGTTATATATGCAAAGGCTTGTTATTATTAAAATGTAAAAGGTTCTATTCCGCACGAGCTTAAAGAGATCGATTTGGCAGAAAACATGGTTTGCTATAGCCGCGTCTTCTTGTGAAATGTCCGATATGGCGGCGATATCTAACTTACAGAATCACCTGAGTAGAGATCTGGCGCTCTTTCCCGTTTGCTTTTATACTGCGTACTTGGGACTGAGGACTCATAACAAAAATAAAGAGCACAGGGCGTAGCCCTTTGAACTATGTATACTTAAAAACAATAGAAGTTGAACGGACTTGGCCACATAAGTTTGCGAACCGTTTGGGTTGAAATCGAAACTTATTGTATTAATCGAAGTTGGAAATGTAATCGATTTGACACCTCACTAAGTCGGATTGGCAAGATTCCGCTGTAGTATATAACACGCATGAAAAGTAACGAGATTTTGAATAAAATTTGTTATTTTAAGCAAATTACTTGGTTTTTATATTTTCCCGATTTCAATACCGGGATCCCGGAATTGAAATCGCTAATACCGGAATGAATACCGGTATTGGATAAGGTCCGGTATTTGGAAGCCCTAGTCCACACACACTCTTGTTTTTTAAGATTATGAATTTTAAGACTGTCTGTTGCCGTGCCGGCCTAAGACTAAGGTAATCGGTCTCAAGAGACAAACAGTTAAAACATATTGCACAATTTTATTGAGCAATAAAATTGTGTAGGTGACAAAACTTTGATAGGTTATTTTATTTTTGCTATAATTTATTAGAATTCCGTATTTTCTGTCATTAAATTAAGTAAATTAAATAAAATAGGATTCGATTACTTATCGTTTAAAAAATTTTTGACTTGGCAAAAAACCAAGCGTCTGAAACTCTGATCACATGTTGAAAAAAAAGTTGGCGGGAATTGGTTATCTTATGTACCTATTATGTTCTTTCGCTTTACGACAATTTCGTGGTGTAAATTGCCGAGAAAAATATAATTATTCCTCGCAATCGAAGTAAAAAGCAAGTGTACAACAGGGGCATAAATTTAATAATAATTATTGAAACCTAGAACGAAACGCGCCGAGCGCGGGAGCGAGCGGGAAGGAACATATCTCCCTCTCGCTTACCCGTAGGTACACCTCCTTACATACTAGCTCATACCGTTCAGGCGGAATGCGGAATTACTGAAAGTACATAAATTTACTAAGTTATAGTGATTTTTTCAATACGTACATAATAAACAGCATTGGTACATCAATTTCCATGAGAAAAAAGTAGATGATGTCATATCTATCTATGAGAACTGAGTGGCGCCGCTGCAGAGCATCCTCTGCAGCGGCGCCACAATAAAAGCCCATTATTTCGTTTCCCGCTATAGGTACAGTCATAAAATTATACGTACATACTGTACGTCTTACGAACATCATTTTAACATATAATTAGTTGAATTTCATTATGGTGGCGCCGCCGCAGAGTAGCACACCTTATACTTGATATTATTGGCTTCGTGCGGAAGTGCATGGAGGGGGTAAGCAAAGCGATCGCAGTGCTTGCGGTGGTCAAAATAGACACTAAAAATGGGATGTCAAAATTCTCACAGTCATCAAAACTCATACAATATAACACAATGTGTAATGTTTGAAATGGGGCACCAATGTTTTTTCGTTGTTAATTGTAAAAAGAATAGCATAAATAGTCGTCGCATGTTGTATGTGTTTCCTAGAGCATACTGGAATTTGGATCAAAGAAATATGGCGTGAAAAGAAAACGTAAGTAAGTGATACTTATAACCCCAAATGTCAAAACAAAATATTATAATAATTATATTTATGCTTTGTTTACTTAATATTGTCCATTAGGCTGTTAGTATTTTTCCTACCGTAAAAGATTATGCTCAAAGATTCAGGCCTGGCCTGAAAATAGGCCCGTGTCGGAATTTTCTGCGGCCGCGGTCATGAATAGGTACATACGTTTAGACTTGTTTATATAGGCTTAACCCTTAAATGCATGATTTTTTTCTTTTAACTAGAAATTAATAATGTGATAGACAATGGTTTTCTGACTCTAGGAAAAATAATAAAAAAATATTTAACATCGATTTTAATACTAAATCAGTGTTAGAAGGAAAATTGGCTAAATCTTACTTATATAAATATATAATTACTAGTAAAATTTATAAGAAAACTTTTACTACTATTAAAAAGGTACACTATTTGAGAAACACCTATGATAAAATGATTAAACATAAAATAGTTACTAACTCTGAAAAAATCTGCCTGAATCATGTACTAAAAATCACCATCATCCAGTTTTTTCACACTTTTCCGCCATTTTTTCTTAAATAAAAACATTATTTCCAACCATTTAAGAAAAAATGGCGGAAAAGTGTGAAAAAACTGGATGATGATCCTACAGATCTAAGAAAAATAAATAAAAAAGTCCAGCTTATATTTTGGCTAGTTTATTAAAAAAATACATGCATTGTAGCCAAATGGCAACAATATGCATTTAAGGGTTAACGGGACGGAGGTTTCGCGAATACCATATCACATGCTCATGAGAACTTCTACCATTACTCCTATGTTCTTCAACATTCCTTATATGCCTTGCCAGCACCAATTTATTGCCTTTTTCAATAGCCAGGGGTTAGATGTTTATAACGTGAGTAATGCTTTGAAAACTGATTTTTATTATTATATGCATGTCTTTATAATCTATCTATCTAAATTACACTTAAAATAGTAGCTCTTGTTATTCTATTTATTTAGAATTAACGAAAAACCGTTAAAATAAATGTTTGTTTACTTGTAATTTTTTGACATTTTCCATTTCAAGTTCACATCGTAGGTAGTGTAATTGACGTGCACGTAGCCAATACAACGTTCAACATACTGAAGAGCGTCGTACTTAAAAATTAAATGTGTTGTTGTTGTAGTAATTTTCATGTAAAGTCAAATATGGACCTACAACAACGTGTACATGATCTGTGTTGAAACATCGTTAGCTAGTTTACCGAAGGTACAGCGCCATCTAGCGTCGAATTGAACAATCTGTCTGCCTACCAAACTAGGCGTAGAAAAGAGTGGAAAATGAAAATAGGCTTATACGAACTTAGAATGAAGCCAAAGACGAAGGGTGAGTAACGAATGAGCTTGCTTTCACTCGTAAATGAGTAGAATAATAATAATAAATAAATATAATAGGACATTCTGTAATTTTATGTATTAGTATTAATATCAAGTATATGTGTATTTTTATTCCTCTGTATTATTTTTTGTTGCATTCATTGTGTCCTTAAAAGTAGGTACCTAATTCTAATTATAGTTCTTTTGTGTTTGTAATTTTGCACCGCCTACAACTTCTCTGCTTTGCCTAAAGGTTGACTGGTAGAGAATGCCTTATGGCATTAAGTTCGCCTATTGTACATTGTGTTTCTTCGTTCAATAGAAATTAAATAAATAAATGACAGTGACATGCCTAGACACTTGCACAGGCGCCACCTGGCGGGGTAAAATGTGAAAATGCTTCCTCATTGGTGTGGTGAAAACTTTTGTACGTATGTAACTCACCGTGCCCGCACTAGCGCTGTCAGTGCCAGCAGCAGCGCTCTCCGGGGCCTTGAACCGCTCAGCGGCAGCCATCGTTGCCTGCTGGCTCAGGTCCTCGATCTTGGCCTCTCCGAACACGATGTAGGTGTCAGAGTGCGGGTTCTTGTAGACGTCGGGGGAGTTGATCACGAAGAGGATGTTCTTGGATTTGCGGATGGTGACCCTGTTCACTCCGGAGACCTGGGGATATGTAATATTTTTCATGAACAAATATAATAAGTTTTTTTACGACGTCTCATAACATGACCCCCTTTCTGCTCCATCATCATCCATTTGTAAGTGCGATAGGGACGGCCTGCTATTTTATCATTTATCGCGCGACCATAATTGCCTGCCAAATCAGCTCCATGATACCATAATATTGCATTGTCACGTGATTTACATATGTGTACTAAATTTCAGCTCAATCGGAAACCGGGAAGTGGGTCAAATTTAGCTTCTGCGTTTTGACCCAAACTAACTAACAAGACAAGTTGAATGAAAGCTTGTAAAAATTAAAGTTGCGAAAATATTTGAGCGTGACACTAATTACATTAATTGCCAATGGCTTATCAATTTGAAAGTGGCAAATTACTGCCTTGGGTGAGACTTAAAACTCACGGAATCGAGATCTGTCATATTATGAACCTTGTTTGAAGCATTTTTCAAGTGCAAGTCATGAAATATTGTTTAACACAATAGTACATTGTGATACAAGTGCGGGAAAGTGGAAATTCGAATCGAAAAGAAAAACTAAGGGCCGGTTACACCATACTGTCTGTCACCGTTAAAGCATTCGTTAAATTTTATTGTGTGGGAGGTCTCTGCTGCGTGACGATGATGTGTCTGTCAAATGTGGTTGATGCAACTGGTCCTAAGTGAATGTTTTGAATCGTCCAGAGTTACGAATTCCCTCTTTGCACGTGTATCGTACGTTTTTCAGTACATACGGCCCTTTAAAGTTGGCGCGTGGCCAAATGTCAATCGTCGACTAGACGCCAACAGAAAAGTAGTCTTGCTCTGTCGCGCCAATACGCAAGACCGATAGAGATAGATAGCTACGAAACAGATATTATCGTGAGCGTTTGTGCATTGGGCTACGCACTCTGACAAGAAATAAAGGAAAAATTAAAATATTCACACCTCCTGCAGGACTCAAACCTGCGACCTCTGTCCTTGCCCCTGGCCCCGGCAGGGCAATTTAAAAATGTGTAATATCGCTCGCAGACGTTTCTGCATGATAAAAAACAAATTAAGAAATGTAATACTTTGTGCAATAGTGCCAGAATAAACTTACGGGCTTAAGACCGAGTTTGCTCATGATCTTGCGGGCCTTCTTCTCTCCTCGGGACTGCTTGGCCTTGGAGATGATGTCGATGCCAGCGATCGGGTTTGAGATTCCACCGGTGCCTGGTGCTCCTGGAAAATTTGTGCCATTCTCTTTTAGTTACCAATTCTATTAAGTTTTTCAAACAATTTCCCATTCCCACTTGCATATTAGGGACAGATAACGCCATAATTAATTACAATTATTACCTTAGCCTTACAGTATAGCCTCTTAGGCCTACACCCAAAGGGTAGGCTAAAGAGAGAGAGAGAGAGAGTATAGCCGGCTATATTTCCGAGCTCATATAACCCGGCAACCTTCAAATCAAGAGTGAACAGGCATCTTCTGGGCGAGCTCACTCCATCGTAGGCCACGTCTGTGCCTTTGGCTAGTCTGTGGCCAAGAGTAAGCCTATTTATAATTTAAGAAGTAATTTTTTTAGAACCCTTTGTGGCACAATAAAAGTTCAAAATAGATTTTTGAACATATCCAAAACTTAAGCAGTTAGATAGTAACTCGGGAGTGTATTGTAGCGTTTATATCTGTGGTGAGTAAACTTTTTCCATTGGGGGCCAAAATTTCAAGGAATTTTAGAGGGGGGCTAGATTTACACCTAACCTGAGATAACCACAAAATTTAAATTAAAAAAAAACCACGACATAGTGGACAGATTTTCATGAAACATGGCTAAGAGCACTCCCGAGTCCCGACTAACTCAACTATCAAACAAAAAAAAAATCTAAATCAGTTTATCCGTTCGGGAGCTATGATGCCACAGACACGTCAAACTTACAACACCCCGTCGTTTTTGCGTTGGGGATTAAAAATGCATTATTACTACAATGCTGACCATATCACACCCTATTTTGAAGGGCCTGTCAGATAACATTCTTTTGCGGGCCGCATTTTCTCCAGCAGGCCATACTTAGCCTTCCACTGGTTTACATAATTAGTTCCTTACCAGCATCTTCAAGTTCCGGAATAGTGTCATCGGAGTCGGAGTCCGACGACGCTGTCTCCTCCTTCCTCTTCTCCGTCATGGAGGCGGTGGCCTTGTCCAGCTCTGTGAGTTCCGGCATTGTGTTCTGTGTGGAGGTAATCTTTGCCACGGTTCCTGAAAAAAAAATCAGATCATTGATTATACTATTAGCCAGCATTCCCACTTAAGCGTCGCGTGTCTCGGGGCGCGCAACGGACGTCCGCGCCACGCCACCTGAGTGTAATTCAAAAAACGTCTCCTCAGTACATTTTGTATAGGAAGGACGTAAGACGCGCCACGCCGCCGCCACGCCACCTGGGGCGCGTCTTACGTCCTTCCTATACAAAATCTGACTGCAAAATTATGTCTGCGCGTATAGACATACGTTGGGGCTGATGGCCAGGATTTGCGCTGATGTGGATGGCAGGTTGATGAAATGACGAAGGCAGCGGGTTCTTCGAATTAATTGATTTAATCCGGGATTTTTACATGGTTTTTACTTAATTGAAATGTACATAAAAAAAAAATGAGCAAAGTAGAAATTAGGTATGTGCTACGTGGTAGCAAAGGTGAGAAAGCGGAAGACAAAAAGCAAAATGTACTGAGGAGACGTTTTTTGAATTACACTCAGGTGGCGTGGCGCGGACGTCCGTTGCGCGCCCCGAGACACGCAACGCTCTGTGGCCGGTCCCTTAGTGCTAGGCCAATAAAAAAAAAAAATAATAATCATCATCAGCCTGTTGCAGTCCACTGCTGGACATAGGCCTCCCCCAAGGTACAGTCGCCTACAAAGAGATGTATAATACACTTTTTCACCTTATTGCATTGTAATACGGTGAAAAATGGATACATCTCTTTGTAGTCGACTGTACGCCACAGAGCCCGATCTGCTGCTTTATGCATTCAGTTTCTGCCAGCCCCCCTATGCAAATAATAATATAAGCCTTTTATTCAGACAATTATTTTTACAAATTACATTTATTTTAAAGTTTATAAATTTTAGTTTTACATTAATATTCATATATTGATTTTAGACAACATTGGTATGGTCTGTTTGCCGTCTGGCAAAGGCCTCTTCCATCCCTTTCAATTTTTCCCTGTCTCTCGCCAATCTGGTCCAGAGTATTCCCGCGAATTTTACTATTGAACAAATTGACATTTCACAAAGTTGACCAAAACCTTCCAAAAAATATATATATGCAAAGGGGATTTGTTCTGTGTGGAGGTTGGTTATCTTTGACGCAGCTTTTAAAAAAAAGTTGGCTGTTTGGTTATCATCATGCTAGGCCAATTAAAAATAAATTAAAAAGGCAGAGGTATAATTTCCTAATAATTATTGTACGTATTATTTTTGTACCTAACATTACTTATAATCAAAAACATCTAAATTCAAAGGTTTTCTTAACGATTTTAATCTATACTTCAGTGTTCTGAAATTAACAAAAGTTTAATACAGAGTTTAGTATGTTAAAATAATGGAAAATTAATGGCAAAACTTTCTAATAAATTGGGGTCTAACCACAAAGATCTGTTACCATATCGGTGGTTATTTTTAACCTTGGATATTTGATATTGAGATATACGGTACTTGTACATCAAAATACTAAAGAATGAAGGTTTGAAATGTTTATAAACATGAAAGAGTGTTACTAGATACCTTATATTGTTATAAAATGACGTAAATACATAGAAATTCCTGATTTTAATGTAAATTTAGGCGAAATTCCATGCGACTTTATAACTGCTGTAATTTCATTGAATTTTTGGGGTAGAGTTTGATGAATAACCGCAGTTACACTGTTTTTAGGTCATGAAACTATTTAGAACACAGTGAGTGCGCAGCAGACGAAAGTATATTTATCACAAACAATGAAAGGTATCGATTTTGTTGAGGTCCCAATGCCGCCTTTGTAAAGCCCTGGGTGGTGCACCGAAAACACTTATCACTAAAATAACACAGTTTCTCGAGCCTCAATAACACTTTTATACACTCAAGATTATCAATTCACACCTTCCGTGAAGGATTTCATCAAAAAATTCGGATTATTTACCTTTCTACAAGGAAATTTTCGTTTCACAGGCGATATCTACCCGTCGTGACAAATGACAAGAGGCTGAAGAAGGTGTGACAGAACGAGATAGAGTATAAAACAGGAGTAAATAGAAAACTAGTTATCTCTTTCATAACATAATTAAATGTAGTAACATTCAATGAAAAACGCAGCCAAATCAAAACAATTAAACAAGAAACTTCTTGCCAAACTTCGTTTGGTATTTGTTAGCATAAATGAAGTACAATTGCATGGTTTTGATGATTTATTTTAAAAATTATTTGGAAAGAACAAATAGTAGTAAAAAAGTTATTTATACTGGTATTACCAAAATCCGTATGCACGCATTTAGCGTTTGCGTACCAACAAAAATAAATATTAATAAATTACATACAACCAACAAGATAATAGAACAAATAAGGAAAATTATGTACAAAAATAGAATTTCCTTATATAATTTAATTCTTCAAAGTTTCTCATGATCCAAAATCTGTAAATTGTTTTTATTCTTCATACTAGGAAAGGAACGTGAAATTAAGTGATTGCGGTTGATCTTCACTGAAATGTATTTGTCTCTATCTAACACACCTCGCTGTTGCTCGGAAAAGTGAGACAAAAGATACGTTTGGTAATTTTCCTGTCACTGTCAAGTGTCAGTCACGTCACGTCATTCACGTCAATTGTCAATCGAACCTGCCTCT
This sequence comes from Leguminivora glycinivorella, assembly GCF_023078275.1. Classification (NCBI taxonomy): domain Eukaryota; kingdom Metazoa; phylum Arthropoda; class Insecta; order Lepidoptera; family Tortricidae; genus Leguminivora; species Leguminivora glycinivorella. The sequence continues at coordinate 11,244,942 of NC_062994.1, forward strand.
CTTCGAAGGAGAGACGTACGATCACTTTTACTCGCGATTATTTTCCCCTATTGTTTTCATTGTCCAACTTTATTACACAATCACCAACACGATAGCGCGGCGTGTTGTTCTGCATGATAATTGACTGCGATTTTATTGAAAATATGGTCGCTCGTTTGTGATTCGATAAATTAGTACCCAGTGATTTGAGGTCCAAAGTGCGTGTAGTTTACAGTTTGTGTCTCGATTTGGGCTTATAATGTCGCTCGAGGAGAAGTTTAATGCTGCCGTCAATGTAATAAGGAGTCTGCCGAAAAGCGGTAAGTGGAAAATTTTGCCAAAACCTGTTTTGCGAAAACAAACATAGTAATGGAGCAAAAAGGACGTGGATGCGTCTTGCCGTGTTTATACGTCATGATGGTTATTAAATTGTCTTAATAGGTTGCATATGCAGGAGGTTTTACCCTTACTATAAGACTATGTGGAAAGCAAAAGTAATAGCATGTAAATAGGTACTTAGTAACCATAACAAATAGGTCTTGGACACTTACTGGTCATAAAATCTAAACAATTACCTCATTTACAGTGCATTTGTAAAAAATGTGAGGAAGTTCAAGTGTTTCTCGCTCTTTAGCCGCCTGTTTAGCTGGCTGTAAACACTATAAAAATATTGTAATGTGTGTTCTTATGTACATTTCTGAGGTTGTGCAATGAAGTGAATTTGTATTGTATTGTTTATCTATTTCTATTGTATAACAGGTTTTAAAGTCGCACTCAAATTCCATTGTAATGATAAAAATAATTGTTTTCTAAGGAAATTGCATATTATAATTGATTTACAAACAAATATTTACCCAAATATAGTTTAATCGAGGACTTGTATGCAACATTCTATATGTGGCAGTGTTTTATTAACCAAATTGTAAGTACTCAATAATTTAAATTACAAGTTTAGAGTCCCAGTCATCCAACTTTTATATTTAAATTCTATTATTGAAACATGAACTTCTTTTGTAGGTCTCTATGAAAAAGAAATTACCCTGTTTTTATTGAAATCCGTTAACTTTAAGGGAAGGTTCTTTAGATCATATATGATTAATTTCTCTAAGAAACTAGCATCTTAACCCTTACGGCTATCGAGTTATTAAAAAAATTAAGATAATTACTGAACATGTGTGTGACAGCCTTTACCAATTCCTAATGTTATTTGTTTTGACATGTGCCATCAATCACTTGACACTAACTTGAATATTATTCTTAAGTGTCTCTCACACTAATAAATTCATTTATTATGTATGAAAATGATGAAAACATTTTTTTTGCAAACTTAACTAAAAGTGATATACAGGATGGTTCCTGATAATGAACCTAGCTACATGTCGGATTTAACGGAAAACAAAATTTGGCGTGACCTCCAAAAAACTAGTAAAAAAACATTTTAGACAGAATTTTAAATTCACACTGAGCAAGTTAGCACAGAATAAAATAAGTTTCTATATTATCCAGTCAATTCTAAAATAATTAGTTAAACTGTGGAATAAACTATCGCCTGCAGTATTTCCGGACAGATACAACCTTCAAGAATGGATTGTACACCCATCTTAAAGCCCTTAAAGGCCATCTACGCACCTCCATCCCTTCTTGTGTTTCGGTCCATCAGCTGCAGTGATCAATTACCATCAGGCAAACTGCCATTGCCTCACATAAAAAAGTTCACATTGTTCAAGTTGTAATAGATTTTAGTTTGAAAGCGAAAGAAACATTTTACATTTTTCTCATAATGATTTTCACTTTTTCCGGTTCAACCTGTCATAAGTTCCATTACAGTAAGGTACTTGGCATCATTTGCATTTATAATTGACTTATTATAAACCTTACACCAAAGACGTAAGGACAAACTGTCATCAGAAATGAAAACCTTACAGCAACGGACAGGTATGAGGTGAAGGTTAATGCTTTAATGGCGAATGGCGATACATACAAATAGACTCATTAATATACATTACACTGTCTGCAAGTATAATTGTTTTACATATTGTATTATCGTTCAGTCACACTCACGTCACGTAAGCCCTTATTCATAAACATACACTAAAGTTATCAAGCCGATAAAGTTTGTTTGTCCCTTTCCGAAGTATTAGTGTGATAGAAAGGGACAATAGTTACTTGTTATACAAGGGGGCAAAGTTGTATTTTAACGCCGAGTGTGGAATTGAAAAACGAGCAAGTGAAAGGATTTTATAGTTGAACCACGAGCGAAGCCAGTGATTCGAGAATAGAATCCTGAACTTGCGAGTTTTTTAACACACGAGAAAATACATCTGCACCCGAGTGTAACACAAAACTTTTCCCCTCACTATAGCGAGGAAACTACAACGCAAAAAATGCGTTTATCACTGCTTCCAGTAGTTCCACAGGTGGTAAAGCAGTTAATTTGACTTTATTCAAGGTCAAATTACTTTACCCAGTAGTGGATAAGATGCATTTTTACCCGCTGGTATTAAAGGACAAAACACGTGTTTCTTTCAAAAGACTTGGATCATATCCATACTAATATTATAAATGGGAAAGTGTGTGTCTGTTTGTTTGTCCGTCTTTCATGGCAAAACGAAGCGACGAATTAACGTGAATTTTTAAGTGGAGATAGTTGAAGGGATGGAGAGTGACATAGGCTACTTTATGTCTCTTTCTAACCCCCCACTTCCCTAAAATGGAGGGGTGGAAGTTTGTATGGAGCATTCCGCAATTTTCGAACTTAACACGAGCGAAGCCGCGGGCAAAAGCTAGTTAGTTACCTATAAGTTATTGCTACAATTGAAATTTATTAATTAAATATAAATTATGTCCAAACATAACTACTGTCAATATTTTTCTCCTAATTATGTGGTGCTTTATTTCGTGCACTGCATAAGGGACCATCCACCAGGACCAGGCGGCGTGGCGGAGGCGTTCCGCGCCGCGAGACACTCGACGCCTAAGTGGGGACGCTGCCTAAAATATTTTATTTTAAGTATAGGAAACTAGCCTATTCTAAAAGAAATTCGTTCTAATTGTGACTACAAGGACCCTTTAGGTATAGAAAGCCGCGCAACATTGCAAGTTAAAGAAAGCTTGTAAAATGGAAATTTCCATAAAGTGAAGACTTAATTGCTGCAATATGTGCTAGACTTTCGCAAGCTGTGTCCTCAATGCTGTCGACTTTAGTCTTTAGAGTTTAGACAAGTCTATTGAGTATTTACCAGCGATTGTTACTTCGTTGGTATTTACTGTTTTGGCAAATAAGCAAAATGCAGTAAGATTTCTTGTCTTTCTATTGGAGACTAGACTTTCTACACCGTGTTTTTAGGGTTCCGTAGTCAACTAGAAACCCTTATAGTTTCGCCATGTCCGTCCGTCCGTCCGTCCGTCCGTCCGCGGATAATCTCAGTAACCGTTAGCACTAGAAAGCTGAAATTTGGTACCAATATGTATATCAATCACGCCAACAAAGTGCAAAAATAAAAAATGGAAAAACATGTTTTATTAGGGTACCCCCCCAACATGTAAAGTGGGGGCTGATATTTTTTTTCATTCCAACCCCAACGTGTGATATATTGTTGGATAGGTATTAAAAAATGAATAAGGGTTTACTAAGATCGTTTTTTGATAATATTAATATTTTCGGAAATAATTGCTCCTAAAGGAAAAAAAAGTGCGTCCCCCCCCCCTCTAACTTTTGAACCATATGTTTAAAAAATATGAAAATACTCAAAAAAGTAGACCTTTATAAATACTTTCTAGGAAAATTGTTTTGAACTTAATAGGTTCAGTAGTTTTTGAGAAAAATACGGAAAACTACGGAACCCTACACTGAGCGTGGCCCGACACGCTCTTGGCCGGTTTTTTTTTTTGTTTTCCGTTAAATTCGTTAGGTTCGTTATCAGGAATCATCCTGTATAAACACTTTTAGTTAAATTCGCAAAAAAAATTTTTTTCATCGTTTTCATTCATAATAAATAAATGAATTAATTATAGTGAGAGACCCTTAAGAATCATATTCAAGTTATTGTCTAGTGATTGTCGGCACATGTCAAAACAAATAACATTGGGAAGTGGTAAAGGCAGTCACACACGTATTCAGTAATTATTTTTATGTTTTTAATAACTCGATAACCGTAAGAGTTAATACGCTAGTTTCTTAGAAAAAATAATTGTATTTGATCTAAAGCACTATCCCTTAAAGTTAACGGAATTCAATAAACAGGGTGTTGAGGGTGTATTTATGCTTGAAAGGTCGTCTCTCAGTTCTCTCACGCGCATACCTACAAAAACTACACGGTCGTCGTGTAGATCAGAGATCATTCGGACTTTTAAAAAACCGCCTATAATTAAATTATGAAAGAGGTTATTTCTACTAACGTATATTTAATTTAGTTTTTAAGTTATTACTAACATAATATGGATGTATTGTTGTCCGAAATAAATGCTTTCATTTCATTTCATATACGCTATCTGGAATTCTGAACATATATGACACTACAGTAAATATTGTAAAATATGCATAAGAAATATCGATGGCTTTATAATTTCTCTCAGTTTTTGCCTCCGTGTAAAAAGCGCTGGTGACCTGCGGTAAGAGCGTGCGACTCAATCGGTTGTGGGTTCGAACTTCGAACCCCGGCTCGTACCAATTAGTTTTACGGAACTTATGTCCGAAATGTCATTCGATATTTGCCAGTCGCTTTTCGGTGAAGGAAAACATCGTGAGGAAACTGGACTAATCCCAATGAGGCCTAGTTACCCTTCGGGTTGGAAGGTCAAATGGCAGTCGCTTACGTAAAGTTAGTGCCTACGCCAACTCTTGGGATGGGATTAGTTGTCAAAGCGGACCCCAGGCTCACATGAGCCGTGGAAATGCCGGGATAACGCAAGGAGGATGTTTTTGCCTCCGTGTACCTTAAGAGTTTTTAACCCCCGACGCAAAAACGACGGGGTGTTATAAGTTTGACGTGTCTGTCTGTGTGTGTGTCTGTCTGTGGCATCGTAGCTCCTGAACGGATGAACCGATTTAGATTTTATTTTGTCTGAAAGCTGAGTTAATCGGGAGTGTTCTTAGCCATGTTTCATGAAAATCGGTCTACTATGTCGCGGTCGGGGTTTTTTTTCAAAATTTTAATTTTGTGATTAGGTTATTAGTTGAATAGATGGAACCATGAGTATTCTAGTGAATGTGCATACTTGTGTAGGTATAAAGAATTGATTGTAATTGTAAGTACACTAGTCTAATTGTACGGGGCGTGGGAACCGCCGGCTGGTGGCAAGGCCAGGTTCGATTACCGGGGAGGTCACTTTGATATCACCTTAAGGAAAAATGGCAGCGTTTAGTTATATCATTGATTTTCTTAGTTTTTTACGATCAAGTTATTCAGATTCATTCTATTAGTTTTCACTTGACTAATTCTATGATATGATTTTCGTTTTTTAATATGCGATGCGATGCGCATTTTATCCAAGCTGGTACGCACATGGAAGAAGCGAGGGGTGGCTACAGTAGGCTAATAAAAAAAAAAAAATATAAGTCTTGCTTGATATCCTGTCAACTGTTTGTGTTATTTATTTAACTTTTGTAGCACAAAAGGAAATCTAAAAGCATACATGGCTGACTTTGAGTTAATCCTTCCTCTACTATCTTTGGCAAAGAAGGTTTTAGATTATAAGATATTTAATAAAACAATTGAAATAGAATATTTAGAATAAAAAATATTGATAATAACCGTTCCCAAGCTGTTTGTGTCTGTCTGTGGCATCGTAACTCCAGAACGGATGAACCGATTTAGATTTAATAGTTTCTTTTTGTTTGAAAGCTGAATTAGTCGGGAGTGTTCTTAGCCATGTTTCGTGAGAATCGAGCCATTATGTCGTGAGAATCGTCAACTTTGCCATTATGTCGGCACATCATCCACTTTCACTATTTTTTTTGGTTAGATCAAAATGTAATTTTTTTTACTTTATTAGGGAGGCTTGGTCTGAATCGCGTAATAACCTAACCACAAAATTAAAATTTTGAAAAAACCCCGACCGCGACATAGTAGACCGATTTTCATGAAACATGGCTAAGAACACTCCCGATTAACCCATGCAGCTTTCAGAATAAAAAAACTAAATCTAAATCGGTTCATCCGTTTGATACCTACGATGCCACAGACAGACACACACACTGACAGACAGACAAATACATCAAACTTATAACACCCCATCGTTTTTGCGTGGGGGGTTAAAAAATACCCATGTTACAAAAAAGTGGGGTGGACGACTTTTAAAAATGGCCCTGTTAACGCCCTGACTGGCAACACTGACAGGGCAGCCAACCTCCGGTCACCCCGCTGATCCAATGAGCAGCGGCCAGAGCCTCGATCTGCCGGACCAATAGGAATGAAGACTGAAGCGCCGCGGTTTCCCCCGTCGCGACACTATAAAAGCACGGTGCGCGGCACCAGCGTCCCTTTTTTACTAATATCGAAAACTCTCTCTGTCGCGTGTCCTAGACAAAGATCTGTAACTAAATCCATTAAAAGAAATGGTAATATTTTTATACCTGTTTTATTTAAAGAAACTTGAGTACCGGCTCAAACAGGCCCAATTGCTCAGTTATATTTGAACACCTCGTCTGCTCCGATATATCTTGATAGTCAAGATATATCTTGCGCGCAATCGTAATAAGTTCTCGTAACGATATCGCCATAATTCTTAACCTTGCGCTCTTGCATAGACGGTTGCAAAACGTAACGCAACAAACTCAAGTCGTTACCATTATGCAAGAGGGAAGACGAGAGAATGTTTGTGTGGATTCACAGATCTAATGCACAATAAAGATAATTATAATAATTTACACCACACCAACTAATAGAGGCATTCTTTGCTATTCGAAAATGGATAGCAAAATTGCATTTTATCCACAAGAGTGCAAAGTAATTTCATACAAATTTTAACTTGATGTCTTAAGCGGGCATGTAGATTATAGATTTTTACCTATAAATGATGATGTTGAATCATAAATATTGAATAAATTGATGGATTTGATTTAGTTTGATGTTTTATAGTCTGTATTTTGTTCGTGTTGGTGTTTGGTGTGGTGAAAATTTTTGTGTTTCACTCGGTGGCAAACTTTGTTTAACCTTCGTGCCTTGAAACCCTCACAACGCTCATGATTCCACTTTTGGAATCTTTCGCTTGCTCGGGTATCAAATCAATATTAGCAAGTGCGGTTAAACAACTTTGCCCCCTTGTAAAACAAATAACTATTTCACCACACCAACTGGTAAAAAGCCATTGCATTTTATCCACAAAAGGGCAAAGTAATTTCATACAAATTTTAACTTGATGTCTTAAGCTGGCTGGCAGAATTTAAAAATTGATGATTTTGGACAAAGGTCGAAAAAATATCTCACGCGCACGTATGGCTCTACAAATAAGATCGTGTTAGACATCATTTTTAACCCCTGACGCAAAAACGAAGGGATGTTATAAGTTTGACGTGTCTGTCTGTCTGTCTGTCTGTCCGTCTGTCTGTTTGTCTGTCTGTCTGTGTGTGTGTGTGTCTGTCTGTGGCATCGTAGCTCCCGAACGGATGAACCGATTTTGATTTAGTGTTTTTTGTCTGAAAGCTGAGTTAGTCGGGAGTGTTCTTAGCCATGTTTCATGAAAATCGGTCTACTATGTCGCGGTCGGGGGTTTTTCAAAATTTTAATTAACCCCTGAGTCCCCCGACGCAAAAACGACGGGGTTGCATAAGTTTGACGTGTCTGTCTGTCTGTCTGTTTGTGTGGGAGCATTGATGCCATAGACAGACACACACACAGGCAGACAGATAAACAGACAGACACGTTAAATTTATAAAACCCCGTCGTTTTTGCGTCGGGGGTTAAAAACAGGATATCATATAGCGAAAAAACGCAATAAAATCCCTCACTTAAATGTACCAAAACAAGGTTAGTGGACTGGTTATACGAAAAGCTATATTCAGAAGATACGGTTAGTAATTCTGATTATATCTTTGAATGGTACTGTTACGAAAAGAACTAAAAATAGCACGCAGACAGATAAAAATCATTAAATCGGAGTATTATTGAGAATGTTGTATAATCCTTGAGTCGTTTAAGCTCTTGAATAATCGTTCACGAAGCTTTACGCGCATGCAATGGAGATCCATATCCATACTAGATATTATTGTCATCATCATCACTAAATATACTAATAATATAAAGGGGAAATGTATGAGAAATGTGTTTGAGAAACTTTATGAAAGTGTGTGAAGCGAAAGTGGTTTGTCAGGAGTCAGGATCGTAGTAAATGGAAATCCGTGATCTCTGCCTACCCCTCTGGGAAACAGGCGTGATTGTATGTATGTATGTATAAAGAGGAAAGCGTTTGTGTCTGTTTGTTTGTCTGTCTTTCACGACAAAACGGAGCGACGAAATGACGTGTTTTTAGGGTTCCGTAGTTGTGTCTGTCTGTTGTCCGTCCGTCCGTCCGTCCGCGGATAATCTCAGTAACCGTAAGCACTAGAAAGCTGAAATTTGGTACCAATACGTATATCAATCACGCCAACAAAGTGCAAAAATAAAAAATGGAAAAAACGGAGCGACATATGTTTAAAAAAATGACGTGTTTTTTTAAATGGAGCCAGTTGAAGGGATGTATGGAGAGAAGGGAAGACTAGATTTGTCTTGAGATTAAATAATACGGATTAATTCGGGGTAAATTGATATGAATGCAGAGGCGTATGTTACATTTTGGTGCCGTGACCAGGATCTAGTACGACGACGCACGATATTATCGTAATCGTACATTTGGCTACGTATATTTCCCGTGTGGTGACGGGTTAAGAATTTCGCCACCCCCTTTCTTCCCGTGGGTGTCGTAGAAGTCGACTGTGGGATATCGGATAATAGGCTAGTTTCCTACAGTTAATATAAAATATTTTATGCAGTGCACGAAATAAAGCACCACCTAATTAGAAGAAAAATATGGACAGTAGTTATGTTTAAACATGACTTATATAAAATCAAAGGGAAACATATAAAGTAAATGAATTGACCGTGACGTCACACCTCAGTATTTCATAGTAATTCATATTAGCAAATCGTTTTGACAGTTCTTAAAAAGAAGCTGATTTGACTAGTAGGAAACTAGCCTATTGTGGCGTAGGCGAGAGGCTGGCAACCTGTCACTGCAATGTCACAATTTGGATTTCTTTTAACCCCTTTTTCCAGGAGTGGCACTGAAACAATAGTTCATGTGCTCTGCCTACCTCTGTACGGGATACAGGCGTGATTGTATGTATGTATGTATTTTTACGTGCTACGTATCCAGGTAGCCGGTGGTCATAAGAAAATGGCGAACAGGACGGGTGCGTTCAAGACTTCGGAAGCATGGTTTATCAATCATGCCGGCTTCCCTTCAGCTTGATGAGGAAATGTAGTTTCTAGGGTAATGAACTTTGTTGCTATGGTTACGTCACGGCTTGTTTATAGTTTTTGAGAGCATATTGCAGTAGCTTTAAAACTCTCATCATCCTCTTTGCGTTATCCCGGCATTCGCCATGGCTCAAGGGAGCTTGGGGTCCGCTTTGACAACACATTTTTCTTTCTGCAAATAGGTATCAATAATTTTGATTTTTGCCAAAATAAAAGTAAGTGCCAAATAAAAACTAACAGGAGAGTATGTGGAACGTATAATTAACTTAACTAGCTTTTGTCCGCGGCTTCGCTCGCGTTAAATTCGAAAATTGCGGAATGCATCCATACCCCCCCCCTCCCATTTTAAGGAAGTGAGGGGTTAGAAAGGGACAAAAAGTAGCTTATGTCACTCTCCATCCCTTCAACTATCTCCGCTTAGAAAATCGCGTCATCTCGTGGCTCCGTTTTGCCGTGAAAGACGGACAAACAAACAGACACACACACTTTCCCATCTATTATATTAGTATGGATTGTTACCACAAAATGCAGGTAAGCAGATTAACGTAAAACGAAATAGAGTCAAGAGTGAACCTTTCTAATGCCGTCGCAAGTAGGTGCACTGGCGACGAAAGTAAGTTCGGCGGAGTTTCACTTTTGTAGCGTTACGAGTGCTTTTACACGATTTTGAGAGGGAAAGGGAAGTTAATAAATTATAAAGATAATGTGGGGAACTGTTATTATAAGCCTGTCCCTGAGGGCCTTAGGGAATAAGGCCCACGTTTCTACCGATGGCGATTAGATATGATACTATACAGGGTGCCCGGTAATTAATGGACAACCACCAAGAGGGCACCTTATACTGGTCCAGAAAATCGACTTTAAGGTTTAGTAAAAGACGCCTGGTTTTCGAGATTTTCACACTTTTTAAAATTTTAATACTACCTAAAATTTTAAAAAGTGTGAAAATCTCGAAAACCAGGCGACTTTTACTAAACCTTAAAGTCGATTTTCTGGACCAGTATAAGGTGCCCTCTTGGTGGTTAAAAGGTTGTCCATTAATTACCGGGCACCCGGTATATTATGATCAGAGGTCGGCGGAGGAACTATTTTCCTACTAATTTGACATGTCTGACATCATATTAGTATAGAAATAGCTCACCCTCGTCGACCTCTGATTATGATATACTGTGGTGATAGTAAGTTATCCGTAGAAGCAAAGGTGATCGAGTATTATAGAGAGTTACTGTCGAAGTAAAATGTGTAATCACAGTGCCATCTCTTGACACAGGCTTAAAACATTTAAACCTCAGTTTTGACAATTTGCCCATATTCTTAGCTTGATATGTTTTAAAATGTCAAATATTAATATTAGCGCCATCTAGCTGATCGTACCCCAAAGGTGTAATGCCATCTAGGCCACCGTACCTTTTCTGCATGGTACTGAGGTACGTTTTTTTCCTAGACTTTATCTGTCCATACGGAGTTATAGAGGTATATGTCTTTGGTAAAAGATATACAGTCATATAAAACAACACAAACTGGTGAGTGAGACTTGTCTTCATGAATAGTAAAATGTATTACCCGTGGATAGGATAGTACAGTTAGCGATAAAAGCGTGAATAAAAATGTCTTAACCAAAACGTTATTTTTCTTTCATACATACTGTTGGGCGCAGGGATAGTTTAGGAAAACGCCCACATAACTTTTTACAGTTTTTATTCCACTTTCCACACTGGTTCGACCGGGGTTAACGTTACAACTAACTGTTCTATATCTACCTACTTATTTGTATATTTAAATGTACGGTATCGTACACATACATTACATACATACATATACAATCACGCCTGTATCCCATAAAGGAGTAGGCGCCTGTTTCCCATAAAGGGGTAGGCAGAGCACATGAACTACTCAAGTTTCAGTGCCACTCTTGGCAAAAAGGGGTTGAAACAAAATTAAAATTTTGAAAAAACCCCCGACCGCGACATAGTGGACCGATTTTCATGAAATATGGCTAAGAACAGTAAGAACACTCCCGACTAACTCAGCTTTCAGACAAAAAAAACTAAATCTAAATCGGTTCATCCGTTCGGGAGCTACGATGCCACAGACAGACACACACACAGACAGACAGACAAACAGACAGACAGACAGACAGACAGACAGACAGACGGACAGACGGACAGACAGACAGACAGACACGTCAAACTTATAACACCCCTTCGTTTTTGCGTCGGGGGTTAAAAAACGAAATTGTGACATTGCAGTGACAGGTTGCCACTGTTGCCAGCCTCTCGCCTACGCCACAATTTAACCCATATCCCACAGTCGACTTCTACGACACCCTCGAGAAGAAAGGGGGTGGTGAAATTTTTCTTTCATGTACACTCCAGAGGAGTCCTTCGTTCCTTCACAAGTTCACTTGTATTGAAATGTATACAAGGAAGTCCCAAAAAATCAAGTAATTGTATCCAAAGCTTGAGGTAATTTTATGTCCACAGATAAATTTTCCTTCAAGATTTTTTTTCCTCCCAATAGTGCATCATTAGATCATTACAAAGTAATAACCTAGCCACAAAATTAAAATTTTGAAAAAACCCTCGACCGCGACCGCGACATAATAGACCGATTTTCATGAAACATGGCTAAGAACACTCCCGATTAACTCAGCTTTCAGACAAAAAAAAACAAATCTAAATCGGTTCATCCGTTCGGGAGCTACGATGCCACAGACAGACACACACACAGACAGACAGACAGACACGTCAAACTTATAACACCCCGTCGTTTTCGCGTCGGGGGTTATAAACTACGTGAATAGTAAACGTGGTTCATTGAGAACACAGAGACCGCAAAATGTTACGATCTACAAGATTACGTGGTTACGTGCGCGGTTGTGAATCAAGAGCGTGACGGGAGTGTTATACCGTGTTATGGTGACATGCAATAGTTACAGCACGATATCACAGGCTTATCCGGAAATGATCAAAGGAATAGTACATTAACATTACGATACAAGTGCGGAAAAGAGTAAATTTGAATCGAGTGGCGATAAATTTTATCGGCACAAATACGACCGAGGGAAGTGTCTTTAACCCCCGACGCAAAAACGACGGGGTGTTATAAGTTTGACGTGTCTGTCTGTCCGTCTATCTGTCTGTCTGTCTGTTTGTTTGTCTGTCTGTGTGCGTGTCTGTCTGTGGCATCGTAGCTCCCGAACGGATGAACCGATTTAGATTTTTTGTTTTTGTCTGAAAGCTGAGTTAGTCGGGAGTGTTCTTAGCCAGCCATGTTTCATGAAAATCGGTCTACTATGTCGCAGTCGGGGTTTTTTTCAAAATTTTATTGTAACTGTATATTACCTACAGGATTATTTTCGTCTAATCAAACCAATAAAAAAAACGACGGGAAGCGCTGGTAGCGGTACTTTCGTTCCGGAAGTCGCGGGTTCGAACCCCGGCTCGCACCAATGAGTTTTTCGGAATTTGATATTTGCCAGTCGCTTTTCGGTGAAGGAAAACGTGAGGAAACCGAACTAGGTCCAATAAGGTCTAGTTTACCCTACGGGTTGGAAGGTTAGATGGCAGTCGCTTTCGTAGAAACTAGTGCCTACGCCAAATCTTAGGATTAGTTGTCAAAGCGGACCCCAAGCTCCCATGAGCCGTGGCAAATGCCGGGATAACAAGTAACAACCAATTAAAAAACGAATCGGTAACCTTATCGAAATCGGTTAAAAATTTAGATAAGTTGCAGTAAAAGTCAGTTGTAGCGGTTAACCTTGCAGTGTTTATATCCAAATTACGCAGACTGCAACATTGCATGGCCCAAGGCGAACTGGTGACGATCAGAAACCACTGCCATCTATGATCTAAATTAACTTTAGTCAACTTCACAGAAGTCGCGAAGCGTCTGGTTGAGGTAACTGGTGACCGAAGAGGTGGCGACTTCCTCGCACAACGTATCATTGCGATACAGCGAGGAATGTCGCCAGTATCCTTGGTACAATGCCTCAAAGGCCTATTTTAGATATTAGCTAGATTTTTTACAAGCTTTACTAATAGGGGTAAGTAATTAATAACCTTATGTAAATCTATTTATCGATAAAAGGATTGTCGATGTTTTTTTAACTCCCGACGCAAAAACGAAGGGGTGTTATAAGTTTGACGTGTCTGTGTGTCTGTCTGTCTGTCCGTCTGTCTGTCTGTCTGTCTGTCTGTCTGTGGCATCGTAGCTCCCGAACGGATGAACCGATTTAGATTTAGTTTTTTTTTTGTCTGAAAGCTGAGTTAGTCGGGAGTGTTCTTAGCCATGTTACATGAAAATCGGTCTACTATGTCGCGGTCGGGGGTTTTTTCAAAATTTTAATATTTTGTCAAGCACTAACAACTTGTCTTGACGTCTGATCAAAGAGGTGCGTTCCTATTAGCACACATTCTAAGCTCGTGTAGTCACAACGCGTATTATGCTTGTATGAGTGAGATATGACAGGTCGACTGTTCGCATTTTTGACAGGCAGTAACTGTGAGGTAACCGAGAGGGGGTGGACGGCACTTTCAGCGGGGAGCGGGAGTGGCCTTACTGTACGATAGTACTCTATTATACTGTGGTAGAAGTACGTATACGTAATATGTGTGTTTGTGTATGCTTATTGTTGATTTTACTGCACTGAAAGTCGGCAAACCACAAGTGCTTTGCCTATATAAAGACGAAACTTAAGACGCAACAGGAGGGGTCAAATCTCCATACAAACGCTTTAGATCGATATTTCCTCCTTTGGTAAACTATAGTGCAATGATTTTTTTAACACAGATTATCATTATTTATTGGCGACCGGTCTGGCGCAGTCGGTAGTGACCCTGCCTGCTGCGCCGCGGTCCCGGGTTCGAATCCCGGTAAGGGCATTTATTTGTGTGATGAGCACAGATATTTGTTTCTGAGTCTGAGTACCCACAACACAAGCCTTCTTGAGCTTACCGTGGGCCTCAGTCAATCTGTGTAAGAATGTCCTATAATATTTATATTTATATCTGTGCGTTAGAGCCCATTAATACATACAACATAGATACAATCACGCCTGTATCCCATAAAGGGGTAGGCAGAACACATGAAACTACTAAAGCTTCAGTGCCACTCTTGGCAAATAAGGGGTTGAAAGAAAACGAAACTGTGACATTTCAGTGACAGGTTGCCAGCCTCTCGCCTACGCCACAATTCAATTCAATTCAATTCAATTTAAGAGCTGGGCTCTTGTCGGTGCAGCTTGATGAAGTTGTCTCCACTTTGGTCGATCCGAAGCCAGCCAATTTAACCCATATTCCATAGTCGCCTTCTACGACACCCACGGGAAGAAAGGGGGTGGTGAAACTGGTGAAATTCTTAACCCGTCACCACACAGGCCCATTAATAAATTTCCAAAAACGGCCTAATGATGATGAAAGGGCGTGATATTCAAAATTGATAACAGTTTGACAAAAAAAGACTATACAGGCCGACACATATTATTTCATTTTTATTTAGATTCTCCCGATTGGTTATGTTTTAGAGGAGGAAACAGCCGAGAGCGGCACTTCGATTTTAAAGATTCTTTCGCAATATCTTTCACCAGAGTTGTCTTTAACGCACAACGTTTTTATATAAATCTAGTTAGTAATACAAGTATATTTGATTAAACTTCTCAAATTAAAAGAGTGAAAGTGTTTCCTGGATCTGACACAAAGTTTGACAGATTAAAAAAACAGGTCTAAGGTTCTTGTCTTTTTCTGGGTTGTTGTTGGTAGCAATGTTATTTACGCTCCTGTTGCCACTTAAGAACAATGAAACGATTCGCTTTGTATGAAAATTCTCTGCAAGTCTCACCATGAGTACAATGCAATTAATGCCAACAAGCGGTTTCCTCATAGCTATTCTTAAATGGAAAGGAGAAAACCTTAACTTAAACATACATTGATGCATATTGAGACATGATGTGTGTACATTATTAGTGCCTATTGAGTCTGAACGAAGATTACAACCAATACTACTTGTATATTGATTTGCCTCATCTTTGCTTAGCAATCAAGTTATGAATTGTTTAAAAAGCTCGAAGCCAGTGTCGAGAGATTGACAGTAGTTCTCTATATACTGGAAAGTCGAAACTCTGTAGGTTTGCAAGTTATGTCTAGGCTTGGGACTTTTGGATGCTCGCTATGGTTCTGGCATCCGCAGAGTCGCCATTATGTTAAAAAATTTTTTCGAAGTCAAAGTCAAAGCCTGGAAATAAAACATGTTAGATGTCATGATCTATACGTATACCTATAACAATATGCAATTAATTTTATCACAAATCTATTACACACACGTGTCGAAGTTCACAGTGACTGACGCGATATGCATAATATATACTATATACGTACCTACGATTTACTTTATTATGCATCCTCTTTGATACTTGTGTTTTGTTTGACAGACTACTGACATCTATTTCAAATAAAAATAAAAACACTTGAGTAATAAGTTGTCAGTTCAGATGAAATATCGTTTACGCAATTTGTAACAAAATTTTAAAATGAATAATTTTACGACTTGCGAAATTAAATCCTGGTTAGAGCCGTATCAGGAATTAAAATATGATGAAGAAAAGTCTAGTATATTTTGCTCTTTATGTGATGTTCATTTCAAAGCCGGAAAAAAGTATTTATTGCTAACCATATTAAAAGTGTATCCCATCAAAAAAACTGTGGTGAATATAGCTTGTTGTTAGATTGGATAGAGATATTGTTGTCAGATATTTTATTTCCAGGCTTTGACTTTGACTTCGAAAAAAATTTTTTAACATAATGGCGACTCTGCGGATGCCAGAACCATAGCGAGCATCCAAAAGTCCCAAGCCTAGTTATGTCTTAAAGTAAATATCCTAATAATCCATAAACTTTTTTTTTTATAAACTGGCCAGTGATTGACCTTAGTCCCACCTGATGGAAAGTGACGACAAGGCCGAGGTTGTAGCTCACTGGTTCAGTAATAGCCTATTCACTCTTGACTTGAATTCACCCAGATTGTATTCGCCCGGGAATACAGATGACGGGAGCATGTTCCATTCTTTAGCAGTTCGCATTAAGAAAGAAGAGGCAAACCTCTTCGTGCGAATGAAAGGTAGGTCGACAACGTAAGGGTGAAACCGCTCCCCACGCCTGGTTGTCCGGTGAACTTTAGATAAAGTATTTTAAGTGAAACATACTTTACAATTTGGTGCCGTGACCAGGATATATTTATACACATTATATTCATGAACACATTTTATGCCTAATATGTCATACAAGTTTTTGTCACATATTTTATGTGTATGCTATTTCCGTTCAGCCTCACACACAATCAAAACGTTTTATCAACAAGCTGGTCCGTGTTCAATATTAATAGATATTAATGTGACCCTCGTGTTATCATGCCAACGTCCTCTTATCACAGTAGCAATTAAACTGATAAGCGGCATAGATAATTTCTTAATCCGTATGAAAAATATTTAATATGCCTACACATTTACAAAATCCTGTCCTGGTTTAATAGTTATATTTTATGATAACCTAACCTAACCACAAAATTAAAATTTTGAATAAAACCCTCGACCGCGACATAGTAGACCGATTTTCACGAAACATGGCTAAGAACACTCCCGACCAACTCAGCTTTCAGACAAAAAAAAAACTAAATCTAAATAGGTTCATCTGTTCGGGAGCTACGATGCCACAGACAGACACACACACAGACAGACAGACACGTCAAACTTATAACACCCCCTCGTTTTTGCGTCGGGGGTTAAAAAAGAGGAAAATTTAAACGAGAGGCGATAAATTAAAACACAACCGAGGGATGTTTAAAATCGACACGAGTTACAATTTTCCTCTTCTCACGTGTAGTCTTTGAGAAGCTAATGTTAAATGATCTACTGGGACACTTCAATAGACATAGATTACTTACAAGCAAACAGTTCGGTTTCACAAGGGGCCGTTCCACGACCGATGCTGCTTCGGTACTCATTAAACATATATATAATATTTGGGAAAATTCTTGTGATGCAATTGGCATATTTTGTTATCTTTCAAAAGCCTTTGATTGTGTGGATCATGGAACGCTCATTTTGAAATTTTGAAATTAGAACACTATGGTTTGTCTATAAATGCCCTAAACTTTATGTCTTCTTACCTTAGCAATAGAACACAAACAGTAGTTGTTAACAAAACTCGCTCTAGCGGGACTGTTGTCCAATTAGGAGTGCCACAAGGCTCAATTTTAGGTCCATTCCTGTTTTTGGTTTATATAAATGATTTGCCATGTATAGTAAAAAACTTTTGTGAAATAGTACTTTTTGCTGATGATACATCACTGCTTTTTAATGTTGACCGAAAATCTACGGATTACAATGTAATTAATAGCACGTTAGCTGATGTACTGCAGTGGTTTACTGTCAACAATTTACTTCTTAATTCTAAGAAAACCAAATGTATTCGATTCTCTCTGCCGAATGTTAAACCAATCGATACAAAAATACTTTTGAATGATGAATGCTTAGAGATGGTAGATACAACACTGTTCCTTGGCTTAACATTGGACAAAAATCTACAATGGAGTCCTCATATAAGGAAACTAGCAAGCAAATTAAGTTCAGCCGCATACGCCGTTAGGAGAATCAGGCAACTGACTAATGTTGAGACAGCTCGCCTAGTGTATCATAGTTATTTTCACAGTGTAATGTCATACGGTATTCTGGTTTGGGGCAAAGCAGCTGACATACAGACTATTTTTGTATTACAAAAGAAAGCCATTCGTTCTATTTACAACTTAGGAACACGTGAATCAGTAAGAGAACTCTTCAAAGAAATTAATATCTTAACTGTAGCTTCCCAATACATTTATGATAGTATAATTTATGTTGTTAAGAATTTAGACTGTTTCACTAAGAATTCTGATATCCATAATTATAACACTAGAAACAAAAATAAGCTTGCCATAAAGAAGTTTCGTGTCCGTAAAGTACAGAAGTCATTTGTTGGGCAATGCATTCATTTTTATAATAAGTTACCTGACACTGCTTTGAGATTACCCCTCCCAGCTCTTAAGAACTACTTAAAAAAATCATTGATGTTAAAGGCTTATTACAGAGTCGAGGACTATTTGACAGACAAACATGCATGGCCCGAACCAGAAACTACAAAAAACGAATAGCAATTAAAATAATTGTATTATGTATAGAGGACACAGTTCAGATAAGAAAGCACATCAAATATTTTATATTTTATGTTGTGTAGGTAAATTACATATTTAATGATATTGAGATTCATATTATCTTTTTCTTCTGTGACAATTTGATATGTTTTCTCTGAAGAAGAACGACGTATTATTAAGCAATAATATAATTTATTGAAATTAATTTCCATAGAGTACCTAGTCTGTTCATATTCTTTGATGAATACTTTTGCATG
Source organism: Leguminivora glycinivorella (assembly GCF_023078275.1). Lineage (NCBI taxonomy): Eukaryota > Metazoa > Arthropoda > Insecta > Lepidoptera > Tortricidae > Leguminivora > Leguminivora glycinivorella. Next base: position 11,263,813 of record NC_062994.1, read on the forward strand.
TTAAATTGTATCTTGTTATTTAATGCATGTTAGTTATAAGATGTAATGTTTTGAAAAGAAGTTGCCCGCCGAGTTTCTTGCCGGTCCCATAGTGGATACCCCCCTCCCAACTGAGGGGGGACTGAAATCTTCTCGAGGCTGAGGCGTAGGGTTAGAGCCGGCGTAGCTTTATTTGACGTTCATATGCGCATTGTAATATGCCTACTTGAAAAATAAATATTTCATTTTCATTTCATTTTCATTTTCATTTGTATCGTACAACATTTTTTCAGTACATTAAATTTTCGACCTGACAAGAACCCTGCGGGAAAAATACACCATTTTAAATGTTTTTTTTTGCAAAGTTGTGTAATATGAAAAGTTGAAAACGTATAAGTTTTTGTTACAACAGGCAATTTAGCCATGACTATAATTTTAATAAGCATTTATTAAAGTAATAACACAGCTTTCAAATAAAAAAAAACTAAATCGAAATCGGTTCATCCCTTCGGGAGCTACGATGCCACAGACAGACACACACACAGACAGACAAACAGACAGACAGACAGACACGTCAAACTTATAACACCCCGTCGTTTTTGCGTCGGGGGTTAAAAAATAGTACATTTCGTTATAAATTTTCGCACGTGTGACGAACGACGTTTTTTAATACAGTTGCGAAAAAACACTACTACAACGAAATAAAACGATAAACAATCCGAACTCCCAATTTTCGCATTGACATTGACGCATTTTGACAATTCTATCTTTGAAGCTTTTAAACTTGCGTTCATATTTTTGATTTTGCTATCCATCCAACATTTCATTGTGTGCCATAAAAACATAAACATTTACGATTTGGGATGACTGTTTAATATACAGAGTGGGGCCTGTAACAAAGGCGAAGAATTGAACTCTAGGCTATTATCTTTATACTGATCAACATTTGTTCGGCGACTTTTAAAAATAACTTGTATTTTGATTTTTATCACCCTTGAAAGTTTTTTCTAAGAGGTAATGTATTGCGAATTCTGTTAAGTCTAAAGTGTGACAGACAACGTCAATGACAACAATAATGGCGTACATTGAAGCTAATATTTATTTTGTATGAAAAATGAAAAATTTAAAAACTTCATAATTTTTAAAAGTCACTGAACAAATGTTGATCAGTATAAGGAGAATAGCCTACAGTTCAATTCTTCGCCTTTGTTACAGGCCCCACTCTGTATACCTACATTTTAATTCAATCGACTCATTTATGCCTCGAAGTATTGCAAATAACATAAAATGAGAGACGATGCGTTTCGTTCCATTTCACGTTCTGTTTACACGACTCATTATGAGCTACTTTTTCAAAGTATAAACTATTTTATAATTTATGTTGAGTATGACTAAAAGTAAACAATTACATATGAAATATCAATGTTTTAAACATTAATCACTTAATAGTATGTTTATAGTTTTATTCCGTCTTAGTAAAATAGACTAATATTAAAACAGTTTGGTATGTAGTCGTAAAATGGAACGCATACTTTTTACGCACGAGTGCGTAAAATACAACTTCTCGAACGCTAAACAGCCAAAAACGGGCACTTTTTGAGCAACTGTATTAAAAAAATCGTTATAAACCAATAATCTTCTTAAGCCCTGAGTGCTCGGATATTGTAGAATCTTGGACAATTGTGTGTAGATACTCATATATTTGTAGAATGTTAAACAGTTTCAATATTATTATATTTAACTTACTCTTAGTATTGTGTTTAAACATATATTACGATTGTATGCAAACATTGTGCATGTGTTATGCCAATATTGAGGCTCGATAACCTATGTCCTCATTCTTTACATACATGTTTACATTGAGTATATAAGTTAACGACATTTATATTTTTATCTTGTTTATTATATTCAAATAAGACTTAAATCGGTAAGCAAAAAGTGACGCGAAAAGACAAAGCAAACAGCTCATTTTTAATTCCCGACGCAAAAACGACAAGGTGTTATAAGTTTGACGTGTAAAGACACGTCTGTTTGTCTGTCTGTCTGTGTGTGTGTGTGTATGTCTGTGGTATCGTAGCTCCCGAATGGATGAACCGATTTAGATTTAGTTTATTTTTGTCTGAAAGCTGAGTTAGTCGGGAGTGTTTTTAGCCATGTTTTATGAAAATCGGTCTACTATGTCGCGATCGGGGTTTTTTTTTTGAAAATTTTAATTTACATATTTTTTAGTCTATTGAATGACCGGTAGATAAAACTTTAATGCATTATGTTATGTCTGTTACTTGTAATTTTGCTTTTTGAGGACGTCATCTAAAAGAATATGTCCAAGATACACTCATTCCCTTACTCTTGATCATGTTTATCTTAAGACCTATCTACAAAATTTAAATGTTGAAAAGACACCCGGTTCACAGACCGATTTTCATGAAACATTACTAACATTCCCGACTAATTCAGCCTTCAAACAAAAATCAATCAGTAAATTATCAAACGAAAAACTAAATCTAAATCGGTTCATCCGTTCGGGAGCTACGATGCCACAAACAGATGTGGCGACAGGTGTATTAAATATATTTTTAATTTTATGTTTGTCCAATAACATGTTTTAAAATGCTGCCGCTGCTGTGCTTTGTACTCTTACTTTTTCTACTTGTGCTTTTGACTCTCGCGTGCCGTTATTTGACAATATAAGTTGTTAATGTGGAACTAGCTTGTTTACTTTTCTCACTAGGCTAGTTCACCAGTTCACCACACAGACAGACATAGAACACCCCGTCGTTTTTGCGTCGGGGTTAACCAAAGGGTATGCTCTTTTGACCATGCCTTGAAGTTCATCCAGTCTTTCCATGAACAGTACAATGTCATTGGAAACCTCAGTCACATCTCCATCAAATATATAAAAGAGGCGCGTTCCTAGCACACATTCTAAGCTCGTGTAGGCGAGTAACAAGCTTGTATGAGTGAGAAATGACAGATCGACTGGTCGCATTTTTGACAGGCGGTAACTGTGAGGTAACCGAGAGGGGGTGGGCGGCACTTTCAGCGGGGAGCGGGAGTGTCCATACTGTACGATAGTACTCTTTATTATACTGTACCTTTGTTATAGTTTTTTGTTATAAGTTACGTCTTCTTTGTTCCAGGGTCATACCAGCCCAGCAATGAGCTGATGCTGCGCTTCTACAGTTACTTCAAGCAAGCAACAGAAGGGCCTTGCGACAAACCGAAACCAGGATTTTGGGACGTCGTCAACAGGTACAACGTTTAATTTTTTTAAGAACAAATTTACATAATATAGATACTAAGACTAATCATAAAACTTAATATCGGTATAGGTTTAGCTTAGGAGAGTCTACTATCTCCAATTCTCCTTTAACTGCTCTAAGGTTAACTGGAAGAAATCCCTTAATGGGATAAGTTCGCCTTTGTACAAATGATGTGTGTGTTCTTTTTTTCCTGTTATATGTGTTCTTATTTTTGTACAATAAAGTGTATTACTACTTACTACTACTAAAATCTAAAATAGGCCCTTGAGGCATTGTACAAATGATGATGGCGACATTTTCTCGCCACTCCACTCCAATGCTGATTCATTGTGCGAGGAAGAGTTTTTAATAATTTAGTTAGTTTCACTAGACCGTTTTTGATAGATTATCTTGATCGACAAATACAAAAAGGTAATCACGGTCTATATAGCGGTCAGTATAAGTCTAGGTGCTAGTTACGTCAACCAGACGCTTCGCAATTTCTGTACGTACTTGTGGTTATTATAATTTTTCCTTGACACATAAGTGCCAAGTGTCATACTTGGTGCCGTGACCAGGATATCTTTTTTTGTGTGCATGTATTTTAATTTTTTTATAGATGGTGTGGTGTACCTATAAATAAACTAACCACAAAATTAAAATTTTGAAAAAACCTCCGACATAGTGGACCGATTTTCATGAAACATGGCTAAGAACACTCCCGACTAATTCAGCTTAAAAAAAACTAAATCTAAATCAGTTCATCCGTTCGGGAGCTACGATGCCACAGACAGATACACACACAAACAGACACGTCAAACTTATAACACCCCGTCGTTTTTGCGTCGGGAGTTAAAAACCAACGCCAAAACGAAAATGAGTCTACATCTAATTAACTTTCACATTTTGTGAATTTGACTATAATGAAAATGTCATGGTTTACGAGATATATTTTTACTTATATGTTAAAACAATTCGCGAAATCACGTGTAATTGTTAACACGTGAATTCGCGAATTGCATGTTATTTATAACTGCGTAATACAAAATAAGCAGTATTCTTTTCCACCTAGAATCATTTCTAAAAACAAAAGTATTCTCAGAAAAATGATTTCGTAAATGTTTTTGTCAACTTTTGACCCGAAACCGGTGACTCATTTCACCATGATTTGGCAAAAACTATGACACAACACAACAACAATTTTATGTTGTGCAGTTATGTAACACAGTCGTAAAACTCGTAAACATACGTCGAGTGTTCGTAATAGTTTATTGTTGCTTCAACGTAAACAATTGTTTAACGATGTCTAGTATATGATTTATGAAAGGTTTGCTAGGCTTTTATTATGGTACCTGTGTAGTAAAAGCCTTTTAGTATTTCCTATACTTGTAAATGGGACATTCGGTTTCACTAATCAGGCCCCGGAGTCGAATGGCATTTTTGTGACGCGAAACGCCAGAAAGGTAGTCTGGCTCTGTCGCGCCAATACGCAAGAGCGATAGAGATAGATAGCTACGAAAGAAATATTATCGTGAGCGTTTCGTCAGCGTTTGCGCATTCGGCTACACACACAGGAGTTAAAGTTCCGAAAATACACGCTGATGGCGCCCATTAACCCTTAATTTGGCAAAGTCCGGTGGGACGGACAGGTGATAAAAAAAAAAATTTCGCTTTTTAGGTAGAATTTTATTTAATTTAACATATGGAAAGAGACTCTTTTATGATACATGCTTTGTATAAAACTACTATTTGACCACTGTCAACACTCGTTTGACAGTTACTCGTCAAGATGGCACCGCATCAGAAGTCAACTATTTTTAGCAAAATATTTATGCGTTTTTTTTTTGGTTTTTGTAAGAACAGGGTATTTCTGTTGTATAAATAATAAAATATATTACATAATAGTTGCAAGTGGTTATGTTTTCAATTTATTTCTCATTTTCTAATATTCATAATCATCATCTAAACAAGTTGTCCGCCGCACCGGACAGTGCCAAATATATACTAAATACGATTTGTCCGCCGTGGCGGACTATGCCAATGTTGCGGTGACACGTGTTGTAACAAATTATTATATTGTTTTGTTTATTATTTTGATTTTCTTGTTTTGGTGGCCTGCTTTTATGCTTAGATTTTTTATTTAATCCAACAGCGTGTGGTGCTGGACCAAGCAGTTAAAATTTTGGCACTTTTAGGTATACGTAGTGCGCGGATATTGTGAATGTTACATGTCGCGCGAGGGGCAATAAACATTAAAGAAAACCGGGTAGATCAAAATTTATAATTTCTTTGTCTGCCCCGAATATTGATATAATTAATTTCGGGTAGTTTTGTGTTGTTTACATCTTCGACGACATTTTGCATCAGTCTGTCGTGATCACGGCCTGTGCAACCTGGCCAAAAAGTCGGAAAAAAGTTAAAATAATGATATTTGACTATAAATATGTGTCAGTTTCATTTTCATACAAAATTATTATATTTTTTAATTTTTAAAATAAATATATGTTAAGAAATACTTGTTTATTTTAAATGACCGTATGTTTGGCAGTGTCCGCCTCAGCGGACATATTAATTTATCCCAATATTTGGCAGAGTCCGCTGTGGCGGACATATTTTTTTTCCAAAACTAATAAATCTAGATTTTTTTAAATATTTTTCGGACGCTTTAAAAACACCTGTTATTCAATATATTAAGTAAAATCGGAAAATTTATGTCACCAGAGTCTCTGCCAAATTAAGGGTTAACGACCAGTCTGTCGGATGGCAAAGATTTGTCTCTATATAACCTAACCTAACTACAAAATTAAAATTTTGAAAAAACCCCCGACCGCGACCTAGTGGACCGATTTTCATGAAACATGACTAAGAACACTCCCGAATAACTCAGCTTTCAGACAAAAAAAAACTAAATCAAAATCGGTTCATCCGTTCGAGAGCTACGATGCCACAGACAGACACACACACAGACAGACAGACAAACAGACAGACAGACAGACAGACATACACACAGACAGACACGTCAAACTTATAACACCCCTTCGTTTTTGCGTCGGGGGTTAAAAAACCGGACTCTTAAGTGCGTTTCCACATTATCCGATCCGATATCGGATTTCGGAAGGATTTCAAAGGCAAAAATCAAAGATGGCGGCTTTAATGTAATGAATATAAAAGTGAATTTAGATTTTTCTTGTGTAATATTCGTTTAAGTAAAAAGAATAATAATATTATATTATTACCCCTTAAGTAATAATATTATGTGTACCAAAAGTGTTAAGTTATTGTTAATATTGTAAGTTATTGGTACTTAATTGAGTGTGCGCTCACCGCTTAAAAGATAAGTATTGCATGAAAAATAAGAAATTCTCATGTAAGTGAATATTATATATTCTTATGGGAAATAAAGATCTTTAAACCTAATATCGGTCCCACATCCGATATCGGATTGGATAATGTGAAAACCGTCTAAGAGTGAACAAGCATCTTCTGGGCGAGCTCACTCCATCGTAGGCCACGTCTTTGCCTTTGTCTAGTCTGTGGCCAAGAGTAAGCCCATTTATAAAAAATAAAAAAAATCGCTTGAGGCCTGAGTGGACGCTTGGAGTTGAGCGTTCGGCGCGGCAGGCGAGCGTGCGTCCACCCTATGCAGCGTCGACTCAGGACACTTGTATGAGCTTCAATTGTTTGAAATGCACGCACGCCCCGCCCCGCTGCACGCCTAAACAGCTCAGCCACGACATTGGTCTAAGCGCGACAGCGGTGAGCGATTGCAGCCGGTGGGTGGGGCACTGTCGGGCGAATGAAAAGTCCGGCTTCATCGCCCTGTATCGTCGCTCAGGAATAATATGGGGGCGCTCTTTTGCCGCTCACCGCTGTCGCGGGTAGGGACCAATGTCGCTCGCTGCAGTCAGCACGTTAGTCCATGATGATTATGTTCAGCGTTGCTATGACGAGGTTATGTGGTGTTTTGAAAACTAAAAAGCGACATGCCGGCCGGCGGATCAAGCCAAGGATACACTAGGGGACAAATGTCCCACGACACGTGTCGCCAGCGACGTCGGGTGAAGTAGCGCGACGTTGTCAGACTTCGCTCGACATGTCTGGCGACATCGCGCGACACGTGTGGGCAGTGACATCGGGTGTCGCGCGATGTCGCCAGATATGTCAGGCGAAGTCTCGCGAAGTCGTACGACTTCGTTAGACATCGCTGAGCTGAGGATATAAGTCGCGCGATGTCGCCAGATATGTCAGGCGAAATCGGCCGGCTTCGCTTGACATGTCGCCGACACATGTCGTGGGACATTTGTCCCCTAGTGTATCCTTGGCTTCAATCGTCAGTGGGCGCTTAATCAAATTACAAATTGTTTTTAACCCCCGACGCAAAAACGACGGGGTGTTATAAGTTTGACGTGTCTGTCTGTCTGTGTGTGTGTCTGTCTGTGGCATCGTAGCTCCCGAACGGATGAACCGATTTCGACTTTTTTTTTGTTTGAAAGATGAGTTAGTCGGGAGTGTTCTTAGCCATGTTTCATGAAAATCGGTTCACTATGTCGCGGTCGGGGGTTTTTTCAAATTTTTAATTTTTTGGTTAGGTTATATCATTCATATTAAGCTTGGGTCAAGTGTAAACATTTAAATTTGTTTATTTTCAGAGCGAAATGGGAGTCATGGAACAAACTCGGCAACATGTCACAGACAGAGGCCATGCAAGCATACGTGGATGAACTACACAAGGTATACTGTCTATGTCTATGTAGATTGTGATTTGATTTTATTTTATTTTGATTTAAAAAAATACACATAGGCTTGGTGACATTGTCAGTATTACAGTCAGTAGCAGAAGTTCCGTAGCGGGCAAGGTGTTCAATATGAACTTGACACGATCGTATTTTTAAGACAATAAGAGCGTGTCAGGATCATTGTGAACACCTTGCCCGTTACGGAACTTCTGCTGCTGACTGTACGAGGCACCAAATTAAATAACAAAAAATTATAAAATAAATAAATAAATATTATAGGACATTCTAACACAGATTGACTGAGGCCCACGGTAAGCTCAAGAAGGCTTGTGTTGTGGGTACTCATACTCAGACAACGATATATATAATATACATATAAATACTGTACATAGAAAACATCCATGACTCAGGAACAAATATCTGTGCTCATCACACAAATAAATGCCCTAATAAAATGCCTAAATAATTATGAGCGCAAAGAGTTAATTTCTCGTAGAAATTTTGAATTTCACGCCTTTTTCTTTTCACACTTTGGGTGTTAATATAAATTATTTAACTTTTGATGGCAAGCATAAACGTCTGCAATAGATGCCAGTGCCACTAGGCTTAGAAAAAAAAAGTGGATATATAATTACTGCCTTGGTTGAACCACACCTCGGACACTGGCGATCAAATATATGAAAGAGGCGCGTTCCTAGCAGACAGTCTAAGCTCGTGTAGGTGAACGCGTACCATGCTTGTATAAGTGAGATATGACAGGTCGACTGTTCGCGTTTTTGACGGTAACTGTGAGGTAACCGAGAGGGGGTGGGCGGCACTTTTAGCGGGGAGTGAGAGTGGCCTTACTGTACGATAGTACTCTTTATTATACTGTGGTAGAACACGAATTAGATCGATACTCGATTGCTCTGCCATCTGAGCTACCAAGACTAAAATCAAGATGTCATCGAAATCATAAGTCAAGTCAAACTCGTAACCTAACCACAAATAAAAAATTTGAAAAATCCCCCGACCGCGACATAGTAGATCGATTGTCATGAAACATGGCTAAGAACACTCTCGACTAACGCCGTGTCTTTCAGACGGTCGCGCGACCGTCGCCGTCGCGTCTCATACTTCCAAATCGATAGTTTGACGATGCCACATCGACAGACAGACACACAGACAGACAAATAGACAGACAGTCACGTCAAAAAAAACTAAATCTAAATCGTTTTTTCGTCGAGGGTTAAAAACTCACCTAAGACAGTCTACGTATACAGTACGATTATATTCAGTATAGCTTTATTTTCTTCAACTGCGACACCTTGTCAGCCATTGTATTCATCGATCTAAACCCTCTAACGTTTCGTTTCTACCGCGTATAACCTCATGCTTTCTTATTGTCTATGGTATAATATATATATTGCTCTATAGTTGTCTTTACGTTTTGAAAAAATCGCTTTTTGGGCGCAACAATCGAGAGGACTGTAAAGAGATTTCGTATTAAAAAATAACTTTTTTTTTTAAAAATCCTTTAGAGCATTTTTTATTTATTTCATTGTATGTTTTATACATGCCTCGGCGTGAAAACGGATTCTCATATTTATAACTCATTTTCCCGGCCTCGAAATGTACTATTAGCTTATGAAATTCTCGAAAATTAGCTTCTTCCAATGCCCTTCATAATTAAGTGATGTTTTGTCTGTGACTAAATAACAATTCTTTCATGTCCATGACAGGTTCCCAATCCTTCCCAAAATCAGTTCACCGAACATTCTTTACGTGCGTTGTATGTTGAGAAACGTCGTCATTGGCAAAATCCACCTCGGAAAAAAGACCGAGGTGTGAAAGCCATTAAAAAAAAAACATCGATCTAAACCCATTGTAATGAATGTTAAGTCTGACCTTACCATTCGCCCTTCCGAAGTTACCGATGTCGGCTGTTGACACAGCGTTGTTTATTTGCTTTTCGTTCAGCTAAGTTGGGATGCCCTTGTCGTTTTGTTCCGTGATGTATTTATGTGAGAACTACGGATATTTATTCAGTTTTTAACACGTGTTACAAATTTTTACTGTACGTTTGTGATGCGGGATGGGTCTATTCGTTACCAAATCCTATAAAGAAAGCTAACGTTGAACGCAAACGCAGATCATAACAAATATAAATTAATCTTAAATTTCCCTACAGAGTAACAAGATTTTCCAACAAGAAAGCACATATAAGTATATATTTATCTTTATAAGTATGTATATCGTCACCTAGCAGCCTATCACCCATAGTATAAGCTTTGCGTAGTTTGGGCACAGTATAATAAAGAGTACTATTACAGTATGGCCACTCCCGCTCTTGGTTTGTCAAACACGCGAACAGTCGACCTGTCATATTTCATATGGGGCGCGTTTGACCGCGCCTCTTTCATATATTTGAACGCCAGTGTCCCTAGGTTGATCTGTGTAAGGTCCCCACAATATTTATTATTTATTCAAATGACTTATATTGACAATTTCCATTCCAGATAGTAGAAACCATGTCGTACAGTTCCGACGTGGCTTCCTTCCTGTCAGTAGACGACGAAGACGAGGAGTTCCCCAACCGTGACCTTGAGCTGGTGGCCGGAGATGTTCTACGCAGGGTCCGCTCGAACATAACACTCCTATCGGTTAGTATTTCATTCCTCACCATGTGGTAAAAACTCGTAACATCCAGACTTCGAATGGTATCTTTTTTTTATACTACGTCGGTGGCAAACAAGCATACGGCCCGCCTGATGTAAAGCGGTCACCGTAACCTATGAACGCCTGCAACTCAAACAATGTCACATGCGCGTTGCCACCTCATTAGAAACTTGTACATTCCCTTTTCCCCCCCTTCCAAAAAGGAGTGTACAAGTTCCAAGGAGGGTTAGGGTTGCCGACGATTCAAAGGACAATAGACGAAACAAGTCAGTTCTGTAAGTCCTCCCGTCATCAGCACACCGCACCCTCGTTGAGCTCTGGCAGCCTTACTCACCGACAGGAACACAACACTACGAGTAAGGTCTAGTGCTATTTGGCTGCGGTCTTCTGTAAGGCGGAGGTACTACCCCAGTTGGGCTCTGCTCTAGATTCGAGCGAGACGATATCCGCTGTGCTGTGCCCTAACACACAAAGCGGGATATCATTCGCTATGCCCTACCTCCTATTAGACGAAGATTTGACGAAAATTGGACTGAGCTGAGGAGGAAAGGTTGTGCGTGTCTCTGGGTTATGAAGACGAGTTCCCCAACCAGGATCTGGAGCTGGTGACGTTCTACGTACTATCGGTTTGTATTTTATTCCTTATCATGTGAAAAAAACTCGTAACGACCAGACTTCGAAAGCGTTTCTTTTTTTTTCGCCACTTTTATGAAATGTGATATTTAAAAAAAAAAAATGCTATTTCTACTCAGAATCATTTTTCTAATCATAGTAGTTAAAACAATTGTCCCATACGATTTTTCTTATTTTGTTACCATTTTCCTTACATGTTGTGTGGGGAAAAAAAATTATGGAAATTCTGGGACACTTTTGGTCTCCTAGTGAGATTGACAGTGCTCGTGATTCTGAGTAAAATTGACTTAAAATTCCCTAAAAAAAGCAAAATAAAAAAAATGGCAAAAAAAAGAAATCCTCTCGAATGGTATTTGACGGAACTTGGACTGAGCTGAGGATGAAAGGTGTTGTTGGTTCCCTGGATTATGAAGTCGAGGAGTTCCCCAACCAGGATCTGGAGCTGGTGACGTTCTACGCAGCCTACGTAGCGTCCACTCCGAGCATAAAGGCCCATTTAGACGGTACGAGAACTCGCATACGAGTTTTATTACATTGTGGTATTTGAAGGCTGTGCAAAATTATATGAAAATGAAAATGAAATGAAAATGAAATATTTATTTTTCAAGTAGGCATATTACAATGCGCATATGAACGTCAAATAAAGCTACGCCGGCTCTAACCCTACGCCTCAGCCTCGAGAAGATTTCAGTCCCCCCTCAGTTGGGAGGGGGGTATCCACTATGGGACCGACAAGAAACTCGGCGGGCAACTTCTTTTCAAAACATTACATCTTATAACTAACATGCATTAAATAACAAGATACAATTTAACATGCAAAAGTATTCATCAAAGAATATGAGTGTATGTACCCTCAACAGCCCGCAATGTATCTAAAATCGCATACGAGTTCGCACGCCGTCTAAATCAGGCCTAACACTCCTATCGGTTAGTATTTAATTCCTCACCACGTGGAAAGAGGTGCGAGTAAGGAATGGACAGGCTTCGCATGGTATTTGACGCAAGTTTTGCTGAAGACTAGGAGTTATTCACCGGGATTTGAAGGAGGATAGAGACGTTCCACACAAGGTCCGCTCCGAACACAACACTCCTATCGGTTAGTATTACCATACCTCACCATGTTCAAAGAAAAATGAATAAACGAGTTCGAATGGTATTTGACGCAGCTTAGGCTTTAAGTTGTAAGGCGAAAGGTGTTTTTCATGTCAAAGAGTGATGAAGACTTAGAGTTCTGAGTTACTCACCTGGATTTGAAGCAGGATAAGATGTTCTCCAAACACAACACTCCTATCCCCGTTCCCGTGTGGTGACGGGTTAAGAATTTCACCACCCCCTTTCTTCCCGTGGGTGTCGTAGAAGGCGACTGTGGGATATGGGTTAAATTGTGGCGTAGGCGAGAGGCTGGCAACCTGTCACTGCAATGTCACAGTTTCGTTTTCTGTCAACCCCTTATTTGCCAAGAGTGGCACTGAAACTTGAATAGTTTCATGTGCTCTGCCTACCTCTTCATGGGATACAGGCGTGATTGTATGTATATATGTATGTATGTAACACTCCTATCGGTTGGTATAACTTTACCTCACCATGTGCAATGAGAAGTGGGTTAATATAGACGTCGTGTAACGTGTTCGTGTGGTGTTTGACGGGAGTTGGAGTTAGACGAAAGGTGGTTTTTCTCTCAGCGGGTGATGTAGTTGAGAAGTTCCCCAACTGAGACCTGGAACTGGTAACTGGGGACATTCTGCACGGGGTTCTATCGGCTAGTGTTTGGGCGTTTTCAGACTAAAATATTGCAAACTTTATTCTTACATAACATGGATGTTTTGGCTGGAAGGATTTGGAAACAGTCGCCCAGGATCGTGAAAAGTGGAAGATTCTTCTAAGAGCCCTATGTCCCTAGTGAGGGATAACAGGAATACATCATCATCATCATCATGGATGTTTTAGGCTACTCAGAAGCGACAGTACTTACCAATTTCACTATCAACTCCGCGCTACCATTTAAAAGATGCCCCAAAATGTATTAAATTAACACAAATTTTATAAGGTTCGCTATTAGTTATATATTTATCCGCTCCACTTCGCTATTTAAAATCCCAACATGTATTAATACATATAAACAGTTTTTATATAGCAATTCGCAACATAAGAATCCAGTATAACAACTCACTTTCCTTTACAGGCTCGCGTTCCGTGAGCGGTGCGTCATCCCCCGTGCCCCGCGCGCGTCATGACTCCGAGGACGAGTATATTGACACGGTCGATGTTAGTATAGTACGTATGTCGCTGTGCGGTGTAGGTTTTATACTGTGTACTGTCTTACTTGTGTAGTACCATATTCAATAGGAATTTGTTTTGTACTTTTCTAATGTCAGTGTTAGGAAATTGTGTATGTTTTTATTAGACGCAGTAATGGTAGGCCGTCGGCTCCCTACTGATTAATTCTAAATTTTGAAATTTGATGATTGAAATAGGTCCTCACAAAAACCTCCTATTTCCTTCATTGTATGTTTTGTTTGCATGCCTTCTTTTGTGTGTACTATGTTGTGACGTTAAATAAATGAATTCTATTCTAAATAAAATCAATATTCCAACGACTGAAAAATTACTTATGCCGTTCCAAGACTTTCAGTATTTGCATTTTAAAACTTCTGTACTTATTTCACTTTCCAATGTGTAAGACGGTATACTGAATATAGGATTTACACTGCGATCTGTGTACATTGACTGTGCTAAGTCCATTTTGAATGTATGATTCTGATATTTATTTTAAACATTTACGGGCATTTTCAGAATTTGGCCCCCCCCAATTAGCGTAAGTTGTTAACAAAATTAACTCGCTCAGTTTTGTGACGACAATGAAGCATAAAATCTGTATAAAAATTTACTTTTTTCACATTCTGAATGTAGATTATCGCTTAAAGTTTATGTAATTAACACAAAAACAATATTTTTATTGAAATTTCATGCTTAAGTATCGTCACAAAACTGACAGTGAGTAAATTTTTTTTAACAACTTTCGTTAATTGGGGGGGTCCCAAATTCTGAAAATGCCCTTACACAAGATATTTGTATCAAAAACAAAGCACAAACAATGTAAATTTCTTCCTGTTTATTTTTCTTTTACTATGTCTATGTATCAGTAATTCTTTTCGTTTTTAGCCATATGCATGTTATTTTCCTTTCTTTTTAGGGTTCCGTATTATATTTAATGGTAAAAAACCCCTGCTTGTTTGTCTATCTGTTTAATTTATGTTTGTACTTCATTTCTCTTACGTATACATTATTCTTGTTTGGAAACTTTTTATTTTATATATTTTTCTTGTATTTGTTATATGTTGTGACTAACGCACTAACAGTGGAGTCAGGTGGATGCCGACACGGGCCAACCCGGGGGCTTAGCCACTGTCGATGTTAACGTGGTAAGTCTAGCCATGCCTCAAAAAACCCACTATTTTTTTCCGGAGTTGGCGTTACTAATAATTCCACAGAAAAAAAAACAGGGAAAACCAACCGTGTAAAAGACGCTCTCCATTGAAATGCTGTTTTTTTTAACAACAATTCTGTAAAATTAATTCATAGGCAGTCTTTCTTTTCCTTTCTCATGATTTTTTATTACCGAAAATCTATAATCTAATATTTGTGCAGGAATACTTGTCTTGTCATAGTACTTTTGTCTACTCTATGGCCTTGATACATTTTTATAACCTATATGTACTTAATAACTAGAGATGGGCCGAATATGGACTTTGCCGAATACGAATATTCGGCCGAACATTCGGTTCAGCTTTTACCGAGCCGAACATTCGGCCGAATATTCGGTTACGCCATATTTTTTTAAGGGGATTAATTAAAACTATTAAATGATTGATAATCGTTACATATGTTACTTACAACTATGTTTTTATGATTTAGTGGATAACTAAATTTAGTTAAAACAACTCTGAATTCACAACTCAACTACGGTTTTTTTAACTTTATTGAAAAACAATTGTATTTATATTTTGACGCATAGGTTTCTCTTTTTTTAGCAGTTCCTTAAAAAACTACTAAAATAGGAGCTTATTATCCAATGGAATACGTAAGATCTTCATTAATTATTTATTTTGTTTATTCGGTAAATATTCGGCAATGCAACCGAATAATTCGGCCGAATACGAACAATTAAAAACTTGCCGAATATGCCGAATACCGAATATTCGGCTCTTCTCTATTAATAACTATTTTTTTTAATTATTTAACCAGCTTCTATTGAAAATTCCTTCTTACTGCCAAATCTGTTACACAGTTGTCTGTGGTTGGTCTCAAATGTGGTTTAAGATACGTTTAGATAAGAGACATATATAATACAGATTTACTTATCACAACGGAGTACAAAATACCTATGTGTTTTCGACAGAGCGACCCGGAGGTGCCCTTGCGCGCGCCCGCGCCCGCGCAAGCCGCGCCCGCGCCCGCGCCCGCGCCTGCGCAGACGCAGCCGCGCCTCAGCAACGGCCACGCGCACCAGATCACCTCGCAACTCACACGTGAGTTTACACAAATTCTTACCCCCCTGTTCATAAACGTTCACTAAAGTTGTCCCTTTCCGACGTATTGGTGTGATAGAAAGGGACAAATGAAGAAGGGAGTTAGGCAAGAAGGAACGTCGGTGAGCGATTAATTAAACAAAAAATGTTACTCTGCCAAGACTACATCAGTTTTACTTTTATTTTGTTTTAGTAATTCATGGGTTCTGCCGTTAATGTGTTTAATTTAGAGTGTCAGTTTTTTTCTGTTTCAATCTTTCTAAAAGAACTCAATTTGTCAGGTTGTAAGATTATTCTCTCGCGTGGCGTGCGGCAGTTTGTAAGTTTAATGTTCCCTTCGATGTCCCCTTAAACACCCATTGTACACTTTAATGTATGCTCAAAAATATCAAGATTAAGATTTCCTCAGCCCAACATGTATGATCCTCAGCCCAACATGTATGATAAACTTTACAAGACCAGATCTTTGTTAAAAAAAAAACAGTAAGTAGATATTAGAACGAACTGTCACGTTTCATTATGTTACTAAGTTCCTGTTATCGCATGCCTTTTATTAATGCCTTAATGATTTGAAAGATTTGTTATGATTTTTAGATTTTTAACCTAAGAACAAGAACAGTTATTGAATGAGTCACATATAACCTAACCACAAAATTAAATTAAAAAAAAAACCCCGACCGCAACATAGTAGACCGATTTTCATGAAACATGGCTAAGAACACTCCAGACTAACTTAGCTTTCAGACAAAAAAACTAAATCTAAATCGGTTCATCCGTTCGGGAGCTACGATGCCACAGACAGACACACACACAGACAGACAGACAGATACATCAAACTTCTAACACCCCGTCGTTTTTGCGTCGGGGGTTAAAAATGAAAATCGCAATTATTTTTATAGTACTTTCATTTTGAGAGACATCCAGAATTTGTAGATTTTATACAGCGAAAGGATGTGACAGTTATCTGTCAGCGTTTATAGAATTTGATGACAGTCGAGGTTCAAACCCTCAGGGTTTGAATGCCTCCTTATACACATAGTTTTAGGAAAGTAAATTTAGAGTTACCGTTACCGTAATTTGACTTGTTTTGTTTGTCTGTTTGGTTTCCAGATCTCAAGGTGCTGGAACAGCTGCCGGGCACGCTGGCGCGCCTGGAGGCCGATGTAGCCGCGCTACGGAAGGCCGTGGAGGGCGAGCGGCTCATGAACGTAAGTTCTGGAGTTTGATAGATATTTCAGAGATACATAAGATGGTTCAGAGAGATTTCTGGATATTTTTTAACATATTGTATTGCAACTATGTTATATAGAAGCAAGAAAAGGAAAACTCAGTTGATATCATGTGATAAAATAGGCATATATCCCTGCTTATTAATAAGTTCAACAGTTAGTACAGTTAAGCGTAAAATCTATCTAAAAATTTACTTTTTTCACATTCTGAATGTAGATTATGGCTTTAAGTTTATGTTATTAACACAAAAGCAATATTTTTGTAGAAATTTCATGCGTAATTGTCGTCATAAAACTGACAGTGAGTTAATTTTTGTTAACAACTTTTGCTAATTGGGGGGTCCCAAATTCTGAAAATGCCCAACTACGATTATGACTTTTATATTTAACAAGTGTAAGGTGGGGTCATTACAATTGGTGCCGTGAACAGGATAATTTACAATATCCGCTTTATACCGATTCAATATTCTTTTTGAGAAATTTAAATGCGATCGAGAAGAAGATCAGCGACTATAATGGTTGCCTCATAAAAATGTGTGGAAAAATATCAAATTAATTATTTAATTAATAAACGGTTGTACTCACGTTTTATATCGCGTTTGTTGCGACATGATTCGGGAGTCAGGGTCTCCTAGGAACCCATCTTCTGGCATATGTTGGTGCTCGCGGCGGCTACATTCCGTGCACTGCGCGCGCCGGCACTGCCAGGGCGGGGAAGCAATCCGCAGTCGAAGTTGTCGTGTAGAGTTCTGTTAGCGCGGCTATATCAAATTGATTTCATATTTTTGTTTTATTCTAGCAAAACCACGGCTGGCGGTGGCCCTGGCAGGAGCTGAGCCCTCCGACGTTGCTTCTGCTCGCCGCGTGGCCGTTCATCGCCTACAAGTTGGCCGGACGGTTCCAGAGACGCAACACGTAACACGTGAGTAATAAGTTGGTCCTAAACTGCAGCAGTTGTAGCATTAGACAGCGATTTGTCCTAAACTGTAACACATAAGTGCTATAAAGCACTACTAGCTTTTGACCGCGGCTTCGCTCGCGTTAAATTTCGGAATACTCTATACAAACTTTCACCCCCCCAATTTAGAGAAGTGAGGGGGTCAGATCAGAAAGAGACAAAAAGTAGCATATGTCACTCCATCCCTTCAACTATCTCCACTTAAAAATATACGTCAATTGTCGCTCCGTTTTGACGTGAGAGACGGACAAACAAACAGACACACGCTTTCCCATTTATAATACTAATATGGATTAGAAAGTTGATGCACCTCTGTCCAACAATGTCACGGGTGGCCTACAATTTCATTGCTTACAATCTAGCCAGTCGGTTCCAGACATGTAAAACGTGAGTTGGCCCTAGACTACAAGTACTACAACAGTAATAGCATTAGGCCTGATTTAGACAGTGTGCGAACTCGCATGCGATTTTAGTTACATTGCGGGCTGTTGAGGTTATACACCCTGTTTTTATTGAATTCCGTTAACTTTTGTTACCGAAAATGTATAGAAATCTGGTAACAAAAAAGGAAGGTTCCATACAAACTACATAGGACATTTTGGGAAACCTAGTGGATCTTGCTCAGCATCATGGATTCTATCAGCCTACCAATTTTTATCAAAATCGGAGACGTGATCCAAATGTACAAACTTAACCCTTAAATGCATGAATTTTTCTTTTACATATGGTTTTCTGACTCTGGGAAAATTAAGATCGATTTTGATACTAAATCAATGTTAGAAGTTAAATAGGCCAAATCTTATTTATATAAATATATCGTAATTGGTAAGTTTTATTAAAAAAAAATGACTACTATTAAAAAGGTACACTATTTGTGGAACCTCTAATGATAAAATGTTTAATTAAACATAAACTAATTACTAACTCCGAAAAAATCAGCCTAAACCACATACTAAAAATCGCCATCGTCCTGTTTTTCACACTTTTCCGCCATTTCATCTTAATCCTTAAATAATAAATAGTAAATTATTTAATTTATTTAGTTGTTTATTAAATAATAATAAATACTGAATAATAATCTATATATATAAAAATGAAATGCGTTTGTTAGTTACCTATAGACTCGAGAACGGCTGGACCGATTTACGTAATTTTGGTATTGAAATGTTTGTATTAGACCGCAGAAGGTTTAGGCAGTGTAAAAACACATAAATATTGTGATGATAATTAGAAAACAGTGATTCTTTTTTCCCATACAAATTGTTCCTACCTGACAACTTGACAATGACGTGACGTTAATGACAGGTGCGTTCCAAACTTACATTAATGAGGGATGCGTTCCAAACGCATTGTGATTTTATTAATTTATCTTGGCAAAATAATGTGAAAATTAGTAATTATTCCGTTAAAAAATAAGAAATAATACTGAATCGGAACGCACACGTCTGTTACAGCTATTTTAAGTAGTATGGAGATTAGAAATATAAGGAGCGAAGGCTTTAAGTATCAGAAGTGCACATATAAAAAAAAAGATAGGTGGCGCTGCAATAGCAGGTAGATAAGGGTTTGACAATCTCTTAGCCTTCTCGGTAGTGACCCCGCCTACGGAGCAAGAGGTCCCGGGTTCAAATCCTGATGAGATCTTTTTTATTTTTTTCTACTAATATTTTTCTTGAATTCTTTTATTTTTTTAATGTCCAAAAATATTTTGTTTTGTTACAACTTTTCGAAATTTCATTCGCAAGACTTACAACATTACCTAAGAATCCTAAGATGGGGCAAACAATGTAAAAGGGCTTAAATTAACATTTGTCTGAATAATACAATAAATAAACACAAATAAAATACACAAAAAGAAAATGTATATAAAAAAAAACAAAAAGCAAAAAGATCGCTGTCAGAATTGAACCCGAGAACATCTGCGTACGAAGCCAGCGCACTACCACGGGACTACGTCTTGATTTGCTCAGTCTGACGAAATCAGCCTACAGAAAAGAACGTCTAATGTCATGTCACATCGCTGATCATTGAGCGAGACATGCGCTCCAAGCGGAGAGATTTTTAACTGCAATTACAAAGCCTCAGCCGGTCATTTTTGCGATTGTTGTACTTCGACAGATGTTCCTCCTTTATACTTCTATTCTCCCTGTTAAGTAGTCTATGAAGTTGTCATTGTCAAATTGCTTGCCAGATTTATAAATTTTCTCTAATAGCTGTAACAGACGGTTAGATTTGGTTCGGGCCGGACCGGTCGGATTTGGTCCGCGTGCTCTACAGACGGCCGGATATGGTTCGGAGCGAATTAAATCCGCTGTCCGACTCGAACCAAATCTGACAGTTTGTTACAGCTATTAATTTTATACTTCACAAAAGTAGTGATGAACCGGTACCATCGCAAATAAATAGTTACATTCGCTCCGTGCAAAACTTAGGCGAAGGAAACCGAAACGATCACAATCCTCAAGATCTCTACACACATGGCGATCGGTTGCTCGATTAGAGTGAGATAGAGCGATAGAGTGAGGCAATACATGTTTGTCCTTCTCTACCTATTGCTCCGTCTCACTCTAATCGTGCAACAAGTAGTTGATTAGGTGGATGTCACACTGGCTCCGATTCGCATCGCACAACCGGAGCCAGTGTATCATCCACCTTAATATGTAGCGGCCAGGTAATGCGGCTAAAAAATATTGCTTGAAATGAAATGAATGAGAATGAGCTGTCATAACAGAAAAAAATCTGTTAGACGTTGTCAACTGTTATTGCTGTGATTTGTGTTTTGAGATAAAATAAAAATAGTATATTTTTGTAGTTGGAATAAACTAGCTTAAATGGTGTATTTTAAATGAATGGTAAAAAAACTCCAAATTGATTTCAAAAGCAATTTAAAGTATTACAGTTAGTAACTAAAACAACGCAATAACCGGATGATTGCCACAAGAGGAAAAAGGTAGGTAAGTCATCTTATC
Organism: Leguminivora glycinivorella; assembly: GCF_023078275.1. Classification (NCBI taxonomy): domain Eukaryota; kingdom Metazoa; phylum Arthropoda; class Insecta; order Lepidoptera; family Tortricidae; genus Leguminivora; species Leguminivora glycinivorella. The sequence continues at coordinate 11,284,746 of NC_062994.1, forward strand.
TCTTCAATAGGTAGGTGCATAGCCGGGCACCGTTAATCAAATATTTAACTTCGATAATCGTTAATCCGTTACTAAAAAAGTTAACTTCGTTAATCGTTAATGCGATACATTTCAACAAATTTAACGTAAGTTAAAGTTAATCGATAATCCGTTAACGCGTGACAAAAAAATATTTTTACTGTAGGTATATATTTAGTTGTATCAGTAATCCACTATAATGTATTATATTACTGTAAAAGCACGAATTACAGCAAGCCTATTGAACTCTAGGCTACATGTGGAAGGCAGTGATTGCCTGAGCTACTGCCAAGAACTGTGTCAGGAGAGCTGCAAGATCACAGCAGGCGGAAGCCGGGTAGAAGCTAGGGAAGAGAATGTGGTCTTAAATTGGGCTCGAATTTGCTGCCCTGTCACTAGAACCACAGTATAATCTAGAACAGTTGCCATGGTAAAACTTAGGATTCATCGAATCAACGTTGGTAAAAGCGAACCCATGTGAACAACAATTCTTTAGGTAATATTTGGGCTTTTGGCGATCAAAATCGGTAAAAGCTGGGATTTACCGGTTAAATTCTAGGATTTTCCGTACTTCGGACTTTTACAGTAGCGTGTTTTTCGCGGTGCTGCCCTGCTAAATTAACGATTAACGGACTCGGAGAAATTTAACGGAAGTTAACGAGTCCGTTAACATTTTTTAGAGTTAACTTAAAAGTTAATCCGTTAATCGAAATGTTAACTTCGTTAATTAACGATTAACGGATTAACGAGTTAATGCCCAGCTATGGGTATGTGTATATTAAATAGGTACGCTATAATGTAATTAATGATGTAGCTACTTAATTGTGTCAAGTAAAAATGGTCACTTCTTTGCCTTGCCCCATGTTTTGCGCCTCCAAGTATAGGCGATACGAAGTACGCCGGGCAGCTAGTTAAGCAATAAATGTGATTTTTGATAGCTACATATCGAGCCACGGACCTTCAAATATATGATGCATATATACATCACCATGCATTTAAGGGTTAACGGGAATTGCACACTTATACTACTAACTGATAATGTTTAATTAATATATTTTTGTTTCTTTTCAGGTCCTAAATTATTACGAAGACATAGCATAAGGGGATCACGCGACATAGTCGGCTGCGATCGAAAGTTACATTAAAATTTAAATCACATAGCTATTTTTGAATTTCAAGATTCTGTATATTTTCTACGATTTGCTCGAAGGTTGACTTGTACTCAACTTGTAGAGAATGCCTTATAGCATTAAGTCCGCCTTTTCTTTTGTATTTTCTTTGTGCAATAAAGGCTAAATAAATACTTTTTGTTTATTTGTATTTCCTTGTATTTTAATATTATTTTGCGTACTTATTAATTTTATTTGTAATGTAACTTTCGTTTGTCGCCATCGCATAGCTCAGTTTACAAAACGGATATGACGATATCTGTCTTAGTGAAATGGTACCGTTGGGTTTTGTACGTTAAAATAAAGGGGTAAGGTTCATTTTCACTTAGCGTCATTATTTATAGTCCGTGAGCCGAATCATAAATTTATCTGTTATGAAATATACGTCCTTGGGATCCATTTTAGTTTTCTTAGTATATGTAATTATTTTAACTCTCACTTTCTGTGGATCAAACGTTTGTAACTTACATCGGAATTCGCTTTTAAGTGTTATATGTAAAGTACAGAGAGTTAACGCAACTATTATTAATATAAAGGTTGTCATTTAATGAATTCATAAAAGTATATAATACATAATGTCTGTTCCATGATGGGAACGACATACATGATAAATAATTATTATATGAGTTATTATCTGTTTCCGTAATTTTATAACAATATTTTGTGAATTTTCATTTTTCTTAAGGGTGGATCAACATTTTCTGTCCCGTCAGCCAGACTACATATAGTGCCTAGTATAGTGTATATTTTATACTGATATGTCAAGTAGATGACCCGAATAAAAGGGATTATAACTGCCATAAAATATAGACGTTACATAATGAGATATTGAAAGTTACCCAGGAGACACAAAAAATTGATTCACCCTAAAAGAAAAAACATTTAATTTATTTTTTTATTGGATCCTTTGGGCTCGTGTCCAAATACATATTTATTTATATTGAAATGAAATATATCAAGTTTTCGACTGTAAAAAAAAAAGTGATTTTATTTTATCTGTTGTTTAATACCGATTTTTTTGGCTCCTAGGCTAGGTTTTTACAGCTTTTAGTGTTGATAATGCATTTGTCATGTTATTTGTAAGAAATGTCAGTTCTCAATGAAAATGCGTAGAATTGAGGGTAGTTCACAGTAAAGGAAAAAAAAAGTTCTGAAACCGAGGGTTTACTGGTGAAACCCGATAAGTTGAGCAAACTGGTTTTTGAAATTCGAACTATGTGCAATTTCCACAATGTTGTTATTTCAAGGACAAATTATCTCGATTTATCGGGTTTCACCAGTAAACCTTCAAAATGTGCTTTTTCGTAAAGTTCATAAATTAAAATGATTATGGGTATTTTTTTGTCAATTTCACTTTTTATATTTGGAAATTGTCATACTTTTTCTACTCGTGATCACAAGCTCTTTCAATCCTAGTAAGAAAAAAAAAAAAACATTTTTTCCACTGAGTTACGATTTCGTAACTTGTAAGAGAGTAACTCAGTGGAAGAAAAACGTCATGACAACATGGGACATCCTTTTTCTTGTTCTTGTACTAGGATCAATAGATCCGAGTAGAAAAGACATGAACATATCCATAAAAAAATTACAACTAATTAAAAATGACTTTGGTGCCAACATAACATATTGTTTAGTGACTTTTTTTGAGTTATTGTGTGACTATCCGTCACTCTACGCACGCCAGTCAATGTTACCTGCTATATTGTCTCACTTAATTTATTCGGCGATATTCACTTTTACATTCTTACTTTTAATTTATTTTTAAGGGTATTGGTGTACTGATTACTATTAAATAATGCACGCGAAGCAAACTAAATTAGAATATTTAGCTTTTTTATTGTAATATGGAGGAAAATAAGTCTTAAGACCCGCCTGCTAAGCGGTCATTGGTTAAATTATTTTTTTTCGCTCCGCTTGCAATGTATAGCCTGGCAAAAAAAGAGTAGAAAACAATAGGGGATGGGTGCGGGGGTCTATGTAAACCATTTTGCTTGTGGCAACTATTGATTCACTTTTGCATGAGAACAGCAAGTGTTACTATGATAAAAAACCGACCAAGAGCGTGTCGGGCCACGCTCAGTGTAGGGTTCCGTAGTTTTACGTATTTTTCTCAAAAACTACTGAACCTATCAAGTTAAAAACAATTTTCCTAGAAAGTCTTTATAAAGTTCTATTTTTGTGATTTTTTTCATATTTTTTAAACATATGGTTCAAAAGTTAGAGGGGGGACACACACTTTTTTTTCCTTTAGGAGCGATTATTTCCGAAAATATTAATATTATCAAAAAACGATTTTAGTAAACCCTTATTCATTTTTAAATACCTATCCAACAATATACCACACATTGGGGTTGGAATGAAAAAAAAATCAGTCCCCACTTTACATATAGGAGGGGGGTACCCTAACAAAACATTTTTTTCCATTTTTTATTTTACCACTTTGTCGGCGTGATTGATATACATATTGGTACCAAATTTCAGCTTTCTATTGCTAACGGTTACTGAGATTATCAGCGGACGGAAGGACGGACGGACAGACAGACAGACATGGCGAAACTATAAGGGTTCCTAGTTGACTACGGAACCCTAAAAAAGAATAGTTAAATTCCTACTCTTTTTTGCTAAGCTGTAAATGACTTTTATACTTTTTTTATTTAAAATATTGAAAAGACTAAAATATACTTTATTGAATTATGAATGAATTCAGTTCTATCTTCGTTGTTATAAAGATTTTCATATTCTGTATCCTACGTTAGAGTAAGCAGATGTGTTGTTGGTTTATTTGTAATTATTATGTGATATGTAGTTAATAAAATGTAATAGTTGTTGTACATGTTGTTTTTATGAACGTCCTGTATGTTATGTATGACTGTCCTATTTTTTATTTAAAATATCGATTTGCTTATAATATTGGGACTAATTCTTATTATGTTTTCTTTACTTCTTCTTCTTCTTGGTGAACCATTCCGTACAATATTTAACGCAGTTTTAATGTGTCCTACCAAATTCTGCGTCACGAAATCGTATATTTTCGGACAAAGTAAAATTGTTTTTTGACAAATTGGTATGAGGTGTTCTTAAAATCCACTAAATTGTATTAAAGAACGATAGTTATCTATTCTGTTTTAATACGATAATATTTTCAAAAGTAACCCAAGGGAAGTTCACAATAAAATAACTCGAACAGTGACCAACTAACAGCTCGATACTGGAATAAAGATGGGGAATGACAAAAGTATGAATAAAACAATTTATATAAAACATAATCCTTATATTTGAGTCCACAATTAATATCAACAAAGCTTTTAATGAAAATATAAGCTATAGCTACCGCCTTTTCATGCTGACAAATATTTGTCCATGGTAGACAGGCGTGGGCGAAGGGTTTCTTAACGGTATTTTTAACCCCCGACGCAAACTATGTTTCATCACAGAATATATAATAGTACAAGTACAGAAGGCTCACTCCTTTGATGTTCACAAAACGCCGCCATTCTAAATTTTTACCTACATTAACAAACGGACCGCACGCGTGCAGACGACATTGAATTCTATTGCGCCGCGCCAAGGTCGTCGCCAGTGAATGGGCCGCGAACTCGCGGCCGCCGGCATGTACTTGTAGCGCGGTGAAAGGATCGCGGAGTGAGCCGCCCCTGGTTTCATAAAAATCGGTCCACTATGTCGCAGTCGGGGTTTTTTTCAAAATTTTTGTGGTTATTATTTCGTGTGCGACTTTTCTCCGTGCCTTTAACGCGCATAAGCGTACCACTATATGTACAGTCACCGGTAATAATATCGCACAAAAAGAAGCCTGCATAAATATTATCAGAAATAATATTTTATCGGATATTTTGCACTTCATTTTGTGCAATATTATTGCCACTGACTGAGAAAACATCGATTGCAACTCTTTACATGAATTTAGTTTTTTTGAATCTTTGGATCGAGACCCAATTTTTATGTTAGTGGTGATTTTGCGTTGTTCTTTCTATGATGTTTTTTCGGCTACAGCACGAGCAAGGACTACATCCACGATCTCTGATCTGCATATATGTACAGACAGAGCAAAGTAGTTCTAATGAAAATGAGCAAGGCCGATATTACACTATCATATATCTTTGATCACAATCACAGGTGACATGCCTCCATTTTTCTTCAACGTGAAGAAAAAGGACGGCATATATGTTGTCTATGATTATATTTCTATGATAGTCTAATATCGGCCTAAAACGCTTATGCGTGTTCAAAGCACTGATTGCGTCAAAAAATATTAAATAAAATGTCATACATACATTCAAAAATATAATGTCAAAATAAAATGTCATACAGAACGTTAACCCAAGACCAAAGATAATGGAAGGGTTCTTAAATGTGAATTGTACCTTTACACTATCACTTCGGAAACCAACAGAAATTTTAATAATTACGAAATATGAGTCTTTAATTATCAATTCTTATATTGATATTTTCATATACAATGACAGTCAATTCAGAAGTCTTAAAGTAAACCGCCGAGGTGGTTCAATAAATTATTATTTTTTAGTTCGCAAGATATTTTGGTTCAAATCAAAATAAGGAAACTTAGAATATCATCCCTTATTCCATAGTACAACGCTTGATTTTTGAGAATCATCCGAAAATCGGAAGATAGACAGGGCCGTAGCTAGCCGTAGTATTCTGGGGCAATGCCTTACCTTAACGGCACTGTTACACGGGCAATACAATCGCCAGCAATTCACATACAATTGCCGCGTTTGTTCAATACGCACCAACGAACTATGGAGCAAACGCGGCAATATGTGAATTGCTTTGGCAATTGTGTTCCCCGTGTGACAGCACCTTTATGAATCACCATCGCCTTTAATAATCACTACAGTTTTGCAGAGTATTACCTACACTGCAGCACTGCACTGTAAGTTACAGCTGGTTCAACTTGATTTCTGGCTACGGCCATGTTTACTGAGTAAAAGTTTACTTCGTATTTGTTTGCTTTTTAACCCCCGACGCAAAAAAACGACGGGGTGTTATAAGTTTGACGTGTCTGTCTGTCTGTGTGTGTGTCTGTCTGTGGCATCGTAGCTCCCGAACGGATGAACCGATTTAAATTTCGTTTTTTTTTTTTTTTTGTCTGAAAGCTGAGTTAGTCGGGAGTGTTCTTAGCCATGATTTCATTTGGCTGCGGTGGCGTCGTTGATCGGGTCGCCACCTTCCCGAATAAAGGTTGAGGGAGGCGATGGCTGAGATATGCGTCATACTCGTGAACGGGTGCCGTCTGTGAAGACCGGTCTGTTTAAGCTTACTGGGGCTGTTATAACTTAGTAACTTTAATTCTAATTTTTATTAAATTAGGACACTTTGTTCGGTTGTCGTTTGTTTCCTTTCTTTTAGTGAATATTTTAAATATATGATTTTGACTCATGGAGACCATATACATCTCTAAGGAGAATTAGATTAAGTAGATATACATTTTATTTTTAGTTGTGACATTTAGAGTCATTTGCACCTCTAAAGTAATTTTAGACTTTTTTTTTTTTTTGTATTTGTACTTTTTATATTAAAATTTAGTGTAGTTCTTGGTTGTAATTCGACATTTAGAGACCTTCTACATCTCTAATTAATTGTATAGAGTTAACTTTAGTTAGAACTTAGAATTAGTATATAATAGTATCAATTGTTTTGAAAATCGGCCCACTATGTCGCGGTCGGGGGTTTTTTCAAAATTTTAATTTTGTGGTTTTATTGATTCTTGAATATCATTGTATATAAAAACACTCGTATTAACAATAATGTATACATTAGATTGATGCTTAGCACTCTTAAATACATTAAAACTCGCATCGTCAACCGTAATACTTTCATTCCAACAATTTCAGTTCAAACATCAATATAATCGACTTTTACTCAAAACTATTAGTGACTTCTCATACCAAAGGGCCCTTATACTTCAGGTGCAATAATAAATAAATATTGAACATTCTTACACACATTGACTGAGTCCCACGGTAAGCTCAAGAAGGCTTGTGTTGTGGGTACTCAGGACAACGATATACATAACACACCGTGTTTTTTTGTTTTCCGTTAAATTCGACATGTAACTAGGTTCATTATCAGGAACCACTCTGTATATCACTTTTAGTTAAATTCGCAAAAAAAAAAACATCATTTTCATACATAATAAATGAATTTATTACTGTGAGAGACCCTTAAGAATAACATTCATGTAACAGTCAAATGATTGACGGCACATGTCAAAACAAATAACATTAGGAATTGTGTTCAGTAATTGTCTTTATTTTTTGAATAATTCGATATAAAGGAACCGTAAGAGTTAAGACACTAGTTTCTTAGAGAAATGAATCGTATTTGATCTAAAGAACATTCCCTTAAAGTTAACGGAATTCAATAAAAACTGGGTGTATACAAATACTTATTTAGCAGGCAGGTTCACTACTACCGACTACGCCCGACTAGTCGTCAAAATAAGGAAGTCTACATCTGAAATTCCAACAGGGATTAGTCTTTGCGGATGATGCATGGACCCTTTAGGTATGTAACGCCACAATTTTATCAATCCGAATATATTTCATAATGTAACGTGTGTGAACGAGTTTAATATTTAATAGGTATTGGTACATATTAGATTTAGAGCCCGTATTACAAACATATTCACGGTAAACGGCCATAAATAATGCACATCGGTCTTTTGAAAGATACAATTAATGTCACGCGAGAAAGAGACAACGCTCTACGAAGACGAAAAACCTATGTGTATTCTTTATGGCCATCTACTATACGTCATTAAAATGATGATGTAGGTAATTTCAAAATGTAGGTGGAAAAACGTCGACCTCGCGCAAAAAAACCGGTTTTTTTTTGCATTTAAAACCTTGTACTTCAGTTATTAAAGTAATTTATATTAAAAAAAAATCTTGATAACAAAATATATTTAAACTTTGAAGATTTATCATGGAGTTCTGTAGGAAAATAGCTCTTTAAAAGGTTAGCTCGCTGTATTTCAAGTATTATATTTTATAATACTGGCTCCAGTATACAAAATTGTATTGAATTTCTACATTAATACATTAAATGACAAGAATTTTGCAAAAAAATACTAATTGTTTTATATATACATATATTTCCGTAATACAAAATGTTTTCACTATTTATACCTAACAATATTACTATATCAATGATTAAAAAAAATATCGCATTTTTATCACTAGGAAATAAATAGTTAGTTACTTTTGTTAGCGATTTTTATAGCAATGAACTAAATACTTAACAGTTTTATAATATATTGTTTTTAGTATGTTTTTTATTTTGGGTGTTATTTCTACGAGTCTATTTGGTATTCTAAAATAAAATTTATACATTCTACAATAATTCCGGTTTTTATTTTGTATAACATGGAATGATTGGTTTATTATTTAAAAATTAACAAAACTTAGCCTAATGCCCGTAAAAAACTTAAAACACATAACATTATTAAAGGATTGCCTTTACGCTAATTAAAATTAAAACTTTAGGTCCGTAACAGAAATATCATTACAATAGGAAATTATGATTTTCATCAATCTTTATTTTATTTTAACGCACGACGCAAAAACGACGGGGTGTTATACACGGTGAAATAAAAACGACCGTTCAAACTTTGCATAGTGATATATTGATTTAAACTAACACGATCTTCACTCATATTATCAAATTAATACGCTCATATTATTTAATCTTCGTGGAATCCAGTGATTAGTAAGTGTAAACGTGAGAAAACTTCCCGTCCCATACCATCGGATGTCGTGAGTGTTGTATGTAGGCAGAGTGGCAACCCTAGCGTAAAAGTGACTGATGACAATCAAGTGCGGGTAGTTCGAAAAACTCGTACAGCTAGAAGATGTTGATACAACTCCCAGCCAGTCTACCCGTGACCACGGACGTAATGTCATGTCCGAAACGTCGGGTTAAATATAAAACGTAAGTTTTACGCCATTAAGTCCCGTTTTAATTTAATAATTTGCATAACTTTCGAGGTCATAATGAACAACATTTATTATGGGACCATTTTTGCGATTTCAGCATTGGTCCCATAATAAGTTGTTCATTATGACCTCAAAATACACTATACAAAGTTTGAACGGTCCTTTTTATTTCACCCTGTACTCGTAAGTTTGACGAATCCATCTGTATGTGTATGTCTGTGGCATGGCATCGTAGCTTTCGAACGGATGAATCGATTTAGATTTATTTTTTGTTTGAAAGCTAGTCGGGAGTGCCATGTTTGATGAAAATCGGCCCACTATATCGTGGGTTTATTAAAATTTAAATTTTGTATCGTGTTTGTCATTATATTTTAGTAGTCAAGTATTCAAAGTAGTTATATTACTTTCACTTATATAGATAATATAGAGATTCTGTAGACTATCATAATGATATATCTGAAACTGTACCACACCTTTAAACGTAAAGAAACTTAACAATTCGAACAAAAACATGGCGCGAATTAGGAACTTAAACTACGTACGTATTAAAGATCACATTAACTTAAAATAGTATTAAGGATTGATTTTATGTGAGGCAATATTATTCACTAAACACAATGGTCTATTACATTAAAAACACCGTTTTTGGGCCAAATTATATTTTGTTACCTATTTCCATTTATTTTTTTACTTTTTCTAGTCAGACTTTCTTTACTCATCTTTGTCGATTCTAATAGGAGAAAAAAAAGATTTCATTTTTTTCCACTGAGTTACGACCCAAAAATTATATGAGATCGTAACTCAGTGGACAAAATAAATTGAGCCACTTTTGTTCACCCGAGGAATCGAAAAAACTCATGAATCTGAGTAGAAAAAAGCATATAAAAAAAACAAGTAATATTAACAACAAAAAGCCAGCCTAAGATAACAAATGTACTCTTTTCAATGTATTTCTGTGCAGCTTGATATACAATATACCACTTGCCAATAATTCAAATATTTAGAAAAAGGTTTCGAGTACATTAACTTTATTAATTAGTTTAGTGTTTTTTTCCCAACATAATTTTATTAACCATGTAAATTATTGAATTTACATCTAACATTGAATCAATTAAGTTTTCCTTAAATTTTATGTGAGGTATCGCCTTGTATACATTTTTAATATTTTTACCATACTGCACATCAACTTGTAACACCAATATTTCGTCCCCTGGGTCACTATCATTATTATTTTATAACTCTCATTCTTATTATTTGATAATGATAGTACAATATTTTTTAAGGTTAAGTTTTTTGTAGACCTTGGAAAACATTTTGGCATTACAGTCAATTCACACAAAGAGTGAATTTTCAAAAGTCACGTTCTTAAATTTGACTAACGAAATTAATTTCGTTAATTTAAGACACAGAACCATTGTATATATTTATTTGTAAGTATTAAAATGTATATTGTGTACTGTACCTATGGACTAAGGTTGTTTAAAATAAATGATTTACAATGTGTATATTTCTAATTTGAAAATTCACTCTTAATTTATACAATGCCCTCGATCGTGAGAGCAAATATCAGTAATGAGAATCGTATATTATAAATTCAGGCACCAATTTCAATCATAAAATAAAAAAATGCATATAAATTCACAAATGCAACGAAATGACACACGTTTTCATGTTCAGCGCGAGGCGTTGTATTTCTTTCTCTGTATTAAGAGAGATAGCGAGCTCTTAAGCCTTATTTTAATCTAAAAACTAAGTGACGTCATATTGGTTGAATGTCTCCTGGCAAACCCAGGTTAAGGGTGGTCACATCTATTAGCGTCGAGCCGCATGTTGTAACTAATCCAGTTTTTCCATTATTACACTATGATGTTGAGTTCTACATGTATCCACTAAACACGCCTACCATATACAACCGGTGGACACTCAATTTAATAATGCAAACATTGTAAAACATGGAAAAAATGGACCAGTTACATTTGGCCCCCAGTCGAGATTTGCTCCACTGTATCTTACAACACAAGTAAAAGGAACCAGCCTAACTTTATTTAATGGCCTTGCCATGTATACATAGTGTAATATTCCGATTAAAAATAATTCCGAATTAAATAGGAATACTGGCTTAGCCTTGAACACCCTGTCTGTCAAATGACGTCACAAGTAAAAAACTACAGTGCTTTTACAAACTATTTCCGAACATCATTCTATCGTCATATAAGCTTAGTCTGTTGCACTCATTCGCTCTTCCTTTCTGTAAGGCCCTGTCTCGTCTAGCCCTCCGGACAGCTACTGGCAAGTCACCCGGAGTCTTGACCCGGCCCGCTGGGTTTTGTAAATGAATGTCACCAGACGATGAAAATATCTCACTAACCTGCTCTAAAGAATGTTGTCGCTTTATAGTCAAGTTCTTCAAAGACGGCTTCGGTGATTTAGGTTTCTCTTCGACATATTTCAAATCAGTTGTGTCGATCTCTCCATTTAAAGCTGCTAAGTAAACTGGGTTATCGCCACTGTAACCGTTGACTAAGTTTTCTTTGTCATTAGGGTCGCTGAATTCATTGTCAAAGTTTGTATATTTGTTTTGAAATTTGTTGAATACGAAGTCAGTTTTTGTGTGGCTCGCTTCTTTTAACACTTCGTTCTGGTATTTCTTCTTTTCTTCAGGTTTTATGGTTTGCATGGTAATTTTCGAGCCTCCATTTTCTGATAGAAGCATTAGATGTTCATCTTCGCTTGACGAACAGTCTGAATTCGGGTCAAAGGGGCTTGTGTTTCCAGTGAAGTTGGGAGTTGGATTATCAATGTACTGAAGCTCTAAATTGATGCTTGCTCTTGAAGAACTAGCACTATTAGAGTTGGTGATGATTCTATTATCACAGCTAAGTCTTTTCTTGACCGTTGAGTCTTCCGACTCTGAGTTTCCTGATTTGAAAATGCTTTGCGAAGACATTGAAGTATGAACTGAGTTCTTATTAATACTCTCTGAGCTTCCACGTTTCTTTAATTCGATCAAATTAGTAAAATTAGGTTTAGATTTTGGAACGATGACAGCGAAAACTTGGTTCGGTTGATCAGTTTCATTTATCGGTAACTCTTTGAAACCGAAGACATTATTCTCTGTCCTCATTTCAGATTCTATCATCATAGTCGGAGACAGAGTTCTGTTCGGGGGAGATAACGTGCAAGGTCCTTCAAAGTTGAACGGGCTTCGATCCTGATTGATAACTAGATTCGACGGCCTGAATATGTTACTCGGTTTCTCATTTACTATGGATGTCATAGTTCTCTGTGCTGTTTCAGGTACTAATTTAACTTCAGTTTCGACTTTAGATCTATTTAGTTTTTTTTCAAAAAACTTTCTTATACCCCATTTAGGTTTTTCTACTTTGACTTCTTGTAACAGGTTAGTTTGTTTGGGTCCTCTATCTTCATGTGAAGTGACGTCATTAGGGACGTAGTCTAAAGGCCGTTGGTAGGATCTGATTTCGTTGAGACGGTCAGAGTGTTCTATGTGTGTGTGTGTGGGTCTGGCGACGGAGAGGCAGTGTTGCGTGTCGGTGTGTATGTCCTTGAGGCTCTTATGTATGAGTGTGTGGGTGTCTTGCGTGTGTGTGTGTGTGTTGCGCTCGATGCAGGCGTTGCGGCCGATGTGCGGGCGCGGGTAGAGGAGCGGAGTGGTGACGTCACACGTCTGCGTCGAGGTGCAGTTCGAGTTCTTGTCGGCTTCTGGAGCCGGGTTTGAAGGGTCCCCTGGAGAGAAGATATAATAATAAGATGTTTTGTTTTAATCCTGGATTTAAATCTTATGAATGGTGCCCATATTGAGAAGAAATCCCCATATTGAGCTCAACGAGGGTGCGGTGTGTTGGTGATGGAAGCAGGGACCGGCCCGCTATCCCTTATACGGGGTTTTGTATGGGTATTTCGTTAGGCTTAACTTACCCTACCCTTTTGACGCGATACCCTTTCATTTTGCTTTTAAAGCCCTAACGAAAGCGCTTACCTAAAATAGCCCAATACCCTTTCAAAACCCTTATCATCGGCTCAGCCTAACGCCATAAGGGTGAGCCTTATATTGGGTTTTATTTGCTTTCCCTTATAGATCATATCGTGCGAGTTTAAATCCTGTACCTCGCTCATAAAGCACACATTACTCCGAACGAAATAACATACGATCGTTACCTATGGCGGCACTGTGTGTGATATTTGCGCGTTTCTGTTTAATGGAAACGGCTGTAGATAAAATAAGGTTCAATTTTCAATACCAAATACTTATAGTTATGATAGGCTCCTGCTTTGCTCGGGTGTAACACAGGCAAACGCTGCTTTTTAGGGTTCCGTAGTCAACTAGGAACCCTTATAGTTTCGCGATGTCTGTCTGTCCGTCCGTCCGTCCGCGGATAATCTCAGTAACCGTTAGCACTAGAAAGCTGAAATTTGGTCCCAATATGTATATCAAATCAATCACGCCAACAAAGTTCAAAAATAAAAAATAGCAAAAATGTTTTATTAGGGTACCCCCCCATGTAAAGTGGGGGCTGATTTTTTTTTCATTCCAACCACAACGTGTGATATATTGTTGGATAGGTATTTAAAAATGAATAAGGGTTTACTAAGATTGTTTTTTGATAATATTGATATTTTCGGAAATAATCGCTCCTAAAGGAAAAAAAGTGCGTCCCCCCTCTAACTTTTGAACCATAAGTTTAAAAAATATGAAAAAAATCACAAAACTAGAACTTTATAACGACTTTCTAGGAAAATTGTTTTGAACTTGATAGGTTCAGTAGTTTTTCAGAAAAATATGAAAAACTTCGGAACCCTACACTGACCGTGGCCCGACACGCTCTTGGCCGGTTTTTTTTATCGGACTTGTCTTGATGAGTACCCGAAGTCTAGCTGATGCTGAACCCTGGCTGCACCTAGGAGAACTCGGGTTTAGTGTAACACAGGCAAACGCTGTTTTCGTCATCGGACTTGTCTTGATGAGTACTCGAGTGAGCAGTACCCAAAGTCCAGCTGATGCTGAACTCTGGCTGCACCTATGGGAACTCGGGTTTAGTGTAACACAGGCAAACGCTGTTTTCGTCATCGGACTTGTCTTGATGAGTACTCGAGTAAGCAGTACCCGAAGTCCAGCTGATGCTGAACCCTGGCTGCATCTAGGAGAACTCGGGTTTAGTGTAACACAGGCAAACGCTGTTTTCGTCATCGGACTTGTCTTGATGAGTACTCGAGTGAGCAGTACCCAAAGTCCAGCTGATGCAGAACCCTGGCTGCACCTATGGGAACTCGGGTTTAGTGTAACACAGGCAAACGCTGTTTTCGTCATCGGACTTGTCTTGATGAGTACTCGAGTGAGCAGTACCCGAAGTCCAGCTGATGCTGAACCCTGGCTGCATCTAGGAGAACTCGGGTTTAGTGTAACACAGGCAAACGCTGTTTTCGTCATCGGACTTGTCTTGATGAGTACTCGAGTGAGCAGTACCCAAAGTCCAGCTGATGCAGAACCCTGGCTGCACCTATGGGAACTCGGGTTTAGTGTAATACAGGCAAACGCTGTTTTCGTCATCGGACTTGTCTTGATGAGTACTCGAGTGAGCAGTACCCGAAATCCAGCTGATGCTAAACCCTGGCTGCAGCTAGGGGAACTCGGGTTTAGTGTAACCCAGGCAAACGCTGTTTTCGTCATCGGACTTGTCTTGATGAGTACTCGAGCAAGCAGTACCCAAAGTCCAGCTGATGCTGAACTCTGGCTGCACCTAGGGGAACTCGGGTTTAGTGTAACACAGGCAAACGCTGTTTTCGTTATCGGACTTGTCTTGGTGAGTACTCAAGTGAGCAGTACCCGAAGTCCAGCTGATGCTGAACCCTGGCTGCAGCTAGGGGAACTCGGGTTTAGTTTAACACAGGCAAACGCTGTTTTCGTTATCGGACTTGTCTTGGTGAGTACTCAAGTGAGCAGTACCCGAAGTCCAGCTGATGCTGAACCCTGGCTGCATCTAGAGGAACTCGGGTTTAGTGTAACCCAGGCAAACGCTGTTTTCGTCATCGGACTTGTCTTGATGAGTACTCGAGCAAGCAGTACCCAAAGTCCAGCTGATGCTGAACTCTGGCTGCACCTAGGGGAACTCGGGTTTAGTGTAACACAGGCAAACGCTGTTTTCGTTATCGGACTTGTCTTGGTGAGTACTCAAGTGACCAGTACCCGAAGTCCAGCTGATGCTGAACCCTGGCTGCATCTAGAGGAACTCGGGTTTAGTGTAACACAGGCAAACCCTGTTTTCGTCATCGGACTTGTCTTGATGAGTACTCGAGCGAGCAGTACCCAAAGTCCAGCTGATGCTGAACTCTGGCTGCACCTATGGGAACTCGGGTTTAGTGTAACACAGGCAAACGCTGTTTTCGTCATCGGACTTGTCTTGATGAGTACTCGAGTGAGCAGTACCCGAAGTCCAGCTGATGCTGAACCCTGGCTGCATCTAGGAGAACTCGGGTTTAGTGTAACACAGGCAAACGCTGTTTTCGTCATCGGACTTGTCTTGATGAGTACTCGAGTGAGCAGTACCCAAAGTCCAGCTGATGCAGAACCCTGGCTGCACCTATGGGAACTCGGGCTTAGTGTAACCCAGGCAAACGCTGTTTTCGTCATCGGACTTGTCTTGATGAGTACTCGAGCAAGCAGTACCCAAAGTCCAGCTGATGCTGAACTCTGGCTGCACCTAGGGAAACTCGGGTTTAGTGTAACACAGGCAAACGCTGTTTTCGTTATCGGACTTGTCTTGGTGAGTACTCAAGTGAGCAGTACCCGAAGTCCAGCTGATGCTGAACCCTGGCTGCAGCTAGGGGAACTCGGGTTTAGTGTAACCCAGGCAAACGCTGTTTTCGTTATCGGACTTGTCTTGGTGAGTACTCAAGTGAGCAGCACCCGAAGTCCAGCTGATGCTGAACTCTGGCTGCACCTAGGGGAACTCGGGTTTAGTGTAACACAGGCAAACGCTGTTTTCGTTATCGGACTTGTCTTGGTGAGTACTCAAGTGACCAGTACCCGAAGTCCAGCTGATGCTGAACCCTGGCTGCATCTAGAGGAACTCGGGTTTAGTGTAACACAGGCAAACGCTGTTTTCGTCATCGGAATTGTCTTGATGAGTACTCGAGTGAGCAGTACCCAAAGTCCAGCTGATGCTGAACTCTGGCTGCACCTAGTTGAACTCGGGTTTAGTGTAACACAACACAGGCAAACGCTGTTTTCGTCATCGGACTTGTCTTGAGTACTCGAGTGAGCAGTACCCAAAGTCCAGCTGATGCTGAACTCTGTTTACACCTAGGGGAACTCGGGTTTAGTGTAACACAGGCAAACGCTGTTTTTGTCATCGGACTTGTCTTAATGAGTATTTGGGTGAGCTGTACCCAAGATAGAGCTGATGCTGAAACCTAGCTGTACCTAGGGGAACTCGGGTTTGGTGTAACATAGGCAAACGCTGTTTGCGTCATCGGACATATCTTGACGAGGACTATCCAAGACAACGCTGTAGCTGAGCCCTGGCGGTATCTAGGGCAACTCTGGTTTCGGTACATTATAATATAGAAATATTTCATGCAATCTCAAGTTAGGCATAAAAACATAATATTAACTGAACAAAAATCTTACCAGAAGTGAATATAACTACTTGAGTTAGAACACATTTATTAATTTGCCATACATGAAACACTTTATTTGTGTCTAAAAAAATACGTATGTATATATCCATTTGAATATCAAAATTAAGTACAGTCGATTTCACTAATAGTAACACAGGGAATAAAGAGAATACTGGAGTCCATAGACTGCGGTAACTACTTACTATCAGACGCGCTGTATGCTTGATTTCCACCAGAAAAGTATTTCTGTTTCAAACGATCTTCATAGAATTCACAACAATCAACAGAAATAGTTTGACAGATTCTATGGTACTACTCAACTCAACCAAGTACCAGTCATAAAGACGAGTCTCAGATATTTCACGATGACAATAACAGCGTTTACCTATGTTGCACGAAACCCGAGTTCCTTTAGGAATAGCCCGAGTTCAGCATCAGCTCTACCTTGGTTACTGCTCACTCAAGTACTCATCAATACAAGTCCGATGACAAAACAGCGTTTGCATATGTTGCACGAAACCCAAGTTCCCTTAGGAATAGCCAGGGTTCAGCATCAGCTCTCTACCTTGGTTACTGCTCACTCAAGTACTCATCAATACAAATCCGATGACGAAAACAGCGTTTGCCTATGTTGCACGAAACCCGAGTTCCCCTAGGAATAGCCAGGGTTCAGCATCAGCTCTGCCCTGGTTACTGCTCACTCAAGTACTCACCAAAACAAGTCCGATGACGAAAACAGCGCTTGCCTATGTTACACCAAACCCGCGTTCCCATAGGAATAGCCAGGGTTCAGCATCAGCTCTACCTTGGTTACTGCTCACACAAGTACTCATCAAGACAAGTCCGATGACGAAAACAGCGCTTGCCTATGTTACTCCAAACCCGCGTTCCCCTGGGAAAAGCCAGGGTTCAGCATCAGCTCTACCTTGGTTACTGCTCACACAAGTACTCATCAAGACAAGTCCGATGACGAAAACAGCGCTTGCCTATGTTACTCCAAACCCGCGTTCCCCTGGGAAAAGCCAGGGTTCAGCATCAGCTCTACCTTGGTTACTGCTCACTCAAGTACTCATCAAGACAAGTCCGATGACGAAAACAGCGTTTGCCTATGTTGCACGAAACCCGAGTTCCCTTAGGAATAGCCAGGGTTCAGCATCAGCTCTACCTTGGTTACTGCTTACTCAATTACTCATCAATACAAGTCCGATGACGAAAACGGCGTTTGCCTTTGTTGCACGAAACCCGAGTTCCCATAGGAATAGCCAGGGTTCAGCATCAGCTCTACCTTGGTTACTGCTCACACATGTACTCATCAAGACAAGTCCGATGACGAAAACAGCGCTTGCCTATGTTACTCCAAACCCGCGTTCCCCTGGGAAAAGCCAGGGTTCAGCATCAGCTCTACCTTGGTTACTGCTCACACAAGTACTCATCAAGACAAGTCCGATGACGAAAACAGCGCTTGCCTATGTTACTCCAAACCCGCGTTCCCCTGGGAAAAGCCAGGGTTCAGCATCATCTCTACCTTGGTTACTGCTCACTCAAGTACTCATCAAGACAAGTCCGATGACGAAAACAGCGTTTGCCTATGTTGCACGAAACCCGAGTTCCCTTAGGAGTAGCCAGGGTTCAGCATCAGCTCTACCTTGGTTACTGCTCACTCAAGTACTCATCAATACAAATCCGATGACGAAAACAGCGTTTGCCTATGTTGCACGAAACCCGAGTTCCCCTAGGAATAGCCAGGGTTCAGCATCAGCTCTGCCCTGGTTACTCCTCACTCAAGTACTCACCAAAACAAGTCCGATGACGAAAACAGCGCTTGCCTATGTTACTCCAAACCCGCGTTCCCCTAGGAATAGCCAGGGTTCAGGATCAGCTCTACCTTGGTTACTGCTCACACAAGTACTCATCAAGACAAGTCCGATGACGAAAACAGCGCTTGCCTATGTTACTCCAAACCCGCGTTCCCCTGGGAAAAGCCAGGGTTCAGCATCAGCTCTACCTTGGTTACTGCTCACTCAAGTACTCATCAATACAAGTCCGATGACGAAAACAGCGTTTGCCTATGTTGCACAAAACCCGAGTTCCCTTAGGAATAACCAGGGTTCAGCATCAGCTCTACCTTGGTTACTGCTCACACAAGTACTCATCAAGACAAGTCCGATGACGAAAACAGCGCTTGCCTATGTTACTCCAAACCCGCGTTCCCCTGGGAAAAGTCAGGGTTCAGCATCAGCTCTACCTTGGTTACTGCTCACTCAAGTACTCATCAATACAAGTCCGATGACGAAAACAGCGTTTGCCTATGTTGCACGAAACCCGAGTTCCCCTAGAAATAGCCAGGGTTCAGCATCAGCTCTACCTTGGTTACTGCTCACTCAAGTACTCATCAAAACAAGTCCGATGACGAAAACAGCGCTTGCCTATGTTAAACCAAACCCGCGTTCCCCTGGGAAAAGCCAGGGTTCAGCATCAGCTCTATCTTAGAAACTGCTCACCCAATTAACTCATCAAGGCGAGTTGGATGACGAAAACGGCTTATTTTTATGTTGGCAATTAACGTTTTCAATATGTAATGATAATGGTTAATTGTATTGATTTTCGGCCAACACTGTATATTTACATGCATACATACATATTTACATATTTATATATTTATATTCATACATACATACCTACATACATTCATACATACCTACATACATTCATACGTACGAACATACATACTGATCTATGGGCGACGATGATCATTTACCATCAGGCGATCCATCAGTCCCTTGTCTCCCAGTTCATTAAAAATAATTTCTAGCCGTGTTCTACTTCTATCCAACGAAAACATGTTTCGTTGCAAAATTAAAAATGGGGCGCATAGTGCGGAGTGGCAACAGCGCATTTTCCTTCCTGTTCTTACACTAGCTTAGATTCATAATCCTGTCTCTTTCACGCAAGGCTCGACTACGCTTCAACAAAAGGGAAAGCCTTATAAATAGCGCTTAAAATAAGGGTAACCCTTATTAAAGGCTTGCAAGCCGTATCGGATAGCGGTAAGCCAATGCACAGGGCTAGCTTTATTGTTTTGCTAAGTTTTTTGTAAGGGCTAGTCAAATGAATGGGCTTGCAGTTCGAAAGGGAGAGTCTCTCGATTGGGTCGTCCTTACGTTAGGGATTCCCAATGAAAGGCTTGTAGCGCGGAAGGGGTTGTCCGGTCCCTGGATGGAAGGAACTAATTTGTTCCGTCTATTGTCCTTTGAGTCGTCGGCAACCCGAACCCTCCTTAGGGACCGGCCACACAGTGGCGGAGCGTCGATACAACTCGATTCCCAACGGGTTTCCTAAAATTCTCTAGCATCTGTAGAAGTCCATACAAAACAGATTCCAAAAACCCCCCCCGGCTTTACCAACGAAAATTTTCACGCCCCGCCACTGGGGCCACATCTAAGAGACGCATGTCCTGAGGTGCGGAACGGACGTCCGCGCCGGGAACGCTGCCTTAGAACTTGTACACTCCTTTTTGCTGTGTAATGAATTTACAATTTATCCCAGCCTTTCGAACACTTTACAGCATTCGTGGTCAACGGATGACTGAGGAAAAAAAATTTTTTTTCCTCAGTCTCCCGTTCCAAACATCTAAACTATTATCTCGAGAATTTGATATTAATGGGCATCCAGTTCAACCTGATTCAGATATCGTTTAATCAAAAATTTTCATACCTGGGTTATGTGGATGTAAGTTGTTGTCGTGTATGACGGGCCCATGAGTCTGTAGCATGGCTTTCAGTTCAGCCATACGCTCTTCCACACATACCGCTGTTAACCTAGAGAAAAAACACACAATAATTTATTAAGAAGCGCTGGTAGTCTAGCGGTAAGTACGTGCGACTTTCGTCCCGGAGGTCGCGGTTCGAACCCCGGCTCGCACCAATGAGTTTTTCGGAATTTATGTGCGAAATGTCATTTGATATTTGCCAGTCGCTTTTCGGTGAAGGAAAACATCGCGAGGAATCCGGACTAATTCCAATAAGGTCTAGTTTACTCTTCGGGTTGGAAGGTCAGATGGCAGAGACGCTTTCGTAAAAACTGGTGCCTACAAAATCTTGGGATTAGTTGTCAGAGAAGACCCCAGGCTCCCATGAGCCGTGGCAAATGCCGGGATAACGCAAGGAGGATGATGATGACATGAATGGATGTACAACTAGGGAACAAATCAAATTATTTTATTGAATATTTTTTGATTTGCTCTTTTTTCAAGTAGTCACACTACTATATATAAATTACGGCGGGCGGATGGTCTAGTGGTGAAGACGTTAGCCGCGTAAGCTGAAGACCCGGGTTAGATTCCCGGCTCGGCCACCAGTGGGCCTTGTCGTTGTTTCTTTCGTGTATGATATCTATTTCAATTTATAATGAATGGATGTGTTTACCTGGCTTCAGCGTCATGGTCCCAGCACTCATCGCAGGTGTCGCTGGCGATTTTAAGAGCTCTCGCTTCTGGCACCGGGCCCTTGGGCAGTGGTGGTCGCGCCTTGTTCCTCGACACTAGCGTCTGTGACAATGAGAATACATGTACATACAATCACGCTGTATCCCATGAAGGGGTAGACAGAGCACATGAAACTACTCAAGTTTCAGTGCTACATTTATAATACGTATATCCTGTACTACAAACTTCTCAGACTACATTTTTATTATAAGGTTTTTAAAAAGAGTAAACAAGGCTAAGACGAATTCAATTTTTTTTTCGAAATTACCTAAAATTATGTGACAATTTCTTTGAAAATCTACATCACACCGGAGTTATTTTCGTACAAAATTAATCTGCAACGTCTACTACAATTACTTAATGCTATGCCTTAGTGATTATAAATTTCTATTATATATTTTTGGCAATTTTTTGAAAACGAGCCTTCTCCGTCACAATTATTGCCACTTCTGGATATTTTCTCATATTTTGTTAGACCAAATAGAAAAAGTCCTATAATATGTTGTATATTTGTAAACTACTCGGAAAGCTCTTTAATATGATACCACACACGGTATGATTAAGCGCTCGGTTGCGATTTCACTATTTTTCACATGAAAGCCCTCTTAAATAAAGTATCAAACTTCTAAAAGTTTCTTCATTATTATTGCAAAATTTTCATTATTTTTATACTCAGGATCATCAGGTCTCATGATTGTAAACGAAATGTTAAAGGTATTTTTTTCAATTTTCCACCGAGTTACGATTTTTAGTGTTACTTATAAGATCGTAACTAAGTGGAAAATATGTCATTTTTTTCTCCCGTTAGCTCACGGTTCGGAGTGGGAATTGACAAAATTAAAAAAATTAACAGCAAAATAGAAATTAGCTAAAAAGCAGTTTTTTGTTAGTTTCTATCTGTGTATTTTTACAGATAACAAAATAAAAGTCTGCCCCCGTATCAACCATGTTTTTTGTATACTATGTCGGTGGCAAACAAGCATACGGTCCGCCTGATAAAAAGCGGTCAGCGTAACCTATGGACGCTTGCAACTCAAGGAGTGTCACATGCGTGTTGCCAACCCATTAGAAACTCGCATACTCCCTTTTGCTTTTAAGGAGGGTTCGGGTCGCCGACGACTCAAAGGACAATAGACGGAACAAATTAGTTTTCAGTACAGATGGTGTTTCTTTTACGCACTAGTGCGAGAAGTGGTTCATTATGTCAGATCGAAACTTCGGAGGGCCATCTGTACTGAAAACGTCGTACGATACACGTGCGAAAAGGAAATTCGTAACTCGTGTCGATTTAAAACACTCCCTTCGGTCGCGTTTCGAACGTTTCGAACTTCCTTTTTGCGCACTTGTATCGTAATGTACTATTCATAGGTCCTTCCGTCACCGACACACCGCACCCTCGTAGTTTTTGACGTAGTTACCTGCATGCTTGCTCTGTGCGGCCGCATGGCGTGGTACGGCACGGCGTGCGGGGGCGCGGGCCCGGGGTGCGCCCCGGAGCAGCGCCACAGCATCTCCCACAGCACGAGACCTACGAGGACATATACATGTAGTAAGATTATGTCATGTTATGGGGGATGTTGGGCCTGCCCTGGCGCTGCAGTGCGTCAGGAATGTTCGCCGCCTGGAGGACGGACGGCTTCCACGCCGTGATGCGGAAGCGGGTGGCGTCTCTGTGCGAGCGCGTGCGAGGCAGTACCAACACTCTCCTGAAGGTGATTGCTGAGAGGGTGGACAGCCCTATCCTCACGCACTGGATGTCCTTGCATCAGTCTAATTGTAGCTATACTTTCTACTAACGTATATTTAGTTTAGTTTTTAAGTTATTACTAACATAATATGGATGTGTGTCCGAAATAAATGCTTTCATTTCATTTCATTTCATATACAGTGTGGAAACATATGTCGGGCCCTGGAGGGAAACTATCTTAACCGTTGGAGTGTCGGCCGGTCGACTCCCGGCCGATTACGTCAATCAAATTTGATTAATTGGAATAAAATCCAAATTCCGATGACTCAAAAATCAATCTGGCACCCGAGGAGCTACATCCTTATGCTGGTTTATTAAAAAAAACCTGCATTCATATATTTTTTAAAACTAGCTTGCTTCGAGCAGGACTCCAACTAAAAATTAAAACACTCTCTTTTGTTAGATTAATCGATAAGATTCAGGATAACATTTTTCTAATAAACACAACAGCGAGGTTAACTGTTACATTTTTTTATATGTAATATATTATATCATGTAAATTAGTTTAAGTACCTTTAAAGGTTAAAATAATGTTAGTCCATTAAACGAAAAGTGGCAAAATTAGTCAAAATAGTTGGCACATGCGAAACGATTTATATAGACGGTGGCGCCCCTATTATTAACCCCCGACGCAAAAACGACGGGTAGTTATAAGTTGGACGCGTCTGTCCGTCTGTGGCATCGTAGCTCCCGAACGGATGAACCGATTTAGATTTAGTTTTTTGTCTGAAAGCTGAGTTAGTGTGTTCTTAGCCATGTTTTATGAAAATCGGTTCACTATGTCGCGGTTGGGGGTTTTTTCAAAATTTTAATATTGTGGTTATTCATGATCAACATTTTATCAACTTAGGAGTCATTATTTTTATACTAGTTTTTGCCCGCGGCTTGCTCGCGTTAAATTCGAAAATTGCTATACTAACGTCCACCCCCCCTCCCATTTTAGGGAAGTGGGAGCCGGGGGAGAGGGGGAGGAGGGTAGAAGCGTAGTCTACTACGTCGCGGTCAGGGTTTTTTCAAAATGAGAATGTTGTGGTTAGGTTATTTGCTAGGCCGCTCGTGATCGTTGTTACCTAGAGCGTAGACGTCGACGGCGCACAGCGCCCAGCCCGCGCCGTCCAGGTCCAGCGCGCCGTCCAGCGCCTCGGGCGCCAGGTAGCGCAGCGTGCCCGCCTGCGGACGACACGACCACATTATTATTCAGCTCCCGCACTGTTATTCCTCATTTAAAGGGTCGTGTATGTATGTAAACACTCTATTGTACGTAGGACTAATTTAAATAGATATCATACACGAAAGAAAAAACGACAAGGCCCACTGGTGGCCGAGCCACTAGGGCGGTCGGGTGGTCTAGTGGTGAAGACGTTAGCCGCGTAAGCTGAAGACCCGGCTGGGTAATTTTTTTTAAAGTTATTTTTTACGCGATTCATACTCAGAATCGAGAGCTCTTTCGATCCTGATAAAAGAAAAAAAATGTCCCAAGATTTCCATACATTTTTTCGAACCTTCCATTCCGTTACCGCCATACAAAATGTATGAAAAAATGGTAACGGAATGGGAAAAAAACCTTGGGACACTTTTTTTTCTCCTATTAGGATTGAAAGAGCTCGCGATTCTGAGTGGAAAACACATAAAAATTTCCAAATATAAAAAAAAGTGGAATGGACTACTTTAAAAAAAAAATGGCCCAGGTATGTATTTCACGAAATTTATTCTAGAAAACTATTAAAAACTATGTGCATGATCGTAGAAAATGTATTGTATGCAACGGTGCTTAACTAAATCAAAAAATACTCGTGGCGGTTTATTACAATTTTCAGTTTCGCCTCAAATTGTTACCCACGCCACTCTCCTTTTTTGACCTCCTATAAACGCCGGTTAATAGTACATTGTGCAACAAGGGGAGGAAGTTGAATATTACTAACGAGAATAACTTAAATCAAAAAATAAGACTCGAGTTAGTAATATTCATACTCCCCGAATTACACACAATGTTTTTCATCACACTCGCAATGTAAAAAATATGTAAACTGATGTAAAAAAGTTAAGTACGGTACAAGAAATATCATTATTCCCTTGGGAAAACGATTTTTCTATAACTCACGCTCCGTCTGCGTGCAATAGCACATTTAAAGTGCGGGTGTGATCAAGCGCGGATCCAGTTTCATGGCCAGGGGGGGGGTCACGTGGTATAAAGACCCAGGCCCCAGGGGGGGTCACGTGGTCTATTCGCATGGGTGTGATGAAAAATATAAAAATTTTACCTTCCAATAAAATTGTTATTATTTTGCCTGGTATATCCGAGGTCTTATATAGAGAGAGTACGTCGTAGACGTCGCATCGGACCGATAGATGGCGCCATCGTTCGTTGTAAGTCGCTCCGGCGTCACACCGCCGCGATGTTGGTAGTCCCGTTTTCCCCACCTGCAGCATAAGGCTCCTACGCGCCCCGGCCCGCCACCAGCCACCCTCATTGTTGAGGAGAAGTGCCGACGGTATATTAAGCCTACCAGGAAGGCATCACTCAGACCTCGGATATACCAGGCAAAATAATAACAATTTTATTGGAAGGTAAAATTTTTATATTATTTGTGCCGTTTGTATATCCGAGGTCTTATATAGAGACCTGTTTATTATCTCCTGGTGGCGAGTCAGCTGGCGCGCAAGCCTTTGGTAGCCCTATTGGCATAGCATAGAAGAATAAGTGAATCGGTTGTTGAACCGATTTGACAGATGTATCAGTCGAAATCGCCTTCGATCCGCGAATATCTCGGAGCCAGAAACGCCTAAAGAGATTTTCGTGATGACGTTTAGCTTTAGTCAGCGAATAGTTAGAGAAATGACATTATTATACATTGTAGGCGAGGCTGACTTGAACAAGATACAAAAACCTTAGATACACTTTTATTATTAACAGACACGTTATTTTATCAGGTTATTATAAACCCAATTTCAGACACAAAGTGTGGAAATTAACTGTAAAAGTAGTGTAACTATCTGTACTGTAGCAGGGTAACGTAATTGATACTGCTTTTGTCAACCCTTCGTAAAAATTATCTAAATCAATATTAGCTTTGATATGACTATTTAAAGTCCAACGTCTTACGTCCATATCAAACACAGAAAAAGGTCATCACTCACGCGCCCGAGGGCTATTTGTTACGATACTGGTATTTTCGATCAGACTATTTCGCGTCAAGCGAGCGCGGTTACAAGCGAGACTCCTGAACTCTGAACTCTTTTTAGTGAGGGCATTTGAGGATACTGATCGCTCGGTAAAACTAGCCTAGAAGATGAAAAGTACGAGCGCTGTCGATTGCTACTACACTGGACGGAGGTATCAGTCGATTTCTTCAAGTCAGTCATTGACTCTTAGGGTAATCCATTACCTAATCCAAAACCCGATGCGACGGATTTCTACTTCGTGCAATGAAGGTCGACAGTGTAGACTGAGAGGTGACGTCAGTGTCGCATCGCTGGTAGCAGGTCAAGGGGTGAATTAAAACACCGCCACACATGCGCGCTTTGAGAGCGTAGGCGGAGCGCAATAATGGCGGTGCACCGCACAAACGCTGGCGTTGCGCCCAGTGGGCACTAGCGGGAACTAACGAGCGCGGATTGCGAGCGCAACGCGCGCGGGACGCGAGCGGAATGCGCGCGCATTCAGCGCGCTGATAGCGTAGCGTTAGCGAAGCGGAATGCGCTTTATGTGTGGCGGAGGCTTAATACGTACCGTTGTACGGCGTAATGCAGGGCTCTCGCAGACGAAGAGGTACGATGACGGGCGAAGCAGAAGAAGGCGAGGTCACCGAAGGTCACTTACTTGGCTCCCAGGGGGTGCATACTGACCTCGTACGACAGTCTGTTGGAGTCAGCAGTTACTGTCGTAGTTACTCGTAACCGAAGAGATGTAGTCCTGCCATCGTACAGCATAACATAACATACAACCGAACTGTGCATAGCATATAGTGCTATGCGAACCTTAATCCGGCTGCATGTCACTTCAGTCGCCAGCGCCACCGCCTGTTGAAGATTATTTTCCATCGGAAGAGCTTTACTTTGTACAATATTCCGATTATTTAAGGTCTTATCGGGCTGCAAATGCAAGCAAAACAGGAGCGATTGGCCTACAGCTATCGGCAGCTGTACGAGGTAATGCTGGAAACCAACCTCCCTCTGTAGACTACGAAAGTTGTGAAATTGATGAAATCAGGTTCTACGATCGAATCAAGCTCTATATTAATTCTCCTCCTGAGTTCCTGGCCCCTTTCGCTTTGAGCTGGAATCTCAAGTTCACTAAGGCGAAGCGGGTTTATTTTTCCCAATTTGTTTATTAGAGGCTCGGCGAATAAGTTAATCTCTCGAATGGACAGGGGGCGCCACAAGCCTCCGGGAAATCGTCGTGTACTTGGAACCCCCGCGGCCAGATTACCGATCGGTTTTGGTGTCCGCCCGGTAAACAGACGCACGCTCAGGATGCAGCACGCTGGCTCGAATTCAGATCTGGACATTCTGAAAGAGTTTTTTTTTTTTAATTCCGCAAACCTTTACGATGTCTTTGACCTACACAATGTGCGACGTACAGGAATCACAGGGTCGTCTCGCGAGGCGCCTCTCCGATTAGATAGCTCGCGAACATCGTCAGGACACCCTCGCAGCAGTGCGGCTCCTCGTCCGGTTATTGACGTCTTACCTCGTTCAACTATGGGTGGCCAAGCCACGTTAGGACGTAGCATCTTTAGAATTTATCTGTTCTCACTTCGGCGACGGAGGAGTCATTGGTCAAAATAGAGTGTAAATACTGTCGAAGTACTTCACGGGAACTGGAAAGAGAAGAGTGGATACCATAGTGTACGGGATGTCAGCTGATAGCGGCGCCCGGCGTCACATTGGAGGGCAGTATCAGCCTGGTCAGCAACAGAGTCTGCAACGATACCGTAGCGGACGGAGCCCGGATATGGTCGTGGCACCATTGTAGGGGAAGACAGTGCTCGCGGTGAGCGTGACATCTTAGGCGCGACGGGCGTTATCAGCGTGGCGGCTAGCAGTACCAAGGGACCACATCAGCAATCTTACCAGCTTGTCACTGCAGCAGACGATGTTACGTTCGGCGGTGAGATTGAGACGGCCGTCGTCAGCTCGAAAGGCGTCTTCGATGCCCCTGTCGCGTCACGCAGTATCGTGCTCGGTGGCCCTCTCGAGGTCGCCGCCGTCAGCGCGGGAGGCACCGGCGCCAGCATGACAGTCAGCTACATCGGTGAACAGCATCAACAGAGTTCGCGGCGTCGTCACGGCAGACGCGGCAGGAAAATTAGCGACGCCTTCGCGGCAGCCGCAGTATTGCGCTCGGTGGCGCGATGAAGGTCGCCGCGTCTGCAATCTTACCTCGTGCGATCGAGGCGACATCAAGGCGCCAGCATCAGCGTGTCGGCCGACGACACCGGTGGAAAACTTCAAGTAGCTTGCGGCGATGTCACGGCAGACGCAGCAGAAGGATTGCGACGCCTGTGCAGCGGTTAACAGTATTACGCTCCGCATCACCACTGAGGCTTGTCACGGCAGACGAACGCTCTGCATCACCATCGAGGCGCCAGCATAAGCGTGGCGGCCAGCGATACTGGTGGACAGCTTCAGCAGGGTCGCGGCGTTTTCACGGCAGATGAGCGCGCTGCATCACCATCGAGGCGCCAGCATAAGCGTGGCGGCCAGCGATACTGGTGGACAGCTACAGCAGGATCGCGGCGTTGTCAGGGCTGACGCACGCTCTGCATTACCATCGAGGCGCCAGCATAACCGTGGCGGCCAGCGATACTGGTGGACAGCTACAGCAGGATCGCGGCGTTGTCAGGGCTGACGCACGCTCTGCATTACCATCGAGGCGCCAGCATAACCGTGGCGGCCAGCGATACTGGTGGACAGCTACAGCAGGATCGCGGCGTTGTCAGGGCTGACGCACGCTCTGCATTACCATCGAGGCGCCAGCATAACCGTGGCGGCCAGCGATACTGGTGGACAGTCAGCAGGATCGCGGCGTTGTCAAGGCAGACGCACGCTCTGCATCACCATCGAGGCGCCAGCATAAGCGTGGCGGCCAGCGATACTGGTGGACAGCTTCAGCAGGATCGCGGCGTTGTCATGGCAGACGAACGCTTCTTTCTAAAATAATATGAATCTGCTCACCCATTCGTCGGAGAAATTCAAACCTCCTCGGAGCGCGGTATTCCTCCACCGCGCCCGCCGCCGCCGCCGCCGCCGCAGCCCGCAGGTCGCGCAGCCCGCGGTCGCGAAGCACGTGGTCCCCGGAGCACGTGGTCCCCGGCGGAGCAACTTACCTACGTTACCGCTTATATTCTCGCGCGAAACTTTTAATACGCGGATAACACTTCCTACTTTAGTCTCGGAAATGCGAATAGTTTAAAAAGAAAACTGATTAACGGTAACGATTTTTGCAGCATGGAACTTTCTTACAAAAAAGTGGGTAGAATCATAAAGCACCGCTCGTTCATTTCTATCGTGAGAACCCCGAAAGACGAATAATGATCGCTAGCGAGGCATAATATATCTCATTATTCAAGAAGAACGAGCGTAAATTAAAAGGGAAGAAAGAATTGACGGTGAAAATTGAAATTGAAAAATTTCATAATTCCGAAACGTTATAAGCCACTTTTTAAATAAAAACACGAATAACTCTGGTTTGACCAGGAGTAACAAGGAAATAGAAACTAAAAGATTAATTTCGAGACACCATGCTGTAAAAATGTTCGAACGGAATACGCGACAACCGGTCACTTCGGCGTTCGACGAAACAATGTGGGTGGCTGGTGGCGGGCCGGGGCGCGTAGGAGCCTTATGTTGCAGGTGGGGAAAACGGGACTACCAACATCGCGGCGGTGTGACGCCGGAGCGACTTACAACGAACGATGGCGCCATCTATCGGTCCGATGCGACGTCTACGACGTACTCTCTCTATATAAGACCTCGGATATACAAACGGCACAAATAATATAAAAATTTTACCTTCCAATAAAATTGTTATTATTTTGCCTGGTATATCCGAGGTCTGAGTGATGCCTTCCTGGTAGGCTTAATATACCGTCGGCACTTCTCCTCAACAATGAGGGTGGCTGGTGGCGGGCCGGGGCGCGTAGGAGCCTTATGCTGCAGGTGGGGAAAACGGGACTACCAACATCGCGGCGGTGTGACGCCGGAGCGACTTACAACGAACGATGGCGCCATCTATCGGTCCGATGCGACGTCTACGACGTACTCTCTCTATATAAGACCTCGGATATACAAACGGCACAAATAATACTAATTCTATCTTTTTAGTTTCGACTATACGACATAAAATTGTACCTCTGAAAAATTATAACAAATAATGTCTCCTGGGTTACTCTGCTAAAAAACTTACCTCAGTTAAAGCTGCGGCATTAACGGATTGATTTTTGTAGTTTTATTATTATAGCGTTAGAAAGAGACAAAAGGTAGCCTATATCACTCTCCATCCCTTCAACTATCTCCACTTAAAAAATCACGTTAATTTGTCGCTCCGTTTTGCCGTGAAAGGCGGACAAACAAACAGACACACACACTTTCCAATTTATAATATTAGTATGGATAATGTCTCCTGGGTTACTCTGCTAAAAAAACTTACCTCAGTTAACGCTGCGGCGTTAGCCCTCTTATTCCTGTGTAAGACTTGGGCTAGTCCCAGGTCAGCCAGGCGCGCCTGTCCGTTGCAAACAAGCACATTGGAGCTGTTCACGTCTCGATGCACGATACAGGGTTTTGATGGCGCTGAAAAAAAAAATGGAAATTTTGTAACTATTTAACCGCATCAAAATATAGACAAGTCAAAAAAAAAATGAAATGTCAATTTTGTTCACTTGTTATATTCATACATTTTAACTTCCGATTAGCAGAAACGTCAATCGATGCCACTAGGCTTAGAATAAATTTAAAAGTGGAAAATGTCTGCCTTGGGTGAGACTTGAACTCACGGCCTCTGGATATTTTCCACTACTAAGGTCAATGGGACCCGTAGACATTTTCCACTTTTAAATTTGTTATATTCATATTCATTTATTTTGTAAATGCACAGATACATTACACGTCAACAGTTATAGTTCATATATACTTACTGCTAGTATGTAGATGTGCCAACGCCGAGCTGAGTCCATGGGCTAACGTGGCAAATTCCATCCAACTCAGTGGGGCTTCTTCTAAACGGGCTCTTAATGTACTCTCGCATAGCTCTACTACTATTAGCTAGTAGCAAGACTTCTAAGGCTGTGATATCACATTGTGATATTACTTACTGATAGTATTCATGGATTGATAGACCACCTTATAGCTACTGTACTGTGATATTACACTTGACATGTAATATTATACTTACTGCTAGTGTATAATTGTATATTGATTGGTAACCTCTTTATAGCGAATGTACTATGATATCACACTTGACTGAGATGTGATATTACACTTGACATGTAATATTACACTTACTGCTAGTATGTAGATGTGCCAACGCCGAGCTGAGTCCATGGGCTAACGTGGCAAATTCCATCCAACTCAGTGGGGCTTCTTCTAAACGGGCTCTTAATGTACTCTCGCATAGCTCTACTACTATTAGTCAGTAGAAAGACTTCTAAGGCTGTGATATTACTTACTGATAGTATTCATGAATTGATAGACCACCTTATAGCGTCTGTACTGTGATATCACATTTGACTGCGATGTGATATTAGTATTACACTTGACATGTAATATTATACTTACTTCTAGTGTACATTGATCGGTAGACCTCTTTATAGCGGATGTACTGTGATATCACACTTGACTGAGATGTGATATTACACTTGACATGTAATATTACACTTACTGCTAGTATGTAGATGTGCCAACGCCGAGCTGAGTCCATGGGCTAACGTGGCAAATTCCATCCAACTCAGTGGGGCTTCTTCTAAACGGGCTCTTAATGTACTCTCGCATAGCTCTACTACTATTAGTCAGTAGAAAGACTTCTAAGGCTGTGATATTACTTACTGATAGTATTCATGAATTGATAGACCACCTTATAGCGTCTGTACTGTGATATCACATTTGACTGCGATGTGATATTAGTATTACACTTGACATGTAATATTATACTTACTTCTAGTGTACATTGATCGGTAGACCTCTTTATAGCGGATGTACTGTGATATCACACTTGACTGAGATGTGATATTACACTTGACATGTAATATTACACTTACTGCTAGTATGTAGATGTGCCAACGCCGAGCTGAGTCCATGGGCTAGGGTGGCAAATTCCATCCAACTCAGTGGGGCTTCTTCTAAACGGGCTCTTAATGTACTCTCGCATAGCTCTACTACTATTAGTTGAGAGCGTGGACCGCCTTCTAAGGCTGGTCGGCTGTCGCTTCCTGAAATGAAATTATTTTTATTATTTTTAAACCCCCAACGCAAAAACGACGGGGTGTTATAAGTTTGACGTGTCTGTCTGTCTGTTTGTTTGTCTGTCTGTGGCATCGTAGCTCCCGAACGGATGAAACGATTTAGATTTAGTTTTTTTTTGTCTGAAAGCTGAGTTAGTCGGGAATGTTCTTAGCCATGTTTCATAAAAATCGGTCTATGTCGCGGTTGGGGGT
Source organism: Leguminivora glycinivorella (assembly GCF_023078275.1). Lineage (NCBI taxonomy): Eukaryota > Metazoa > Arthropoda > Insecta > Lepidoptera > Tortricidae > Leguminivora > Leguminivora glycinivorella. Next base: position 11,317,430 of record NC_062994.1, read on the forward strand.
TTTTTCAAAATATTAATATTGTGGTTATTCATGATCAACATTATCAACTTAGAGACATTATTTTTATACTAGTTTTTGCCCGCGGCTTCGCTCGCGTTAAATTCGAAAATTGCTCTATACTAACGTCCACCCCCCCCCTCCCATTTTAGGGAAGTGGGGGCCGGGGGGAGAGGAGGGGTTAGAAACGTAGCCTTTCATCATCATCCCATGGCGTCTAAGTTGAGAGGAAAAGCTAGTTGTAACATAACCAGTGATCGGAACTATGGGAGTAAAACCTTAGCGCTGACATAAATTGAAAAGAAAAAAACCTGGATTATTATTTTTAGATCAGTGTTAAATTTAATTCTATAGCTGAATCAAAAATTTCCAATACTTTATTCCAAGGATAATTAATATTTTTATGTCTGTAAGCACTCTATAATGTTCCGTAGACCGCATCATCACTTACCATCAGGTGTGATCGTGGTCAAACGTCTACCGATTCATACTAAAAAAAAAAAAAAAACAGCAAGTTTTGGTAATGTTTTACTCCCATAGTTACGATCACTGAACATAACCACCCAATAAGCTTCAGGTTTCCCTTGTAAGCCATGGTAAAAAGGCAAGGCAAAACAAATGACTGCAAACATCTAAACTCACCATAATACTTCAATGTGTTAGGATGTGACATGTGAGGGAGAGCGTATATCGCCGTCTCTTTCTGTTACGCACTAGCGCTGGACTATAGCTTCACAGATATAATAAACCCCTGGATGCTACGGGTCTTCAGACCTACGCGGAGCTCGGCCTTCGCATACACACTCGTACTTGTGTTCTAAGCACTGATTCTCTGGACACTATCTCGAGCTAGACCATACATTAAAATGCGACCGCCTACGAACGCGCTTACATTCCACCACACATAGATGGCGCCACAAAAAAATGCCTTGTTGCCACCGATTATTTGTAGATTGGCATTAAGTGTCAATTCCGAGCCGTAAATCTATGTCAAAAGTGACACTTAACGCCATCTACAAGTATAATCGAAAGCTACAAGACATTTTTTTTGTGGCGCCATCTATGTGTGGTGGAGTGTAAGCGCGGTCTTAGGCGGTCGCATTTAAATGTATGGGATGGTATGATCTTGTTATATTTAATCTATGGCTAGACCTAGGGTTAAAAAGATAGCTAGCTACACTCACCATAATATTTAAGTATGTTAGGATGTGACATGTGAGGGAGAGCGTATATCGCCGTCTCTTTCTGTTACGCACTAGCGCTGGACTTTAGCTTCACAGATATAATAAACCCCTGGATGCTACGGGTCTTCGGCCCTACGCGGAGCTCGGCCTTCAGCCTTCGATTACACACTCGTACTTGTGTTCGATTGACACTATCTTGACCTAGATCACCTAGGATTAAAAAGATAGCTTGGTACACTCACCATAATATTTAAGTATGTTAGGATGTGACATGTGAGGGAGAGCGTATATCGCTGCCTCTTTCTGCCACGCGTTAGCACTGGAGTATAACTTGACAGCGACTGGCGTTGTGCCGAGACTGCCGCGCCACACTGAGCCGAATTTGCCTTGGCCTGAAAATTAAGATTACTTAAATAAATATTATAGGACATTCTTACACAGATTGACTGTCCCACGGTAAGCTCAAGAAGGCTTGTGTTGTGGGTACTCAGACAACGATATATATATAATATACAAATACTTAAATACATAGAAAACATCCATGACTCAGGAACAAATATCTGTGCTCATCACACAAATAAATGCCCTTACCGGGATTCGAACCCGAGACTGCGGCTTAGCAGTCAGGGTCACTTCCCGCTACGCCAGACCGGTCGTCAACTAATAGTTATTTGTTTTACAAGGGAGCAAAGTTGTTTAAGTATTGATACCCGAGCAAACGAAAGATTCCAATATTGAACCGCGAGCGTAGGGAGCGGTTCGAAAAGTGGAACCTTGAGCGTTGCGATTTAGACAAATTTTGGAGTGAAACCATAAATTAAATATAAGAAGATCATACCATCCCATACATTAAAATGTGACCGCCTATGTACGCATACACTACACCACACATAGATGGCGCCACAAAAAAAATGTCTTGTTGCCATCGAATATGTATTTATTATATGTATATAAGTAGGTTTATTGCGATAAGTATGAATACTGACTTGTGTTTTCTTATTTAATTTTTAAAATCCTGCACCAAACTAATGTTTCTGTTTAGCCCAATGGTTGACTGGTAGAGAATGCCTCAAGGCGTTAAGTCCGCCATTTGTACTCTTCTTTTTGTAAATTAGTGCAATAAAGTTTAAATAAATAAATAAATTATTTGTAAATTGGCGTTAAGTGTCACTTTCGAGCCATAAATCTATGTCAAAAGTGACACTTAACGCCATCTACAAGTATCATCGAAAGCTACAAGACTTTTTTTTGTGGCGCCATCTATGTGTGGTGTAGTGTATGCGTGTTCTTAGGCGGTCGCATTTTAATGTATGGGATGGTATGATCTTCTTATATTTAATCTATGGTGAAACACAAAACTTTTCACCACACCAACACGATAAAATACTAACTGATACATCAAACTAAATCAAATCCATCAATTTATTAAATAATTATGATTTAAAATCATTATTTATAGGTAGAATCTAACATCCAGCTTAAGTTTATTATCCCCCTTGCGTTATCCCGGCGTTTGCCACGGCTCATGGGAGCCTGGGGTCCGCTTTGACAAGTTTGACAACTAACCCCAAGATTTGGCGTAGGCACTAGTTTTACGAAAGCCACTGCCATCTGACCTTCCAACTCGAAGGGTAACTAGGCCTTATTGGGATTAGTCCGGTTTCCTCACGATGTTTTCCTCCACCGAAAAGCGACTGGCAGATATCAAATGACATTTCGCACAGAAGTTCCGAAAAACTCACAGGTTCGAACCCGCGACCTCAGGATAGAAAGTCTCACGCTCTTACCGCTAGGCCACCACCGCTTTTTCATGATTCAAAATCATCATTTATAGGTAAAATCTAACATCCAGCTTAAGTAAGACATAAAGTTAAATTTTGTATGAAATTACCTTGGGGATAAAATGCAATTTTGCTATTTGCGTTTTCGAAGAATTAAGAGCGCCTTTACCAGTTGGTGTGGCGAAATAGTATTTTATGCAACAGGCGTTTAAAGGAGGTCAAAAAAGACGAGTGGCGTGGGTAACAATTTGAGGCGAAGCCGAAAATTGTTATTAAAACGCCACGAGTATTTTTTGACTCAGTTAAACACCGTTGCATACAAATCATACAATACTTTTTCTACGACCATGCACTTACTTTTTAATAGTTTTCTAGAATAACTTTCGTGAAATTCGCACTGTTCCCTGTATTTTGACTTGTCCTCTGTAATGATCCTACACTCACCCTGTCGCTCGCACTCCCCCGCGCCGCCGCATCCCCCGGCGCCCCGCGCACCCACGCTATATCCCTTAAAGGCTATTTAACAATACTTTAAGAGCTATATCGTATGCGTGGGTGCGCGGGACGCCGGGCGGGGGCGGGCATCTGCCATGTAGGGTTTTAACGATCTATGCTCGACCCTGTAAATGACGAATAACAGTTCGGGAGTAGAAAAATAATTTTAAAGAGTGCCCCAGGAGACTTACCAATATGCTCTATAAGCGTGAGGTTGTCCACACAGGACAACCCGGTTGCTAAGGCGTCAGGCCCGGTCCCCATCATGCCTCCTGAAACAGACATTTTAATACTGAGCTACTCCTTAGAACAGAAATAAAAAAAATACGAATTTGGAAATATTGTAAGACATTTGTATTACTAAATTAAAGTAAATTCACTTTTTTATTTTTAAAAACTTTTCTACACAGAATTAGTCAAAATATTCATAGATTTTTTTACTTTCCACTGAGTTACTCTCTTACAAGTATTACATAAGATATAATATTATTAAAACTAAAATTATACCTAAAAATAAAACTAAATATCAAACTACGTATAAAAATACTCAATTACAAAAATAAAATAAAAATAAAACTTACAAAGAGAAAAACAAACTGTTACAAGTTGTATGAGAAATCGTAACTCAGTGGAAAACATTTTGTTCAACTTTCGTATGAATATCGGTTTTTTAAAGAAACAACACTATTTTGTCTTTAGCTTCCGGTGTGTTTAGCCCGGCACTAATCATTTCCGGTAGCCATTACCTCACATTCTTTTCGCTCTCGATCTAACTTGCGAACGCGTCGCTGCATTAAAATTGCCATTTATTGCTAATTAAATAGTTAAAGTCACATTTTCCCAATAATTATCGTAAAATTAAGTTTAAACTCAGTGCTAGTCACATTATCAAAGTGGACAGGAAGAAAGCTCTGCTCCAAGAACAGTTCTGGGCTCGAGGAGACGGTAAGCCGGGCCCGCACGTGCGCCTTGCATACCAAGGCTGATGGTAAGCGAGCTGAAACCAACCCACTGGAACCTCATGCTAAAAGGTATGTGACATATGCACTGTTTTTTTCCCAGTAAGTGTTTGTTTAAATCTCTAAAATTTCGAGTTATCTTTGTCAATTTCGTCTTAAAGATATTTTATTAAATTACAGTCCGCTCAATTAGTTCATCATTAAACATTTGTTCCTTCGGCCGGATCCGTTGAAAAGTTACCTATTTTTAGTAAAATATCAAATTTGTCGTGTCGTAATATTTTTCTAATAAATTGGTGGGTAAAACTTTTAATTCTCGATTCGGTTAATGGCTGACCGGAAGTGTGACTTTTATAGTAGAATTTAGGTTGGTAGCAGTGTGACAGTTCGTTCAATCCGCTCATCTCGTTCGGTCTTAGTCTATGCTTTGGTGTATGGCAACAATTCGGTTGTCATCTCATCTGTCATTGTCAAAGTCAACAAGTTAATTTTATTGATAACGTAAACTGTTTATTTATATTTTCGTTCTCGTTTTTCGATAAATCAACAGTGATTATTACGTGAAAAATGTCGGACATTGATGTGAGCAATAGAGACGTTGACATGGATAGGGTTGAACGCAATTACGCGGTTATGCGGTTAGAGTTAATCTTTGATTGTATAGATTTAGAGGGTTATGTCGCGGCCGACTTAAACCCAATAGTTGAAGACTTTCATCGTGCCCAAAAGGCTATAATGAAGAAAACAAAGGATGTAAATACGGAGTTCTCGGTTACTGTCGATTTTGAACAAAAAGTAAAGTCAATCTTGACAAGGTTAAGGAAAGCTGAGCCTGTCATTACAAGCAAACATGAAACTGTTGACAAACATGATAGTAGTGATAATAATTCAGCGAAGTTACCTAAAATTGTTGTGAAACCATTTGATGGCTCCTTGCACAATTGGTTGTCATTTAAGGAACTCTTTGATTCCTTAATTCATAAAAGGAATATTTCGAACATTGAAAAGCTGCATTATCTTATGACATCGTGTCAAGGTAAGGCTTTAGATTTGATTAAGAATTACCCAATTTCGGACAACAGTTACATGGATGCTTACAATGCTTTAAACAAGTTTTACAATAGAAAACGGCAAATTGCCTTTGGGTACTATGAAAAGATTTTACTTTGTGAACAGGTGAAGACCAAGTCTTCAACTGAATTAGAAAAAGTTCATCGTGTTTTTAGAGAAACATTACAAGTGTTAGAAAGATTCGACTTACCCGATAAAAACTTTATGTTATTTCATCTGTTGTGGGGAAAATTGGACAAGGCGACTCGGGAGGCCTTCCTCCTCGAGTTCAATTCCAATGAAATTCCAAAGTTTGAATTGCTACAAGAGTTTGTTGAAAAACAAGTCCGCGCTCTGGAAGTAACGGAGGTTAAGCCCGTAACAAGTGCCATTAAAGGTAAAGGCAAGGTAACACTAGTTGCCACACAACAAAATATATGTGTTTTCTGTACTGAACTGCATAACTTAGAAAATTGTAAAAAATTTAAAGTTTTAGACACTTCGGAGCGGTTCAAGGTGGTGAAAAACAAGGGCTTGTGTGTTTGTTGTTTCTCCAAAACTCATAAAGTTAAACAATGTCGATCGGATTGTCGGTGCAGTATATGCGGTTGTTCCCACAACACTTTATTACACTTTGGAAAAAGGGAACCGGCTTCGCCAGAGGCTGAACCAGCACCTCAGCCAACGGTGAGCGGTTTAAATAGCAAAGTGACTTTGACGTCGGTCCAAAGTAATGGATTAGTTTTATTTGCTACTGCTCGGGTAGCTGTTCGGGATAGTTCAGGTAATTATCAAATAGCTCGTGCTCTTTTGGACGGTGCTAGTGGTGTCAATTTTATTTCCCATGACTGTGCTCGAAGATTAGGTTTACAGGTAGATGATACTAGCGAGCCAATTACTGGAATTGGACTATCTGAAGTTGCACCTAAGGGTATGTTATCATGCTCTGTTAAACCTATTGGATCAGAAATGGTTAATTTTGACTTCCAAGCGTCAGTGCTTCCAGTTATCTGTCCGGAGCAACCATACTATAGAGTCAATACATCGGAATGGCATCACATTCAAGGTCTACCTCTCGCTGACCCTGACTTTGCGAAGCCGGGCCCAATAGATTTACTCTTAAATGCAGAGATCTTTGCATCTTCCATTTTAAGTGGTAAAAAGGAGGGCCGGAAGGGGCAGTCAAAGGCTTTGGAGACTGTTTTCGGATGGGTTCTGATGGGTGACTGTTATGCCTCTCGTACACAATCTTTCACTAATTGTCGGAAAGATTGTTTTTTCGTGTCGAATGCTTCACAATCAAACTTGTCGCTGTCGTTGGATGATTCTCTTAAAAGGTTCTGGGAACTAGAAAATATTTGTGGTCCGAGTAAACCTATCTTGTCGAAAGAGGATCAACTATGTGAAGATAACTTCCGTGCAAATTATTGTCGCACGAGTGAAGGCCGGTTCGAGGTACCTCTACCTTTCGTCGATCCTTCGAACAAGCCTACCTTTTCGCACACTCGTGAAATTGCAATGCGGAGATTTTTTCGTTGGAACGCAAGCTTACAAAGCATGCGGATTTTCGTAAAGCTTATGCCTCCTTTATGGAAGAGTATGAGGTCAGTGGTCATATGGAGCAGGTTGCGCCGCCTGTCTCTAGTGTCGGGAATTTTAATTACATCCCACATCATGGTATTTTGCGCCCCGAATCTGTCAGTACACCTCTGAGAGCCGTTTTTGACGCAAGTTGTCGTGACAGCAATGGGATTTCGCTTAATGATACACTACTAGCTGGACCTAAGTTACAAACTAATATTTTTGATGTCCTTACTAGGTTTCGATGGCATAAAATAGTCTTTACGGGTGACATAAAGGCCATGTATCGTCAAATCCTCGTGCCAAACGAGGACGCTGAGTATCAGCGGATATTGTGGCGACCTTCGACTGACGGCCCAGTTAAAGACTATCGTTTGCGGACGGTAACTTATGGTGTGAAATCGGCTCCGTATCAAGCTTTGCGCACAATAGCACAGATAGCGGAGGAGACTGCTGACTCCTATCCTGAAGGGTCACAAGTGCTTGGGAGAGACATTTATGTTGATGATGTCGTGACAGGCGCTGACTCTATTGAGCAAGCTTTAAAAATTAGATCAGATTTATCTGAAATTTTGTCGTCGGGTGGGTTCCATTTGAGAAAATGGACCTCCAACCATAAAGGTTTTATCGTTGACCTTCCATCTTCTGAGTTGTATTCGAGTGATTTTAAACATTTTGATGAACTTTCGGATTTGTCCCTTAAAATATTGGGATTGTTATGGCGTCCACAAACAGATTCGTTCCAATTTGAGGTTGCAACACCACGTGATCAGAAATGTACTAAACGTACTATTTTATCGAATATAGCGCGCATATATGACCCGCTAGGATTCTTATGTCCTGTCACGTTTCACGCTAAATATTTAATGCAGGTCTTGTGGTCATCTGGGGTGCAATGGGACGATGATGTTCCAGAAGCAATCACATCAGAATGGATGAAATTTACCGATCAACTTCCGTCGTTGAAATCTGTCGTTATTCCCCGTCGCATCATCCATTCGTTTGTTTCATTACAATTGCATGGATTTTGTGATGCGTCGGAGCGTGGTTACGCTGCTGTCGTCTTCTGTCGTGTCGATGACACACAAGGCTCTACTTTTGTAGAGCTTTGCTGTGCCAAAAGTAAGGTTGCGCCTCTGCGTAAATTATCAATTCCTCGATTGGAACTGCAGGCTGCCGTGTTGTTGGCAGACCTGATGCAGTCAACACAAGAGGCATTAAAACCTCTCTATGTTGTTCAGGAAATATTTGCATGGTCAGACTCGACCGTAACGTTAGCTTGGATCAAGTCGTGCCCTTCACGCTGGAAAGCATTTGTTGCAAATCGTGTGAGCCATATCCAGGATCTTGTTGCTCCTGATCGCTGGCGTCACGTCAGTACACACCACAATCCTGCTGATGCAGGATCCAGGGGGTTACTGCCTGAAGATTTGGTAGAGTGTGATATTTGGTGGAAGGGTCCGTCGTGGTTGGTAAAGGAAGAGAAGGATTGGCCTTGCTCACCTTTGCACGATCCAAGCAATGACTGTATTGTAGAGGAACAACGTATTTGTAGCTTACTCGTGACGGCCGATCCTAACTTAATTGATGAAGTCCTTAGCAGGTTCTCCTCGCTTTTCACATTAAAGCGTGTGTTAGCCTACTGTTTCCGTTTTTTACGGTCAGCTAAGGATGGAAAAGTTGTCGGATCTCTACAGTCAGCTGAAACCACTGCAGCTCTCATGTTTTTAGTAAAACATGTGCAGCTCACTTCTTTCAGTGTAGAGATCAATCAATTAAGGGAGGATCGTTTGAACGCATTGCCAAAGGGTTTGCGCAAGCTTTCATTATTCATTGACAGTCAGGGTATTGTCAGGGTGGGCGGTCGCTTGGCAAATTCTCCTATTAAATTTTCTGTCAAACATCCCATTTTATTGCCTCGCTCCCACCGACTCACTATTTTAATAATTGACGAATATCATAAAAGATTTTTTACATCCAGGTGCCCAAACTTTACAAAATTTACTTGCGCAAACGTTTTGGATTTTGTCGCCAAAACGAGCAATTCAGGCAGTGATTGGAGGCTGCGTGAAATGCTTTCGTGCCAATCCCTCTGCGGCATCTCCGCCGCTTATGGGAAATTTGCCTACCTTTCGCGTCTCGCAAATTAAACCTTTTTCGAGTGTCGCCATTGATTATGGAGGACCATTTGATATCGCTTTCGGTCGTGGCCGTGGTGCGAAAACGTACAAAGGTTACATCTGTGTTTTTGTATGTACTAGTACCAAAGCCATTCACATAGAGCTTGCTTCAGAGTTGTCGACTGAAGCTTTCCTTTGTGTTCTTAAACGGTTTGTCGCTCGTCGTGGTCGATGCAGTAACATTGTCTCTGACCAGGGTAGGAATTTTGTGGGCGCTAGTAACTATCTTGGTTCACTCATGAAAGGTGCTGCTGATGCCCAAGAAATTAAATTCTCGTTTAACCCTCCGGGTACGCCTCATTTTAACGGATTAGCTGAAGCCGGGATACGCTCGGTTAAGACTCACCTCGCACGGGTTGTAGGTAATCAAAGGTTAACCTTCGAGGAATTTTATACAATTCTGACTCAGATTGAGTCTATGCTCAACTCTCGTCCATTGACACCTCTTAGCTCGGATCCTAGTGATCTCTCAGCCTTAACTCCAGGCCATTTTTTAACTCTGGAACCGTTGTCGATTGTCCCAGAGGAAAATCTTGTAGATAAAAAAGTAAGTGTCTGTAATCGTTGGAAAATGATACAGAAAATGCATCAAGACTTCTGGCGTAGATGGCACGCTGAGTACGTCCATACTCTACAACAGAGGACTAAATGGAATAAAGTAAATACAAACATTGTCGTGGGTTCCTTGGTCTTGTTGATCAACGAACAGACAAGCCCTTTAAAATGGCCTCTTGGGCGCATCGTTGCTCTACATCCCGGAGTTGACGGTGTCTGTAGAGTGGTCACAATTCAAACTGCTACTGGTCAGTACAGAAGACCAGTTGTGAAGCTGTGTCCTTTACCACTTTCAAATTAACTTTCGTCGTTCTAGTATTATCACTTAGTTTAACATTATAGTTTTTAAGTAGTTTGTCGAACTCTAGCACTATTTGTAGAGTAAATATTGCATATTTAGGTGAGCGGTATGTTCAACTTTCGTATGAATATCGGTTTTTTAAAGAAACAACACTATTTTGTCTTTAGCTTCCGGTGTGTTTAGCCCGGCACTAATCATTTCCGGTAGCCATTACCTCACATTCTTTTCGCTCTCGATCTAACTTGCGAACGCGTCGCTGCATTAAAATTGCCATTTATTGCTAATTAAATAGTTAAAGTCACATTTTCCCAATAATTATCGTAAAATTAAGTTTAAACTCAGTGCTAGTCACATTATCAAAGTGGACAGGAAGAAAGCTCTGCTCCAAGAACAGTTCTGGGCTCGAGGAGACGGTAAGCCGGGCCCGCACGTGCGCCTTGCATACCAAGGCTGATGGTAAGCGAGCTGAAACCAACCCACTGGAACCTCATGCTAAAAGGTATGTGACATATGCACTGTTTTTTTCCCAGTAAGTGTTTGTTTAAATCTCTAAAATTTCGAGTTATCTTTGTCAATTTCGTCTTAAAGATATTTTATTAAATTACAGTCCGCTCAATTAGTTCATCATTAAACACATTTTTTAGATTTTTTTTTCTCATATAAGTATCGAAGGAGCTTCAGAGTAGCAAAAAAAGTTAAAAAGACAACATAATGAAAATCGGCTCATACCGAAGAATAATAGACAAATAAATGAACATCAAACAATTTTATAGGGGCCAGGGGCTGTGACGTCATAAGACATCTGCTTGTTGAGAGTTTGCACGCGGTGTCACTAGATGGCGTTACTGTCACCAAACATCTAAGTTGTTGCGATTTTCTCGATTTTTCCGGATAAAATCATAATTATTTTATAAAATATGCTACATATCTAATAACTGTAACTATAAAGTATACATAATTATTGAAAGAGTGATACTTTACTATCATTTTCTTGGTTTAATTTACAAAAAACCTATATCGCGTCAACGAAGTTACAAAGTCTGGTTAGTATATATAGAAATGAAAGGCTATGTCAAGTGTACTTGCTTCGGCAGTACATATACTAAAATTGGAACGATACAGAGAAGATTAGCATGGCCCCTGCGCAAGGATGACACGCAAAATCGTGAAGCGTTCCACATTTTTTGGACATTTTGGATTTGAAATTTTGTGCGTTTAGTTTGTCCGTCTTTCACGGCGAAACGGAGCGACGAATTGACGTGATTTTTAAGATAGTTGAAGGGGTGGATAGTGACATAGGCTACTTTTTGACTCTTTCTACGTCCTTTGGAAGATAGGATTTAACGCGATCGAAGCCGCGGGCAAAAGCTAGTAACTTAATAATTTGCTTGTGAAGTTTGATGTTTCTGCATCCTCTGACCCCAGTAAAAGCATTAATTTCGTTTATGTGTAAAGTTTGACTAAGTTAAATTAGCAGCGATTTTGGTAACACATGCTGAGCTAGTATTGGGGCCATTTTTTGCAAAGTTGTCCACCCACTTTTTGGATTTGGAAATTATGTGGTTTCCACTCAGAATCACGAGCTCTTTCAATCTTAATAGGAGAAAAAAAAAGTCCTAAGGTTTTTCCCCATTCCGTTACCATTTTTTCATACATTTTGTATGGCGGTCACGGAATAGAAGGTTTGAAAAATGTATGGAAATCTTGGGACCATTTTTTTTCCTATCAGGATCCAAAGACCTCGCGATTCTGAGTATGAATCGCGTAAAAAATACCCATGTTACAAAAAAAGTAGGGTGGACAACTTTAATAAATGGCCCATTGTTTGGCCAACTTTAATAAATGGCCCATTGGGAGTCGTGTCCAATGCGCGCAGCGACGTAGACGCATTGATGATTTAATTTAATTATAAATTGCGAAATCGCGCGGCCCTGCCGCTGCCGGCAAATTGACACGATGGCAGATTCTAAACAGGGTCACAACCCATCGTAAACGAGTTCCTCGCTTTTCTGCAAGAGAAAAATAAACTGCTGCGGGAAGGAGCGATGGATGCGGCGACTGCTGTTCAGATGTCTTCGCGCGCGTCGAAGTTCACCGTGGAAGACATCTGTGTAGCGAAGAAAGTGTTGTGTGAGTTCCTTGGAATAGCCGGCACCTATGTACCTCACCGAAGAGGAGACGAAACTGGGAAGAAGAGCCTGGAGGACATAATGAAGATCCTCAAAGACTTCAACGACCGGATTCCGGAGTTTGTGGCGACGGATATCTCCAACATTTCGTCGTACAATCCGGACAACGTCGACGTCAGATGCTCGTTTAAGGAAATCGTGGCCCTAAGAACAAGTTTAGCCGAAATGAATACGAAGTTTGAAGCTAGCCTAATTACTATTTCTGAGTTACGTGAAGAAATAAAATGTTTGCGAATTGCCCCAACTCAGACAGCGGCTTCAAATTTCAAGTCTGATAATCGACCTGCTGACAAGTCGGTTTGTTTGCCTGTTGCCGGCGCAGTAAAATGTGTCGCACGCGCCGATCCGCCGCCCGCGCGCCCCCCGCGCGTCCGGCCGCCACATGTCCCAACGAACTCGCGTCAGCGTGCATATGCTGACGTTGTCGGTGAGTCCGTCGCAACGAACCGGGTAAATGCACCTGTAAAGGTATCACGGGCTCCTATTGTGGAAAAGTCTGCCCGCACGAATGTGGATGAGGAGGGATTCACATTGGTGCAAAAGAAGAGCAAGGCGCGCAGGGCGCCTCGTAAGACTATGTGTGGCAATGCGGAACCAGTGAATTCAGGTCTACGGATTGCTACGCCGAGTAGGGCGCTCCACGTGTCGCGCTTGCACTACTCCGCCGGGGCTGATGAGGTGGTGGAGTACGTTCGCCAGAAGACTGGCTACACGCTGAGAGTGTTCCAGCTGCAGTCGCGCCACTACGTGCACTTCAGTTCGTTTGTGTTGCGAGTGCCGCGGCCGCTGCAGGACACCATCGCGAGTGCAGACTTCTGGCCGAAGGGCGTGGTGTTTCGGCGGTTCCGGGGCAACCTGCCGAACCCTACGCCGTGTCAGACGACGCAACGGAGCCACGCTGTTACGTCGTCGCCTAAATAGAATATTGTTTTTTTTTTTTTTTTTTTGTCTGATTTTTACTGTTGTGCTATATTTATACCTATTGTTTTTATTTTTTAGTTTCACAGTGCTTTGGTTTTACTGTTATGCTGTGTAACTTATTTGAATAATAAATAAATAAAAAATAAATAAATAAATTGTGTTCATCACACAAATAAACGCCTTTACCAGGATTCGAACCCAGGACCATTGGCTTAGCAGGCAGGGTCACTGATCGGTTTTTTGGATTCACCCTCGCGGGATATCAAGTAGAAAAGTTAATATTGATACGACGAAATTATCTCTAAGGAACTTTTTACTCTTACATGGCAACCAGTTGGAGAGATTTATAGTGGTTATGAAATCGCATGTTAGTAAGGCCTATTACGTTATGTACTATTTTTAGTTTAAGTTTATAATATTAATGTTGTTGCTTTATATTTTTGGTTGAGCAATAAAACCATTTGGCATTGTTGACATTGTACATATTTTTTTGTCTTTTCTAACAACATTAAGCCCGGATTCCCGGGGCATATCCATACTAACATAATGATTGAGGTCGTTCACCCCATGTCGAATCCAAAAAACCGATCACTGGTCACTAGTGACTCCAGACCAGTCAAGTTAACATGCGTAGGTACCTTTTTCCTGCTTCCCCTCACTCATTTCTTTGTCCGCGTCCCGCCGCTTGCAGTAGAACTTCTTAACCACGACCAGCATCACCAAGATGGCGGCGAGACCTAAAATGGCCGCCGCGACGGCATTGGAGTAGTTGGGTTGTAAAGAAGCGGTCCGGACTGTTGATTCTGCTCTTGGGGTCACTACTTCTTCGGGGATTGAGGCTATAAAAAAAAGGTTAATATTATAAATGGGAAAGTGTGTGTGTCTGTTTGTTTGTCCGTCTTTCAGGGCAAAAAAGTGCGACGAATTGACGTGATTTTTTAGTTGGAGATAGTAGAAGGGATGGAGAGTGACATAGGATACTTTTTTGTCTCTTTCTCACGCGAGCGAAGCCGCGGGCAAAAGCTAGTAATTCATATACTTAAACAAGGACGATATACTTTTTTTTTAGATAACCCGTTTATGTGTCCCACTGCTGGGCAAAGGCCTCTCCCCGTGATTTCCACAGCTCCCGTTGGTGTGCTATTTCTGGCCAATTAGTCATGAAGGTGTCAAAGTCGTCCCGCCATCTCCGTCTGGGCCTTCCACGTCCGCCCGACGACACGACGATATATACCATAATAAAAAAGTGTACCCCTGAAATTCAAGGGCCTTTTAGGGATAAAACTAGATGGCGCTGTTTAGCAGCCTGGAAATGGCAAAAATCATATGTTCCCCAAATATTTAAATAAATAAATAAATATTTTAGGACATTCTTACACAGATTGACTGAGGCCCACGGTAAGCTCAAGAAGGCTTGTGTTGTGGGTACTCAGACAACGATATATATAATATACAAATACTTATATACATGGAAAACATCCATGACTCGGGAACAAATATCTGTGCTCACCACACAAATAAATGGCCCTTACCGGGATTCGAACCCGGGACCGCGGCGTAGCAGGCAGGCAGGTATATTTACGCATGTTTTTACTTTTTATAAGAACAAATGACATATTTATTTATTTTGATATCATGATATCACGTCAATACACATAAAAAAAAAAAAGAAATTTGTAGGCATCATCAGTGTAGTTATGATAGTATTTAATAGGTGGAGGTAAAAAAATCGAGGTACGATTCTTAGTAAGTCTGTAAATCCATAGTAATATTATAAATGGCAAAGTGTGTGTCTGTTTGTTTGTCCGTCTTTCACGGCAAAATGGAGTGACGAATTGCCGTGATTTTTTAAATGGAGATACTTGAAGTGATGGAGAGTGACATAGGCTACTTTTTGTCTCTTTCTAACGCGAGCGAAGCCCCGGGCAAAAGCTAGTATTATACTACTAAATAATCCTTGGCTGTGGGTTAATAATGTGTACTCATACATACATACATACGTATACAATCACGCCTGTATCCCATAAAGGGGTAGGCAGAACACATGAAACTACTAAAGCTTCAGTGCCACTCTTGGCAAATAAGGGGTTGAAAGAAAACGAAACTGTGACATTGCAGTGACAGGTTGCCAGCCTCTCGCCTACGCCACAATTTCACCCGTATCCCATAGTCGCCTTCTAAGACACCCACGGGAAGAAAGGGGGTGGTGAAATTCTTAACCCGTCACCACACAGGCACACTCATATATCAGGTATGTATACTAATACTTACTGAAATCAGCATTGCAGTAACTTTTGCTGCAACTGCAGAAGGTTGCGTTGATGTCTCTCGTGTTACGACGAGTGCAGTAGTCCACCTTACTCTCTGAAGCTTTCCAGCATCCTGCAAGAATATATTATTGTTAGTTTTTATAAGTAGGTCTTATGGGTGCTTTCAAGAAAAAAGGCAAAATAATGTAAAATAATGTGATAGCCATAGTAGGTGAAATACTACACTTTCCCTTATTTAATAGATAAAATTCGAAAATTTTGACATTAACTCATTGGAGTCTGGCTACCTACGAGACAGGCTGAGCCTAGTGTAGGAACCAGAGTAACCTGATCTGTAAATTTCCTACCTGAGGTACCTGCATTTGTTTTTGTTAAATGTACATATTCTTAGGTTAAGCACAAAACTTTGTAAATGTCTGTCTGTACCTTATAAATAAATAATTTGAATTTGAAAAAAAAAAAAAAATATTCAGGTCGAATTTTAATTAGGCCATCTTATTAACTTCATTTTTATTAGACTGGATTTTTGAAAACTAAATCAATAAATTAATTATGATTTTTTTCTGATGCATGTTTATGAAGAATCAGTCGATCTTATTTGTAAAATTTGGACACTTTTGAATGCTGAAACTGGTAAACTTATGTTTCGTATGTAATGTTAGCTAATGTACTACTACTTCTCAGACTACATTTTTGTTACAATGTTTTGGTAAATCAGGTTAAGACCAATTGATTTTTTTTTCAGAAATTACCTGAAACTAAATCACAATTTCTTTAAAAATCTACAAAACATTGATGTAATTTTGATACTTAATTATTAAAATAATCTGCAACATTTACTTTATATATTGCCTTAGTGATTATAAATTTATATTATATATTTTTGGCAATTATTTGAAAACTAGCCTTCACCGTCACAATTATTACCACTTCTGGACATTTTCTCATATTTTGTTAGACCAAGTAGAAAGAGTTATTTATTTATTATTGTTTATTACTATTGTTAACATGAAAACCCTCTTAAGGGATCTCTCAAAAATTACGAAAGTACAAAAGTAACAGTAAAGTCTTTACAGAGAAAGTAACTACTACCGTACCATGCATCTCCATCTCCAAACGGAGTAACAGAGTGTGGAGATGGAGCCATAAACAAGGCGTGAGGCCTTTTTTAACCCCCAACGAAAAAACGACGGGGTGTTATAAGTTTGACGTCTGTCTGTCTGTCTGTTTATCTGTCTGTGTGTGTGTCTGTCTGTGGCATCGTAGCTACTGCATGGATGAACCGATTTCGATTTAGTTTTTTTTATTTGAAAGCTGTGTTAGTCGGGAGTTCGGGAGTGTTCTTAGCCATGTTTCATGAAAATCGGTCCACAAGGTCGCGGTCGGGGGTTTTTTCAAAATTTTAATTTTGTGGTTAGGTTATTTTTGACGGAATGAGAATGCAGTTACGCAGTATGTTTCTTTCCCCTCCCCTAGCAAGAGGGGAGGAAACTTGGCCCTACCCAGTAAACCCACTCCGGCGTTTCATCCTCTTCGCCGTTTATGAGGGCCCGCTGGGATCGATGTATGTCATTAACCACAGAAGACCTGAGGCCTGACCATATATGAGAATGCACTATGTTGCGGAATTTCATTAGAACTATTTCCTGCATACTATACTCACTGAATCGTCGCTGCGTACATCAGAATAATACTCCTCTCTTGACAATCCATACTAGAGATGGGCCGAATATGGACTTTGCCGAATACGAATATTCGGCCGAACATTCGGTTCAGCTCTTACCGAACCGAACATTCGGCCGAATATTCGGTTACGCCATATTTTTAAAGCGAATGTTAAAATTAAAACTATGAAATGATTGATAATGTTTATACATACTACAACTATGTTCTTATGATTTAGTGGATAACTAAAACTTAGTTAAAACAACTTTGAACTTTTTTCAACTCTTAAACAACGATTTTTAACTTTTTTACAAAACAATTGTGTTTATATTTTGACGCATTTTTAGTAGTTCCTTAGAAAGCTACTAAAATAGGAGCTTATTATTCAATGGAATACGTAAGATCTTCATTAGTTATTTACTTTGTTTATTCGGTAAATATTCGGCAACGCAACCGAACTATTCGGCCGAAAACGAACATTGAAAAACTTGCCGAATACCGAATATTTACCGAATATTCGGCCCATCTCTAATCAATATTATAAATGGGAAAGTGTGTGTGTGTGCACCAATTTTTTTTCCATACGCAACTAACACCTACTCATACAAAACCACCAAGCACATTTAGCTTCTGTTTTTTAAAAGGGCTTATTACTCTATGAAAATCATGCAAAAATAAGCCTGTTTGCAAGGCACACCACATTTGAAACTTAGTGCAGAGTTAGTTTAGTTAGTGGTACACTTTACTTAACACAGTTGATAATTATTTGATCAAACATACATATATAATTATATACATATGTTTTTAAATGTGTATTGTTGACTGGCTATCGCAAATATCCCTACATCCATCTTTATTAGAGATGGGCCGAATATTCGGTAAATATTCGGTATTCGGCAAGTTTTTCAATGTTCGTATTCGGCCGAATAATTCGGATGCATTGCCGAATATTTACCGAATAAACAAAGTAAATAACTAATGAAGATCTTACGTATTCCATTGGATAATAAGCTCCTATTTTAGTAGCTTTCTAAGGAACCTACTAAAAAGAAATAATTACCTTTGCGTCAAAACATAAATACAATTGTTTATTTAAAAAATTGAAAAACCCATAGTTTAAGAGTTGAGAAGAGTTCAGAGTTGTTTTAACTAAGTTTTAGTTATCCACTAAATCATAAGAGCAAATGTAGTTCTAGTAACATAATGTAACCATTATCAATCATTTAATAGTTTTAATCTTAATATATGCTTTCTGAATGGCGTAACCGAATATTCGGCCGAATGTTCGGTTCGGTAAGAGCTGAACCCATCTCTAATCTTTATCACTCTTACCGTATTTGAGTGATAGAGACAGAGATAGAAAAATACTTTTATTTTCGATGTTTATGACTAATTAGACTTATTGATTAGACTATTATTACTATTGGCGCCATTTTAATGTGTTTGTTTTTATGTGCTCCTAATTATCTCCATAATTGATAAGGCCATTTATTTGCAGTTTTCTGTATACAATTTATTTGATATACGAATTATAAATCTTAGTCATCAAGTGTGTTGATACCAAAGACTTGTGTAGCTCTATAGAGACGGCTAAAGTCTAAGAAAAAAACGTACCTCAAAGCCCTAAGAAAAAGGTACGGTGGCCTAGATGCGTTACACCTTTGGGAATGCTCAGCTAGATGGCGCTAATATTAATATTTGATATTTAACACATATCAAGCTAACAATATGGGCCAAATTGTCAAAACTTAAGTTCAAAAGTTTTAAGCTTGTGTCGAGAGATGGGAGTCTATGCACTGTGATTACAAATTTTACTCTATAAAACTCAATCCTCTCTGGTTGATACCGAGGAGTTGAAGCCACATACTAAATCATAGTATCACATTTCATTGCTGAGTTTATGGAACCATTGAAAATTACAATTTACAAAGAACATGGAGAAAATTGGGAGAGGCTAATGCCACAGCCAACCAGACAAAATGTCTGCGGAGATAGACTAGTAGTAACCATGACCCCCCCCCAGGGCCTGGGCCTTTACCATGTGTGTCCCCCTGGGCACGAAGCTGGATCCACGATTGAATAGTAAGTAAAAATACCTTGTCCGAGCACAGTGATGTTGCCAGCCTTATCATAGCGCCACAGAGTATAACAGATGGCTCGTGGGTCCGTACACTGTTCCAGTTGTACCGCTTCACCATTCAGTTCGGTGTCTGTTATTTCGCCCTGTATGTCTGAACCTACGATTAAAAGAAATAAATATAGTCTCAAGATTTGCATAAAAAAACTAACAAGAATGTTGTTTTTTTTTTTTTATTTTCAATTGAACTTTACTTATCTGCATCACCAGGTTAAAAAAAAAGTTGCTATTGTATTTGAAGGCCAAGTAATTTAAAAAACAGTCACTTACCAAAATCATTTTCTACTGTCATCTGAGCACCTTTATCATCATTATAAGTGGTTGTACTTCTGGCAATACTATTGGCTTTATACAAGCACACTTTAGGGCTGACCATAGTAGGTGACTCCGTCTTATCTTTAACCTTCTTGACATCATTGGACAGCCCATTTCTACTAGATTTCTCTAGTTTTGCAGGACTACCAGGATTTATAGCATTATGATCACCAATTATGCTCACAGAATTTGAATCTGGAGAAAATTCATTCAAATTTGGAATGCTCACACTTCTTTTCCGTATCCTTTTCCTTACAACCGGCCAGTTATCATTAACAACTTTCAAATATGGAACACTCCTTTTACCAACAACTTTTGGCTGGTCATGGGTCACTGGCCAGTCATCTTGCATGTTATTGTTGTTGTTCCACTGGATTGTTCTCCTGTGATGGTATTTAGTGAACGTCCGGACATAATGGGCAGGTTTCACTTGCTGGATGCTGTTTTTACTCTCCTGGGGCTCTTGCGGTCTCGAAGTTAGAGCCCTTGCCGTGAAAATAAACAGAAACAAAACAACACACTTTATAATCGGCGACATTCTTTGGTCGAACAAGCCTTCCATTCTCAAATTTCAAATCGTAGCATCTTGAGACCGCGCGAGGTTGTTAAGTGCATATTTAATACGAAAACTTAGCAACGCAACACTGCAGATTTTATTGATTTTTCAACACGGCATGGTGACTTTGCGGTTTCGCTATTCACTAGGTATATCAATTCGGAGCAAGTCCTGGATAAATAATCACGATTATGGGTTTATAAATCCACTTAAAACTCTGATTACAAATTCTTTTGTAGTTTTTGTGTGTTGATATATCATGTACGCAAGTTTTTAATATGCGCTTGTTGTCACTGACACTGTTTATATTACGGCTTTGAAAGTAATCTAATAGCTCGTTGGAATTGTTTTATTTTGTTAAATTAAATTATATACGCAGTTAGTGGAAAGTCTTCAATTTTAAATATGGATCGATAGAATGTTGACAAACACCTCGCCCCGTGCCGACATATTGATTTGTTTTTTTTTTTTCAAATAACACGCACTCATGTCGTGATACCCAAAGAGTATTAAATCACTACGTGTGATACCTACGAATGCCTTAATTACTGCAAGTTCATTAGCATTAAATAAATTCGTTATAAAATTAGTATGAAAAGGGATACTTGTGGTAACTTTAAGTATTATTTGTTGTATAAAACGAGATTCTACTTATTTCTTTTTCTATGCTACAGCTGGCAATGTGAATTTCGATAATTATTTTTTTTGTTTAAGATTATTTTGCATTACATAACAATGCAGCCAACATCACAACACTATCACGAAAGTTGACCAATGCTAAAAAACGCCTTAATGGACGTTGACACTGACAGATCAGTGACAGTTGACAGTTTATGATCGGGCGGGGCGCAGCGCAGGCGGGACGAGGTGACGGTCGAAGGAAGGAAGAACACCAAGAATTTTCATTCTATTTCTATCTAATTACGGTGATTGATATCACCTCTAGCTGGACCAACGCCTTATTTTTACCCAAGCTCCCTGTGAAACCCAGAAAAATGTCTTCAAACACCGCTGCAGACGAAATAGACGAAGCGAAGGAGCGAGCCCACTTTCGCGCCGTTGTGACCGCTTTTAAATATTATAAGTAAGTAAATTCTTTTAAAAAACCTTTAATCTATCCTATGACTCGACTTTTTACTTTTTTTAAGTTTTCCGGCTCGTTTTTCTAGGTTAAATTTCCGCTTGGCAACAGTTCTTTGTTGTAAGTGGGTGACGAACTGACGATTAAATTAGCCTGGTTAGGTATAACAAAAGGTTTGTTTATGTCGTTTACACGTGCGACCGGCGACCCTGCATCCTTGATGCTATGGTTCGTGTGTCTTCTCAAGGCCAATTATCTGTGTTGGTGTCTAATAGGTAAATGGGTAAGGTCTAATGTGTTGAATAAATAATGTATTGTTTGTTTTACATTGGTGTACAGATAGATACATGCAGCAATGTTTTTATTGTGTTTTTAGTCTTTTATGTGGAGTGATTTGCGTGTCTTATTAAAATCTAATTAGATTTATAAGAATGTATTTATTTATTTTCACCACACCAACTGGTAAAGACTTACTTTGCTATTCAAAAACAGATAGCAAAATTGCATTTTATCCACAAGAGTGCAAAGTAATTTCATACAAATTTTAACTTTATGTCTTAAGCTGGCTGGTAGAATTTACTTATAAATGACGATTTTGAATCATAAATATTGAATAGATTGCTGGATTTGATTTAGCTTGATTTTTTTATAGTCAGTATTTTGTTCGTTTTGATGTGGTGAATTTCAATATTGGAATCTGTCGCTTGCTCGGGTATCAGTATTGGCACATGCGGTTTGGAAACAACACCTTTGCCCCCTTTGTAAAACAAATAACTATTGTTTAGCTTACAATTTTTGTTAATGAATATGCAACATTGTTTTTGTTGGAATTGAAATAATTATAATAATGGATCATAGACAAAAATAATTTCTCTTGTTTGTTTTTTAATTTACTCTTTTAAAAGCAGACTAATCAAGTTTTTGGCTGAATGCTTGTCTGGTTTACTGCTTTACTTCGCTCGGTTCTATTTTATTATATTATGTCTTTAGATAAAAAAAAAACTCTTATACAGAGAAAAAAACATTTCTGGCTGGGATTTAAAACCCTAACGACTTTAAAACCCGAATATTAGACCGACCCTCTTATGACGGACCTACGCGACGCCGATGCGCGGACGATGAAATTTTCGACCATAATTTGCGTTTACTAACGCGTAAGAAAAACGCATGAAAACTCGAAAATTCGCGTGTTCCGGGACCTGAGGCTAAGCTAGATTGATTTTTACCCCAGAAAACCCTCATATAACAAATTTCAGCACTGTAAATTTTAAATGACAAAACTAAGAAGAAATACTCAGGTAGCTATAATCTGGCTTGAAAATTTTCACCAGGAGGACCTAAGTTAGTTTATTTGTATTTGTACCCAATTTTTTTTTTTTTTTATACTACGTCGGTGGCAAACAAGTATACGGTCCGCCTGATGTAAAGCGGTCACCGTAACCTATGGACGCCTGCAACTCAAACAGTGTCACATGCGCGTTGCCACCCCATTAGAAACTTGTACACTCCCTTTTGCTGTGTTAAGTACACAGCAAAAAGGAGTGTACAATTTTGTTGCCAATGTGTTTCCAGTTCTGACTGTCCAAGTGTCCAGCTTCTTCTGAACATCTTCCAAAATAATTTTTCCAAGCTCATTTTTTCCTTTAATCTCAATCTCCACTTTCCGCAGTCATCTATGTTTCTAACAACTCTCTCCGTCTGCCTTAATACAGGGTGTATTTTGATAGCGGGTCAGTAAGGGCGGCTATGAGATCCCGTAGTCCTACGTGAAAATGGTCTTAGGAAACCATCCATCAATTTCAAATTGATGAAAATAGCATTTACAGATCTTGGAAAAAACATACGGTGTGAGACAAAGGGCATTTTCGACAAACTTTTTTATTGACGCCAATCGATCCTATTCCTATCCAGGATCAAAAGCTTGTATTGGAATAAAAAAAAAAAATCCGGGTACAAAAGTCACAAATCGCGAAAAACTTTTCCCATACAATTTGTACGAAAAAAAATTTTTTTTTTTACATTTTATGATGCCAATCGATTCCATTCCTATTCAGTATCGATAGTTTGTTTGGGCTTAACTTGCGGTAATGTACTAAAGAGCCACAAATTTTATGTTTTTCCTAATGAGAATCACGAGCCCTTTCGGTCTAGGACAAAAAACAAGAGACAAAAAAATGGTCCCAAAATTTTCTATTATTTTGCATACTTTCCACTTTGTAACCGCTGTACAAAGTGGGATTAAAAGGGCTCGTAATTCTGAGTAGGAAAAACATTAAATTTAATTTCTTTAGAAAAGAGTACATGACGATCGGTAGTGACCCTGCCTGCTACGCCGCGGTCCCGGGTTCGAATCCCGGTAAGGGCATTTATTTGTGTGATGAGCACAGATATTTGTTCCTGAGTCATATATAAGTATTTATATATATATATATATATATATCGTTGTCTGAGTACCCACAACACAAGCCTTCTTGAGCTTACCGTGGGCCTCAGTCAATCTATGTAAGAATGTCCTATAATATTTATTTATTTATTTAAATTAGAATATAAATATTAGGTCCTCCTGGTAATTTTATTCAAGCCAGTATTTAAGAGTCAACTGATAATTTGATGCCGACTTTTTCATTTGAAATTGACAGTTGGTACACCGTTTAGTGCAATTTGATAAACTATTTCTAAAATTAGACACAGGTTGCATCATCCTGATTGCTTAATCAATTTAGATAAAAACAAACAAATGCATTTTGTTATCACCAACCTGTTTACACTAGGTTTAGGAGCTGCAGAGAAACTAGGTTGGAAATAATGTTGTCATTCTATTGTGTACTAGCTTATACCCGCGGCTTCGCTCGCGTTAAATTCGAAGATTGCGAAATGCTCCGTACAAACTAGGGCTTCCAAATACCGGACATTCTCCAATACCGGTATTCATTCCGGTATTGGCGATTTCAATACCGGGATCCCGGGATCCCGGTATTGAAATCAGGAAAATATAAAAACCAAGTAATTTGCTTAAAATAACAAATTTTATTCAAAATCTCGTTTGTTAATTTTCATGCGTGTTATACTACAGCAGAATCTTGCTAATCCGACTTACAATTCTTACAAATGGGTCAAATCGATTACATTTCCAACTTAAAAAGTTTCGATTTTGACCCAAAACGGTTTTTCAAACTTATGTGGCCAAGTCGGCTCAACTTTTATTGTTTTTAAGTATACCTACATAGTTCAAACGGCTACGCCCTGTGCTCTTTATTTTTGTTGTGAGTGGGACTGAGGACGCAGTATAAAATCAAGCGGGAAAGAGCGCCAGATCTGTACTCAGGTGATTCTGTAAGTTAGATATCGCCTCCAGATCGGACATTTTGCAAGAAGACGCGGCCATAGCAAACCATGTTTTTTTGCCAAATCGTTCTCTTTAAGCTCGTGCGGAATAGAACCTTTTACATTTTAATAATAACAGGCCTTTGCATCTATAACAGACGATTCAAGCAGCATCCTTGCGACACTTACATTCGTGGCCGTATAGCCCAATTCAAGAGAGGATCCCTCGTCCGCACACACGGCAGGTATATGCTCCCCCAGATGGGCGGGGGTTAGAGGCCTGCTCGTGACGCCTCATGCGTTTATCATTCAAGGAGAAAAACCAGGCATTGGCGTGCTTGGATTGACCGTCATGGATAACACGGCGCCACGTGGGTCGGTTCTCGGCCAGTCGTTGCCACTGGTTGCATGGAATATCAAATGTGACTATGTCACGCTTCACGCAATCTTTAAAGCGCAGCATTGGCCGTCCGACCGGTCTCTTTGCATCTGCAACCTCTTCCAGCAGGATTTGACGCGGCAAACGAGTCCGCTCCATTCGATACACATGCCCGAGCCACCTCAGTCGCCTCTTCTTTAATATGGCTATGATACTAGGAAGCTGTGTCTCATTCATGCAGTGTTACATTTTATAGTCGGTGTTAATGGTATAATTGTACTGTAGATTTAACTATAATATCAGTATCACTTTATTAAATAACAAGCATTAAGAGCATTTCTCGATTACACACACTCTATAGTTTCATCATTGACTTTTGAAATTAGAACATGAGATGATTTTTTTTAAACACATTGTAATCAATATCTATGGTACAATTTAGTGGTATTTTTGTTTTTCGTGGCGCTAGAGGCGCTAAAGCACTAATAAAATAAATCCACCAAATCATTGAATAATTAGCCAAGAATCCGCACGAAGCGCTTTGCTTCTTCTTTTCTTATGCGCACTGCCAAGGAGTGGAATTCCTTGCCGGCGGCTATATTTCCGAGCTCATATAACCCTTCCTTCAAATCAAGAGTGAACAGGCATCTTCTGGGCGAGCTCACTCCATCGTAGGCCACGTCTTTGACTCTGCTTTGGCTAGTCTGTGGCCAAGAGTAAGCCCATTTATAAAAAAAAAGCTAAATTGTCCGACATAGATTATTAAAAATCACATTAAGAAATAATCTATGGAATCACACATTACTTTGCGGAAATCCATGATAATCAAAATCAAAAAGATTACTTCGCGGAATAGGAACACTTCATTTACGTATAAGAAAAGTAATTTTCCTCATTTTGATAGTTGAGTAGTGAGTTCCCTATTTCGTTACTATCGGGAATGTTACGGCAAAGTTTTCAGCTAGAGTTCAACACACTAACGCACACGTACAACAGTGAAAATAGAGTACCTACGGTATTCGTTAGTTCGTTTGCATTAACCAATATAGATGCATCAAGGCGATTTGTTTACAGAGGATCTATGGCCTATTACAACTACGTTTGACGTGTTGCTTTTCTGTCACACTTACGTGCGAAGTCACAAGTGCGACAAATGTGTCAAAAACTGTTCGCGGCAGACCCTCCTCAATGAATGCTTTTGACGCGTAACTTTAATTCTTTATCTGGGTAATCATCGAAAAAACTATCATTTTCATACAAATCTTGCAAAAACACCAGACAGAGAATGTGTCAAATCGAGAAAAGAGAGCAACAAGCAAGATTTACGCGTGTAGTGACCATCATGATGCAGAAATTTTACGTTTTTGATGAGTAATTTACGTTAATTTGGCATAATTTGTTAGTTTTTAAAAATACCGGGATCCCGGTATTGCTAAATTAAATACCGGTATTGAAATGGGGCCAAAAAAGGCGGGATCCCGGGATCCCGAGATACCGGGATCCCGGTATTGGAAGCCCTAGTACAAACTTCCCCCCCCCCTTTAGGGAAGTGGGGGTTAGAAACAGACAAAAAGTAGCCTATGTCATTCTCCATCCCTTTCAATTATCTTCACTTAAAAAATCACGTGAATTCGTCGCTCTGTTTTTTAAAGCGGTCACCGTAACCTATGATCGCCTGCAACTCAAACAGTGTCACATGCGCGTTGCCACCCCATTAGAAACTTGTACATTCCCTTTTGCTGTGTTAAGTACACAGCAAAAAGGAGTGTACAAGTTCTAAGGGTAAGATGGAACAAGTTAGTTCCGTAAGTCCTCCCGTCATCAGCACACCGCACCCTCGTTGAGCTCTGGCAGCCTTACTCACCGACAGGAACACAACACTATGAGTAGGGTCTAGTGCTATTTGGCTGCGGTCTTCTGTAAGGCGGAGGTACTACCCCAGTTGGGCTCTGCTCTAGATTCGAGCGAGACGATATCCGCTGTTCTGTGCCCTACCACACAAAGCGGAATATCATTCGCTATGCCCTACCTCCTACAAAAACCTCCTCACTTTCGGCACAATTATCATTTGCTGGGTTGCTCACTACACTCATTACGTCATTAGCTAAGGGCTCATCCACACGGACTACCGGCGTAGTACGTAACACCGTCTAACCCCTAGCTGGAAGACTCACTTTTTTTTCTAATTTACAGACTATGCAGCCTCGACAGAATACAGAAGTCAGAGAAGATGATAGCCAAGCTGCCGGCCACTCACCAACGGAGGCTCGAGAAGTACAAGTCCTACCTCACCAAGTTTAAGAAGTGTCTCGATGTTAACAACAGTGTGGTGCACCTCATTATTAAGGTAAATTTGTTATTTAGAATACTCTTCACTTTAAGAAGTTGATATTGGCTAAAAATGGCTCACTACGCCAGAAACCAGCCATCTACACCCTGTTTTTATTGAATTCCGTTAACTTTAAGGGAAGCTTCTTTAGGTCAAATACAATTAATTTCTCTAAAAAACTAGCGTCTTAACTCTTAGGCCGTTTTCACATTATCCGATCCGATATCGGATGTAGGAAGGATGTAAAATGTAAGATTTATGCGCTTCCAGTGGCCCGTTTCTCGAAAGATACAAGCCTTGTATTACAAGTGTGTTTCCATGACAACCCATACGATTGGACAGTTCGCGCACTTGTAATACAAGGCTTGTACCTTTCGAGAAACGGGCCCCAGGTCTTTATTTATGTATTTGATAGATCATTATTACTAAAAAACGATATAAAACGCAAAAATTGCGGCTTTAATCCAGATGGCACTATCCTACGACAGTTTTTGTCCGAGGCACCATCGAACTGCCGATATCGGCAGGACGCTTCCGACATTTTTGGCATGCCGGACCCCCCGCCAGCTGTCGGCCGAAAATATTTGTATGTGTGCGTATATAATGTAGGTATAATAATGTAGGTGTAGGATGTCGGTCCTACATCCGATATCGGATCGGATAATGTGAAAACGGCCTTACGGTTACCGAGTTATTAAAAAAATAAAAATAATTACTGAACACGTGTGTAGCAGCCTTTATCACTCCCTAATGTTATTTGTTTTGACATGTGCCGTCAATCAATTGACACTAACTTGAATGTTATCCTTAAGGGTCTCTCACACTTAATTCATTTATTTTGTATGAACGATGAAAAAATTTTTTTGCGAATTTAACTAAAAGTGATTATACAGGTTGGTTCCTGATAATGAACAAAACAACGTGTTGAATTTAACGGAAAACAAAAAAAAACACGGTGTATATTTAGATGCATCTGGGCGAATCTAGCGAACTACCATTTATCTGTGTACGGCCTCGTTGAGTTTAAATAGTTTAATAAAACGAATGCAATTGATAAAATTGTGCTCAAAGCGCTCAATTATCTACCTAAAAGTACTTTTACTGCGCACATCTGGGCGTGAGTCATACTGTACTTGCAGCTGATAAGCTCTTAAGTTTTGTGCTTGCTTACTTAACAAAGACATAATGTAACTCCGTATAGACAGCTACAGTCTTAAGAAAAAACGTACAGTCGCCATCAGATATATAAGAGCGCTCGAGGTACTCAAAAATATCTGAACACGCCTCTAACGCCTAGGCAATAGAGGCGTGTTCAGATATTTTTGAGTACCTCGGGCGCTCTTATATATCTGATGGCGACTGTACCTCAAAACCATATAGAAAAAGGTACGGTGGCCTAGATGGCGTTACACCTTTAGGAGACGCTCGGCTAGATGGTGCTAATATTGTATTAATATTTGACATTTTAACACATATCAAGCTAAGAATATGGGCCAAATTGTCATAACCCAACCACAAAATTAAAATTTTGAAAAACCCCCGACCGCGACATAGTAGACCGATTTTCATGAAACATGGCTATGAACACTCCCGATTAACTCAGTTTTCAGACAAAAAAAACGAAATCTAAATTGGTTCATCTGTTCGGGAGCTACGATGCCACAGACAGACACACACAGAGACAGACATATAAACAGACAGACAGGTACACACACGGACAGACACGTCAAACTTATAACACCCCGTCGTTTTGGCGTCGGGGGTTAAAAATTGAGGTTCAAAAGTTTTAAGCTTGTGTCGAGAGATGGCAGTCTATGCACTGTGATTACACATTTTACTTCGACAGTAACCCTCTACAATACTCGATCCTCTTTGTTACTTAAATACTCTTGTACATGACGTTCTCAAGAAAAATATACCACACTAGCTTTTTCCCGTGGCTTCGCTCGCGTTAGAAAGAGACAAAAAATGCAAATGCCTTATAGCATTAAGTCCGCCTTGTGTACAATTGTATTTTCTTTTGTGCAATCTCTATCCCTTCAACTATCTCCACTTAAAAAATCACGACAATTCGTCGCTCTGTTTTGCCGTGAAAGACGGACAAACAAACAGACACACACACTTTCCCATTTATAATATTAGTATGGATTGTCGTTTACTATAAGGATGAGATCGTGTCTTTGAATGAACCTGTGAGAGCGCCTTTATGCTTAAATAATAGTTATTTGTTATACAAGGGGGCAAAGTTGTATTTTAACGCCGAGTGTGGAATTGAAAAACGAGCAAGTGAAAGGATTCTCTGGTTGAACCACGAGCGAAGCGAGTGGTTCGAGAATAGAATCCTGAACTTGCGAGTTTTTTAACACACGAGAAGTAAAATACATTTGCACCCGAGTGTAACACAAAACTTTTCTCCTCACTATAGCGAGGAAACTACAACGCAAAAAATGCGTTTATCACTGCTTCCAGTAGTTCCACAGGTGGTAAATCATCTTTATTACTAGATTCACCTACTTTTATCAATTTTAAAGCAGTTAATTTGACTTTATTCAAGGTCAAATTACTTTACCCACTAGTGGATAAAATGCGTTTTTACCCGCTGGTATTAAAGGACAAAACACGTGTTTCCGAGCTAGTGAGGGGAAAATAAATAAATAAATATTGGGGACACCTTACACAGATCAATTTAGCCCCAAACTAAGCAAATCTTGTACTATGGGTGCTAGGCGACGATATACATACTTAAATAGATAAATACATACTTATATACATAGGAAACATCCATGACAGGAACAAATATCTGTGCTCATCACACAAATAAATGCCCTTACCGGGATTCGAACCCAGGACCGCGGCTTAGCAGGCAGGGTCACTACCGACTGAGCCAGACCGGTCGTCAAGCGACAGTCGTGCTTAAGCGACAATGTGGGACCTTTTTCTTAAGAGCGGCACGAATAGTTGGAACCATAGCATGTGGCAGCAGTTCTCGAAAAGTTTGTACAAAAATTAAAGAAAAAGTTAAATTCGTTTTTATTATTCCTATTTTGTTACCAAGATTTATTTGATGAATTGAGATTTTAGTAAGTTTTATTTCGTCATTAAGGTTCTCTAGTATCTATATTTTCTTAATAATAACAATTGTGTCGCTTAACTTCAAACCTGGGTAAATCCATTCTGCTTTAAGGTTGATTGTATAAAAAATATAATATGATTTGAAAGATAATCAACCTTATAGCAAAATGGATTTACCCAGTTTTGAAGTTAAGCGACACAATTATACTAATAAATTATTTTACTTATAAATTATTATTACTTACTTATAAATAATTACTTATAAATAATTATTCTTACTTATAAATTATAATGTTAATGTTGTAATGTATTCCAATTTGTGCCGCTTTGGCTTTAGCTGTAAGGTGCAATTTGTTATTTGAATAAATAAATGAAATGAAATAAATGAAATTAACCTGTATATATCTTACGAAAGTCGACTTATATTACTATTGGTAACAAAAAAGGATCAATTAAAATTTGCTGACGTGGCTATGTACAAAGTATTCGGGAACTGCTTGCTCATGGACGTCTGCAAGTCCAGACTAAATGCGCTTTACGTGTAACAACAAAACGATATTTTACAGGACGTCGACACGATGTTCGAAAACGTGGACCACACAACGACGGACAACGGCAGCAACGGCGCTGAGAGTTTCGGGTGCAACTATAATAACTGTGAAATAAGCTCGCACAAGCAACATAAGATGCAGCACGACGTTGATAAGGTGGTTATAAATTTAATTATTGGTTTCCTAAGTATCTGATATGACAGAACTTCGTCAATTTCGGACCGAATTTTATTTTGACTTGCATGGGATCATTACATAATATAACAGTCATACTGTTCGATCGATTCACGATTTTAAGTGTGTAATAGAGTGATCGTTAATGACTGATTAATAGTTATTGAACCGCGAACGTAGCGAGTGGTTCAAAAAGTGGAATCTTGAGCGTTGCGAGGGTATCAAGGCACGAAGGTTAAACAAATTTTGCCACCGAGTGAAACACAACATTTTTCACCACAGCAACACTATGAAAATATGAACTGTAAAACATCAAAATAAATAAAATTACTTCAATTTATTTAACGTATATGATTCAAAATCATCATTTATACCTACGTGAATTCCAACACCCAGCTTTAAACATCAAGTTAAAATTTGTATGAAATTACTTTGCACTCTTGTGGATAAAATGAAATTTTGCTATCTGTTTTCGAATAGCAAAGAAAGCCTTTATCAGTTGGTGTAGTGAAAAAGTTATTTGTTTTGACTTGAGCTGCACGTGTTACTTTGACAGTGACAGCAGTTTGTTTACGTTTATTCCGTTCAATTCGTAATGGGATTATAATTCATGAAGTATCTTTCCATTTGACAGGTGGTGTCAGTGCTGAAGAATATAGTCCGCGATTGGAGCGCCCTCGGGGCGGCGGAGCGGGATCAGTGCTACAAGCCCATATTGGAAGAGATGGAGGAACGATTCCCTCTAGACGAATACAGGTAAGAAACACACAATGATACCTACTCTTTGTGGCATACACAGATGTCATATATACCATAGATCAAGCAAACGTATCTACTTAGCGTGTCAAATGAACTCAGTGAAATCCACTGAGTTGTCCGTCTTTACTCGCAGCTTGCAGCTTTCGGGCGTCAATTTTTGTAAGTTGAAGTCAAATCAAAACATAAAAAATGCCTCGTTACGTGATATTCAATTGCAACAACACAAAAATTATGAACAATCAAGAGCCTGAGACTTAAAATTACAGGCAAGAAACAACTTCAGTACAAAATTTGACACGCTCGGCTCCTATACAAATAGATGAACTTGTTTCTTCTATATAAATAAAGTTCTGTGGTGGCATATTTAGAATAGAATAGAAAAGTTTTATTCGTAAACACACAGACAATAAACAATATTTATGAATGACATAGGAGAATAAAGTGCCACGAAATGGCCTCACCTCAGCATATTGCTGGCGACTTCCAGCGCTGGTCTTCCGGTGAGACCATTAAGTGAGAAAAATCACGGAAGGCAACAGACAAAACTAAAGAAACACGAGGCATTAAATAACGAAATACAAAAATAACGAAACATACAGCATAAAGAAGTTATAAAAAATATAAATATTTCAATATAACCTAACCACAAAATTAAAATTTTGAAAAACCCCCGACATAGTTAGTGGACCGATTTTCAGATATATATCAGCAGTTCTCGATAAGTTTGTACAAAAATTAAGGAAAAAGTTAAATTAGTTTTTATTATTCCTATTTTGTTACCAAGATTTTTTTGATGAATTGAGATTTTAGTAAGTTTTATTTCGTCATTAAGGTTCTCTAGTATCTATATTTCTTAATTATAACAATTATCCTGTATAGGTATATCTTACGAAAGTCGACTTATATTAGTAAATGTTGGTAACAAAATAGGATCAATTAAAATCTGCTGACGTGGCTATGTTCAAAGTTTTCGGGAACTGCTCATATCGTCGAACCCAGTTTTGTATACTGTATCCGATATATATCGGATATATATCCTCGAACCCTGCTTTTCGTTGCGTTAATATTTTATACTGAATACTGGCATCTTAAACCTCGAACAGAAAAGTGCCACTTTGCTCTCTAGCCTAACAGGGAAAAAAATTACCCTTTCCTGAGCATTTCTTTTTTTTTCGCCACTTTTATGAAATGTGATATTTTTGAAAAAAAATATTGTATTTCTACTCAGAATCACTAGCTTTTTCAAACGTAGTAGTTAAAATTGTCCCATTCGATTTTTTCTTATTTTGTTCCCATTTTCCGTCCATGTCGTGTGGGTAACAAAAGAGGAAAGTAACAAAAATGAATGGAAATTCTGGGACACCTTGTCTCCCAGTGAGATTGAAAGTACTCGTGATTCTGAGTACAATTGACCTAAAAGTCCCTAAGAAAATCAAAATAAAAAAAAATGGCAAATAAAACCTAACGGCCCAGCCACGACATTGGTCTAAGCGCGACAGCGGTGAGCGGCGGCCATACATGGGAGCGAGACACAGCGATGGGACTTTTCTTTCGCACGTATGGCTGCCGCTCACCGCTGTCGCGCTTAGACCAATGTTGTGGCTGTGGCATAATGGGTGAGGTGAAAAGTAATGATTGTTTCCAGTGAGCGCAGCCGCGTGAAGGTGCTCGTTCCGGGGGCGGGGCTGGGCCGCCTCGCGTGGGAGATAGCTGCCCGCGGCTACAGTTGCCAAGGCAACGAGTTCTCACTGTTCATGCTGTTTGCGAGCAACTTCATACTCAACCGGTGCCCTGAGGTAAGGCATTAAGAGGTTAAGGATGTCCCCCAAACATATGGACTGAAGTAGTCTTAAAAAATTTAAAACCTCTGCCACATACTGTCCTACTCGCGCGATTATCGCACTAGGTTGTTACGGGTCCTTTGACTCGCGCCAAAAAACCGACAAAATAGGGAGCGGTGGGCATGACGAGTGGCGCGGCCACTCTGTGCCTCTGCCTACTTCCATCGCTACCCCTTCCCACGCCGCTCGTCGAGTACACTGTGTCAGAGGTATTACAATTCTGCGAAAAAATTCTGCCAATGGTCATACTTATTGCGTGGACTGACTTGAATCTGACATTGCAATTTGTTAAGAAATTAAAAATCTTTTCTCGCAAAAATCGGGAGACTTTTTTGTAAAGAAAATTAGAGAAAAGCCTGAATATTGTAAAGTGTAGCGTTCACAATCACTGAGGCAGAATATAAATGTACGGATAAAGCTTAAAGTAAGGGGTTGGTTGCCTCGCGTGGGAGATAGCTGCCAGAGGCTACAGTAGGCTAGTTTCCTATACTTAAAATAATAGTACAACATTACGATACAAGTGCGTAAAAAAGGAAGTTCGAAACGAGTGGCGATAATTTAAAAAACACCCTTCGGTCGTGTTTTAATTTATCGCCACTCGTTTCGAACTTCCTCTTTTTCGCACTTGTATCGAAATGTACTATTTCAGGTTCATTATACGTTAGGTTGAAACTTCGGATGGTCATCTGTACTGAAAAACGTCGTACGATACACGTGCGTATCGTAATATACTATTATGAAGTGCATGAAATAAAGCACCACATAATTAGAAGAAAAATATGGACAGTAGTTATTTTTAAACATAATTTCTATTTAATAAGTCAAAGAGAAAGATATAAAGTAAATGCATTGACCGTGACGTCACTCCTCACCCTCAGTATTTGATAGTAATTCCATATTAGCAAATCGTTTTGACAGTTCATAAAAAGAAGCTGATTTGACTAGTAGGAAACTAGCCTGTTGCCATGGCAACGAGTTCTCACTCTTCATGCTGTTCGCGAGCAACTTCATACTCAACCGGTGCCCTGACCTTGAAGATGATCTGTGTAGCGTTGGCTAGTACTGAGCAAGAGTCATCATTAACCTCCTTGCGTTATTGCGACATTTTCCACGGCTTATGGGAGCCTGGGTTCCGCCTTCACAACTAATCCCAAGATTTGGCGTAGGCTTTAGTTTAACGAAAGCGTCTGCCGGGTAACAAGGCCTTATTAGAATTAGTCCGGTTTCCTCACGATGTTGTCCTTCACCGAAAAGCGACTGGCAAATATCAAATGGGTGAATCAACTTTTTCTTGCTTTTTGCAAGAATTGCCCATACTTATTATTAGCTCTACTTTTGTGAGTTTTAACCTGGCCATCGTGAATAAAGATCCTTATTTTTATTTTACATTAAGGGAATAATTTAAAAACCGGCCAAGACCGTGTCGGGCCACGCTCAGTGTAGGGTTCCGTAGTTTTCCGTATTTTTCTCAAAAACTACTGAACCTATCAAGTTCAAAACAATTTTCCTAGAAAGTCTTTATAAAGTTCTACTTTTGTGATTTTTTCATATTTTTTGAACATATGGTTCAAAAGTTAGAGGGGGGGGGGGACGCACTTTTTTTCCTTTAGGAGCGATTATTTCAGAAAATATTAATATTATCAAAAAACGATCTTAGTAAACCCTTATTCATTTTTAAATACCTATCCAACAATATATCACACGTTGGGGTTCGAATGAAAAAAAAAATCAGCCCCCACTTTACATGTATGGGGGGTACCCTAATAAAACATTTTTTCCCATTTTTTATTTTTGCACTTTGTCGGCGTGATTGATATACATATTGGTACCAAATTTCAGCTTTCTAGTGCTAACGGTTGCTGAGATTATCCGCGGACGGACGGACGGACGGACAGACAGACATGGCGAAACTATAAGGGTTCCTAGTTGACTACGGAACCCTAAAAAAATCATTTACAATTAAATCTATATGTGACCCAGTGGAAGAGACACTTTTTTCATACAAAAGTGAGGGACAGCTATGTCCACTGGGTCACTGCTCGAAATAAAGTAATAAAATAGCAAATCCTATAAAAACATGATGTATTGCATAGCTTGTATATCTGTTTTGTTGTTGTATGTCTGTTATTGCACACCTCACATAGTTTACAAGTAATACACAAGAAACAAAACAAATAATATAATAAGTAGTCTGTTTTAAATATAATAAGTATAAACTAATTACACTAAATACAAATTAAATTTTCTGACCACATGTAGTCGAAGTATGCGTAATTTTGCTGGCAAAGAAAAGTTGATTCACCCAAATGACATTTCATGTTCCTAACTTCTTAAAAACTCATTGGTAGATGCCGGGTTTGGAATTCGCGTAAAATACGAAGTGCGAATTCGTAAAACTAGTGTCTATGCCCAAGTCAAAGCGGACCCCAGGCTCCCATGAACGACGGCGAATACCGGGATAACGCAAGGAGGTTGATGATGATGATGATTTTTTACAGGCGAACAAGTACACGGTACACCCGTGGCTCCATCAATACGTGAACAACGTGACATGCGAGCATCAACTGCAAGCGGTCACGTTCCCCGACGTGAGGCCCGGCGCTGAGCGACCGAACCACCACTTCTCCATGACCGCAGGGGACTTCCTCAAGGTTAGTCTTTCATTATGACAGGTCACTCAGACATTTAACATTTTTATTATACCTACAGAGTGGATTTTCATAAATCACTGAACAATTTTATAAACATACAGGGTGGATTTTGATAAATCACTGACAACGAGAATTTTTATAAACATACAGGGTGGATTTTGATAAATCACTGACAACGAGAATTTTTATAAACATACAGGGTGGATTTTGATAAATCACTGACAACGAGAATTTTTATAAACATACAGGGTGGATTTTGATAAATCGCTGAAAGCGAGAAATTTTAAAACGTACAGGGTGAATTTTAATAATATATAAAAATGAGAATCTTTGAAACATACAGGTTGGTTTTTGAGAAATCACTCCTAAATGAGACATTTTTATGCATACAGGATGGATGGATTGCGATAAAAATTACACTTTTTAATACACAAGGTGGATTTTAATAATATCTCTAAAAATGAGAACTTTTGATACATTCAGGATGAATTTTGATGTCATTGTAAAAATGACCTTTTTTTATTCCAACCTGTATGTTACCGTCCAAAGTCTAAAATTCTCAAAAATAACCCTTTTTGTCAAACCCTGTATGTTTTGCAAAATTGCCCCTTCTTTATCCCACCCTGTATATTTCACTTGGGGCTCTTGATTTGACAATACATGAATGAACACACAATACACGGTCCACCCGTGGCTCCATCAATACGTGAACAACGTGACATGCGAGCATCAGCTGCAAGCGGTCACGTTCCCCGACGTGAGGCCCGGCGCCGAGCGACCGAACCACCACTTCTCCATGACCGCCGGGGACTTCCTCAAGGTACATGCTCTTTCATTATGCCAAAGAAGATCGAGTATTATAGAGAATGACTGTCAAAGTCAAATGTGTAATCACAGTAAGACTTAAAACTTTTCAACCTCAGTTTTGACAATTTAAGTATGTATATCGTCGCTTAGCACCCATAGTACAAGCTTTGCTTAGTTTGGGGCTATGTTGATCTGTGTAAGGTGTCCCCCAATATTTATTTATTTTATTTATTTTAATTTGGCCCATATTCTTAGCTTGATATGTTTTAAAATGTCAAATATTAATATTAGCGCCATCTAGAGCGTACCCTAAAGGTGTATCGCTATCTAGCTCACCGTACCTTTTTCTGTATGGTTTTGGGGTACGTTTTTTTCTTAGACTTTATCTGTCTATACGAAGTTATGTAGGTCTTTGATTATGCCAACTCTACATATGACTCTTAAATACATGGCGACTCTACACAATGACACTTTTATACATACAGGAAGGGTATAGATATAACCTAACCACAAAATTAAAATTTTGAAAAAAACCCCGACCGCGACATAGTAGACCGATTTTCATGAAACATGGCTAAGAACACTCCCGACTAACTCAGCTTTCAGACAAAAAAAAACTAAATCTAAATCGGTTGATCTGTTCGGGGGTTTGTTCCTGAGTCATGGATGTTTTCTATGTATATAAGTTTGTATTTATCTATTTAAGTATGTATGTATTTATTTATTTATTTAAACTTTATTGCACAGTAAAAATATACAGTTACAAAAGGCGAACTTAATGCTACATGGCATTCTCTACCAGTCAACCTTTAGGCCAAACAGAGAAGACCAAAAAAGGTGCGGGATATGTAAAGAACACTAAAGACTTGATTTTATTGGACTACGTTATAGAGAAAAAAAAATAGGGACTTATATAAATATATTTACCTATTTAAGACACTAATAACTATAATAAATACATATATTAATGATAAATACATATAAATTACATATTATATCGTCGCCATATTGTATATCGTCGCTTAGCACCCATAGTACAAACTTTGCTTAGTTTGAGGCTAAGTTGATCTGTGTAAGGTGTTCCCAATATTTATTTAAAAAAAACTTATTCCAAATTATTTGTTACCAGGTATATACAGAAGCCGAGCAATGGAACTGCGTAGCGTCGTGTTTCTTCATAGACTGCGCTCCCAACGTGATAGAGTTTATAGAGCGGATATACTCGATTCTAGAGCCAGGCGGCTATTGGATCAACCTTGGACCTCTACTGTACCATTACAGGTATTTATTATTTTACTAGCTCTTGTGCGCTCGCGTTATATTCGAAAATTGCGGAATACTCCATACAACCCCCCTCCCCCCATTTTAGGTAAGTGGGGTGTTGGAAAGAGACAAAAAGTAGCCTATGTCACTCTCCATCCCTTCATCGCACATAAAAACATTACGATACAAGTGCGTAAAAAAGGAAGTTCGAAACGAGTGGCGATAAATTAAAACACGACCGAAGGGAGTGTTTTAAATCGACACGAGTTACGAATTTCCTTTTCGCACGTGTATCATACGACTTTTTTCAGTACAGATGAGCCTCCGAAGTTTCGACCTGGCATATAATGAACCACTTCTCGCACTAGTGCGTAAAAAAACACCATCTGTACTGAAAAAGTAATTTAATTTAATATGTTTGTTGCAGTGACATGCCATCGGAAAACAGCATAGAGCCACCATATGACATTCTACTCGAGATTATTAGAGACATTGGTTTCGATATTCTGGTAAGTAAAAAAAACAAGAGAAGACAAAAAAAACGGCCAAGAGCGTGTCGGGCCAAGCTCAGTGTAAGGGTTCCGTAGTTTCCCGTATTTTTAACCGCCGCCTCAAATCTCTCAAAAGAAGATGGTTCTCTATTCGTCTGTATTTTTTTTTAATGTTTGTTCCTCGATATCTCCGTCGTTACTGGACCGATTTTGAATTTTTTTTTTGATTGAATGTATATGCATACAGATTGGTCCCATTTTTCTCAGAACCCAGTTCTGATGATGGGATCCTGGAGAAATCGAGGGAACTCCTCAAATCTGAAAGGCATACATATGGCGATTTTTGTGTTTTTAAAGAAACAGCATGCACTTACGTACGGAACAGTGATTATTTTCAATAACTGTTCAACCTATCAAGTTCAAAATGACCCTAGTTTACTACGGAACCCTAAAAACTTCAGAAATAGAAAATTAATTACATATATTTAATGAAATATAATACTATTTACAGAAAGAGCAAACGGGCGTGAAGACGAAATACGCCCAAAATCCCAACTCTATGATGCAGCACGAATACGACTCAGTTTTCTTCGTGTGCAGGAAGCCTTACTGTATGTAAACACACTCACACACACAACTACAAAGAATATACGGAAAACTTATAAAATATGTACATATTAAAAACGGTCAACCAAATCTTAGCACTTAAATAACCTAACCTAAAAAAAAAAACCCGACAGTGAACCGATATTCATGAGACATGGCTAAGAACGCTCCCGACTAATTCAGCTTTTAAACAAAAAAAACTAAATCTAAATCGGTTCATCCGTTCGGGAGCTACGATGCCACAGACAGACACATACACAGATAATAACCTAACCACAAAATTATAATTTTGAAAAAACCCCCGACCGTGACATAGTAGACTGATTTTCGTGAAACATGGTTAAGAACACTCAAAACGAAATCTAAATCGGTTCATCTCTTCGGGAGCTACGATGCCACAGAAAGACAGACAGACCAACAGACAGACAGACACGTCAAACTTATAACACCCCATTGATTGGAAATGTAGGGGCGGATGTGTTATTCTTGTAGAAAATTTGAATTTTTTAACTCCCAACGCAAAAACGACGGGGTGTTATGTTTGACGTGTCTGTCTGTCTGTTTGTCTGTCTGTCTGTGTGTGTGTCCGTCTGTGGTATCGTAGCTCCCAAACGGATGAACCGATTTAGATTTAGTTTTTTTTTTGTTTGACAGCTGAATTAGTCGGGAGTGTTCTTAGCCATGTTTCATGAAAATCGGTCCAATATGTAGGGGTTTTTTTCAAAATTTGAATTTTGGGGTTAGGTTATCAGTGCCAAGACTTGGTTGACTGCCTATATTTGTTGGCGACTGTACTAAAACTGATTTAGTATGGGAGCGAGTCGCATTTACGAAAATTATAAAAATATTGATAAAACTTGAGTATTCAAAAAGAAGATAATTTTGTATTAGATAGAAGGTAAAAGACTAAGCGAGACAGCTATATATTTTATAATATCGATATTTCTGTCTTTTGTTATATAGCTTAGTGTGCCTTTCCACCAGAGATGCGATATGAAGATGTGTTTGATATCCACCAATCATGTTCATTGTTCCACAAAGCAAAGTGCTAGTGGAAACGGGTTCGATTAAGATGATTGGTAGGTGGCGTGGTCATTTTCGCGAGAACAATCAGATTTTTTTTCTAAGGTAAGTAAGTTTTATGTTTTTCCTACTCGGAAACAGGAGCCCTTTCAATCTAGGACAAATAACCTAACCGTGAAATTAAAATTTTGAAAAAACCCCCGACCGCGACATAGCAGACCGAATCTCATGAAACATGGCTAAGAACACTCCCGACTAACTCAGCCTTCAGACAAAAAAAAGTAAATCTAAATCGGTTCATCCGTTCGGGAGCTACGATGCCTCAAACAGTCACACACACAGACAGACAGACACGTCAAACTTATAACACCCCGTTTTTGCATCAGGCGTTAAAAACAAGAGACAAAAAAGTGGTCCCAAAATTTTCTATTATTTTGCATACTTTCCACTTTGTAACCGCCGTACAATGTGTTTGAAAAATGGTAACGAAGTGGAAAAAATAAATTCGGGACGCTTTTTTCCTGCTAGTAGGATGTAAAGGGCTCGTAATTCTGAGTTCGAAAAACATTTTTATTTTAGAAAAAAAAAGTTTTTGAATCTTTTTCGCGAAAATACCGACGTAGGACATATCGGGTGGAAACGCACACTTATAATCGTGTGTATTTGACAAAATATTTGTAAAAACTGTCGCACGACAGTCGAAAACAGCGCAACGCAGTTTTAGACAGAAAATATCCAAATTAATATTTGTTTTGATTTTTTTCTAAATTGTTTTACCCTCGTAGCGCCCACCATAAAATTTTGATTCTTATTGTACTTGAGATTGAATTCGAGTTCGAAAAATTTTAGAATCAAGAAATTATTATTTATTTGTTTACATGAAAGTTAAAATTCCATTGAAACCATTATGTACTTTAGAAAGTACATTGGGCGCCACGAGGATATTAGATTAATTAGTGAAGATGCCAAGTTTTTAGTTTTAAAATAAGTTCAAGTACAGTTCAAGAGGTGTTATAAACTCCTTTTGGTTGCAAACAAGCATATGATCTGTCATAGATAAGAAATATTAAGTGTATTTTTTTATTTTATTATTATTATAAATGGGCTTACTCTTGGCCACAGACAAGCCAAAGGCAAAGACGTGGCCTACGATGAAGTGAGCTCGCCCAGAAGATGCCTGTTCACTCTTGATTTGAAGGTTGTTTTATATAGCTCTATTAAAAAGAAGCGTTTTTTACCGTATTAGGAAGTTTAGCTACTAAAGGAGTGTATAATATCTCAAATTATGTATTATATCGGTTATTTAGTCATTTATTTTAATGCATGTTTTTATTTAAGTTTTTTTTGACATTGGGACGAAAATTGGACCAAAGCTGAAAAAAACTCTTAATTCTTAATACAGAGACATTCACAGTAAAAAAGAAACAGAACCTCTATTGTCAAGGCGATAAGGCGTGTTCAAATATTTTGCGTTCCCCGGCCGCTCAGATATACAGGCTGTAAATCTAATACGGGCAAATCTCTTAATGGTGTTTGTATAGGACATAAGAAATTCAATTAAATAACTTTTACATAAAATATTTGTTTATCCCTACAAAATAATTCGGGCCGCAATGTAATGCAAACACACATTAATCATTCTTTGACAG
Organism: Leguminivora glycinivorella; assembly: GCF_023078275.1. NCBI lineage: Eukaryota > Metazoa > Arthropoda > Insecta > Lepidoptera > Tortricidae > Leguminivora > Leguminivora glycinivorella. Next base: position 11,359,566 of record NC_062994.1, read on the forward strand.
TACATGGTTGCTGGGAAATTTTCCAAAAATTCATATTAAGAGTAACTCAAAAACACCTCAATTAATAATAATAACACTAATGGATTATATGCCTGGCTTCATTTATCGCCCGTATTACGTTTACACACTGTATTTGATCGCGACTGTACTACGTATGAAGCCTTATATGGTTAATGGTACTCCCACACTGGCTGTTATAGATGTTAACACTGTGTGACAAGGATAGCGTAATGTCAATGCCATCGCGCTGTCCCTGTCCCACAATGTTATACACGGACCGTTCAAACTTTGCATAGTGACTTTTGAGGCCATAATGAACAACTTTACTTTTATTATGGAAAGAATGGTGGAATCACAAAAAAATGCCTGTTTCATACATGCGCGGATCCAGGGGGGGGTCATGGGGGTCGCTCCCCCCTGGAGCCTAGGTTGGCCATACAAATAGACCACGTGATCCCCCCTGGGGCCTGGGCCTTTACCACGTGACCCCCCCCCCCTGGACACGAAGCTGGATCCGCGCTTGGTTTCATACATTTCGACTGTCATGTTGCCGCTCATTTCTATGGGACAGCCAATTTTTATCGCGATTTCAGCATTGGTCCGGTAATAAAAGTTGTTCATTATGGCCTCAAAAGTCACTGTGCAAAGTTTTAACCGTCCTTTTTATTTCACCCTGTATAACATTTATAACAATATTTTAACCGAAATAAACCGGTTTATTCGACTAGCGGCGAGACGCACCTAAATAACGTTCACGCAGCGAGTTTTTTGTTTGGTCAGAACAGTATTACCTATCCGTGCTGCGGGATAAACCGGTTTATTTTGTTCTAAACCGGTTAATCGAAGGAAACCTTTAAGCGCTCCCCTAAAAACCGGTTTAAAAATAGCGGTTTTTCGAGTGAAAACAAAATTTATAAGTTTCCCGCAAGTACATGATAACGGTTTGAAAATTTAACCGGTATCCAATTTATATTTGTATTTCGACGACCGGTCTGGCGCAGTTGGTAGTGACCCTGCCTGCTACGCCGCGGTCCCGGGTTCGAATCCCGGTAAGGGCATTTATTAGTGTGATGAGCACAGATATTTGTTCCTGAGTCATGGATGTTTTCTATGTATATATAAGTATTTATATATTATATACATCGTTGTCTGAGTACCCACAACACAAGCCTTCTTGAGCTTACCGTGGGCCTCAGTCAATCTGTGTAAGAATGTCCTATAATATTTATTTATTTTATTTATCCAAGCCCTGTGTAACAGTGTGGAAGCACCATAATATCCTAAAATTGTTAAAAGCATTTGTGTCTAGTTTTCGTCGCGCAAAAAACGTATTATTATCAAGACTTGTAGGTAGGTTATAAAATATCCAAAGTCAGGGCACAAAGCTAGGCTATTAATCACAATAATACATTTGAGTCATGACAGATTTCGCCATAGTGACACTGACGATTATGTGCCTATTTCTGGTTTGATAAGTAACATTGTTACTCAGAGTCAATATTTCCTTGTTGAACAGGCAATGAACGGCGAAGTCAATTGTCACTGTTATTAACACGTTCGACGCCGGTGACACAGCGTCTGTGATCAAAAATCCTTACTCCTATGCCAGTGACACATATGTGTGTTTTAATTTATGAGCCTTTTTGTTGCCAAATTTCAAATTAAATAAAAAATGATTGAACATACAGTTATGTTATTCAAAATTAAATCTAAATACGCTTTGGTTTCAAAATTTGTAAGTTTTTGATATTGCACAAGATTACCTTTATACAGTGCCGGGTGGCACAAATATGTGTCATTTTTAAGACGGATTTCAGCGGTTCTCAAAATTTTCATTGGAACTTGTAATAGATTGCACAGCCAATATGAAATAAGTTAACAATTTAGTACTAATTTTGTATTAATAGTATTTCGTACGATATTAATAGTATTTCGTACGATTGTAACATAATTAAGATTTTAATAAACCGTGTTTAGGCCAGTTTTACTGACTAAACTTATGGAACTTTTTTATCACAATTAATTTCCAATTTAGGTAATAACTTTTCTTAGTACTTGGATAGGGTTTGAGATCCGGATATCCGAATTATCCGGATATCCGTTGAATTTGAGATCAGGATCCGAGGTCTCATCGGATCCGGATAAAACGGATAATACGGATCCGTTAAACATGGGCATCGATCCACACCAGAAAAAATTTTCGAATGAAATTTATGAATTATTCCCTGTATTTTGTTCACATTTGTTTAATTCAAATACTACAGAATATCAAGCTAGGTTAGGTTCGGTACATTACGCCATGCAATTAATCCATAAAACTATATATGTATTAATGTTAACAAACTAAATAAAATGAACAGTAAACCCATAGCTGGGCACCGTTAATCAAATAGTTAACTTCGTTAATCGTTAATCCGTTACTTAAAAAGTTAACTTCGTTAATCGTTAAAGCGATACATGTCGGTAGATTTAACGGAAGTTAAAGTTAATCGATAATTCGTTAACACGTCATAAAAATAGGACTTCACTGTAGGTATTATGTATTTGTATTTACTTAGTATCCACCAAAAACCATTAAAACCTGTGACGCCAATCGGTAAAAAACCGAAATGTAATAATTACGGTCTCTTCGGGCTTTTACCGCCATTGGTTGGCTAAATCCTAGGTTTTACTTCGGATTGGTAATTATTGGGTCATTCATGCGGTCGCGATCGTGGTGCGTCGGTTCTTCAAATTGAGATTTGAGACGACAATTCGATGCTGTGGGCCACGATAACTTGGTAGAGTAATCTAAGGCCCGCCGGACTCGATGCGTCGGTTGCGCGATTTGTCTGTCATGCCTGATGATTGCACTCTATTCCCAGGTTAGTGATCGATCTAGCACGTCTAATAAGATTTAGAAGATCTCAAATAAGTGATCCAAAGTCGCCAATTGGTCTTTCGACTGTTTATAACCGACGGATCTGCTTTTACCGATAAATACTAGGTTTTGCCGTACGAGTACTACGGGCTTTTACAGTAGCAGTCAGGACGTGGTATTCGCGACGCAGCGAGCCGCTTGGGGTGCTAGATTAACGATTAACGGACTCGATGAAATTTAACGGAAGTTAACGAATCCGTTAACATTTTTTAAAAGTTAACTTAAAAGTTAATCCGTTAACCGAAATGTTAACTTCGTTAATTACCGATTAACGGATTAACGAGTTAATGCCCAGCTATGAGTAAACCATAGTTTTTAAAACTGTTTTCGTTACTAACTGGATGTATCCCGCAGGAATAACGATAAATTATTAATTTTCTATAAAGCAGAAACGGTTGCCATGGATGTTCTTTAGCTTAGTGATTAATTAAAAATCATGGAGGTAATTATGTAATTACATACGTAATAATTTTATTAGCTCATTTCAGATCCAATTTTTTTGTATTTAATGAGATGGGAGGCAAACTAGCACACCCAAACCACCAGAATAGGGTTGCAAAAAAACGGTTTTTTTTCTGGCTTGAAAAAAACATGAAAAAAAAAAAGTTTTTTTTCTGGAGTATGTTTTTTTTCTAAAGTACGAAATCTCAAAATTTGCAAAATAGTTAATACTTTTATACGGTTTTTTAGACTTAATGTTAACTATTAAACGAATTTAATCAAATCCTTTAATTTCTGGTCTTATAAAAGTTACATTTACGAAATCTGTAGTTGATAGTTATCACCATTTACTGTTGGCAACACCACCGCCTCTCCACGCTACACGCAACATCGGGGATTCCCCAATAAACGTTTGTATACTGAATGTTAATTGAATTAAAATATACGTTATTGTTATTGAAACACGTTACAACTCACGAAAAACCGTTATTGTCGTATTATTTGTTCATCTGAAAAAAAAACACATTTAGAAAAAAAACCATGGTGCTCGGTTTTTTTTTCATGTTTTTTTTTCATAATTCTGAAAAAAAAAACATTTTTTTTTTTTCTATTTACAACCCTACACCAGAAGGATTGGAGTGCACCTCCATAATACTTTTTGTGTAGATAGTTAGATACATACATATTGACACTCCCGGGTCCAACGCAATAAAATTATATTATTTTAACTTTTTTCCTACATCTGCAATGTTGCATGGATATCATTATAGGCTGTGGTTACGGATTTGACGCCCCAGGAAAACGGAGGTACTAGAACAGGTTCACTAGAACAACACTAAATTACCCTGCATTAGCTTATGTATGTTAAACAAAAAATATTGGCCTACTGTTTAATGTTATATGCTGTAGAATGGGAGTGACATTCATTGTGAATTTGTAACTTCAAACTCTAGTAAATCCATTCTGCTTTTTTTGTAATCATCCTTAAAACCGAATCGATTTATCCGAGTTGAAGTTAAGCGACACAATTGTGTTAAAAGTCCGTATATTTATTATGTCGTTTTGTGAGTTTAAATCATTTTATTTCAGTAACAGCAGCTTAGATTTGACGAAACCCCTATAAAAATTGACCATTTCAACACGGATCCGTTTTATCCTAAATATCCGAATATCCGGATCCGGCAAATTTTAAGATCCGAAATATCCGGATCCGAAAAATCGGCGGATATTGCAAACCCTATACTTGGGGTACTGAACTTGTCTAAAAGGCAGTAAATATGAGAAATTTTGACAAATGTTAATAACTTAAATTATAATAGCAGTATTATTCCCTATTATACAGAGTAGGGCCTGTAACAAAGGCGAATAATTAAACTGTAGGCTATTCTCCTTATACTGATCAACATTTGTTCGGCGACTTTTAAAAATAACTTGTATTTTGATTTTTATCACCCTTGAAAGCTTTTTCTAAGAGGTAATGTATTGCGAATTCTGTTAAGTCTAAAGTGTGACAGACAACGTCAATGACAACAATAATGGCGTACATTGAAGCTAATATTTATTTTGTATGAAAAATTTAAAATTTAAAAACTTCATAATTTTTAAAAGTCACTGAACAAATGTTGATCAGTATAAGGAGTACAGCCTACAGTTCAATTTTTCGCCTTTGTTACAGGCCCCACCCTGTAGATAAAAATAATCGATATATCAGTCACAATTTTTAAATGGACATTTTCGGCCGCCTCCTAAGTATCTATGTGTATAATAATCTATGTTGAGTTCATTAGTGCTAAAGTTTGAGAAATACTGAGTGATAAAGTAATTACTTACGGTTTTCTTCCATTTTGTGAGTTTTAAACTATTTTTCCGTCTTTTTCGAGCATTAGCACCATCCCACAGCACGTCAGAGAGATGACTGACGCCGCGAAATCAAAATAATCGCATTTTAGTAATTTACCTCTGAACTATGCCAGTTGACACATACCTTGTCACCATGTTATTCCTATGCCAGTAACACAAATATGTGACTACGATAATTACGCCCGGCATAGCTAAAGGGCTTAGTGAAACGCTGCCGGCGTCGAACGTGTTAAATAGGCCACTGACCATTTCTTTTTTTTTCGCCACTTTTATGAAATGTGATATTTTTGAAAAAAAATATGCTATTTCTACTCAGAATCACTACTTTTTTTCAATCCTTGTAGTTAAAAAAGTTGTCCCATACGATTTTTTCTTATTTTGTTACCATTTTCCGTACATGTTGTATGGGGTAACAAAAGAGGATAGTAAGAAGAATGTATGCAAATTTTGGGACACTTTTTGTCTCCCAGTGAGATTGAAAGTACTCGTGATTCTGAGTAAAATACCTAAAATTCCCTAAAAAAAATCAAAATAAAAAAATGGCAAAAAAAAAGAAATGCTCCACTGAGGATGACACTATGATATCATCTTTTACGACCGGTCTGGCGCAGTCGGTAGTGACCCTGCCTGCTACGCCGCGGTCCCGGGTTCGAATCCCGGTAAGGGCATTTATTTGTGTGATGAGCACAGATATTTGTTCCTGAGTCATGGATGTTTTCTATGTATATAAGTATTTATATATTATATATATCGTTGTCTGAGTACCCACAACACAAGCCTTCTTGAGCTTACCGTGGGCCTCAGTCAATCTGTGTAAGAATGTCCTATAATATTTATTTATTATTTATTTATTTATCTGAATGAGGAGGCACACTGACATTTTATCCTGCCAGGCGGCGCCTGTGCAAGTGCCTAGGCAGGTTACTGTCATTCATATGTGAGGGAGAGAAAAAAAATATCATCTCGCTCTCACGTATGAAATTCTTTATCTGTGCAATGGACTAATAAGGTGGCGCCATCTGTCATAACTTTTGAGTGTGCCTCCTCATTGATGTCCCCTGACGGCAAAGAGGATCGATTATTATAAAGAGTTACTGTCAAAGTGAAATCTGTAATCACAGTGCATGACTGCCATCTCTCGACACAAGCTCAAAACTTTTAAAGCTCAGTTTTGGACAATTTGGCCCATATTCTTAGCTTGATATGTGTTAAAATGTCAAATATTAATATTAGCGCCATCTAACCGAGCGTTTCCCAAAGGTGTAACACCATCTAAGCCTCCGTACTTTTTTCTGTATGGCTTTGAGGTACGCTTTTTTTCTTAGACTTTATCCGTCTATACGGAGTTACATATGTGACATATGTCTTTGCCTGACGGTGACAAACGTCTTTTTGATTTGACATTTGTCTTAATGTGAGATTTTGTAAAATTTGTGACGTTATCTAGGTAAAAGGACCTTATTATCGATGGCGCTTACGTCCCGCGGTGTCGTATCTGTCTGTACACGAACCAAAGACCTTTACAGGGGACAGCTCAATCACATTTTTTGCCATACGAAATTAAACCTTATTACTGAAACAGAAAGTCGATCGTATCAGACTAGTGAAAACGGTCCACATGAGAGGGCATTGTTTGGGCTGGTGTCCCTCTCGCACGTGTTGCCAGTGTTAATGAGGTTCCCATATTAGTAGTATTTTTATCTGTATATTACCTGACTTTATAACTTCTTATTTTATTTTAATGTTATATTCAAACTAGGGTTTAGATATATTTCAAAAAATTTGAAAATAATTAAAATGTGATTATTTTGATGCCAGTAAATCAAAGATTTGTATAATTAAAAAATACTTTCAATTGGGTGTTAGTAGATTTAGTAGTAACTTTGAAAATTGACTGGTATCCCCAATCTATGACAGTGATGACGTCACTGAATAATGTTGACATTGTCAGCAAGTGCGAGAGGGACACCAGCCCCAACAATTACCTCTCATGTGGACACACTTTTTGACCTAACTAAACAATCTAGTTTAATAATTCTAAATCTATGACACGAACATCGCTCATAACGGCGTAAGCGCCATCGACAGTAAGGTCCCTTTACCCAGATAATATCATATTGTCTATGCCAGTAAAGATGTATTTTAAAGCACTAGTGTACATAAATTAATTTTTATTAAGCAGAAACGTCTGCTAACGATTCTAAACATTTTTATATTAAAGGAAAAAAATGGAAAAATTTACGCTTCCGGCGGGACTTGAACCCGCAACATTTTTGCAATCCGTGCAATGCTCTTACCAATTGAGCTACGGAAGCCACGCCGGACTTCGCAAATCCTTCCATGCCTTTCCATTTTCCATTTTTTCCTTTAATATAAAAATGACTAGTGTACATACTAAAGATTGTTTATTTCTATAAAAGTGATATGTTTTAGTCATAAATAATCAGTTAGCTAGCAAAACTTACTACATAACTTATGGACTTCTTTATGAAAAACATGTTTGTATTAGTTCTAATTCAGTATTCCGTTAAATTTTTTAAATACACTTTGTGACTTTCCGTTAAAGAAGGGCCCAAGATCCAAGATGAAACATGGAGACTCTTTATGATAAATGCCACATTTATTTCAATAAATAAATAATAAAAATAAATATTATAAGATATTCTTACACAGATTGACTGAAGCCCACGGTAAGCTCAAGAATATATAAGTATGTGTGTTCTATGTATATAAGTATGTGTATTTTATACATATCATTGTCTGAGTACCCACAACACAAGTTATCTTGAGCTTACCGTGGGACTCAGTTGATCTGTGTAAGAAGTCCTATAATATTTATTTATTAGTAAGTTTTGTTAGAAACTGTCGCATGAAAGTTATCTTTAGTATATTGTAATTAATTTTTAAGACTGTTGTATCCATTTAACTTTGTTTTTAAGTATTTTTTGTTCTATTTCCTTGAACTATAGTTTTCATCGGGGACAAAGTTTTAAGTGCTTAGGCCTGCGTGCACGATATACAGCGTAGCCTCAGGACACTTGTCATCATCCTCCTTGCGTTATCCCGGCATTTGCCACGGCTCATGGGAGCCTGGGGTCCGCTTTGACAACTAACCCCAAGATTTGGCGTAGGCACTAGTTTTTACGAAAGCGACTGCCATTTGACCATGCCGGGATAACGGAAGAAGGATGATGATTGATGATATTAGTGGTTTTAAACTGTCACGATTATTACACGTAATTATTTTAAAAATCGGGACTTCATCGGGACGTCATGTCACGGAGACAACGCCGTCCCTGAAACGTTGGAGGTCAGTTTAATATGTAAGTATTAAGTTAAGTCCCGATTTTATAAATAATTATGTTATATTAGTTAACAATAATATAGATGTATGTATATTGAAATTAACTCTATACACCCACCGTACTTCACGATCTCTATATTTGGTCCATTTTTAAAGTATTATGTTGTATAAAATTTGGAAAAAAAAAACTGGCATTTTCTGGGCGAGCTCATTTTTGCCTTTTTCTAGTCTGTGGCCAAGAGTAAGCCCATTTAAAAATAATAAAAAAACACGAATTTAGGAGATACCGGAGATATCATATATCTACAAAACATATTATATATCCTACGTTTACTAAATTTCATTTGAAACATAAAAAACACGATTTCATAAAACATTTTTTTTATTTTTGCCTTTTAAATTGTATTAAATTCTCCCGATGAAAACGAATCTATTTTCTTATAAGAAATAACCTCATACAGAAGTAGAATTCTTCGTTCGTCGCGACATCTATTGACAAGTAGCAGTACTGATAATTCACGCTAGTTGACGCGTGATTGTCGCTAGATGTCACTTAACTATGCCTATACAAATAACCCGCATTTACTGATGTATGGAGTTACAACTCTTCCCTATAACAAATGGTAAAAGAAATGACGTATTAATTCGTCATTTTTTGTGGCAAAGTCACAAGTTCAAAACAAATATTTCAGTTGAATTAATAAATGAGTTTATGTCCATTAGCAAACTACACCCTGTATAGTTTTTTTTAAAAACATGTTTGCATTTTCATAGACAAATTTATAGAAAAATTAGTTTGTGAATTAGTGGTTGGTCATACAAGAGGGCTTCTTTTTTTTTTTTTTTTTTAAATCTTATTTTTGTCGAGGCTTTGGACACTCTGGGTGAACATGTCAGCCTCATGGGTGCTTACAAATCTCCCTACTGAAGGGAGAGATCTATAAAGTGGTATACACTGATTGCCTTGTCTGACATTGGCTCTGCCAACCAGCAATTGATCTGTCCATTGTGCATGGAGCCCGAGCCACCAAAAATTCTATTCCTCAAGTCCAAGTTCCGGACACAGTCCAACAACACATGAGACAGGTCATCAGTCTTCTGGCAGTCTAAACACAGTGAGGATGGCTTAACACCCATCATACACAGAAACTTGTTTGTAGGAATGTGCCCAGACCGGACTCGGAAAGCTGAGACTCTCTTGAAGTGCAATAATATCCTATGTATGATATTTCAACAAACAATAGGGACCCTTTTCTACGGTAACCACGTCTCATTGGTTATCTTAACATCCGCCACACATAAAGCGTTCTGATAGCGTAGCGTTAGCGGAGCGCAATGATAGCGGTCCGCTCGCAATCCGCGCTCGTTAGTTCCCGCCGGCGTCCGCTGGGCGCAACGCCAGCGGTCGTCCGGCGCACCGCTATCATTGCGCTCCGCTGACGCTCCGCCTACGCTCTCGAAACGCGGATGTGTGGCCGAGCTTTTATTGCTTGTGATCCACAAGGCCTATATATAAAGTATTAATATTTAGTTGTTATATTTTCAATGTTTTGGATGTATTGAGGGGCAAACTTAAAAAAACTTGATTTTTTGTTAGCATAATAATTGGCTTTTATTGTATAAAAAATATCCAATATTAAAATAATCTTTATATGTGATGTTTACAATTAAAAGGTAATAATAATAATATAATAAAATACTTTATTGCACACTACAGAAGAAAAAGAAACATAATTCAGAACAGATACAACGTGGTAGGTAACAACAGGCGGTCTTATCGCTAAAACAGCGTAGGTACCACGTTTTCGTTTACCATAAGGACGAAATTTCATTGTATAGTTATAATAAGAACCTGTCAACGCGTCTACAGTGGCAACTATTGCTATAAACTGTTTGCCCCTCGTTAGATAATATTTCAAGCTAAAGACTTGCTAGTTGTTATAAGTACACTGTAAAGAGATTAAATATATCAGTTTATTGGATAATCTTCTGTTTTTTATGAACATGTTCAAACTCGTGCCTTTCACCTAATTATGAGATTTTCCATGCTATAGTATGGATTCTTCAAAAATTAAGTTTATAAAGGATCTAAAACATCTGTAATGACTCCAGAGTTGCAGTGTCCATGGCCTACGATGCCAGCTTACCATCAGGCGGTCGCTACATTTGTTTGCCACCGCCGTGCAATAAAAAATGCTTTTAGCAATGAAATGGGAGTGCTTGAAAGGCCTAAGAGCGTGCGCAGACAGAGAGCGGTCTGGAGTTCTGCGTTCCGCGTTCAGAGTTCTGCGTTCTTTAGAATGTACCGAGTCTGTAGCAACAACGCACACAGCGGGCAGTCTGCCCGTGGCGGTCAAAGCGGAACGCCGCGTTCTAGCGTTCTTTCCCCGCCGAGACAGAGAACGCCGGAACGGGGGGATGTCTGAGGTTGCAAACAAGCAAACACAGAAATAGTTATTTGTTATACAAGGGGGCAAAGTTGTATTTTAACGCCGAGTGTGGAATTGAAAAACGAGCAAGTGAAAGGATTCTATAGTTGAACCACGAGCGAAGCGAGTGGTTTGAGAATAGAATCCTGAACTTGCGAGTTTTTTAACACACGAGAAGTAAAATACATTTGCACCCGAGTGTAACACAAAACTTTTCCCCTCACTATAGCGAGGAAACTACAACGCAAAATGCGTTTATCACTGTTTCCAGGAGATCCACAGGTGGTAAATCATCTTTATTACTAGATTCATCTACTTTTATCAATTTTAAAGCAGTAAATTTGACTTTATTCAAGGTCAAATTACTTTACCCACTAGTGGATAAAATGCGTTTTTACCCGCTGGTATTAAAGGACAAAACACGTGTTTCCGAGCTAGTGAGGGGAAAAATAATAAGTGTCAGCCCACTGGTTCATGATTATGTGACATACTTATCCCCGTATTTATAAGCGTTCACTAAAGTTATCAAGTCGATAAAGTTCATTTGTCCCTTTCCGACGTATTGGTGTGATAGAAAGGGACAAACGAACTTTATCGGCTTGATAACTTTAATGACAAAAGGTTACAAAATACAGGGAAATTAACAGCAGTAAGAAACAAAAATCTAGTATTCTATGTATTAAAAGCGCCATCTTTGACGTTCGATATCAGATCGGATAATGTGAAAGCGCTCTTAGGTTCCTTTTGCAACATTTTGGTGCGGAACCCTAATAAAGACTACTAAAATCAATCCATCAGCGTTTTATTCAAATACTGTATACTCACGATTTTGTTTCCAAACAGGGTAGGCAGAGCACATTAAACTGCTCAAGTTTCAGCGTCAGTCTTGGCAATAAAAGGGAATGAAAACGAAATTGCAATGACAGACTTGACTTTTGAAATGAAATGGAAAATCCATAGTCCATAGTAATATTATAAATGGGAAAGTGTGTGTGTCTGTTTGTTTGTCCGTCTTTCACGGCAAAACGGAGCGAAGAATTGACATGATTTTTTAAGTGGAGATAGTAGAAGGGATGGAGAGTGACATAGGCTACCTTTTGTCTCTTTCTAACGCTATAATAATAAAAGTACAAAAATCAATCCGTTAGAGTTTTATTTAAATACTGTATATAGTATCTGGCTATTTTCTGCATATCTTCTCCGGCATGGTTCATCTTGGCATAAGTGAGGAATTGCCTCCTCAAGCGGAGTAGCTTCTGAGGAGTCACCAGGGGTAATGACTCCAGGGTACAGCCGGGTAGGCAGGGAAACGGGCTGAGTCTTGGTTCAACTGTTTCGCTTCAAGGATTTGTTTTGATATTTCTTGGGTAATGGTATCTAGCTCGTAGAGGAAATTTGTGGAGGTTAGGGGTGGCTGGAACGAAAAAAAACAATATAAACTTTAACACATTCACTACTGGACAAAAATGGCACACTACGTGGAATTAGTCCGGTTTCCTCACGATGTTTTCCTTCACCGAAAAGCGACTGGCAAATATCAAATGACATTTCGAACATAAGTTTCTAAAAACTCATTGGTACGAGCCGGGGTTCGAACCCGCGACCTCCGGATCGTAAGTCGCACGCTCTTACCGCTAGCCACCAGCGCTTCGAGAATATATGAAATGAAATGAAATGAAATATTTTATTTCAGACAGGTGTCCATATTTACACAAAATATTAGTAGATCAAAACAATAAAAATAAAATTAAAAAACAATAAAATAAAATATCTTACGCTAGTGTTAAGAGAAGACATAATGCTCATTAGATCTAACATGCATTGACATCCAATGAGTAATAAGAGGGCTATCAACCCTTCCTGCGATCCCCCTCAGGAGAGTGTTGGTGCTGCCCCTTACGCGCTGCCACAATGACGCCACCCTCTTACGCAACACTGCGTGGAAGCCATCCGTGCTCCACTCGGCGAACATTCCCGACGCGCTGCAGCGCCAGGGCAGCCCCAACAATCCCCTGAAGGCATTGTTATATTGAACACGCAGAGCACTAAAAGTCCTTTTGGTATAGTTGCTCCACAGGTTGCACGTGTACAGGTTTTGGCAGTAAGTTTTAAACAATGTTAACTTCACCTCTCGGGAACAGCGCGAAAACCTGCGTGACAACATATTACCTCTAACTGATAGTGCTCTGCGTTCTCTTTCTATATCACCATCATCTCTGAGAGTGTCAGTGATATAACCCCACATTGGTAGCTTTCCTTTGATTCCTGTCAACTTTGAGAACCACTGCATCAAGCAAAAAATCTGTAAGTATGATCAAGGGGGTTACCATGACGTACTAAAAACGTTCAGTTTAGGTTGAGAGAAAGGGACACAGCTATAGCAGTTACATAGCTCCGTCCCTCTCTCTCAACCTAAACTGAACGGCTTTAGCACGTCATGGTAACCCCCCAGAAAATAAAAATAAACTCTTACGTTTTGAGTACTCTGGTTGGGTGGAGGAGGTTTCTTCTCGAACAAGGCTGCATACACCGCCTCCAAGTCGAGCTGGTCCTGCGGCTGAACTGTGAAGAGAGGGCTGTCCCATCGGTTGTTGGAGTTCGGCTCTTCAAACCTGCAATGATTAAGACAGTTTTGTTGTAAGGGTGAATCAACTTTTTCTTGCCTGTTACTGCCATGGTCACAGTCACAGTATAAGGATAAATCAGTAGTTAATCTCCGGCAGCGGCGACGCGGTCGTTACTACTGCGCAAGGTCACGCAGGGTTGTACCGGTGCTACTGTCCTACTCGTAGTAACTGTGTATGGCGCTATGCTAGTACCAACGCTCTTTCTACCTTTTTATCTAATAAAGATTCAAGTACGTGTTTGTTTCTTAAATACTGACAAAATCGTATTTACATAAAATGTTTGAATAGATGTTTGCACAATATTTAAGTAGGTACCAAACTTTCGAGCTAGATAGATCGCAGCATCTACCTAAATGTCGTTACAGATAAATCTTTATTGATTTTAATGTGTCATTCTAGCTTTAAATCTCACTTTTACGCCATTTACGTAAGCAATAATTGTACCTAATACTGCAAAAATATAACAACCACTTACTTTTCTGGGTGTCTAGGAATTCTAAAGAACATTCTGACATTTCCGCATTTTGAGAACTGTTCTCCATACACCCATAAACACTACAGTAACGAAAATATGTCTTCGGTGCTGACGTCATTTTCTCCCGAACTCAACACGTCAACACAGCGCGCGAACGCGGCCCCGACTGTCCAGCCCAATACTTACCAGTTTCGCATATATTTGGTGCATATGGAGAGTAGTTTTCGACACACCGCGCGGAGTGAAATTTGTTAGAAGAGTTATTACTGCTTTATACTGTGTCACAGTCCCCTGGGTCACGCTGGTTTTATGCAAAATTATGCTACTGAAATTATGCAAGCATGCATGTAGTACGTTTGCATAGTTATAGTAGCATAATTCTGCATAAAACCAGCGTGACTCAGGAAACCGTAACCATGGCAATAACAGGCAAGAAAAAGTTGATTCACCCGTAAATATGATGTGATAAGGACTCAACAAAGTAAGTGTTTATGATTTATGATATTTTTAGTTTACAAATTATATTGTCTGGACGAGATCGTTTCTTTAGCGATAAGCGATAACACCGCCTGTTGCTACCATAGTTAAAGTTATGCGCTTAATTATTAGAGATGTTAAAGTCTCAGAATGTCATATTAGAACTAAAAACCAAACTTAAAATATAAAAATTTTGAAAAATCCACGACCGCGACATAGTGGGCCGATTTTCATGAAACATGGCTAAGAACACTCCTGACTAACTCAGCTTTCAGCCAAAAATACTAAATCAAAATCGGTTCATCCGTTCGGGAGCTACGATGCCACAGACAGACACACACACAAACAGACAGACAAACAGACAGACAGACAGACACGTCAAACTTATAACACCTCTTCGTTTTAGCGTCGGGGGTTAAAAATCACAAAGAGATACAAAGAAAAATAATCTAAAATAACTTGAGAGGTGTATAATTATGACTAGCTCACCCTTTCTTCTTATTATTTTTCTTGCGATAATTAGTACAACTTGCAATGAACCATACTTCATATGAGGTCCTTCAAAGCGGTATCTCAGTGAACAAGTTAAATATTACTGAAACAATGTTTTAGGTCCCCCCACGCGACGTTGCGGCGCCTCTCGAACGTCGACGTCGCAGTGACGTCCGCGCGGCGTCGGCACCGCGTTAGCGCCGCGCCTCCTCGACGTTAGTTTGCTTTTGGTTCACTGCCAGCACTGACGTCGAGGCATTCGTATGCCTTAACCAATTTTTTGAAAAGTTATTTCTATAATGTAGGTGCATCAAGGCGACTTGTTTACAGAGGGTCTGTGGCCTGTGTTGTGTCAACTACGTTTGACGTATTAGCTTCCCTGTCACACTTACGATTCCTAAGTGCGACAAATGTGTCAAAATGTTCACGGCAGACCCTCCTCAATGAATGCTCTTGACACGTATCTTTATCTAGGTAATCAACGGAAAAACTGTCATTTCATAGAAATATTGTAAAAACACTAAACAGAGAATGTGTCGTATCGAGAAACGAGAGCAAAAAGCAAGATTTACGATGTAGCGACCGTCATGATGCAGAAGTTTAAGGTTTTTGATGAGTAGTTTACGTTTATTTGGCATAATTTGTTAGTTACTAAAAATACCGGGATTCCGGTATTACAAAATTAAATATCGGTATTGAAATCTGCCCCAAAAACGGCAGGTCTCGGGATCCCGAGATACTGGGATCCCGGTATTGGAAGCCCTAGCGCTGACTGGATGTTGGTCGCCGCTGGCATCGCGAAGGCCGACGCCGCGCGGACGTCACTGCGACGTCGACGTTCGAGAGGCGCCGCAACGTCGCGTCGGCGCTGCGGGAGCGCGGCGTCTACGCTGAGCGGGCGTTGGAGAGGCGACGCTGTTCGCGAGACGCCAGATGTGGGGGGACCCTTAATCCCAGCTTACCTGAATTTAGTAAGTGCGTCAAACACCTCTTGGCTGTACGCGTCAGCTGCTTGAGCATTCATCCGCTCAATGTTGGCCTCCCAAGCTTCTTGGTGGTTCCGTATCGTGAATATGGTGCACTGAGTTGATTTTGACGCTTTCGATGCGCAGTATAGTTCATAGCGGTATCCTGCAATTAAAAGATCATTTATTTTCAAACCAAGGAAAAAATGGATGGACTGTGTAAAACATAGGTTCCCGAACTTTTTTGGGCCACCGCCCACTTGGGTATCTAAACAAAATTTCAGCGCCCCCCTATCATAAAATAGCTGAAATAAACGATGTATTTAGTCATTACTTTCAAAAATCATACATTAGTCTCACCCAACAACAACACACAACCCAAAACGACTTTGAATACGTACTTAAGTACATGTAAAGCAGAACGAAATACATAGTTATATTCAACTTTTTGAGGATGTTTTTATTTTCGCTTAAAAATAAAACAAGTATACATGATTAGACACTATTTATTTATTTTTTGCACTATTGTCTTTATTGAAAATATGAAGTTATCTACTGAGTTTATTGAACAATCAAGATTTCAATGTGAAGGATGCTATTATGTTAATTTATTTATATCTGGTTGAGTTTTCGTTAAAAATAGCCGAAGGTCACCACGTTCAGTAATTTGCAGTTTGCTTCTTTTTTGTAAGCAATGTGAGAACGGCACTGAAACCTCGCTCAGCTAAATACGAAGATGGAAACGCGATTAGAAACTTCTGTGCTATTTCCCATAATCCAGGGTACAGTTGAGGTATTGATTTTTGGAGCCAGAACTCCTGGTATCCCATTTTAAATTTCACTTTAAGTTCTTCATTTGTTGTCAGTTCAATTAGTTCTTCTTCTAAGTTTGGTGACTCTGCTGTATTCAACTGTGAGAATGGATTTAAAAGCCAATCTGGTATGTTCATTTCAAGAATATCATGGAACCGCTCATTGAAGTCAGCATAAAGAATTTGTAAATGCTGACAGTATATTCGCCTCCACCTAAATTACGCTTGAACAGAAGGATTTTTCCCATAAAAGCAGCAATAACATTTTTGGTTTTAATTAAATTCAAGTGATCACCCTGTAATTGAAGATTAACATCCGATAGAGGTGATGCAGGTAGGCACCAATATCTGCACCTGGTTTATGCATCACAGTGTTTATAACTTCTTTGACTGCCGGTAAAATCAATTCTTCGCCAATTGTATGTGGTTTACCTGTTTTTGCAATCAACAGCGAAATATTGTAAGAAGCTCTCAGTCCGTCATCGTCTTGTTTTAAAGACGACGCGATAAGGTTCGAAATGGTAGGCCGCGTATGAAATTTTTTTTCTATTTAGCCCTTGAAAATACGACAAATCTTTGTCTTTTTTGTCAGCATGCATTTTAGTCAAATGCTCTTGTAACCGAGAGGGCTTCATTGCCTCATTTGAGAATACCTTCTGGCAGATCACGCACATGGGTAAAGTTTGGTTGGTGGGAGATGAAATAAAGCCATATTTCAAATATTCAACACTATACTGGCGACATTTTTCTTAGCCTCCGATATTGTCGCAGCAAATCAAGTCCAACAATATAATTATGTATTCACATTTAACACCAACAAAAGTCGTTGTTCGAGTTCACTTGTAATCACAAAAACATTATTCAAAATGTTCAGTCGCTTTGTGGCAAAACTGGACAGTTAAACTTATTACTATAACCACCATTAACACTCCCGATAAATAACTTTATGCGCAGTAAAATTAATCTAGGATCCCCAACGATGAGCTCAACTAGAAAGACGTGGATTTACTGATTGCAAATAAAGCTGTATACTACGCGGTCCATGTGTAACGGTCACCCAGATGGCTTCGAGTTCTCGCGCCGATAAGGAGAATAAGGACCCGACAAAAGATATTAGACAAAACAAAAACAAACCTAAGGTAATAAAACAATGTTTGCTAACGGCGGGCGCGGCTTATTGCATAATAATAAAATGCGCCGAGACAAACGACCAGATGGTGTTTAACAATAGGCTTTACAGTTATTATTTTAAGTTTTTTTCCTCATATATGGGACCGCCCCCCTGTGAGGACGAACGCCCCCCAATTGCTTTCGAGCCCTCTACCGCCCCCTGGAACTCCTCAGCGCCCACTGGGGGCGGTATGGACCACTTTGGGAACCACTGGTGTAAAAGATGATATGAAATGGAAACAAGTGAATGATTAGATGACGGGTGATTAAGAGGTATGGAAGAGAAGGCCATGCTGCGCGACTCGAAATGACTCGGATGAGGGCAGGTAAATGATGATATTATAAAAAATATGAAGAGGTGACATAATATTGAAAAGTTTTTTTTTTCTTTTCTCCGTCATGGCTTTTACTCCTCGCCAGTTTAAGCAAGGTGAATTCTGCCAATGTCAAGGTGAAGACTTTTGACTTTTTTAAACGAGAGTGTTCTGCAAAATTTTATTGAATAGTTTTATTATTGGACTTTTATTGAGTACTCTCAACAGAGTAAAAAAATTCTTTTTTTAGAAACTTGACATAAAAAGCTATGCATGAATGAAATTTTTCATACTTGTGTATTTCACTATCTTATTTAGCATTATTTTATTTCACATGCCAAAAAAGACATATTGATAAGCATAATTCTAAAAATCATTATTTAATTATTAGTCTTTCCATTTAGCACTACTGTTCATTGTAAAGTGACGAATTAAACTTAAAATGTAATTTATTGCAGTAACTATTTCTTCTCATGCTTGTTTATTGAATAATAAACAAAAATATGTGTTATAATACCCTGAACAATACCATATGTGAGTGTGTTTAGTAAAACATCCTACTTTGTTGGTTACCATTAAGGCGAGATTTACTTTTATCTTTATATGGATAACCTGACAAAGCAGCTTTATAGCAATCGACAAAGTGGGACATTTTCCCGTGGACACTCACATATTGCTTATTTGTGGCAAAGTAAAAACCAATCAACCAACCTTTAATATAGTTACTGCCGTCTAATATAACAACATTATCCTTCCCAATAAGTCGTAGTACCTCCGATTTAAGGTACCTCTCACTCTTTTCTCCTTCTGCGAGTCTAAATATGTAGCATTTGGTTCATAACCTAACTTGACTATAGCATCCGCTTCCGAGACTATTTCAACCTGTTTTCCGTGTGTTTTCTCAAAGAACTCTTTTAGTTCTTTCGCTCTTGTTGTTTTTCCACTCACTGGACAGCCACATATTATAATTAAAGGCATTTTGTTGGTTATTTTTATGTACAAATCTCAGCTCACCAACTCAGCTGAGTTGACATTGACAGCTGTCACAAAAGGGCCAAGTTATTTTTTGACAATTGTGCCCTGGATGCAAGTCTTTTAAGCCACTTTTAAGGGTTAAGGGGATGTACTCATAAATTATTCGGTCAATGCATCGATTCAACGATTAACGATTATTAAAACTAAATATTAAATTAAATGTATAGCAAAAATTAGTTAAGTCCAACGAAATACACTTTCACTAAAAGTTCCAACTTCCTCACCGTACTTCAAAACGACTAATACATTACCGGGCCAAGCCAAAGACGATCCCGTTAGACCGAGAAAGTGATACCCGAGCAAACGAAAGATTTCAATATTGAGCTGCGAGCGTAACGAATTGTTTGAAAAGTGGAATCTTGAGCGTTGTGAGGAATTCAAGGTACGAGGGTTAACAAATTTGACCATCGAGTGAAAGACAACATTTCACCACACCAACACGAGTACAAACGTAAAAACAAACATTTTTGACTGTAAATCATACTTTCAAGAGCAATTCTACCAGACAGATTCTGACATCAAGTTAAAATTTGTATGAAATTACTTGCTCCGGTCGTCTTTTAATTTATCTCCACTCGTTTCGCAGTTCCCCTTTTCCGCACTTGTATCGTAATGTATTATTTTCTACTCCCGAACTGTCATTTACAGGCTCGTGCATAGATTTTTAAAACTCCAAAGCGCACGCGCGCAGTAACGAAAAATAAAAAACGCATTGTTTGGCTCTGTAACCATGGCAACGCATTATTATAACGATACTGCGCGCGTGCGCGGTAAGCCGGCGGGGGACGGCTTTGGGCAGATGCCCTGGCAGGGCAAAATACAGGAAACAGAGTGAATTTCACGAAAGTTATTATAGGAAACTATTTAAAACTATGTGCATGGTCCCAGAAATAGTTATTTGTTATACAAGGGGGCAAAGCTGTATTTTAACGTCGAGTGTGGATTTGAAAAACGAGCAAGTGAAAGGATTCTATAGTTGAACCACGAGCGAAGCGAGTGGTTCGCGAATAGAATCCTGAACTTGCGAGTTTTTTAACACACGAGAAGTAAAATACATTGCACCCGAGTATAACACAAAACTTTTCCCCTCACTAAGGCGAGGAAACTACAATGCAAAAAATGCGTTTATCACTGCTTCCAATAGTTCCACAGGTGGTAAATCATCTTTATTACTAGATTCACCTACATTTAAATTTTAAAGCAGTTAATTTGACTTTATTCAAGGTCAAATCACTTTACCCACTAGTGGATAAAATGCGTTTTTACCCGCTGGTATTAAAGGACAAAACACGTGTTTCCGAGCTAGTGAGGGAAAAAAAGTATTCTATGCAACGGTGTTTAACCACACCTCGGACACTGGCGATCAAATATGTATATGAAAAAGGCGCGTTCCTAGCACACACTATAAGCTCGTGTAGGTGAACGCGTACCATGCTTGTATGAGTGAGATATGACAGGTTGACTATTCGCGTTTTTGACAGGAGGTAACTGTGAGGTAACCGAGAGGGGGTGGGCGGCGCTTTCAGCGGGGAGCGGGAGTGGCCATACTGTACGATAGTACTCTTTATTATACTGTGGTTTAACTGAGTCAAAAAATACTCGTGGCGTCTGTATTAACAATTTTCGGCTTCGCCTCAAATTGTTACCCACGCTCAAGAGCTATCCCACGCCACTCGTCTTTTTTGACCTCCTTTAAACGCCTGTTGCATAAAATACTATTATGTGTTGGTAATTTAAATCTTGTATCCTCTCCCATGGAGCTAAAAATATATTTCTAAATATAATTTCAAAATAAGTAAGTAACTTATATTTTTTTGTATTATTTAAACTTGTTATTAGATACGAGATATGAAGATAAAATACACGTGTAAAATAAGTACTTATCAAAAAATAACTCGTTTTGTAAAGTCATTGCAATAAACAATATACTTACCTAAACATTACTATATAACAAGCAAACAGGATGAGATTTAAAACATAAATAGGTAGCTCTACATCTACAATGGCCTAACTAGCTTTTGCCCGCGGCTTCGCTCGGGTTAGAAAGAGACAAAAAATAGCCTATGTCACTCTCCATCCCTTCAACTATCTCCACTTAAAAAATCACGTGAATTCGTCGTTCCGTTTTGCCGTGAAAGACGGACAAACAAACAGACATATACACTTTCCCATTAATAATATGAGTATGGATTAAAAAGTTTTATGAAGTCTGGGTTCGAATCCCGATAAGGGCATTTATCTGTGTGGCGAGCACAGGCGTTTGTTCCTGAGTTATGGATGTCACCTATGTGGGGATATAAGCATTTGTATATTATATAATATCGTTGTCAGAGTACCCACAACACAAGCCTTCTTGAGCTTACTGATTCAGTCAATTTGTGTACGATGGTATTATCCAATTCCTCCCGTGGGTGTTGTAGAAGTCGACTGTGGAACATGGGTTCAATTGTGGTATGGGTCCTTGATTGCTAAGTGTGTGTAACTTGAACAGTTTCATGTGCTATGCCTACCCCTTTTGGGAGTACTTGTGGACGTAACATTTTACGTAATGTGGTAGTGAGTTCTGTGATAACAATAGTAGGCATACCTAGGCTACAGTATAATAAAGAGTACTATTGTACAGTATCGCCACTCCCGCTCCCCGCTGAAAGCGCTGCCCCGCGGCTCTCGGTTACCTCCAGTTACCGCCTGTCTAAAACGCGACCAGTCGACCAGTCATATCTCACTCATACACGCATGATACGCGTTCACGTACACGAGCTTAGCTTATAGACTGTGTGCGTAGGAACGGGCCTCTTTCATATATATTTTCCCTCACTAGCTCGGAATCACGTGTTTTGTCCTTTAATACCAGCGGGTAAAAACGCATTTTTTATCCTCTAGTGGGTAAAGTAATTTGACCTTGAATAAAGTCAAAATAACTGCTTTAAAATTGATAAAAGTAGGTGAATCTAGTAGTAATAGTACATTACATCAGAGGCCGGGAAAATGAGGATTACCGGCCAAGTGGGTAAATACTGGAATCCGTTTTTACGCCGAGGCATGTATAGTGCTTTTCTCAAACATATTACAATGAAATAAAAAAATGCTCTAAAGGACAATATTTTATAAAAAAAAGTTACTTTGCAGGCCTAGGCCTAAAAAATAATATGAAATCCCTTTACAGTCCTCTCGAGTTGTTGCGCCCAAAAAGCGATACTTCCCAGCCCATTTTAAGGAACGTAAAGACAATATTTCATTGCATGTTTGAGAAAATGTATTTTACTTCTCGTGTGTTAAAAACTCGCAAGTTCAGGATTATATTTCGAAATCCACTCGCTTCTGCTCGTGGTTCAACTATAGAATCCTTTCACTTGCTCGTTTTTCAATTCCACACTCGGCGTTAAAATACAACTTTGCCCCTTGTATAACAAATAACTATTGATCGCCATTGTCCGATATGTGCCTAGGCAATGTTTAGTTAGGTACTCTAATTATCTTCCCAAATGAACCGTGTAGTTTTCTAATAAATGACTCCGTGAAAAGCACTAATTAAAAAACGGATATTCATGTAAACAGTTCGTGGAATCATCCTGTGACCGGACGTTACAGTCAAGGCTAGATCAAGGTTAGAAAATTTTGTAAAAAAGATTTAAAAATTGAGGCTGAAAACGAAACACACGATTTGACAGCGAAGGAGCGTAGTGTTGCAGACGAAATATAAAATGAGCCGAAACTTAATTTACATAGATACATCATCATCACATCATTGGCCTTTAACATCAATTATATGATGTATTAAGCAGCGTCCGTAAGATTGTGGCACTTACGTAAATGACTGGTAAGTCCGATGCGAGAGCGGCAGCCGCGGCCGCACAACTGGCAGGAGAACATAGATACATACATACACATAATCACGCCTGTATCCCATAAAGGGGTAGGCATAGCACATGAACTACTATGTTTCAGTGCCACTCTTGGCAAAAAGGGGTTGAAAGAAATCCAAATTATGACATTGCAGTGACAGGTTGCCAGCCTCTCGCCTACGCCACAATTTAACCCATATCTTCACTCGGTGGCAAAGTTTGTTTAACCTTCGTGTTTGAAACCCTCGCAACGCTCAAGATTCCACTTTTTGAACCACTCGCTACGCTCGCGGTTCAATATTGGAATCTTTCGCTTGCTCGGGTATCAATATTGGCACTACTTTGCCCCTTGTAAAACAAATAACTATTATCTTTCCACTCACCTCCGTTTTAGTACTACGGGCGCACACTGAGCCCAGAAATCCTAAAATTATCAAACTCCTAACCACTTCTCAATAGTCCAGGCTGGTAGGACATGTCTCGAAAGTCATTAAGACATAAGTCGACGAATTTCCTTTTCGCACGTGTATTCGTAAACCCCCTTCGGTCGTGTTTTATATTATATATAATTAAATAATTATTCTAATAAAACATCCAAATCAACCTTCAAATCAAGAGTGAACAGGCATCTTCTGGGCGAGCTCACTCCATCGTAGGGCACGTCTTTGCCTTTGGCTAATCTGTGGCCAAGAGTAAGCCCATTTATAATTAAAAAACATTATTTAATTAACTTTAAAAACTTAACAACAAATCTCAATAGTTATCCACACTAATATTATAAATGGGAAAGTGAGTGTCTGTTTGTTTGTCCGTCTTTCACGGCAAAACGGAGCGACGACTTGACGTGATTTTGTAGGTGGAGATAGTTGAAGGGATGGAGAGTGACATAGGCTACTTTTTTAGCGTCGTATATTTTAGTTTACCCAACCATTGACACCAAAACATCCTGTATTGACATACCGTTTTGCGCAGGCTTTACAGAAAGAATGTTTTACTCACGGAAAACATTTTTTTTTAATGTATTAATTATACCAATGATTTGTATAATAACTCATCATACTTTAACCTGAACGAAGGCCACGTAAATATTTGTATAATGCACTATTTATAGCGTCATGCGACATTTTTGACCACTTAGTGACATCCTACTTAGATTACATCGAAATAATAAATAATATTTTATTGAAATAATATGAATATGACGTTATTCAATGTTTATGCGATCTACAGATAACTATTTAATAACTATATTAAGTATAACTTAGATCTTTGATAATGATAATATTTTATTGCTATTGCGTGGAGAGAGCGGCCGTCAAGCTATTCGGCGAGCAGACCAGTTTAATGAGAACTGGATGTATTTTACTAAAACATATCAATTAAAATGTAAGATCGTGCGACTTTCGACCCGGAGGTTATGTGCGAAAAGTCATTTGATATTTGCCAGTCGCTTTTCGGTGAAGGAAAACGTCTTGAGGAAACCGAACTAATCCCAATAAGGCCTAGTTACCCTTCGAGTGCCTTCAGGTTGGAAGGTCAGAAGGCAGTCGCTTTCGTAAAACTAGTGCCTACGCCAAATCTTGGGAATAGTTGTCAGTGCGGACCCCAGGCTCCCATGAGCCGTGGCAAAATACCGGGATAACGCAAGGAGGATGATGTAAATATTAACCTGAAAATACTCGTGTTATTTACGTTTATGACTATTTAGTTGAATTTAAATTGTCAAAATTGAGGTTCAAAAGTTTCAAGCCTGTGTCGAGAGATGGCAGTCTATGCACTGTGATTACACATTTTACTTTGACAGTATCTCTCTATTGATTTTAGTCCACTCATGGTTTAAGCTAGGAACATACTACGCGGACGTCCGCGCGACCGCGACCGATGAGTGTGCACGGCCTTCAGGACGTTCCTTCGGCTGACCAAAACATCCAGCGAGCCAGATTTCGATCGGACGCCCGTGCGCTCAAGGCCACGTCCACGACCGACGACCGATAGTTTGCACGGTTAAAGCTAGGAACATACTACGCGGACGTCCGTCGTAAATCGACCGCGACCGCGACCGATCAGTGTGCACGGAACAAAACATCCAGCGAGCCAGATTTCGATCGGACGTCCATGCGCTCAAGGCCACGTCCACGTCCGTCGACCGATAGTTTGCACGGTTATGTGTATTTCCATTGTCCAGATTCCCGTCCGCGGTCGATTTACGACGGACGTCCGCGTAGTATGTTCCTATTGTTCCTAGCTTTATCGAAGCAATTTTTGTCCGCGTTCACATCGCCCTAACTCTGTAAGTCGTATTAATACTTCGCAACTCTTAATACTTACTTAATAAGGAAATTTACGACGCTCATGGACGTACATGTGTTTACCCTTGGCCTTGAAATTTGGAGTGATCATGCCCATGACTTTATTTATTTATTTAGACTTTATTGAACGACACAAAATTGTACAAATGGCGGACTTAATGCCTTAAGGCATTCTCTATCAGTCAACCATTGGATCAAACAGAAACTTTAGTTAGTTCAGGATTGTCAATATAGAGATGTGACAAGAAACACAAATCAAATTACCTATGTATCCAAAAAAGAAAATGTATATATGAGTGTATAACACATAAATATATAGCTTATATATAAGTGTATATATGAGTGTATAACACATAAATATTAACTTACATACAAACTATAAATATATAACTAAATATATGTCGGATCGTGGGCGTATCATACCGGAACCGTTGTCAGGACCTGCCGTAGTTGTTTATGAGGGCTTTTTAATGAAATACCATGTCTATATCACAGAATTTACTGCACAAAACCGATTACACATTAAATCACATTATAAACTACATTCCGCCTATTATTTCGAGCAAACCGCCGGATTAGACCGATGAATCTCCAACAACGCCAGCACTCCTCAACCATTTCCACTGCAGATCGATTGACAGCCTCCAATAATCTGTTTGTCATCTGTTTTTCGATTCTGTTCTTTTAGACAGTGGCGTCCTCTGTGACGTTTTGGCAGAACTCAGTCGAATACCAGCCAGGTTGTACAAAGTTGTAAAACCCTTGTTTGCTCTATTTGTCAAATATAGCGTCATAAAAGGTATCTTAAACCACATTTTGGTCATTCTCCGACATATATAATGTATCCAAGTATAAGCAATTTGCAGATAATTTATCCTTGAGTTTGTTAGAGAGGTGTATACGGGCATTTTCAGAATTTGGGACCCCCCAATTAGCGTAAGTTGTTAACAAAAATTAACTCACTGTCAGTTTTGTGACGATAATTAAGCATGAACTTTCAATAAAAATATTGTTTTTGTGTTAATTACATAAACTTTAAGCGACAATCTACACTGAGAATGTGAAAAAAGTATATGTTTAGACAGATTTTATGCTTAATTGTCGACACAAAACTGACAGCGAGTTAATTTTTGTTAACAACTTACGCTAATTGAGGGGTCCCAAATTCTGAAAATGCCCGTACGTAAGTAACATGCGTTTAAAAGAAAATTTATACCGACTTTATATCGTTCTGGTAAAATTTACAAATTGAAAATTTATTCCAAGAAAATAGAACATTTTAATAAAAGGTAACTTAAAATAAATATTTACAAATAAACTAACTATTAAACCCCGCTCCTTACCGTTTCTGGTGCAAAAGTACCCATAATACTTATGGCGTTACCCCTTTGGATGGTTATGGATAACTTTTGCAGACGTAGGTTTCGTTATTACTAAACTAAAATGGAGTTGGGCGGGACATGTTGCTAGGTAGAGTGATGGCAGGTGGACCAAAATGTTAACGGAATGGTGGCCGCTAACCAATGTAAGAAGTGCCTGGCATCCGTTGGCCCGTTGGGTCGACGACATCCGAAAAACTGCGGGTCACAAGTCACAACTGGATGAGATTAGCCCAGGACTGGGAGAAGTGGCGTACTATTGTAGAAGAGAGGCCTATGCTCAGCAGTGGGCGATAAAAGGCTGATATGATGATGATGATGATGTTTGCACCAAAAACGATTCAGACGGGATTTTCAAATTGCCCCTATACCAAGGATCATATAGTGGAAGTGCTGGCGGCCTAGCGATACTTTCAATCCGAGGTCGCGGGTTCGAACCCCGGCTCGTACCAATGAGTTTTTCGGAACTGTTCGAAATGTCATTTGATATTCGCCAGTCGCTTTTCGGTGGAGGAAAACATCGTGAGGAAACCGGACTAATTCCAATAAGGCCAGGCAGCGGTGTGGTAGGGCACACAAAGCGGAATATCATTCGCTATGCCCTACCTCCTACGACAATACAATGCATTAGAATAGTCATTGCCAAAATTTAACCTAAATTGCATGGTCGATTTCTACGACACCCCATGGAGGAAAGGAAAATGTGGCAGGCATTCACCTAAGTATCACAAAAACAGACCGAAGTGCAAAATTTGTCTTAAACTACATTCGAATCTATTTTTTATTCCAATATTTACAATTGCAATATTTGCAATTTTGCCTGTGTGGTGACGGGTTAAGAATTTCACCACCCCCTTTCTTCCCGTGGGTGTCGTAGAAGGCGACTATGGGATATGGGTTAAATTGTGGCGTAGGCGAGAGGCTGGCAACCTGTCACTGCAATGTCACAGTTTCGTTTTCTTTCAACCCCTTATTTGCCAAGAGTGGCACTGAAGCTTTAGTAGTTTCATGTGTTCTGCCTACCCCTTTATGGGATACAGGCGTGATTGTATGTATGTATGTATGTATTTGACTCGAACTAATATTGGAATCTTTCGCTTGCTCGGGTATCAATCTTGGCACTTGCGGTTAAATAAGAACCTTGTAGAACAAATAACTCATCATCCTCCTTGCGTTATCCCGGCATTGCCACGGCTCATGGGAGCCTGGGGTCTGGCTTTGACAACTAATCCCAAGATTTGGCGTAGGCACTAGTTTTTACAAAAGCGACTGCCATCTGACCTTTCAACCCAAAGGGTAAACTAGACCTTATTGGAATTAGTCAGGTTTCCTCACGATGTTTTCCTTCACCGAAAAGCGGCTGGTAAATATTAAATGACATTTCGCACATAAATTCAGAAAACTCATTGGTGCGAGCCGGGGTTACTAATGCAAACAACAATTATTTAATAATAAATAGTTATTTGTTCTACAGGGAAGCAAAATTTACAAATTGAATATGGCCGCTATACCAAGGATCTTAGTAGAAGCGCCGGCGGCTTAGCGGTAAGCACGTGCGACTTTCGTTCCGAGGTCGCGGGTTCGAACCCCGGCTCGCACCAATGAGTTTTTCGGAATTTATGTGCGAAATGTCATTTGATATTTGCCAGTCGCTTTCCGGTGAAGGAAAACATTTTGAGGAAACCGGACTAATTCTAATAAGGTCTAGTTACCTTCGGGTTGGAAGGTCAGATGGCAGTCGCTTTCGTAGAACTAGTGCCTACGCCAACTCTTGGGATTAGTTGTCAAAGCGGATCCCAGGCTCCCATGAGCCGTGGCAAATGCCGGAATAACGCAAGGAGGATGGTGATGGTTCAGAACAGGCATCTATAATAGTACATACTTCTATTGGGGCTGATATTTAAATTACAATTAATGGAATAATCGCGATTATTAGTAAACAAGCAAGAATAGTTGGATAACGATCGTAACACCGGAAAATCTATTAAAAGTATTTACGCCATTTTTCAACTTCTGTCCCTCGGCGGTGCGCAGTACTGGGCATAAGCGACTGGCGATCTAGGATTCACATCAGGGTAGGTACTCGTACGTAGCCAAATGGCACAAACGCTCGTAGATAATATCTCTATTGCGTATTGGCGCGTCAGAACCAGACTACCTTTCGCGTCGTTTCGTTTTCATTTTGCGTCGCAGAAATGCTATTCGGCTATCGGTGGGCAAACTTTTGTCATTGTGGACTAAAATTTGATGGCATTTTAGAGGCGGGCCTGATTTACACCAAAAGTGCATTTTTACTGCAGCACCGGTCATATCGCACACTATTTTGAAGGTATGTATTTTAAATTAACTTACATACAAACTATACCTAAACAAAAACCGGCCAAGAGCGTGTCGGGCCACGCTCAGTGTAGGGTTCCGTAGTTTTCCGTATTTTTCAAAAATTACTGAACCTATCAAGTTCAAAACAATTTTCCTAGAAAGTATTTATAAAGTTCTACTTTTGTAATTTTTTCATATTTTTTAAACATATGGTTCAAAAGTTAGAGGGGGGGGACGCACTTTTTTTCCTTTAGGAGAGATTATTTCCGAAAATATTAATATTATCAAAAAACGATCTTATTAAACCCTTATTCATTTTTAAATACCTACCAACAATATATCACACGTTGGGGTGGAATGAAAAAAATATCAGCCCTCACTTTACATGTAGGGCCCCGGGGTGCCCCTAATAAAATATTTTTTTCCATTTTTTATTTTTGCGCTTTGTTGGCGTGATTGATATACATATTGGTACCAAATTTCAGCTTTCTAGTGCTAACGGTTACTGAGATTATCCGCGGACTGACGGACGGACGGACGGACGGACGGACGGACGGACGGACGGACGGACGGACGGACGGACGGACGGACGGACGGACGGACGGACAGACAGACATGGCGAACTATAAGGGTTCCTAGTTGACTACGGAACCCTAAAAAGACCCATTATTTAAAAACGTTTTCATTATATTTTTATTTTAGAAAAACTATACCCATAATAAAAAAAACTCTTTTTTTGGATAAGCTAAATACAAAATGTTGTGGTTATTAAGGTAAAACTTAAATAAAAATAAATAATAAGCTAAAAGGTCTTGAAATTTAATTACAATAAAAACCGGAAGAAATAATAACATAATAAAACTATTTAAAACTTAATACCTAAAAAATTTGGCCCAAATCGCCGTCAATGTCCATGGTGCCCAGAAGGCTGGCAGCATTTCCACGCTGTAAGGCGATACTAATTCGTTGCGCGAAATACTGGCCAGCCCTCTGGTCGCCTGAGGCACTTATCCCCATGGCCCCAAGGTCTCAGCACCAAACGCCGCAAATATGTAGCTGGTTCCTAGGGGCGGCATATTTGCAGCGTTTAAGGCTAATAAAAACTAATAAAATAACTAACCTAACCACAAAATTAAAATTTTGAAAAAACCCCCGATCGCGACATAGTATCCGAGTATACGACATCGATTTTCATGAAAAATGGCTAAGAACACTCCCGATTAACTCATCTTTCAGACAAAAAATTAAATCTAAATCGGTTCATCCGTTAGGGAGCTACGATGCCACAGACAGGCACACACACAGACAGACAGACAAACAAACAGACAGACAGACACGTCAAACTTGTAACACCCTGTCGTTTCTGCGTCGGGGGTTAAAAACTAATCTAAATTAAATACAGCCGACTTATCTGAAACCGCTACCGCCTATAACATAGCCTATATCGGCCGCATAGCCTATATAAGCGGCGGAGTCGCTAAGGCCGCCAGTTCCCGCCATAAATGCTCTCGCACTCATTATTACACTGTAATTACAGAAAATTCGACTTTAGAATCATGCTGTAATTTATCACTGATTATATAGTTAACAAACTCGACAAATTTAACGGTACATAACTCATTATCATTCATTTATAAATTCATCATTTTCATCATTACATTATTTCGCAAATTTCATCATTTTATATATGCATACGGAAAAAAAAAGAACTTATTAATTGAATTCAGCCACCCGAATCTTATTATACAATATTTAAATAAATAGTAAAACTTCGAATGTTAAAGTCAGACAACTTTTAATTTTATATAACTTTAATACGAGTATAACAGTTTAGCTAGCTACCTTAATTTATTTTTAATACAACTTTGTTTATGCAAGGAACTAGGTTTATAATTAAGAACTTAATGCATTATACTTATATTTAAAAAAATGATGCAATATTTGAACTTGAAAAAATAATTATAGATCAAATTAAAGCGAAATAGTAAATAATAAATACAAAGTAAACTCGTTTAAACAGTTCTAGTGTGTATAAAATATGAAAAGAAATCATTTCGTCGATTTATTAAACATTTATGATTCAAAAACCAACAAACAAACGTCGATTCTTCGCCAGCTTCGGTAATCAAGTTAACCGTATGAAATTACTTTGCACTCTTGCAAATAGAATGCAACTTAGCTACCTATTCGTTTTTGAAATATCAAGGGAGCCTGGTGGTATGTTATGCTGATTGTCCTAATAGTTATTTGTTATACAAGGGGGCAAAGTTGTATTTTAACGCCGAGTGTGGAATTGAAAACGAGCAAGTGAAAGGATTCGAGAATAGTTGAACCCTGAACGAGTTGCGAGAATAGAATCCTGAACTTGCGAGTTTTTTTAACACACGAGAAGTAAAATACATTTGCACCCGAGTGTAACACAAAACTTTTCCCTCACTATAGCGAGGAAACTACAACGCAAAAAATGCGTTTATCACTGCTTCCAGTAGTTCCACAGGTGGTAAATCATCTTTATTACTAGATTCACCTACTTTTATCAATTTTAAAGCAGTTAATTTGACTTTATTCAAGGTCAAATTACTTTACCCACTAGTGGATAAAATGCGTTTTTACCCGCTGGTATTAAAGGACAAAACACGTGTTTCCGAGCTATTTCAAGTAAAAGGTACTACATTATCTCTTTTCATAAGGATATAATTTTATTAAGTATGTTATATAAAATTATTCTCAACTAGCTACCCGCCCCGGCTTCGCTTTGGGTACTATACCTACATGTAAACCTTCCTCTACAATCACTCTATCTATTAAAAAAAACCGCATCAAAATCCGTTGCGTAGTTTTAAAGATTTAAGCATACATAGGGACATAGGGACATAGGGACAGAAAAAGTGACTTTTGTTTTATACTATGTAGTGATTTATACTATGTAGTGATGTAGTGATAGTGATAGTGATAGTGATAGTGATGATTATACGACATTCTTATACAGTTTGAGTCCCCACGATAAGTTTAAGAAGGTTTGTGTTGTGGATAATTACCAGATAATGATATATATATTACTACTTTTCCCGCGGTTTCACTCGCGTTAGAAAGAGACAAAAGTAGCTTATGTCACTTCCATCCCTTCAACTATCTCCACTTAAAAATCACAGCTTGGGCCCTGCCCTGCTGCTGGCGGCACCCTAGGTTAGGTTTTTTACAATATGTTTATATGTTTTTATATTTTATTTTTATATACATATTGTAAAATACCTAGCCTAAGAATGAAAATAAATACTGAGATATTTCCAAAAACGGCTTTTTTTCATTGTGGCGCAAAAAAGGCGTGATACTCAATATTGGTAGCAATTAACCAAAAAAATTAAACGGTCCGAGATAGATTATTTCATTATTATTCAGATTCTCAAGTTTCGTTCCGATTGATTAAGTTTTGAAGGAGGAAAGAGTCGAGAGCGGAACCTCAATTTTAAACATTTTTTTGAAATATCTTTTGACTGAGTTGTTCTTAATGGACAATTTTTTTCCATAAATCTAGTTAATAACATTTGTATATTTAACTAAAATTCCCAAGTTGAAAGGGGGGGGGGGGGGGGGGCTCCTTTCCATTTTAGCATTTTTCGCTACCGTATCCTCTTATGCCTGTGTGGTGACGGGTTAAGAATTTCACCACTTTCTATATACTACGTCGGTGGCAAACAAGCATACGGTCTGCCTGATGGAAAGCGGTCACCGTAATCCCAGAACGCATGCAACGCAAACAGTGTCACATGCGCGTTGCCACCCCATTAGAAACTTGTACATTCCCTTTTGCTGTGTTAAGTACACAGCAAAAAGGAGTGTACAAGTTCCAAGGAGGGTTTTTTCTTTCCGTGGGTGTCGTAGAAGGCGACTATGGGATATGGGTTAAATCGTGGCGTAGGCGAGAGGCTGGCAACCTGTCACTGCAATGTCACAGTTTCGTTTTCTTTCAACCCCTTATTTGCCAAGAGTGGCACTGAAGCTTTAGTAGTTTCATGTGCTCTGCCTACCCCTTTATGGGATACAGGCGTGATTGTATGTATGTATGTATCCTCTTATTGTGCCTAAGCGATAATGGCACCTTCTGCTTCAGAATGGCACATTTATGACGTGTTTGAAAGATAGTTCCGGTAA